>NC_064643.1:539908585-541151085 GCF_023864345.2 Schistocerca serialis cubense
GCAATCTGTTCCACCGCGCGACCGTGGCGCGGGGCGCGGACGGCGGAGGGAGCGCGGCGGGCGGAGGGTATTTAAATCGGCCGCCGCCGCGACCGAACCCAGTTCCCTCTGAGCAGCCATAGCGTACGGATCTCCGTGCCGGCACGTTCACAGGAGCTCAGTCCGTCAGTTCAACTGATGATGGCGGCATGTATGATCGCCGAAATATTGTGCCCGTTGGACACTATAGACCGGCAGCACACCCGTGGATATTTTGATTATCAAATACGCCGGGAGAAACTCAAGATTCACATTATTATTATTTATTTGTATAACTTTTTTTTATCAAACCCTTACTCTGTTTTATTTAAATAATCCTTCAATGTATAAAATGCATTGCATAACAGGTAGTTTCTAGCTGCCTTTTAAAATAAGTGTATTTTTGCAATTTCTTTAATCTCTTTTGGTAATTTATTGTACAGTTTTATTCATTGGTAGAAGTTTTATGTCTATTTTTTTCTGGGTAAATGTAAGTTGAATCTAGTTTTTGTTCCATGGTGATGGACAGAGCCTGTAACATCCCACCGGTTAGTGATTAGTTAAAAATGGTTTAAATACCTGTGAATATCTTGCCTTCGGTGTCCCTCGACGACTGCATGCATGCGATAAAATATACTTGTTCAGTAAATACAGAATACCATATTGGATTTCACTACAGTGGTGTAGGCCAAATTGAAGTAAAGTAAGTAAATAGATTTATTCTCTTCAAAACCTGTACCTTGTGAGCTCATGATCAATCTTCTGTGTAATAAGCCTCGTTGTTATTACTACAGCTAACCGATGGTAGCACATACTACACTGGCAATATTGAATAGTTCAGATGCAGTAATTTGATGGAAATGCGTGTGTGAAGTCCATTGTATTGTTCAACACTAATACTCAACAAAGTACGAATATAAAGTCACATATTATTCTGCCTCTTGCGATATTAAACCAAACTGTTTAACACTCCGAAATAATCCGTCACTGCACTGTTCTAATAGGCTGTTTTAGACAATGTCCAACACACGTGTTGCTCTGTTGTAAATCCAAACCTGAATCATGCAGCAAGAACTTATATCAACTGTACGCACAGATCTGTTCTCTAGTGGGTCCAACACTCAGCTGCCCTAACAACACTCGAGGCCGAGTATTTATACTCTTCCTACAGTGTACTACTGGTTATAATAATTCAAAACATAATTTATAATATGTCGTAGTTTAACAAATCAAACACTCTATAATACTGCCTGCTTTCCTAGAACAAGTTTAAGACATTTTATAAACACATCAAAATCACATTAATATTGAAATTGCAGAAATAAGCATTCTAACAATGCTAAACGATTAATTATCTATATTTTGTTAATTAGGCTCGAGATTTAATTTCTGTCATTTACAGATGATGAGAACGAAATATATTATTCTTTTATCTAAACATTTTCCATATATTAATTTCCTGAATCTTATGTTGATTGTTTATGGCACAAAGGGTATTGTAACTACTATTGTTTGGTATTGCTATTATTCTTCTAAAAGTCTTTTTCTTACTATCGAAAAGTAATTGAATTTATTTATAGCTGGAGATATAAGAGTATTGATATCGTAATATATAATGCAGGGGTGGTAACCATAAGCCTGGAATGTTACAAGCTGTTTGTGCAGTAATTACCAATGTTATTTTTGACGTGTACAACTGGCTGGTAAATGTATTCACATGATAGCGTAAGGAAGATTTTGTCTGAATGTGGATATCCCTATCAGCTAGTAGAGGTAGGGAAAAGCCATTACGAAAATACTTGTATTGTAATAAACACAGGTAGGAATAGATTAGAAGAAATAATTGTTAACGGAGGTGTTAGACAAGGGCATGGAAGATCACTTACCGTTTTTAATATTTACAGTGACTTCATGCTTCACAAATGGAGAAGTAAAGCAATCAAAGGAATTAAGATCACGAATGAAGAATACTTGAATGTACTTTTGTGTGCTGATGATATCACTATTATTCAAAAGAACGAAGATGGCCTCCAAAAATCAGTATATCGGCTGAACGAAATACGCAATAAATACAACTTTATAATTTCTGGTAAAATCACGAAAATAGTGATATTCCGAGGAAAGTATCTAGTCAGATCAAAAACAGTTTGGAAAATTCAGTTTTAGAACAAGTCTCTCAAATCTCTTATTTAGGGTGCGCTGTAAGGTTTGATTTTGACTCTGATACTGAAAATACAATACACAAGTTCCAAGCTATCTGTGGTATCATTAGCGGAACATTGAACCATAAAGTACAAAATGAGACCACCATGAAATTCTATAAGGTGATGCCGGTTCCTCTATTCCTCTAAAGAAGCGAAAGCTAGCTTCTGTGTTTAAAAAAATCAAACGGCGGAGATGAGGTTTCTAAGGAAGACGAAGGTCGTCAGAAGAAGAGAAAAGACTAGGAATGAAGATATTAGAACAGAATTAAATATTTTCAGCAATGAAAAAATTCAAAAATATCGTGAAGATCGGAGACAACACCTACGAGAATGCCAGGTCGCAAAATTCCTGAGTCTGAACTACATGTCGAATGGGAAAAGCGATATTGGAAGACCCCAAAAAAGATGGGAATGATTTTGTTTGTGACTTCGGAACAGGCAACAGCCTAATCCTTGAAAGGAAGATGGCGATGAAGTTGATGATGGTGATGATTAAATTATGTGAGTTACTTTGTTACTAACAATGTCCTTAATAATACACAGAGAATCTGGCCTGCGTTTCCAGCTGTTGGAGTAATGTTTTTAAAGAAGCAATTGAGATTCAATTAGCAAGTGACCTGATGAACAGAGGGGCGGCTTTTGCTTAAATTCTCTTTGGAATCCTGCTCTCTCTTTGATCAAACAACAGAAGGTCAGAGTTAATCCTAGTTGGTGACCTGTTGGTAATTAATATTCACCATTCATAACTTCTGACGTTGGTCAGCTAGGTGCTTGTGGTGTGTATGTAGTCTTTCTGCATATTCTGTATTATGTTTCTTGGTCGGTGTAGCCAGGTCTATCGAGGGTTTGCATTTCCAAGCACTGCGCTCTCTCGCTGCAATAGTGCCTTGGAAATGATTGGTTGCTCAACTGTCGAATTGTCGGCGGTTGTTGAAGACTTCATCCGACTGCATTCTCCTAAATTGTTTGAACGTTTTGTACACCAGTAGAAAGTCAAGTTTCACACTTTTGAAACATTACATACTTCTCTCTATTGAGAGAAGCATGTAATAATTGGCCCTTCGACGTTGATTACGATTCCCTAAGGATAAACAGCTCAGCTGAGTCAGTTAACACCCTAAGCAGCAACGTGGACGAAAGGACCACGTTTCCTCACGCAAGGCACTGCTATGATTCGAGTGTAACTGAAGTATCCTAACACAAGAATTTATTTTGGATTTAGACATCACTTACATCCTTAGTAACTGAATTTATTATTCATGTTAATGAAAACTGAAGCTGGAAGAACCATGTAATGGATCCGCTAAAACTTCTAGGTTCAACTACTTTTGCCATTTGAACAATTGCAACCTCGATGATATAGGAGTCAGTAAGTCTGCATATTTTCATTCTCTGGTGTTCTAAGGCATAATAAATATTCTGGAGTAACTTTTCATCAGTGGTGGCTTGTGCAAAATTTTACCATGTGCAACAATATTACAAAAATAAATGGGAAATAAATTCACAAAAAATATATTAAAATAAAAGGCAGTAGTCACTCAGTGACGGGAAATTAAGTCAATATATCGCTTTTTTCTGCTGTCGAATTTATCTACAGCTTTGAAGTTGAAACACTCAGTTTTTCTGCCGAAGCACATACCCGAAAGTTTTGATAATGCTTGGATTTTTGATAAAATGTGATGAAATTTGATAAAATGGTGAACTGTTGATCGCAGACTCTGTTATAAAGGGAAGAAGGAAAAAAATTAGTCTACAAAAGGAGGCGAATCTACATCCTTCAGTTTAGTTACCCAACATGTCTAACCACACAGCCATGCTGAATACATGCATTATTTGACAATATTATTATCTTAGGACCTCCTGAAGACTTTTAGCGCCAATGTGTCATTAACTGAGATTTAATAGTAAAAAACCGTACAAAAGACTGACGTGTTTGTGGTAAATCTTCAATACAACAAAAATGACATTAGAAATATAAAGCTGCACCTGGGTGAAACATAGCGCTTTTCGATTAGCCTTCCAGCCATGGCTTTTCATTGAGCGCTTGGTTAGAGCTCAGGCAGTGTGGTAGGAGTGGACTGCAGCACGGCTGAAATCATTTCTGCACTCAACCCTGCGGTTTCTTGGAGACAGCGCTGTAAAATATGTTTTCGTTCGTTTTGTTTCCGTACCAGCGTGCATTCAAAGAGAAGTGATATAATTTTTGTGTGATTTCCAGCTCACATTCGAAGAGAAACGGTATCACTTTACTGTGATATTAATAGTGTGCTGTAGCGAATTAGAACATGATCACAGGCCGTTAGCCGGCCGCTGTGACCGAGCGGTTCTAGACGCTTCAGTCCGGAACCGCGCTGCTGCTACGGTCGCCGGTTCGAATCCTGCCTCGGGCATGGATGAGTGTGATGTCCTTAGATTAATTAGGTTTAAGTACTTCTAAGTCTAGGGGACTGATGACCTCAGATGTTAAGTCCCATAGTACTCAGAGCCATTTGAACCATTTGAACAGGCCGCCACTCATTCTCACTATGGAAAAAAAAGGTATTCATTGCACAAAAGAAAGTAATTACAATTACGCGTGAGATTCGTCCATATACGTTTTGAACACGTATGTTTAAGCTATGGGTAATATTAACCGGAATAGCTGTTCACCAATGAGACATGTCACTGCAGTTTGAGAGTAGTACCGATATTCGCAAATACAGTACTAGACCTGCGTTTCCCTCTAGTGAATCTAAGAAGGTGCGGGTGGAGTGAAAACATACAGCTATAAATTCTTTGAAAATATGGTACCAAAAACAAAATGTCGGACAGACAGACAGGAGAATTATTTTCAGTTATATACTAACATGTTTCCAAACAACTCTTTCTGTGTCCTTGAGCAGATCTTGAATGGGAGTAAGTCGTCAGTTGCAATGTAAATGGCTATCTCCTAGCAAAATACACTCATGTTCAGGAAAAGCAGAACACCTGGAATGATAAGAAATAGGACGTTCGTATTCACAAGACACGTACATTATTAAGTTCTGCAGAAATAATTAGTACTTCAGTCTCCTCGGTTCAGCGTGTGTCCTGTTCCCTAGTGGGCACCGTGTCCGCCATAGACCGTGGTAACTTCTCCCATACGTGACGGCATTGACGCTTACATGCTGCGAATGGCGTACTGTGGTACAGCCGTCCATGCGGCATTCACCTGGTTCCAAAGTTCATCTGTTGTGGTTGGCAGTGGGTCACAGCCCTGCACCCATCGTGTTACCATATCCCACACATTTTCGATTGGCAACAAGTCTGGTGATCTGACTGGCCAGGGAAAAGGCTGACATTCTGTCACACCAAGAAGGCACGTTTTCGTGCAGCAACATATGGTCGTGCATTGTCTTGCTGAAGAATGGTGTCTGAGGTGTTTTGCAAAAAGGCTGTGGCTATGGGTCGCAGGACGTCATTCACGGAGGTCATACTTTTTACAATGCCCTAGACACGCACCAGTTGGGCCGGCCGCTGTGACCGAGCGGTTCTAGGCTCGTCTGTTCGGTACCGCACTGCTGCTACGGTCGCAGGTTCGAATCCTGCCTCGGGCATGTATGTGTGTGATGTCCTTAGCTTAGTAAGGTTTAAGTAGTTCTAAGTCTAGGGGACTGATGACCTCAGATGTTAAGTCCCATAGTGCTTAGAGCCGTTTGAACGCACCAGCTGTGATTTGTGGTTGTACCCATTAGCACCCCACACCACAAGGCCTTCAGTTAGTCCTGTACATCATGAGCGAATACAGCCACTGGGGTATCTAGCATGCTTCTACACAATCGTCAAAGGTAGAAGGAGAAGTGGACGACGCGCACGCGTAACCCATGCCGCAATGAACAACGATGGACTATCACCCCTGACAATGTACGATGTGTTACAAAATTCCACTGTTGCGCCAGAGCCGAGGAGGACGCAGATCTGTCCCGCCATGTCAATCGAATGAGGTGTCAAGGGTTTGGATGGGCCGTGTTCTGCGGCCTTCCGTGAACCATTCTGCACGCATCAGTTGCACTGCCGAAACACTTCGTCCCACACGAGCGGCAGTTTCCCTGATGGATGCATCACATTCTCTCACGCCAATAATGCGCCCTCTTTGAGACTCACTGATTGCGATTACGGTTCGCGCATATGTCTTCGAGGCATCCTGCACGTCTGCTCGAGTCACACTCATCCACTACGTTCGGTTTATAGCGACAACGAGAGTCGTTGGCACTTTTTGTCGGTAGGTGTCGTTGCGAAGCGATATCGATGTCGGCTTTGAACCCAAGGGCCGATATGGTTCATGTTGTGTCTACACAAGACAGCCTAGACACAATGAGAGGAAGCCGAAAGGCACGCGCTAAGCCAAAGCAGGGTGCGTGAGGTCTGAAACAGGATACGTAATGAATGCTATAAAGAAAAGTACGTAGCTTCTGTAATACTTAACTTTAATCCATCCTTTTGGTACATCTGGAGATTGTGGCGATACAAGTGAGACTCTTTAGATACATGCAATGTTACTAATGGCGCCTTGCTAGGTCGTAGCCATTGACTCAGCTGAAGGCTATTCTAACTATCGGATCGGCTAATGAGCGATGCTTCGTCCGTGTAGTCGCTAGCAAAGTCGTCCGTACAACTGGGGCGAGTGCTATTCCGTATCTCGAGACCTGCCTTGTGGTGGTGCTCGGTCTGCGATCACACAGTGGCGACACACGGGTCCGACATGTACTAATGGACCGCGGCCGATTTAAAACTACCACCTAGCAAGTGTGGTGTCTGGCGGTGACACCACAGTCCAAATGCTTATCATTTCTGCAGAGCAAACTAATGAACTGGCGTGAGGTCAGTCGTTTGACGGCGCGTTTCGGAGCGGGCCCGCCCGTTGCCGGCGCGCCGTAGGGCACGGAAGCTCGCACTGGGACGTATCGCTTTCCAGTCGGGTGTGCTGCGGCAGTCCTCACAGGGGAAGTGAAGCGTCTCCCATAGCCTCTCCTTCCCAAGTGGCTCTTTCCGCCTTCCCGTGGTGCCGGACGTTAAGCTTGGCATTCTGCCTTGCGACAAAAGGGAGAGCTGCGACCCAACCCGATGCGAAAGCGAAGGGTGCGTGGCACAGGGGGAGCTGTGTCGAGGGACCGAACACCAGTCCCTTTCTGTTCGCAGGGCACAGACCAGCAGGTGCTCTGCATGCCGGCGACCTCGTTTGTCGGCGTGGGATCACGGCGCGAGTCGGCAAGGGTGCTTCGCCGCGCCCCTGGGTAACCGGGGCGTGTTCTGCCAAACCCAGGAGGTGGTGACATCGCCTGGGCTAGGTTAGATGGGCCCAGACCGCTGAACGACTGGGGGACCGACCCACCACCTGAGTAGGAGTGGGTCCATGGCCTTCTGGTGGAAACTCGGGCAAGTAGGCGGCGAAGGGCGAGGGGTGCATCCGCTTCTCCGGAGTGCGGGGTGCAGTTGCCGAGGAGCGTCGTGTGAAATCGTCGACGACGTGGCCGTCGATGGGGACCAGTGCGCTGGCGACGGCGCGCTGAACCTGGCAGCTCTGGAGTGCCCTTGACTTAGGGGCGAGGTTGGTGGGCGAGCTGCAGTAGTCCCCCCCCCCCCCCCCCCCCCCCATGCCAGAGGAGCCGGTCCGGGGAAAGAGACGGGCTCCCAACCTTTTTTCACTCGTTATCATCATGGCTGAACAGGAAACGAGTGATTCGAGTGCTATTTCGAGGGCAAGTATGTCTACTGTCCCTACCTCGCAGGAGGAAGTGGGACACGACGATGAAAATGTTTATGACAGACATTGTCGTATTAGTCAAATATTAGACTCCAGCATCAAGAACGGAAAAATAAGCCAGGCTGCAGTTACAGCAATAAAGAACGAGCTCGCTGCCTGGGCTATCGCAAACGCCAAGCTTGAGGGACGTCTTGAAGAGCTGGAGAAGGAAAATGCTAGATTAAGACAACAGCCAGCCAAGACATGGGCCGGAGTGGTGGCGCAACCCGCCACAAAAGCCCAAACAACTAAAGAAACAATTGCGAAGATCTCAAAAAGGCCAGACACGGCAGTCTTTTTAAGACCCCTGCCTGGTCAGACAATTAAAAAGGTACAGGAGATCTTTACAACAACAATTGACCCAGCAAGGGACAAAATAAAAATAAACAAAGTAAAAGCCACAAAAAATGTAGTTGTTGTAGATCTCGCAACAGAAGAAGACAGGGACAAAATACTAAATAATTCCAAACTCAATAAGGCCATTAAATGTGAACCTCCCAAGAAAAGAAATCCTCTGGTAATACTGTATGACGTACCTGTGGCATTAACTGAAACCGATATCTATGAAACGATGTATAATCAAAATTTTGAAGATATAGAATGGGAAACATTCAGAAACGAATTTAAGTTGCGTTTTAAAACGGGACCTCGGGAACGCGATGTTGTCCATCACGTGGCCGAGGTCTCCGGCAAGATGTGGAGAAAACTTACCGCTATGGGGAGAATCTATATTGGATTTCACGCAATTAATGTTAGGGACTATCTAGTAGTCCCCCGATGCCACAATTGTGGTGATTTAGACCACGTCCATAAGCATTGTGAAAGGAAGCCGGCCTGCTCCAGGTGTGGGGCTGAGGACCATACAAGAAAAAACTGCAATAAAAACGCAACCTGCATTCCTTGTACCAAAAGGGGAAGGAAACCATGCAATACCACTGGGAGGAACTGCCCGACGTACAGGATGCTAGAGCAGAGACTAATCTCTCGAATTGATTATGGCTGAGGCTACACCTGAACTCAGGAAGCCGAAAAGGAAATCCCCAAGCAAGAGGCTGAGGGACGCTCTGAGGGCAAACAAATTCAAAGAATTCTTACAAAAAATCACGCAACCACGATCCTTGGTGATAATAATGAAAGATGTTTGCGTACAGACTGACCCATGTGAAGAAGACGTTCCCTCTTCTCCTTGCTGGGGACCTGGGTCGAAACAAGAGCATTCTCGACCACACAGGCATCCTGTACTTGGGAGTTCACAATTACACAGTGAAGAAGTAGTAACCACCAAAAATGTCCAGTACAATGAAGTGAGTAGCTCAAACCCACCCTCTGACTCACCATCCCGGGGTGTACTGGGAATTGATCCCCAACGAATATACCCCAACCTGGAGCATGCTCTGCAGCTATCAAGACTAGAGGAGCCGGCAATCCTCACAACTGCACTGATACACGTGGTACGTGTCGGCCACGAGTATGGTAGAGATGTCACCTTTCCAGTAATGGAGGCGGTAGACAGAATCCACCTCAAGACAATGAATCTCCCCACCGACTTCGGAGCCCTGCGAGAACTGGTTAAAAAGGTCTTCGAAAGAAGAAATGAGAAGTTTGACTTGGATGAACTATATTGTCAATCAGTGATAACAAATGGCAGAGTAGCCCATGACTGGTCTAAAAACTGGCCAGAATCACACATTCATACCTACTACCCACGTGAGCCAACTAAACGTGGGTCAAATAAACACTCACAATAGTAAACTAGTCTTGCAGGAACTGCGGAGGGTGGTGGAGGAGAAGAGTTTAGATGTACTCTGTTTACAGGAACCGTACTCCCACGCGGGACGGATCCCATTCATGGCTGCCAATTGGCAAATTATACATTCTAATATAGAGCCTAAAGCTGCAGTTGTAATTATTAATAGATCAATTAGAGCCACAGTCCTTGCGCAATTCTCAGGCGAACACTGCAATGTCGTGGAACTTCAAACACCCACAGGAGTGATTTACATCTGCAATATATACTTTCAATATGGTAGAGGAATAGACGAGTTTTTAGAGTTACTTACACAAGTTGCCACGGCATTGCGGGGACGCAGAATGCTCGTAACGGCAGACATAAACGCAAAGTCCCCCCTGTGGTTCAGTGGTACGCACGACGATCGGGGGTTAAAAGCTGAGGAGACTATCATGGCACTGCAACTGGTGGTTGCCAACCAACAAGGGAACCCCCCCCCCCCCCCACCTATATTGGCGGAGGGGGAGAAGGCACAAATATTGACGTCACTTTAGTGACACCAAACCTGGCTACAAAGGTTGACAACTGGAAAGTGTGGGACAAAGCAACCACCAGTGATCACAACCTAATTACATTCATCATTGGGGAAAGGGAGTGCCACTGGGACATGGGGTGGGAGCTGCAGCTTAACTACAGCAAGACTAACTGGGACCGTCTCGCGAGGGAGTGCAACATTCCGACATTGCTGGAGGGTGACGAAAACGTGGAAGAATGCGCCAAAGGATTGGTACAGGCGATCACCAGGGCGGTGCGAGCTGCTGTACCAACCAGGAGGAGAGCCGTAGCGGCCACCCCCACACCATGGTCGAACGAATTGGGACAGATGCGACAGGCTGTAAGGAGGGCAAGGAGGTACTACCAGCGGAGTGTCGTCTGGAGAGAAAAACAAAGATGGTTGCAGATCTATCGAGAGAGCAAGGAACAATTCCAACAGGAGTTAAGGGCAGTCAGACTCAGAAGTTGGGAAAATTACGTAAAAAGCCAACTGGCTACAGACCCATGGGGAGTCCCGTACAAACTGGTTCGAGAGAAGTTAAGATCACCTATGGTGTTATCCACCGTCAGGGACGGGGACCGAATGACGGGCACGTGGCAGGAAACTGCTGAGGCCCTACTTCGGGTCCTGTTGCCTGACGATGTGGAGGAAAATGAGACAGAAGAACAAAAAAGAATAAGGACAGAAGATCAAAGGGACTACAACAATAACATCAGAATCTACCCCTTCTCTGAGGAGGAGGTTGCTGCCCAGATCAAGACCCTCAAAAGGGGAAAAGCTCCTGGCCCAGACGGCATCACTGCGGAAGTGGTGCAATTCCTTGCCCCCCAGCTCGTAGCTCCTCTCACTAAGTTATACAACGAGTGTCTGAAACTCGGGAAATTCCCAGAAATATGGAAAAAAGCTAACATAATTATCATTAAAAAGAGTCCAGACAAAGATCCCACAGAAATTAAATCGTACAGACCTATCTGCTTGTTAGATGTACTGGGCAAACTTTTTGAGAGGCTACTGGCAGACAGACTGACAGCACACCGCATGCTGTGCGGGATGAGTGACAGGCAATTCGGCTTTCGGTCTGGGCGTTCTGCGTCTGACGCAATCGCCCTGGCTGCCGAGGTCTGTGGCTCCACCCCGCACAAGTATGTCGTCGGCATCATGGTAGACATCAGTGACGCCTTCGACAACCTGTGGTGGCCCTCACTCTTTTCCTGCTTGCGGGAGAACTGTCCAGGGCCGCTATATGGCTGTCTGAGGAGCTATTGTGCAGACAGGGAGGTCTGGCTATCGGCCCCTAGCGGCACAGTCAGGAAGACTGTTACCAAAGGATGTCCTCAAGGCTCTGTCCTAGGACCTCTCTTTTGGGACATTAACATGGAGCCATTACTTGAAGATCTAAAGAACTGCGACGATGTGCTAGAGGTCATAGCATACGCTGACGACCTCCTCCTGCTGGTCGGCGGCAGAAGCCGCGAGGATTTAGAGCCGAAAGTGGACAGAGCCATAACTATTCTCACATCGTGGTGCCATAAAAGTAAGATGACGATTGCACCCAACAAATCCACATACCTACTCCTCAAAGGCCAATTGGCCAGAAACCCCACGGTAAGAATAAATGGCATACCAGTCCTTCGGCGCCGCGAGGCCCGATACCTGGGTGTAATCATCGACGAGAGGTGGAACTTTGCATCACATATAGATACCGTATCTCAGAAATCCCTGGTTTTATTAAACAATCTCATCGGAATTGGACACAAGCGGTTTCACCTTCCACCTAATCTAATCAAGTTATACCACAATAGCATACTAACCTCAATAGTAGGATACGGATCAGGAGTCTGGGCACACAGACTCACGAGGGTCATGCCTGCCATGGCCGTAAGAAGAGTGCAGCGAAACATGCTTTTACGTTCAGCAGGAGCCTATAGGACAACACCTGGGGAAGCGCTGTTAGTGCTAATGGGAATCTGTCCATTAGACATAAAAATTCGTTAACAGGCTGCCTGGTACTGGGTAAAGAAGGATAACAGGGACAAAATTAGGGAGATACTTGGGGTGTACGCAGGGGACAAATATACCATCAAAAAGAGAGGGATAGAATTGTGGCAAGAACAATGGAACAACGAGGATACAGGTCGCAGAACATACGAGTTGCTACCGGATATAGAAGAAAGATTAAAACTTACGTTTTTCACACCTACGACAGGAATGCTGCACTTTCTTACTGGACATGGACCATACCCAACATACCTATGTAGGTTTGGGAAGCAGGCTACACCAGCGTGTGACTGTGGTGCAGTGCAAGGCACCCCAGAGCATGTGGTGTATGAGTGCCACCTCTTCGATGATGTAGCCCAAGAGCTAAGACAACAACTACCAAACAACAACACGTACCACTTATTAAGACATGACAACACCTTTGATACCTTAAACAAACTCACAAATGAGATATCAAAAAAGATAATTAAGAACTTTTTAAGGGACAATCGCCACTAGAAACCAAAACTTTCACCGACTTTGACTAGTGTACCCTTCCTGTACCGTCGGGTAAGGACTGGCCAGCCGCTTCACGGCTGGAATCCGCCTTGTCCTGGATTAGGAGGGAGGGGGGCACAAAAATACCGGACTAAACGCACACCGATCATGACTAATATAATTAGAGTAGATGTAGAAGATAGGATAACACCTTAGAATAGACTGCAGCGACACCAAGTTAAGGGCCAGCCCAGTGCCAGGGGCATGCCCACTGGGATTAGCTCAGTGGGCCAGGCCAACAACCAGTAGGTTTATAGTAGCACTGGCACACTTGTAATCGATGCAGGTAGTACGTAGTTTCCTCGTAGATTAAGTAGTTAGAGCATCATAGCGGTAAGATTAGAGTAAATAATAATAACAATAATAAAAGATACCTGTAGTGTAGAATTAATAGCTGCATTTTCTATGTATCATTATTAGGACCCACTAATGCAGTCAGGTAGTGGGTCATCACGTATCATGTAATGGATTTAATAAAGAAGATTTTTTTTTTTTTAATGAACATGACCTGTGAATATGAAGTTCTATCTCTAGTCGTTCAAGGTTTTCAGTTTTTTTTTTTTTTATGATCATGAGTGTGTATATACGTAATCTTTTGTCCAGTTCATACCTTCCATATCACAGTGTTTATCATGAATCACTCTGAACTATCACAGTTATCAGGCCCACGATCGTTTGAGTTATACAAACGTGCTTTTGGAGCAATATCAGCAGCCTTCATACATCACTGAGCCTCCTCAGTACATCAATAACACATCGTAACCAAATTAATAAGAAAGGTCGTTCTAGTCCTCCTATGTAACGTGCGCAGCAATTTACACTTCTAGCACTAACAATCGAAATTTCAGATGACGACAAAGCAGCACATGTTACGGATTTGACATACAAAGACTACATGTTTGAAGACATATTCTCATATTAAATCATATGCATGATTTCAGCTTTCAAATGGGTAAATACAATACTAGCCATTAAAATTGCTACACCAAGAAGAAATGCAGATGATAAACGGGTATTCATTGGACAAATATATTATACTAGAACTGACATGTGATTTCATTTTCACGCAATTTGGGTGCATAGATCCTGAGAAATCAGTACCCAGAACAACCACCTCTGGCCGTAATAACGGCCTTGATACGCCTGGGCATTGAGTCAAACAGAGCTTGGATGGCATGTACAGGTACGGCTGCCCATGCAGCTTCAACACGATACCACAGTTCATCAAGAGTAGTGACTGGTGTATTGTGACGAGCCAGTTACTCGGCCACCATTGACCAGAATTGGTCAATTGGTGAGAGATCTGGAGAATGTGATGGCCAGGGCAGCAGTCGAACATTTTCTGTATCCAGAAAGGCTCGTACAGGACCTGCAACATGCGGTCGTGCATTAACCTGCTTAAATGTGGGGTTTCGCAGGGATCGAATGAAGGTTAGAGCCACGGATCATAATACATCTGAAGTGTAACGTCCACTGTTCAAAGTGCCGTCAATGCGAACAAGAGGTGACCGAGACGTGAAACCAATGGCACCCCATACCATCACGCCGGTTGATACGCCAGTATGGCGATGACGAATACACGCTTCCAATGTGCGCTCACCGCGATGTCGCCAAACACGAATGCGATCATCATGATGCTGTAAACAGAACCTGGATTCATCCTAAAAATGACGTTTTGCCATTCGTGAACCCAGGTTCGTCGTTGAGTACACCATCGCAGGCGCTCCTGTCTGTGATGCAGCGTCAAGGGTAACCGCAGCCATTGTCTCCGAGGTGATAGTCCATGCTGCTGCAAACGTCGTCGAATTGTTAGTGCAGATGGTTGTTTTCTTGCAAACGTCCCCATCTGTTGACTCAGGGATTGAGACGTGGCTGCACGATCCGTTACAGCCATGCGGATAAGATGTCAACCCCAATCGCGATAGGCTACAATCCGACCTTTATCACCGTCGGAAACGTGATGGTACGCATTTCTCCTCCTTACACGAGGCATCACAACAACGTTTCACCAGGCAACGCCGGTCAACTGCTGTTTGTGTATGAGAAATCGGTTGGAAATTTTCCTCATGTCAGCACGTTGTAGGTGTCACCACCGGCGCCAACCTTTTCTGAATGCTCTGAAAAGCTAATTATTTGCATATCACAGCATCTTCTTGCTGTCGGATAAATTTCGCGTCTGTAGCACGTCACCTTCGTGGCGTGGTAATTTTAGTGGCCAGTAGTGTACTTCTGAATTATTTGTCATATTAAATATTACCTACTGAACAGAGTTACAAGACAGACAACAAATACCACTACAGGCAGGGCAAAGTTAACTCGCGCATAGAACCCATCGAGTTCATTTAATGCAATTATCACGAAAAATGTAAAGCCACAGTTTAAGCAGTCCTCCACAAGTATTTCACTATTTTCTCTGAGCCCTCAAGCAACTCTCACTTCCATTTTATCTGTGGTACCACTGGAACCGTGGTGAGTCGTAGAAGCTGTGTACCGTGCCGATGACGGGAACTGTGCAATAAGCGCCCGTCCTTCGCTGCTACGTCTGCACTTTTATTTTACGACTTGGGAGCGTGAAAGGGCACTGCTGCTCTATTCATTCGGTCACGGTGCTCTTTTCACAGAACTACTCGTAGAATTCTGGTGTTTTCCGACTGCCTGGTATACTAACGAGCGTAGTGTATGCGCGGAAGCTTCGTCAACTTCATACTCTTGCGACCTTTTCCTTACGAGGAAGAATTGTGGGAATTCTTGTAGCATGCTATCTAACCGGCTCTCCACGGTTTAGGATTAACTCAAACTTAGCGGATGTACATTATGGACAAACTATATGCCAGTTTATCGATTTCGTGGAATTAGTATTTTGCTTTCTATCATTGGCCTATTACCTCCGTAAAACATTGCGGGTAGACGATAAGTGTGCTGAAAATTGGTCTGTAATGCGTTCTTACCTGACTAAACGTATATTCAGATGTTTTATGTTGTGGAAAATATTAGTTTTTAGAACAGTGCAGACTTAGAAAGCTACGTCGAAGCTGTCTGAGCATCAGGTGCTCAACAGCATATGGGGGGAAAGTTACACACGAAACCAAAATAATGTATGTGCTGGTGTTTGGAGCTGGCTAATCAGCATTTTGAGTTAGTTTCAAATTCATGTATGAAAGTTTGTCTGAAATATGGATGTTTTTTTTTTCTTTCTCAGTCACTTATATGTGTGGTCCAGTTTAGATTCAAGACAGCGCATCCATTCGGTTGTCAGATGACGTACTACTTATCTTCTCTAATGATACCCATCACTGAATTTTTGTGAAAAAAGGTTGGTTCTGTTTTTACTATGAATATATTTTCGCCTGCGCCATTGTCGTAGTGCCTATGTGCCACGCCCAGCCGGCCGCGGTGGCCGTGCGGTTCTAGACACTTCAGTCCGGAACCACGGGACTGCTACGGTCGCAGGTTCGAATCCTGCCTCGGGCATGGATGTGTGTAATGTCCTTAGGTTAGTTAGGTTTTTGTAGTTCTAAGTTCTAGGGGACTGATGACCTCAGTAGTTAAGTCCCATAGTGCTCAGAGCCATTTGAAACATTTTTTTTTTTTTTTTTTTTTTTTTTTTTTTGCCGGCTGGTGTGGCCGTGCGGTTCTAAGCGCGTCAGTTTGGAACCGCGTGACCGCTACGGTCGCAGGTTCGAATCCTGCCTCGGGCATGGATGTGTGTGATGTCCTTAGGTTAGTTAGGTTTTTGTAGTTCTAAGTTCTAGGGGACTGATGACCTAAGACGTTAAGTCCCATAGTGCTCAGAGCCATTTGAACCATTTTTTTTTTTTTTTTTTTTTTTTTTTTTTTTTTTTTTTTTTTTTTTTTTTTTTTTTGCCGGCTGGTGTGGCCGTGCGGTTCTAAGCGCGTCAGTTTGGAACCGCGTGACCGCTACGGTCGCAGGTTCGAATCCTGCCTCGGGCATGGATGTGTGTGATGTCCTTAGGTTAGTTAGGTTTTTGTAGTTCTAAGTTCTAGGGGACTGATGACCTCAGTACTTAAGTCCCATAGTGCTCAGAGCCATTTGAACCATTTTTTTTTTTTTTTGCCGGCCGGTGTGGCCGTGCGGTTCTAAGCGCGTCAGTTTGGAACCGCGTGACCGCTACGGTCGCAGGTTCGAATCCTGCCTCGGGCATGGATGTGTGTGATGTCCTTAGGTTAGTTAGGTTTAAGTAGTTCTAAGTTCTAGGGGACTGATGACCTCAGTAGTTAAGTCCCATAGTGCTCAGAGCCATTTGAACCATCTGAACCATTTTTTTTTGCCACGCCCACTTCCGCTCAATTCGTTGGTATTTATACTACCTGGGTAGAGAAGCGTCGTCTTGGAGCATGTCTCCAGATTTCTCTCTGCATCGCCCGCCATGTTGTAGCAGAGATGAGAGTTTCGACTGTCTTGTACGTTATTAAGGTTACATTCTTATTTCCTTGTATAAACCTAATGTCATCGACTGTAACAGTGCCTGAAGCAGGGAACTATCAAATCACGGCAAGATTCTTATACGTCATTAGAAGACGCACACTTAATAAAAGTAAGCCTTTCCTTCTTGTAAGCTACAGTACGAATCTTATAATCTTTCTTGTGGTTTTATTCCTGCAAATGGTAACAGAAAATTTAGTGCTCCAGCAATATTTCGTGTGCTTTGTATCATTACCGTGCGTATCTAGCAAGAAATTGTAGTGCTTTTGCACAGTATTTTAGATCTCATTACGTTTGAAGTTGTAGTCACTACACATATTTCTGTGATCAAAACAGACCACATGTAATACCCAAAAATGCCGGAGATCTTAATGAAAATTCGATGTTTATTGTCGTATTGAGAGAAACGCGTTGTTGCATTGCATTATCGTAAGTATACCATAATCTGTGGTAGGCAACGCAGCACTTAAGCTACCAAGAGTGTAGAAATTTGGTTCACTTTAGGTTCAGAAGTAGCTGCCTTTGCACATTTCAGTATCAGATTGTGTTTTATGAATACATCTAAGTTCATTCATAATTTTTGTCGCCAGAAATGTCACACTTTTTAGCGTCGCAGCTATTACGCGACTGCAGATTTTTGCAGTAGGTTTGTAAGTTATGGCAAGCTGTTTTGGAAGCCTGCAGTATAGTAGCGTTCGGTGGCCTCCCGTATGCATCATTGCCCCACCTGTCGCTACAGCGGACCGTGAGAATGCTCACTGTGACGTGTACTAAAATCACTTATTCACCTCACCTAAGAAACTAAATAACTACTTTAAATATTAGCTGTATTATTCCAAATTTGGTACAGTCGTACTCAAAAGTATCCGAATGACCTGAATTGCATTTCGCCTGATTCGAATGCAACCCACATAGCGTAGCTGTCTAGCAGGTCCTCTAATCGCCCCTCGGTACAGTCGTTTGACTATTGAAAATGGTTCCAACAAGTCACCACTAGAAAACACTGTTCTGTATCGCAATAACTCAAGATGTAAAGTAATACCAAGGTACTACAAATATCAGGGAACATCTTATCACCGATAAGACGGTTCTTCAGGCTTGTAAACTCACATTTATTACAATAAATGACATACATGAAATGTTACCACTCTCATTATTACGTCAGATAGGTTAATTCACGTAGTAAGTTCGTCGTATTCATGATTTTCTCTTCAAAATAACATACCGTACTTATTATTTAACACAAAATGACATTAAAATTTATGTTATTCACGAGCAGCTAGTTGAGAATGTGTATGAACTTCAACTGACACGACGAACGGTCTCGTTCTGCATATGGATTCAAACCCCGGTCATGCAGACTAAGCAAAGACTTCGTGACTGACGGAAAGTAACAGTCATTCCTGACTAGGCATACAGAGAGTGATATACGTCGATTTTAGACAGTATCAGTTAGCAAATATCAACTTTAAATTACATAATGTAAACATTGTTAACGGACGCGAATTCCTACCCAGCATCTATTGTCCTTGTTAACGAACTACGAGAGATGTTAAATATTGCTTCTTCACATGTAACTTACTTGAAATGCCGCGAGGTAAAGCTTTGTGTTGGACAGGGATTGGAACCCAGAACCTAATTGGATTGTCATCGAAGCACAATCAACTGTGTCATATCGGATTTTCTCGGCAGTAGCTAGATGTTTTAACTGAGATGACGAGACGAAACATTAATTTTCTCTTTCCCAGGACTCCAACCTGGCACCTATCGCTGTTGTATTTCAGAGAAAACGAACGTTAAAAATGGGTTTGTTACACCAGCAGCGACATGTGAGCATGTTTGAACTAGAAATAATATGACGAAGAGTTCAGTGCTGACTGGGAATCGAGCCCCACACGTATCGTTGTTGACTGCACACAAAGAGACGTCAGCTACGGAGTTTTTCTCCACCAGCAGCTCGGAATAACATCCTTGAATTTACAATGATTTCGCAAACAGTTCTGTCTCACTGGCACTCAAAAATGTCAGATACCGTTAGTGTTGACAACGAATGAAAATACATTAAAAATCAAAATTATTACCCACCAGCAGATAGGTGTTCTCATGCTAGAGCTTGATAATACATAATGAAAGCTATAGTGCCGGGCCAGGATTCGAACCCTTTCACGCGCAATATGTGGAGATGTTGAGGAATCTGCAGTTTTGAACAAACAACAAACTGCAGTCGAGCTGTATTGTCACGAAGGGATCACTTCTGAGAGACAGACAGTTGCAGCTTTTCTTTTGCACTGCACGACGTTTTCAACAAACAGATAGCGCAGTAGAGTAGCTTAAGTCGAAGGGAACACTTACTGTTTAAATTTCTGCATCCTACACTGTTGGCAGTTATGTGTAGGTGTCAGTTACGTGATTTTATTTCGGTGATTACAAAATAGAGTCGAATGTATGCACTGGGTAGCCGAGGCAGCTAGTTCATGGCGATTCGGTCAACCAAGTAAATGAATGTACTGAACATGCTGCAAACCACTACAGGGAGTCTGTGTGTCAGAATTCTCATCCAGTGTGGCGCAACATTGTTGTGATAGAAAAATGAATAATGGAGAAGAGAAATTGGTGGTCTCTTGGATTGATGCTAGGTTTATATACTTATGGTCTGGGTTCGATTCCAACTTCTGCTGATGATTTTTGATAAGGAGAGACACATTCTGTTCTCTTCTGGCTACGCCAAGTGAAGAAGGTATAATGGCATTGTGGTCTGACATTCATGTTAAACATGATATTAGGTTGACTACAATAAAGTCAGGAGTCGCGACACGTAGGAACTCTATCAACAGTAACCTTTCTTATACTAGTTATTTATTTCTAGTGACGAAACAAACGCTATGTAGGGTCACAGGACACTTATTCCATCTTTTATTTGAGCTTCTGTATGTCGATTAAATTGATTCTGATCTGGGAATGCAACTCAGACCGCCCTTAACGCGGAATTTGATCCCTTCGTGACAATACAGCTCGACTGCAGTTTGTTGTTTGTTCAAAACTGCAGATTCCTCAACATCTTCACATATTACGCGTGAAAGGGTTCGAATCCTGGCCCGGCACTATAGCTTTCATTATGTATTATCAAGCTCTAGCATGAGAACACCTATCTGCTGGTGGGTAATAATTTTGATTTTTAATGTATTTTCATTCGTTGTCAACACTAACGGTATCTGACATTTTTGAGTGCCAGTGAGACAGAACTGTTTGCGAAATCATTGTAAATTCAAGGATGTTATTCCGAGCTGCTGGTGGAGAAAAACTCCGTAGCTGACGTCTCTTTGTGTGCAGTCAACAACGATACGTGTGGGGCTCGATTCCCAGTCAGCACTGAACTCTTCGTCACATTATTTCTAGTTCAAACATGCTCACATGTCGCTGCTGGTGTAACAAACCCATTTTTAACGTTCGTTTTCTCTGAAATACAACAGCGATAGGTGCCAGGTTGGAGTCCTGGGAAAGAGAAAATTAATGTTTCGTCTCGTCATCTCAGTTAAAACATCTAGCTACTGCCGAGAAAATCCGATATGACACAGTTGATTGTGCTTCGATGACAATCCAATTAGGTTCTGGGTTCCAATCCCTGTCCAACACAAAGCTTTACCTCGCGGCATTTCAAGTAAGTTACATGTGAAGAAGCAATATTTAACATCTCTCGTAGTTCGTTAACAAGGACAATAGATGCTGGGTAGGAATTCGCGTCCGTTAACAATGTTTACATTATGTAATTTAAAGTTGATATTTGCTAACTGATACTGTCTAAAATCGACGTATATCACTCTCTGTATGCCTAGTCAGGAATGACTGTTACTTTCCGTCAGTCACGAAGTCTTTGCTTAGTCTGCATGACCGGGGTTTGAATCCATATGCAGAACGAGACGGTTCGTCTTGTCAGTTGAAGTTCATACACATTCTCAACTAGCTGCTCGTGAATAACTTAAATTTTAATGTCATTTTGTGTTAAATAATAAGTACGGTATGTTATTTTGAAGAGAAAATCATGAATACGACGAACTTACTACGTGAATTAACCTATCTGACGTAATAATGAGAGTGGTAACATTTCATGTATGTCATTTATTGTAATAAATGTGAGTTTACAAGCCTGAAGAACCGTCTTATCTGTGATAAGATGTTCCCTGATATTTGTAGTACCTTGGTATTACTTTACATCTTGAGTTATTGCGATACAGAACAGTGTTTTCTAGTGGTGACTTGTTGGAACCATTTTCAATAGTCAAACGACTGTACCGAGGGGCGATTAGAGGACCTGCTAGACAGCTACGCTATGTGGGTTGCATTCGAATCAGGCGAAATGCAATTCAGGTCATTCGGATACTTTTGAGCACGACTGTACATGACCCTTTGTTATTCAGACAAGCTTTGTGTCAAAGTTTGATACCGCTACCTATAATAGTTTCGGAGATATAAAAAAACCTATTACAAAAAACTCAACCGAGACTTAAAAAATAAATTCGGGTAGTAATAATAACAGTTTATATTTCTTTTGTTATTTGAAAACTGTAGTAGCACTCTTAGTGTGCTGATTTATTTTATAAAGCTGTTCAATTCTAAACTTTCGATAATTTTTCATTCGTAATGGAAATAACAGTTTAAAAGTTAATATTTATATTTTGTGTTAGGGTGAGAGTAAATGAGAGTGAATGTGAGTGTGTATGTGGGACATACGTCAAATTTCAAATTTGTATAAAATTCTACTTTTAGTAACTAGCAACTGTTACACAACCAAGGTGTTGTTAAATATGTAAATCCCTGTAACTGACGGATGACGTATGTCTATGATCGTTTGCTTTTGTAATAAGGCAGCCAGAAAGGTAATAAGAGGATAAGCAGTTCTAAAGTATATTCCAAGCATAGTTTTTTCTTAGTTTTCGTTTGGTTTGGTTTGATGGGACATTTTGTTAATATTTGCCGCATGAAATGACGTAGATGCATCTGCGAATGTTGATTGGAAAAAGCAGATTGAGCGCGAATGTGATAATGAAAGATTAATCTGATTGGCTGTTCGTTTTGATCAACAAATGAGAGTAAAGTCTTTCCCTCGCATTGGGATGAGTTATATGCCTTGAAAGCAACGGCATTTGGTCAGTCGTTGACTAGCTGCCGGACGAGAAGGTCATGTTAGACGTGTCCGAGAAAAATATTTGTAAAATGAAGAAAAGACTGTTATATCGCGTTCGGTTTGTATCGCCGTGCAAGCAGATGCAGTTACGGACAGTTGTGTGAAGTTTGGGAGATTTTTGAGTGTTTGTTGTAAGGAATACCACGTGTGAAACTATCGGCCTTTGTAAAGAATTCTGCGTGGCGTGTTCAGTATGCATCTACAGAACATTTTTGGCGAGCATCTTCATTTGAAAAATCCACTGAAATGGACAGAGTGTGAAACCCATTTCGTAGCAGAGTATTGACTGTGTTAATCTCGTAATATTTCAGGTTGGACTTAGAGCATTTCTGGCTGTCTTGGTGTGATATAAGCTGCTTGAACTAGTAGTGGATGTACTATCTACGTAAATGTGGGCTCGTTGACACCATAACTAAAAAACAATTAAAAACATTAGTATCCATAAGTAGAAATTTTCAATGAAGGAAGGAAGCATCCATGTTTTCCCGTTATTACTAGAGATTTACAGGTTTATTTTGTTGCCTGAGTTACGAGGACTTTGCAATCGTAAGTATGGACGGTGGTTTTCTTCAACGCTGCTTTTCACATCGTCTACATAGTGCCTTCGAATGCAGAGTAACGAGTGGTCGAGGCCTACGAGAGAGACTGGTCGCGGCGCGTACTTCACGAAGGTAGTCCTGCGCTCGCTTGCTCGTTCAAATCAGCAGACAAACTACGTTTCTACACCTGTTAACTCGTAACTAGGCGTGTCCGTACAAACGAAAACTGAATCTTCTACTGGAATCCGCTATTATGGAATCTTGCTGTTATTAACCCTATAATGATGGGAAGTCCATGGGCCTGCTTATAATTTGTTACGGCTGTACTGGCCTACAATAAAATAAAATCATGTTAAAATGATTATCAGTTGGATAAGGCACCACTTCCATCATGTAATGAGTACTGTTAAGCAGAAGAAACTAAATGCATAAACAAGCCGTTATACCAATTATATCGAAACTTGATCTTAAATTTAATTTTGCTGTAGTACTGTTAATCAGTAAGACTTCATAATAGCAGATTCTAGTGGAAGATGCAATTCTCGTTAGTACTTACACGCCAAGATGCGCCTTAACAGGTTTAGAAACGCATTTTGTCTGCTGAGCTGAGCGAGCGAGCGAGTTCAGGCATACCTTCGTGACGAACGCGCCACGGCCTGTCTTTCTCGTGGGCCTCGACGAGTGGTCAACTGACGCTATACTGAGGTAGGTGGACATTAATTTTGTAGCTTGCTTCACTCAGTGTTAGCGAAATTTGTAACACTGCTCCGCCGGAACCTGAGCAAGGAACGTCAGCTTTGTTCAAGAGCACTGTTTATAATACGTGACTGTACGAATTATACATAAAGGGGTATGAAGAGGAATATTCGATATTAGTCGTTATCTTTGACCAGTGACGTAGGGAACATGCGACAAACGTAAACAACATAGCAACTTCAGCGTGATATCAGTGGCAATTTTCTCAAATGGGCTGAGCTACAGATCAGTGACTCACTACAGCCAAGTGTTTTGCTTCCCCATTCGTTGGTTTCGCTATCTCACAACTAAATTGTCATCTTCCAACCTAACCTAGACCTCGGGTTGAGCTACAGCTCGGTCTGTCAGTACCACCAGGTTTTTTGCTTTTCCTCTTGGCCTCTTAAAGAACTGGCTAATACAGTACCTAATTTACCAATTTCTAAGTCAATTCACGGCTTTGTTTTGCACGACAACGGACTGCATGAACAAAATCTGGCTGAAGTAAATCAGAATTAGTTTCCTTCCCAGCCTGTCAGTGTTCAGATCACACTGGAATTTTCAAATAATTCAGCAGAACTGTAGGGTTTCCTGCGTTAGTTTTGAAACAGTTCATTTTGTTTACTTGCAGAAATCTGGAACATACGATATAACAGTGTAATGCGACTGGTTGGGATCTAGTGATACTTCGCGGCCGCCAAGTTCTAGTTTGACAAGAGACGAAGTACGAGGGCCAGATTCTGGTAAGCTGAAACAGTTGCAGTTCGACCTCCAGATCAGATCGAGACCAATGGCTTAGCTTCAGAACTTTTTAGTGTACTGACTTTTTCGAAAACTGCTGCAGTTCGACATCCAGATCAAGCGCGGGTCACTTGATAACTTTAGAAATTTCCGAAAACATTTTCAAATGTATGTCGTTAAAATGATCCAAAGATATTACTGTACTTCCACAGAAGCAATATTTCTCATACACAGCAGTCGCAGTATTTCTCATACCTAATTCACATATCAGAATACAGTGGTAAAAAAATAAATCTTGAGTATTACTTTGTTGTCAGTACTGGACGTAAGGAAACAATACTGATTTTTGCCTGTCAGGTATAGTCGTAAGAAAACAAAAAATAAAGAGATAAAAACATTTCCAGTTGATTAAAAGATACAAAAGATTCCAGTACAAATGCTGCAGTTTCTTCTTACTGTCATCCTGCATAACACAGTGTTTATGGACCAATAGGCCCTCCTCATAATTGGAGACACGTTTGAATGCGGATAGGCATACTCTTTACCAAATTGTCGAGATAATCCTGTGGGATATTGCCCATTCCTTCGCAGCAGCCTCTGGTGGGGCAAGACGATTGCAAACCCCTCGCTTTAGCATGACCCGTGCATTCTCAATGAATTTGAGATCTGGAGAATATGGAGGCCGTTCCTCAACTAGGAAAGTGTTCACAAGATGTGACGATGGGGGTGTGCATTGTTATCCACTAGCGTAAATCCCGCTCCAATATGTTCTCCAATGGAGCCAAGAATGCCAGCAGGCATGCCGTGCTGATTCGTTGTGTTGGCACAAGCGATGTCTTGCAGCCATACATGATTCCAACCTAAAACATGACTGAACCACCACGACATGGCTGGTGGTCTACAATACAATTAGTGTTTAAGCGCTGTCCTCGTTGCCTCCACACACGAACATCAGTACTGATTGGATGGAGACTGATAGGGGTCTCATCAGAAAAGAACGTTGTGGCCCACTGCTGCCTAGTCCGCAGACAGTGCTACAATGTCCGTGCTGCACGAACCCGTCTCGTTTGTGTTGGCATTTACACTCCTGTAGCCAAGGGCATACCCAGGATCTGAACTAGAGGGGCGTGGGGGTGGGGTGGGGGGTGGGGAGTGGGGGAGGGGTGGGGGGGGAGGCTGGTCATACTAGTCTCAGGAAACAAGGACTCGAGACAACATACAGCACTTCTTATTAAATAAAACAATAAACCAGTGAAAAACTGCTTTTAATAAACATTTTAAATACAAGAATGCACTTGTACAATCCGAGAAAACAAGCAGCATTTCTTATTAAATAAAACAGTAAACTAGTAAAAAACTGCGAATATCTTCTAGGGAGGGAGGTGGGGGGGGGGTAGCCTGCCACCCCCTACCCCTCGCTGGGTACGCCCATGCCTGTAGCTGTTTGAAACGGCCGCTCTAGAAGTGTAGCATTGTGTTAAGAGTTTCTGCTTGCTGTTATACGCTGATATCGGTCCTTCATATCTGTTGTTTTTCTTCCATAGGGGCGTCTCCGGGCAAGATATTTGTAAAATCTGTGTAATATATGCACAAAACATTTATCTGTGTTCTTATATTTCATTTCTGTATGAACAGTTATCTGTTATGTGGATTCTGTATAAAAGAAATAATCATTTTGCATTTTTGTATTTGTATAATATTATGTATATCAATTTTGCAAATAACGTCTGTGGTCGGCGAGTGTGGAAACCGACTCAGACAATGATAGTTAAAAATATAACAAAGATATATATTAGCATATTAAATTGCTTATAAATAGTGAAGATTTAGACATTACTGTCTCTGTCTTCTGTTGTAAGAGCCTGTGACGCTCTCTCGAACGCTTAGTTCCCTTTCATTTGTTTTTTGATCGAGAAACGCGCCACTGGGCACTGATGCATAAAAAAGGCGTGTACTTTGAATTTTATGTTAATTCTGAGTATAGAAATTGTTAAAAATGCTTGTAATAATTTGTAGCTCGCTTGCCCAGTATTTCATCCCACATCTTTAGCCCTATTCAACGAATTTAGCATTTTTTGTGACGCAGTGTTGCGCCACGATCGCGGGAACCACTGCCGCGGCAAATGCAAACTGTAATTGAATGAAAGCACTTTTCCCGCAACTAAGCAGTCAGGTAATTGCACGTTAAAGTTATTTCTTTCAGCTTCCCGGAGACCACAGTGGAGAATTGCAGATTTTAGTATGTCATTTTCAGATGAACATGAGGAACTGCTAGTACAATATTCGTGACGTAGATAATTTACGTAAATCAGAGAGTTAAAATTTTACTTGTGTTAGATCAAAGACTGCTTTGTTGAAATCTGGTCTGGCTAATCATTTTCATTTTTAGTTACATGCTCTCGTGTTAGCCGTGGCAATAAATAGTGTTCAAATATTAAAAAATCCACTGCAGCTTTTACGTCTGGCAAGCATTGCATACTGTAACTTTTGTGTGTGTAATAAGAGTAATTTTCAGTGCATTTCAGAGACTGAAGTAGAGAAAGACATGTTTAATTTCATAATCAGTTACAGTAATGACACAGTGTTTCATTTCTAAGAAGCCAAATAAGAGTTATAAGAACACAGTTTTGCAAATTATAGATCATACACGCGCGGTCTGAGGCGCCTTGTCACGGTCCGGGCGGCTACCCCCGTCGGAGGTTCGAGTCCTCCCTCGGGCATGGGTGTGTGTGTTGTCATTTGCGTAAGTTAGTCTAAGTTAGATTAAGTAGTACGTAAGCTTAGGTACCGATGACCTCGGTAGTTTGGTCCCGTAAGACCTTACCACAAATTTCCAAATTTTTCCAAAGATCATACATTCACAGCAGGAAATCTTTTAGTGTTGTGCGGATCCTCACATAATAGATCAGAGTGCACAAAGTTAAATTTTCAATTACAAAAACCAGTAGTGAGAACTGCAATTTATCTTTTGTGTTAGCAACGATAATCAACATACGGTTTATTTAAAGTGCTATGCCATGTAAACTGTATTATAACCAAAGATTATAAAAGTTAAATCCATGATTTTATTACTACCAAGCAAGTGAATAACACTTTTTAACATTCAGTCGAACTGTATATAAAAATCAAAGTGCACAGGGATACGTAAAAACTTCCGTGATGATCCTTAGCTGATCCTGTCGCTAGACACTAGGTCAAGATTCTAGAGGCATCGCTTCGACTCACAGTTATATTCACTGCAACGTCCACCTGTCTCATCCTTTGCTCCATTAGATTGACTATGCGGAGTCTCTGACCGTACGTTATTGTTGTCCGAACCATCCTCAGGCAACACAACTTTCGTAATGACACACAGCGCGAGTACGGCAGTGTTTTCAGATGACAAAGTTGGCACAGACAACACATACTGCTCCCTCACGGTAAAAACGTGGACTGTTTCCGCAATAATTACATTACAAACAAAGTGTGCTAATATCATAGCTTATTTCTAGATCACTGTGTTCAGTATTGAAGTTTCGGCGATATGCAGGATTTATTTTGACCATATGACATGAAAATTTACAGAAGAAACTGACATGTTATTACTTGGTTGCCATTGCTGCACGTGTGAATGATCTTGAAAAAATGAAGAGAGCTACTTTTGCACGTTTGCATATTTTGTCTTGTCCAGGAAGTATGATGTCACGGAGCTTGTATGTCAGACAAACTGCAGAGCAGTGCGTAAAAACACACTCTAAAGATGAAGCTATCTGAATAAGCTATGACAAAAATGTTGTCCATATATAAAAGACTGGAGCGATATTATCTCCTTTACTAGAACTTAATATCTCTTTGAATGTGACTCTAAATTTTATGTGTTGGGGGCCCACAGAGGAAGTGTTCACTTTTACTGTATGCCAACCAGAAAATTAGTAAATTAATAAAATCTCAGAGCAGCGCTGCGTCTCAGTAAGATAAAGTGACAGGGATTGCTTCTTATTAAACAGTTCGTTAAATTCAGTATATTGCCAAAACAAACAGTAAATACCGAGTCGCACAAGTAGTGTGGGTGGCTATTAATCAATGCACAAATGTTCAATCCACTATCCTGCTTCCGTGTAACATCGAGTAATCAAAATTTGAACTTCATCAAATAATTCCAAAGTTCACCCTAGTCTGCATAAAATCAAAGTTAAGACACTGTCGAAAATGTACTAAGTCCAGTCTCAACCTGTATCCTAACAGAATTTCCCCATGTTCAAGAGCAGGGCAGTTACGCTGCTCGCCTCAGAACACCTCTCAGTTACACATTCCGTGCTGTGACTGTCCAGAAGTGTTTGGCCCCGGCACTGGTCCCTGAGCGCACTATTATTATAACCACGCCGACAATTTTTCTGAGCCATTGAGACCACATCTTCATCTGACAGTACTTCATTTTAAATGTGCGTTACACATGTTAGATGATGAATCTTCTCAGTGCGCAGCTCTGTGTTCGAACATGCATGCCTGTACCAGTTTCTTTGGTGCTTCAGTGTGTGTTCATAAATTTTCTGCAGTAGGCCGTATTGTGCCTGTTTTCGTATCTCTGTGTTCGAACACGCATGCCTGTACCAGTTTCTCTGTCGCTTCAGTGTATACCTACACTGCATCAAGTACTTGTACCGGAGTTTCACACTGCCCGATAGGTGGCTGCATTCAGTCATCGCACACGCGGAAGAGCTGGAATGCTCGTTTGTGGTGTAACTTGGCCATCTACTGCAGCACTGCTACTCTCGCGCTGCCGGCCGCTGTGGCCGAGCGGTTCTAGGCGCTTCAGTCCGGAACCGCGCTGCTACGGTCGCAGGTTCGAATCTTGCCTCGGGCATGGATTTGTGTGATGCCATTAGTTTAGTTAGGTTTCAGTAGTTCTAAGTCTAGGGGACAGATGACCTCAGATGTTAAGTCCCATAGTGGTCAGAGCCATTTGAACCATTACTCTGGCGCTGTTCTCACTGACGCAGTACGATATGCGAGGCGACTTGCGATACGATACACGAGAAACCTGCATTGGCGGAGCTCATAGAAACACAGCAAAAGCGACTTAACTGGTTCATACTGGGATGACAGTGATACGACACCAACACATATCCCTGTCGTATCGCCCTTGTTTTATGGGATTTAGTATAGCTACATCCGCCTCTGTAGTTAGTTTCTCAGTACAACTTTTACTTTTCCAATAAAAAATTAAAAACAGAGTTTCGGGATTAGCACACTTTCTTCATTAAGCATGTTTTCTCATTCGGTTTTGAGGAAACTGTGTGGTAATTAATTTTCTCGCATCTCATAGCCTGACATCATAGCTTGATAACTAACTGGTTTTCTTTTCGTTATTGTCCATACTTTGAAGCAAAATAATAACAACGCATATTTTGAAAAATTTGCGTCGAAAAATGTAGTCGCTGGCCAGATTACGTTTGATGGATTTTATGGCATGTATAGCTGCATACAAAATATAGGTAACACATCGAAATTGCTTTCAACAGTGAAAGGGCAGTTTTTCATTCTCGAGGAAATACAAGAGAGATATCTGAGGTTTTTTGCTATAAGGCTGACAGCTAGGTACTACACACAAGGCTATTCCACCTGCTATGCCGGCTATGTGGTGTGCGGAGCTGCCTGGTGTTTGTCTTTTTCGTATGTTGCCGATACAATTATAAGCTGGAAATGAGAAAAAAAGAAAAATTGGTGAAATGAAAAAACGACAGGAGCCATCAGCTGATGATGCTGATTGGGTGTTCTTTTACTGTATACTCGATGATGCTGATTGGGTGTTCTTTTACTGTATACTCGCTGAAATCAGGAAACTTTGTGACATGTGTAAAAAAGATTTGAAAGCTACATTTCTCTTACTTCTGAATGAGCAATGCGATCAATATAGCGATCGAATATGTTCTTAAACAAAGTACGGATAATATGGAACATCCAGTAGCATAGGCATCCAGACAACTGAATAAAGCGGAGTGGAATTATTCCACTAAGGAGAAGGAAATTTTAGCGGTTACGTATGGCGTTTCTTACATCCATTGTTATTTGTGTCGACAAAAGTTTCAAGTAGTAACAGATCATGCCACATGGCAGTGGTAGTTTGGTTTGAAAGGCTCTTCCAGTAGATTGACGAAGTGGGTACTAAAGTTCATTGAATTCAGTTACGAGATAGTACACGAGTCAGGGGATAGTTCAAGCAGGAAAATAAGAGTTTTACAAGAACTTGGCAAGAACCTTGTTAAATGCAGAGAGTACAGGCAGCTGACACTGACTCTCAGGGTTTTACACTGAAAAGCCAAAGAAACTGGTACATCTGCCTAATATCGTGTAGGACCCCAGCGTAAGTGCCGCAACACGACGTGGTATGGACCCGACTAATGTCTGAAGTAATGCTGCAGGAAACTAACATCATGAATCGAGCAGGGCTGTCCATAAATCCGTAAGAGTACGAGAGGGTGGTGATCTCTTTTGAACAGCATGTTGCAAGGCATCCCAGGTTTGCTCAATAATGTTCTTGTATGGGGAGTTTGGTGGCCAGCGGAAGTGTTTAAACTCAGAAGAGTGTTCCTGGAGCCACTCTTTAGCAATTCTAGGCCTGTGGGGCGTCCCATTGTCCTGCTGGAAATGTCCATGTCCGTCGGAACGCACAGTGGTCATGAATGGATGCAGGTGATCAGACAGGATGCTTACGTCCGTGTCACTTGTCAGAGTCGTATCTAGATGTATGAGAGGTCCCATATCACTCCAGCTGCACACGCCCCACACCATTACAGAGCCTCCACCAGCTTGAACAGTCCCCTGCTGACATGCAACGTCTATGGATTCATGAGGTTGCCTCCATACCCATACACGGTCATCCGCTCGATACAATTTGAAACGAGACTCGTCCGACAGTCCAATGTAGGTGTTGACGGGCCCAGGCGAGGCGTAAAGCTTTGTGTCGTGCAGTCATCAAGGGTACACGAGTGGACCTTCGGCTCCGAAAGCCCATATCGATGATGATTTCGTTGACTGGTTCGCACACTGACACTTATTGATGGCCCAGCATTAAAATCTGCAGCAGTTTGCAGAAGGGTTGCACTTCTGCCACGGTAAACTATTCTCTTCAGTCGTCGTTGGTCCCGTTCTTGCAGCATTTTTTTCCGACCGCATCGTAGTCAGAGATTTGATGTTTTACCGGATTCCTGATATTCACGGCACACTCGTGAAATGGTCTTACGGGAAAATGACCACTTCATCGCTATCTCGGAGATGCTATATCCCATTGCTCGTGCGCTAACTGTAACACCACGTTCAAACTCACTCGCATTATGATAACCTGCCATTCTAGCGGCAGTAACCGATCTAACAACTGCATCAGACACTTGTCTTATATAGGCGTTGCTGACCGCACCACACCTCGTCAGAAGGGGTGTAGCGAATACATTGCAGAACCAGCCTCTCCAATCTGGACTACAATTCTCCAGGCAACCAGACGTCTTACGAACTAACAATTAGTGAACGCCTTCAGTACGTGGGAAGTGATGGATGAAGTACGTAGGTTGCAAGACACATTTTGGAGCTCCATAAGGAAGCGCAGAAGGAGTTCTGAAAGAAGTGACGGGAAGTACTAACGACCACGACTTTCGCATGAGAAGCTAAGGGACCGGCTAAAGTAAACAATGGACCTCATACCGCGAGCACTAGTTCGTAGAAAGGGGATGGTTAGAGGCAGGCGGGAAACTACACTGATTAGAGTATGATGCAATAGACAGTGAGGACATTCGGAATCTGAATGACACATTAGGGCAGGTACAAGCAATAGCGGAGTCTACTAAAGCCACAGTACAAAGGCGTACAACACAATTTCGAACCTAGACCAAAATACACTCCTGGAAATGGAAAAAAGAACACATTGACACCAGTGTGTCAGACCCACCATACTTGCTCCGGACACTGCGAGAGGGCTGTACAAGCAATGATCACACGCACGGCACAGCGGACACACCAGGAACCGCGGTGTTGGCCGTCGAATGGCGCTAGCTGCGCAGCATTTGTGCACCGCCGCCGTCAGTGTCAGCCAGTTTGCCGTGGCATACGGAGCTCCATCGCAGTCTTTAACACTGGTAGCATGCCGCGACAGCGTGGACGTGAACCGTATGTGCAGTTGACGGACTTTGAGCGAGGGCGTACAGTGGGCGTGCGGGAGGCCGGGTGGACGTACCGCCGAATTGCTCAACACGTGGGGCGTGAGGTCTCCACAGTACATCGATGTTGTCGCCAGTGGTCGGCGGAAGGTGCACGTGCCCGTCGACCTGGGACCGGACCGCAGCGACGCACGGATGCACGCCAAGACCGTAGAATCCTACGCAGTGCCGTAAGGGACCGCACAGCCACTTCCCAGCAAATTAGGGACACTGTTGCTCCTGGGGTATCGGCGAGGACCATTCGCAACCGTCTCCATGAAGCTGGGCTGCGGTCCCGCACACCGTTAGGCCGTCTTCCGCTCACGCCCCAACATCGTGCAGCCCGCCTCCAGTGGTGTCGCGACAGGCGTGAATGGAGGGACGAATGGAGACGTGTCGTCTTCAGCGATGAGAGTCGCTTCTGCCTTGGTGCCAATGATGGTCGTATGCGTGTTTGGCGCCGTGCAGGTGAGCGCCACAATCAGGGCTGCATACGACCGAGGCACACAGGGCCAACACCCGGCATCATGGTGTGGGGAGCGATCTCCTACACTGGCCGTACACCACTGGTGATCGTCGAGGGGACACTGAATAGTGCACGGTACATCCAAACCGTCATCGAACCCATCGTTCTACCATTCCTAGACCGGCATGGGAACTTGCTGTTCCAACAGGACAATGCACGTCCGCATGTATCCCGTGCCACCCAACGTGCTCTAGAAGGTGTAAGTCAACTACCCTGGCCAGCAAGATCTCCGGATCTGTCCCCCATTGAGCATGTTTGGGACTGGATGAAGCGTCGTCTCACGCGGTCTGCACGTCCAGCACGAACGCTGGTCCAACTGAGGCGTCAGGTGGAAATGGCATGGCAAGCCGTTCCACAGGACTACATCCAGCATCTCTACGATCGTCTCCATGGGAGAATAGCAGCCTGCATTGCTGCGAAAGGTGGATATACACTGTACTAGTGCCGACATTGTGCATGCTCTGTTGCCTGTGTCTATGTGCCTGTGGTTCTGTCAGTGTGATCATGTGATGTATCTGACCCCAGGAATGTGTCAATAAAGTTTCCCCTTCCTGGGACAATGAATTCACGGTGTTCTTATTTCAATTTCCAGGAGTGTATACTGAACAACACATAGGTAGTACGGTGATAACCACTGAGTTAGCAGAATATATACAGAACACCATGTGTATAGTGAACATCAACATCAATTTGGAAAGCGTACAAAATCAATTGAATGCGCGAGAAGGGAGAATGGCTGCAGTCAGATTGTTACGGGCACTGACAGAGAGTCTGAATGGTGCAAGGATGGAAGTGACTGGGTTGTAAGAAGCAATCACGTTATACACGGATATGTTGCCTCAACAGTAGTTCGTAGCCGGACTATGCAGGGCGCAGAGGGAATTTGTAGCAGAATTGCATCGCATAGTGAAACTAGCTGAGGAAGGATTAGCGCTATTTTACCATACGTCAACCTTTGAAATGAGTACCAATGGAGCAAGGTTACCTGTATTAATTCGGATTCCAATAACAGGCATGAAAGCATGATATCAATGTTTTACTGTACACTCCTATCCGGTGAAATGGAAAACTATAAGAAAATGGGTACACGTACAAACCCGAGAATTATTAGTAACTTTGGAGCAAAGGGAAGCTTACGTCGTGATGTCGCTGGGAGGCTTAACGGGGATGTCAGGGGGAGAGCACTACTGCCTCTGAGGTCACAGGCAAGTGAGGTGTAATTCTTGTTGGGAAAAACAGAAGCAGCTGAAAAAAAATTTTAAGGAATGGACACTCACTGCGTCTACTCAGTTTTTTCGCCGGAAGTTGTAGTAATATACTTTTATGAAAAACGAAAGGAGAAGGGCATGACAAGAATGAAATTACGGGACGGTAGAATACTAATAAATGATGCGACTTGTGACATGGGGCGCACGACTTTCTGTCTCCCAACCGGCATCGACGATACGGTTACGTTGTATTGACGGGAAAAGCCGTTAGAGATGCTGCCAACCGAAACCTAATTCTCATGAATAACACCCTGAACCCGGTCCTCCTACATTCACTAGGTGACTCGTAGAATCTAAAAAATGACGAATCACAGCGGAGTACATGTTTAAACGTTTGCGACAATATCGCGACAAATAGCGTTACAGTATTACGATCGTTAAGTGTTACGACTTTAATGTTGCAATGGTTCTGATTGCGATCCGATAGTCTATTTTTTTTTAACGGAGATTTGTATTCCACTCTGAGTTACAACCGACACACATGGATTGGCTTACGAATAGAACTAAGAATTATAAGGGAGACTTAAGGTAATAAATTACGTGTTAAAGCTGTAGACGCGATTGTCAATTTATGAGATATTGTATTAGTGTGTTAGATACGAATTCAAGATAATATATGTATGTAAGAGAACAGCTTCATTGGACGTAGTGTTATACGAGAAGTGTTCAATAAGTAATGCAGCACATTTATCTTTTTTTCCGAAGGCGGGTTGGTTTTAAATGGTTCAAATGGCTCTGAGCACTATGGGACTCAACTGCTGTGGTCATCAGTCGTCTAGAACTTAGAAATACTTAAACCTAACTAACCTAAGGAAATCACACACATCCATGCCCGAGGCAGGATTCGAACCTGCGACCGTAGCGGTCGTACGGTTCCAGACTGTAGCGCCTTTAACCACTCGGCCACTCCGGCCGGCGGGTTGGTTTTATTCTGGATTCCAATGCACCATATTATTGACGTCTTTTTTGGCTACAAAACATAATCTCTGTTCAATACGACGGCCTGACGTCACTTTTCTGGTAGGGCATGTACGACTGCATTGTACCACTCTCTTGGCCAACATCGGAAACAACGTCTTGCTGCATCAGTAACCTCTCCACCATACACGTACTGCTTCCTGTGCAGTACATTCTTCTCTGAGCCGAACAGACGTAAGTCGGAAGATTTGAGATCCGGACTGTAGGCTAGATAAGGAAGAACAGCCCAATAAAGTTTTGTGAGCTGCTCTCGGGTGCGAGATTTGTGTCAGGCCTTGCGTTATCACAGAGAAGTTCGTTTGCATTTTTGTGGCCACGAACACACTCATGTCGCTGCTTCAGTTTCCAGAGGTAGCACAATGCACTTCATGGATGATCGTTGCGCCATGAAGGACAACGTCAACTAGAACAACCCCTCCAGAGTCCCAGAAGAACGTCTCTGTGACATTACCAGCTGAGAGTACGGCTTTGAACTTTTTCTTCGAAGGAGAGGTGGTGTGACGCCACTCAGTGGATTGCCATTCTGTTTTCGGGTTCGAAGTGATGAACCCATGTTTCATCGTCTGTCACTATGTTCGATAAAAATTGTTATTATAAGTCTCGTAATGCGCAAGCAATTCTGCACAGATGGTCCTTCACTATTCTTTACGGTCTTCCGTTAGGCGGAAAGAAAACCAGCGGGCACAATCCTTTGAATGCCCCAACTGGTGTATGAGTGTGTCAGCAGAGACGTCCATTTGAGCAGCGAGGTGTTGTGATGCATCGGCCAGCCGCACACAGTTGGGACTCCTGCAATGTTGGGACGAGCAGACACTCTCACTGGATGAGAGTGATTAGCGCAACCTTGTTGCAATGAAGACAGACGTCTCGTCTAACAACTCGCCATGCTTTTGTTCACTGCAGAGGCCTCTGAATATCTGCAGTACTCTGGTTTTCCGTCAATGAAGACAGACGTCTCGTCTAACAACTCGCCATGCTTTTGTTCACTGCAGAGGCCTCTGAATATCTGCAGTACTCTGGTTTTCCGCCAATGAAGACAGACGTCTCGTCTAACAACTCGCCATGCTTTTGTTCACTGCAGAGGCCTCTGAATATCTGCAGTACTCTGGTTTTCCGTCAATGAAGACAGACGTCTCGTCTAACAACTCGCCATGCTTTTGTTCACTGCAGAGGCCTCTGAATATCTGCAGTACTCTGGTTTTCCGTCAATGAAGACAGACGTCTCGTCTAACAACTCGCCATGCTTTTGTTCCCTGCAGAGGCCTCTGAATATCTGCAGTACTCTGGTTTTCCGTCAATGAAGACAGACGTCTCGTCTAACAACTCGCCATGCTTTTGTTCACTGCAGAGGCCTCTGAATATCTGCAGTACTCTGGTTTTCCGCCAATGAAGACAGACGTCTCGTCTAACAACTCGCCATGCTTTTGTTCACTGCAGAGGCCTCTGAATATCTGCAGTACTCTGGTTTTCCGTCAATGAAGACAGACGTCTCGTCTAACAACTCGCCATGCTTTTGTTCACTGCAGAGGCCTCTGAATATCTGCAGTACTCTGGTTTTCCGTCAATGAAGACAGACGTCTCGTCTAACAACTCGCCATGCTTTTGTTCACTGCAGAGGCCTCTGAATATCTGCAGTACTCTGGTTTTCCGTCAATGAAGACAGACGTCTCGTCTAACAACTCGCCATGCTTTTGTTCACTGCAGAGGCCTCTGAATATCTGCAGTACTCTGGTTTTCCGTCAATGAAGACAGACGTCTCGTCTAACAACTCGCCATGCTTTTGTTCACTGCAGAGGCCTCTGAATATCTGCAGTACTCTGGTTTTCCGTCAATGAAGACAGACGTCTCGTCTAACAACTCGCCATGCTTTTGTTCACTGCAGAGGCCTCTGAATATCTGCAGTACTCTGGTTTTCCGTCAATGAAGACAGACGTCTCGTCTAACAACTCGCCATGCTTTTGTTCACTGCAGAGGCCTCTGAATATCTGCAGTACTCTGGTTTTCCGTCAATGAAGACAGACGTCTCGTCTAACAACTCGCTATGCTTTTGTTCACTGCAGAGGCCTCTGAATATCTGCAGTACTCTGGTTTTCCGTCAATGAAGACAGACGTCTCGTCTAACAACTCGCCATGCTTTTGTTCACTGCAGAGGCCTCTGAATATCTGCAGTACTCTGGTTTTCCGTCAATGAAGACAGACGTCTCGTCTAACAACTCGCCATGCTTTTGTTCACTGCAGAGGCCTCTGAATATCTGCAGTACTCTGGTTTTCCGTCAATGAAGACAGACGTCTCGTCTAACAACTCGCCATGCTTTTGTTCACTGCAGAGGCCTCTGAATATCTGCAGTACTCTGGTTTTCCGTCAATGAAGACAGACGTCTCGTCTAACAACTCGCCATGCTTTTGTTCACTGCAGAGGCCTCTGAATATCTGCAGTACTCTGGTTTTCCGTCAATGAAGACAGACGTCTCGTCTAACAACTCGCCATGCTTTTGTTCACTGCAGAGGCCTCTGAATATCTGCAGTACTCTGGTTTTCCGTCAATGAAGACAGACGTCTCGTCTAACAACTCGCCATGCTTTTGTTCACTGCAGAGGCCTCTGAATATCTGCAGTACTCTGGTTTTCCGTCAATGAAGACAGACGTCTCGTCTAACAACTCGCCATGCTTTTGTTCACTGCAGAGGCCTCTGAATATCTGCAGTACTCTGGTTTTCCGTCAATGAAGACAGACGTCTCGTCTAACAACTCGCCTTGCTTTTGTTCACTGCAGAGGCCTCTGAATATCTGCAGTACTCTGGTTTTCTGTCAATGAAGACAGACGTCTCGTCTAACAACTCGCCATGCTTTTGTTCCCTGCAGAGGCCTCTGAATATCTGCAGTACTCTGGTTTTCCGTCAATGAAGACAGATGTCTCGTCTAACAACTCGCCATGCTTTTGTTCACTGCAGAGGCCTCTGAATATCTGCAGTACTCTGGTTTTCCGCCAATGAAGACAGACGTCTCGTCTAACAACTCGCCATGCTTTTGTTCACTGCAGAGGCCTCTGAATATCTGCAGTACTCTGGTTTTCCGTCAATGAAGACAGACGTCTCGTCTAACAACTCGCCATGCTTTTGTTCACTGCAGAGGCCTCTGAATATCTGCAGTACTCTGGTTTTCTGTCAATGAAGACAGACGTCTCGTCTAACAACTCGCCATGCTTTTGTTCCCTGCAGAGGCCTCTGAATATCTGCAGTACTCTGGTTTTCCGTCAATGAAGACAGACGTCTCGTCTAACAACTCGCCATGCTTTTGTTCACTGCAGAGGCCTCTGAATATCTGCAGTACTCTGGTTTTCCGTCCAATGAAGACAGACGTCTCGTCTAACAACTCGCCATGCTTTTGTTCACTGCAGAGGCCTCTGAATATCTGCAGTACTCTGGTTTTCCGTCAATGAAGACAGACGTCTCGTCTAACAACTCGCCATGCTTTTGTTCACTGCAGAGGCCTCTGAATATCTGCAGTACTCTGGTTTTCCGTCAATGAAGACAGACGTCTCGTCTAACAACTCGCCATGCTTTTGTTCACTGCAGAGGCCTCTGAATATCTGCAGTACTCTGGTTTTCCGTCAATGAAGACAGACGTCTCGTCTAACAACTCGCCATGCTTTTGTTCACTGCAGAGGCCTCTGAATATCTGCAGTACTCTGGTTTTCCGTCAATGAAGACAGACGTCTCGTCTAACAACTCGCCATGCTTTTGTTCACTGCAGAGGCCTCTGAATATCTGCAGTACTCTGGTTTTCCGTCAATGAAGACAGACGTCTCGTCTAACAACTCGCCATGCTTTTGTTCACTGCAGAGGCCTCTGAATATCTGCAGTACTCTGGTTTTCCGTCAATGAAGACAGACGTCTCGTCTAACAACTCGCCATGCTTTTGTTCACTGCAGAGGCCTCTGAATATCTGCAGTACTCTGGTTTTCCGTCAATGAAGACAGACGTCTCGTCTAACAACTCGCCATGCTTTTGTTCACTGCAGAGGCCTCTGAATATCTGCAGTACTCTGGTTTTCCGTCAATGAAGACAGACGTCTCGTCTAACAACTCGCCATGCTTTTGTTCACTGCAGAGGCCTCTGAATATCTGCAGTACTCTGGTTTTCCGTCAATGAAGACAGACGTCTCGTCTAACAACTCGCCATGCTTTTGTTCACTGCAGAGGCCTCTGAATATCTGCAGTACTCTGGTTTTCCGTCAATGAAGACAGACGTCTCGTCTAACAACTCGCCATGCTTTTGTTCACTGCAGAGGCCTCTGAATATCTGCAGTACTCTGGTTTTCCGTCAATGAAGACAGACGTCTCGTCTAACAACTCGCCATGCTTTTGTTCACTGCAGAGGCCTCTGAATATCTGCAGTACTCTGGTTTTCCGTCAATGAAGACAGACGTCTCGTCTAACAACTCGCCATGCTTTTGTTCACTGCAGAGGCCTCTGAATATCTGCAGTACTCTGGTTTTCCGTCAATGAAGACAGACGTCTCGTCTAACAACTCGCCATGCTTTTGTTCACTGCAGAGGCCTCTGAATATCTGCAGTACTCTGGTTTTCCGTCAATGAAGACAGACGTCTCGTCTAACAACTCGCCATGCTTTTGTTCACTGCAGAGGCCTCTGAATATCTGCAGTACTCTGGTTTTCCGTCAATGAAGACAGACGTCTCGTCTAACAACTCGCCATGCTTTTGTTCACTGCAGAGGCCTCTGAATATCTGCAGTACTCTGGTTTTCCGTCAATGAAGACAGACGTCTCGTCTAACAACTCGCCATGCTTTTGTTCACTGCAGAGGCCTCTGAATATCTGCAGTACTCTGGTTTTCGTCAATGAAGACAGACGTCTCGTCTAACAACTCGCCATGCTTTTGTTCACTGCAGAGGCCTCTGAATATCTGCAGTACTCTGGTTTTCCGTCAATGAAGACAGACGTCTCGTCTAACAACTCGCCATGCTTTTGTTCACTGCAGAGGCCTCTGAATATCTGCAGTACTCTGGTTTTCCGTCAATGAAGACAGACGTCTCGTCTAACAACTCGCCATGCTTTTGTTCACTGCAGAGGCCTCTGAATATCTGCAGTACTCTGGTTTTCCGTCAATGAAGACAGACGTCTCGTCTAACAACTCGCCATGCTATTGTTCACTGCAGAGGCCTCTGAATATCTGCAGTACTCTGGTTTCCGTCAATGAAGACAGACGTCTCGTCTAACAACTCGCCATGCTTTTGTTCACTGCAGAGGCCTCTGAATATCTGCAGTACTCTGGTTTTCCGTCAATGAAGACAGACGTCTCGTCTAACAACTCGCCATGCTTTTGTTCACTGCAGAGGCCTCTGAATATCTGCAGTACTCTGGTTTTCCGTCAATGAAGACAGACGTCTCGTCTAACAACTCGCCATGCTTTTGTTCACTGCAGAGGCCTCTGAATATCTGCAGTACTCTGGTTTTCCGTCAATGAAGACAGACGTCTCGTCTAACAACTCGCCATGCTTTTGTTCACTGCAGAGGCCTCTGAATATCTGCAGTACTCTGGTTTTCCGTCAATGAAGACAGACGTCTCGTCTAACAACTCGCCATGCTTTTGTTCACTGCAGAGGCCTCTGAATATCTGCAGTACTCTGGTTTTCCGTCAATGAAGACAGACGTCTCGTCTAACAACTCGCCATGCTTTTGTTCACTGCAGAGGCCTCTGAATATCTGCAGTACTCTGGTTTTCCGTCAATGAAGACAGACGTCTCGTCTAACAACTCGCCATGCTTTTGTTCACTGCAGAGGCCTCTGAATATCTGCAGTACTCTGGTTTTCCGTCAATGAAGACAGACGTCTCGTCTAACAACTCGCCATGCTTTTGTTCACTGCAGAGGCCTCTGAATATCTGCAGTACTCTGGTTTTCCGTCAATGAAGACAGACGTCTCGTCTAACAACTCGCCATGCTTTTGTTCACTGCAGAGGCCTCTGAATATCTGCAGTACTCTGGTTTTCCGTCAATGAAGACAGACGTCTCGTCTAACAACTCGCCATGCTTTTGTTCACTGCAGAGGCCTCTGAATATCTGCAGTACTCTGGTTTTCGGTCAATGAAGACAGACGTCTCGTCTAACAACTCGCCATGCTTTTGTTCACTGCAGAGGCCTCTGAATATCTGCAGTACTCTGGTTTTCCGTCAATGAAGACAGACGTCTCGTCTAACAACTCGCCATGCTTTTGTTCACTGCAGAGGCCTCTGAATATCTGCAGTACTCTGGTTTTCCGTCAATGAAGACAGACGTCTCGTCTAACAACTCGCCATGCTTTTGTTCACTGCAGAGGCCTCTGAATATCTGCAGTACTCTGGTTTTCCGTCAATGAAGACAGACGTCTCGTCTAACAACTCGCTATGCTTTTGTTCACTGCAGAGGCCTCTGAATATCTGCAGTACTCTGGTTTTCCGTCAATGAAGACAGACGTCTCGTCTAACAACTCGCCATGCTTTTGTTCACTGCAGAGGCCTCTGAATATCTGCAGTACTCTGGTTTTCCGTCAATGAAGACAGACGTCTCGTCTAACAACTCGCCATGCTTTTGTTCACTGCAGAGGCCTCTGAATATCTGCAGTACTCTGGTTTTCCGTCAATGAAGACAGACGTCTCGTCTAACAACTCGCCATGCTTTTGTTCACTGCAGAGGCCTCTGAATATCTGCAGTACTCTGGTTTTCCGTCAATGAAGACAGACGTCTCGTCTAACAACTCGCCATGCTTTTGTTCACTGCAGAGGCCTCTGAATATCTGCAGTACTCTGGTTTTCCGTCAATGAAGACAGACGTCTCGTCTAACAACTCGCCATGCTTTTGTTCACTGCAGAGGCCTCTGAATATCTGCAGTACTCTGGTTTTCCGTCAATGAAGACAGACGTCTCGTCTAACAACTCGCCTTGCTTTTGTTCACTGCAGAGGCCTCTGAATATCTGCAGTACTCTGGTTTTCCGTCAATGAAGACAGACGTCTCGTCTAACAACTCGCCATGCTTTTGTTCACTGCAGAGGCCTCTGAATATCTGCAGTACTCTGGTTTTCCGTCAATGAAGACAGACGTCTCGTCTAACAACTCGCCTTGCTTTTGTTCACTGCAGAGGCCTCTGAATATCTGCAGTACTCTGGTTTTTCGTCAATGAAGACAGACGTCTCGTCTAACAACTCGCCATGCTTTTGTTCACTGCAGAGGCCTCTGAATATCTGCAGTACTCTGGTTTTCCGTCAATGAAGACAGACGTCTCGTCTAACAACTCGCCATGCTTTTGTTCACTGCAGAGGCCTCTGAATATCTGCAGTACTCTGGTTTTCCGTCAATGAAGACAGACGTCTCGTCTAACAACTCGCCATGCTTTTGTTCACTGCAGAGGCCTCTGAATATCTGCAGTACTCTGGTTTTCCGTCAATGAAGACAGACGTCTCGTCTAACAACTCGCCATGCTATTGTTCACTGCAGAGGCCTCTGAATATCTGCAGTACTCTGGTTTTCCGTCAATGAAGACAGACGTCTCGTCTAACAACTGCCATGCTTTTGTTCACTGCAGAGGCCTCTGAATATCTGCAGTACTCTGGTTTTCCGTCAATGAAGACAGACGTCTCGTCTAACAACTCGCCATGCTTTTGTTCACTGCAGAGGCCTCTGAATATCTGCAGTACTCTGGTTTTCCGTCAATGAAGACAGACGTCTCGTCTAACAACTCGCCATGCTTTTGTTCACTGCAGAGGCCTCTGAATATCTGCAGTACTCTGGTTTTCCGTCAATGAAGACAGACGTCTCGTCTAACAACTCGCCATGCTTTTGTTCACTGCAGAGGCCTCTGAATATCTGCAGTACTCTGGTTTTCCGTCAATGAAGACGGACGTCTCGTCTAACAACTCGCCATGCTTTTGTTCACTGCAGAGGCCTCTGAATATCTGCAGTACTCTGGTTTTCCGTCAATGAAGACAGACGTCTCGTCTAACAACTCGCCATGCTTTTGTTCACTGCAGAGGCCTCTGAATATCTGCAGTACTCTGGTTTTCCGTCAATGAAGACAGACGTCTCGTCTAACAACTCGCCATGCTTTTGTTCACTGCAGAGGCCTCTGAATATCTGCAGTACTCTGGTTTTCCGTCAATGAAGACAGACGTCTCGTCTAACAACTCGCCATGCTTTTGTTCACTGCAGAGGCCTCTGAATATCTGCAGTACTCTGGTTTTCCGTCAATGAAGACAGACGTCTCGTCTAACAACTCGCCATGCTTTTGTTCGCTGCAGAGGCCTCTGAATATCTGCAGTACTCTGGTTTTCCGTCAATGAAGACAGACGTCTCGTCTAACAACTCGCCATGCTTTTGTTCACTGCAGAGGCCTCTGAATATCTGCAGTACTCTGGTTTTCCGTCAATGAAGACAGACGTCTCGTCTAACAACTCGCCATGCTTTTGTTCACTGCAGAGGCCTCTGAATATCTGCAGTACTCTGGTTTTCCGTCAATGAAGACAGACGTCTCGTCTAACAACTCGCCATGCTTTTGTTCACTGCAGAGGCCTCTGAATATCTGCAGTACTCTGGTTTTCCGTCAATGAAGACAGACGTCTCGTCTAACAACTCGCCATGCTTTTGTTCACTGCAGAGGCCTCTGAATATCTGCAGTACTCTGGTTTTCCGTCAATGAAGACAGACGTCTCGTCTAACAACTCGCCATGCTTTTGTTCACTGCAGAGGCCTCTGAATATCTGCAGTACTCTGGTTTTCCGTCAATGAAGACAGACGTCTCGTCTAACAACTCGCCATGCTTTTGTTCACTGCAGAGGCCTCTGAATATCTGCAGTACTCTGGTTTTCCGTCAATGAAGACAGACGTCTCGTCTAACAACTCGCCTTGCTTTTGTTCACTGCAGAGGCCTCTGAATATCTGCAGTACTCTGGTTTTCCGTCAATGAAGACAGACGTCTCGTCTAACAACTCGCCATGCTTTTGTTCACTGCAGAGGCCTCTGAATATCTGCAGTACTCTGGTTTTCCGTCAATGAAGACAGACGTCTCGTCTAACAACTCGCCATGCTTTTGTTCACTGCAGAGGCCTCTGAATATCTGCAGTACTCTGGTTTTCCGTCAATGAAGACAGACGTCTCGTCTAACAACTCGCCATGCTTTTGTTCACTGCAGAGGCCTCTGAATATCTGCAGTACTCTGGTTTTCCGTCAATGAAGACAGACGTCTCGTCTAACAACTCGCCATGCTTTTGTTCACTGCAGAGGCCTCTGAATATCTGCAGTACTCTGGTTTTCCGTCAATGAAGACAGACGTCTCGTCTAACAACTCGCCATGCTTTTGTTCACTGCAGAGGCCTCTGAATATCTGCAGTACTCTGGTTTTCCGTCAATGAAGACAGACGTCTCGTCTAACAACTCGCCATGCTTTTGTTCACTGCAGAGGCCTCTGAATATCTGCAGTACTCTGGTTTTCCGTCAATGAAGACAGACGTCTGGTCTAACAACTCGCCATGCTTTTGTTCACTGCAGAGGCCTCTGAATATCTGCAGTACTCTGGTTTTCCGTCAATGAAGACAGACGTCTCGTCTAACAACTCGCCATGCTTTTGTTCACTGCAGAGGCCTCTGAATATCTGCAGTACTCTGGTTTTCCGTCAATGAAGACAGACGTCTCGTCTAACAACTCGCCATGCTTTTGTTCGCTGCAGAGGCCTCTGAATATCTGCAGTACTCTGGTTTTCCGTCAATGAAGACAGACGTCTCGTCTAACAACTCGCCATGCTTTTGTTCACTGCAGAGGCCTCTGAATATCTGCAGTACTCTGGTTTTCCGTCAATGAAGACAGACGTCTCGTCTAACAACTCGCCATGCTTTTGTTCACTGCAGAGGCCTCTGAATATCTGCAGTACTCTGGTTTTCCGTCAATGAAGACAGACGTCTCGTCTAACAACTCGCCATGCTTTTGTTCACTGCAGAGGCCTCTGAATATCTGCAGTACTCTGGTTTTCCGTCAAAAGGCATCAATGACAGCTCTCTGCTTGGAGTGCATCTCGGTTACAGTCGCCGTTTGGATCGCTATGTATAGCACCGTCACCTACCGGAACTTTAAACTATAGGGATTGAAGCGGGAGTATTCCACGATGTCTCAAAGCAAACTACTCATTTTTTCAACCGAACAAATGTGTTGCAGTTCTTATTGAATTCTCCTCGTAGGATTAAGGTTTGAAACATGAGGCTCGTGGTTCAGCTTGAAGGGACCAGGAAGATAAGCAAAATATATGGTGTACGAAACTTCCTGGCAGATTAAAACTGTGTGCTGGACCGAGACTCGAACTCTGGTCCTTTGCCTTTCCCTGGCAAGTGCTCCACCAACTGAGCTACCCAAGCACGACTCACGCCCCATCCTCACAGCTTTAATTCCGCCATTACCTCGTCTCCTACCTTCCAAACTTCACAGAAGCTCTCCTGCAAACCTTGCACGACTAGCACTCCTGAAAGAAAGGATATGTATGACGAGATTGTTGCAGGAACATTTCAAGCTAGAAATTACAGGCGAAATTTCTGAAGGAATGGAGGATGTTGGTGCCCAAAATAGTATTCCTGGTGGATGTGAAAACATTTTAAAGTTTCCTGGCCGGCGACAGGGCCCGAGCTGAAGCCAAGACACGCTAGTATGCAGTATCTAGATTGTAATGCCAACAAAGAAGAACATCCAACGTCGTCCTACTGACCAGACTCAGTAAAGTAACTGCGTACGTCGTACACAAGAGTGGCTTTACAGTACACAGACACTTCAGAAATAATCAAACTGAAAGCCTGAGGAGGAGATTTGGGATACAGTAGCATGGTGCAGAGCGATGAGAGGTCCGGAAAACATACGCATAGTGGCATTCTTGCCACACGATTACATCATTGGCATAAACCGAACAGTGCAAAGACCCTTCTAGAGGGCAGTTCTCAGTTTGCATCTAACTAGTCCTGAGGTGGGACCTGTGACGTTCTATTCGTGGCACGCTTGGTTGACTTCGATCAACGATGCGACTGCCAGCCCAGCTTGAATGACATTGCTCCCATCAGCTGTTGCCACCTCGTCCCCGCCTTTGCTGATGAAAAGACATGGGTGCCTCCTACAGGCCTAGCTGTTGGTACCTGATGAGTTGCCAAACTACCATCATCTCTGGGGAGATCGGGAGCTGCCGCACCCAATGTACTTCTACAAGTAGACACAATTGTCACTTGTTGGTCTCTCGCCGAGCGGCCGTGACATGTTCAGACTACGACCACCTCGTGCAGAGCTGCAAGGTGCCTTTCTGGGGTGCCATTTACGACATCCATGATGATGACCTGGTAACCTGCTAGCCATCTGCTGACCACCGGGTTCACGCAGGCAACGTCCGCGGTGCGCCTGGTTAGCAACCTTCTGTGAAATAGGTGTCGCTGCGTGTGCAGTCCTGTTACTGCTGTAGCCGAGACGATGAGACCGGCGGGTGTCAGCTCATAAAGGCCTCGCGTTAGCTTCACCTGCTCTCATCGGTATTGACCACCTCATAGAAAATAATGGTGTACGAGGTGCGGCTAGAAAAAAACCGGACTGATGCTGGAAAAAACATTTATTTACAATTTCATGTTATCTCCTTCAATGTACTCTCCTCCTCGGTCTCTACACCGCTCCATACGAATTTTCCACTGTTCATAGCAATGCTGTAGATCATTTTCGGTAAGTCCATACATTACTTCCGTCGCTTTTTCTTTTACTGCTTCAACAGTCTCAAATCTAGTTCCTTTCAAAGCTGACTTGACTTTAGGGAAAAGAAAAAAGTCACAGGGGGCCAAATCAGGTGAGTAGGGTGAATGATCTAAGATGGGAATGTTGTGTTTTGCCAAACACGTCTTCACTGACAACGCACTGTGAGCTGGGGCATTGTCTTGGTGAAGGATCCATGACTTTTTTCTCCACAAATCGTTCCGTTTTCTCCGTACTCGCTCACGTAGGGTAGTCAGGACGCTAATGTAGTAATGCTGATTCACTGTTTGTCCCTCTGGTACCCAATCAATGTGCACAATCCCTTTGATGTCAAAAAAAAAACAATCATCATTGCCTTGAATTTCGAGTTTGACATTCGTGCTTTTTTTTGTCGTGGAGAACCAGGAGTTTTCCAATGCATCGATTGGCGTTTAGTTTCGGGATCGTAAGTAAAAAACCACGATTCATCGCAAGTAATAACGTTTTGTAAGAAGATGGGATCACTTTCAATGTTTTCCAGGATGTCAGAACAAATCATTCTTCGGCGTTCCTTCTGTTCAATTGTGAGACACTTTGGAACCATTTTTGAACACACTTTGTTCATGTTGAAACTTTCATGAAGAATCTGCCTAACACTTTCCTTGTCAACTCCTGTTAACTCAGACACTGCTCTGATTGTTAAACGGCGATCTTGTCGAACAAGTTTACCGATTTTTTCAATGTTTGCATCAGTTTTTGCTGACAATGGTCTGCCAGTGCGAGTGTCATCACTGGTTTCTTCGCGGCCATCTTTAAATCGTTTAAAGCACTCAAACACTTGTGTTCGCGATAAACAATCATCGCCGTACAATTGTAACGTTACAAACGTTTCACTTGCAGATTTTCCTAGTTTGAAACAAAATTTGATGTTAACACGCTGTTCTTTCTGTACACTCAACATTTTCCGACGCACAGACTAAACGTCAACTACTTAAAACAGACGCCACGGGCAGACTGAGTGCAGGAGGCAGATGAAACTCGAGCAGTAGGCGGAGCGAGAGTCACGTGACAGGCCACGCGACTTTCAGCCTTATTGCATTCGTTTTATTGTTTCACCAGTACTAGTCCGGTTTTTTTCTACCCACACCTCGTATACATGAGCAATAGACGATTGTTCTGTTAACAATTTCCTACTAGCGCATTCGAGTATCTGACAGATCCTGGCCCCTACATTTCGGATCATGCAACCCTGACACAGCTCCAGCCCTCTATCCTATCTTATACTTACAAACGAAGTTATAAGGCGAATTAAACCGTGGTCTTTTCTACTAAACCATTCACAAATGTCCCTAATTTCGTTAATGAGGCTTGTTTTCTACAGTTTCAATTGTTACACTTCTTTCTGCAGGCCTGTGTGCTCCCGCAAAGTTACCCCAATAATCCACGGAAATAACATTTTTACTTGACTATGGCTGAAAAAAATGTAAATTTTAACTCTTATGCGGAATGGTCTGCACATATAACTTATTTATATCAACTTACCTTCAGTTAGTCTTCAGAGTTACCGGCAGTAACAGAAAGTTTCGAAGAAATCTATGAACACGTTTTGCTACCTGGAAACGAAATGGCTCCGTGGCTAGTTCCGGTGTAATGCACGTACCTGTAGCATCCATAACTAATGGAAGCTCATTGCAAGAACACACTGGAGCAGCGTTGTATGTTTAAATATTGACCCGAGTTACAAAAACACTGGGCAACGGTGTAAGGGTGTACGATCCCCATCCCATTCCTCCTACGGCTAATCACAATTAATCATGAGATTTAAAGCAATTATCAGAGTTGTACATTAGACAAAGCTACAAGAATAAAAACCTAGAGTGCGCTTTTATCCCGAAGTTATACCTTAGTTTCAAAGTTACCCAGTTTTACGGCAGGTAATGTAAGAAGTGAAATGTTGATTAAAAGTGACTTTTTTTTATGTAATGACATTTCAGTTAGTAACGATAACCTCCGCAGTAGTTGAAAAGATATGACACAACAGTTTACTTTTCTTCAGAGTTAATATTAGGTAACTAAATTCTCAAATCAATACACTTTCAGTAAAAGTAGTTCTTAGAAGTGTAACTTTACTGAGCTTTTCGAGTACACAGCTTACGCGATCGTAAAAACTGGAGGTCTTAGCAAGGTCACGCGAGTTGAAAAACGCGACTTGTCACTTGGAAACTAACTGTTAGCTGATATCTTCTCCATCCCCTCATCTTTTGTCTTTTCACCATTTTTGTAAAGCATTCTTTATTATGGAGCCCATTTTGAACTAATACCCCACCCAAGTTATGTTTCTATTTTTGATTGTCGTTATTAACAACCATCCCTCACTTAATGTTTTTTAATATCTCCATATTCCTTTTTTTCCACGAACTCAACAGACTCAATGAACTGTGTTTGGTGACCCGAAGATCTGTGCACTGGTTAGGAGACCTAGATATTAAATTATACAACTTTTGTGCGTTCATTATACACTAAAGTCCAAAATTAAAGCAACAAACGGAAATTTTCAAGGTTGCGTTTATTTTACCACAAAACAGTATAGACAGGTAATAATAAAGTAGAAACAACGTAAAGAATACAGAACATAATCGACTGCAACATGCATAACGGTAGACAAAAATGTTCTTCGTTTTTTTTTCAACTTAACGGATTTGCACACACATTCTGACAACTGGTTAATGAACTCATTACTGGGTGTAACCACTTCTGGCACCAATACAGGCCTGACAACGACGGGACATACTGCAAATGATGTCATCAACCTCATGTGGAGGCAATAACGCCCATTGTTCCTGCAGAGTTGCTCACAAGTTTGGAGAGTGTTTGATGGATGCTGACATGATGCAACCAGTCTCCCTAATGCATCCCAGACATACTCTATGCGATTCAGCGATTCAAACTGGGCAGACCACGCCTTGCGTGCAATATCAACTGCTTAAAAAAAAAAAAAAAAAAAAAAAAAAGAGAAAAAGAAAAACACAACCACCCGTGCTCTGTGAGGTCGAGCATTATTGTCCATCAGTACAAAGTCTGGACCCACAGCACTTTGCAACAACCACGGTACTTGACAGCAGTTAAATCTTGCTGATTCACCCGTAAAATTTCATTCGAGTGATCAACATAGTTCCTGCCCATACCATTAGGGATTATCCTCGATATCGGTCTCCTTCCACAATGTTTGGATCCAGAAATCGTGTTCCACTTTCCCTCCAGATGCAAATCCGTCGAGAATCGCTCTCCACACCAAATCGGGCTCATCTGTGAAAAGGCCAGCCGAAGTGGCCGTGCGGTTAAAGGCGCTACAGTCTGGAACCGCAAGACCGCTACGGCCGAGGTTCGAATCCTGCCTCGGGCATGGATGTTTGTGATGTCCTTAGGTTAGTTAGGTTTAACTAGTTCTAGGGGACTAATGACCTCAGCAGTTGAGTCCCATAGTGCTCAGAGCCATCATCTGTGAAAAGAACGTTGGCCCACCGTTCGACCGTCCCCGTGGCATGTTGACGGCTCCACTCTAGACGTGACTTTCTGTGAAGACACGCCAGAGGTAAACAGACAGCAGGTCTCCAACAATAGAGACCACTCTGCTGAAGTCACCTGTACAGCACTTGCCTCAATACAACACGCTATGAGGATGCTGCGAGGTCAGATGCCAGTTGCAGTACGGTACTTAAGGCGGTACCGTCTTGTCCTTGTAATAATTGTTCACTGTTTCTGATGACACACATGGTCTCCGGGGTACAGTTTCGGACTCTATAAACTGTCGCCACATCTGAGAAACAACAGAGCGATTCACATTAAGCCATCAGGCCACATCGGTTTGCGACTCTTCTGCTTCCATTCTCCCTGAGGCCCTCCAAGGCAATGTCTGTAGGCACCTTCTCTGTGCCGTACTGCACCGTCTGTGACTGTGCACACAGCTATTGTGGATGTGGGGTACCAAGCAAACGCTTACCCCGTTTGACAGGTGCCGTGACGTCTTTGGACGTCAATGTATTTTGTTTTTGTATATACATATTTAATCATTTTTGTATGACGTCCTTAAATAAGAATGTAAAATGATCATGTAAACCACACGAATAATAATAATAATAAATCCTTATTTTATCTTCCAGATGACACAACTTGATAAACTGCACAGCTTAGCTGTCATAACACCAGTGCTGTTTTCCTGGGGGAACGCTGGGGGATGCGTACCCCTAAACTGTTTCATCGACAGAGTAATTTTCTTACGATGTTGAGAACTTGGAAGAGTGCTAAAGATTTATTTCACGGAGGTAAATTTTTTATTTCATTTTTTCGTGTTGGTAATTGCAATACGAACAATACTAGTACAGGTTTTGGCGGGAAAAGCGATATAATTGACTATTTGAAGCATTTCGAAGCTGCGGCAACCGTTATCGATAACTGAATCGCTGGCAGCCATTTCGACAAGCATGTAGTGCCCTCATCCGCTAATAGTGGGCGATGGTAGTGCTAAATGGATATGCGTACGCTCAAACGCCGAGCTTCCGATAGATGTCTCTGCGGTCCCGCTACCACGACCCTTCGCGATTCATTGCCATTTTTGTTTTGTTGTTCTTTATTCGTTTGCTTTTGCTGTTCTGTTCTTGTCGGTTGTGCGAAGTTTTACAGTGTGTCCTGTCTTTCGTAGCAACTTGTAAGTTAAGTTGGAGGTGAGAGATGATCAGAAAACCAACAATCTATTTTACTTGTTCTCCTGCATCTAAAAAAATAAAAACTGTCAATAATTCGTGTACAAGAGAAAAGCCTGGAAGTTCAACATCAGTGGGCGACGAAAGTGAAACTGTAAACCTTCATTTGAGCTGTAATAAAGTCAACTGAAGAGTCCGATACCATTTTTTTTTTGTAGTTAGACATGTTGACGACGTCATGCCTAAAAGCAGACGGGGGGTATCCTATGCTTCAGTTATAAGTACTTTTCGCTGCATTATTCCAATGCCGGAGTACCCTCAAACTTTTTTTTAGGAAAAAAGCGCTGCATAACACTATGTGGCACTTGTCGCGAAATAGCAGACAATAAATAGAGGCGCAAGTTACCTGTCGTGTGGAGAATGGTTATTGAACAATCCAAGTCACAGCTAATAATATAAAGGAACTATGAACAAATCGACATGTGTACTCTGCAATCCTCTGTAAGATACGTACATAGTGTGCCAGTTACGTCTTTTCCCCCATATCCTATAACATTCGCGGACTGTACATGGAAGTAGCCCGGGTGGCCGAGCGGTTCTAGGCGCTTCAGTGTGGGACCGCGCGAGAGTTACGGTCGCAGGTTCGAATCCTGCCTCGGGCATTGATGTGTGTGATGTCCTTATGTTAGTTAGGTTTGAGTAGTTCTAAGTTCTAGGGGACTGATGACCTCAGATGTTAAGTCCCATAGTGCTCAGAGCCATTTGTACACGAAAAGAAAGACCGTTGTATTCGAGATAGTACTATATTTCTTGACTCACTTTAGAACGTAATTTTGTGAGCAAGACTTTAGGTGATGTACATATCTATAAAGCAAGCAGAATTCGTAAACAGTAAGACACAAAAACTGACAGAAGGATGAATCGTTTGTAGGAACGGGGATAAAGCGAAAACTAATGCGTAACATCGTAATAGTGTTGAAAAAACTGTGACCTCTGCCACCACGTGACTAAGACCGATATTGTCTGTTCTGTTTCAGTGGTCACACGAGAAAGATCAACTGGGGTGATTGTACTCTGTCTTTCAGTGTACCTGAAACGACAATTTAAAACGTGCGCCAGGACCTGGAGTCTAACAAAGGTTTACCACTTTTCCGGAGAACTCGCCTTACCAATTCTTTCTCAACCACTGATTTCACTATAACGGAAGTAACATTAATTTCTTGCTCCTTGTAAAAGTATAAGGAGTTCCTTCTCAAACAACACGCCCCCCTCACACCTTAAAATGTTGATACCTCCTAGGACCACGTCATCAATGATATTCTTCGATAAGCCAAGCGTGGGAGTAGCAGCACAAGAAAAGAATGACGGCTGGAGCGCCTTTGTTGAGTAGATTCACATCAGCGTGGTTACCACGATAACTTAAGATAATGACGTAATTATTTCATTTTGTGCTATATACATGTGCAGGAAAACATCCCTTCGTTTGTTAATCAGCCAAGGCTCTTAGCAGTGCTGGTCAGTCCAGGAGGTGAGTTTGGATGTTCCAAGGGCAAGGCGACTTATTGCGAAAAGCTCGATTTCAGATTCAAATCCTCATCCTGGCACGTGTCATTCTGGGTGCGTTACTTGCGAAAAGTCACGACTGTCGTAAGAGTCCTTGATTCTGTGTTTCCTGTATAGGTGTAAAAGTCTTTCAGTGTGCGTCACAACATGCATCAAAATGTCCTTACCGATGTATCCACCTTCTCGTGGATATTGGAAAAACAGCTGTTATTGTGTGAGCTGACGTTTGCCCGGCGTATTTCTTATCTATAGAATTGTCAGATGTCTGGCCGGGTCACGATGTGATTAGTACACGATATTTCGGCAAAGAGAATCGTTGCCATTTTTACGTGGTCTCTGATGACTGCTGCTTATGCGACATAAACGAAAGTTCCTAGGAGTGTTTCTACATTTGAAAGTAGTGCCACTACAAGAATGCAAATCAGGTTTGCTTCAAAAAAGGGCCGTAACGGTCGTGAGCGTTAGCTATTTTTGAGATTGGACGTGGTAAGTTGATGTTAGTCAAGAATGCCTTCAAGTCAACAAAGACCCCATTATCAACACCTCACTTAGTTTGAACGAGGACGTGTAATAGGGCTTCGAAAAGCTGAATGTCCCTTCTGCGATACTGCAGACAGAGTTGACTAGAATGCAGCCACTGTACACGATTGCTGGCAGCGATGGTCACGAGAATGTACAGCCGCAATAAGATCGATGTTCGGAGGGCCACGTGTCGCTACCGAGAGGGAAGGCCATCGTGTTGGGTGTATGGCTGTGGCACGTCGTACTGCATCTGTGCAGCTGTTGGCACTTCAGTGACACAACGAACTCTTACAAACCGGTTACTTCAAGGACAGCTCCAAACCAGAGCCCTGTGCCGTGCATCCAACTGAACCCAAACCACCTTCGTTTGTGACTTTAGTGGTGTCAAGCGAGAGCTCATTGGAGGGCAGGGTGGAGGTCTGTCGTGTTTTTTTATGAAAGCTGGTTCTGCCTCGATGCCAGTGGTGGCCGTACGCTGGTTATATGGAAGCCAGTTGAGCTTGTAAGAGGTCCGAGCAGATGTAATTTCGATGTATTGCTCATGCGCTGCCTGCGATATGCAAGGTCTCTGACCAGAGAGCAGTGTTGACTGCAGTAGGAACTGTGTAGCTGTAGCAGTAAGTTGTGGCTAGTCTGGAGTCTGCTCTGGTCTGGTATGGTGTATCGTGTTGGCTGGCCCGGTCGCGGTGCAGCGATGCCGGAGCCTGAGTATTATTGTATAAGGTAAAAAGCAGCCTCGCGCATATGTAGTAATGTTATCTCAAGTCGCATGTAAATGTTTTAAAACTCTCGTAATAATAATCTTCCTCATAAAAAGTAACTTTTAACGACCATTCATTTCAATTTAAAGAATTTACTAATTTCTCCCATCCATGATCATCCCGATTATTGCAATAGAAAAATCAGTTGCTCCCTTTCATAAATGACAGATAGGTCGGCCAGCATTGCACAGAGCTGTGCTGGAAAAATTTATTGTAAGAGCAGATATATCCGGTGACTTCATTGAGGTAAGAATTTTTCCTTTTTTTATCCAGAATGATCTTTCAGTGCCATGACGCAGCATTGCTGTCGTCCAAAATTTACCAGGTTAAATTCACAGTGAATTATTGAAAAGTCATAAGTGAGCGACAATTTAATTGAGAGGTTAGTTACATTGTTTTATAACCAGGTTCCTGAATTTATTTTTTTTATTGGGACGTTACACTGAATGTGAACGACATAATTATAATTTTTACTGTTGAGAGGTTTAGGAATTTTTCTATTGTGAGGTTACGCTAAATGTGAATGAATTTTGAGCTTAGATTAAATCAGAAAGAATTTTGTGGGTAGATTAAATGTAAATGAATTTTGTGGGGAGGTTACACTGTGAAAGAATTTTGTTTTGAGGTTACACTAAATCAGAATCATTATCCATAATATTTATTTTTATTTGTGGGGAGGTTACAGTAAATTAGAACCATACTCATATTATTTATTTTTATTTTGTGGGGAGGTTACAAGCTTCTGCAACCAACGTGTCTGAATACTAGAGACACTAGACCTCCACCTTCAGTTATCGTCAGGGATCCGATTTCGCAAGACAAAGAGAGCATTCTTGTGGCTATCCGACGCACCCTGACTGAAAATTTGTACGTCAATCCGGTGATGAACGGTATTCCAGGAGGTGTTTCCAACAGGATAACGCTCGCCCACATACCGCTATTGTAACCCGACGTGCTCTAGGGAGTGTCGACATGTTGCCTTGACCTGCTCGAGCACCAGATCTGTCTCCAGTCGGGCACATATGGGACATCGTCGGCCGATAACTACAGCATTATGCATAAACGGCATTAATCATCCTTGTATTGATCGACGAAGTGCAACAGGTACGCAACTCCATCCCACAAACTATCATCAGGCACCTGAGCAACACAATGCATTCACATCAGCATACGTGCATTCAACATTGTGGCGGTTACTTGTGTTATTAATTTACCATCATTTCACATTCGTAATGACTTATCTTATGTTTAGATTAACCTGAGATCTTGCAAAGTTAATCACTTAAAAATGTTACTATCAGTGCAGCCAGCGCGTTGGCCAATTATGGCCAGTTTTTGTGCTGTGATCGGCCACGTCTGATTTGGTGAACTGTCGTGATTCATTGTGGCATCCACGTTGATGCCACGTCTCTTATACAGTGCGCGTAATTTCCCAATGCTAACCCTTGACACTGTCAGGCTCAATGAAGGGTGATTTACATCTTCACAAACGAAGTATCGACCAAATCCCTTGCCATTGCTCGAAGTACGTTGGAGAAACTGTGTGCGCGGTAGAAGAGAGGTGGTATGAACATAGATGCCACAATGAGTCACGCCAGACGACCAAATCAGTCGTGGCCGATCAGAGTATAAAACCTGGCCATACTATGACTACAGCAATACCAAAATATTTAGACAGTCTTCCTGCTTTTGGGATTGTGTGATGAAAGACGGCATTGAGATTAGGGTCCAAGATGGTCCAACTAATAAAGAAAGCGACCTACAGCGGAGTAAGGTGTGGAAACCTGCATTGAGTCTAGCAAAAGAAAAGTGTTCCAGTATAATGACGTCCGCAGCCGACTGTGATAGCGCCGTCACTGGAGTTCGGAGCCAGACGTCGATACCCCCACCACTGCCACCATCCACCGCGGCAGCCAAGTGGGCAGCGATAGGACCGGAGTGATGAAGGAGATAACGTCTAACATACGAGTATATACCGTATGCCGACAGTAGAGTAGCAGCAGTCATAAGGGACCACCTGAAGATAACAACGGGTCTGTTTTCTGAAATATTGTGGAGTAACTACGAGTGACCGGGCCGGACAGCTGTTATTGCATTTTATACGTAGTAAGGATAACGCCATCAGCTATATTCACTGCTTCCGTTTATATGCAGCCAGTTTCCGTATTACAGTACCTTCTTGACACTTTCTGCAGAAGATCCAAACATCGGTGTCCGCTAAACTGATGTTTCTGATCGCCTATGGCGTGTTAGGTGTTACTACGTCAACCCATCTATAGTTGTGTTGATGTACTGACACCGCACGCACCAAAGGCGATAATATATCCGTTTAGCGGTCGCCGACGTTTGGGACCTTCTAGTCAAATTATATACAATTTACGGTATCACCCCAGAGTCACAGAGTCGGCTGAAGGTGGTGGACTGTATTACCGAAATTGACCTCGTATGAATACGAGTAAAATCAGCAAATACAGCTGATGATCTTATCTCTACTACTTAATACGATTCATCAAAATGGATTACAGCTTTCGGATTCAGTCAAATGACTGAGCATTTTCGGTGTCGAAGTGTGCATTTAGAGGAGAACATACTGCACAATGTGTAGAGAAGTTATGTAAGTGAACTACCTCGGTACTATTCTTTTGGATTTCATCCTCACCCTTCCTCCAACAACATCGAAAACACAAATGAGTCACATGTTGTACATGCGCTCATCACAGTCACCAACACACATCCGTAACAAAAGACACGTACGACACCCAGGCAGAGCCAACTACCAAGTGATAATTAATTGAAACCCTCAGCTGCCGACAGGTGTTGTTGACATACCTCAATGGTGACAGCTGCAAATGTGTGCCCCGACCGGGACTCGAACCCGGGATCTCCTGCTTACGTGGGAGACGCTCTATCCATCTGAGCAACCGAGGACACAGATGAATAGCGCGACTGCAGGGACTTATCCCTTGCACGCTTCCTGTGGGACCCACATTCCCAACTGTCCACACTCTACATACGTAATGTTCCTAATAGATAATAGTTGGGAATGTGGGTCTCACGGGAAGCGTGCAAGGGATAAGTCCCTGCAGTCACGCTCTTCATCTGTGTCCTTGGTTGCTCAGATGGATAGAGCGTCTGCCATGTAAGCAGGAGATCCCGGGTTCGAGTCCCGGTCGGGGAACACATTTTCAGCTGTCCCAATGGAAGTATGTCAACAGCACCTGTCGGCAGCTGTGGGTTTCAATTAATTATCATTTATTCTAGAGAAGCTGCACGGTCATCAATGGTATCTGTTCTTTCGAGAACAGGTACTATCTCCATACCAACTACAAAGGCTTGACTAGGCTGTGACCCACACGAGCAGATACAAATACATCTGAGCGCATTGACGAAAAGGGACTCGTCTCATCCTGCTTGTGTCAAGATCAGAGTGTAGAAATTTTACCCATCTGATACAGTTACACATTTGAAAGTTTCTTGTGCTGTTAGGTTCCACTCCACACCGCTTACCGCTGAGTGACAAAGTATAAGGACAGTTTAGATTAGATTAGTACTTGTTCCATAGATCATGAATACGACACTTCGTAATGATGTGGAACGTGTCAGGTTAATAAAAGGTGTCTATACAAGATATTACATTAGACAAAATATTACATGACACTCAATATTTTTAATTTTTTTTTTTTTTTTTTGGTGGGGGGGGGGGGGGGGGAGGGTTGGGAAATTACCCACTTACTATATCCAAAAATTCATGTAATGAGTAGAGGGAGTTGCCATTAAGAAATTCTTTTAATTTCCTTTTAAATGCTATATGGCTATCTGTCAGACTTTTGATGCTATTAGGTAAGTGACCAAAGACTTTTGTGGCAGCATAATTTACCCCCTCCTGAGGCAAAGTTAGATTTAACCTTGAGTAGTGAAGATCATCCTTTCTCCTAGTGTTGTAGCCATGTACACTGCTATGACTTTTGAATTCGTTCGGATTGTTAATAACAGCTCTAGTATTGATCGACGTGGCGGTATAGTTGGGACATGAGATTCGTGTTCGAAAAGATCTAGTTTCGAATCGCTCTCTCATTACTCCTGTTTATATATTGACGTGATTATCCTGCTGAAATGAAGGCTATGGACTCTTCAAGTCCTCAGCAGATTTCTTCCTCCAACTGAACAAGAACTCCTTCTGTTATGTCTTGAAAGATGTATGTATGTAATATATAAAGTGGGAAGGTTGTTACGTTTATAGGTAATAAACTCCTTATTTACTCTGGTCACAATGATAAGAACAGAGGTTTTCCCTGTGAACAAGAATAACTCCAATGTTGCGTTTATTGCCGGCCGAAGTGGCCGTGCGGTTAAAGGCGCTGCAGTCTGGAACCGCAAGACCGCTACGGTCGCAGGTTCGAATCCTGCCTCGGGCATGGATGTTTGTGATGTCCTTAGGTTAGTTAGGTTTAACTAGTTCTAAGTTCTAGGGGACTAATGACCTCAGCAGTTGAGTCCCATAGTGCTCAGAGCCATTTTTTGTTGCGTTTATTGCTTAGACCGTTGTTTCGATTTTTCTCACCTCTTAGATTACAAAAAGCTCTAGAGAGACGCACTGAAAGGTAATAGTTGCACACACTCGCAAACATTAACACTTGAACGCCAAGGAATCTGAGTCGGTCGTGTCCTCTTCAAACAGCCGTCGTTCTTCGCTTAGATCTAGGAAAGCGCTGACCATCTGCCTGGGATTGCCAATTTGGGGTCCTCCTTGAGCCACAATGCATCACGTTTCCTCTCTCGAACAACCGACGCCTTGCGTGTTTAGTGTTTACCTTTTTGGGTGAACGCCCGGACAGCCGCGCGCTTATAAACAAACCGCTACGACTCACACACCTCACGCCTCCGCGGCAGCAGGTCGCTGGTGTACATGGCAGGGAAGACGGTTGGGTGGGGGATACAGAGAGAGAGAGAGAGAGAGAGACGGACACAGAGACAGGGAAAGAGAGAGAGAGAGAGAGAGAGAGAGAGAGAGAGAGAAAGACGGACACAGAGACAGAGAAAGAGAGAGAGAGAGAGAGAGAGAGAGAGAGAGAGAGAGACGGACACAGGACAGAGAAAGAGAGAGAGAGAGAGAGAGAGAGAGAGAGAGAGAGACGGACACAGAGACAGAGAAAGAGAGAGAGAGAGAGAGAGAGAGAGAGAGAGAGACGGACACAGAGACAGAGAAAGAGAGAGAGAGAGAGAGAGAGAGAGAGAGAGAGAGACGGACAACCGGAGGCAGAGCAGGTCGCGCAGCCGGCTCTGCCCTCGCGCAGCGGCTGCGTCCTAGATCTCTGACGTAACTTCTGAGCAATCGAGCAGGACTCACCCACAGCCCAAGGCCACGCGGAATTTCCAGCTCGACCGATAAACTCGGGCTTCCTCGTAATATACCGAAAAGCGCTTAAAAGCGAGCAATCTCACGTGTCAATAAGCGATCTTGATGAAACTTGGCGGGTGTGTAGAGGGGACAAAATAATGCAACACTTATCATTTATTTGCTCCCAATTTCACTTTCAGGAGGTAAAACACACCCCGAAATGTAATTTGGCATATTAGGTTTGGAGGGAACATCTTCGAAACGATGATATATAAAAAGTGTTTGTCATTTAAAGATGTATAAGTAACTAACATTCTTGAATGCTGTTTAATCGAATTTTGTAATAAACTGAAGTTTTGCAAAATACTCCACCACCATTAATTAATTTTGAAAAATGAAAATTTGTGTTATAACATAAATTAAAGAAGCTTTCAAGTTACATACATCCACGTGTAATAAAGTTGGTTTCTGAAAAACCATTTTTGGAAAATAAGCTGTACACAATTTGTTATCAGTGTTTTCAACATACCTAACTGAAATATCTAAACACTCATTATAAGTCTAGTTATCTATTTTACTTGCATTTGTTTTATGTTTTAAATTGTTAGTTTCAGTTTTCAATTCATTTTTGCTTATTTTGCTTTTTAGTCTACTGTTTCATGTACGTGTATTTTGTTAATTGAAAATAATAAATAAATTATTATTATATGTTGTATAAAACGTCCTTGGAATTCTTACCGTGTCAATTCAGGGTAAAACCTACGGCGTACACGCCCTTGAGCACTTCCAGGAACATATGAACAACGTACTCCCAAACACCCAGTTCACTGTCGAGGCAGATAAAGAGGGAAGGCAGCCATTTTTAGCTGTTTTGGTACAACGAAAGTCGGATGGACGTCTCGACCAGTCAGTTACTGCGAGCTTACCCACACTGATTTATATTCCTATTTTAGCGCTCAGTGTTTTCACCATCCAGTCCATAAGACAACAGCTTTAAATACATTGGTACAGAGAGCAAAACCCGTTTCTGATGAAGACCACTTGGATTCCGAAATTAATCACGTAAGGTATGTGGTACGAAAGAACGACTATGGATCATGTGTTATGAAGTCAGCGTTCTCCATGGAAAGGAAACGTGAAAATGTTGAACATTCACGTGATGAGCCACCGATTGCCTTTTTTTCCCTTCTGCGACGCTATATCCAGCAAAATACACAGAGTCCTGGGAAGACGAATGTATCAGATCCATTTTCCGACCTCCTACGACGATAAAGTAGATCCTACGCCTTGTTAATGACAGTCTCGGCCTCAGGATTCCTGGGATTTACAACATTCCTTGTGATTGTGGAAGCAGTTATATCTGCCAGTCCATCAACATCATTTCCGACCACTGTGCACAACATCAACGGCATATTCAAAACCGAGAACAGGAGAAATATGCAGTTGCTGCGCACAGACTCACAAACAAACTTGAAATACTGTTTGACTAAACAAAATTTTTATCCCAGGCTCCCACATACCGGGGCTCTGTAATTAAAGAGCCTGTATAAACAAGAACGTGTGATAAAATCTTCAACAGTGACAGTGGATACAATCTTGGCGGAGCCTGGAACGAGCTCTCGATGAAGAGAGGAGCCAAAAATATTCATCACCATGCTCACGCCACGGCGGAAGCGGTGGCGCCACCAGATCAGACGTTGACACCATCTGCCACAGCTTCACGTAATTACTGACCAATCAGAAGCCGTCTTTGGGCTATATAAGGCCGCCACAGCAGCAGTTTTGACAGTCAGTTGCTCTTGACGAAAACGGTGGAGCTAATTGTCGAAAGCTCGAGGTCTTTCACTCAACTGACGCTGCAAGTCCGAGAAGGATTTATAAAACATTGCCGTCGAGAGAGACTTCGCGTCGACTCGGTATTATGATGAAAAATCATTAAAATAACGATAATCTGTAAATAAATGTTTTAAAAAACCATTTTCTTACACTATGCACATGAAACGAACGAAATTTCTTCACATAACATATGTGACAGATACACAATATAAAACAAAATTCAGCAAGATTTCAAATTGTCACGTGTGACTCTCTAAATATTCTGATTTGTAACATGCATATTCCAATACGTTGGTAAGCCTTGACGAAGAGAACTGATTATCTTGTTTCTCAAGTGGAGACTGTCATAATAATTATTCAACAACACTAGATCTGTTGCAGCGTCAGTACTCATCTTGGAGATAGTACCATCAGACGCCAGTAGATCACTGGATGACGAAAAGCCTGAGAATTTGGGAGAAACACTATCGCAAACTCTTATATTTTGATTAGCTACCGCAGTTACAAATGCAGAAGTACATGGCTGGTCATGATGGACAAATTGCCGACCTTAATAGAGGTCACCATCATCATCGGGCATGCCGCAGGTGAAGACGTATTCATTCCTCGCGTTCTGTTGATACCCAGTGATTTAAACATGCTCTTCTATTTACAGAAATTGCAGTTTCCCGTACGGCTTGCGTTCGCTGTGTGTATCAACAAGACACAGGGCGAATCACTTTGTGTGGCAGATGTGAAAGATCCCTGGCAATGCTGGGCAGTGCAGCTAGTATCCTACATTTTACACAAATTGTAACAAAATGCCTCTAAGTTATAGTGAAATGGTAGAAAGTTGCCCCTCCCCCAAAACATAACAAATTACCCCCAAAAGGTAAGTAATTGCCAAAAAACTGTAGGAAGTTGACTGACCTTAGAACAGTCTTCATGTCAGGGAATCGAAGATGATGATCATGATGGCACTAACACAGTCTGCATGGTTCTAAGTTTAAATTCAAGATGACAATCAATGACTGCGATCCAAAATGTCATTGATTATGTTCAAATCCAAGCAGCAGAAATCAAGTCAGAATGCAGACACACTGCCTCTTGCAATTCTCAAGGCACTGAAACGGAAATCAAGTCGGCATGCAGAACTATTTCCAGATTTTGAATTTCCACTATATCCAAAGTCAACACAAATGTTCAGCACCAGCATTGCATAGTGCGTCAAGTAAGGATGTGCACTACAATGTACAGGCTGAATGTGAGTGACAGTAAATGCACTGTTGTAGCCATGTCATCAGACTGGGAGTTCAACACTGCGATAATTTTTCAAAAAGCCACGATTTAGTGACATGAAGGTAATGCTGTCAGACTGTGAAAGATACCAATTAAGCTGGAATTCCAACACAAGTAACTGTAATGTTGAACGCTCAAATGCTGGCATTGTTGCTGGATTGCAATACAATATGTATGGTTGACTACCCAGGAACAGTGAAAATATGCAACACAGAGAATACTGTGCAGTGCACCCACTTTCATGAATCTACATTTAGAAATGTAATGAATGCTAGTACAGCCATCCAGTGTGTTGTGGATGAGCATATTGAAATGCCATTCTCATATGTATAGATTTGATGGAATTGTTTGGTGAAGTCTTACAGACCTTGCCCATCACAACACTGCAGAATATGAATTCATTAGTACAAATTTCAATGACTGCTGTGCAGCATCTCATACTACTAAGTACGATGCACCAACAACAATGCCCTACAATGGTGTAGAATTATGTGCATATTTGAAATTGTATACATTAAACCAAATTACAATGCATAGATGATTATCTACTTCAGTGCAATAGTTTACTGATACATTGAAGCAGAAATCAAGTCAGCACACAGAAGGCTTTCTGATGCAGCAACTAAAATGTTGGAGCTGAAATCACGTCAGTAGACAGAGCTGTTTCATGACGTTGTGCTTCTACTACCTACAACGTCTGCACTACTCCTCGAGACTCTAGCATTACATACCACAACAATGCATGTGGTGTTATTCTCTGAAACAAGCATGCTGAATGGCAGTGACAATAAACATGTTGTTATAGAGATCTCATCGGATCGAGAGTTCAATGTAGTGGTGATTTAAAATAGTGCCATCACACCATGAGTGTTATCAATTATGTTAGAGTTCTGCACAGTAACTACAATTTTCTACTCTCAGATCCTGGCTGTGTTGCTGCACTAACATGTGATATGTATTATGGTTACTCAAGAAGAATCAAAATACAAAATGAGAATATCAAATATTTAGGAATCTACTTTCCACAATTCACAAAGTTCAGAACAATGTATGTTAACAAGTATAAAACGTGTATAAAATATATGAACAACTAACAATAAATTATATTTTTTACACGTTATAATAAGTTTAACTCCACTACATATACAGGGTGTTACAAAAAGGTACGGCCAAACTTTCAGGAAACATTCCTCACACAAATAAAGAAAATATGTTATGTGGACATGTTAGAGCTCATTTTATTACTTCTCTTCAAATCACATTAATCATGGAATGGAAACACACAGCAACAGAACGTACCAGCGTGACTTCAAACACTTTGTTACAGGAAATGTTCAAAATGTCCTCTGTTAGCGAGGATACATGCATCCACCCTCCGTCGCATGGAATCCCTGATGCGCTGATACAGCCCTAGAGAATGGCGTATTGTATCACAGCCGTCCACAATACGAGCACGAAGAGTCTCTACATTTGGTACCGAGGTTGCGTAGACAAGAGCTTTCAAATGCCCCCATAAATGAAAGTCAAGAGGGTTGAGGTCGGCAGAGCGTGGACGCCATGGAATTGGTCCGCCTCTACCAATCCATCGGTCGCCGAATCTGTTGTTGAGAAACGTACGAAAACTTCGACTGAAATGTGCAGGAGCTCCATCGTGCATGAACCACATGTTGTGTCGTACTTGTAAAGGCACATGTTCTAGCAGCACAGGTAGAGTATCCCGTATGAAATAATGGTAACGTGCTCCATTGACCGTAGGTGGAAGACCATGGGGCCCAATGAAGACATCACCAACAATGATCTGTGTTGATGACGTGATGGCACAATTGCGTGCGGATTCTCGTCAGCCCACACATGTTGACTGTGAAAATTTTCAATTTGAACACGTTGGAATGAAGCCTCATCCGTAAAGAGGACATTTGCACTGAAATGAGGATTGACACCATTCGCAGAAGTGTACCCGTGGAGGCCAATCAGCTGCTGATAGTGCCTGCACACGCTGTACATGCTACGGAAACAACTGGTTCTCCCGTAGCACTCTTCATACAGTGACGTCGTCAACGTTACCTTGTACAGCAGCAACTTCTCTGACGCTGACATTAGGGTTATCGTCAACTGCACGAAGAATTGCCTCGTCCATTGCAGGTGTCCTCGTCGTTATAGGTCTTCCCCAGTCGCGAGTCATAGGCTGGAATGTTCCGTGCTCCCTAAGACGCCGATCAATTGCTTCGAACGTCTTCCTATCGGGACACCTTCGTTCTGGAAATCTGTCTCGATACAAACGTACCGCGCCACGGCTATTGCCCCGTGCTAATCCATACATCAAATGGGCATCTGCCAACTCCGCATTTGGAAACATTGCACTGACTGCAAAATCACGCTCGTGATGAACACTAACCTGTTGATGCTACGTACTGATGTGCTTGATGCTAGCACTGTAGAGCAATGAGTCGCATGTCAATACGAGCACCGAAGTCAACATTACCTTCCTTCAATGGGGCCAACTGGCGGTGAATAGAGGAAGTACAGTACATACTGACGAAACTAAAATGAGCTCTAACATGGAAATTAAGCGTTTCCGGACACATGTCCACATAACATCTTTTCTTTATTTGTGTGTGAGGAATGTTTCCTGAAAGTTTGGCCTTACCTTTTTGTAACACCCTGTATACATCCCATACTTCAACTGTTGGAGGCACTTTACAGTCCATTTATTGTTATGCTGATGAGACTCAGCGCATGTTTATGTGAGATGAAACTTAATAATTTAGCTGCTGCAATGTCAGAGTGAGTATGGCATTTTGTACATTATTAAGTTGGACTTCACAGTTCGTTTATTGCATGAGGCAAAATGAATAATTTAGGTAGTAAAGTTAATCATTTTATATACGAAAACTTATCGTTGATACTGAATTTATTACAACAAAAATACTCTTATTCTGCCCTATATCATATGACATACCGAATCACAGTTATGAATAACTTTAACTGAACAGATGTTATTAAAGTATGAACCATGCAAGATGTCTTTGGAGGTGAATGAGTGAGTGAGTGAGGAAGGGAGGGAGTCAACCTCTTTGTGTGTGCCCCACTTATGGACGGGATAATATCGCAAAATACACAGATGGAATTGTAGGACGAGGCACTGTACAGGAATGCAATACCTGGACTAGTGTACAGGATCGTATGACCTGTTACCCAACACACTATCCAAAATATCCAATGTGCAGTGTGGTCCTCTAGATACAATACCCGAATTGTAAGGCGTGTGAGGATAAATACTGGACACAACAGCCAAACAGTGCATCATGCAACGGCATACCTGGAAGTGGCCACTGTACCCACTGTGCTCGAAATACATAAACTATGTAGCGTGTGGCTTCATACCCAGAATTGAGAGTCGGCCCCTCGCATCTTCTCTCCCACTGACACCTTTCACAAATGGTTCAAATGGCTCTGAGCACTATGAGACTTAACATCTGTGGTCATCAGTCCCCTAGAACTTATAACTACTTAAACATAACTAACCTAAGGACATCACACACATCCATGCCCGAGGCAGGATTCGAACCTGCGACCGTAGCAGTCACGCGGTTCCAGACTCAAGCGCATAGAACCGCACGACCACACTGGCCGGCCATCTTTCACAGTTCACCTGCTCATACATTATCTTTTCAGTACATATAATTCCAGTTATGTTGTCATCTGGCATTGTATAGGGCATATGTTGGACAAGTATATGTAGGATCTCCCATCTGTCAAAGGTGGTGCTATTGTATTGGATTTTGGAATATATATGTTTATAGAATTACTGCTTGGAATTTTGTGTGTAATGCCGTGCATATTGATCCTTTGTAACAAGTGGCTCATGATTATAGTCCCTTCCATAGCTATATCTAAGACCTGCGCAAAATTTTTTTCTCCTGTACTGGAGTAATACCATGGGAGTTACATTTGGAATAAATTTCATGAAAAAATATTTTATAGATAGTGTATGTCAGAACAAACGCGCGTTAATTAGAGCAAGAAATGTATGTAATACTATATGTCAGGAAGCTGTAATGGCTGTTACTCCTCAAGCATGAAGTGAATGGTGAGCTAAACAGCATGTGACTATGAGGGTCACTGACAGCGTTCAGCTGGATAAAAATTTGCTTCGTTGAAGAGGTGGGAGTGCTGCTCTTTCCATGAAGACACACTGGAATTTGAATTAAATGTATACCTTCTGTTTCATCATGTGCTGCATTTTTTAAACTAGAGTAAGAGCATTTTGTCACAATAAGTAGTTTTCACATATAAAATGATTCACTGTATTATTTTCATTCATCATTTACCCTCTAAAATAAATCAACTGTAAGTCCGGCTACTACATCTCAATTTCTGGCTTGTAACAGTTTAACTGTTAAGTTTTATCTCAAGTAAAAATGTGGTAAGTCTCTTCAACATAGCAGAATATGAACTGAAAAGTCTCTAAGATTCTCCCTGCAACAATTGAACTGTTTATATATATATATATATATATATCCGTTGCCCAATAGTGCATATTATGCCGGTTTACGTTACCGCTGTTGGTGAATGACGCTTCGTCGCTAAATAGAGCGTGTGCAAAAAATCTGTCATCGTCTGGTAATTTCTCTTGTGCCCAGTGGCAGAACTGTACACGACGTTCGAAGTCGTCGCCATGCAATTCCTGTTGCATAGAAATATGGTACCGGTGCAATCGATGTAGATGTATCATTCACAAAACCGACGTTTTTGAGATTCCCGATTCTCGCGCAATTTGTCTGCTACTGATGTGCGTATTAGCCGCGACAGCAGCTAAAACATCTACTTGGGCATCATCATTTGTTGCAGGTCGTGGTTGACTTTTCATATGTGGCTGAACACTTCCTGTTTCCTTAAGTAACGTAACTGTCCGGCGAACGGTCCGGACACTTGAATGATGTCGTCCAGGATACCGAGCAGCATACATAGAACACGTCCGTTGGGTATTTTGATCACAATAGCCATACGTCAACACGATATCGACCTTTTCCGCAATTGGTAAACGGTCCATTTTAACACGGGTAATGTATCACGAAGCAAATGCCGTCCGCACTGGCGGAATGTTACGTGATACCACGTTCTTATACGTTTGTGACTATTACAGCGCCATCTATCACAAATCTAAAAAAGTGGTCCAACTAAAACATTTATATTTTTTTACGTACTACACGAATATGTAATAAAAATAGGGGTTCCTATTTAAAAAGAAAACATTAAATGAGAATGGCCAAAAGGCGGGGGCAGTGCAGCAAAATATGGATCACCATGAGAGGAGTCTTGCAACTACAAAGAGAGAGAGAGAGAGAGAGAGGGGGGGGGGGGGGAGGCGATGGCCACTCAATGCAGAGTAAAAAAGTAAAAAACCATGGGTCAACCTAGTATGGCCAATACAAAGATGGCAGAGGATGGTAGATCCCTGCCAGGAGCGGCAGAGGGAAGAATGCCACATGGTGGTGGGAATCTCATTGATGGCATGAAGTTTATTCAGAGTTAGCTCACGATCAAAATGGGGGTTCCTATTTAAAAAAAAAACGCAGTTGAACCGGTCACTATCAGTGGACAATATATATATATATATATATATATATATATATATATATTACAACTAGTAAGAAATATTATTTATTATTAGTTAAACATACATTTTAGTACAGTTTTTGCACTTGTAAACAGACATTTTTTGAACATGAAGTGTGGAAAGTAGATTCCTAAATGTGTGGTATTCTCATTGTTGTATATTTTCAATATTCTTGGGTAACCCCCGTAAATGTTGCATGGTAGTCCAGTAACATAGTCAGCATTTAATAGCTGAATATTACAGTTATGTGTGCTGAATTCTGACATAACCGATACCATTCATGATCTGATAGCACTACCTTCATGCCACTAAATGTAGATTTTCAACAATTCTCACTACATTGAACTCTTGAACTGATGCCAAGTCTAATGGGCAAGATCTATAAGACATCACCAAACAATTCAATCAAATAATCGTCAGAAAGCCATAAAATGCACTTAGCCACCACACACTGGGTGGCTGAGCTAGCTTACAATAATTTTCTGAATGTAGATTCCTCTAAGTGGGTGCACTGAACGGTATTCTCCGTGCCGTATGACTTCACTGTTTCTTAAGAGCTGTCCACACGTCTAGTATTGAAATCCAATAACACTGCCAGTGTTTGAGTATTGAACGTTACAGTTATTTGTGTTGAATTCGTGCATAGCTAGCTCCATTCACAGTCTGATACGACTACTTTCATGTCACTAAATCGTGGATTTTAAAAAAATCATCTCTATGTTGAACTCCTGATCTGATGACATGCCTACAACAACACATTTCCTGTCACTCACATTCAGCTTGTACGTTGCAGTGAATAACAACACATCCTTATTTGATGTACTGTGCAATGCCACCGACTCAATGATTGGTGGGGATGTTGGATATAATGGTAACTCAAAGAATGGAAACAGTTCTTCATGCTGACTTGATTTCCACTCCAGTGCGTTGGGAGTTGCATAATAGAACGTGTTTGTATGCTGACTTGATTTCTGCTGTTTCTGCTGCTCAAATGTATCAGGCAGTGCATCATCTACATCTGAGAGCTGTTGAACTGTGGGGGAGGGGAGTAAAAAAACAATTAAAACACATTTACACATGTACAAATAAGAACAACAATAAACACCGAATGGGTTAGGACTTACATCAAACTGTGTGAACCAGCTTTTTCCATCTGGATGTGGTGGATCTCAGACGATGCTTCATGATGATGATCAATATATCACTATGGTGTACAAAGCAAAAGTGGCGTTGGCTACTCGCCACTACCACAAACTATACGGGAAGATATTTTATTGGAATTTCGTTTTTCAAAATTTAATTTCATGTTAAATTCGTATAGGTTGCCAGAATGTTATATATATTTAATAAAAGTGAGAATGTTCCCATGATTTGTGAAATCGTAAATGATGCAGTAGAAGCTTGTGCAAAAATAAGAGCGGGAATTCCAGTTCTGTGGGAAACACTTGGTTTGATTACAATGTCTTCTTTTGACATTAGTACATTCTGGCAAAGTAGATTCAAAATTAAAGTATTTTTTTACGAAGTTACTTACAAGCATTTGGTATATACTATTTGTGAGAACTGTTTGTACAAATTATTCGATTCATGGCAAAACGCGCTACTGCAACCACTTCTTATTGGAATGAAAATTAATATGGTAACCAAGACACCATCATTTTCATATGGTGTAACTTGTCCGCCACATATTAAACAGTATAGTCATTGGTGCATGTTTTGTGCAAATAGTCCATTGTTCAGAAGTGTACGTTGTGGTGGCTCGTTAAGCAGTGTATCGGATTCAGAGGAAGACGATGCTGATTTGGCTGATATGTTGCTTGCAGACCTCTGATGGAGACCCTGGCCGACATCTTCCAAACCATCTTCACCCTGGTACAAGGACACGTGACGAATCCAACGCTGAAAATCTTCATCTGGATAGCTACGAGATTACACTGCCAGTTGGGAGCCACCGATGGACCCTTAGGGACATACATATTCACCATTTTGAATTGTTTTACGAACTTCGAAGATTCCTGTTCACAATTATCATTTGGTTGCCAGAACTTTTTCGAATATCTGAAATCTCAGAAAGATGGTATTACACTGATGTCATTGTCATCAGAGGACCGGATGACGTTGATGAATTTAGTAGACGAATTGCTTCTATTGCATCAGTCTACCCTGGAGAAATTATCCTATGGAAACATGATGACGACCACATCCACCTCGTCCACGATTGCATCTATTCCTCTAGACGATGTAGATGCCGATTTAGGGTTGACCCCTTTATTGACAGCAGAATTAAGAAATATCCCCGACGAAGGCGAGCAATCACAGCCATGTCGGACATCGACTGGTTCAATATAGTCATATATTTCTTCCTGCAAAAAAGGCCAAGTCGGGGACAAGTTTGGATTAGAGGAACCCATAAGAGAGTGCCTGGTGAGTCTGAAATTGTACAATGGGTCAGTTTCATCGAGGGATCCCTCTCAGTATTGGAAAGGGAAAACCCTCGAATTAATGATCAGTTGCAACAAGAACTCACCAGAGATGGCTCACGTAAATGGCCTCATACAAAGTGCAAGCCAATCTCTGACTACCAGAGGCGCAACCCTGAAACGACAAGAATTTGTACAATGTATAATTTTTATTGTCCATTATTACAACAAATAAAAATAAATTACAATTGTTACATTTCAATTACAATTGTTTAATTTCATATTGCCCCTTATAAACAGATGATTCTTCATTCCTTTTTACATTAGACATGTAAATCATATCTGATACTTTAACATTTGATACAGTTGCTCTAGGGTAATGTGTCTCTAGACCATCTGCATACACTGAACATTCTGCAATAACTTCAAACAATATTTGAGTATCAGTATATTTTGTAACATCACTATTTAAACTGCTTGTACTTAAAGAAAATGTAGGATTAATGCCTACATGAAGGCTCGGTTGAACATTTGTATCATGAAGTCTAATATTATACCCGGCAGAAGCAATATCAGCTTTTTCTATTAAATTATTATATCCAGATGCATCTGCATTTGTGACTGTAGTAACAGCTCCTACTAATTGTTCTTCCATTCTTGCTGGTTCAAAAGGGGTTAAAGAAAAACTATCACATGACATAAAAGGATTACAGTGCTTATCAGCATTAATATTATGCCTTTGAATTACATTTTGAGCAGTACTTGTAATAGGAAAAATATCAACATTGGCTACTTTTGGAATTTTGAGAAAACCTAATGTTGGTGTATAAGTATAGTCAACAATAACACTTCCTGTTCGTGCATCTGCATCTACTTCAGAAACACAAGACTGTACACATTTCCAACCCCAATTATGTAAACCCTTATCTTTTGAGGTAGAAACACACGCATAATAATATTTCAAATTACTGGGGATAAGTGGTGAGGGTAGCAACTGCAGCACCACAGAAACTGGAACAACTATTTGGACTGACAACACTGCATGCTATACCCATATCTCAAGTTCACCATCTTGAATCGCCACATTGATTTCTAACAACGTCAATGATATCCAGAAATGCCATCCTGGATTGTTATCTTCAATTCTAAACTTTCAGACTGTGCTAGTACCCATAGGACGGTCGTCTTGTTTTCTCATCATGGATGATGGTAGCACATTGGTGAGACTGGTTCCTATCTTATCCCTGAAGTTAAGCAACGTTGGGCCTCGCTAGTACTTAGATGGGTGAGCATTCCAGGAAACCTGGGTGCCATTGGTTTTTAGGATACACAAGTCACCAAAGTGGCATCCAATTGAAAGACTTGCATCAGGCCATGGTGCCACACTACATTATTGTTGCCGTGAAGACTATACTAAGGTCAGTCATCTTGTTACAGTTTTATGGGAATTTGTTTCAGTTTTGGGAGATAATTTGTTATGTTTGGGAGACAATTTGTTACAGTTTCACTATAACACAGAGACATTTCGTTACAATTTTTCTGAAATATAAGGTGTTTGGCTGTAGCAATGTGGTTACAGTTTGTTTTTGAGGATTGTCTACAGAAATATATACTATACCATTGCAATGACATAGAAAAATAATAAAATTTGCTGTACGTATGCATTATGCCTCTAGCTGGTTGTGTGTCTACGGTAACAGGCTCGAAATATGCCACATTGGTTTGAGGGTGCACTTTTATATCGTTCACTGTAACGACAGTCTAACATATGCAGTTGTGACATTCCTCCTACTTACTACATTAACAGTGCACCATTATATGTAAGGTGCTGCAGTTAAGGAGTGCACATGTGGGTTTTTTAGCTTAGAGAATTCCCTCCCTAGGCCCGACAAGACGCCTCCTGAGACGCGGCAAGGTGGGAATAGGCAAAATGCAACAGGGAATAACAATATTAATGTGCTAATAGTAAACTGCAGGAGCGTCTATAGAAAGGTCCCAGAACTGCTCTCATTAATAAATGGTCACAATACCCATATCGTACTAGGGACAGAAAGTTGGCTGAAACCAGACGTAAACAGTAATGAAATCCTAAACTCAGATTGGAATGTATATCGCAGAGACAGGCTGGACAGTGAAGGGGGAGGCGTGTTTATAGTGATAAGAAGTGCAATAGTATCGAAGGAAATTGACGGAGATTCGATATGTGAAATAATTTCGGTGAAGGTCACGGTTAAAGCAGGCTGAGACATGGTAATTGGATGTCTCTATAGGCCCCCTGGCTCAGCAGCTGTTGTGGCTGAGCACCTGAAGGATAATTTGGAAAATATTTCGCGTAGATTTCCCCACCAAGTTATAGTTCTGGGTGGAGATTTTAATTTGCCTGATATAGACTGGGAGACTAAAACGTTCATAACGGGTGACAGGGACAAAGAATCCAGTGAAAGTTTTTAAAGTGCTTTATCTGAAAACTACCTTGAGCAGTTAAACAGAGAACCGACTCGTGGCGATAACATATTAGACTTTCTGGTGACAAACAGACCCGAACTATTTGAAATAGTTAACGCAGAACAGCGAATCAGCGATCATAAAGCGGTTACTGCATCGATGATTTCAGCCGTAAATAGAAATATTAAAAAAGGTAGGAAGTTTTTTCTGTTTAGAAAAAGTGACAAAAAGCAGATTACAGATTACCTGACGGCTCAACACAAAAGTTTTGTCTCAAGTACAGATAGTGTTGAGGATCAGTGGACAACGTTCAAAACCATCGTACAATATGCGTTAGATGAGTACGTGCCAAACAAGATCGTAAGAGATGGAAAAGAGCCACCGTGGTACAACAACCGAGTTAGAAAACTGCTGTGGAAGCAAAGGGAACTTCACAGCAAGCATAAACATAGCCAAAGCCTTGCAGACAAACAAAAATTGCACGAAGCGAAATGTAGTGTGAGGAGGGCTATGCGAGAGGCGTTCGATGAATTCGAAAGTAAAGTTCTATGTACTGACTTGGCAGAAAATCCTAAGAAATTTTGGTCTTATGTCAAAGCGGTAGGTGGATCAAAACAAAATGTCCAGACACTCTGTGACCAAAATGGTACTGAAACAGAGGATGACAGACTAAAGGCCGAAATACTAAATGTCTTTTTCCAAAGCTGTTTCACAGAGGAAGACTGCACTGTAGTTCCTTCTCTAGATTGTCGCACAGATGACAAAATGGTAGATATCGAAATAGACGACAGAGGGATACAGAAACAATTAAAATCGCTCAAAAGAGGAAAGGCTGCTGGACGTGATGGGATACCAGTTCGATTTTATCCAGAGTACGCGAAGGAACTTGCCCCCCCCTTCTTGCAGCGGTGTACCGTAGGTCTCTAGAAGAGCGTAGCGTTCCAAAGGATTGGAAAAGGGCACAGGTCATCCCCGTTTTCAAGAAGGGACGTCGAACAGATGTGCAGAGCTATAGACCTATTTCTCTAACGTCGATCAGTTGTAGAATTTTGGAACACGTATTATGTTCGAGTATAATGACTTTTCTGGAGACTAGAAATCTACTCTGTAGGAATCAGCATGGTATTCGAAAAAGACGGTCCTGTGAAACCCAGCTCGCGCTATTCGTCCACGAGACTCAGAGGGCCATAGACACGGGTTCCCAGGTAGATGCCGTGTTTCTTGACTTCCGCAAGGCGTTCGATACAGTTCCCCACAGTCGTTTAATGAGCAAAGTAAGAGCATATGGACTATCAGACCAATTGTGTGATTGTATTGAAGAGTTCCTAGATAACAGAACGCAGTATGTCATTCTCAAAGGAGAGAAGTCTTCCGAAGTAAGAGTGATTTCAGGTGTGCCGCAGGGGACTGTCATAGGACCGTTGCTATTCACAATATACATAAATGACCTTATGGATGACATTGGAAGTTCACTGAGGCTTTTTGCAGATGATGCTGTGGTGTATCGAGAGGTTGTAACAATGGAAAATTGTACTGAAATGCAGGAGGATCTGCAGCGAATTGACGTATGGTGCAGGGAATGGCAATTGAATCTCAATGTAGACAAGTGTTATGTCCTGCGAATACATAGAAAGATAGATCCCTTATCATTTAGCTACAAAATAGCAGTCAGCAACTGGAAGCAGTTAATTCCATAAATTATCTGGGAGTACGCATTAGGAGTGACTTAAAATGGAATGATCATATAAAGTTGATCGTTGGTAAAGCAGATGCCAGACTGAGATTCATTGGAAGAATCCTAAGGAAATGCAATCCGAAAACAAAGGAAGTAGGTCACAGTACGCTTGTTCGCCCACTGCTTGAATACTGCTGGGCAGTGTGGGATCCTTACCAGATAGGGTTGATAGGAGAGATTGAGAAGATCCAACGGAGAGCAGCGCGCTTCGTTACACGATCATTTAGTAATCGCGAGAGCGTTACGGAGATGATAGATAAACTCCAGTGGAAGACTCTGCAGGAGAGACGCTCAGTAGCTCGGTACCGGCTTTTGTTAAAGTTTCGAGAACACACCTTCACCGAAGAGTCAAGCAATATATTGCTCCCTCCTACGTATATCTCGCGAAAAGACCATGAGGATAAAATCAGAGAGATTAGAGTCCACACGGAAGCATACCGACAATCCTTATTTCCAAGAACAATACGAGACTGGAATAGAAGGGACAACCGATAGAGGTACTCAAGGTACCCTCCGCCACACACCGTCAGGTGGCTTGCGGAGTATGGATGTAGATGTAGATGTAGATATGTATAGATGAATTGCGGGGAATGAACTACTATGAAAAGCTGCATCAAGCTCTCAAAAGAATCTTTTCTGTATAATTCTTGCAAGCATGCTTAGACATAGATTGGGTCGTTCAGTTTCAAAGCTATGGTGTTTCTGAATCTGTGACGGGAATTGGTGAGACTATCAGCACAAGGCACACATTTCTGTCCTCCACCATTATGGTATAGGTAGTTGGCGCTCTGTGGTGTGGATGTACTACTAATACTATTACAGCTAGTTGGGAATCTATTTGAACGTATAGTACGAATCTAATTGTACTAACTTACTGAAATCACCATAAAATCTACTGGTTGATCCTATGTAGTGAGTGTACTCCTAATACTCTACTAAGTGTCCCACTTAAACAAACAGCTGTGTGGAGTATTATAGTGCATTTTCCTGCACAAGCGCCGGCCGGAGTGGCCAAGCGGTTCTAGGCGCTACAGTCTGGAAACGCGCGACCGCTACGGTCGCAGGTTCGAATCCTGCCTCGGGCATGGATGTGTGTGATGTCCTTAGGTTAGTTAGGTTTAAGTAGTTCTAAGTTCTAGGGGACTGATGACCTCAGAAGTTAAGTCCCATAGTGCTCATAGCCATTTTTTTCCTGCACAAGCACCCTTATAACTGACTGTGGTTTGATGAGCGCTCACGTTTTCTTAGCCATCAAAGTAATATGACCTGAATGCATCTTAAGCGTGGAATGTGAGATACTTCTGGAATCGTGGAAGAATCCTTTGTAGTATGTCTGATTAATGAAAAATCCTAAACTTATATCTAGAGTGCATATAAAAGGTATGAGTTGTAGGTTAAGACACACAACTGGATTTTTCCATGCAAATTCATATATTTTCATTGACAATTAATGTTGCTCTTACAGGTATTCATTGTTAATTCACAATAGTGCCTAAAAAGAACATGAAGCAAACTCGGCACTGCTGATGAATGATTGTAGCCATACCATTCAGAACCTTTATGCTGCCGAGTGAGAGCATTCTTCTGTGGAGTTACATTGCATGTTCCATGTTCCCTGCCATATAGCTCCGTTCTTGTTTTGAGGAAACATCTGGTTGTACAGTGCATAAAAGCATATGTCCTGCAGACCAATACAATAAAGCTCTGACGATTTGATTCTAAAAAAATACCGTAGAACTAATTCTTCTGCATGGTCGATCTGCTAGCAGTCGTAAGTCTGCATGTGGAGTTTAGAGTAAGTCGTAAAATCAGAGCCTCGCTATCATCAGTGTTTGCCGCCTTGATCATCAGAAGACCGATCACGCAGTGGTATCTAGAAATAAGTGTGCCTTTTGTAACACGAAGCAGCTGGTAGTAAATTATTGTGCGCAGTACATCCAGATTCTTTATACCGACTCGTGTGATCATTTTACATGGCGCTATATTGCTTGTTCCCTCTGATGTAGCACACTCTACGTTGCGCGGAAACCGTCAGGTGGTTATACAGACCAAAAAGCTGTGTCTCCTGTTGTCCAATGCAGTACTGCTCGCAAAAGCCTTTCCATACAATCTTATATTTATTAAACGAAGACAAAAAGGTCTGAGTTTTTCAAGTTAAATTTTGCCCAATTTAACAGTGTCTTACATCTGGTCAAAGAAGGTTTTGGGAAGATTCATCAAATACGTTGATATTTGCATCCAACGATAAATGGCCCAAAATTAGCCGCAACACTAAAGTAAGAAAAGTCAAAATATTTTGAAGTCTACAGTAGTTTATTTCACATTTGTTTTCTTGTAAAACATTTAAAAGCATTAACAATGAAATAAATTTTCACATAACTTACCAAGTTGTCAGTAATCAATTACGTTGAGTTGCATGGTTGTTAGTAAAATCCACATCTGGTGGTGATGAAGGTGTGTCATTATTAATAGTTGGAGATGCTAAACATACTGATTATTCGTTGCGATTTTCCAGATCGAAAACCATCAGTTTTCACACTATGGAAGTGACAGAAACAGTACTAGCAGTTTTCACAGACAGCGCGATTACAGTGGCGTTAGACGATTTGGCAACGTCACGCAAGGCGCGATATAATTGTGTGAGTGATCCGGCCTATTTGTGGAATGTGATTTCATTTTATATTGTTAAGTTACAAATTTTGTGTAGAAATGAGAAGCTCGGACGAGGAACAACTCCTTCTCGTATTAGCAGTACGAATTGTAGCAAGAAGAGAGTATGTTGGGTGCATTACCTCAATACGCAGAGAGAAAATTTAGTGGAATACCGTCGACTGTGTATTGAGGGAGAATCTGATAAAGATAAATTCTTTAAATACTTTCGTATGCCGCGAGAATGTTTGAGGAACAGCAAGTCCTGTTAAAAAGGAGCACTGAGAACCGCCAAACGAACTAGAGAAAACCAACTGATGCAACGCAAAAACTAGCTTTTTGTTTGAGTTTTTTCTCCGTTCGTGGTCTCTTTCTGCCTGTAAAGGTCAACTCAGTTTTCCCATTTCAGATTTGCTGCTTCATATAAAGCAGATACTGTATACGCATTAGCTAAAAGAATTAGGTAAAGCAGTGTTGTAACTGAATTTTGGATAACATTACTTCTCTTACATGAATGTTGATACTCATAAAATAATTCATATCCAAAATAAAAGCTGTTACGACCGCACACGTTGTTACACTCTTCACTCATTAGTTTGTATATTGTTCTATTATCAAAATTTATTTACTTTATCTTTTCCCAAACATGTGGCTACTGGTAATGGAATTGAGCGTTTGGCGTCATTGGTCGGGAGGCCCCGTGCGAGGTAGGTCCGGCCGCCTTGGTACAGGTTTTACTACATTCGACGCCACATTGGGCGACCTGCGCGCCGGATGGGGATGAAATGATGATGAAGACAGCACAACACCCAGTCCCTGAGTGGAGAAAATTCCCGATCCAACGCCGGAATCGAACCTGGGCCCGTTGGACAGCAATCCGAGACACTGACCACTCAGCTATCGGGGCGGACATTTGGTCACTGGCGACTGTCACCAGACCGTCGCTTTTGCTTTTTGTGTGGGGCGTTCAACATTTTCAGAAATTGCGAAGGAAGTATGCCAGGCAATTTGGAATAGTCTGCAAGCAATTTACCTGCACCTACAACAGAGATCTGGAAGAAATATGAGGAAGATTTTTCAGAACATCGGGGTTTCCGAATTGCATTGGAAGCATAGACGGAAAGCATATCAAGTTAAAATGCCGAAAGGACAGTTGATCACAGTTCTACTGTTATAAACAATTCTCTTCGCTCGTTCTCGTGGCAGTGTTTGACCCACACTATAAGTTCATAGTGGCTGACCAAGGGATTAATGGACGTCACAGTCGCAACACTATTTTTGAGAACTCAGCTTTCTATCGTGAGTACATCGATGGAAAAAGTATTCTACTTCGTAAGCTACTGACGGGTACGGACACCTCAGTTGGTGATGAAAGTTTTGCCCGTCAAACGCACTTACTGAGACCGTAGTCGACACCTTTCAATAATCAACAGTGCAAGGAAGAAAGAGTCCATTGTCTGGCTCAGCCGAGCACGTCGTGTGGTGATATATACTGGGTATGAAATGGCGCGCATTTTTAAGAGCCATAGAAACTCTTCGAAACTGGAGAACATATTGTTAAAATGGCTTGCTGTTTGCACAATTATTTTATATCGAATATTAACAAAGTATAGCCAGCTCCTTAAACCGAAGAAGAGCGCAGGCCAGTACGTGCATTCGTGAAAATTGGGTCAATCAATCGAATGTCGCCTATTGCTGCAATTCAAGGTCGTGAATATTTTGCTGATTACTTCGACAGAAGATAAGCTCCACGACACACACATAAATCTGACTACTTCCAATTTTAGTATAAAACTATGTTATAAGCATTTCTTCTTATTATTATTACTAGGAAACATACTTAGCTGTGTTTACTTTACAAAGCACCACGAGTTTTTATTGCAGTTACTCAGTACAAAATACTTTTATCTAAAGCAATTAAAGTTACAATAATGTTTGGAAAGGCAATATCTATGAACATAAAGGCTAGCAGGTTCCTTCAGACAAATTCATTATATTGCCTATTCACATTTGCTAAGACATTAGCTTTACGAAACATTATTCTTACGTCTAAACAATTACATTTCTATTATTTATGTAAGAAATTTGTAGTGGTTCAAAGCTTGGTCTAGGTGATGTTAGCAGGACTCATGCCGAAGGTACTTCGTTAGTTGTTGTGCAGTATGTGTAACATCACGTTCAGTGAATTCACGGTGATCGGTGGGAGCCGAGTCTATTGAACGACGTGGAGAGACATATGTTGGCTGTTTCTCATCTAATTCCGCGAGCTCGGTTTCCGCTAATAATTGTGTTACTTGTGCTTTAAGTTTTGCCGGTGAACGAACTGTGAAACGTTTCTTTGTTTTTGAACAACTTAAGATTAAATGATCTACTTCATCATGCTTATCTTTACATTGGTGTTTATTTTGCAACTGTGAAACGTTTCTTTGTTTTTGAACAACTTAAAATTAAATGATCTACTTCATCATGCTTATCTTTACATTGATGTTTATTTTGCAAGTAATTGATCACACTTTCACCATCCGCAGTTGATACCAGCTTTTTCATTTTGTTTGTTGTTGGTTTCTTTTGTGCTTTGGTTGTACCGAAATTTCTGTGCACTCTTCCCGACACTGCTCTTCCTGATCGCTTGTTAGCGTCTGAGAGAAAACTGTGGAATCAGAAAGATCAACTGCGAGTTTTTAGTTGTCACCTGTTACTGTGTCTCTTGAAGTAACGTTTGAATTTGTTGGTCCTACTTCTAGTGTAGAGGGCAGGAACGTCATATGTTCAGGCCATGGCCATGATTTTTACTTGTTCACGCACTGGCCAATGGCACTTCTTGTCAGCTTTTGTGTTTCACATATGCACCTCTTAAGTTCTTTCTCTTCGTTTTTGGAGTTTCAGCTGCAAATACAATCTGTTTCAGATATGTACTCCTTTAAAATGTACAAAAAAGTAATGATTGTGGCAGGAGTCTCAAGTGAGAATTTAGTGAGATTTTAGCTGTTAGTATCAAACGGAAATGCATCTTATGATAGGTTACTATTCCCACTCAAATATGAACTTCCTCTAGTATTGAGAATTCATGTCATGAACTTTATAACTTATTCTTCCCAGTTATTATTTTCTTTGTTAGCAGATGCTGTTTTTCCACGTACCTGGCCGCTATAAACAAAAGCAGAATAAGTCACATTTTTCCCTCAGGTACAACACAGAGCCGTTTTCAAGATACTAAAGCAAGTTTGCATTAAAATTCGTCATGTTTCGCACAACTGCATAGGAAATTATCTGGTCTGTGTCAACACTTAACAAGCTGAGTCTGCCGTAGTCACAGAGATATACAGTACACTCTAATATCTCATGACGCAATTAATAACAGAGCAAGCTAGACGTCGCATATTCGATAAGGGGCAATTTCGTACTCTACTTACGTATCACGTTGAATAACTCAATGCCTTTACAGGAAAGAGAACCAAGCGATACCTCTGCGAAATTATGTCTAACAACTAGGCCATATCTAATTTCTGCTTTTGTCTTACCCTTCTATAATTCATTAGATATACTCTTTACTGGGTGAGAATGTTAAGCACACAACATTTTTTGGTACATTGGCAAAATTATGAAAAAGATGTTTCTTATAACAACTGAGGTATTGCTTTAAATTGTATTACAAAACAACTGTCATAAAAATGGTTAAAATGGCTCGGAGCACTATGGGTCATCAGTCCCCTAGAACTTAGAACTACTTAAACCTGACTAACCTAAGGACATCACACACATCCATGCCCGAGGCAGGATTCGAACCTGCGAAGCGGTCGCGCAGTTCCAGACTGAAGCGCCTAGAACCGCTCGGCTACACCGGCCGGCTGTATGTAATAACATTTGTTTTTAGTGTTAGAGAAGTAAGTGCTGAAGTAGTTCATTTCCACATCAGAGATATTAAATAAATTTTCATTTAAATTGGAATCAATTGAGTTACATGAAGTCTGATTTCAAAAATGGTGGAGGTTCTTTGTCTTTCGCTTTTCTTCATGTTGTTTTCTGTTTTGACCACATTATTGCTTTCGTAATGCAGTATGTCTTGGAGATGTAGGCTGTAATATGCACTAATTGATTTCAACCACATAATACTTCACAACATTTTATGTAACATAATGCATGTGTGAAAATTAAAATTTTTGCGGAAATATTTACCATTTCGATCCAGTTTAGCAGCCGTATCCTTTAACGCTTCGGTATTCTTAAAAATGTTTTTATAGTCTTCATCGTTGTATTTCCTCACTTCTTCGATTAGTTTTTCTGTTTGCTTGATTTCCACTCTGTGTCCACTGCGTGCTCACCGATATGAAAGATGCGCCTCCCCCTGCAACTGGATCAGCATCAGTGTTTTAGAACAGAGAGAAGACATGAGCTCACAGTCACTCACAGCCGCCGACCGCGGCGGCAAATCTGTATTTTAAGACAGATTGCATACAATTTCCACCGGCTGCCGCTGCGGCTAAGCCTCTCAGTGTGTGACCGACACGATGCAGTAACACGCATTTCAAAGACGCCGTCAGTCCGGCGCTGCTCAAGGTTGCAGACCGCGTTCTGTGTGGCTGTGCGTTTCAGCGGTCATGTGTGAGCGGGCATTGTCATCCTAAAGAGAAGGACATGATGCAGAATAACCCCCATCCAATAACGCTTTGCTGTTGTGGTACCTCGTTCCAGTATATGCAGCCTACATCATACCTCCTAGGCCTTACCCATGATGTTCTTGAATATTCTGTGCTATGTAACGTGTTTCCCTCTCTCTCCACGCTAACTGGTGGCTAGAATCACTTACCACAGTAAAGCGGCATTCGACAGAGCACATCACTGTGGACTGCTGTTGCAGACTGCAACCAACTTGCTCCCAACACCAACGAACTCGACATTGGCGTGGTTGAAATGGGATGCATTTAACCGGTTTCCAAGCTTACAAGCCAGTCTGATTTAATCGCTGCTAAGAGGTTCCTGCAGAGACACGTGTAGTTGTTGCAAGGTTTTCATTGATCTGCCTAGGAGTGTGATGTCTGTTCGTTTCGCCAGCAGGGCTACATATCGATCCTCTTGCGGTGTGCTGGTCCGTCTTTTGCATACTATTTCCACCTTCTGCGGCCTTTTTATGCGAGATGACAATTTTAGACATTGTGGTTGCAATAGTGACACTTTGACCGGCATCGAGCCATTCAACTGCTCACCCCCAGTCGTAAGCAGGCAAATGATGTCTTGGAGACATGTTGCTGCAACCACTTGGAATGTTGCACTTATAGGTTCCATGACAACCTTCGTAAAACACAGAACTGTCGAATGGTTACAGGGTGTTCGAGCACAATCTTCGCTGCAGTTAACATGTCCCGCCCTCCAAATTTCCTTTCCCTAGCACTGATCTGGTGTTCTGTAGCAAGTGGCAGTTGTCTGGTAGCAACTGGCAGTTGTTCCTCGGCAAGTGTTAGTTGATCCTTAGCAGTTGCCAAGGAGTGCATGTCCATCTCCAACAGATCTGTGTAGTACTGTCTGGTTGATTTTACATTAAATATGGATATAAGGACTGTGGAATTGTGTTAAACCAGTTGTCATCAAGCTTTCTTGTTCAAGAGCCAATACTGACAATGCGGGTTGGCACCTCGGGCCGCTTATGTACCGACCTTAATATTAATTGGTAACCTACATAAATTAGTATGTTATGAGTCCCCGACAGATTAGCTACAAAAAGGACGCGGTAAGTTGGTCGCCAGTCCTCAAGTAAAGATCGTTAAAAATAGGCACCATTCGGATTTCTTCGTGTCGACTGTTCGCCGTCTGAAACTGATGCGACCATCAGCCACTGGAAAACTGTCGCACTGTAATTGCGTGTTGTGGTGTTTTTTGTCTGAGTGGATGATTACTTGTTTAGTAACAATAATTGTACTTATATCTAAATGCATTAAGCAATATGAGGCCCGATCACAAATGTTAACCAAATGTTTTGAATGTCATTTTTCTTCTATTCACTGCATTGTATTACAACAGTCTTCATTTCGCTTCATATTCCTTGCTCCAAATATATACCGCATTTGAAAATTATCTGAAAAATCATCGAAAACTTAGGATTTTGTCCGAATTTGAAGCGGCAGGTAAAACAAGGACATTTTATGCACAGAACGTGCTTATTTACAGATAACAAATTATACAACTTTCGTTTCAGAATACATGTCACTGGAGATATAAGAGAAATGAAACGAACGTGAAATGGAACATACACTACTGGTCATTAAAATTGCTACACCAAGAAGAAATGCAGATGATAAACGGGTATTCATTAGAAAAATATATTATACTACAACTGGCATGTGATTACATTTTCACGCAATTTAGGTCCATAGATCCTGAGAAATCAGTACCCAGAACAACCACCACTGGCCGTAATAACAGCCTTGATACGCCTGGACATTGAGTCAAACAGAGCTTGTATGGCATGAACAGGTACAGCTGCCCGTGCGGCTTCAGCACGATACCACAGTTCATCAAGAGTAGTGACTGGCGTATTGTGACCACCCAGTTGCTCGGCCACCATTGACCAGACGTTTTCAGTTGGTGAGAGATCTGGAGAATGTGCTGGCCAAGGCAGCAGTCGAACATTTTCTGTATCCAGAAAGGCCCGCACAGGACCTGCAACATGCGGACGTGCATTATCCTGCTGAAATATAGGGTTTCGCAGGGATCGAATGAAGGGTAGAGCAACGGATCATAACACATCTGAAATGTAACGTCCACTGTTCAAAGTGCCGTCAATACGAACAAGAGGTGACCAAGACGTGTAAGCGATGGCACCCCATACCATCACGCCGGGTGATACGCCAGTATGGCGATGACGAATACACGCTTCCAATGTGCGTTCACCGCGATGTCGCCAAACACGGATGCGACCATCACGATGCTGGATTCATCCGAAAAAATGTCGTTTTGCCATTCGTGCACCCAGGTTCGTCGTTGAGTACACCATCGCAGGCGCTCCTGTCTGTGATGCAGCGTCAAGGGTAACCGCAGCCATGGTCTCCGAGCTGATAGTCCATGCTGCTGCAAACGTCGTAAAACTGTTCGTGCAGATGGTTGTTGTCTTGCAAACGTCACCATCTGTTGACTCAGTGATCGAGACGTGGCTGCGATCCGTTACAGCCATGCGGATAAGATGCCTGTCATCTCGACTGCTGGTGATACAAGGCCGTTGGGATCGAGCACGGCGTTCCCTATTACCCTCCTGAACTCACCGATTCCATATTCTGCCAACAGTCATTGGATCTCGACCAACGCGAGCAGCAATGTCGCGATACGATAAATCGCAATCGCGATAGGCTACAATCCGACCTTTATCAAAGTCGGAAACGTGATGGTACGCATTTCTCCTCCTTCCACGAGGCATCACAACAACGTTTCACCAGGCGACATCGGGCAATTGCTGTTTGTGTATGAGAAATCGGTTGGAAATTTTCCTCATGTCAAAAAAATGGTTCAAATGACTCTGAGCACTATGGGACTTAACATCGATGGTCATCAGTCCCCTAGAACTTAGAACTACTTAAACCTAACTAACCTAAGGACAGCACACAACACCCAACCATCACGAGGCAGAGAAAATCCCTGACCCCGCCGGGAATCGAACCCGGGAACCCGGGCGTGGGAAGCGAGAACGCTACCGCACGACCACGAGATGCGGGCTTCCTCATGTCAGCACGTTGTAGTTGTCGCCACCGGCGCTAACATTGTGTGAACGCTCCGAAAAGCTAATCATTTGCATATCACAGCATCTTCTTCCTGTCGGTTAAATTTCGCGTCTGTAGCACGTCATCTTCGCGGTGTAGCAATTTTAATGGCTAGTAGTGTTATGGGGTTGCCGGAAGATCAATAAAAAAAAACTAATGAGAAACAGAATTAAAATCAGAACACGCATTTTATTTTAGTGGAGCAGAATAGGGGAAAAATTCAGGAATAGATTTTGTTGTAAATAAGAGAATTAAATACAATATTTAAGCTATTAGAGAACTCTCAGAAAGAATAAAAAGCTTTTTTCTTCAAAACAAATGAAAGATATTCCACGGCAGTCATTCAAGTTTGTGCACCAATGTGCTCACATTTTAATGGTGATATAGAAGAGTTACATGAACTGATATGTGACTGCAAATGTCACTACAAGGGGGCTATTTGAAAATGAAAAGTAGCACAAGAATTAAAAAAATAGTTGTTCGCAATTTTAAAGCAGAAATGGTAGAGGTTATACAGTAGGAGAATTTGCCCAGCTCTAGTGCGAGAGGGAATTCGTGACACCCGACGAATGATAGATGCTAGTTCAAAAGTGCTTCTACATCTCCATATTTACATTGAGGCTAAACTCTCTGCAGATTCTTGGGAATGGGTTGACAATTCGACATGGTCACAATAAGAAACAATGCAACTGAAAACTTCTGGCAGCCAGTAAGCAGAATTCTACCACTTCCACAAATAGCCAAGACAAGATGCAGGAAGCCGTACTAATATTAATGTCAGTGACAAACATTTAGACGAATGTACAGAGATGATCCTCTCTAAAGGGCTAAGTTTTGCGTCCATTTAAAAAAATGCTACAAACAGTAGATTTATCAGCTCCGTTCAGCGTGTTGTAGGCTAACTTCTCTCCCTCCGGAAGTAGCAGGTCTCCGCTAAACCTGCGGACCACATACCAAGGCGCCAGCGGTGAGATCAAACGTCTCCAAGGACGAGCGGGTAGCAGTAAGGATTCTGCGAGAGGACAAGGAAAGTGTGATTCTGCCAGCCGACAAGGACAACGCTACGCTTCTGATGTCACGTGTGGACTACAGTACGAACATTTTCCATCAATTTAAATGACGCCGTATGCAGACAGATGCATGCTGATCCTACAAGTAAAACCGACGGAAGACGATGACTCTTCTCAGCGATTCATGTTTCATTAAGGGGCTTAAAACGCAAGTAGCAATGCCACCACAACTACACTCATGTTCATAAATTAAGGATAATGCTGATACATGGTGAAAAAACGCTCTGGTGGGCGGTTCGCGGGTTTAAATCACCTCAGGGAACGACCATGCGGTGCATTTGACCTGCGGTCGTCGCACGGTGGCGCTGGAAGCAGTCCACATAAGCAGAGGTGTGTTGGTGCATGTCAGAGTACGGTGCAGCGAGTAAGTGTGCAGACGTTCTAGTGGTGACAGTGTGTTGAAAATGGCTCAAAGAACACATATTGATGACGTTATGAGGGGTAGAATACTAGGGCGACTGGAGGCTGGTCAAACACAGCAGTTCATAGCCCGGGCCCTCCGTGTGCCACAAGTGTGATCTCAAGATTATGGCAACGATTCCAGCAGACAGGAAACGTGTCCAGGCGCTACAGTACGGTGTCCACAGTGTACAACACCACAAGAAGACCGATATCTCATCATCAGTGCCTGCAGACGGCCACGGAGTACTGCAGGTAGCCATGCTCGGGACCTTACCGCAGCCACCTGAACAGTTATCTGCAGACACACAGTCTACAGATGACTGAACAGACATGGTTTATTCACCCGGAGACCTGCAAGGTGCATTCCACTGATCCCTGGTCACAGGAGAGCCCGTAAAGCCTAGTGTCAAGAACACAGTACATGGTCATTGGAACAGTGGTCCCAGGTTATGTTCACGGACGAGTCCAGGTATAGTCTGAACAGTGATTCTCGCCAGGTTTTTATCTGATGTGAACCAGGATCCACATACTAACCCCTTAATGTCCTTGAAAGGGACCTGTATGGGGGTCGTGGTTTGATGGTATAGGGTGGGATTATGATTGGTGCATGTACACCCCTGCATGTCTTTGACAGAGGAACTGTAACAGGTCAGGTGTATCGGGATGTCATTTTCTACCAGTATGTCCGCCTTTTTAGGGGTGCAGTGGGTCCCACCTTCCTCTTGATGGATGATAACGCATGGCCTCACCGAGCTGCCATCGTGGAGGAGTACCTTGAAACAGAAGACATCAGGCGAATGGAGTGGCCTGCCTGTTCTCCAGACCTAAACCCCATCGAGCACGTCTGGGATGCTCACGGTCGACGTATCGCTGCACGTCTTCAAACCTCTACGACACTTCAGGAGCTCCGACAGGCACTGGTGCAAGAATGGGAGGCTATACCCCAGCAGCTGCCCGACCACCTGACCACCTGATCCACAGTATGCCAACCCGTTGTGCGGCCTGTGTACGTGTGCGTGGTGATCATATCCCATATTGATGTCGGGGTACATACGCAGGAAACAGTAGCGTTTTGTAGCATATGTGTTTCGGGACGATTTTCTCAACTTATCACCAATACCGTGGACTTACAGATCTGTGTCGTGTGTGGTATGCTGTTAGCGCCAGTTTTGTGTAGTGCCACGATGTGTGACTCCACATTCTGCAATTATCCTTAATTTATGAGCATGAGTGTATATGGCCTCACTAAGGTGCACGAGAAAAACCCGTAGTTAGTACTATGGGCGAACCTACATATCAGCAAGAAAAATACCTTAAATGCATTCTTAGCGATTCTGTGGGCAAATGCGAACACCACATCCGCAACTCCGCCAACTTTGTACACAGCCTCAGTGAACTGCGACTCCGCGAGATGGATATTATGGTCAGTTTGGATGTAGTGTCCTTCACGAGAGTTCCACTTTCTGATTCCTTGGAAGCAATCGCGGAAAAGTTTGACGATTGTTTAACAGAAATTTTAGACGCTTTCTGACATCTATCTGTTTGTTGTTCGACGGCTAATATTATGAACAAACCGATGGCATGGCGATGAGTAGTCCGTCACCGCCTGTCGTGACGTAGCTATACATGGAAGACTTTGACCCAAAGACACTATAATCAGCCAAGCTGAAACCAATGTGTATCTGTCAGTACGTGGACGTCACGTTAGTAGTGTCGTCACATAGAGCGGAAAATCTGCAAGAATTCCTGAAACATTTAAACTCCATCCATCGTAATATAAAATCCACTCTCGAACTTGAAAAAACTGGCCAATTACCTTTCATACTCGTGTTAGTTAAGAGATGAATGGGCGGTTCCCGGGTTCCCAGTACATGTAGAAAACCTATGCACACTATATCCGCGCCTCGAGACATCACCTTCCTTCACAAAGGAGTTCAGTAGTAAAGACTCTGGGCCAAAGGAACTCGAACACTTTTGGCAAAGAATAGCATCGCTGAAGAATTACGGGATCCAAGAATAGTGTTCCGAAGGAATGAGTACTCAGAACATCAGATTGAAAGGGCGATGCAGTCAAAGTTAAGAACGACTAAGAAAGTGGTTGAGACTGAGATCTAGTAACAGAAGTAAAAATCGCTTGTATACCTTGTGTCTGTAGCACAGCCTCGAATATGGTCGTGAAATGAAGTACGAAGAGACCAGTATCGTGGTGCAAACGCAAAGTTTCTGGGACAGAATAATTAAAATGTCAAAAAACTAATAAACACGAATGGCAATTTCAATTTAAATAACGCTTGGAGTGAGGCACTCTGTTCATTAAAATCTCGCCACTCATGACATCCACCAGAGTTGGAAAACGCTGGGACCATTTGCATTTCACGTAATATCCGTGCGAGCTCTGAAAAACAAAAGAGCATCAAATGGCATAGTGGGCGCTGGGAATCGAACTCGGCTATAAATAGCGGCATGAGACGAACAACAGCCCACAGCCTCGTCGGAATCCATGCAGGAAGTACACTTAACAGCAAAACTCGCAGCACCAGAAGAAGATTGTTGGGTCGGTCGTTGAGATATTGTGTAGAAAATGGAAAAACCATCCTGCAGGACACGCAGAAGCTCACTATTAATCAATTATGCCGAGAAAGTCTCAGAGATCAGAAACAATAACAAAAACATCGTAGAATATCCTGAATTAAACAAAGCTCATGGAGAATGTCTTCAGGATGTAGAAATGATGAATGAAAAATTTACAAAAGAAACAATACAAACTAGTAGAGACAAAAAAAGCATTGATTGTGTTGGAGATACATTATATTTCATTAGTTAAGATGCCAGAAAATATAATGTATAAGCATTAAATGATCCTTGTAAAATTCTGTATAGTTCAGGCGAATTAAAAACACTGTGATATTGTCGTGTGTGCGAGCACTATTAATTGCCAGCATGGTAGTTTCTAATCCAGAATGCCGTGAGCAGGACGATGGGGTGTGTAGTACCAGCAACACGATGGTCGTAGAATCAGAGGAGTTCAATTGGCAAATAAATTTTTTATTCAGTCAGAGAAGAGACACGTGGCCAGGGATAGTCTGCTTTCGGCAGTGGAGTGGTGCAAACATTTCGCTTGTTTTCCACACGTAGAGTGAGTGCTTACATTATATCGGCCGCCACTTGCGTGCCACCTTAGCTTACATGATAACATGGTGAATCAGTACTGCAAATCAGCCCTCAAGTTTACATTTTGCAGCGACTCTCCCTGTCCCAAGGCCCTTGAGGTGGAATAGTGTCTATGTAAAGATCGTGGCAACCGACATTTTAGGCATCCATCTCTCGAACGTGAGCAACATGGCCTGCGTCGAGGTAGTTAACCATGCTGCATGTGAACTGATCTTCAGGGAAACGAGTCACAGCCTCTAATTTTGCCACGGCGATGCCAACGTGGGTAACGTCAGAATGGAGAGCGCTGGATTAGACATGAGAACCATCAGTATATTCGAGTAACCCTTTGAATTAGTGGCCAAGGAAGCTGTTTCAGTGCTCTGTCCATACGGCATGGTGCACAAGCACGTTGAGAAGAAACGGACGCCATTCAAGACTTACCTCATCCCAAATGGAGTCTCTCAGGTCCTGATCGACCTATGCAGCTACATACCATCATATCTCCAAATTAGTGGATGCCGTGTCGTTATTACGAGTATGTACGACAGCTAACCCAGGACTCATCCTGGGTGCGGTGAAGGGTGACATCTGCATCCCGAAAGCATTTAACACAGAATAACAGAACTCCGACCCACGTACATAGTGATGTATGTTGCGGTCCTTACATCTCCCACCTCGTCACACTGCCACCTGCTTTCGCCCTCTAACACATTGCGCCACCCCCAAGTACATCTCCCAAATGATCTACCAGCCTGACGAGACGCCAGTCCTGCTCCACAATCAACCTACAGCTGATTGGCGATGCTGCCGATGACTGTAAAACACAAATAGAGTCGCTCATTGTGTTGACTGAGGCCTTTGTGACAGACCGATGCAGCTCCTTGTGATCGTCTGACACAGTGATTCACAATCAGAAACAGCATTCACTGACATGCTGCAAGTGGAAATGCAGAACGATGCTGTAAAAAGGAGAACTACAGCCAGTCGATGATAACAATGTCCATTTGGACGACACACATCAGAACACGACAACCAACGGAGACAGTGATGGGCCAGCACTGCCGATGGGGAAGTTTCAATCCGTCACTCCAGCAAACTGCATGATCGTTGTCATTCAGGATGAAACAAGCACCTCCTTAGTAGCACACACACGTCCATCACATGTCTGGTGGAACACACAGAAGGCGAGCAAGCACCCACAACCATTGTGTGAGGTAACAACGAGGGCGACACACATGGCCAGACACTAGGGATGGTGCAGATAATGCCAGTCCGCTGGATAAGTTCCATGCCACACCGCATCACAGAAGAACGGGGTGGAGAGGTGATATGACGGGTTCCATACTCTTTTAACGACATGGTTGAGGCCCCCCCTCCCCCCCTCCTGGTATCCCGACATACAGCGGTGTGATGATCAATACCAAGATGACTGGATTACAACCAAAGGTCTGTCTACTACATAATATGCTCGAGGCAGGGCATTCGATGTCGACACTGCTTTTTTGAAGGATGTGAGGCTTGACATAATCCCAAAAGTTCATGGATACACTTCCCATAAATCCACATGTGATCCCATTGGTTGCGGACTGACCATCTATGTCCATGGCAGCTTTCCCATATCTGATGTGAATGACTCTCACAACTCAGGGAACACGAATTGTTAACGTATAAACCATATGTCTCAACAGGCACAACCTGGCACTACAAGTTATCGAAATTTTACTCTGAAAAGATGGCTCTACTTTTCGTTGGGACGTACAACTACTGCATCCTTGGGGTTGACTTCAACTGTGTGCTGAACCTCAAAAACCACATGCCTCACCATACCACCATACCCCGTGTCAAGAACTTTGTGTGGTAGTATATGATCTGCGTCTCACTGATATGTGTGAAAGATGCATGGTGACAGTCCTGGCCACAGCTTTCGCACCATCCAGACAGTCTACCAGCTCGAATGGATATACACTCCTGGAAATTGAAATAAGAACACCGTGAATTCATTGTCCCAGGAAGGGGAAACTTTATTGACACATTCCTGGGGTCAGATACATCACATGATCACACTGACAGAACCACAGGCACATAGACACAGGCAACAGAGCATGCACAATGTCGGCACTAGTACAGTGTATATCCACCTTTCGCAGCAATGCAGGCTGCTATTCTCCCATGGAGACGATCGTAGAGATGCTGGATGTAGTCCTGTGGAACGGCTTGCCATGACATTTCCACCTGGCGCCTCAGTTGGACCAGCGTTCGTGCTGGACGTGCAGACCGCGTGAGACGACGCTTCATCCAGTCCCAAACATGCTCAATGGGGGACAGATCCGGAGATCTTGCTGGCCAGGGTAGTTGACTTACACCTTCTAGAGCACGTTGGGTGGCACGGGATACATGCGGACGTGCATTGTCCTGTTGGAACAGCAAGTTCCCTTTCCGGTCTCGGAATGGTAGAACGATGGGTTCGATGACGGTTTGGATGTACCGTGCACTATTCAGTGTCCCCTCGACGATCACCAGTGGTGTACGGCCAGTGTAGGAGATCGCTCCCCACACCATGATGCCAGGTGTTGGCCCTGTGTGCCTCGGTCGTATGCAGTCCTGATTGTGGCGCTCACCTGCACGGCGCCAAACACGCATACGACCATCATTGGCACCAAGGCAGAAGCGTCTCTCATCGCTGAAGACGACACGTCTCCATTCGTCCCTCCATTCACGCCTGTCGCGACACCACTGGAGGCGGGCTGCACGATGTTGGGGCGTGAGCGGAAGACGGCCTAACGGTGTGCGGGACCGTAGCCCAGCTTCATGGAGACGGTTGCGAATGGTCCTCGCCGATACCCCAGGAGCAACAGTGTCCCTAATTTGCTGGGAAGTGGCGGTGCGGTCCCCTACGGCACTGCGTAGGATCCTACGGTCTTGGCGTGCATCCGTGCGTCGCTGCGGTCCGGTCCCAGGTCGACGGGCACGTGCACCTTCCGCCGACCACTGGCGACAACATCGATGTACTGTGGAGACCTCACGCCCCACGTGTTGAGCAATTCGGCGGTACGTCCACCCGGCCTCCCGCATGCCCACTATACGCCCTCGCTCAAAGTCCGTCAACTGCACATACGGTTCACGTCCACGCTGTCGCGGCATGCTACCAGTGTTAAAGACTGCGATGGAGCTCCGTATGCCACGGCAAACTGGCTGACACTGACGGCGGCGGTGCACAAATGCTGCGCAGCTAGCGCCATTCGACGGCCAACACCGCGGTTCCTGGTGTGTCCGCTGTGCCGTGCGTGTGATCATTGCTTGTACAGCCCTCTCGCAGTGTCCGGAGCAAGTATGGTGGGTCTGACACACCGGTGTCAATGTGTTCTTTTTTCCATTTCCAGGAGTGTATGTCTCATCTGAACTGTGGCCAGATGTGCAAGATGCCAAGTGATGGCAACTTTCTTGCTCAGGTCATAGCACTATGATCTGCATGGTGCTCCTCTGGCATGAGATGGTCTGGCATAGCTGTGTATGGTGGAAGATAAACACTTCTCATCCACAAGCTCTTGACTGACGTCAGTGTGTAGCCACAGCGTGACCTACTTCCAAATGCTGTTTCCCAAGGTGACCTTCCACAGTGTTGTGGTGGTTCGTTTGCACCAAAGCAATGATCCAAAACGCGATAGTCCAGTACGGGAAGAAGTGGTTGAATGGCACCGTCACAGCATGGAATACTATGACGCCATACTGCATGAACTCGACACCCGACCTCCATCTGCGGATAACGAACGGGAATGGCAAGGAAACGGGGTTAAGATGTTGTTGCTGAGACACCGCAAGTTATAGGGTGTGGATATGACGTTGTGGCGACGTGACTAGGTGAGGAACCACCTTCCACGTAACACAGTATGATCGAATACCGTCTTGCAGTCAGCAGCGCATCATGACTCTCACCACACAGGATGGCCAACGGGTTACCACCGACGCGGCCATCGTCGACACCTTTGTGGAATGTTACCGCCACTTCCACGACGGAAGAAACGTGGAGGAAGGAGCGATTGAGGACGTGTTACGACATGACACGCGCACTCTGGACGATACGAAAGAAGCGTCACTGGTCGAGGGAATCGCGCTGAACGATGCCAATTCGGCACTCAACAAAGGGGCAGAGAACAAGACGCTTGGACGAGACTTTTTGCGACTTAATGATGTTGCAGTAGGTGGATACTTACTGGGAACTGATGACCCCGACCTCAGTGTACCAGCCGTCTTCGTCACAGACCTACTAGTACCGATGCACGAGCCCTCCGGACGATCGGCGAGTGCTGCTTACCACTTCTTACTATGTTAATCATGGATTGTAAGATCTACGTTAGGTTTCTGGCAATGGGTATATAGGCCATACTACCTCTGATCCTTTCCCAGATCAGTCGTCACAAGGGGGCGAAACAGATCTACATAGAGCCGCCGCCGAATGCCAGGACTTGAGAACACTTCCGCAGTCTTGTTGCCACCGTACTGCTCTCGTCTCAGTCGACTTCGATAGTGAGTCCATCAACAGTTTATCCTGCCGCTAGCGGCCCGTCTTGTTCCCGTACTGCCTTTCATCGACATTCTATGATGACTGTTAGCTGGTGCGGTCTCACAAGTGCAAGTTAATGATAGGGTGAGGAAGGGGACTGGGGGGGGGGGGGGGGGGCGTGTCTCATCCGTTGCTCTGCACGATTTATACGCCATTGCTTTGGAACCGCTCGTAGGAAGTCAGCTAGCCCATCTTTCAGGTCTGACGCTACGTGCTCGTACTTTTCGCTGTAGAGCATATGCCAACGACCTACTCCTTCTTGTATGATAGAGTGCTGAGATTAGCATCGCACTGGAGTGGCTCATGCGACATCGGAGCGTCCCAGGCAGTCTTCTTAACGTTGCCAAGTCCTCAATCACGAACATCACACGTGGCCTTCAGCATGACGGGGAGTTGCTCCTGTCTCATGTTGATGGATTCGATACTTGGGCATCACCTTTATGAACAACGTGCGTCGTATGGTGATGGAGAACTACAAAACATCGATAAAATTCTCTCGAGTTTCGCAGTGTCAAGTGGGTTAGTTAGTTAGTTACATGCCCCATAGACCATTTGAAGAATTTTTTATCGAAATGTTGTGGAATGAGTCAGTTTATGGGATAAGCCGGCCGCGGTGGCCGAGCGGTTCTAGGCGCTTCAGTCCGGAACCAATAATTACGGGATATGTGTACGTGATTACTGCATACATTAATGAATGCATTGTCATTTTATTCCTACTCATGCAACTAAAAGTAAAAATAAGTCTTTTTTATTTTTATATTTTTTTGTCACGTTGATGTCTTCAAAATAAAAATAGGTTGGCTATAAGTGGAGTTAATAGGCTTCCCATCGCAATGCCATCCGTCTGATTAAGATATTCTGCATCATATGAAAAAGTACGATGACCCTCAGAGTACACTTAAATAAATACCCAGCAGTGGGAGAGCAGATCTATGGAATCCTAGATGGGAACATGCGTGAATAATGACGTCACAGAAGCAGCGCGACTAAATACGGACGGTAGCACCAACTAGAAAACCGTCACCAATTGACAATTCGATGTTTTTCAACTACTTGACGCCGCTGGAAGCTCGAGAGAATTTTATCAGTACATATCGCCGCGAAACCACTCATTCATATTCTACCACTGCGAACTATGGATGAAAGGTACCGTATTTCTAGATTTCCGGAAAGCATTTGACATGGTGCCTCATTGCAGGCTGTTAATGAAGGTACGAGCATATGGAATAAGTTCACAGATATATGAGTGGCTCGAAGATTTCTTAAGTAATGTATGATCATACAGTGTAGGCTTTCACGGCCGGTACTGCCTTCACTTAAAACGTCCGGGCTGATAGGCCGTGGTCGATGTATAAAACTTTCCCCTAATGTTTCGTCTCCAACTGCGGGAGACATCCTCCGAGGTAAAGCGGAGACGAAACGTCAGGAGAGAATTTTATACATCGACCACGGCCTATCAGCCCGGAAGTTTTAAGTGAAGAACCCGGTATGTTGTCCTCGACGGACAGTCTTCATCAGAGACAAGAGTATCGTCAGGGGTGCCCCAGAGAAGTGTGTTACGGCCGTTGTTGTTCTCTCTATGCATAAATGATTCGGCGGACAGGTTGCGCAGCAATCTGCGATTGTTTGCTGATGATGTTGCAGTGTACGGTAAGGTGTCGAAGTTGAGTGACTATAGGGAGATACAAGACGACTTTTAAAAAATTTCCAGTTGGTGTGATGAATGGCAGCTGCCTCTAAATGTAAAAAAAAAAAAAAAAAAAAAAAAAAAAATGTAACTTAATGCGGATGAGTAGGAAGAACAACCCGGTAATGTTAAGATACAGTATTACTAGTGTCTACATCTACATCTACATTTATACTCCGCAAGCCACCCAACGGTGTGTGGCGGAGGGCACTTTACGTGCCACTGTCATTACCTCCCTTTCCTGTTCCAGTCGCGTATGGTTCGCGGGAAGAACGACTGTCTGAAAGCCTCCGTGCGCGCTCTAATCTCTCTAATTTTACATTCGTGATCTCCTCGGGAGGTATAAGTAGGGGGAAGCATTATATTCGATACCTCATCCAGAAACGCACACTCTCGAAACTGGCGAGCAAGCTACACCGCGATGCAGAGCGCCTCTCTTGCAGAGTCTGCCACTTGAGTTTATTAAACATCTCCGTAACGCTATCACGGTTACCAAATAACCCTGTGACGAAACGCGCCGCTCTTCTTTGGATCTTCTCTATCTCCTCCGTCAGACCGATCTGGTACGGATCCCACACTGATGAGCAATACTCAAGTATAGGTCGAACGAGTGTTTTGTAAGCCACCTCCTTTGTTGATGGACTACATTTTCTAAGCACTCTCCCAATGAATCTCAACCTGGTACCCGTCTTACCAACAATTAATTTTATATGATCATTCCACTTCAAATCGTTCCGCACGCATACTCCCAGATATTTTACAGAAGTAACTGCTACCAGTGTTTGTTCCGCTATCATATAATCATACAATAAAGGATCCTTCTTTCTATGTATTCGCAATACATTACATTTGTCTATGTTAAGCGTCAGTTGCCACTCCCTGCACCAAGTGCCTATCCGCTGCAGATCTTCCTGCATTTCGCTACAATTTTCTAATGCTGCAACTTCTCTGTATACTACAGCATCATCCGCGAAAAGCCGCATGGAACTTCCGACACTATCTACTAGGTCATTTATATATATTGTGAAAAGCAATGGTCCCATAACACTCCCCTGTGGCACGCCAGAGGTTACTTTAACGTCTGTAGACGTCTCTCCATTGATAACACCATGCTGTGTTCTGTTTGCTAAAAACTCTTCAATCCAGCCACACAGCTGGTCTGATATTCCGTAGGCTCTTACTTTGTTTATCAGGCGACAGTGCGGAACTGTATCGAACGCCTTCCGGAAGTCAAGAAAAATAACATCTACCTGGGAGCCTGTATCTAATATTTTCTGGGTCTCATGAACAAATAAAGCGAGTGGTGGTCAAGACGTTTAAATATCTGAGCGTAAAGTTGCAAAGCAGTATGAAATGGAACGAGCATGTGAGTACTGTGATTGGGAAGGTGAATGTCGACTTCGATTTATTGGGGCAATTTTAGGAAAGAGTGGTTAGCCTGTAAAGGAGACCGTATCTAGGACGCCAGTGCGACCTAGTCTTGAGTACTGCTCCAGTGGTTGGAATCCGTACCAGGTCGGGTTGAAGCAAGACATCGAAGCATTTCAGAAGCGGGCTGCTAGCTTTGTTATCGAACAACACGCAGGTGTAACGGAGATGCTTCTGGAACTCAAACGGGAATCCCTGGAGGGAAGGCGACGTTCTTTTTGTGGAACACTACTGCGAAAATTTCGAGGACCGGCATTTGTAGCTAACTGTCAAACATTCTACTGCCGCCAGCATACATTGCGCATAAGGACCGCGAAGATAAGATACGAGAAATTAGGACTCGTGCCGAGGAATACAGACAGTTGTTTCTCCCTCACTGTGTTTGCGAGTGGAACAGGAAAGGAAAAGACCAGTAGTGATACAGAACACCCTCTGCCATGCTCCGTACGGTGGCTTGCGGAGTATCTGTGTAGATGTACATGTAGATATACTACAGGTTATTAAAGTCAGCCTGCACGGACATTAGTCAGCACCTCCTATGTAGCCTGAATCCCCTCCAATGTGGTGTCAATATGAATTCATCTAGCGCAAGACCTTCCTATGCTGATGGTGCTGGGGCGCCAATTCCAGGCGGCCTTTGGATAATTCCACGAGGTCTATATTCAAAGTCTACTACTTCAGGCTCACCCGCCTTCTCCTTGAGGGTGGACTGGGCTCGTCAATGTGTGAGATAGGGCGATGGCCTTATACATGATCAAAATGATGAAACAATGGGCTAGACGCCACACGTCAATCACAAGGAGTGTCCTCGAAATCCTTATGCCAGCCTCTACTTCATCACAGTGACAGTCGCAAATGTTGCATCCTCTCTCTCCCAGCCGGCCGTTGTGGCCGAGCGGTTCTAGGCGCTTTAGTACGGAACCGCGCTGCTGCCACGGTCGCAGGTTCCAATCCTCCCTCGGGCATGGATGTGTGTGATGTCCTTAGGTTAGTTAGGTTTAAGTAGTTCGAAGTTCTATAGGACTGATGACCTCAGATGTTAAGTCCCATAGTGCTCAGAGCCATTTGAACCAATCTCTCTCCCATATCTCCTATTCCATCGTAGAATACAGCTATGTACAAGCTGGACTCCCGACCTCATAACCACCGAGGATGAAGGATATTTACTGAACGCTACTGCAGTACGTTATCTGCTGTGTCATAGAAGCGAAGCAGCCAGAAGTTAGATGGCCAACTGTTTGATAGTCGATCCATATACCCCTTTTCCTCACTGCAGTCATGGCATTGTGGTATCGTGTTGTCAGTCACAAATTTGCGATGACGCTCCACCTCCATGATATTGGACTAACTGATTCACCATTGTGCCCGAGTTGTCTTTATCTGGACACCGATAAATACCAACTGACACGGGCGGTGTATCAAGAAATATGGCAACTGGTGACACGCATCCTTGCATGTTACCTCAGCACCCTGACCGCAGTTGTTGAACCCTTTTCCTCACTGCAGTCATGGCATTGTGGTATCGTGTTCAATCAACGCTTCCTCAATCAACGCTTATCTATCCAGCAGACTCTCATTCCCTACCTAGCAAACGAACCTCACTCGCATGGTTCAAGAGCGTGCCCGTTGTGTATATCTTCCTGGATGAGGAGAAAACGAACACTGGTTAATGGCAATACGTTCAGGACACCCATGATGCCCTCGAACGCACACTGCGATACCGACACTACTTCGCCCACTGCCTGAGAAGGATTCTTTCCGACCACCCCCTTCTACCCCCCCCCCACCCCGCCCCACCACCCCACCCCCATCTCTGTTGGAGGGAGCCGGGCTAGTAGCGGAACTTTACACCACGGACAACCGTGATCGTATCTCGGGTTTGCGACCCTTGCTCACCCTGCTCTCTAAAGCACCTGGCAGGCAGCTCTGTTCCTCATTGTATATATGAAAAAAGAAAAGGTGGGGTAGCGTCAATACAATCTAATCAAAACGTCATGATCCCAGGTTCCGACCTACCCATTGCTTAAATTTTGAATAAAAATCATCAGCAATGGCGGCCGAAAACTTCTGGCGCAAGAAGTCACTCTCGTTCTGCCTATGAGCTAATCGACTAATCGAAGGGAACCGAGGAGCAAACAGAGGATCAGGGCAATCTCCTGCCCTTTAGTCGGAAACTTACCCTAAAAGGAGAGTGAATCAGCTATGATCAACGGCATGACGATGCAGAAGGGCAATTTAACTACTGCGTTACACAAAGTGTGTCCACAGTAGATGGGGCCTGTAATTGAAAAAGGGGGTCTCTCCATTGGCAAAAGTTTCCTTACGAGACCCTGTTGAGATCTCTGGGGGGGCGCTGCCAAAGGGAATGTAGCCATGAGAAAAAGACTGAATAACTAACGAAAGAGTGACGTTCTACGAGTCAGTGCGTGGAATATCAGAAGTTTTAACGTGGTAGGGAAGCTATAAAATCTGATAATGGAAATGATAAGACTCAATCTAGATCCCGTAGAGGGCGTCAGAGAAGTGAAATGGAAAGAAGACAAGGATTTTTGGTCAGATGAGTACAGGGTAACATTAACAACAGTGGAAAATGGCGTAACGTGAGTAGTATTCGTTATGAATACGAAAGCAGAGTAGAGATTGATTTACTGTGAGTGGTTCAGTGATAGGGTTTTCTCAACAAAATCGACGGCATACCAGCGCCAACAACAATAGTTCTGGTATACATGCCTAAGTCGCAAGCAGCAGTTGAAAAGACAGATATTGAAGTGGTAATTCAACATGTAGATGAAGATGGAAAACTAACGATCATGGGGAACTGGAATACGGTTGTAGGGGAATGAGAAGAAAAAAGGGCTACGAAAGAATGTTAGATTAGTAGTAGGGACGAGAGAAGTGAAATACGAACTGATTTCTGCAATAAATTTAAGCTATTAATAACGAATAGTCTGTTCAAGAATCACAAAAGGAGGATGTTTACCTGGAAAAGGCCCAGAGTCCCGTGAAGGTTCCAGTTAGAAATCATCATGGATAGACAGAAATTACGAAATCAGATATTGGAGTGTAAGGTATACCCAAGAGCAGATACAGACACGAGTCACAATTTAGTAATAATAAAGAGTAGACTGAAGGTTTCGAGAATCGTTTGGAAGAATCAGTCTGAAAGAAAGTGGGACATTGAAGTCCCGAGGAAGGATGAGACCAGTTTCAAGTTCGCTAAAGATGTGGATACTGCGATAAGGAATAACACAGTTTGACAGTTAAGATAAAGAGGAGTGGACATCCCTAAAGCGAGCAATCACAGTTTTTGGAAAGGCAAAAATAGGAATTGGGAAGGTAACTGTGAGGAAACTTTGGATAACAGAAGAAATACTTCAATTGAAGGAAATACAGAAATGTTCAGGGAAAGACAAGAATACAACAACGGAAGTGATTCTGGAACGAAATAAATAATAAGTGCGGAGAAACCAAGGCTAAATGGCTGCAGAAAAAAATATGTACAATTAGAAAAATAAATGATCATCGTAAACTAAAAAAAGACCAAAGTAGTGAGGAGTATCAGAAATGAGAACTCCGGCAAACGTAACAACAGAATTGTAATATTTGAAGAAATACGTAAGAGACAAGATACCATTTTAATGTTACCCTCCTTATAGTATAATGGTCGTTTATATTTTTAAAAAAATATGCGATGCGCAGTGACAACGAAATTAAAAAATTAAAAAAAGTTAAAAACTTTTGTTAAATTGCTTTTAAATTCTACAAATATGACATCTAAATTGCAGGATAAAATATTTTTGGCTGTGTATTACTTAAATGAGGAAATTGCTCCTTTATGAAAGCTTCTTTTTGGCAGCTATTACTACTGTATAATCTTTGTAAAGTGTTCGTAATTTTCTTTGACTTCATTGAGCTGGTGCGTTTCTGGCGCCAGTTTCCAGCGATCGTCATTTTGATCTTCGAGACGACTTCGATGCTTATTTGTCTTCTGATCGTCTTTGGCGGCGAGGATTTAACGGCAGCGCGTGCGCTCTGCTGGGGAGGTGTGTCGGGATCGGCGGTGAGTGAGAGTCACGTGGGACTGTGTACGTAGGCAGGACGGCAAGAGGACGAGTCGGACAACGAAGGAGCGGGGCCAGCGGCTACGGCGTGTGGAGTCGTGAGTGCAGATCCACTGCCCATGGTGATTTGGTTTTCCTAGAGGTCGGAAGGACAAGCTCCGTCGAGTCTGTTATAAGCTACGCCGGCCGATTGAATTGGAGTCGCCGAGTTGCTTCGGTGGGTTGCGTGCGGCTTAATTGAATATGCCAGTGTACTAAAAATCCTTTGGAATTGTTTTAGTTGTTTATCTCTTACCTCAGTGTCGTGACTAACTATCTTGACGGCAGTTGAGGAAGTGTGGCTGCGCCCAACCAATTGACATGATGCGTGGCTAAAGACGTACGAGTAGTGAGTAAGTCCGGCATTGGCGTTTCAAGACACGCTGAGATACGTCCTCTATTCTACCTGGTAGTTCATTTGGTAGTTTGGCGTCTAAATGTGCGCCGAGATTATTCTTGTCATCTTAACTTTAGGGCATGATTTTTAGCGAACTTATTAATCAAAGTAATTCACGGAGGCTAATTTGTTTCTATTCAGTTGTATTGATCACCTGTTCTCGAGATAAGATGGTGTAATTTATGTCTCAGAATATTGTCTGCCGTTGACGTGTGTTGTGTTACAGATAAGTGGCAGCGGTCGACGCGAGCATACTGGGAGCAGAGCACCACGGGGGCCGAGAGATATTTAAGGCCCTGTCCTTTGCTTTACATCTTGGGTTATGTTGTCACTGTGGCGTGATTCCACCTTTCCGTTGGAGAATTAAAGCATCTGAAGTTCAATTGCAGTGCAAAATTGAGTACATTTCTATGTCATTTCCTGTCGCGTCGATATCTCGTATTGATTTGAATCCTTAGTCTGCTCGCGTCTATCGCCAATTCACATGCAAAATTGAAGCAACCTAATTCTAGGAGTATTGTAATATGGTCATGTTCTAGTTGTAATCATTCTGAGAATATTGTTGATTAATCAACTGAGTAAGTAAATTTAAAAATTTGATTGGTCAAAATTAAAGCACCTCCTTAAGTGTTTTAGTCATTTGCATACAGTTTTGTTTAGGAAAGATGGCTAGCCAAACCTTAAAAGATCTGTGTTCTTACCGTTAGTCTGTTCCTCAGCTGACTGGAAATAATGGGGGTTCTGATGGGAATTGTATGGACATTTGTACTATTTAAGGGAAGCTTTACCTGATGATATTCAAATTTCCAGTTTTATGGGTCTTGTTCGGGTTAAAGAAATTTATTTGTTATTTGTCCAAGTGATCTGGCCTTGTAACGCAGTCTCCTGTATTACTGTCATTGTGATTTTATAATGCTTTTGATTGTAATAAAATATGTAGCAACTCCAACGGATTACTGTTGTGATTTTGGTGTGTCACTACCATTAAACATTTCATTCATATTTCGACTACTTTAACTAATGTACAAATTTCTGATAAGCGAATCGTATACTTTATTTGATGTAAATGCAAACAGTAACATCTGTCATCACGCTGCCACCTATTAGACATCAGAGGTAGCTTGCCTTTCACAGTGCCCAAGTCAGTACGACTCACAGGGCGACATGATTGTAAATAATATTTTTATTAATGACATGCTGATTGGATGCGATCATCTGCCGGTAGAGCTTGTACTTCCAAGTTAATTAAATTTTCAACTTTGTCAAAATAAATAATATAAAAAATATATGGCATAATTTTGAAAAAGTTGAGGTATGTTACCTACATGTAAAATATTATAATTACGTATTTGTATTTTATAACTACTGGCATAGAAAATATGTTTACAAATGCAATGTGGTTTATTTCGTATTGCATATCCGAAGATGACAACAAAGTACTATTGAAACCGGTCATCAGTTCCAAATAAATATTTAAATGCGTGCTTTGATCTCAATTATTTCTTCAAACGTTGCTATCTGCGCATTGCCCCCCTGAACAGAATGTCTGCAATACATAACATTAGAATTGTTAATCACGAATTACATGAAGTGAAGGAATTCTGCTACCTTGACAAAGCAAATAGGACATAAAAAGCAGACTAGCACAGGCAAAAGGGCATTCATGGCCAAAGAGCTCACTAGTATCAAACATAGACCTTAATTTGAGGTAGAAATGTCTGAGAAAGTACTAGGTGATCAAAAAGTCAGTATAAATTTGAACACTTAATAAACCACAGAATAATGTAGATAGAGAGGTCGAAATTGACACACATGCTTGGAATGACATGGGGTTTTGTTAGAACGAAAGAAAAAACGAAGTTCACAAAATGTCCGACAGATGGCGCTGGACAGGAAAACATCAGTGACTGCGAATGACAATCGTGTATAAAAGGAGCAGTAATGAGAGAGAGAATCAGATGCGCCAGCAGTCGCAGCATGTTGACGTTACCTGAAAAGGCGCTTTTACTGAAGCTGTATTATCAGAATGGGGAAAGTGCTATTTCAGCGTTACGATCCTATCGCCATAGGAAGGGGATTCGAACGGGTAAAGGTCCGTTGACAAATGCAGCTGCGGCGAGAATGATTTCGAAGTTCGAAGCCACGGGTTGTTTAGACGATAGACCCCGTAGTGGCCGACCGAGCACAAGGCGTAATGCTGCTGAGACAGTTCGGGAAGAAATGGAGACTGTAGCGGGTTCGTCTATGCACGGGGAAGTCAGCGCTCGTGCAGTCGCACGTCGCACGTCGCACCGGCATTCCATACACTACTGTTTGGTTGGCACTGAGGCGTACCCTCCGAGGCTATCCGTACAAAATCCATCGGCATCATGAACTTTTACCTGGCGATTTAGTGAAACGGAGGGCATTTGCGGTGTGGGCGTTTAAAAAGATGGCGGAAGATGATGATTGGTTGAGTAACGTGTTGTGGACTGACGAAGCTCATTTCACGTTCGGAGGCTCTGTCAACGCCCACAACTGCAGAATTTGGGCTACCGAAAATCCTAGAACTGTCGTGGAAACTCCATTGCACGACGAGAAAGTCACGGTATGGGTTGGATTTACCACATGCGTGATTCTGGTTTTGTAACTGCTATCGTGACGGATGAGAGGTACGTCGATATGTTACAGAATCGCATCATCCGCAGCCTGGCTGATAAACACCTGCTGGAACGTACGATGTTTATGCAGGATGGCGCTCCACTCCATATTGCTAGACGCGTGAAAGATCTCTTGCGCGCGTCGTTTGCTCAGCCGCCACTTTCGCCATGCTTGGCCTCCCAGGTCCCCAGACCTCAGTCCGTGCGATTGTTGGCTTTGGGGTTACCCGAAGTCGCACGTATATCGTGATCGACCGACATCTCTAGGGATGCTGAAAGACAACATCCGACGCAAGTTCCTCACCATAACTCCGGACAAGCTTTACAGTGCTGTTCACAACATTATTCCTCGACTACAGCTATTGTTGAGGAATGATGGTGGACATATTGAGCATTTCCTGTAAAGAACATCATCTTTGCTTTGTCTGACTTCGTTATGCTAATTATTGCTATTCTGATCAGATGAAGCGCCATCTGTCGGAATTTTTTTGAACTTTTGTATTTTTTTGATTCTAATAAAATCCCATGTCATTCCAAGCATGTGTGTCAATTTGTACCTCTCTATCTACATTATTCCGTGATTTATTCAGTTTTCAAATTTATACTGACTTTTTAATCACCCGATACATTTGAGGCACAGCCTGGAATCTCATGACTGCAGCAGAATTATCTGAGTTCCGCTTTGAACTGAACACCAATGACCAGCGCAGATGTATTCGAAGATGTTCCGGATACTGGTGGGCTGTCAACTTTACTGCCACCTGCCATGCTGCCTGACAGTCAGGACTGATGATCTGGAGTGCCATTTCTTCTCATAGCAGGTCCCCATTAGTTGTCATTAGCGGTACCCTTATGGCACAGTGATACATCGTCGATAATCTATGGCCAGTTCTGTTACCGTTCACGTTAAGCTATCCTGTGCTTACATTTCAGCAGCATAATGTCCGCTCGCACATGGGAAGAGTTTCCACTACTTGTCTTCGTGCTTGCCAAACCCAATCTTGGCCATTAAGGTAGCCGGATCTCTCCCCACTTACAATGTTTGGAGCATTGTGGGTACAATCCGCCTGTAGCGGCACCACCGTTTAGGATAGGGAAAGTTAGTTTTATGCAATATTCTGAGCACAAGTTACAGCCAGGTGCAGGCCGGATTGCAGTGAGTTACACATACCAACAGTTACGAAGTAGAATAGAGGCCACAGTGCCATCAAATTGCTGAAAGAGTATACGTAGCAGTTTTGCATGTCGCAAATCACAGGAAGAAGGGGCCCACTGGCCAACCTAGTGTGTTATGAGTACATGACACGAAGTGGTGCGTATGGCAAAACAGAGGGGCACAGCCGAGTATAAATAGGTATGGGTTGCTAATGAGATTCATTCAAGTGTGACAGCTCTCCTGGACGGCGGGGCGTGTCACACCACCAGCTACATGCAGCAGCAGATGGGTCGCTGGTTAGACCCTCTGAGGCCGACGTAGGGTCTGTAGCCAGTCAGCGGCAGGCCACTCCATAACTCGCTACCGCGGGCAGGCGTCCTGGCTTCCAACACGCGCCAGAAGCATCCCGAGGCGAGGGCCGCAGATTTGGAAGCCAGATCGTTGGCTCTTGTTGTCGCCGTGATCTCAGCCACGCTGGCGAGAAGCGTGCAGCTGGCCACCTGCAGCTCACACTGAGCAGTGCTGAGTCGGCTGGGATGCGGACTGCTGAGTCAACTGCCGGCGTCCTGATGACGATGCAACTGCGCCGATGTACAAGATCGACACACAGCAGTGCGTACATGGGTCGCTGAGGCAGCCGTTTCACGGAGAGAGATGTGGTGTCCTGAGCATTGGGGGATCTAGTGATGCAGATCGAGAGGAACGGGGGCACTGTAGTTGGAAACAATAAATCACTTGGAAAGCTCGGGCGAGTCTTAATACGGCGCCTTCTACCTCTTCCTGCTACATTTGGTCATCCTGATACATTCGGTGACAGAAGTTACCACTATCCACTGCGCCACTTATACAGAATTTCCGACGATATCCCTCAGGAGGACACCCATCAGCTCTTATCAATCAATGCCAAGCCGAATAACTGTCTGCATAAGAGCCAGATATGGACCAATGCATTATTGACTTGCTCATTTTGTGAATCTCTTTCTCTTGAATAAATCGCCAATTCTTTCTTAAATTTTAGTTGTGTGCTAGTCTGTACATGTACATCATATTTACCGATTTATGTTGCATTCGGAGAATTCATTCGTGGTGTGTCTTTTTTTGTCTTGGTGAGTGCAGACAAGAGACAGCCATTTACTTGTCGAGAGATTTTCCCTCTATTTCAACTGACAATGAAATGAATGTGGTGCGACATTAATTGTTTTGTGAAATGTTCTAATTGTTCCCTAAACTTTTAGGTAGATGTTATTCAAGTTTTATTACGGTGTCTAGGTCACACCTGCTTTTGTAAGCGATCACCAGCCGGTCATATTTCCGTGTGCAATTATTTTAGCTCTCCTCCTGTCTTACGTCTGTTTTAATTGTCAAATTTAGACCAACTACCTACTTTTGTGTTGTTTTAATGGATGTGAGTTAGTGTGAATGTGCGGATAGTTCTGAGTGAAGTTGGGAGAGCGCGAGCGTACTTGCGGAAGACATTTTAATCACGTTAGTTCCTGTTAATATTTGTGAACGGCGCTGATGACCTCGCCGTTGAAGACCTACAAAAACCAAATACACAAACACACACAAGCGCGCGGGCGCGCGTGCGCCCTCGCCTAGAATTCAGGATTGAGGTAATGAAATTTTGTATCAGCAAAGCTACTCCCAACAGATACCTAAACTAGGAAAAATAAGGAGGAATATGTGTTAATGGAACATACATGACCACTTTAGTTTTTATGATGAGAGAGTGCTGTTTGTCTTTCGTGTAAGTTAACTTAAAAAAAATATCAGAACTTAACAGAGCAATTCTGAAACTTCAACTAATAGTGAATAAGACTAAAATATCTTTTAAGCGACTCATCTAACAGGGTGTATTACAAAGTCACAGTAACACCATAGAACCAGTTTAAGAGTTTCTGCATTTATGACAGTTGAAGACAACATCTGAATGGACTGCAAAAGAAGTAAACAGAAAAGCAAAAATGATGCGGACTGCTTTTGGTAAACTAAACAGTTTTAAGAATTAAGTGTCTGATGAGTCTAAAATGGTTAAGTTGATAATCAGTGAGCGTTACCATATCTGACTTCCGATAGTGAGGTACGAACTTTCAGAAAATGAAGGTTATTCAGCGAGCAAAAGTGAAGTGCGTGATAGGGACTGCAGGCAGAGACTGAAATACAAATTGACCAAGGAACAGACTGAAGTAGAAGACATAATCTCAATACTGACAACGTAACTGGAGAACTGTAACCAGGAGCAAGGATTGTAGATTGTCTGAGAAATTTCTTTGCCGGATTCGAAGGTATAGGAAAAGATCGATTTGATGACCTAATGGAAAGTGGGGTGATAGCATTAGGGAACACGCAGCAAGAACGTGGATGAGAGTGGAATGCGTGGGATAGATTTTGGAAAGCGATATCTTGTAGTCATGTGAAATGCTAGATGTTGCTGATGGGGACGCCACGTAATGCCTCATAATAAGAATTTCACGTATTGTATAAGGTAGAGTAGCTGTTGCATTAGTGACTGTAGCAAAGAGCTCACTGCACATGTTGTTATCTCTGCTTCTGCCACGATTCAGTTGTTCCACAACTTCTTAACGAAAAAGGAAACGATGTTATAACATTCTGATTCTAGCTTGTGATAGCAGCCGACGTAATTTAACGTTTAAGAATCAGTCATTTTGTCAAGCTAATCCAATTGTATGGACACGATTCATGAAACATGGTAACAATTGCAAATTGTCAAGCTTGTTCCATATTAAGTACTGATTTTTCTCAGTTATTTAAGTAAGACACCAATCCCTTTTTGCAAATTATGATAAGTTGTGGGTGGAACCACTGCCGGGTCATGGTCAGTCACGTTAGGACTTGAATCTTTGGACTCTGCTGTAGTAGTTTTCCAATATCATTAATGAAAAAAATAAATAAATTTATCACTGGCTATTAACCGCGCAACAGCATCACGTGTAGCACTGAGTGTGGTACTCATCCACCCACGGAGTACAGTAAGATCTGCTGTCACATTACAATATTTAAAGTGGCGCTTATTTCAGATTTCTTTATGTACGAACGTGTTACTTATATATTGCTTATAGATTTCAAAATACCACTTCAAATGGCTCCCAAAGTTACAGTACTTTTGTACTGTATTGTATTACGAATATTTTATTCTTCATTTGTTACATGTACTTTCTCCATGAGCTGAGGAGTTTTTCGAGATTAACACAGGGAAGCAGTCCCACATATGAGAACTTCTTTGACATAGTTAAAAGAAAGTAAAAAGTATATTATACTTGCATCCGCTGTTTTGCTTGGATTAGGTTTATTAATAAGGAGGACAGAATTCAGAGGCAGTTACTGGCAATTTTGTTTCTGGAGCAGTATTAGTGAAATCTGAATGGTTTTGATCAAAAATATTGTACATTGCATATCAATAACACGAAGCACTCTTCATTTTTCTTTTAAGAAAAGAATACGTAGTAGCCGATCTTAGTTGATGGAATTATTAGTTAACATACATGTGTTCTGATTAATTATTTATTACTTCAACAGTAAATTATGTATTTTCGAATTTTTACTGCAATTTCTGAATGTTGTGGTAAAGGTGAGAAATCAGCCAAGGAGGGGCCAAACGGATGAAACAAATATTCAGCCCACTGTTGGGAATATTGAACCTGTTGCTCAAAGTTAAGAGAATAGAGATCCATTAGTGGAAATATTCCGACATGTCGAAATGTTGAGCGGAACATCGTCCGCAGTGTTAAACCAAGTAGGTACATTGTCTCAAAACCATGTGCCAACAAAACATGACTTAGCGAATATGCTGACTGAAGAAGATTTGTCAAAGGAAATTGCAAAGTCATATGCTAATTTAGCTAATGAACTGAAAAAATCCTCAGGTTGGTTTACCTGAAGCGATCGATAAACTGACAAATGAAGTAGGTGAAATCAAGTCAAAGAGTCGCTATTGGATACCGTTAAGCAGTTATGTGTCTTGAACAAGACAAAGAGATTAACGAGAAGTTTGCACTGTAAAGGGATTAGTTTGCTACTGAGATTGTATATTTGGATCACAGCCTGGAATCCAACTGACTGGAGCAGAATTATCTTCAGTGATGGGAGACACTTCGAATTGATCACCGATGACCAGCATAGCTGTATCCGAGGACGATCTGGACAGTGGCGGGATAGCAACCTGAATGTTGTCTGCCATACAGCCTGACAAACAAGACTGATGGACTGGGGCGCCATTTCCTTTCATAAGAGAACTCCATTTTTTGCCATCTGCGGGACACTTGCAGCACAACAGGACGTCGATGTAAGTTCGCTGCTGACTTGTGTTTTGGACTGCCACCAAGGATGCACAAATTGTTACGGTTTTTGTACGTCCATCCTTCTGATATGAGGTCCTAAAGACTTCGGCCATTCACTTACGTAATAAAATGGGCTAACTTCAACCGGCAGTATGCTATATGACTACCAATTTCAGTGCTTCATTGCACAACCTCCAGGCCTTAACAGACGCTAAGAAGGTTAACTCAAGTGGTATACATGATTCATCTGTCGCCAACATCTGTGAACTGGTTTTTGAGGACTGCCTGTAACAACAATGTTGTGTCTCCAACCAACTACCAACTTGATTTGGTTTTTCAACAAGATAATGCGCCATGTCACAAGGCCAGGAGTGTGATGCAGTGGCTCAAGCAACATAGTGGCAACCTCCATTTGATGTGCTGGCCCCCCAACTCGCCAGATCTGGCATATGACTGAATGTGACGTGAGAGATCATCGGTAGTAGGGCAAGTTTTTCAAGGTGGCGGATCCAAGATGGAGCAATAGATGTGGCAATATCGCAATGACATCATGACAGGAAGTTCATATTTTGGCGGGAAAATGGGTCAGTTGGACTACCTCCACTAACCTACGAAAATGGAGGGAAAATTTGGCGGGAAAATGGCGGGAAAGATGGTCACTTTGGCTACCTCCACCAACCTAAGAAAAGGGCAGGGAATTTTTGCGGGAAAAAACGGCGGGAAGACAGTTGACTTGGGCTACCTCCACTAAGTCATCCAAACACCACCTCTTCCTTGGAAATGGCGGCAAACGGTCAATCTCGGCCCAGCTGCTGGAGAGGAAGCAGTGTAGTCTATTTTCAATGGGAAGCTGGAACAATTTATTTAGGGATGGATTTCACATAGTTTATTTATTATACTGATACAAAACACTCGCCCTGATGTGCAGGAATCACAGTAAATGGCCTACAGACCTAGACACAGGATAAGAAGGAATGTACTTTATTTACTTTCAGTGGGAGGCTAGAATAATTTATTTAGGGCTGGAGTTCATATAGTTTATTTATTACGCTGATACAAAACACTTGCGCTTGGGTCACAATACATAGCCTACAGACTTGCAAACAATTCGTAAATTACATAACTAATGCAGTACACTGATGTACAGACACACAAACAACTCGTAAATTGTCAAAATAATGCATGTTTAACGCTCTGCAAACACGCTCATAACGATTAAACATCAGAAATAATACAGTGAACAAACACTCATTGCATGCAAAAACGCTTTCGAACTATCGCTAAGAAATTTGACCATGACATAGCAGTGATTTGTTTCGTACAAGTGTCCAAGGTGGAATTATGACGGGCTGTGTTGGGCACACGTGCTGGTCCAGCCCATCCCATAGGGAGACGTGTCTGGATGTGCATGCCTGAAGAGGGTGGTAATGTTTTTACTTGGTCATCATGATTGGTGTACTGACAAGTTGCCTTTGTAACTGTGGGTCGAGCACGGATGGGAATTTCTTTGTACCAGGGCTGTGCTAACGTCCCACTCCACCCACCACCCAGGAACTCGCAGGAAATTAAAAATGACAGTGCCTTTTCAGACTCGAACCCTGGCTTCCTGGATGGAAAGTCCAAGTGCACTCCCATAACACAATTACACCACCAGAGGCATTTGGAATCGATGGGGAATTAAAAATGGCGGTGCCCATTCTGGGACTCTACCCCTGGTCCTTGTAGACGAAAAGTCCAAGTGATCCATTCAATACATCGAATCTGTTCAGATGTAGGAAGGGAAGGTTAGGTTAGTGAATTTTACTTATTTTGGTTGTGAAACTGGCATAAAGATTGGTCCTCATTACGTAATTAATCGTTGCGATTGGGCCTAATTACACACATATGTGTATAGCGCTACACAAGGACTGCCTAAAACGCAATACAGCTCAAAAATTGACGACACCACACAAGTGGTGTTATTCTCCTGGGAAAAAATTTCACAATACCACTTGAAACTAGTGACAGACACACTCAAACTCTACCCTCCACCTACAAGCTGGCAGGTGAAAATGATGGAATGTAAGGTACTATCTTTATTCTTTTTGGCAGGAAAATATGTTCAACTGATGATATGCTGGTGTTGGACAAAGAAGAGTTTAGGAACTGCATTGTCTGTAAGCATACATCTGAGGTCAGTGTCTAATCACTGTTTGATGTCAAGAGTTCGCTACAGAAAGCTGCTCAAAAATCACCCTGCAACCCAGGTAATCAAAGCCAATATGTGCTACCACAACTGATGGAAAAAACTCATCACTGTTCTAATTACGCTCTAAAATTGTCATGAGATAACCAGCACTTGTAATGAATGGGTCATAATGCAAGACACGTACTGGGGAAAATCGTCATCACAAAAGACTACAGAAGAGGCGATAGTTGAATGTGTGTTCTCTTCAATAGGCACTCACAAACTGCGGAAAATCGAGACTTTCTTACCTCTTCTCATCCCTTCCCTCCTTCCCTCCCTCCATTCACCATTCATCCACCTATGGGAAGGACACAGGCTTTTTTAAATGATCGCCAGCGTGGAAGCAGTCACGTTACTGGGGCGCCGTTGGTGTATTTCGCTTCCTGCATGTCTCCTGGCTCCGGGATCTGCAGTGACTAGCTTCGTCGAACAACCAAGAGGGTAAGGGCCTTGCTTGTGCTGTAAATTGTGGCTAGAACTGACTACTGGGTTCAGTGCTGTTGACTTCATTTTCTTGGCTGGCCATTGCTACTCCTATTGAGTCTGTCCTCGAATATGTTAATTTCAACTTGCTTAGTACGCAAGGCTCTAGTGAGAGCTGTATGTGATGTGATGATTAACATTTACTAGGGCCTGGATTGCTGATACGTTCTGTTTGTAGATTGCTACTGTCAGTGTTAACCGCCACTGAAAACAGTTTGGCTGGTCCTTGTCTAAGTGCCGCCTGGTTATTGTATTTATATCAGATGATGGAGTTAAGATGGCCAATTGCTGTAGATATACATGGATAAAATATTCCCTGGATATATTTTGCTGCAAATTACAATAACGTTACGTTTCTGTCTAAAGTGATAGTATGTATGAGAGACATATGTCTAATTCTAAATGAGATGTTTCATAAATTCTTACTAGTTACTGAGAGGCCAGTTGTAATTGTGTGTTTAAATAGTTTGAAACTGATTCTATTAATGAATGTTGTTGCCTGTACTCTGAATTACTTTGGTAATACCAATCACTGCAGTAACGAAAGACTACATTTCCTCGTTAAATTTTAGTAAATTCTTCTTCAGGTTGATCATAGTCTTTGAGTAAATAATTTTTAACTCATTTTACTAAATGTGTAATAGGCCATAAGTGCCGTGGTTTATGAATGTTTAAATTTTGAAGTAACTTGCTCTCACCTAATGGTAACTTTAAAAATGTGTTGGTGGTTTTATTTGTTATTTGTCATGTTTAAATGTGACAAATAAACGTTCAGTGCAACTGGCGATGGTGATTGCCTGATGTGTCATTTGGTCCAGTACTACCACCCCACAGTCTATTGTGCTGAGCTTGTGTCATTGTGTAAAAGTTGAATTCCTTGCTGTGCTGACACATAAATCTGCTGTGGCTGAGGGCCTCGCGGTCGCTGGCTGCCATGAGGTGATGGTCCTTTTCCAACACAAGAGCAGGTACAGTTGACTAAACAATAGGAGATAAAGGGACGGCCGTCCCAAGTGCAACTTGTTCGTCTAAAGTATAGCGACACAGGCACCCCTACACGCCACCCCTAATAGTCAGGGGGCGCTTCTGTGACGGCGACCTGAGACAGACTAGGCAGGTTCTCAACGCCTCCAATAGACCTGCCATTCTGCAACGGCAAACACTTTTATTTAATGTCAGCACAACTCTTTTTTGCTATCTGTTAAACATATTTCTCGGAAAGACCGGACCCCTCTGGAAGAACAAATAAATTCCGGGGAATGGTCCAGATGGTCCGCAGTGTCCTCAGTACAATGCATAAAAACCACCAATTTCTTCTTCTGCTTAACTGTCTTCTATTACATCACAAAACTTTCATATCTACTACTATACACCTCTAGATGCACGCGTCTAGAGAAACCTCGTGCTCTTGGATGGGAGTGGAACGGCAATTACGAACTTGACACTCTCTATTACTTCACAAGACGTGGAATGCAGCGGTGTACTTCTGGTCAGCTGCAAATTAAATTGGTGACAGTGCTGCAGGGCGGGTGGTGAAAGACAATGTGAGGAGATCTTTCAGTCTCTAACTGTATCTTAAGAATGCAATAATGCTCTGTGACTCCCATCCACATAGAGAAAGATCATAAAGTATGCATTATGCTCGAAGTGCTAGAAATAGTACATCGCTGTCTGGCATACTTTGGTGTATAAATTCGAGAATTAATATTGAGTGGATTAATGCACAGTCATCTATATTATCAATGATACTTGCAAAGTAGAAAAAAAATGGCTCTGAGCACTATGGGACTCAACTTCTGAGGTCATTAGTCCCCTAGAACTTAGAACTAGTTAAACCTAACTAACCTAAGGACATCACACACATCCATGCCCGAGGCAGGATTCGAACCTGCGACCGTAGCTTGCAAAGTAGAGGAGGGGCGGTTTAGCAATTATACTGAAACTGGGAAGCATGCTGCCACATAACTGGTCGGTGTTGAAATTATGGTAAAACTGCTAAAATTGTTCACGCTATCAACTGTGATGCTTTTATTGCAATACATTGGTGGTGTCTGTTTCACCTCATCCATTCACTGGTACACTGTTGATTACCACATGATGATTGACTGAGATCGCTTGTTTGAGATGGAGAAAGAGTGTTGGTGGAGGGGTAACACCTTCTAGGGATAGCTATCACAAAACAGTGATCACGGGCATGACTACAATGCAAGGAATCGATCGAGATAAAACATTGAGGCAGCGGCTATTTCGTCACTGTGAAAGACGAATTTAAATGTTGAGGCCGTCAATCACCTTCTGACAACAGTTTGGAGACATTCCACAATGCCGCAACTCTTCCAGTTTCCATATGTTGTGACCATCTTTTATTTAAAATCATCCAGCGTGTGAGTACTGCAGTAGCAACAGCAACAACATGATTTACACTGTGCGATGTCTAGTTTTCTGTGAGAGGACATGGATCAAAACGTGCTGATGTCAGTGCAGAACTTGTCGCAGACCTCGAATTTGTGGCGAAAAGACTAAATGTTTGGCAGTGTACAAAGCGTGTCACATCAGAAAAATCATTGTATCAAACAACACAACAGGGTCCCTCTCTTGCTTCTGATAGTCTGTGGGATATGGTCCACATGCAGTACAGGTGATGAAACTTTGCACTGGTCTGTGCAAGCGACTTCGATCACTGGCTACCCGTTCCAATGCATCAAAATCTGCATATTTAATAAGATCGCTGCATATGCTCGATGATGGCACGTAGGTGGTGTTTGTCTTCGATGTATCAGAAGAGAGAGACGCGGTAAAAATCTTATCGAGTTCTCTATCGGATGAAGTTAGCGGAGCTTTTATAGCTCGTAATTTTTTTTCTGTTGGATGGTACAGAAAAACGATGGTACAATGTTTGACTGACACGTTAATGGGCTGAGGGACGCAGACCTGCTGTGGACTGCAGTACATGTATGATGATGAGTCTTCCTAATTTTCCCCGATAAGAAACACCACCGTAACTGTTCATACTGTCTTTTATGCTACCTTGTGTTGGAGGAGCGGGCTTCGTCTGACACTGACCATATACACTGTACTTGGTTGGCGGAGCTATGAGAACGTGTTCCCATTTCCACCCAGTGGTCAATACACGGCCCTGTCACATTAATTCAGCTCACTCTGTTTCTACACGGTTTGCAGAATGTGGAAGATACAACTCTCTCCGACTTCTGCTCAGTTCCGACTTAAATTGGAACGATTACACTCACAAAGCTGCAGGTATGGTGGGGCAGAGTCTGAGGAACAGTTGTAAGATGCATAGGGACTATCAAAAACCTTGTTGGAATTTTACTGTAACAAATAGATTGGAAAAAGATGTTTCGTTTCGAGATATGAGAGTGCCCCGAATATGATTCACTAATGGCTGTAATCATTAAAAGACGTCTCCATAGGATACAACGCAGGTATGTGGTTGAATGGAAAGAACTGATTCCAAATCACAGGCAGCATTTCTATAGGAAAGCATAACACTAGAGTTCTGAAATGCCAGTGTAAATTTCCTACACCCTCAATCAGCACACGATTACTGGCTTCATACCACGTTTCTTAGCCGAATCACTTTCTAAATTCGGTGATTTTTACGAGCTTACGCCGCCGGCGACGTGTAACCGCACTGTCGGTCTGTTAATCCACACTCCGGCGATCATCGGCTATATTCAGTATCGTGGTATTTGTGTGGGAAAACCACTTCATTCAGAGGTAATGCCATACCTCGATTTATGAGGCTTGTATAGTTTTTAACACAGATATCGTTAGCGATACTTCTGGGCACCTGTAGAACTAAGTCCGCTTGTGACAGTAACATAGCCGTTGCGAACGTGTTTTTAACATCCGGCGGCTTGTGAGACGATTAAGCCTCTCCTTCTAAGACACAGTGGTACCACTCTCAAGAAAAAACTTATGAGACATGTCGCTGATTTTCCCTCAGTATTGTTTCGTATCGCCAGCATTCAGCTGTTGGTGAAGTGTTATACACAGAAGTAGGGGATGTGTTACAGATTCACTTTGAGCAGTAGGCTTGTAAAGTATGTGTGTTCCGACATGTGCAAAGGAAATTACTGTGTCCTGTCATAAGGAAAGGTATGGATTTGACGTGGAAAACTGCGATAGCTGTAAGGGGAATGAAAGTTTTTTTTTTTTTTTTTTTTCAGACGACAAGACTTTATGCAGATGTGCACAAATGACTTCGAGCACTGGCCTCCAGCTCCAATGGAACAATACGTGTATATGTAATATGTTCAATGACAACACGCAGACAGTAATTGCTTTCCGATTTATCGGAAGAGAGAGGACCAGTAAAGTCTTAGAGGAAGTTCTATTAGAAGGAGTGCTATAACTGGTTAAAGTCTGGATGCTGGTTCTCTCAAAACTATACCGATTTTGCTCATCAAACTAACAGGAATTGGTAGTATCTATTCTTGTGGAATCATGACTGTTTCTGTTAATATCGTCACGATTGCGTGTTTAAAAAATAGGTGTTATTTCATACTTTATAACAACTAATTATAAAGAAGACATCGCATGAATTATAGCTCGTTGCGGAACCTAGAAATGACAGTGTTTTTTTTCAGACATATGGGTAGATTGCGTGAACCAGGGTGTGATGATCAAATTGCTTACAAAACTAGAACGTGAGAATCTGCTGCTGTATGACAAAACCTTTACAGACATGTCTGTAGAGGTGAGTTATGCATGAAAAAAGTAAAATGCAAGCACAAACATGGTAACTGATTTCGATGTAACAGGAGAGAGGGACAGGTGATAAATCTTATAGGACGTTCTGCTACAAGACAGGCTCTTACGATTTGTTTCATATACGCCAGTATGATATAGCATCGCATTGGTAAAATGGGACCTGTCATGGTGTACAAAACAGCTGCATTCTCTTGAATTATAGCTTGTTGTTGTAGAACGTAATATGATTGTGTTTTTTCCGACATGTTAGCCAATGGCGTGAAAGATTGTGTTCTATAATGTTATTTCACGTGTCTGAAATGTTTGTAATACACACGTGCATGACAGTTCATTTACAGACTCTGATCTGAACGAGAGAGACTCTTTCGGGCCGCGTAATTTGTCCAGCAAGCTGAAAGAAATTGCTTAACACAGATGCTTTTTCTTCGGTGTTTAAATTCTCGCTTTTTCTTGACTCTGATGACGGTTTTGAAACAACGAGTGCATTATATGGTGATCGGTAGTTTTTGAATCAAAACAGTGGAAGATTGTTCTCAGTTTTACGCATGGTGGACGTGTCTCTACTGATCATTTGTAATCGGCGCTGTGTGTCGCAAAGTAATGAGATGCGAGCTGTATCCTGCAGTTGAATGTAAAAACTATACCTATTTTGCTCATAAAACTAAAAGAGGGTCGCAGTTGTCCCTTTAGACAAGCAACTTGCGGTCGGGATAGCCCTCATTTATAACGGGTTTGTTCTGAGGGATGCAGGTGACGTGCTCCCTTTGTATGTGTAGCTTTTCTCAAAGTCGATAACGCTGACAGCTCAGTCGCATGGTCGTGGAGACGTATTGTATTGAGGACACTGCGGACCATCCGAACTATTCTCCAGAATGTCGTTCTCATTGCATAGGTGTCCGGGCTTTCTGATAGTCACATTTAACAGATTGCAAGAATGAGTTGTGTTGATGTTAAATAAAAGTGTTTTCAAAATTGAAGCTGTGAGAACCGGTCGTGAGTCGTGCTTGGGTAGGTCAGTCGGTAGGGCACTTGCCCGTGCACGGCAAAGATCCCGAGTTCGAGTCTCGGTCTGGCACGCAGTTTTAATGTGCCAGGAAATTTCATACCAGCGCACACTCTGCTGCAGAGTGAAAATCTCATTCTGAAAAGTATTTTCCATTGCAGAACGACAGGCGTGTTGGAGGCATTGGGGAGCATACCTAGTCTGTGTTAGGTCGCCACCACAGGTGCGCCCCCTGACCATTAGGGGTGGCAATGGGGGTGGAGGCTGCATCACTATACTTTAGGCGAACAAGTTACCCTTGGGATGGCCATCCATTTATCTCCTATTATTTAGTTAACTATACCTGCTTTTGTGTTGGGGGAGGATCATCGCATCAACGTGACCAGTGTCCAGGGACCACGAGGCACTCAGCTGTAGCAGTTGACATTTTGAGAAAGCCTGTGTCCTCCCCTTAGGTGGATGAATGGAGGGTGGGAGGGAGGGGAGGGAGGGATGAGGGGAGGAAAGAAAGCCTCGATTTTCCACAGTTTGTGAGCACCTATTGAAGAGAACACATGTTCAACTACGACTCCGTCTGCATTCTTTTGGGATGACAGTTTTCCCCAATACATGTATTACATCATGACCCATTCATTACGAGTGCTGTTTTTTTCATGACAAATTTGAAGTGCAATTTTTCCCATCATTTATGGTAGCGTATATTGGCTTCGATTATCCTAGCTGCAGGGTGAGTTTCAAGCAGGTTTCTGTAGCGAACTCTAACATCAAACAATGATAGACAGTGGCCTCAGTTGTATGCTTGCAGATAGTACAATTTTTAAAGTCCCCTCTGCTAAACACCTTCATCTCATTGAAAGGTCTCTGTTGGATTCCTTTCATGTTAATTTTTTAAAACTGTTGACATTTACGGCATAAATTCCTCTTCTAAATTTACTGTGGTGTTTCTGACTCTATCTGGGAGGAGACTGAGCAGTGGAACGTGTTACTTTTACATATAAACAAGAACGATCTGTCACACTACTACACTTTAAAACACAGTTTATATGTAATTCATGTCACACAGTCTCATATGAAACCTACATCCGCTTTCTTTTATATACTTTATATGATAATATGATAAGATACTGTCACCCCCCTTTCCTTCTGTGTAAGAGGATGAATAAGCAAATGTTTTTCTAGTTGCATGCTTGATGGTAGCAGACAAGCCTGTCTGCTAGAGAACAGTAGGACCAACATCAGAACAGGTAGCTACGCTTTCTAAAAGCAAAGAGGTTTCTATTCTTGGTATGGTCCTGTCCGTCCCTTGTCATGTTGGTATAGGAAGCTGCCCCTCTGGTCACTTTCGTTTTATATCTGGAAGCACCCTTGGTAGGGGCCCATTGCAGTCTGTCCGCAGCGAGCGTCTGAAGTGGTAAGATCTCCAGCTAAGCGCATCTCTGCTAAGTCCGAAGGACAATGGATTTCTTAAGTTCAGCCTAACTGAAAATTTAATCACCTTTATTTCAGGTTTAGATCTAAAACATCTAATTTTATCTTAAATTGCAACGCAGTGTAATTCGAGTGTGAAGTTCAGAATATCTTCCAGTAGTTGCTTTGTCACTACTTTGTGAGTAAAGTAGAACCACGTGCGGATGCTCTGTAACTCTAACTAAGATCATCAATCTTAAATGTGAATGTGTGTGAGATTATAACGCCTCGTCTTGACAATACTTTTCAATATAGCAACTTTTCTTTATGTTCAACCCACGTGGGGTGTACTTTGTGAGACCAGTACCACGTGCTTATACAATTTTTTGACTCATCAGGTTAATAGTAAGACGATAGTAACCAGTTCGAGGTTTTTGATTTGTAGTTTGTCTTTCAATGTAATTTATTTTAACTATCGAAATTATTGTGGAGTTACACTCTTTGTGTAAACAAAGTTTACCACGTGAAGCATGTGGTGTAATCATCAAAGTAGCCCTCAGCTATTCTTTTCGGGAAGATTTCACAGGAGTTAGTATGAATTTAGTATACCAGTGTGTGGTAATTTCATGACGGACAGGATTGCGCTACGAACATAACTTCTTTGGGTGAAAATTGAATCGGTTGGTTGTGGTTAATTTCCTCTTGCATATGTTTCAAAGTTCTTCGTGTGTTATTTTATGAATGCAGTGTTGTATGCAGTCTCCCAATTTTGGCTCCATATTTGATGTGTTCCGTAAGATTACGAACTCACATTTTCACAATCCTAAATAAGGCACCAGTTTAGTTATGAATCAAGTTTAATATGCTGAAATTTTAACGGAACAATGGTCAATGTTAAAACAAATATCCAAATATAAACTGATTTATATCTTTTTATTTAAATTGTATTTTATATATGTTGTTTTCTTTTCTATATTTGTGTGTTTTATATGTGTGTTTTTTTTCTTGCTTGTAAATTCCACTGAGTTCGATCAAAGATATAAAATTGTTTTGCGTGTGAAAAAGTGTGTACTAGGTTGGGTACCTTTCGTGTGACTGTCGTAATTTTTGGGGGATACATTTATTCTGATTAGTGTGTTGCATGCCGGGTATAAATTGAACCAATGCAGACACGTAACCAAGCTAAAAGTAGGTGGTCCAACAACTTAAGCAACATGGACCAAGAGGATAATTTGATTTCGAATATTAACACGTCGGGCGGTTCCGAAAATGCAATGGGGAATACTTCAGACGAAATGCAAAACAGGATGAACAGGCTCACAGCAGAGTCAGAAATTAATTTGCCTCCAACTAACCAAATTGATTTGACAGAACTCATGAAAGCCTTATTGCAACAAAATAAAGAAAACGCAGAGAAATCTGAAAAATCGATCCGAGAACTAGGCGAACAAATGACACAGAAATCTGAAAAATCGATCAGAGAGCTAGGCGAACAAATAGACGAAAAACTAATCCAGCAGACAAATAAAGTCGACAAGTCGATGGAGAGAGTGTCCGATGATATCTCACAACGAATAAACAATCTGGCAAGTGAAATAAAAAGTGATATTAAGAAAGAATTAGGCCATACATTTGAACAAATCGATGATCGTCTGCAAGCCTTAGAACAGGGCAATCGGAGTCGTGATGCGGAATCGAAAGAGAGCGAGGAACAGCTACTTAGGAATTTCCAAGTGCTGAGAGAAGAATGCCAAAGGGAACACGAGCAGGTACTCTCCAGGGTCCAGGAGGCGGAAACGCATTGTCCTGCATCCGTTAGCAACACAGTAGCGGACAACAGTCAAGCGATTCATGCACTCGAACAACTAGTAGAACAATTGAAGCAGACTGGGGCGGAGGACAACAGACAAATACATGATAAGATTGCGGCATTAGTGGACATCGTAGGCACGATGAAGGTGACGGACAGCGATAACAATACTACACCGGTAGCGGTCGCAGAGACCAAAGAAGTGCGTTCGCTTCTTAGATTTCAGAAGGGACAGTTCGAAGTGAACAGACAGCACAAAGCTGTAACAGGCGAATTACAAGACCGCGTGGCGCATCTGGAAAGCCGCATGGGGTGTGATTCCAAACTCGCCAATAGCACTAAAAATAGCAGTACGAATTGTGCAGGGAGGGACTCCGGCCACGAGGGAGATTTTGACGACAGGGGAGAATATATTTTGAGGGTCAGACATGAGAAAAATAGAAACATTCAAGGGCCTCGCCAGGAGGAAATGCGGGGATTTGATTTCAAACACTTCCTTATGGTGAGAAAGTTTGAGATATTTCGAAATTCGCAAAAAGGAATACATCCATGAGCATGGCTCGAGCAATTTGAATTCTGTCTTCTCTCCCGTCTGGGCAATTTCACATAAGATAGAATATATGTGTGGCTATTTGGAAGGTGAACTGGCAATTCGCATGAGGTCGGCAGCGCGACACTGCCACTCCACTCAGGAGTTTCGACAAGCCTTTATGTCTGCCTATTGGTCGGAAGCGGCAGAAGATAGGATCAAGCATGGCATAATTATGCTGCCAGATTTGAACCAGTCTGGTTTCGGCAGCCCAGCACACCTATTCGACCACATGCTGCCGGCGAATCAATTTCTATACGATCCATATGGACCTGCGGACCTAATTAGGATATGCATCACCAAATTGCCGATGCACTTGCGCCACGTCATTCTTGCGGGACAATGCAAAGATGACGTGGAAACGTTTAAGACACTTCTCCAAGAGTTGGAATATAATACAGGAGAATGCCCGCCTAATCAGGCACAGAGTTATTACGGGGCACAGCAGCATGACCGAAGTCGTGGCCATAGTACTAATCAACGGCGTGACTGGTCGTCGCGACGCGAACGGAACAATAATCGGGACCGGCCGTATAGGAACTGGGATAACAGTCGCGAACACAGGTGGAACAACGGAAATGATCGAGGACGTGGACAAGATCGTGAACGCAACAGGTACGGCAACCTGAATCGATACTACGATGAACACAATGGGAACAGGATTGTATGCGGAGCACCACATGATGTTGAAATTCGGCCGGCCAACCCTAGACATAATCCAGCAAATGGAAATGAACAAAACCGGCAATGACAAATGATCAGCGCAGAAGGCGCCCAATCGGAACAAATGAGCGACATGGCAAATGAGTACATAGGGTATATAGAGAGGACAGTGAGGAGTAGAGAGGACGGTGAGGAGAAAGAATTGATTAGTTTACGTTTGTCACATATGCATTTTGAATAATATGTTGGTAAAAATAATGATAAAGATGTTTCTATGTGATTGATTGAAGTGATGTTTGTGGTTTTTTTTCTTTCCTTGTGCAATTAGGATTTAGGTTGGTTCAAATGTGAAGATAAAAGGTTTCTTTGCGAACGAGTAAAATGCTGTTTATGTTTTTTTGTGTAAATTGAAAAGACTCGCTCCTGAGAGAAGCAAGATCTGTGTTGAATTAATGCAAAACTCAGGGGAATATCCGATCTGTATTATGGGTCTGGCAAACCCAGGTCCCCAGCTGTTAGTAGCCTTGTTTCCGATTTTCTGCTTTCAGAACTACTATCTATCTATTACTATTCTATATCTGTCAGTATAAATGAGGATCTCTTACTATAGTATGCGTGCTGTATGAATATTTTAAGATAGGAGAACCCTGAGAAAGGAATGAGTAAGTTTAGAATCTTGAAAACAGGATGCAATAATACGATTGTTGAACCATTGGCTTCCCAATGTGCGATGATATGTTAATATTGATGATATATATCTTTTTTGTTCTTTATAGCTGAGTACCTAAAGTGCTGTCTATGGATTTCGTAAGTAGATTGATTCCCTTCAGGGTGAAAGAAGGGTTGTAGTTTGTGTAATTTACGTGGCCCTGAAATATTATTATGGCAGGCAAATGACGAGCAGTTTTCCAGCAACTGGAGAATGGAACAGAAATATGGATCCTTTTTGTAGTCTTGATTGATGTTGAGCCAGAGCCTGAAAAATTATTCTGCGTTAATACTTGTCCTAGAAAAGTGACGTTTATGTGTTTTGCTGATGCTGTGAGTATTACAGCTAACTTCAGAACAAACTAATGCATCAACATTACATCGTCAGTTGAACATATTTTCCTGCCAAAAGGAGTAAAGATAGTTCCTTATACCTCAGCCTTTTTTCTTGTCAGCTTGTAGGTGAAGGGTAGAGTTTGAGTGTGTCTGTCACTAATTTCGAGTAGTATTGCGAATTCTTTTTCCCAACAGGAGAACACCAGTTGTGTGGTGTCGTTAATTTTTGAGCTGTATTGCGATTTTAGGGAGTCCTTGTATAGTGCTATACATACAGTTGTGTAATTAGGCCAAATCATAACCATTAATTACGTAATTAGGACCAATCTTTGTGTGAGTTTCACAATAATTAAATTCTCTAATCTATCCTTCCTCTCCTGCATCTGGACGGATTCCATGTATTGGATGGAGTACTTGGGCATTCCATCCAGAAGGACCAGAGTTCGAGTCTCAGAAAGAGGACCGCCATTTTTAATTCCAAGTCAATTCCAAGCACCTCTGGTGGTATAATTGTGTAGGGGGGGGGGGGGGGGGTGCACTTGGGCTTTCCATTCAGGAGGACCAGGGTTTGAGTGCTGGGAAGGGTACTGCAATTTTATTTCCTGCCAGTTCCTGGTAGGTGGGTGGAGTGGGACATCAGCACAGCCCTGAGACAAAGAAATTCCCATTTGCACTGGACCTGCAGGTACGAAGGCAATGTGTCAGTGCACCAACCACGGTGGCCAGGTAAACACGTTACCACCCTCTCCAAGCATGGGCGCCCAGATGCATCTCGCCTGTGGGACAGGCTGGACTAGCGCCCACGCCTGATACAGCTGGTCATCATTCCGCTTTGGACATCTGTAAGAAACGGATCACTACTATGGCATGGTCCAATTTCTTAACGATAATTCGAAAGCGTTTTTACATAAAATGAGTGTTAGTGCACTGCATAATTTCGGCTGTTTAAGCGCTGTTAGCGTGTTTGCAGATCGTTATACATGCATTGTGTTGAGAATATTACATGTAGTGAACGTGTCTGTACATTAGTGTACTGCATTATTTTGTGAATGTATCTGTAGGCTGTGCAATGTATTATTTCGACAGTTTACAATTAGTGATCGTGTTAGCAGAGCGTTTCACATGCATTTTTTTGACAATTTACGTGGTGTTTGCCTGTTTGTACATCGGTGTACTGCAATATTTCAGTAGTTTGCGAGTAGTTTGCAGGTCTGTATGCTATGTATTGTGATCCCAAGCAAGTCAGGGGGAGTGTTTTGTATAATTGTAATAAATAAACTACCTGAAATCCACCCCTAAATAAATTATTCCAACTTTCCACCGAAAATAAAGAAAGTACACTCTTTCCTATCCTGCATCTGGGTCTGTAGGCTATTTACTGTGATCGCTGCACATCACAGCGAGTGTTGTGTATCAGTGCAATAAATAAACTACGCAAAATCCATCCCTAAATAAATTGTTCCAGCTTCCCACTGAAAATAAATAAAGTACCCTCCTTCCTATCCTGCATATGGGTCTGTAGGCTATGTACAGTAATCCCTGCACATCAGGGTGAGTGCTTTGTGTCGGCATGTATTATCGTAAATAAAGTGTTGACTATTCATTGGCCGGTCGGTGTGGCCATGCGGTTCTAGGCGCTTCAATCTGGAACCGCATGACCGCTACGGTCGCTGGTTCGAATCCTGCCTCGGGCATGGATGTGTGTGATGTCCTTAGGTTAGTTAGGTTTAATTAGTTCTAAGTTCTAGCGGACTGATGACCACAGATGTTAAGTCCCATAGTGCTCAGAGCCATTTGAACCATTTTTCACTATTCATTGGTTCTTCCAAAAGCCTAGAAGTGATTCTTCTTGATATTTTAGCTCTCTGCAGCACTCGGGGATGCTCTCTGGGTCATCTGTGATGCACCTGTGTTTATGTGTGTCTCTATGAAATTGTGTGTCCTTGTGAGCTATTAACTTGTACCAGAGTTAAAGATGTTTTGGGTTAAGTAAAGCAGCTCCTTAAAGAAGCTGTTAAGATAGTGGGACTTGGCAAAGCAAGGCAGGTCATGGCAAAGGCCCTTGTATTACTAGACCTGTGACAGAGAAAAATTCATTTCTGGAAAATAAATACGCTCCTACTTCTCAAAGAGCTGGATGGAGATTGACTATTTCTTGCCCATTCCAACGAAGAGGTGGTAGTTGGATGACTTAGGTTAGTGGAGGTAGCCCAACTGACCTGCCTTCCCACAGTTTTTTTCCCACCAAAGTTTTCCCGACATTTTCTTAGGTTAGTGGAGGTAGTCCAAGTGACCTTTTTTCGTGCCATTTTATTCACACCAAATTTTTCCCGCCATTTTCTTATGTTAATGGAGGTAGCCTACCAAAATCTGATGTCATTACAACGATGACAAATCTATTGCCACCATCTGAGATCCACCATCTTGAATAAATTTGGCAACAATGCATTGTCGGGCCATACCACCCTTACCCTACCACTAACATCGCCCACTCCCCAGAATTTATGGGAACTGCGTGAGTTGTGTGTGCAGATGTGGTACCAATTCCCTCCAGTGACCTAGCAAGGCCTCATCGCCATGAGCGGTTGCCACTGTTATCTGTGACAAAGTGGACATGCCAGCTGTCGGGTACGTGGTCGTAATGTTCTGGCTGATCAGCATATATGCCACTTCGACGCCACATGAAATATTGAAATATTGCAACTCCCAAGTTCTACCAGTCTCCAAATAATGACTCTAGTGCTAACAAGTAGCTATCAATTTGAAATTAGTCTATCATAGCAGCGCGTATATATTTTTAACTTACCAGAATGCTAGTGGACGAATCAAAATCGGCTTTTTTCTTCTTTCTTGTCACAAACTTAGCCATAATTAGAAACTGTATCACATCACACAGCATAAAAACAATAAACGGCAACACTTACATTAAATTCAACTGCAAGTAAGAGCTCAACTGATTAACAAACAACAACTGAGGCAGGAAATGTACAGTAGTTGGTCTGGGCTAAAACATTGATTGGTGATAGCCGATAATGCTATGGATATCTAGACAGTTTAAATGTATCATTGTCCTTGTTGACTATCGGCTGTGCTTATCCCTATTTCATCCTGTAACTGAATATAAAAATATCTTTCAGTTTAAAGACACGGCAGCTAGGTCGTGAGTAGTTTAATTTAGGTGATAGAGGAGGGAGTGAAGGTCCGGATGCACCGCCACCCCCCACTTCGTCTACGTTCTTGAAGTAAGTTCAGCTATCAGTCAGTTGCACAGGGAAATTCAAGCGACCTGCCAGATACAATTAGTGTCAGTTGTTGTCATAACGTAGATGACAGCGCACAAGACTGTTCAGCCTTTGGCACGGGCTCTATCCTTCAATGTCCAGTTTTTGTATCGCTCTCTTCTTTATTTCTAGGAGGTCAAACGAATAACAAATTGAGTGGGTCGCTTCAGTCTGCTCGCACAACGACCTAATTGGCTAATTTCAATGCTAATTAACTCGGAAATGGTGCTACATTTTAAATTTTTTCTCAACAATTATTTTTTTAGTAGAATCTACCCTCTAAAACCCTTACAGACATTTCAGACTGTTTCCGATCACCGTGTGTACCTTAGTGAAAAGGAAAACTGACTTAAACCTGTAAATACTATCCTATCATCAGAATAAACCTTCATCCAGGCTGATTACCGACGAAAGAAAAAAAAAAACAAATTAATGACATTCACTCCACAGAATTGTGGACATTGAATGGTAGCAGTAATATTTAATACTTAAAGATTTGTGCTTCTGTTGGATACGGGAGTGGGGAGGGGAGCGAGAGGGCTTTGCAAAGCGTCATTATAAGAATTTCATGTACTGTCTAAATCAGAAGATCTGTTTCATTAGTGGTTGTAGTAATAAGGAGCACTTTGCGTGTGTTGTTACCTATGCTTCTACCACAGTTAAGTTGTTCTGCAACTTCTTAACGAAAAAGAAAACGATGTTATAACACCCTGATTCTAGCCTGAGCATAAGTAAACGTAATTTTTAGTGCAAGAATCAGCCATTTTGTCGAACCTACACTTTCTTTCTTTCTTTCTTGGGGCCATTGTCCTGCTTCAACGCGGGGTTGGCTTTGTTATTACGGGTTTGGCAGTGTTAATGGCAGAGGGTGGCCAGATGCCCTTCCTGGCGCCACCCCAAACCCCCGGGACGGAAGTAGTGTACCCCATACCCCAGCTGTCGGCGTCTAGTGTAAGTCATGAAATAGTGCGAACGTTTTCAAATGTCTGTGAGTCGTGTAACTGAGGCGGAACTTGGGGACCAGCCTGGTATTCACCTAGCGGGATGTGAGAAACCGCCTAAAAACCACATCCAGGCTGGTCGGCACACCAGCCCTCGTCGTTAATCCGCCTGGCGGATTCGAACCGAGGCCGGCGCGCCTACCCGAGTCCAGGAAGCAGCGCATTAGCGCTCTCGGCTACCCTGGCGGGTCTTGTCGAACCTACACTATGTGAAAGTTCGTGGCTCCCTCCATCGGTAATGCTGGAATTCAGTATGGTGTTGGCCCACCCGTAGCCTTGACGACAGCTTCTACTCTTGCAGGTATACGTTCAATCAGGTGTTGGAAGGTTTCTTGGGGAATGGCAGCCTATTCTTTACGGAGTACTGCAGTGAGGAGAGGTATCGATGTCAGTCAGTGAGACCTGGCACGAAGTCGGCGTTCCAAAACATCTCAAAGGTGTTCTATAGGATTCAGGTCAAGACTCTGTGCAGGCCAGTCCATTAGAGGGATGTTATTGACGTGTAACCACTCTGCCACAGGCCGTACATTATGAAAAGGTACTCGATCGTGTTGAAAGATGCAGCCGCCATCCCCGCATTGCTCTTCAACAGTGGGAAGCAAGAAGGTGCTTAAAACATCAATGTAGACCTGTTCTGTGATAGTGCCTCGCAAAACAACAAGGGGTGCAAGCCCCCTCCATGAAGAACATGACCACACCATATCACCACCGCCTTCCAATTTTACTGTTGGAACTACACACGCTGGCAGATGACGTTCACCAGCCATTCGCCATATCCACATCCAGTCATCGGATCGCCACATTGTGTACCGTGATTCGTCACTCCACACAACGTTTTTACACTGTTCAATCGTCAAATGTTTACGCTCCTTACACCAAGCGAGGCGTCATTAGGTATTTACCGGCGTGAAGTATGGCTTATGAGCAGCCACTCGACCATGAAATCCAAGTTTTCTCACCTCGCGCCTAACTGTTATAGTACTTGCAGTGGATCCTGATGCAGTTTGGAATCCCTGTATGATGGTCTGGATAGATGTCTGCCTATTACACATTACGACCCTCTTCAGATGTCGGCGGTCTGTCAGTCAGCAGACGAGGTCGGCCTGTACACTTTTGTGCTGAACGAGTCCCTTCACGTTTCCACTTCACTATCACATCGGAAACAGTGGACGTAGGGATGTTTAGGAGTGTGGAAATCTCCCGTACAGACGTATGACACAAGTGACACCCAATCACCTGACCACTATGGAAGTCCGTGAGATCCGCGGACTGCCCCATTTTGCTCTCTCACGATATCTAATAACTACTGACGTCGCTGATATGGAGTACCTGGGGGTAGGTGGCAGTACAATGAACTTAATATGAAAAACGTATGTGTTTGGGGGTGTCTGAATACTTTTGATCACAGTGTGTAATTGAATTTTATTTGCGTGATTTATATGATGTACGGATGATGTGCACATAATACTTGCTGATTGTGAAGACTGAGCTAAGAAATAGCGAATAGGTGAGTTTGTTCCACATATAGTAGTGGTTTTTCTCAGTTACTCGTATTTATGTAAGATACCTAGCCGTTTTTGCAAATTCTGATTACTTCTTTAGCGTGGAATCATGATCAATCGCGTTAGGACCTGCATCTTTGAACTTCGATGTAACTGTTTTCTGATACGTTAATAGAAAATTTTAAGATAAATTACCACTGACGATTAATCGTGCAACAATATTATGCGTACCACTGCACGTGAGACTCATCCGCCCACCGAGTACAATAAGATTTGCTCTCACACTAAAATATTTAAAGTGTTATGCATTTCAGATTTCGTTACATTCGAATATTTTACTTCTTCTTCTCCTCAGGTAGTAGGCAAAATCTCCAGCTTTGGTACCCATCATTGTCGGGGTCTTCCTCTATCTCTTCTGTCTTGGCACTTATAATTTCTAGCCTTTAAGAGGAGTCTGTCACTCTCCATTGTTTTTCTCATTACATTTTCTCTTATAATCTAGAATTTTATCAGTTAGAATAAAAATTATTTGTTCTTCTCTAATATCTTGATTCCTTAGCCTGCCTCACATGGTGCAACATTTAACTCGCCTCAGGAGTTTCTTCTTTGTGCTTAAATCCGGCTTTCCTGACTTTTGCTCATCACCCAGGTCTTGCTTCTGTAGAGCCTTTTGCTTATATATTCTATATTTAAGTGCTACTGTAGATGTCAGAAAACAGTGAGGTGATATTTCATCATTTGCTGACAAACAATAATACGAATGTATTTCGTCCAAGCTACCTATGGTTGAAGAAGACACAAGCGATGCAGTAATATTTCAGTGCGCACTCTGCATAGATTACCTGCAAATTTTTATTTATCGGTGGTAACCTCATTATAGAGTTACACCTATGTTGTGACTTGGTAAGACAGCCAAGTCACAATGAGAGGAAGCCGAAAGGCACTCGTTAAGCTCACGCAGATTGGCGTGAGGTCTGGAACAGTTAAAGGAATTAATAGTAGCAAATAAAGTACGTAGTTTATATAATACTTAACTTTAATCCACAATTGGAGTACACCGCTCTTGATGATACAAAAGTATAATAAGCTCAATATACCGGGTAATGGCGCCTTGCTAGGTCGTAGCAAATGACGTAGCTGAAGGCTATGCTAACTATCGTCTCGGCAAATGAGAGCGTAATTGTCAGTGATCCATTTCTGGCTAAGTCGGCTGTACAACTGGGGCGAGTGCCAGGACGTCTCTCTAGACCTGCCGTGTGGTGGCGCTCGGTCTGCTATCACTGACAGTGGCGACACGCGGGTCCGACGTATACTAATGGACCGCGGCCGATTTAAAGGCTACCACCTAGCAAGTGTGGTGTCTAGCGCTGACACCACAACCTATTTTCAAAATAACTGTCAGCACAAAAGCCTTCCTTGTCACATAAATCACTCTACAGATACATATTGCAGCAACCATTAGTTAAGTATTGCAACTAAATATTGAGGTATTGTTTGGTCGTGCTGCGGCTCGCGTTGGTGCTGATTGTAGGTTTCTGTCCTCTGTTGAAGGCCAGACTGTATCGTTTAGTTGACATGGTTGCGGTTATTTGCCTTCTTCTCGTGTTGACTGGCGCCACTTGGTTTCGCAAGCATTGCCTGTCCGCTAGTCGCAGCAGCGGCGGTTATCGATATGTACAGGGTGTTTCAAAAATGACCGGTATATTTGAAACGGCAATAAAAACTACATGAGCAGCGATAGAAATACACCGTTTGTTGCAATATGCTTGGAACAACAGTACATTTTCAGGAGGACAAACTTTCGAAATTACAGTAGTTACAATTTTCAACAACAGATGGCGCTGCAAGTGATGTGAAAGATATAGAAGACAACACAGTCTGTGGGTGCGCCATTCTGTACGTCGTCTTTCTGCTGTAAGCGTGTGCTGTTCACAACGTGCAAGTGTGCTGTAGACAACATGGTTTATTCCTTAGAACAGAGGATTTTTCTGGTGTTGGAATTCCACCGCCTAGAACACAGTGTTGTTGCAACAAGACGAAGTTTTCAACGGAGGTTTAATGTAACCAAAGGACCGAAAAGCGATACAATAAAGGATCTGTTTGAAAAATTGCAACGGACTAGGAACTTGACGGATGAACGTGCAGGAAAGGTAGGGCGACCGCGTACGGCAACCACAGAGGGCAACGCGCAGCTAGTGCAGCAGGTGATCCAACAGCGGCCTCGGGTTTCCGTTCGCCGTGTTGCAGCTGCGGTCCAAATGACGCCAACGTCCACGTATCGTCTCATGCGCCAGAGTTTACACCTCTATCCATACAAAATTCAAATGCGGCAACCCCTCAGCGCCACTACCATTGCTGCACGAGAGACATTCGCTAACGATATAGTGCACAGGATTGATGACGGCGATATGCAAATGACGCCAACGTCCACGTATCGTCTCATGCGCCAGAGTTTACACCTCTATCCATACAAAATTCAAATGCGGCAACCCCTCAGCGCCACTACCATTGCTGCACGAGAGACATTCGCTAACGATATAGTGCACAGGATTGATTTGGTTTACTGACGAAGCTTATTTTTACCTGGACGGCTTCGTCAATAAACAGAACTGGCGCATATGGGGAACCGAAAAGCCCCATGTTGCAGTCCCATCGTCCCTGCATCCTCAAAAAGTACTGGTCTGGGCCGCCATTTCTTCCAAAGGAATTATTGGCCCATTTTTCAGATCCGAAGCGATTACTGCATCACGCTATCTGGACATTCTTCGTGAATTTGTGGCGGTACAAACTGCCTTAGACGACACTGCGAACACCTCGTGGTTTATGCAAGATGGTGTCCGGCCACATCGCACGGCCGACGTCTTTAATTTCCTGAATGAATATTTCGATGATCGTGTGATTGCTTTGGGCTATCCGAAACATACAGGAGGCGGCGTGGATTGGCCTTCCTATTCGCCAGACATGAACCCCTGTGACGTCTTTCTGTGGGGACACTTGAAAGACCAGGTGTACCGCCAGAGTCCAGAAACAATTGAACAGCTCAAGCAGTACATCTCATCTGCATGTGAAGCCATTCCGCCAGACACGTTGTCAAAGGTTTCGGGTAATTTCATTCAGAGACTACGCCATATTATTGCTACGCATGGTGGATATGTGGAAAATATCGTACTATAGAGTTTCCCAGACCGCAGCGCCATCTGTTGTTGAAAATTGTAACTACTGTAATTTCGAAAGTTTGTCTGCCTGAAAATGTACTGTTGTCCCAAGCATATTGCAACAAACGGTGTATTTCTATCGCTGCTCGTTTAGTTTTTATTGCCGTTTCAAATATACCGGTCATTTTTGAAACACCCTGTAGTAACTGTGGCCCTAACTTTGGGGCGACATCGTGGATCTTCCGGGTCGTGTCAGTGGGCAGTTCTGTTGGGGACTCAGGAGGAGCCAGGTCCGCACAGTGCGGGAACACGCCGGGACCGCTGGCGGCGTGCGTGGACTGCCGGATTGAAGCCCTGTGGTCACGAGGGTGCACGACCTCGTCGTAAACCGGATCCAGCAAGCTTTAAGTTGAGTGCATTTGGATTGAAGTAGAGAAACCTCCACCATTGTAAGATCTTGCGATTCTTCAGTGACTTGGGTTCGTGTTGCTGCTCGTAGTGTTGCCGAGGCGAAGAGCAGCGAGTGGAATGTTTGGGGAAGGCGGATCTGATTAGCTTTCCTGGACTTCCAACTACTATTTATTGCATTCTGTTTGTTACCATTTGTTAAGTTCAACTAGCGGTATTTTTCCTGCCTCGTGGCCACTAACGCCCCTGTTACCGGCCCTGGGAGTAAGTGCATGTAACGGCAGTGTACGTTTCCTCGCCTTGCCGCTGCTGTCCGATAAGGTGCGTAGTTTTGACAGCTTTCTTGATTGTAGGCTGGTTGGCGATTCTTCTACTCTGGTGGTAGTGATTCCCTTCTTGGTCCGGGTTCTCTAAGCACAGTATTCTGCGGGAGGAGTCCAGACCGCCGGTTCCGGCTTTGGCTTATTTTTACGTCTTTGCATTTGGTTTATCGGACGTCAGGTAGCCTCAGCAAGATTATCATTAGTCATTTGTTAGACAGCCACTAGTCCGAGTTACCATCTTGTGAAGTGAATGCAGCTCTTGGCTGCCTATCTCATCGCTTGCGAAAGTGTTTTTGCCAGACCTACTTCGAGGTCGAATCCAGGTGCACTGTATGTGACTGGCCCTTGTGTTTTATGATTGTATTTACTATTTTATTGTATGTTTCTAAATTTTTTGAATATAATTGCCATTCTTGGCGTTACAGCAGGTTTAAATGATTGTGCTACCAAGTTTACCATCATTTTGTCTCACCCGTTTGGTGATCAGTTGCCTGTCTTTTTAAATTAACATTGCTGTTGCATTGCTGTTTTACAGTATGTTTATTAATTTTTTTTATATTTGCCGTTCTTGGACTTCAGCCGAGACTGTGGCTACTTGTCTTAAAATTCTAATTGGGATCACATTAACTTGTTTTTAAAACATTATTTGCTGTGTCTGGATTTTATGCTCACTTGGTAAATTGTAACGTACTTAAAACACGATTAATTACACAGTTGTTTATTCCTTCATTAATAACGTGTGGTATCTTTATTTATTGCTGAGTCTGGAATTACCATTTTAAATAAATGTGTGTAATTGGAAAAGGGAACCACCAGTAACTCATTACGGCCCGGTCCACAATCGCAACCGATTCCTGTCTTCCTTGACTGTCAGGTCTCATATTTAGTACGTCTTCTGATTCTAAATTAATGACCAATTGCTGGTGGAAGAGGAGGACGTTGCGAACACTGTTGCATGTGTCGTATAAGGTAAACGGGACTGATAATCTGAAAGAGGCGCCATAGCTGAGTAAGGTGTTGCACGCCTGGCGGCCAGGCAACTATATTCGCAAATTGGACGGCTTTGACCTTTTGAGGAGGTGGTGCAGGCAGCAGGAGCGAGGCGCGCGGAAGAGAGAGAGACGGAGAGAGAAAGGAATGGTGCAAGTGCGATGGTGAGTGGAACGTAGTGGTGAACAGGTGCGACAGGGAGAGAGAGGCTCATGGCCGACGACGGGAACAGCCGAACGGCCGTCATTAGGAGAGCGAGCCGGCCGGCGGAGGCAGCCGAACGCGGCACGACGGCCGCCGACGTTCCGGGACGCCGCAGTATCGACCGGCCGAGCGCGGGCCAGCGCCAGCTTCCGCCTGCGGCCACGGGCGGCGCTGCCTGCGCGTAGTACGACCGGCCCAGCGAGGGGCCGTCACTTCGCCGCCAGACGTGTCTGGCGTCAGTCCCCGGCGGAAGAGGCGGGCGGCAGCGTCTGCCGTAGTGACAGAGGGGAAGTGCCCCTCCCGCGTGTGTACTACTGCTTGTGCGCGGCACGTGCGCGCGGCGCGTGTTGTTTTCGCAGTGGTGCCTGCGAGCTGTGCGTGTGTGTACGCCGGGACTGAGAGGGGAGAGAGGCGAAGGCAGGAGGAGGCTGGAGCAGAGGAGAGCGTCGCCGTCGTCTGCTAGAGGCCTGCGCTTCCCTGCCGTGCTCTGCTGCCGCAGTCGCCCTCATCGCACGTGTCCTTATTGATCTCCGCTCGCACGTTTTTCGACTGCCGTGTCACTGGATCCCTATTCAGTCATCCTATTTCCACAAAGGACGAATCTTCCGTGACCTCCCTCTTTATCTCTCTCTCACTCTCTCTCTCCCGCATCGATTTGCGTGGTACTGTAGACCATAGCTACTGGCGGCGCACTTTGACCTTTGCACGTCGGTTCATCGGCAGCGCTCAGTTTTACGGACACGGTACTGTCCGAGGCGAGTAAGACGTGCCGCGCACGAGGGCTCGCGTAGCGCCGAGCTGCTAGGACGCAACGCGACGCGGAAGCGAGCGTCTGCAGTGGGTGATCCGCGGCAGGCACTCAGCCTGGGTCTAACCCCGCCCTCCAAGACGTCCACTTCCAACACCCTCCGGCGTCGCCGGCGTTAAAATCCTCACCTCTGCAAGGTAAGAGGGGCGACCTGCATGCATCATCCAAAAAGAGGAGTCACACAGCAAACGAAATACATCTCATTTCTAGCTTAGTTCTCGAAAATATATCTTTTTCATTGGACAAATCCTAAGTTAAGGATGCCTGAGAGGCGCCAGAAACGAAGGGCTGCACATAAGCCATGAACAACTGTGCGTAATAACACGTTCGCTCAACATTAAAATCTTTAGCGTTACCAAAATTCGCAATGTATGTTGATGCTATTATAGTTTCGAATGTTATACCCTGGAGCATCAATGGAATATTTTTAGCACACGCTTCTATTTGCACTACACGCGGGTAATACGCTATTCTCTTACTCAAGTTGATTAAGTTTACACTTGATGAACTTTAAATATCTTGTGTAAGGAAATTTTAGAGGTATTTATGGATGCAATTTTCTGGAAAATTTCGTATAGAACTACGTTAAAAGTACAAGCCAGTAAGGTTTCGGAAAAATTTTCTTTAACTGAAAAGCAGAAAATTTGACAGTAGTGGGTGCTTGCCTAAGGTTGCCATTTCCTACGCGTTCCAAAATTAAAAAGAAAAAACGAATGTTGTAAATATAAATCACGAATGATCCTAGCCTACAGACGGTGACAGACCGAAAAACGAAACGAGTTACTAAACAGGAGACTGTGAACCACAAATCTCATAAACAGAAAACGAAATAAATAAATATAAAATGGTTTGCCTGAACGGCCTAAAACAATTTTCCAAATGCAGTGACATTGGTTTACTTTGGAATCGCTTCCGGATGACGAATGCAAGTCTAGTGTCCTAGTATTGAGAACTTCCTCTTCAGATTAATGGCTAAATGCTTCGGGAAAAGTTTATGCTTTTCCGAACAGGGCAAATGCAGCAACAGTACTGAAATGCAAAGTCTACCTTAATGTCTAGCTTTCGTTAAAACAGTCCACGGGATACGTAGAAAGATGACCTAAGATCTAGTTGGAGGTAAAGGTTTGTCACACATAGAGCTACAAAGAGCGTTTTTTTAAGTACTGAACTAGCGCTGTAACCGTTTATAGCTATAGCTCACTAACATGCAACGACATCCTCTGTGTAGGCCTACTTATCGTTAGAGTCTAAATTTGAAGTTACGATACTGCGAAACGTGATTTACGGACGACTGTATCAAAAATTTAGGTGCTGCTCATTTATGACGTAGCTAACCTACGGAGATACTATCCCACTTGTCCTTTATTAACGCCACTGTCATATAAAACACTATTTAGGGGAACTACCTGAATGCATATCGGATGAGGTAGCAAAGGAAATGTTTTCGAGTTTAATACCTTTTTGTACAACAAAACTCCTTAAAGCCGTGTAAAATGTTTATTCTTGAATTGCTTTCGAGTATTAGCTCAAGATTAGGAAGCACACAGTGGTATTAATCACATCAAGGTAGGTAATACTGACATAACTTAGTAACTGCTTACGTTGCGTTTGTATGACACACACACACACACACACACACACACTTCCAAAGAGAAAACTTAATGAACAGGTGGGATGTTAAGCGTTACAAGTCTGCTTCCATATAGATTACTTGGATGTGGTTCATACCATTGTGAGCCTCCTGGTGATGAGCTAGTTCTCAAATTTCGGTTGGAGAACGGGTATTTTGTATGAAAGACCGATTGAAGGGTAAATATTTTATGCACAGCTTAAAGGTATTTACTTGTCCAAAAAGCTTAGCGCCATACATTCTCAGTGTTCATTTTAATCAGTGCTCATTTACGTTGCTCCCTTCACTCCTCGCAACAAGCTTCTAGAGCTAAAAACGCGTTCAGTACCATCGTATCATTTGTAGTATGTTAGCAGGTACCCAGTCCTGAAATACCATGCAGAAGAACGAATACCGTGTGCAGCTGTCTCTGCACCTGCTGGTCTGTCACTTAGCGTCGTGTTAGGCGTCAGGCGATGTTTAAATGAGTGCGTTAGCCAGAAATTGAGACGGAAGCCAGGCAGAGTCACGAAGCTGACAGACTGAGCCGGCACGTGACCTGGGAGCTGCGCCGCGTCCCAGAATCGCCAGCACAGGCCGGGGCTGCAAGCAGCCGGCGTGTAGTGCCGTACTGTGCTGTAATGCTGCGCCGCAGCCGCTGAGCAGCTGATGCTACGGGGAGGCGATGCCGCTGTCCAGTCGTCATTGACTGCGGGACTTCGCGAGCTTCGCTTCTCCGTACTTTTTCTGCAGGTTCACATTTATAAACAAACATTTCACAAATTAAAACGAGTTTTTCTTGCTCCAATACGCTGCCGCAAAGCAAAAGTGCAACACCCTCAACGACAATGTACAGTGACACACATACCGCAATTTGGATTCCAGAAGGGTTGCTCGACTGAGAATGCTACTTATATATACACTCGTCACATAGTACAAGCCTTAAATAATAATGTAACGCCAGATGGTACTTTTCGTGATATTTCCAAGGCCTCGATTGTGTAGATCACGTCACTCTCTCAGAAAAATTCCAGTTTTATGGAATTGATGGCTTTACGCACAACTGGTTTCAATCGTACTTGACAGAGTGCAAAAGGTTGTGCTGAATAATTCAGACAGTGTCCGAAAGGTTGAAAACTTTACTGACTGCGGTAAAACAAAAATTACGATGGGAATTCCACAGGGTTCAATTTTGGGTCCACTCCTATTCCTTATGCAGGGTGTTACAAAAAGGTACGGCCAAACTTTCAGGAAACATTCCTCACACACAAATAAAGAAAAGATGCTACGTGGACATGTGTCTGGAAACGCTTCATTTCCATGTTAGAGCTCATTTTAGTTTCGTCCACCTACGCTCAATGGAGCATGTTATCATGATTTCATACGGGACACTCTACCTGTGCTGCTAGAACACGTGTCTTTACAAGTACGACACAACATGTGGTTCATGCGCGATGGAGCTCCTGCACATTTCAGTCGAAGTGTTCGTACGCTTCTCAACAACAGATTCGGTGACCGATGGATTGGTAGAGGCGGACCAATTCCATGGCCTCCACGCTCTCCTGACCTCAACCCTCTGGACTTTCATTTATGGGGGCATTTGGAAGCTCTTGTCTACGCAGCCCCGGTACCAAATGTACAGACTCTTCGTGCTCGTATTGTGGACGGCTGTGATACATACCTCATTCTCCAGGGCTGCATCAGCGCATCAGGGATTCCATGCGACGGAGGGTAGATGCATGTATCCTCGCTAACGGAGGACATTCTGAACATTTCCTGTAACAAAGTGTTTGAAGTCACGCTGGTACGTTCTGTTGCTGTGTGTTTCCATTCCATTATTAATGTTATTTGAAGAGAAGTAATAAAATGAGCTCTAACATGGAAAGTAAGCGTTTCCGGACACATGTCCACATAACATATTTTCTTTCTTTGTGTGTGAGGAATGTTTCCTGCAAGTTGGGCCGTACCTTTTTGTAACACCCTGTATAAAGGGTGAATCACCTAAAATTTTGCACTGCAAGTATCGCCGAAGTCGACAGTGCTACTGATGTGCGATTTCACAGAATGGGTTGCAGGACAGGGGCTCGTATTGTTAGCCAATAAACAGATTATAATAATACTTCGAAAGTGTATTTCTTGCGCAAACATACACTTTTTAAATGGAACAATGGATACTGACATTAACAAACAAAAAGTGTAGTAAATTAGAATGTCAGGGTAATCGTTGCATGATTCTAGTGCGAGTCGTTTACGAGAAATCATGCTTTGAAGAATTCCCACACCGACACTTGTACAATAGCTGTGGTAGCACACACTAATGAACAACACAAGTCCAGACAATAACTATGTGAACTGTGACCAGTAACGTTACAATTTACCATCACAGATTTTTTTTTCAAAATGACAACCGGTAGTGGCAATACACGCTTCCTGTCTGGCATGGAACGATTGCTGCACACGTGCTAGCATTTCAGCGAAGCTGTCCGAGCAGGCTGCAGTAATACGTCATTGTATATCATGGAGTGTAGTTGGTATGTCCTTGTAGACAGCGTCTTTCAGCTTTCATCACAGACAAGCGTCAAATCAGCGGAGCGGGCCGGCCAATGTAGACGTCCTCTGCGTCCAATCCAACTGTTGGCAAACAATTCTTGGAGACATGCAATAGTACTTCGAGCATGAAAGGCTAGACAGCCATAATGTTGGTACCACAGGTTCCCCCTAGTCTGCGGAGGAACGTCTTCTAGGAGACTGCGTTGTTTGTGCGCGTTCATTATTATCTCTATGAAGCACTCGCCTATGAGCTAGTGGTTTACTATTCTATACTACACGATTACACTCCGTGGACGCTGACTTTCCTCCTGACGAAGCCAATGAGGATTGTCAACAGACCAATTGTGCATGTTTCGGCGCTTTGCCCGGCCATGATTGGTAAATGCGACTTCATCACTAAACAAAATACGTCACACATCTGGAGTATCCTGTCTTAATGCAGATTCACAGAAGTTAACATGAGTCTCATAGTCGTTTTTATGGCTCAAATGGCTCTGAGCACTATGGGACTCAACTGCTGAGGTCATTAGTCCCCTAGAACTTAGAACTAGTTAAACCTAACTAACCTAAGGACATCACAAACATCCATGCCCGAGGCAGGATTCGAACCTGCGACCGTAGCGGTCTTGCGGTTCCAGACTGCAGCGCCTTTAACCGCACGGCCACTTCGGCCGGCAGTCGTTTTTATGCAGCTCTTGATGGAAAGATAGGGATGGAATCTATGTCGACGACGAATGCGTGGAACACTTGCCCGACTCATTCCACTTCCTCGTGCGATTGTGTAGGAACTAACATGCGGATTAATTACTACAGCAACAAGATCATTAATTTCACACTCTTCTGTCGTCACTTGTTTACTTCTGCTACGTTGTGTAGGTGTTACGCTATTGCCAAGTAACTAGTTGAAGAGTTTGATAAATAACTCCGAGATGGTTGACGTCTATTGGTATATCTTTTCGGATACACCGTACAGGAAAGAACTTCATTCGTCCTACACTCTCCATACACTATGAGGGTGTCGGCCTTTTCTGCACTGCTAAATCCCATCGTCCTACTGCTTGGACTGTCACACGCTGACTAGCCAGTCGCAGTGCACCCGAGGAATACAAAACTACACTGTAAGCAAACATAACAACATGGTACCTAGCAATTATGTAGGTTGAAACTGCACAAACACATGCCATGCGGTCTAGGGTGCCTTCTCACGGTTCGCGCGGCTCCCCCCGTAGGAGGTTAGAGTCCTTCCTCGGGCATGGGTGTGTGTCTCGTCCTTACCGTACGTTAGTTTAAGTTAGATTAAGTAGTATGTAAGCTTAGGAACCGATAACCTCAGCAGTTTGGTAACATAGGATCTTACCAAAAATTTCCAAAGTACGGTATCTCGTAAACAACTCGCACTAGAATCCTGCGACGAACAACATTGACATTCTGCTTTAACCTACTTTTAGTTTTTTAGTGTGAATAAACGTTGTTCCACTTTAAAAAGTGCATGTTTGTACAAAAAATACGTTTTCTAAGTGTTATTGCAATCTGTTTATTGACTAACAATACGAGCCTCCGACTACCAACCAATTTCCATTTCCGTAATATTTGCGATGCAAGTTATAGGCGAGTCACCCTGTAGATAAATGTCCTCCAACTTAACATTCGACAATCAAAACTGGTACGTTTTTCAGACTGTACTAGTGTTACAACAAATCCCATTAGGAAAAAAAAGCAACAGAAAAGGTGGTAAATGATGTTTTCCAACGAATTATTAAGTGGTTCTCTGAAAATGGACTCTCATTAAATTTAGAGAAAGAAACACATTACATTCAGTCCTGAATAACAAATAGAATCATAACAATACTGATATAGCACGTGAGCAAGAGCCAGTAAATATGATTGATAACTCTAAATTTTTGGGTGTACATATTTATGAACAATTAACTACAACTACTTTTGGTCTTCGTATAACTGTTAACCTTGGAAAAAAGAACATATCAGGTTCCCGACATATTTTGCATTTTTACACTCAATAATGTCGTACGGAATAATTTTCTGGGGAACTTTGAAAGAAAATATTTATTGTACAAAACCGAGTAGTAAGAATAATACATGCTGTTCACCTATGTACTTCATGCAGCTACCTCTTCAAGGAGCTAGGCATTTTAAAGGCGCCGTCACAGTGCACATATTCGCTAATGAAATTCGACTTTAATAATCTATCGCAATTTGAGAAGAACAGTGATATACACACCTAAAACACTGTTGTTGTTATTGTTGTGGTCTTCAGTCCAGAGACTGGTTTGAAGCAGCTCTCCGTACTACTATATCCTGTGCAAGCTTCTTCATCTCCCAAAACCTACTGCAACCTACATCCTTCTGAATCTGTTTAGTGTATTCATCTCTAGGTCTCCCTCTACGATTTTTACTCTCCACGATGCCCTCCAGAACTAAATTGATGATGCCACAGAATATGTCCTACCAAGCGATCTCTTCTCATAGTCAAGTTGTGCCACAAATTTCTCTTCTCCCCAATTCTATTCAATACCTCCTCATTATCTTTTGATATTCATGCAAGTGGTTCTCTTTTCTCCAAAAGTCTCTTTAATTTTCCATTAGGCAGAATCAATCTTGCCCCTAGAGATATATGTCTTTACATCCTTACATTTGTCTTCTAGCCGTCCATGCTTAGCCATTTTGCACTTTCTGTCGATCTTATTTTTGAGACGTTTGTATTCCTTTTTGCCTGCTTCATTTACTGCATTTTTGTATTTTCTCCTTTCATCAATTAAATTCAGTATCTCTTCTGTTACCCAAGAATTTCTATTAGCCCTCGTCTTTTTACCTACTTGATCCTCTGCTGCCTTCACTATTTCATCTCTCAAGGCTACCCATTCTTCTTCTACTGTATTTCTTTCACCAATTCTTGTCAATCGTTCCCTAATGCTCTCCCTGAAACTCTCTATAACGTCTGGTTCTGTCAGTTTATCCAGGTCTCATCTACTTAAATTCCCACCTTTTTGCAGTTTCTTCAGTTTTCATCTACAGTCCATAACCAATAGATTGTGGTCAGTCCACATCTGCCCCTGGAAATGTCTTACAATTTAAAACTTGGTTCCTAAATCTCTGTCTTACCATTATATAATCTATCTGAAATCTTTCAGTATTTCCAGGCATCTTCCATGTATACAACCTACTTTCATGATTCTTGAACCAAGTGTTAGCTATGATTAAGTTAAGCTATGTGCAAAATTCTACCAGGCGGCTTCCTCTTTCATTCCTTAGCCTCATTCCATATTCACCTACTACGTTTCCTTCTCTTCCTTTTCCTACTATCGAATTCCAGTCATCCATGACTATTAAATTTTCGTCTCCCTTCACTATCTAAATAATTTCTTTTCTCTCATCATACATTTCATCAATCTCTTCGTCATCTGCGGAGCTAGTTGGCATATAAACTTGTATTACTGCGGTAGGTGTGGGCTTCGTATCTATCTTGGCCACAATAATCCGTTCAGTATGCTGTTTGCAGTTGCTTACCCGCATTCCTAATTTTTTATTCATTATTAAACCTACTCCTGCATTACCCGAATTTGATTTTGTATTTATAACCCTATATTCACCTGACCAGAAGTCTAGTTCCTCCTGCCACCGAACTTCACTAATTCCCACTATATCTAACTTTAACCTATCCATTTCCCTTTTTAAATTTTCTAATCTACCTGCCCGATTAACTTACAACACTAGAGGAAAAAATAACCTTAATTATCTATTGTTAAAACTGTCAGTGGCTCAGGAAGGAGCTCAGTACGCAGCAACAAACATTTTCTATCATTTGCCCAATAACATTAAATTTCCGACAGGTAGTGAAACAAGTTTTAAATCTAATTTAAAAACATTTCTCCTGGACGTCTCCGTCTATTCCACTAACGAACATCTGTCTATGAACTGGCAGCCAGAAAGGGAAAAAATTAAGTGTAATTGCATGATTGGGGCTAATGTTAGTTAATGTTAACACTGATCATGTATACTTAACCTGTAAAATGACTCGTTCTACATCATTTCGATAAAAGAATCGTTCATATGATCTGTGGAACACGTAACGAACTAACACCAGGGAATAATACGTGAGTATCGAGGCGTTGTATCGGCGACCAGATGACGTTCCGTAGGCATGTCTGTGCACCCTCTGTTTTCACTCTGCAGGCAGTAACTGTGCTGAGTTTAGAGGTGAACGGTGTTTGCAAAATTCGTTTTAGGGCTCAACCATGTCTCACCAACAAGTACGTACTCCTGTTGAAGAATTTTAGTCACTTAAAGGTATCGTACTATGCGCCTAAGAGAAATTGCATGAACATTTCGACGGGTAGCTGCACATGTTTCGCACAGTGTATCGGTGGTGTGTCGCTGCTGTCAACAGTGGTCTGTGGGACATTCCCACACTCCTGTAGACCAAGTACTACCAAGTACCACGTCCACGTAGTACAGACGCTGTACGAGCTGTGAGCAGCGATGGCTGACCGAATATCGTTCAAGAACGAAATCCAGACACATGTTGCGTATGCTGTGTCATCGGAGACCATTGGGAATCGCCTAGTTCCAAGAAGGACTGAAATCATGGGTGCCTCTGGCCATATACAGGGTGGTCCATTGATAGTGATCGGGCCAAATATCTCACGAAATAAGCATCAAACGAAAAAACTACAAAGAACGAAACTCGTCTAGCTTGAAGGAGGAAATTATATGGCGCTTTGGTTGGCCCTCTAGATGGCGCTGCCATAGGTCAAACGGATATCAACTGCGTTTTTTAAAATAGGAACCTCCATTTTTTATTACATATTCGTGTAGTACGTAAAGAAATATGAATGTTTTAGTTGGACCACTTTTTAGCTTTGTGATAGATGGCGCTGTAATAGCAACAAACGTATGAATACGTGGTATCACGTAACATTCCGCCAGTGCGGACGGTATTTGCCAAGTGATACATTACCTGTCTTAAAATGGACCGTTTAACAATTGCAGAAAAGGTCGATATCGTGTTGATGTATGGCTATTGTGATCAAAACACCCAACGGGCGTGTGCTATGTATGCTGATCGGTATCCTGGACATCATCCAAGTGTCCGGACCGTTCGCCGGATAGTTACGTTATTTAAGGAAACAGGCAGTATTCAGCCACATGTGAAACGTCAACCACGACCTGCAACAAATGAGGATCCCCAAGTAGGTGTTTTAGCTGCTGTCGTGGCTAATCCGCACATCAGTAGCAGACAAATTGCGCGAGAATCGGGAATCTCAAATACGTCGGTGTTGAGAATGCTACATCAACATCGATTGCACCCGTACCATATTTCTATGCACCAGGAATTCCATGGCGACGACTTTGAACCGTCGTGTACAGTTCTGCTACTGGGCACAAGAGAAATGACGGTACGATGACAAATTTTTTGCACGCGTTCTATTTAGCGACGAAGCGTCATTCACCAACAGCGGTAACGTAAACCAGCATAATATGCACTATTGGGCAACGGAAAATCCACGATGGCTGCGACAAGTGGAACATCAGTGACCGTGGCAGGTTAATGCATGGTGTGGCATTATGGGAGGAAGGATAATAGGCACCCATTTTATCGATGGCAATCTAAATGGTACAATGTATGCTGATTTCCTACGTAATGTTCTACCGTTGTTACTACAAGATGTTTCACTGCATAACAGAAAGGCGATGTACTCCCAACATGATGGATGTCCGGCACACAGCTCGCGTGCGGTTGAAGCGGTATTGAATAGCATATTTCATGACAGGTGGATTGGTCGTCGAAGCACCATACCATGGCCCGCACGTTCACCGGATCTGACGTCCCCAGTTTCTTTCTGTGGGGGAAGTTGAAGGATATTTGCTATCGTGATCCACCGACAACGCCTGACAACATGCGTCAGCGCATTGTCGATGCATGTGCGAACATTACGGAAGGTGAACTACTTGCTGTTGAGAGGAATGTCGTGACACGTATTGCCAAATGCATTGAGGTTGACGGACATCATTTTGAGCATTTATTGCATTAATGTGGTATTTACAGGTAATCACGCTGTAACAGCATACGTTCCCAGAAATGATAAGTTCACAAAGGTACATGTATCACATTGGAACAACCGAAATAAAATGTTCAAACGTACCTTCATTCTGTATTTTAATTTAAAAAACTTACATGTTACCAACAGTTCGTCCAAAATTGTGAGCCGTTTGTTTGTGACTATTACAGCGCCATCTATCACAAAGCGAAAAAGTGGTCCAACTAAAACATTCATATTTCTTTACTTATCTACACGAATATGTAATAAAAAATGGAGGTTCCTATTAAAAAAAACGCAGTTGATATCCGTTTGACCTACGGCAGCGCCATCTAGCGGCCCAACCATAGCACTATCTGGTTTACCCCTTCAAGCTAGACAAGTTTCGTTCTTTGTAGTTTTTTCGTTTGACGCTTATTTCGTCAGATATTAGGCCCGGTCACGATCAATGGACCACCCTATATATTTTCCATAAAAACCCACCGGAGATGCCGTTAATAGCCTACGAGTAAAAAAGACGATCGCGTCTTAAATACAAATTAATATTGATTTGTAGCAATAATAGGCACTAGAATTTACAAAACGAATATTTACACTGTTATAATTACTTCAGAATACAACTGCTGATGTTAGGAACGTAATCTTCAGCAACGCGTTTTCGGAGTCCCTTCATCTGGCTGTATGTGTTAACCCTGGGATAAACATGCACTTAAAAGCGAGGCAAGTAAAAAAGTAAAACAAAAGAAAGTTACTTGAACATGAAGTTCTTGTTTTACTTTAAAAGCTGCAACAGCAGTTTCTCTGCTGTGCTTATCCATGCTACCTGCTTTGTACCGTAGAGTTCCTTTCCTATAGTGGCGATCACCAATAACATCAGCTACTATCAGTTACCTCTCCATGCACTGACTAGTTCAGTAAACCTGTATACAGCTCCAACAGTCACGCTGAGCCATCAGCAATACCGTAACATTCCAATGGTGTTACAAGCGACATGACGAGACAACAAACCAATGCGAAACATCTCACACATACCGTACTGACGTTAACCTTAAAAAAGACCAAAAGACCACTGAAGAAAGCATTACCACTCTCACTCTCTTGTATATTAAGTTCTGTATCAAACATAACACGGTGAACTGTTGTTTCAACTTCTTTAGGTAGGTCAAGGTTTCTTTTTTTCTCCTCTACGTGCATCATCTCTAAATCCTCTTATATGCTTTTTAGGGAGTGACCAGTCTCGGAGTGACCAGTCTCAAATAAGTTTGGCAGCCACCAGTTCACCACTGTTACCCAGCCTAAAAGCGGCTGCACGCTCTCTATATCTTGTCGAAAATTTGTTTTGTGTTTTGATCTCACTGTATCTTATAAACACGTACCTACTCAAATTTTCTTATCTGTTCCCAACTACATGCTTTAAATTATATCTGATTACGTTATTTGCTGTGAATGCCAACAGGACATTGTATGGCCTAAAAACGTTTTCTAGTTTCTGTTCAAATGGTTCTGAGCACTATGGGACTTAACATCTGAGGTCATCAGTCCCCTAGAGCTTAGAAGTACTGAAGCCCAACTAACCTAAGGACATCGCACAATCGCACACATCCATGCCCGAGGGAGGATTCGAACCTGCGACGGTAGCAGTCGCGCGGTGTCGGACTGAAGGGCCTAGAACCGCTCGGCCACAACGGCCGGCCCAGTTTCTGTGAAATTTTCCCATAACACGGTACAATAAGGATCTTTTTAACCTTATCCATTTCCTCTTCTGTGTCTTCTTGCCCTATGAACAAGACGATTCACCATCCTCACTTCATTTCCGTTATTTAATACATTCGGTTTAACAATGTTGAATATATTAACTTCTCCTTTCATAAAGCTTCTAAATACCGCTTCTTCATAAATTTTCGGATGGTAAAGCTGATTACGAATCACCCGTCGTTGTTGACGTTTTGAAGATGTAGGAGGGTGTGATTTGTCTTGCCTCATTACCTCAAGATGCAAACTCGAAATACAACCAATAATTTCGAGCTGTACAATGGAGTCCATTTTCTCGTGGGATTTATTAACTTTACCAACCATTTTATCATTGTTCTCCCCAATTCCACCTATAAGAAACAACGTATTGTCGACACAGCGTTTATAATATGCTACTTTTTTCATTGAAGGATCGTCAGAATTTAAAACATTCTCTTCAATATTGCTAAAAGGAACATCCGCTGTTGTGTCCGAAATGCATGATCCCATAGCCAGCCAAGTTTTATGGCTGTAGTATTTGTTGTTAAATGAAAATAACTGAAATCAGTGGCAAGCTACAGCAGCTCTATAAATTCAGACATTTCCTGTCTCGTGATTTTCTTGAGAAAGCTATTTTCAATAATTTCGATCTCACATACCGCAAACCTGTGTAAAAGTTTTTAATGTCCAGAGCGACTAGTCAGGAGGATACAGTGAACAGCTTATCTTTAATTTCATTAATTGGGGCCACATTGCCTCTTACAGAGTAGCTGTTACCAAAGAAATACTTGTCTCTAAGGAAGCGGTTGAGTAAATTCCAAACATTAGTGGTTGTAGGTTAAGGTGGACTTTTTTTAAAATAAAGGGCGGAGCCCCTCCATGTCCACAACGACATGGTGACGATCACAAAAGTTCTGTTATCACCTACGTATTTGTTAGTTACCAATCGAGGACTTCATAGGATGTGGACCGTGATGTTATCCGTTCGTCTGGGCAGGATTACCCACTAATACGGTCACATCGAGGAGATACATAGTGAACTAAAAGCGAACGAATGGTAGCGCTTTCAAGAGCAGAGGGGGAAAAGGCCAAGGCAGGTGCCAAGGGAAAAAAGCCTCTACGATAATCCGGTCGGGCAGTAAGAGCAGTAGCGGTTTTCTTGCTGTCTGCGACAGATCATGCATGGATGAAGTTTTTAATTTCGGGTATCGTACAATGCTCGGTATCGTTGTCATACCTTAGGTTGTCATGAAGAGCGTCAGTCCTATCGAGGAGGGGTACTGCTGGGCTGGGCGCCTGTGAGTCTCTGGGCCACATGCTGCGTCTGTACCTGCAACAAACCAAGGTCGTTAGATGAGTGCCTGACTGGTCATAAAACGATCGCACTGTGTAAGGGTTTCGGTTGGGTTTGTTTGCGGTTAGTGTGCAATATGGCTTCCCTGCGTTGTGCCGGCCGGTACGGCCGAGCGGTTCTAGGCGCTTCAGTCGGGAACCGCGCGACCGCTACGGTCGTAGGTTCGAATCCTGCCTCGGGCATGGATGTCCTTAGCTTAGTTAGGTTTAAGTAGTTCTAAGTGCTAGGGGACCGATGACCTCAGATGTTAAGTCCCATAGTGCTCAGAGCCATTTGAACCATTTCATTAAAGCCCTGCGTTGCCGGTTGGTCGGTTGGTCTACAGTTGGCAATGCAGTTAGCTTTGCTGTGCTGCAGGAGCTCATGGTGCTGCCCATTGGTTGTTCATTCTTCCTAACAGGGTGAGGCAGTGAAACGGCACGATTTTGTAAAACCACCAAAGATTTATTTACAAGTAAAATCATAATAGTTGAACATGGATCTCAAGTACAAGAGTGGAAATTAAAGATTTAACTTAAAAACAGTCATTTTTTAAATATGGTGTCAGTGAGGTGTCGTCCTTGGTTTTGCACACATTGTCTAAGCCTGAGATGAAATTGTCCCATGACGTTTCGTAGCATCTGTACTGGAATGTTGTTAATTTCCTGTCGAATTCGCTCCTTCAGGTCTTCTTTTGTTCTTGGTGGATTTTCCTGGAAGACTTTGCACTTGAGGTAGCCCCAAAGAAAAAAGTCTGGTGCCGTCAGATCTGGTGAACGGGCAGGCCAGGGGAAATCGCCATTCCTGCTGATTAGACGTCGTGGAAATGCAAGTCTGAGCAATTCCATTGAGACATTAGCAGTATGGCTTGTTGCACCATCTTGCTGGAAGAGTGTTTCAGCATCTGGATCATGTCGATCAATTCCAGGCAGACCAAAAATGGTCAACATGTCAGCATAACGTCCAGAGGTTACCGTCACTGTGTTGCCATCTTCATCTTCAAAAAAATAGGGCCCCACGATTCCACGAGATGACATTGCGCACCAGACTGTTACTTTTTCAGAATGGAGAGGTTTTTCATGAAGTTCGTGCGGGTTATCTGAGGACCAATATCTGAAGTTTTGCTTATTTACGTACCCACTAAGATGAAAGTGGGCTTCATCACTCATCCATAAGTTATGCACTCTTTCTTCATTTCGTTCAATAACGTTAAGCATTGACTGGCAAAAGCGTATACGGTTATTGTAGTCATTAGGTTTAAGGGCTTGCACTACCTGAATTTTGTATGGATGATAGTGAAGGTCACTCTTCAAAATCCGTCTTACTGATCGATTGCTGAGACCAAGTTCTGCGCTGTGCCGTCTCGCGGATTTTCGCGGACTTCGTCCCAACGCTTCGCGCACACGATTAATGTTCTCGGGTGTCCGGATTGTTTTTGTGCTGCCGCCTCTTTTCTTTGTTGTGCTAGCAGTGGCTTCAAAGGTTTTAACCCAAAGGAGAATGGCTTTCCTTGATGGCACGGGAGCCCGTGGCGGCAGGTTGAATTCACGACGAAAGGCGCGTTGAGCACCAACCACACTATCCGCGTTTTTGTAATATGCCTTTACGGCATATGCACGTTGCGCACTCGAGCAACGCTCCATGGCTACTGAAACTTCCACCACTCTAGACGCCCAAGGTCACTTCCCCCACTCTCGCAACCCCCCTCCGCGCCCGACAACCACTATCGAAATCGTGCCGTTTCACTGCCTCATCCTGTAGTAGTGTTTTTGGACAGTTATGTTTCCATCTATGGTTGTGATCGTAGTTTCCCAGGTTAAGGGTGGAAGGATTGTTCGACTATTTCGTTTTCCTGTACAGTCGTGTGGCGAGTTTTTTGAATACTTGATCACAGTCACATTCAACGTTGAAGTTGTAAACGCTCTGGTCTCAAACCACATACCTGTAATACTTACACGGAAGAGACACAGCAGTACAATGAACCACGCAGGGCACTGAAGGACAAGCGTGCGAATTGGGTACTGTTCAAGGAAACGCTTGACAGTCATATCCCAGAGGCTCAAGATATTACGCAAACCGCACAAACTGATGAAGCTGTCGAAGCCCTCACCGTCGCGGTTCAGAGCGCGATATCGGAAGCCATTCCAGTACTCACGCCACAACAACGCTCAGCGGCCCTTCCCCCGCAAATCTAGGGACTGATTTCAATAGGAAACCGTCTCAGGAGATTTTGGCAGCGCGCCAGGCGTCCGCTGTACAAACAGCACATTAACAGGCTCCATGGTATCGTATAGGGAAAAATACAAACATTTAAGACCACATAGTGGGACAACGTAGTGTGGAAACTGGCCCGTCACTTCACCAAGGTGAAACACTAGACATCAACTCTACAAGGACCGAACACACAAGCATACCCAGCTGAGGAAAAGGCTGAACAGCGTCATTCACACCGAATCTGCTCCCTTCCCAACCAACTCTGACTCTTGAAACAGACCAGGAGGTCACACGACTTATTACCCAGCCCACACGCGACGTAATAAGCCGCACTAGCACTCATGAAATCACATGGATCATCTAGCATACACAGCTAGAAAGGCTCCTGGTCCAGATGGCACTCAAAGCCGTGTCCTCCAGGTGTTCACCGATAAATCTATACAGTACCTATCTCACATCAGAATGCTGTCTTACAGAACCAATATTTCACTGACTGCCGGCGGCTGTGGTCGAGCGGTTCTAGGCGCTTCAGTCCGGAACCGCGCTGTTGCTACGGTCACAGGCTCGAATCCTGCCTCGGGCATGGATGTATTTAATGTCCTTAGCTTAGATAGGTTTATGCAGTTCTAAGTCTAGGGGACTGATGACCTCAGATGTTAAGTCCCGTAGTGTTTAGAGCCATTTGAACCATTTTTGAACTTCACTGACTACTGGAATTTGGCCAAGGTCCTGATGTTCATGAAACCAGGGAAAGCCCGCAAAATTACCAACCCATCAGCCTGCTGTGCTCGCTCAGCATAGTTGTTGAGAATGTAATTCTCAAACGTCTCACTAGGCACTGTATCACCAGTAACACCCTGAGGCCAGAGGAATTCGGATTCAGGAATCACCACTCCACTACACTAAACGCCTCTCTGTGCTGAAGCATATAACACAGGCAGCTACAACACCAACAAAGCTACAGCGGCTGTGTTCCTGGACATCGACATAACCTTTTATCGTCTGTGGTACAACGGTCTCACTCTCAAACACAGTGATACTGGTTCCCACGACGGACTCATAAGTTCCATACACTCATATCTCACCAACAGATGCTTCTACACTGACGTTCAGGGCAAACAGTCAACACAAGCGGTAGTAACCCAAGGCAGTACCCTAGGGCCTCTCTTATTTAACCTCTACATCAATGGCTTCGCAGGTACACAAAACACGATGGTAGTCATCTACGCAGATGACACAGCCATCCTAGCGCAAGACTGGAAACCGTTAAACGTTAACTCACTATTACAGAGCTGCCGAGCCTTGGATGGAACGATGGCGTGTTAAAATAAACGTCGACAAGTGTGAGGCTGTTCGCTTCACACGCATACTGAAACATCTCCACAAACACCACTGCAGACGAATAACACTAAACACACGTCCAATACGTTTCTGTAAGGAAATCAGATGCCTCGGTATCTAGATGGACGAGAAACTTACATGGGGGGACCACACTGAATATGCTACCAACCGAGTTAAATACAAGACTCAAACAGCTTTACACTATTCTCAACAGGCAAAGTAGACTGAATAGGAGGGTGTCAAGGTCGAGGTACAACAACACTAACTACATCACTGATGACGTATGCAGCTCCAGTCTGCGGATACGCGGCTCCAAGACGTCTGCGCCGACTGCAGATCATGTAGAAAAAAGAGCTACGTATCACAAACAACGCTCCACGATACACAAACTCCATGGACCTTCACACAGAGGATAAGGATACGACTGTCAGGCGTTTCCTTGAACAGTGCCTAATTCGAGGGCTTGTAGTTCAGTATCCTGCGTGGTTCATCGTAGTGCTGCGTCTCTTCCGTGTGAAGTACGAGGGGAGTTTGAAAAGCCAGTGCAAAAATAAAAACTACTTACATGTTTGGTATAAACCTTTTTCATTTTCCGACATAATCTTCTTTTGGACTTATACACTTCGTCCCTTCCGAATAATAGGAGTTGTCCAAGTCTGCAAAATAGCTATTAGTTGCTGCAATCACCTCTTCGTTTGAATAAAACCTTTGTCCCGCCAGCCATTTCTTAAAATTCCGGAACAAATAGAAATCCGAGGGAGCCAAGTCTGGAGAATAGGTGGGATGTAAAACGAGTTGGAATCCTACTTCCATTAGTTTTGGGACCACAGCTGCTGAGGTGTGTGCTGGTGCATTGTCGTGATGGAAAATGACTGTTTTGCGGTTCAATTGCTGGCGTTTTTCTTGCAGCTCGCTTTTCAAACGGTCCAATAACGATGAATAATATGCACCTGTAATAGTTTTACCCTTTTCCAGATAGTTGATGAGGATTATCCCTTGCGAATCCCAAAAGACAGTCGTCATAACCTTTTCGGCCGAAGGAATGGCCTTCGCTTTTTTTTGGTGCAGATTCTCCATTGGTAACTCATTGTTTAGATTGTTTTTTGGTCTCAGGAGTATAGTAATGTACCCATGTTGCATCCACAGTGAAGAAACTACGCTTAAAGTTCTGCGGATTCTTCCTGAACAGCTGCAAACAATCCTTGCAACACTTCACACGATTCCGTTTTTGGTCAAGCGTGAGCAATCGCGGAACCCATCTTGCGGATAGCTTTGTCATATACAAATGTTTATGCAAAATATTATCTACCCGTTCATTCGAAATGCCCACAGCACTAGAAATCTCACGCATATTAACCCTTCTGTCATCATCACCATATCATGGATTTTATCAATGATTTCTGGAGTCGTAAGGTTCAGCATCACTTTTCCCATATGGCCAATCCGAGAATTTTGAAACCACTTATAAACTGTTCTAATTGAAAGTGCAGAGTTATCGTAATGTTTATCAAGCTTCTCTTTAATCTCCTGATGCGTTTTGCCTTTCATAAAGTAATGTTTAATCACCACACGAAATTCTTTTTCGTCCATTTTTTGACATTCACTCGACTTCCTCGATTCACAAGAATGCCAAACACAAAGAAATAGACCAATATGGGTGAAACTTGGCGTGCGTTCTTTCCAAAGATGTACTAACTAAACATGTCCTCGATACGCGCCGATGGTGCCATCTCTCGGACTTTGTATGGACTTTTCAAACGCCCCTCATATTACAGGGGTGTATTTCGAGGCCAGAGCGTTTACAACTTCAATGCTGAGTGTAACTGTGATTCCGCTGATGAGGGTCATGGCTGTCACGTCTGGTCTGTATTCCCTGGGGTAGAATATGTCCGTCGGCTCAGTCGGCGCTATTGTACTGTATTTTCGACATAGCGCGAGTTCGTACAGTTTTTTGCCGTTGGCATTTCGTATGCGTGAATTCCAGTGGGTTTGTTTAGAGTTAAGATTTCCTGTGGTGCTGTGTTGAGTTTTGTGCTGATATCGCGTAGTCTGATGTTACCGCGAGGATTGTTTACAGATGTGTTGGCTCCGATGAACTAGACCCTGACGGCGTCTGATCTTTTAAGTGCTGGGGCCTCGATGTTTGTGTGTTGTATGGTAACTGCCTTTCCACCCGCAGCCGCGCCGTCCGATCGGTCGGTACGGTAGACGCAAAGGCTAGGAAGCGTAGTTGTTTGTGTGGCTGGAGTTTAGTTTCGTTCACGTGAGCGATCCGGATTTCCTTCTCCTCGATGAACGCGATTACTTCACCCTTTTGTTAATGATCCCGTCTGCATTCCAGAACAGGATCTGCGTCAGTGTATCGTTGTTTGCGTGTTGGGACGGTTGTTGTGTATTATACATGGAAGAGTGTAGGCAGTGTGATGAGAGCTGACTGTATCGCAGCCAAGCGCTGGCCGGGAGCTGCCGCGAAGTGCTGTGTGCCTTGTGTGATGACGAAGTTTAAGGCTTTCTGGACGATCTTAACTCACTTGTGAGTGGGGAATAGTGTCTACACTCCTCCACCTATTGTTATGAGGATTTTGTTATGTCGGTCGCTGTGATGGCTGTAGTACTGGTGGCGTTCTGGATGGTTTGGCTTGAGAGTTCGTGTTTTGTGGTTCGACTTCGTCTTTGACTGTGTGCCTGAGTTTGCTTGTTTCGTTGTTGGTTTCTTTATTGTGCTGCGAAAGTGTTTCCCTTTTTGTTTTTTTGGGTTCCTTTACTTCCTTCCCTGGGCTTTTGGTGGCCCGTGTGTTGGTGGTGTGTCTTCTGTGACTGACGCCATCGGAGTCGAATAGGAGTCGTTTTGGGTGACTGATGTTGGTACAGGCGCGGGAGTGGTGTCAGTCGGTGTGTGTTTGTTGTGGTTCTGTTGCTGGGGAAGTGTTTTGTGTGTATGTGGATCTCTAGGCGTTCTCGCCCTTTCCCCTACCACTTAAAAAGCCAGCAAAGGATATTCCACTCCTCACCAGGCGGGGGAGGGGGGGCTTGGAGCTGTTCTAGCTGCCGCTTTGGCGTTTTTACGCCACAGAGCTTCTTTTTATTCGTCTCCCGCTCTGTATTTCGCCACATAGGCTCTACTATAGTTGGCGTATTTTATAATTATCCCTGGTTTGCAGCGTTGTGCTGTGTGGTGGTGGTGGTAAGTTCCTGTGAGACCAAACTGCTGAGTTCATCTTACACACTACTTAATCTAACTTAAACTAACGTACGGTAAGGACAACAGACACGCACATGCTCGAGGGAGGACTCGGAACTCCGACTGGGGGAAGCCGCGCGAACCGTGGCAAGGCCCAGAACTCGGGGCTACCCACCGCGGCTGTGCTGTGTGGTTGCTAGCGCGTTTGCGGTATCGATGTGCCAGGCCACATCGTGTGGCCGCATGGCCAAACCACTGGCGACGGTGACATTGTCGGGGGGCAAGCAGTGGTGTGTATATTTCTACCACTACGACCATATGAAGGAGGATCGGGAGTGAGCCGTATCGGCTAGCTCGACAAGGTTGTTTGGTTGTTCCCCGTGTGTGAAGTAATCATGGATTCGGCTCACGCTCACGCAATCCCAGCCGAGGGCAGATATTTCTTCCTGAAGCATGTCGTTAGGGTTTGTAATATCGACTCCTATCACGGCATTCATTTGTATCTTTTCATCTGAGGTCCTGTATATGTGGTGCTGAACTCCCTCAGCGTTGAGGAAGTTGAGAAGGTTTGTGTAATCAGATTTGTTTCCCACGTACAGTCATGCGTGGTATCCTGAGAGTTTAGTGCGGTGTGTGGTGGGGGAATGTTTTTCTGGAAATTGTTTGTTTAGCTTGCTGAGGCAAGTATAGTTGCGTATTATGAGCGATGCGAAGCCGGTCGCCGGCCGTGATGGCCGTGCGGTTCTAGACACTTCAGTCCGGAACCGCGTGACTACTACGGTCGCAGGTTCGAATCCTGCCTCAGGCATGGATGTGTGTGATGTCCTTAGGTTAGTTAGGTTTAAGTAGTTCTAAGTTCTAGGGGACTGATGACCTCAGAAGTATGAGTCCCGTAGTGCTCAGAACCATTTGAACAATTTTTTTTTAAACCGGTCAGTGATGTGTTTTTTCGCATAGCTGCTTGGGTGGAGCCGTGTTGGTTAGCTGCTCCAGTGTTGTTTGTGGAGCTCCTTTTGTTGATGGTACTGTACTTGTAACTGTGTAGCTGGTGTTGGACTTTGTGGACTCATATGTATGTGTGTATTCTTTGTGTTTGCGTCTAGGAACTGCCAAGGTCCGTCGTTGACGTCTTGATGTTTCTCTGAGGTCCCCAGATTCTGCTCTTTCGACTCGGGGGCCGCAGCAGCGATAGTGACATGTTTAGTGTGACAGCTGGTTGCGTGTGTGGTGTCGGTGTTTTTGTTTGTGATTTGTCGCCTCCGCCTGTCAGTGGTTCGATGAGCTCCTTCTCTCGCTAGGCCCATGCCGCCTGATGCGCGGCAGTGAGGTCTTGCTCCAGTTGGGTCATCCCCTCCAGATGGGCGGTGCGCGGGACGGAAACGTCGATGGGAACAGTCGCCACCTCCGCCTCTTGTGCTGCAGCCTTGCTGCGGATCATTGGGAGGGATATGCAGGAATATCGACCATCTTCCCTGGAAAAGGAGTTTTTACTGAGGCAGGGTTGTGAGTGCACACAGTTTTGCTTTTCTTCGAAAACGACAATTTTGATTTTTCGTCAGAATACGAAATATTTTGTGTGCCTATAGAAGAGGGCTGTCCCTACGCACTTCTCTTGCGTGAAGTGCAGTGTGCGGCGCAAGAGATCGCGGGAGGAAGAGAGCGGCCTACAATGCGCGGGGTTATCGGACGTGACCGGGCCTCTGGCATTGAAATACACTAACAAAGAACGGGTGAGCTCCGCTGGCGAGTTTTGCAACCGAAGTCTCGGAAACTTTGTGCCAGAGCTCTTGCCGCTTAGTGCTGGGAAGCGTTCGGCGATGTCCGTTGTTCGAGGCGCTCCGAAGAGCGTCCTCTGGCTGCTACGCCGTTTTCAGATTATTTACGACTCAAGTGTCCTCTGACAGCTACGCCGGTTGCAGAGATCAGGCGTCCGCTTGGGGCAACTGCTCAGCTGCGAATGATGGACAATATTGGAACATCTATATACTTGCTGCCGAAAATGGTCACCCCAAGCAAAATTGTCAAATTTTTAGTTCGTCTTTCAAATATTTGTATAGCTTAAGCACTACTCCCCAGAATTATGTACGATCTTAATACGTCTAAAAAAAAAGTCATTCTTTAGCTCCAAAGAACGCAGACACGTTATGTTTCTGATCTTCATGTACATGAGCCGCCGGGGTGCCCGAATGGTTCTAGGCGCTACAGTCTGGAATCGCGCGACCGCTACGGTCGCAGGTTCGAATCCTGCCTCGGGCATGGATGTGTGTGATGTCCTTAGGTTAGTTAGGTTTAAGTAGTTCTAAGTTCTAGGGGACTGATGACCTGAGAAGTTAAGTACCATAGTGCTCAGAGCCATCTGAACCTTTTTTTTTTTCATGTACACGTACACTCCGCAAGCAACATTGCGTTATGTGGAGGAGGTTACTTTTGGCGCTAGTAACGCATCCCGCTTTTCTGGCCTGTTCGTGAATTGTGCATCGGAGTCAGGAAGCTTGAGTATGAGCTCTACTTGTTCCGATTGGCTAGACGCGGTCATTTCCTAGATGTGTGTGAAAGGAAGTATTGTGGTGCCTACCTCCGCGTATTAAGCGTATCACGTCGGCATTTTAAGTGTGTTTCTCTGCTTGATGCACATCTCTTGTAGCGCCTGCCGCTAGCATTTTTATGAGCGTCTCTGTATCACACTCGGGCTTAATAAATAATACCGTGACGAAACGCTCTTCGTTGAATCTTAAATCTTTTGTTAATACAGCCTGGCAAGGCTCGCAGACTGATGATCAACACTAAAAATACATCCAGCAAATGTTTCTCATGTCTCTTCCTTCGTGCACAGATTACATTTCCTTAAAATTCGTCCAAAAGTGTCACCTTTTCCCACAATCAGGTTGATGCCGTCATTGCACTTTACTCGGTAACAGTATTGCCCGTGGAAGGTTCAAGGTTCGAGTCCCAGTCCAGCACACAGTTTCGGTCTGCCAGGAAGAATTACAGCAGCACACACTTCGCTACAGAGTGACCGTTCATTCTGGAAAGAATCCCCTAAGCTGTGCTTAAGCCATTTTTGGGGAATATCTTTTCTTCCAGAAGCGCTACTCCAGCGAAATATGGGCGAGAGCTTCTGTAAAGCTGGAAAGTAGGAGAGAGCACTGTGATGAGTGTTTGCACAGTGTCGTGTTGAGTTTGTGTTGTAGCGGATGAAAGGAAAGGTTAATGTGAAACCCGATGCCAGCATATAGCCTATTCCTCTCTCATAGCACTAAGGGGCCCGCCGAGCTTATAGTCCCACCACGACAGACGGATCATCGCCAACAATCTGACATGTTCTCACGTCATGAGACACTGCGGAGGTATTTGGACTTTAATCCAGGACATTGGCGCAAAAAATGGTGATTTGCCATGTCCCTTCTCCCCTTGTCAGCCAAACATTGGCACTGAATGTGTCACCCACCACCAGGTTTCGAAACGAATTACTTTCCACTCTAGCGCCACCACAGAGGTGTGCGTTCACGACCTCGAGTACTTTAGACTGTGGTCAATGACAAAATCCGCTATAGGTGAAAAAAAATATTTATTTCTAAAAAGGAAAGCACTACCCGTTTTCAGTACATACGTCCCATCTTCAGGTGCAATTAAAATGTGAGTCCACTAAGGATACACAACTAACGTTAAAATAGTTTAATTGTGTTAAAACAGTTCATCCCTGGTAAAAAATATGCAAGTGAATATTCTCTTAAATCCTAGGTTTGCCAGAAAGCCTCTAGCAGAGGAGGACAACGGTCCAGGCTTCGCGGTGCGCCCCACATGGATCGGCATGAAGACAGATAGGCGGTCTCTGTTAGACCAGTTGTTGGCCGGTACATTAATTTTGACTGTCAGATGGCGTGAGTAGTCCATTCGCTAACGCTGCAGGTACACGGCCGCTGCCACCGGAATTTCAACTATCTATTGCGCTTCGTACTGCCCTGATGGGTGTCAATGCAGTCCTGTGTTCGAAAGACCACCTGTCTTCATGAGGATCTATGAGTGGCGCGCTCCTAAGCCTGGACCGTTGTCCCTCGTCTGTGAGATTCATTCTGGCAGGCCCAGGATTGAAGAGGATACTCTATTGCATACTACGTACCAGGGATGCACTATTTAATCTATTTTAATCTTAATTAAGCATCCTTTGTGGACTATTTTAATATGACCTTGAAAACGGGATATTTGCCCTGAAACTAGGTAGTGCTTTCCTTTTTAGAAATAAGTAAATTTTACAACTGTAGCGGATTTATCATTGAAAACGAGTAACAGTTTGGATGTCTTGTCAAGGGAAACGCGTGACTTTACGTTATGTATCATGGTTATAAGTAACCAGCGGCCTTTCATGTTTGATGCGATTTGTTTGATGGAGATTCAAGAGACTAAAGTATAAGATTATTAGTCGGTACGATTTATTATACCGTTAGCTAGTTTTCCAGCCACTGCTGGATCGTCATCAGATGGCGGGTACTACTGGATCATGTGCAGCAAGACGCTAGTTAGGAATGCTGGAGAAAGAAAAATGAGGCTTAAGTTAGCGAAATGTTTACGAAAAGAAAAAAATCGTTATGTTCTGGAAAATTTACAGTGCACTGTCTCGTGGGATCCATCAAAAGTTAATTCCAACAAAGTTCAATTCGGTCATCTCTCTCTCTCTCTCACACACACACACACACACACAGACACACACACACACACACACACAGACACACACACACACAGTATTTATATGCACTTGGTTTAACTGTACATAAAAATTGAACTTAAGTGCAAAGAATGAAAACGTTAGATGTCACACTTTGCCACACCGTAATCTTTGCCACGAGGTGCATTAAATTACAGAACAGAATATTTACAACCATAGACAATGGAGGCAAGTGATAATTAAAGCTGCAGGTATGTTCATACGATGACAATATACACGTAATATGGATCAAAAAAGTTGCAGGTAAACAAATTGAGAGACATATTTATTACATAATGTACTCCTTAATTATGAAGTATCTACTGCACTTTATACCAGAGCCTGTAAATGTCACCAGTGGCTAGAAACCTCCCCTGATCTTTATCTAAAGTGCGAACTGTGAACCCCGGTTCTTGAATCCAGTAGCAGAACTGTAATATGATATGGAGCTCTTGTGCCCTGAAAACTTGCATACACAAGTGGTATGGCTAAAGTAACTGCTCTTGCAGAACTGACCACAAAAGAGCGTGATTTATGCCTCCATCAACTGCAGTTCTTTGCGTACTTCTTTCAGCATCATATCGCTCTCGTCGCAACATACGTACCTCCACATCCGGTGTGCGAACTGTGTGTGGTCTACCACGAACCCTTGTTCTTCTTCCGAATGATCTAGTACCTGTAAGTTACTGGAACAGTCTGCTGGAACATTCTTTCCCAGATGGAATGTAATTTTCGGGGCGTTGTCCGCCGTACGTGACTCGTGCCTGTTAATTAATACTGTCAGCTAAAGCATAGCAGCATTCCTTCACTGTTTACATTGTTGACGCTCTGCAGATTCACTAATCTTGTTGTAACGTCCACCTCAAACGGGCCCCTACGGGATAGCTGGTGTAACAGACTGTTATAACTGGTACATTACCTGGTCAAAACTACGCAGATACCTATTACTGGGCATTAATAAGGGATGTCTGCGCCCATAGCTTTTATGGCAGCTTGTACTCCGCTGGGGACAGTTTTGATGGTGCGTCTGAATGTCAGCCGAGGAACAGCACCCCATTCTTCCTCAAGACCTGAAACTATAAAACATAGTGATGTTGGACGCTGGTGTTTGGGGCGAAATCGAAGTTCTAACGCGTCACAAAGGTGTTCCATTGCGTTCATGTCGGGACTCTGGGCAGGCCAGACCATTTCAGAAATGTTATTGGCCACAAAACTAATTCCTAGGTATTTAGTTGAATTTGCAGCCTTTACGCCGTAAATTCAACTGAATACCTAGGAATTACAATTACAAACAACTTAAATAGGAAGGAATACATAGAAAATGTTATGTGGAAGGGAAACCAAAGACTGCGTTTTATTGGCAAGACAATTAGAAAATGTAACAGACCTGCTAAGGAGACTGCCTACACCACGCTAGTCCGTCCTCTTTTAGAATACTGCTGCGCAGTGTGGGATCCTTATCAGATAGGATTGACGGAGTTCATCAAAAAAGTTCAAAGAAGGGCAACACGTTTTATATTATCGCGAAATAGGGAAGAGAGTGTCATTGAAATTATACACGATTTTGGATGGACATAATTAAAACAAAGGCATTTTTCGTTACGGAATAACATTTTCATGAAATTCCAATCACCAGCTTTCTCCTGCGAATACGGAAATATTTTGCTATTGCCGACCTGCATAGGGAGAAATGATCACCATGATAAAATAAGGGGAATTAGAGCTCGTTCGGAAAGATATAGATGTTCGTTCTTTCCGCACCCTATACGAGATTGCAATGATAGAGAATTGTGAAGGTGGTTCGATGAACCCTCTGCCAGTCACTAAATGTGATTTGCAGAGTATCCATGTAGATGTAGACTTGACTGATTTGTCGTGTAACCGAAGTTTAACGGATTCCTTTTAGCACTCATGTGGATGACCTCATACTTTTCATTATTTAGGGTCAACTGCCAATTTTCGCCCCATTCAGATGTCTTAACTAAATCGTTTTGAAATTTATTTTGATCTTCTGATGACTTTACTAGACGATAAACGACAGCATCGTCTGGAAATAAGCCAAGACAGATGCTCAAATTGTCTCCTAAATTGTTTGCACAGATAAGGAGCAGCAGATGGTCTAAACACTGCCCTGGGGAACGCCAGAAATCACTTCTATCTTTAACTTTCCATCAGTTACTACGAACTTTGACCTCTCTGATAGGAAACCAAAAATCCAGTCACATAACTGAGACGATATTCCATAAGCACGCAATTTCACTAAAAGCCGTTTGTGTGGTACTGTGTCAAAAGCCTTCCGGAAATACAGAAATACGGAATGGATCTGAAATCCCTTGTCAATAGCACTCAGCCTTCATGTGAATAAAGAGCTAGTAGTGTATCACAGGAACGATGTTTTCTAAATCTATGTTGACTGTGTGTCAATAGACAGTTTTCTTCGAGGTAATTCATAATGCTTGAACACAATATATGTTCCAAAATCCTGTTGCATATCGACGTTAACAATATGGGCCTGTAATTTAGTGGATTACTCCTACTACCTTTCTTGAATATTGGAGTGACCAGTGCTACTTTCTAGTCTTTGGGTACGGATCTTTCGTCTATCGTACGGTTGTATATGATTGTTAAGTATGGAGCTAATGCATCAGCATACTCTGAAAGGAACCTATTTGGTATGCAGTCTGGACCAAAAGACTTGCTTTCATTAAGTGATTTAAGATGCTTTACTAGTCCGAGGATATTTACTTCTACGTTACTCATGTTGGCAGTTGTTCTGGAATATTTACTTCATCTTTCTTTGTGAAGGCATTTCGGAAGACTTTGTTTAGTAACTCTGCTTTGGCAGCACTGTCTTCGACAGTATCTCTATTGCTATCGCGCAGAGAAGGCATTGATTGTTTGTTGCCGCTAACATACAGGATGATCAAAAAGTCAGTATAAATTTAAAAACTTAATAAACCACGGAATAATGTAGATAGAGAGGTAAAAATTGACACACATGCTTGGAATGACATGGTGTTTTATTAGAACCAAGAAAAAACAAAGTTCACAAAACGTGTGACAGATGGCGCGTGAAAGATCTCTTGCGCGCGTCGTTTGGTGACGATCGTGTGCTCAGCCGCCACTTTCGTCATGCTTGGCCTCCCAGGTCCCCAGACCTCAGTCCGTGCGATTATTGGCTTTGGGGTTACCTGAAGTCGCAAGTGTATCGTGATCGACCGCCATCTCTAGGGATGCTGAAAGACAACATCCGACGCGAATGTCTCACCATAACTCCGGACATGTATTACAGTGCTGTTCACAACATTATTCCTCGACTACAGCTATTGTTGAGGAATGATGGTGGACATATTGAGCATTTCCTGTAAAGAACATCATCTTTGCTTTGTCTTACTTTGTTATGCTAATTATTGCTATTCTGATCAGATGAAGGGCAATCTGTCGGACATTTTTTGAACTTTTGTATTTTTTTGGTTCTAATAAAAGCCCATCTCATTCCAAACATGTGTGTCAATTTGTACCTCTCTATCTACATTACTCCGTGATTTATTCAGTTTTCATATTTATACTGTCTTTTTGATCACCTGGTACTTCACATACGACCAGAATCTCCTTGGATTTTCTGCCAGGTTTCGAGGCAAAGCTTCGTTGTGGAAACTGTTATTAGCATCTCGCATTGAAGCCCGCGCTAAATTTCGAGCTTCTGTAAGAGTTCGCCAATCTTGGGGATTCTGCGTGTGTTTAAATTTTGCATGTTTGTTTCGTTGCTTCTGCAACAGTGTTCACAGTGTGCTTGTACATTTGAAAGCTTTCAAGGATGTCTAGTTTTTTGCCTTTAGGTTGGATGTGTAGGATGCTGATGCTTGTGTTGTTAACATAGTGCTTTGTTTCATACAAATGACTGGCTATTGCTCCTGTGAGCTATTTTTTGTCCTTTAGTGCTGTCATATGTTCTTTGAATCTAATCTCAAATGATCTACCTGTCTGGAATATAAAGAAGTAGCCACAGCACTCAGCACGTCGTGTGAGTAAAGAGCTAGTTGTGTTTCACAAGAACGATGTTTTCCAAACCGTGCTGAGTGTTCTCTTCGAGGTAATTCGTAATGTTCGAGCACCATTTATGATGTCTCCACGGTTGAGAATAACGGACGGGTGAAGCCTGGGCAATGAAAGGGTGTTGCTAATAATATTATCTACCGCGGTGGACGTGCGATTCCGCGACATCTGGTTCTACGTTAGTCTTTTCCGAGAATGACAAAATTGAGAGTTTGCCAGACCTGTGCGCGAGGGTAGGTAGCGATCTGTGTACAGTGCAGAGGAGGGAGCAATGAGGCGGCTCTTTGAACGACGTTTGCTTTACCGCGGGCTCGCCAGGTCCACCTAGCACTCGCGTCGCACAGGCGCACGGACCGCCGGTTGCCAAATTTCCACGCCGCTGCAACAGCGGGCGACCTGATTTTTGCGAGCTGCGCCGCTATTCACCCGTGTGACGGCCGTGGGCGGCTGCGGCAGCGGCTGCTGTGCCGCGCGCAATTTGCAGCCAGAGGAAGCGAACGGGGCCGCGCGCCTCGTCTGGGCGCGGTGAATGGACGTAGCAGGCACCTCGCCCCCGCCCCCGCCAGCCACGCTGCGCCAGCCGATACACTCCGCAGCGCCACGCGCCGGGCCGGTAAACGCCTGCGCGCCGTGCCATTCTGCGCGCGTAATGGCACCGCCAAGCGAGAGCTCGCTCCCAGACAGAAAGAATGGAAACCGCCGAGTGGTGCGAGCGCTCTGCTTCAGGCCACAAGTCCTCTGACATTTACCGAGAGAGAATGCCCAAAAGTCATGGGAGCGCACTAGATCTGATTACAGAGTGGAAAAATGTCTATACAGGGTGGTACATTGATCGTGATCGGGCCAAATATCTCGCGAATAAGCGTCAAACAAAAAAACTACAAATAACGAAACTTGTCGGGAGTTCCATGCGACTTTTCGCGGGTGATGCTGTAGTATACAGAGAAGTTGCAACATTAGGAAATTGTAGCGAAATGCAGCAAGATCTGCAGCGGATAGGCACTTGGTGCAGGGAGTGGCAACTGACCCTTAACATAGACATATGTAATGTATTGCGAATACATAGAAAGAAGGATCCTTTATTGTCTGATTATATGATAGCGGAACAAACACTGGTAGCAGTTACTTCTGTAAAATATCTGGGAGTATGCGTGCGGAACGATTTGAAGTGGAATGATCATATAAAATTAATTGTTGGTAAGGCGGGTACCAGGTTGAGATTCATTGGGAGAGTCCTTAGAAAATGTAGTCCATCAACAAAGGAGGTGGCTTACAAAACACTCGTTCGACCTATACTTGAGTATTGCTCATCAGTGTGGGATCCGTACCAGATCGGGTTGACGGAGGAGATAGAGAAGATCCAAAGAAGAGCGGCGAGTTTCGTCACAGGGTTATTTGGTAAGCGTGATAGCGTTACGGAGATGTTTAGCAAACTCAAGTGGCAGACTCTGCAAGAGAGGCGCTCTGCACCGCGGTGTAGCTTGCTCGCCAGGTTTCGAGATGGTGCGTTTCTGGATGCGGTATCGAATATATTGCTTCCCCCTACTTATACCTCCCGAGGAGATCACGAATGTAAAATTAGAGAGATTAGAGCGCGCACGGAGGCTTTCAGACAGTCGTTCTTCCCGCGAACCACACGCGACTGGAACAGAAAAGGGAGGTAATGACAGTGGCATGTAAAGTGCCCTCCGCCACTCACCGTTGGGTGGCTTGCGGAGTATAAATGTAGATGTAGATGTAGAAGGGGGAAACCAGATGGAGCCGGTCGCGGTGGCCAAGCGGTTCTCGGCGCTTCAGTCCGGAACCGCGCGACTGCTACGGTCGCAGGTTCGAATCCTGCCTCGGGCATGGATGTGTGTGATGTCCTTAGGCTAGTTAGGTTTAAGTAGTTCTAAGTTCTAGAGGACTGATGACCTCAGATGTTAAGTCTCATAGTGCTCAGAGCCATTTAGCCAAACCAGATGGCGCTATGGTTGGTCCGCTAGATAGCGCTGCCATAGGTCAAACGGATATGAAATGCATCGTTTTTAACAGGAAACCTCATTTTTATTACATATTCGTGTAGTACGTAAAGAAATATGAATGTTTTACTTGGACCACTTTTGCGCTTTGTGATAGATGGCGCTGTAATAGTCACAAACATATGGCTCAGAATTTTAGACGAACAGTTGGTATCAGGTAGATTTTTCAAATTAAAATACACAACGTAGGTACGTCTGAACATTTTATTTCGGTTGTTCCAATGTGATACATGTACCTTTGTGAACTTATCATTTCTGAGAACGCATGCTGTTACAGCGTGATTACCTGTAAATACCACATTAATGCAATAAATGCTCAAAATGATGTCCGTCAACCTCAATGCATTACGCAATACGTGTAACGACATTCCTCTCAACAGCGAGTAGTTCGATTTTCAACTTTCCCCACAGAAAGAAATCTGGCGACGTCTGTTCCGATGAACGTGCGGGCAGAACCACCTGTCATGAAATATGCTATTCAGTACCGCTTCAACCGCACGCGAGATATGTGCTGGACATCCATCATGTTGGAAGTACGCCTTTCTGTTATGCAGTGAAACATCTTGTAGTAACATCGGTAGAAAATTACGTAGGAAATCAGCATACATTGCACCATTTAGATTGCCATCGATAAAATGGGGGCCAATTATCCTTCGTCCCAGAATGCCGCACCATATATTAATCCGCCGAGGTCACTGATGTTCCACTTGTCGCAGCCGTCGTCGATTTTCCGTTGCCCAATAGTGCATATTATGCCGGATTACGTTACCGCTGTCGGTGAATGACGCTTCGTCGCTAAATAGAACGCGTGCAACAAATCTGTCAGTGTCCCGTAATTTCTCTTTTGCCCGGTGGCAGAACTGTACACGACGTTCAAAGTAGTCGCCATGCAATTCCTGGTGCATAGAAATACGGTACGGCTGCAGTCGATGTTGGTGTAGCATTCTCAGACGTTTTTGAGATTCCCGATTCTCGCGCAATTTGTCTGCTGCTGATGTGTGTATTAGCCGCGACAGCAGCTAAAACACCTACTTGGGGATCCTCATTTGTTGCAGGTCGTGGTTGATGTTTCACATGTGGCTGAATACTGCCTGTTTCCTTAAAGAACGTAACTATCCGGCGAACGGTCCGGACACTTGGATGATGTCCAGGATACCGATCAGCATACATAGCACACGCCCGTTTGGCGTTTTGATCACAATAGCCATAAATCAACACGATATCGACCTTTTCCGCAATTAGTAAATGGTCCATTTTAGCACGGGTAATGTATCACGAAGCAAATACCGTCCGCACTGGCGGAACGTTACGTGATACCACGTATTTATACGTTTGTTGCTATTACAGCGCCATCTATCACAAAGCTAAAAAGTGGTCCAACTAAAACATTCATATTTCTTTACGTACTACACGAATATGTAATAAAAAAAGGGGGTTCCTATTTAAGAAAAACGCAGTTGATATCCGTTTGACCTATGGCAGCGCCATCTAGCGGGCGAACCAAAGCGCCATCTGGTTTCCTTCTTCAAGCGAGACAAGTTTTGTTCTTTGTAGTTTTTTCGTTTGGTGCTTATTTCGTGAGATATTTTGCCCGGTCACTATCAATAAGGCGAGCATTCAGGTGCACGGAACAATTTTTTTATCGCCGAGATACGTCACCTCTAATTTCCATCACGTTACTTCTCCCTACACCAGCTACTAACAACGTTGCCCAAGCTGGTATTAATTATTACAATTTTGAACATGACTGTTATTCAGCAACCGCATTCTAGTTTCAGTACTGGATTAAATAGCCAACCGGTTGCACATAAACGGTGGGTACATCGACCTAGGTTTCGACATCTACTATGGGTGTTGCGTTGGGTTGATTTGGCGGAGGAGACCAAAAAGCGAGGTCATCAGTGTCATCGGATTAGGGAAAGATGGAGAAGAATGTCGGCCATGCCCTTTCAAAGGAACCATCCCGACATTTGCCTGGAACGATTTAGGGAAATCACGTAATACCTAAATCAGCATGGCCGGACGCGGGATTGCACCGTCGTCCTTCCCGAATGCGGGTCCAGTGTGCTAGCCACTGCGCCACCTCACTCGGTACTAAGGGTGACTTCATCAGAATGAAATGATGTTAAATTGTAAAATTACATTGCTAAAAAGCAATAGCTCCTCCAAATTCCGACTACTGCTTTTTAGCAATGTAATTTTACAATTTAACATCATTTCATTCTGAGGAAGACACCCCTAGTAGGAGTCAAAACCTATGTCAATGCACCTACCGTTTATGTGCAGCCGGTTGGCTGTTTAATCCCATGTTGAAATTAATTATTGTTTCTTTCTGTGTTTATTTATGATTAGACGTGAACTGAGTTTCTAATACAAAATCGTTGATACGAGTGACGCTCTCTGGCATTTATTCGTAATTAGGTTAGCAGCAAAACAGAGCACAACGCATTTACCCATTTCCGGTAACCACTTAAACACTGTGTCACTAATCATAATTATTCCGTTCCACATTGACACAGGGATTAACTGTCCAGTGAGATTTACTGTCATGGACTCCGCCATACTGACCTGATTCCACCGAATCCAACATTCTTCCGTAACAAAGCTTAACATCGTCGACCCGCAATTCATCATTATTATTCAGAGATAATTTTAATTCGTAGCTTCATCTCCCAGAAGTGGCGTATAATGAGAATAAAATATATCGATTATCACTGTTCTAGTGATTAATTTTAAAATTCCCCTAGAAGCCTTACGTGTGGAAATACTGCAGCATCACTCATTACAGAAAAAAAAAAACCCAAAGAATAAAGATCATGTTTCAAATTTTAGATTTCCTAAAGTTACACTGTAAAATGTATTTAGATGAAGACTAGAACAGAAGAAGAAAAAAAGGAAAAAGTGTAAAAAGAAACTTAACACGAACAGCACATCCTTGTAATTTATTTGGCATTACATTCATCCTTTTTTGCACGATACAATTTTAAACTTTTCGCATGATGTCTTCCATAGCACTTAAGGTGCATAACAGTCTGTATGATCTGGAAAGGCCCTTTGTCATTTCCACACACTAGATGTTAATTCACTTCCAAATTCTTCCATATGATACAGTCTTGCCCTCATTATTTATCTAGAGATTTTACTAGCTTCTCTTTGTTTACATCTTTAGCATCTTCCAAGTTAATCATGGTGCATAATGATTCGTCACAGTTGCAAATGCTGTGGAAGCAAGTCTGTCACATATGTTCCCTGGTACTTATTGGGCTAAATTAGGCCTAAATCAGTTTTTCTTTTAATACTTCACTGTTTTTGATGTGACCAGTACCTCCGGTAAAATGCCGCTGCATGCTCAGAAAATTTGCGCACTGATTATCTACACGATTGGCCCAAGTGCGTGATTCTAAAGACATCTGAGTAAGGCCACAGTCTTTTTTTTTCTCATTTTACGATAGTACTCGAGTGAAAGCAACTCTGAACAGTTTCAGGAAATGTACAGGACGGAGGCGCTTGTCAGGATAAGATTCTTTGTATTGACCACTCCCGTTAATATTATCAACAACAATGTTTGTACACGTCAACGGCATTGCAGTAGTGGTAGGTAACATCGGTTCCCTTCATATCACCAAAGTTAAGGGCTGTCAGGCTGGATGGGTGACCGTCCGTTGTTGACAAGCGGGGTGCGCTCAGCTCCTGTGCGGCCAAATAAGGGGCTACCTGACTGAGGACCGGTCACGAAAACTGACAACCGCCGGGAGAGTGGTGTGCTGATCACATGTCTCTCCCCATCCACATCCGGTGAGCCTAAGGGCCGAGGATGACGCGGCAGCCGGTCGGTACCGGTGGTCATTCAAGGTCTATTCGGATGGCGTTTTTGTTTTTTTGGTTTTTCACAAATTCATATCACAATCTATTCGAATGCGTGCACTGGCATCTCCAAGACTCAAATTTTTATGTGTTTGTAGAATAGGAAAATACGCCACATTAACAGCTTCGCCCAATTCAGTGACCTCGGTATCAACCTAGCACAGTGTTCTTGAACGCCCTACAGTAACGTCACTACAAGCATCACGTGTGGTCTGAGTGTAAGAAAGATTCCCTTTAATCTGATTCGTTTCAACTGCGAGCGCGGGAGGACGACGGTTCAATCCCGCGTCCGGCCATCCTGATTTAGGTTTTCCATGATTTTCGTAAATCGATCCAGGCTAATGCCGGGGTGGTTCCTTTGAAAGGGCACGGCCGACTTCCTTCCCCGTCCTTCTCTAATCCGATGGGACCGATGACCTCGCTGTCTGGTCTCTTCCCCCAAACAACCGCAAAACTGCGAGCGTGTGAATATACCGTTTTGCATACTCATCGTTTTCATGTCAGTTCCATCTATGTGCATTTATTGGAACTGGATCTTAATCTGAATCGCGACGGTGTACCCGAACACATCAATCAATCTGGTGGAACAAGAAACATGGTTCATCCGATCAGGCGACACTTTTCCACTGGTACACGGTCCAATGTCGATGATACCTGGCCCACTGCAATCGAACTGACGATGTCACTGGGTCAAAATGCGTATTATATGACGCGGAGCCTCGTGTTTGTGTGTGTTGAGCGGTGTGCTGTGAAACATTTGTGCCTGTACCTGTACTAACACTGTATTCTGTCATCAGATGTGGTATGAGTTGCCGTGTATCCTACTTTACAGTGCGGGCAGTTCTGACCTTCACATTTTGCACGGGGCTTGTACGTCCAGCAAATTGTTGCCTACTCGTGCTTTCATCGTCAAAATGTTCAAATGTGTGTGAATTCCTAAGGGACCAAACTGCTGAGGTAATCGGTCCCTAGACTTACACACTACTTAAACTAACTTATGCTAAAAACAACACACACACCCATGTCAGAGGGAGGTCTCGAACCTTCGGCGGGAGGGGCCACGCAATCCGTGCATGGCGCCTCGAACCGCGCAGGCACTCTGCGCGGAACTTTCGTCGCCCTTCAACCTCTTTCCATAGACGCTCACGACAGTAGCACGGGAACAGCCGACCAGCTACACCGTTTCCCAGACATATGTTGCCAGGTGTAGGGCCGTAGCAGTCTCCACTTTGTTGAAGTCTCTTACGCCATTGAATTTCGCTGTTTACAACTCGTATCCTCGCTTGGATGATTTACCTCTTTTTTCTGCTCCGCATACCTCCTGATATCGTGATGGACTTCCTCCTGCCCGCCATAGCGCAGCAGTTCGACGTGGCATGGATTCAACAAGTCTATGAAATCCACTGCAAAAATGTTGACCCACGCTGTCTATAGCCGTCCACAACTACGAAAGCCTTGCCTTGCCGGTGTTGTGTACGAACTGACCTCTCGATTATATCCCATAAATGTTCGTTAGGTTTCGTGCCGTGAGATCTTGGTGACTACATCATACGCTCGCAATTTCCAGAATGTTCTTCAAGCTAATCGCGAACAGTTGTAGGCCAGTGACATAGCGCATTGTCATCCATAAAAATTCCATCGTTTCTTGGGAATATGAGGTCCATGAATGCCAGCATATGGTCTCTAAGTAGCTAAACAGAACAATTTCCAGTCAATGATCGGTTCAGTTGAACCAGAGGACCTAGTCCATTCCATGTAAACACAGCGCACAACATTGCCGAGCAACCACCAGCTTGCACAGTGCTTTGTTGACAACTTGCGTCCATGGCTTCGTGGGTTCTCCGCCAGACTCGAACCCTACCTTCAGGTATTACCAACTGAAATCGGGACTCATCTGACCAGGCCACGGTTTTGTAGTCTTCTACGTTTCAAGTGATATGTTCACGATCACAGGAGCGGCGTTGCTGGCGATGTCGTTCTGGTAGCAAACGCACTCGCGTCGGTCGTCTGCGGCCACAGTCCATTAACGCCAAATTTCGCTGCGCTGTCCTAACCTACATCCCACATTGCTTCCTGAGGTTGTCTAACGCAGTGGTACTTGTCTGTTAGCACTGACAACTCTACGCAAACGCCGCTGCTTTCGGTCGTTTCGTGAAGTGCTTGGTAAGAGGTAATGCCTGAAATTGGGTATTCAAAAATGTTCAAATGTGTGTGAAATCTTATGGGACTTAACTGCTAAGGTCATCAGTCCCTAAGCTTACACACTACTTAACCTAAATTACCCTAAGGACAAACACACACACCCATGCCCGAGGGAGGACTCGAACCTCCGCCGGGACCAGCCGCACAGTCCATGACCGCAGCGCCTGAGACAGCTCGGCTAATCCCGCGCGGCGGAATTGGGTATTCTCGGCGCAGTCTTGAGGGACATTCCGAAATGGAATGTCACTCAAGTCTAGCTCCAACACGATTCCGCTTCAAAGTCGTTTAATTAGCGTCGTGTGGCCATAATCACGCCGGAGACCTTTTCACATGACTCACCAGAGTACAAATGACAGCTTCGCCAGTGCACTACCTTTTTGTTACCTTGTCTAAAAAAAAAAAAGGTTCAAATAGCTCTGAGCACTATGGGACTCAACTTCTGAGGTCATCAGTCCCCTAGAACTTAGAACTACTTAAACCTAACTAACCTTAGGACACCACACACATCCATGCCCGAGGCAGGATTCGAACCTGCGACCGTAGCGGTCTCGCGGTTCCAGACTGTAGCGCCTAGAACCGCACGGCCACTCCGACCGGCTTACCTTGTGTACGCGACACTGCTGTCATCTGTGTATGTGCATATCGCTATCCCATGATTTCTGTCATCTCATTGTATACGTTCTTTACAATCTCATGTACTCGCAGCTGCACCATGCGTCATGCAAGTTCACGGTGGGCACTGGTCTTGATGTTTTGGCTCCTCACTGTACAGACATTGGACGAACTGACTGGCAGCACCCTGCCGGATTTATCTAGCGATTGTCCGGTAACTATATGACCATAGAGTCACGTAAAACAACTCTACGACATTTACTATTTGTTTCACTGTACTGATGACCTCAAATGTTACGTCCCATAGTGCTCAGAGCCATTTGAACATTTTAGGACGTTAAAAGAGCATCCCTGGCCAAGAGAAGTTCTCTAGGAGCAAACATAGGCCTTAATTTGAGGAAGAAAATGAAATGAAATGATCGTAAGGCATTTATTGGCCGGGATATCCCCTTCGGGGTTCGGCCGCCGTATTGCAAGTCTTTTTACTTGCCGCCACTTCGGCGACTTGCGTGTCAGTGATGATAGCCACACAACATCCAATCCCATGCCGGGAATCGAACCCGGGCCCCCTTGCGTGGTAGGCGGTAAAGGTACCGCTGTGCTAGAGAGGCGGAAGAAATTTGTGAGAACGTCGTTTGGAGCAAAGACTATGGGAAAACCGCAACAGAAGAGAATCGATGCATTTGAGATGTGGCGCTACGGACGAATGTTGAAAATTAGATGGACTGACAAGGTAATGAATGAGGAAGTTCTGTGCAGAATCGGAGAGGAAAGGAATATGTGGAAAACACTGACAGGGAGAAGTGGCAGGTTGATAGGACATAAGACATGAGGGAATGACTTTCATGGTACTAGAGGGAGCTGCAGAGCGCAAAAATGTAGAGGAAGACATAGACTGGAATACATCTAGCAAATAGTTGAGGACTTAGGTTGCAAGTGCTACTCTGAGATAAAGAGGTTGACACGAAAGAGGACCCGTGGCGGTGTGCATCAAACCAGTAAAAAAAAAGGCTATGTATCACTACTCAGCGTTCTCACATATGAAAGCGTCTTCGAGGAATGTCTGAACAGAACAGTAAAAAAATCATATCCGGAAGCAGTTCAGTCTTCATGGGTCATATAAATTGACTGATATCTACGGTACGACCACACCATACGTTAAACAACAAACATGAAACTGATTGGCAATCATGATAATAAACCTCTAAATGCAATATACAGTCACATTAAAGTGGTCGATCCGTGCAAAAACGAATTTGATGTTGGTGATTTCGTCCGTATCTCCAAATTCAAGACTGTTTCGAGAAATCGTACTTACCAAACTAGACAGAGATATTTACAGTTACTAAATTACAACAAACAAACCCATGGACCTTTATGCTAAAAGACTGCAGAGGTGATGAAACAGCAGGCTGTTTCTACACAGAAGAAAAACGGAAAACGAGTGAACCAGACGTGTTGCCCGTAGAACGTGTCATTAGACGTATAGGAAGTAGATTACTTGGGTGATGGCTCAGATTTCCTTTGTCACATCGTAGTTTGGTAGACAGTAAAGATTTTATACGTAACAAGGATAAACCGCCAAGATGCACAGCTGTTTAGCATGAGTGCTAGGATCCGCATCGTATACAGGGGTAGCAATTTTGTTGACAAACATCCTGGGGAACTTTATAATCCCACATGCAATTATTATGGGCCAGAGACAAAGCTACCCGAACGTGTAGTAAGAGATGGTAAAGGTATTAAAGAATTAGATGATGCTTTTAAACAGCACAGTATTGCATACACTGCAGTTAAACATTTCGCAAAATGTCTCGCAGTAGACCGTATTTTAGCTGACAGGGCTAAGAACATATGCTCGAGAAAGGACACTGGATCTGGACGTCGAATTGCAGCACCAGCTGTTGGTAAAATAATACTACAAAATTTAAACTGAGTGCCGAGATAAGTCCCCGACAAGCTATGAACGCCGTTCACAGTTCTGGAAACGTCAAAGTAGTTGTAACAAAATATATTCACTCATCTTTGTTAGCAGCTAAAAGGCTTGAAAAGCAGGAACGAAGATAATGGCAAGTTAAAACGGTGAGAGTTCTACCATATCTAAAACCTCTGCTAGATTTCTTCCCTTCCTAATACCGGTGTCAGCTGGTCTGTTGGCAATAGTGCCTTTAGCAGGAGAAGTTAGTGCAATAGCCCAAACAGTGAAAAACTCACAAGAGCAGCATCACAAAGCCATAAGATGTAATAAATTGATAGAATCCGTAACGGTGGGAAGAGGACTGTATTTAGAACCATACCAACACGGGATAAGATTATTCATAAATACAAGTAAAAGACGTCAAGCTGTTCTACCAGACAGATTACTCACAAATATTCTCCCCATATAAATAAATAACATAACAAAATATAGTCACTGGAATTGCTTTATAGATGTTCAAAGACACTTTCTACCACAAACGTGTCTGGCTCACTTATTTCTGTATTTCTTCTGTGTAGATATAGTCTGTTATTTCATCACTTCTGTTGTCTTTTAGGATATAGGTTCTTGGGTTTGATCGTTGAAGTTTAGAAACTGCACACATATACCGAAGTTTTATTCATTAGAAAACCCTTCGCACTGCATTTATATACATCATTCAAGCGCAGTGAACTTGCATTGACTATAAAGGATTGCAACAGACGAAGTCAATAGCAACCACATGTTATGGCTCTACTCGATGTTGCTGTGAGTTAGAATAGTGTATCCACGAAAATTTAGAGCAATGAATAAATGTATGTGTGCGTACAGTATCAAAGTCTGGTACTATTGCTCTTACAGGTATTAGATCCATACAAACGGAACTTACAACTGGAGGACCGAAGTACGTCATTGGTCCTATAGGTCTGAATATCATACAAACTGAGTTAACTGCATATAAAAATCAATTATTTAAGCAAAATTGTAAGATGAGAGGAAAAATAATAATACGAAATGTGATAACATCATGTTTACTTCTGTGTAAGAAGCATTAATAAACAAGTTATTAACAAGAAATGTAATTGTCTTCACTATATTATAGAACTAGGACGTGCAAGATGCCTAGTACTATCTTGCTACATCAGACTAGGACCCTGAATTTCAGGTATTTCCACCAACCTACGATTTCATTACCAAAGATTACGTTGCTTTTGTGTGATGTTTTAATGGAACTACAATGAAACAGGCGAAGGTCTTAACGGACGGAAATAATGAAGTTCCTAAGTTATAGGATTGCCAGCTCTTTTTTTGTTATAAACATTCCTTCAAGTAAGACAGCATACTAGCAGCAAAGTAGCGTAATCATGTCTACACCTACGAAAGCCACTCGCAAAATCATCGCTCATTCGCGTTAGTCAAAATACAATTTTTTATTACTTTCAAACAGAGGAACAATACTGATGTCGCACAATACTACAGTTTCTTCAGCTTATGAATTAAACTGCTTTGCGCGCAGTTGACAGAGTTTAAACGCACAATTCTTTACACCTTTCCATCAGACAGACTAGTTTGGCGCGAACCACTTCGCTGGGCAGTCATTCGTAAGAAAGCCAATTATACACGAAGTGATTGCGGTCTCCGTAGTAATTCAATAGTTTTGTTAAAATTGACAATTAAATGATGTCCTAATTACGTCATGATAGTGCAATATAAAGAGAGTTTCAATACTGTTTTGTAAAAAACCTGAATGTTAATTTATTTATAATTAATAACACAATAAAGCAGATTAGAGAAAGATTTGACATGCCTAATTTGCTGTAATGATTTCGAGGCTGACTCAAAGGCGCGTTAGATGTTTCTCTAATCTGCTTTATTTGTTCTATATCTACATCTAATGACTACTCTGCAACTCACAATTAAGTGTCTGGCAGGGGGTTTACCGAAACACCTTCAAGCTGTTCCTCTACAGTTCCACATCTCGAGCAGAGCGTGGGAAAAACGAACACTCAAATCTTTTTGTGCGAGCTCTGATTTATGTTATGATGGCCATTTCTCCCTATTTCGGTGAGGGCCAACAAAATATTTTCACACTCTGAGTTGATAGAAATTTCACGGAAAGATCTTGCTGTAACGAAAGACGCCAACCCGATTCGCGTACACTGGACTCGCGTTCGGGAGGACGACGGTTCAAACCCGCGTCCGCCATCCTGACTTAGGTTTTCCGTTATTCCCCTAAATAGCTTCAGGCAAATGGCTCGAGGGTTCCTCTGAAAGGGCACGGCCGATTTCCTTCCCCATCCTCCCCTCAACCGGTGGGACCGGTCACTTCGCTGTTTGGCCCCTTCTAACTCAACTTGCGTATTATACCCATGACACTCTCTTCCCTATTTCACGTAATACAAAGCGAGCTGCCCTTCTTTGAACTTTTTCGATGTCCACCATCAATCCTATCTGATGCGGATCCCGCACCGCATAGCAGAGGGCGGACAAGCGTCTTGTAAGGAGTCTCTTTAGTATGCCTGTTGTATTTTCTAAGTGTTCTGTCAATAAATCGCAGACTTTGATTTGCTTACCTATTTGATCGTTCCAATTTAAGTTATTCGTAATTGTAATCCCTAACTATTTATTTGAATCCAGAGCTTTTAGATTTGTATAATTTGTGTGAATGCGAATTCCTTTTAGTATACACGTGGATAGCTTCACACTTTTAATTAATTATAATCATTTTCTATTCACACCAGACACTGACCTAAGGGCAAGCTTCATGCGACGCACCTATAGAGAACGTTTTTGAGACTCAGTTTAATTCTACAAGATTTTTGCTTTTAGACAAACCATTTAACAAAATCTCTGACTGTTTTTTCTTCAAAATTATTTTCTATTTTCAAGCTTCGCTCAGAAACTGTGAAATATACCATATTAAAATATCAGTCGGTAATCTGTTATTATTAAGATTACATAGATCAATAGAAAGCAGAGAAATTTCAATTTACGCTCTGATTTGATACTTTTGACATTTCATTTACGTAGCTAGCAGCATTTGTTCGTTTCTTCCCTCAAACTACTACTTCAGTTTTTCTTAATAACACCGATTACTGTGAAACATTTTTTTTTTCAAAATTAGATCTCACGCAGATCAATTTGACACTTCTTTTGCCTAAGAAAACTCGGACAGATATCAATTTCGTGATTTCTAGGGAGTCTTTTTGCCTCAAACGTTTGACCAATCAGAGGTTTGGCACGCAGACAAGAGGATAAGCCTCCCTCCATCTTTCATTACAGTAGCTAGTCAGAACTTACATAGTTTCAGTTGGCACAGTTTCCACGAGTGGTGTATTCAGGTAGCCGCATCTGTCATGTTCGTCCCATCCCACCTTGTAACGTGACTACTGTAGCCTTGCCCTCCTCACTTGGAATATGTAGGAGTAAATCAATTACCCCAATACCCAAAAATATGTGCACTTTCCTTCTTTTACCGTGTTTGTAACTTACCTTCCTTTTCCTTCTGTTCTGGACAAGTGACAGGTTTCATTTCCTCCTCGTTTCCTATTTTGTTTCCTTTGAATATGCTTTCATCTTTTAATCGTGTCTCTGTTTTGCTACGGTCGCAGGTTCGAATCCTGCCTCGGGCATGGATGTGTGTGATGTCCTTAGGTTAGTTGGGTTTAAGTAGTTCTGAGTTCTAGGGGACTGATGACCACAGATGTTAAGTCCCATAGTGCTCAGAGCCATTTGAACCATTTTGAACCGTGTCTCTTTTTTACAGACCATTCCACACCTCTTCTCTTACTGGCCATGTCTTGGAATCCTCTTTATATGACACTTTCCTTCCGAAAAACATCTCATTCTGCTGCTCCTTCTGCTTCTATCTTGTGTATTTCCAAAACTCTTTTTTAACTTCTCTGATACAGTGTATTGTTAATTTCTTTTCCCAGACATACTTGAAGATTGTTTTATCAGCCTATAGTCATTTAGCCTGCACAAATGTCCACAAATTATCACTCGTTATTTCTCTATTATTTTTTATATTTTCTGTATTTAGATATATTTAATCTTTGCTTTCAAATTTCCAGGTTTTTTCCTTCCTTGCTGGACCCAAAACTTTTCACGTAATTCTTCTAATGCTTCCGGTTTGCCTAATATATAATTCATTGTAAGGCATTATCTTGCCTATCGACGTTCTAGCTTCTCTACCATGTTGTAATGTATAATTTATATATTTCTTGAAGTGTGCCTTTTATTTTAAATTTTTTTTGTCATCCCATATTCTGTTTCTATTTTTTGTATTCTTTCATGTATGGAAGAGTTTTCTAACCCATTTTTTAAATTAGGTCGTATAAATACTTCAATATGTGAGCTTTCCATTTGCCAAATGATTGTAAGGAATTTTGTGCACTTTGTCTTTCCGCAGATATTCTTAAATCTGCTTTATTTGTTGTTTGTTCCAAGAGACTGACTTGTAATTCTGCATCTGCTAGATTTTCAGATAGTACAGCAAAATCGTCTGCAAATTCCAGGGAATTCATTACACTGTTTCTTTCGTCCCAATTTAATTGGTGATACTTGACAGTCTTAACTGCTCATCCAAAATTCTTACAACTTTTGCTAGCACGTAGTTGAAGAGATCTGGAGGTACACGCTTCACCCATTGCTTCTGTGTACATCAATCCCACAACACATCACAGGCTACGAGAAATGCGTTGTGCGCATTTGGGGTTCGGCAACAAAACAGTTACCACAGTTTTTGACAGTGGGGTTTGTCGTCGAAGTAACGTAATTTCAGGATCAGTTACGTGTTAACGCAACAATGAATTAAAACGAGTAATCCCACCTCGGTTAGAGCGCTCGTACAAATAAATTAGTTTACAAAATGTCGTGAAAGAGAGTTTCGTAAACAGTACAAGTGTAATAAATTCTTTGGAATGGTGCTGAAATTGATTCTGAAGCCGGATAATCGCTCTCGTTCCTGACGTGATGCACAACAGTGGGATGGAGGATTTATAGGGGCGCGTGCGTCACTGATCGGATCGTTACCGAGTCGCTCGTGTGGTAATCGCTTCTGCTCCCTGGTGTTTGTACCTCTCCTCCATTAGTAGATCATGCTTCTCTCCTGCCTTTGTCGCATTTGTTCGATATTGTTCCTCTCCTACGTAAAAAAAAAAAAAAAAAAAAAAAAAAATTAGCAGTGGCACCCAGTGGGACGGGAATTAATTTGTCTCGCGCACAGAACTGAGAATCTGCCTAAGAAGAAACAGCGGCTCTGGTTTCTAAATCGGCATTAACGGCCGGAATAGCGGCACAATAATGACACGTCCCTTCAAAACTGACGTCCGCCGAGGCTTTTTGTAGAGATAAGTCAGCAGTTCTTAGCGGGTCTAATTTTACAGGACAACAGAGTAACGGTGTTGGTGGCGGGAAGGTCTACATTTACATTCTACATTTATACTCCGCAAGCCACCCAACGGTGTGTGGCGGAGGGCACTTTACTTTTATTCTCATGGTCTACTTATCGCAGTAAGTTCGACAAGTCTCCGACTAGGTCTAGGGCGACACGACACGCACCTCGACTACGAAAAGCTGCTAAAAACTGACTGTACTGTATGTGACCCTACACTGTATTCTTTTAAATACACTCCTGGAAATTGAAATAATAACACCGTGAATTCTTTGTCCCAGGAAGGGGAAACTTTATTGACACATTCCTGGGGTCAGACACATCACATGATCACACTGACAGAACCACAGGCACATAGACACAGGCAACAGAGCATGCACAATGTCGGCACTAGTACAGTGTATATACACCTTTTGCAGCAATGCAGGCTGCTATTCTCCCATGGAGACGATCGTAGAGATGCTGGATGTCGTCCTGTGGAACGGCTTGCCATGCCATTTCCACCTGGCGCCTCAGTTGGACCAGCGTTCGTGCTGGACGTGCAGACCGCGTGAGACGACGCTTCATCCAGTCCCAAACATGCTCAATGGGGGACAGATCCGGAGATCTTGCTGGCCAGGGTAGTTGACTTACACCTTCTAGAGCACGTTGGGTGGCACGGGATACATGCGGACGTGCATTGTCCTGTTGGAACAGCAAGTTCCCTTGCCGGTCTAGGAATGGTAGAACGATGGGTTCGATGACGGTTTGGATGTACCGTGCACTATTCTGTGTCCCCTCGACGATCACCAGTGGTGTACGGCCAGTGTAGGAGATCGCTCCCCACACCATGATGCCGGGTGTTGGCCCTGTGTGCCTCGGTCGTATGCAGTCCTGATTGTGGCGCTCACCTGCACGGCGCCAAACACGCATACGACCATCATTGGCACCAAGGCAGAAGCGACTCTCATCGCTGAAGACGACACGTCTCCATTCGTCCCTCCATTCACGCCTGTCGCGACACCACTGGAGGCGGGCTGCACGATGTTGGGGCGTGAGCGGAAGACGGCCTAACGGTGTGCGGGACCGTAGCCCAGCTTCATGGAGACGGTTGCGAATGGTCCTCGCCGATACCCCAGGAGCAACAGTGTCCCTAATTTGCTGGGATGTGGCGGTGCGGTCCCCTACGGCACTGCGTAGGATCCTACGGTCTTGGCGTGCATCCGTGCGTCGCTGCGGTCCGGTCCCTGGTCGACGGGCACGTGCACCTTCCGCCGACCACTGGCGACAACATCGATGTACTGTGGAGACCTCACGCCCCACGTGTTGAGCAATTCGGCGGTACGTCCACCCGGCCTCCCGCATGCCCACTATACGCCCTCGCTCAAAGTCCGTCAACTGCACATACGGTTCACGTCCACGCTGTCGCGGCATGCTACCAGTGTTAAAGACTGCGATGGAACTCCGTATGCCACGGCAAACTGGCTGACACTGACGGCGGCGGTGCACTAATGCTGCGCAGCTAGCGCCATTCGACGGCCAACACCGCGGTTCCTGGTGTGTCCGCTGTGCCGTGCGTGTGATCATTGCTTGTACAGCCCTCTCGCAGTGTCCGGAGCAAGTATGGTGGGTCTGACACACCGGTGTCAATGTGTTCTTTTTTCCATTTCCAGGAGTGTATTAATATGCTAAAAGTTCATTCTACGTATCGGCTATATGCGAGTACTTCGAAAAATAACCGTACTGTATTTTTAAATTGAAAAGTCGGGAAAAAACTACCACCTTGTCCTTACTAAAGTAACAAGCGCTCGTTACAGACGCACATTTCATAGTAGGAAATTTAACTTTAATCTACCTGCCATTTTTCTCCTCAGTTGATTCATACGAAGCACTCAATGCGTCAGTGTCCATGTCGAGCTAACGACCATCTAATAAGAAATCACGATAAAGTCATTGTACTAACAGTCTAACGTTCATATGGTACTCGGACGTGTGTCATGTTCGCCAAAATATTACATAGTTTCCTACTCATTAATAAGGAAGTGCCTCTTAGCGAAGTCTGCGTAATACGCCACGTGGTGCTACGACATGTAGTAAAGATAATTTTCAAAAAATAAATGGCGCTGAGCACTATGCGACTTAATTTCTGAGGTCATCAGTCGCCTAGAACTTAGGACTAATTAAACCTAACTAACCTAAGGACATCACACACATCCATGCCCGAGGCAGGATTCGAACCTGCGACCGTAGCGGTCGCTCGGCTCCAGACTGTAGCGCCTAGAACCGCACGTCCACTCCGGCCGGCAAAGATAATTTTCCCGTCAGTCAACAACATTCTTATAATTGTCATCAAAATCGAATATTAATGCTCATTTCCACTTTATGCTGTCTGCTATCACATTGTCTTCAGCGAAATGCGCTACTGAAACACGTTACCAAAATATTCAGGGCCTCTGCAAAGCTACACTTACACTCTGAAGACTTCATAACGATTCCTCGATATTTTTGTCCAAGCGATCTTCCAGCTCCAGAAAGCGAGAACGTACTCTTCTCCGATTGCCTGAGAGACGATGGCGAACGAGAGTTATATCTGCTGATGTATAACTAGGTACTGTACCTACATCACTATACAAAATCTTGTGATAAATTTACGTATTTTACCTAAATATGTTCTCTAAATCCAGGAAAATTTAACTAACGATGTCTTTACGTGTCCGAAGGACAGGAGTAAAGATATTACTTTTAGATATAAATACATACTGTGGTGTCACCGCCAGACACCACACTTGCTAGGTGGTAGCCTTTAAAACGGCCGCGGTCCGTTAGTATACGTCGGACCCGCGTGTCGCCACCGTCAGTGATTGCAGATCGAGCGCCGCCACACGGCAGGTCTAGAGAGACCTCCTAGCACTCGCCCCAGTTGTACAGCAGACTTTGCCAGAGATGGATCAATGACAAATACGCTCTCATTTGCCGAGACGATAGTTAGCATAGCCTTCAGCTACGTCATTTGCTACGACCTAGCAAGGCGCCATTACCAGTTAATATTGAGATTGTAAAACATGTACCGTCAAGAGCGATGTACACCAATTATGGATTAAAGATAAGTATTCAAGCAACTACGTTCTTTATTTATTAGACTCAACTCCTTTAATTGTTCCAGACCTCACGCCAGTCTGCGTGAGCGTAAACGCGTGCATTTCGGCCTCCTCTAGCATCACGGTGTTGGCTCTTCTGCCAACACATCACATACTGTTTCTTCATTATGTCTTTCATATGGTGGACGTAATCCGCTACATGAATGCACAATATTGGTTCCACGCTCATACATTCTGGATCACACTTTCAAGATTCATTTTTCATCAAGGTTTTCATTCACTGCACCGTACCTTCTGAAAGCATGAAAACTGTTTATTGTTACGAAATACGTAAAATTTCAAATTTTATGGATATTTCTATATGTGAACAACTGCTAAGGCTGTCAATTTAAAATTTGTGAACTGCTATTCCAATTTGACAAAGTAGTAAATGTAAATGTGGTGTGACTAGGGCCTCCCGTCAGGTAGACCGTTCACTGGGTGCTAGTCCTTCGATTTGACGCCACCTCAGCGGCTTGCACGTCGATGGGGATGAAATGATTATGATTAGTACAACACAAGACCCAGACCCTGAGAGGAGAATATCTCCGACCCAGCCGGGAATCGAACCCGGGCCCTTACGATGGACATTTTGTCGCGCTGACCACTCAGCTACCAGGGGTGGACGACAAACTAGTGAAAAATTTATTAAAACTGGCAAGAGTTGTCTGATAGGTCTGTGTACGATTTAGCGGCCGGATAAACAATCCCACTGGATTACGCCAAGTGGTGCACACATGGTGTGGGATCACACCTCCCTGCATAGCATCTGCATAGGCACTCACAAGGGAACCTCCCCATCGCAACCCTCTCAGATTTAATTATAAGTTGGCACAGTGGATAGGTCTTGAAAAACTAAACACAGATCAATCGAGAAAACAGGAAGAAGTTGTGTGGAACTATGAAAAAATAAACAAAATATACGAACTGAGTAGTCCATGTGCAGGATATGCAACATCAAGGAAGGTGTCAGCTCAGGAGCGCCGTGGTCCCGTGGTTAGCGTGAGCACCTGCGGAATGAGAGGTCCATGGTTCAAGTCTTCCCTCGGGTGAAAATTTCACTTTCTCTATTTTTGCAAAGTTATGATCTGTCCGTTCGTTCATTGACGTATCTGTTAACTGTAATAAGTTTAGCGTCTGTGTTTTTCGACCGCACTGCAAAACTGTGCGATTAGTAGATGAAAGGACGTGCCTCTCCAATGGGAACCGAAAACATTTGATCGCAAGATCATAGGTCAACCGATTCCTCCACAGGAAAACACGTCTGATATATTCTATACAACACTGATGACGGCATGTGCGTCACATGACAGGAATATGTTGTCGACCCACCTAACTTGCACACTTGGCGAATGGGTAAAAAGATTCTTCTACCTTGCCCGATTTAGGTTTTCTTGTGGATGTGATAATCAATCCCAAAAAAGTGATGAAAACATAAGCGTTTGTCACATAAACTGAAAAAAAGTTAAAACTTTTCACCCGGGCGAAGGCTTGAACCACGGACCTCTCGGTCCGCAGCTGCTCACGCTAACCAAAAGACCTGAGCTTGCTCTTTCCTTTTGTTGCCTATCTTGCGCATGGACTACTCAGTTTGTATATTTTGCTTATTTTTTCATAGTTCCACATAACTTCTTCCTGTTTTCTCGATTGATCTGTGTTCAGTTTTACAAGGCCTATCCACTGTGACAACTTATAACTAAATCTGAGGGGGGTACGATGGGGAGGTTCCCTTGTCAGTAGCTCCTCCTCAACAGTGAATTCATGTTGCTACGCCACAAGTTAAGATTAATTTCTGAACCCGACAAGTACTGGGTGTACTTATGCAATAGGATATTTAAGTAGCCGGCCGCTGTAGTCGAGCGATTCTAGGCGCTTCATTCCGGAACCACGCGGCTGCTATAGTCGCAGGTTCGAATCCTGCCTCGGGCATAGATGTGTGTGATGTCCTTAGGTTAGTTAGGTTTAAGTAGTTCTAAGTCTAGGGGACTGATGACCTCAGATTTTAAGTCCCATAGTGCTTAGAGCTATATGAACCATTTGATTTGAACCTTCAACTGTGGAAAACGATAAATAACTTACAGAACTGTATGATACAGCAATGAATGAAGTATATCTTCAAGTTTTATTTACAAATGTTAACTATGGGTACCTTCGGAGATATGCAACAAATTCACGATGATAATGTGGTGGCGCGCCATCTCGCTGGAAAATAAATTCTGTTCCCAATCCTGTTGTTGTTGAGTATGTCCACGTAGGACTGCCGAACTTGTTCAATTGCTTCGTCACAGGCTGTTGGGCGACCATGACCTGGCGTCCTATGGTATGTACTGCCAGTTTCGGTGGAACCATTGTACCGGTTAATGAAACGATAAACGACACTGCATCGTTACGCGTCTGCGTGATAACTGTTGGAATAACTGATTCGCGCATGTCACCTAGCTGGAACATTGGGAACTAAGAGTGTTGGGCGAGAATAAAACTTCGAGATGTTCTGCATTCAGCACTGTATCAAACATTTCTATAACTTCCATACACTTTCCACAAGTAAAGGTTATTTTTTGGCCTCACAAGACTGAGTGCATCCCGCGTGCTAACAGCACCTCGCAGAGCTGGTTAGTGACCCATTCAAGTGCTAGCCAAGCCCGACAGCGCTTAATTATAGTGATCTGACGGGAACTGAGCTTACCACTACGGCAAGACGGTTGTCTGCTTTTATATAGGTAATTTATAAACACTCTGTCTTTAGTGATAGCTTATGTTGTGTACGACTACGACTTTTCATCTTCAGTGGTTTAACAGTGGAGTCGGGAGGACGGCGGTACATATCGCTATTCGTCCATCCAGCTTTAGTTTTTTCGTGGTTTCCCTAAATCTCTTCTGACAGACGCCGGGACGCTTACTATGGAAAGGAGACGCCCGAACTCTTTCCTCTGTCCGAGCTTTTGCTCGTAACTAATGACCTTCCTTCCTTTTCGCAATGAGAATGAACTTTAAGTGTTACAACGTGTTGAAGGGTGCCTACTTATAACCATGTCTGTACCACGTTGTCATTCAGTAAACCATATCGATTTTGAGAGGTCGAACAGGTTCAGAGAGCCTGTTTGAGTTGGATGACACCTTGATCTTTCTAGCAGAATTTGACAAAAGTGTTAAGATCTGCAAATATATCGATCGTTTTCTTGTCTTATAGTTACGAAGTTGCTGGTGATTGTTTCCGGGTGATGTTACCGTTTTTCAGCTGTCTAGAAGATCCTTATCAAAAAGCATAAAATGAATTCAACTTACAGCTGATCTGCGATCTCTTTCTACAAGTTCTGAAACGTTTACCATGTTTCGTGAAAGTAATACGTAAGCGAGAACAAATTGACCGTCACAGAAGGCAAAAGATACAGGCACCCAGCTTGACGCTGGTTTCTTGACTTTCGGAAGGCACTCGATGTTCTACACTCCCACCTAATGGACAAAATACGAGCGTACGGATATCAAAGCAGCCTTGTCAGTGAATTGAAGAGTTTCTGGCAGATAGAATACAGAATGACATTCTTAATGGAGAGAAATCTGAACCGTTACAATTTTTTTTTTCATAGTTGTCGTATCCGTTATCCCCAGGTAATGCCCTCTAGTGTGTTTCAGCGTTGCACTGCGCATAAAGTGAATAGGAATTTTCCGCCAGGGAAGGACCGGTCGTCGGCTTGTGGCCCTTATCTGGCGCACGCTCCCCTGCGCGCTCGTTTCTCGCATGGCTTCCGTGTTTCTCACTCGCGTAATCACAAGAAACAAAAGACGCCAGCAGTAAGTGCGAGTACTGTACACTCACCTAGGCTGAAACATATTCTTCTGTATCTCGTTTCGCATGACGGTGCAGTAATGTTCTGTAAGATGAAACTAGTCAACAGACGTAGCTACAGGGTGTTTTAACGCAGTCAGGCGTTGCGCGGAAGCGAAAATCAGGGAGGCGGTCCCCTAACACTGCACGCAGCATTGTCTTATCTCGGAGTCTGACAATCTTTTATGATAGTTTCTGTCTTTGTAATACTGTCTTAAGAACAATGGCGGTGAGTGCTTTTACACTACTCTGAATGAAATTACCATTCGTCTTTTCGGTACTCGTTTTTTCTTTGGAAAAAGGTTGCATTGTTGTCGTTGTTGTTGTTGTTGTTGACGACTTCAGTCCAAAGACTGGTTTGATGCAGCTCTCCACACTACTCTATCCTGTGCAAGCCTCTTCATCTCCGAATAACTACTGAAACCTACATCCCTCTGAATCTGCTTAGTGTATTTATCTCTTGGTGTCCCTCTACGATTTTTGCCCTCCACGCTTCTCTCAAGTACTAAATTTTCGATCCCTTGATGCCTCAGAACGTGTCTTACCAACGGATCCCTTCTTCTAGTCAAGTTGTGCCACAAATTCTTCTTCTCCCTAATTCTATTCAATAGCTCTTCATTACTTACGTGGTCTACCCATCTAATCTTCAGTATTCTTCTGTAGCACCACAGTTGGAAAGCTTCTCTTCTTGTCTAAATTATTTATCGCCCATGTTTCACTTCCATACATGGCTACACTCCATACAAATAAGGCTTTCTAACATTAAATGTGTACTCGATGTTAACAAATTTCTTTCATTGAGAAACGCTTTCCTTGCCATAGACAGCCCTCATTTTATATCCTCTCTACTTCGACGATCATCAGCGATTTTTCTCCTTAGATAGCAAAACTCATCTCCTACTTTCAGTTTCATTTGCTAATTTAATTTCTTCAGCATCATCTGATTTAATTCGACTACATTCCATTATCCTCGTTTTGCTATTGTTGATGTTCATCTTATATCTCCCTTTCAAGACACTGCTTCAGTTGCTGTTCCAGGTCCTTTGCTGTCTCTGACAGAATTACAATGTAGTAGGCAAACGTCAAAGTTTTTTTTTCTTCTCCATGGATTTTAATTCCTACTCCAAATATTTCTTTTGTTTCCTTTACTGCCTTCTCAATATACAGAATGAATAACATCGGCGCCGGCCGTCGTGGCCGAGCGGTTCTAGGCGCTCCAGTCTGGAACCGCGCGACCGCTACGGTCGCAGGTTCGAATCCTGCCTCGGGCATCGATGTGTGTGTTGTCCTTAGTTTAGTTAGGTTTAAGTAGTTCTAAGTTATAGGGGACTGATGACCTCAGAAGTTAGGTCCCATAATGCTCAGAGCCATTTGAACCATTTGAATAACACCGGCGATAGGCTATAACCTTGTCCCATTCCCTTCTCAACCACTGCTTCCCTTTAGTGCCCCTCAATTCTTATAACTGCTATGTGGTTTCTATACTAATTGTAAATAGCATTTCGCTGCCTGCATTTTAGTCCTGCCACCTTCAGAATTTGAAAGAGAGTATTCTAGTCAACATTGTCAAAAGCTTTCTTTAATTCTACAAATTTTAGGAACTTAGGTTTGTCTTTGCTTTACCTGTTTTCTAAGGTAAGTCGTACAGTCAATATTGCCTCGTTTGTTCCAATATTCCTACGAAATCTAAATTGATCTTCCCCGAGGTCGGGTTCTACTAGTTTTTCCATTCGACTGTAAAGAATTCGTGTTAGTATTTTGCAAGCTTTACTTATTAAACTGATAGTTCGGTAAGGTTGCATTATCTGACGAAAAGTGTCCAGATACCCCAATGTACCGAGAGAGGTGGCACAGTGGTTATCAAACTGGACTCGCATTCTGGAGGACGACGGTTCAATCCCGCGTCAGCCATCCCGATTTAGGTTTTACGTGATTTCCCTAACTCGCTTCAGGCAAATGGCGGGAGGGTTCCTTTGAAAGGGCACTGCTCACTTCCTTCCCCATCCTTCCCTAACGCGATAGGGCCGATGACCTCGCTGTTTGGTCACTTCCCACGAATCAAGAAACAACAGAAATACCTATGTAATGCAGAACTGACCACTAATGTGACGAGAATCGAATTTATCAGTATAAAAGAAGGGGGGAAGCATTGTGTTGCAGCTTAGTGAAGCAACTTCACCTATTTCAAAACTGTCCAACATCCATATCTAACAAGGAACAACCACATCTAAACCAAGACCAGGCAAATCTAATGTAACGACGGACTGTATCTGTCGACGATAACGGAGGGTGGCTGTAAAATATTGCATGAAATCGCAGAGGGAATCACTCTTGTGCTACCAGCAATCCAACAAGCACAATAACTACCTAGGGAATTACAAACAATGGGGCACAATGATGACGCACCTCCTCGTAAGTCACATTTTTCTGTAGTCAGTGCTAAAAGATCCTCGAAGCGGTGTAAAGAGTGACACCACGGGACAATGGACTATGTGCAGTGGTGAATCGTGCTATACCATGCGGCAATCTGATGGAAGGGTTTAGGTTTTGCCAATGACTGGGGAACGTTATCTGCGTTCACTTGTAATGCGGTGAAGTCGGAAGAAGCGGCGTTGATATACGGGTGTTTTTTGTGGTTAGGGTGTGGTCCCCTTATTGCGATTCAGAAAATGCTAGATAGTGAAGGATACGTTCACATTTAACCGCATTTTGTACTGAATGTAGTAGAGAAACAATCTGGAAACGATGACTGTTTGTATGTGTATGCCGCGCGGGATTAGCCGAGCGGTCTAGGGCGCTGCAGTAATGGACTATGCGGCTGGTCCCGGCGGAGATTAGAATCCTCCCTCGGGCCTGGGTGGGTGAGTTTGTCCTTAGGATAATATAGGTTAAGTAGTGTGTAAGCTTAGGGACTGATGACCTTAGCAGTTAAGTCCCATAAGATTTCACACACATTTGAACAATTTTTCTATGTACGTGACAATGCACCCTGTCATAAATCATCTGTGAGGCAATGATTTGTGGATAGTAACATTCCTAAAATGATCTGTCCTGCCCAGAGCCCCGAACTGAAGCAATGGAACACCTCTAGGATGAGTTAGAACGTCGACTAGCTCCAGACCCCTGCGCTCAACATCACTACCTTTCCCAGTTTCGGCTCTTGAGGAAGAATGTCATTCCGCCACAGTCATCCGGAAATCTTGACTGAAAGTGTCCCCAGAGGAACTCAGCCGTCATAACGGCAAAAGATGGGCACACCCAACTTTAATGTCCACTAATATGTTTACCGAGCGAGGTGGCGTAGTGATCAGCACACTCTACTCGCATTCGGGAGGACGACGGTTCAAAGCTGCGTCCGGCCATCCAGATTTAGGTTTTTCCCTGATTTCCCTAAACCGCTCCAGCCGTGCTCTGAAAGGGCACGGCTGATTTTCTTCCCCATCCTTGACACAATCCGAGCTTGGGCTCCGTCGGTAGGACGTTAAATCCAGTCTAATGGCCAATAAAAATTGCTACACCAAGAAAAAATGGAGATAATAAACGGGTATTCCTTGGACAAATATATTCTACTAGAACTGACATGTGATTACATTTTCACGCAATTTGGGTGCATAGATCCTGAGAAATCAGTACCCAGAACAACCACCTCTGGCCGTAATAACGGCATTGATGGCTTGTACAGGTACAGCTGCCCATGTAGCTTCATCAAGAGTAGTAACTGGCGTATTATGACGAGCCACCATTGACCAGACGTTTTCAATTGGTGAGAGATCTGGAGAATGTGCTGGCCAGGCAGCAGTCGAACATTTTCGGTATCCAGAAAGGCCCGTGCAGGACCTGCAACATGCGGTCGTACATTATCCTGCTGAAATGTAGAGTTTCACAGGGATCGAATGAAGGGTAGAGCCACGGGTCGTAACACATCTGAAATGTAACGTCCACTGTTCAAAGTGCCGTCAATGCGAACAAGAGGTGACAGAGACGTGTAACCAGTGGCACCCCATAACATCACGCTGGGTGATACGCCAGTATGGCGACGACGAATACACGGTTCCAATGTGCGTTCACCGCAATGTCGCCAAACACGAATGCGACCATCATGATGCTGTAAACAGAACCTGGATTCATCCGAAAAAATGACGTTTTGCTATTCGTGCACCCAGGTTCGTCATTGAGTACACCATCGCAGGCGCTCCTGTCTGTGGTGCAGCGCCAAGGGTAACCGGAGCCATGGTCTCTGAGCTGATAGACCATGCTGCTGCAAACGTCGTCGAACTGTTCGTGCAGGTGGTTGTTGTCTTGCAAACGTCCCCATCTGTTGACTCAGGGATCGAGACGTGGCTGCACGATCCGTTACAGCCATGCGGATAAGGTGCCTGTCATCTCGACTGCTAGTGATAAGAGGCCGGTGGGATCGAGCACGGCGTTCCGTATTACTCTCCTGAACTCACCGATTCCATATTCTGCTAACAGTCATTGGATCTCGATCAACGCGAGCAGCAATGTCGCGATACGATAAACCACAATCACGATAGGCTACAATCCGACCTTTATCAAAATCGGAAACGTTATGGTACGCATTTCTCCTCCTTACACGAGGCATCACAACAATGTTTCACCAGGTAATGCCGGTCAACTGCTGTTTGTGTATGAGAAATCGGTTGGAAACTTTCCTCATGTCAGCACGTTGTAGGTGTCGCCACCGGCGCCAACCTTGTGTGAATGCTCTGAAAAGCTAATCAGTTGGATACCACAGCATCTTCTTCCTGCCGGTTAAATTTCGCGTCTGTGGCACGTCATGTTCGTTGTGTAGCAATTTTAATGGCCAATAGTGTATGTTTCCAGATGCTTTTAATCAAATAGTGTATCTACCAGAAGTTGTTGTTTGGTGAAAAAAGATCGGTGTAAGTTATTCGTGTTGCACTGAAGCACTCCACATTCCTGTTTTCCCCCATAGAGAGACTCTGGATGCAGATGGTGAATATTTTCAGAAATGCAATGTCGATTGTTCTGCGAATTCACATACCCAAATGAATGTAACCATACTTCATTAGAAAAAAAGATCGTTTCAGGAGCGACCTACCCGTCATGCACGGACTCCAATGGCCAGTTGCAGTCCTCGCGTACAGTAACAGCGTCTGAACAGGTCAGTCGATAAACTACCGTTACTGTACGAGGCCTGAATTCGTGCGCAGCTCTGAGAGCACGTACCAGTTACTCGTCAGTCTGAAGTGCAAAATGGCGGGACAGTTTTCTCGATCTCCTAACCAAGGTCACGCCTAATCGAAACGCCATCTTCCAGACTCCGAGTAATGAGCCATAGCGCTTCCGACGGTCCGTAGCTGCCTCCCGTGCGTTGGCTTCCACTCCAGGTCGGATACAGTGTTAACGTCGTATGTGAAATACCTTATATTACAGAAAAGATCTAACAATGGCTCATGAAGAGCCGAAACCAGTTATGAAACGAAAACAGTTATTACTTTCAAGAGTGGTTCATAAACTTCCTGTATACAAATCAAAGTTATCGCTGATTATCCGACAGATTTTATGTCTACTTTCATAAAAGTGGACCAAAGCAGGTACCTACCTGGAGGCTAGTAGTAACACCACTAATAACGTCCTTGGTGTAATGTGGTACGCCCTTTTCGTAGTACGAACAATGAACTGAATCAGCATATGTGGGCGTACCGTTGAAGTGAAATCCAAATCACAAAGCAGCTTGGCATTTTCTGCTTATTCATTGTTTCGAGAGGTCAAAGTGTTAATTGCTGAAAAAAAATCACGATGCTGACTGAGAATCGGATTCCGTACCTTTGAATTTGTAATTAGGCGCTGCCTCATGCGGTCACCAAGTTAACGATAACGCAATAAATACCTCAGACCTGCTCTTCTCTCAGTTTCATTTCAGAAATGTGGAAGGGACTACGTCAGCTCCCCATCTTCCATTCTTGGCGAACAATATAGTCCACCGCGGCAGATTTTCACTTTGATTTCTTCTAATACAGGTCATGGTGCTAAGGGTACAATTTAATAATTTACTTCATGCCTTTCGACATTAACGTCTGTGTTGTCAGATTAAGGGTCGGAGAAACCATTTTCAAAATAACAGAAATGAGTTTCTCGAAGTCAAAATGGCTCTCGCTGTTAAGAAAAAACAGAAAAGTGGTCATAGAAAACGCAGGTGGCAGTAGAAAGTCACAAACTTTTGTCGTAATAAGCGTGTGTTGAAAACATGTTTCCACTATTTCGCAGAAACAGAATTTCTGAAATAGTTATACAGGTACTAGAATTCAGGAAATTTGGACACTAAAAGTGATTTTCTATAAGTTACAAATAAAAATGACATTAAAGGGGCATACTGCAGGGCAGAAAATACTCTAGTGACCAAACCGCTATTTCCACATCCTGTATCTAATTGCCAGCCGAATTGGGCGAGCGGTTCTAGGCGCTACAGTCTGGAACCGCGCGACCGCTACGGTCGCAGGTTCGAATCCTGCCTCGGGCATGGATGTGTGTGGCGTCCTTAGGTTAGTTAGGTTTAAGTAGTTCTAAGTTCTAGGGGACTGATGAAAAAAAAAAAAATGGTTCAAATGGTTCTGAGCACTATGGGACTTAACATCTCTGGTCATCAGTCCCCTAGAACTTAGAACTACTTAAACCTAACTAACCTAAGGACATCACACACATCCATGCCCGAGGCAGGAGTCGAACCTGCGACCGTAGCAGTAGCGCGGTTCCGGACTGCGCGCCTAGAACCGCTAGACCACCGCGGCCGGCGGGACTGATGACCTCAGCGGTTAAGTCCCATAGTGCTCAGAGCCATTTGAACCATTTCAGCCTGTATCTAATTCAGGATATACTCATAAAAATTGTCGATAGATGTCCGTACGATCGTGTTCTGCACGGAAGATGCCATTCCTGTCAACAGGCAACCATGCCAACGATGACGGGGGAGGGGGGGGGGGGGGGGGCACCTATCAAACGTGGTAGTGTTGCGGTGTAACCCCACATCCACAATCGCTGCATATGCTGTCACAGACGGTGCAGAATAGCACAGAGAAGACGGATACCAGGCTGAATGCGGTGGAGGGCCATAGGAAGATTGGATGCAGCACAGTCGCAAAGTGTGGCCCGAAGCCTAACCGTGAATCATTATGTTGTTCTCGGATGTGGCGACTGTTTATTGAAATTGAAACTGTATCCCGAAGACCAGGGCACTGATGATTACGTTTGACATCAGAGAGACACTACTGTTATATGGCTGTAAGGGCATGACAGTACCACCTTAATACGGAGTCGCCAACAGGTCACCTGGACGGTTGAACAGTGGGCCAATGTTCTTATCACAGATGAGTCCCGATGTGGTCTGGAGAGTGAATCTCGACGGATTCGCATACGGAGGGAACGTGTAACACGATTTCGGGGCCCAAAAATTGTGGAAAGAGACCGATATCGAGAAGGATCCTTAATCGTGTGGGCAGCGATTGTCATGACCAATCGAATACCTCTTCATGAAACTGTACGGGTGAATCGGCAAGGTTTAACTGCTATCACGCATAGTGACGAGATCTTGGGACCTCATATGCGGTTGTTGCGAGGTGCTGTTGGCTTAGATTTCTTATTGATGGGCGATAATACTCGACCTCTTAGAGCACGGCTGATTTATGTTTTCTTGGAAACGGAAAATATTGCAAGCATGCGGATCACGTCAGCATCCACGAACAACTTTCCAAGGAATGCGAACAGCTCTGCAGGAAGAATAGGTGTTATTGCCCCTACATGAGACTGATGACATCGTTCACAGCATGTTCCGTCGTTGTCAGGCCTGTATTGGTGCCAGAGGTGGTCACACCTCATACTGAGCGCATTAACCAGGTGTCAGAATGTGTATGTAAATCCGATAAGTTGGAGAAAACGGAGAACTTTTTAGTCTACCGTAATGGTTATTGCAGTTGTTTACGTTCTGTATTCTTTGCATTGTTTCTACTTTACGATCACGTGTTTGAACTGTTATGTGGCAAAATGAAAGCAGCCGGCCGGATTGGCCGAGCGGTTCTAGGCGCTTCAGTCTGGAACCGCGCGACCGCTACGGTCGCAGGCTCGAATCCTGCCTCGGGCATGGATGTGTGTGATGTCCTTAGGTTAGTTAGGTTTAAGTTGTTCTAAGTTCTAGGGGACTGATGACCTCCTCTGTTAAGTCCCATAGTGCTCACAGTCATTTGCACCAAAATAAAAGCAACCTTGCAAAGTTTCCGTTTGTTGCTTTAATTTTGGAGACCAGTATAATTGCGCACAAAAGAATTTTCTACTTGAACATGATGTGCACGAATAACACCTAAAGAAAAGTCATTTATTTATGATAACCTTGTTTTTATAAGCGTAAGATGGTCATCCATTATGAAGAAAGGGCAGGGAAAACAGCGAATACCGTTCTTGGTAAAGTAGTTACAAATTGTAAACAACTGCAGTAATTCTTGTGGAACAAATACCTGCAATATCTAGATGTATGCTTTAAAAATGATATGAAATGAAATGACGTGAAGAATTTTATATTGAGGAAAGCGAGAACCCAAAAACATTTTCTTATTAACTAAAAAAACCTCTCGTATAAATAAGTAGTTTGATCAACACCAATGTTTTATTCATCTGTGAAATTTCGAGTGGGTCCAAGTCAGGACTGTTTGGAGGATGATCGACGACAGTGAATCAGTAAGAATGCAATGACAGAAAAAACGAAAGGAGAGGTTCGCTGCTATTGGCACATATCTGTAGCATTCACGAAGCCTCACTGGGGATGAGACTACGCGAAAGATGCGGCTCAAATAGAAAAAGAAATTTCGAAAACCGTTCCTCATAGGAAAAACAATCTCACTCCATTAGTAACCTGCAGAGAGCACTGCAGTAAATTTGTTTAATGTAGACACTACCCATTACTACACCAGAAGGGGGTGCGGGGGTCGGTAATCAAGCTGTTGAGGTATTCTCTGTGGTACAGACGTCTATACAAGAGTACACCAATTTACAAAATGTAGCTTTGCAAATGGGAAAGTGCATGACAAAGAGGGGGAGGACAGGGAATGGAAAACTAGATATCCGCTGTTTTGATTTAGGTAAGGGGGGCGGGGTGGGGGGAAAAGAGGCAGGAGCAATAAACCAACTGGAAGACACCACGCAGACAAGCAAATCTGGACAGCCCACTTTCTCTTACTCCGGCTATCAGGTGGAGACAAACTTTCACGCCTCTTCATTGTTCTGTCATTAGCTTCCGCTCAGCTTCGCATTGTATCCGGCACCTCTAGATACCTCTTTGTGGAAAGGCGTGTGCCGGAACACTGGTTTCCTGCAGCTGCGGCGTTTTCCGTTTAACGTTCTCGGCACAAATATCGCTTCCTAACACAGCATAATTGAAAGTGGCCGAGAGAGTGGGGCTCGCTCACAAACAGTTCACCACCTATATTCTAGTCGGGTGGTGTGGTGGCAAGGCGCGTGCTTGGAAACCGAGAAGTCGCGGGTTCGAATCCCTGTCGGTCACGGAAAGTTTCATTTTGCGTTGAATCTAGACCTCACCTCTGACAATGTGAGCAGTCGCCGTGGTTCGGATTTTTTGAGTCGTCAGTCTTCTGGCTGGTTTGATGCGGCCCGCTACGAATTCTTCTTCTGCGCCAACCTCTTCATCTCAGAGTAGCACCTGGAACCTACTTCCTTTCTTTGTTGGATATATTACAGTCTCTGCCTTCCTCTACAGTTGTTACCTCTACAGCTGTCTCTAATACCATAGAAATTATTCCATTATGACTTGACACATCTCCTATCGCACAGTCCCTTCTTCTTGTCAGTGTTTTTCATACATTTTTCCACTGTCTATTATGAGGAAAACCTACTCATTCCTTACTTAACAACTCGCCTGATTTTGCATATCCTTCCGCAGCACCTCATCTCGAACGCTTGGATTCTCCTCTGTTTCGGTTTTGATACATTCATAACTAACTTATAATGCTGTGCTCCAAATGTACATTCTTAGAAGTTTCTTCCTCGAATTAAGATCTGTATTTGATACTAGCAGACTGTTTTTGGCCGAAAATACCATCTTTTCTTCTTCTGTCATGGGTTAATCTGCTTCCAAGATAGGAGAATTCCTTAACTTCTTCTACTTCGTGATCACGAAGCTGGGTGTAAACTTTCTCGCTATTCTTATTTGTGATCCTTCTGACTGCTTTCGTCTTTGCTCGGTTTACTCTCAATATGTACTCTTTACACTGATCAAATCAACAAATTCTCTAACTTTTGTTTACCTTATCTGAGGATAGCAATTTCAGAAAATCTTGTCACTGATATCCTTTTACCCAGAATTTTAAACCCACTCTTGAACGTCTCTTTTATTCCCGTCAAGGCCTATTCACTGCTCAGATTGAACAGTAGGGGTGAAAGACTACAATCCTGTGTTACAACCTTGCTGATAAGAGGAGTTCGTTCTTCGTCTTCCAATTTTATTCTTCCCTCTTGGTTCTTGTAAATATTGTATATTATCGCCTTCCCATGTAGCCTACTCCTATTTTTCCTCAGGATTTCGAACATTGGGCATTGTCGAACGCTTTTTCCATGTCGACAAATCCTATGAATGCGTCTTGATTTTTCTTCAGTTTTGCTTCCATTATCAAGTCCAACGTCAGGACTGCCTCACTGGTGTCTTTACCTTTCCTAAGGCCAAACGGATCATCATCTAAAAGTTCGATTTTCTTTTCCATTCTCCTGTATATTATTCTTCTCAGCAACTTGGCTGCATGAGCTGTTAAGTAAACAGTGCTATAGTTTTCGCAGTTACCTGCTCTGTCACCAGTGGTGTGTCACCATTCTCACACATTCTATACACCGACTTGAATAGTGCTATCTATCCATTTTGCCTTGTTTGAACTCAAGCCTTCCAGAGCTCTTTTAAATTCAAATTACTGCATCCCCTGTCTCTTTCTTATCGATTCCAGTTTCTTCTTCTGTCAAGTCGTAAGACAAGTCCTCTCCCCTCATAGAGGCATTCATTGTACTTCTTCCACCTATCTACTCTCTGCTCTGTGTTGAATAGTAGAACTTCCTTGGCCCTCTTAATGTCGCCGCCCTTGCTTTAATTTCACCGGAGGTGCTTCGACTTTTCTAAATTCTGAATCAGTCCTTCCGAGGATATATTTCCCGCAGTCATTCCGCCTTGGATTCCCTGCACTTTCTGCACTGAAGCTCCAAAGAAACAGGTATAGGCATGCGTGTTCAAATACAGAATTATGCAAACAGGCAGAATACTGCGATGCGGTCGGCAACGCCTATGTAATATAGCAAGTGGCTGGCGCAGTTGTTGTATCGGTTACTGCTGTTACAATGGCACGTATGAGTTTGAACGTGATGTTATAGACGGCGCGCGAGCCACGGGACACAGTATCTCTGAGGTAGCGATGAAGTGGGGATTTTCCCGTACGACCATTTGACGAGTGTACCGTGAATATCAGGAATTCGGTAGAACATCAAATCTCCGACATCGTTGCGGCCGGAAAAAGATCCTGCAAGAACGGGACCAACGACGACTGAAGAGAATCGTTCAGTGTGGCAGAATTAGGGGAACCCTTCCGCAAATTGCTGCAGATTTCAATGCTGAGCCATCAAAAAGTGTCAGCGTGTGAAACATTGAACGAAACTACATGGATATGGGCTTTCGCAGCCGAAGGGCCACTCGTGTACCCTTCATGACTGCACGACACAAAGCTTTACGCCTCGCCTGGTCCCGTCAACAAAGACATTGGTCTGTTGATGACTGGAAACATGTTGCCTGGTAGGTCGGCCGGATGGACGTGTACGGGTATGGAAACAAGCTCCCTGTTTGGGCACGTGCAGTTTCAATGATATGGGTCCCCTGATACGTCTGGATATGACTCTGATAGATGACACGTACATAAGCGTCGTGTCTGATCACCTCCACGTATTCATGTCCATTGTGCATCTGACGGACTTGGACAATTCCAGCAAGACAATGCAACACCTTACACGTCCAGAATTACTACAGAGTGGCTCCAGGAACACTTTTCTGAGTTCAAACATTTCCGCTGCCTACCAAACTCCCCAGAAATAAACATTATTGAGCGTATTGGGATGCCTTGTAACGTGCTGTTCAGAAGATATCTCTGCCCCCTCGTACTCTTACAGGTTTATGGACAGCATTGCCAGCCTGGTGTCAATTCCCTCCAACACTACTTCAGACAACAGACTACTTCAGTCTCACTTAAGAAACCGTATAACCAAGCTGCGGTTACTAGTACATAATAATTCTCTTCGTAAAGGCCTACCAATTTACTGAAATATCCGTGATGCAAATCGGGACATTTAGAAGGTCACTCGCGACAATTTGAAACCCTGCTGAATTTTGTTCTACATTTTGTTCTCTTCCGTGTGTACTATCTGAAGAAGTTTCGTTCATTTTATGTGCATGGTGTAAGAAAACGTTACGTTTTTAGCATTTATTTACAGATTATCATTACTGCAATGATTCAATGACAATAATGAGTTACTTATTTTCAGTTAACAGAATACGCACATGTGAAATGGTAGACTAAAAAATCAATATAAAACGTAAAATAACAATTTCAAACATAAAAAATATGAGTAAAATAAATAACTAGACCGATAATGGATGTTTTTGGCACTTCAGAAACCAGCGTTATTACACAGGGATGTACGTAGCTTGGACGCATCTTTAAGTTATAACAAAAGTTTTCATTTTCTCAAAATTAATTAACGGTTTTGGAGTATTTTGCAGAATTTGAAACTGTTACAAAATTCGATTATACAGTTTTCAAGAACGGTAATTACATAACAACTTTTATATGAGAAACATTTTTATACATTATTGTTTCAAAGATTTACCCTCCAATCCTAATATGCCAAACTACCTTTCGGGGTGTGTTTTACCCCTTAAAAATGAAATTGCGAGCAAACAACAAGATACCTATTTTTCAATTAACTTACCGGAATTCAGCCAGGTAATATTTACATATATACAAATATATAATATTTACGTATTTGTATAATATTTATATATTTCGGCGGGAGTACACCTCGCCATTTTCAAGGCACAAACTGCTGCCTTCTTTGTGCCTTGAAAATGGCGGGGTGTACTCCCGCCGAAATATCGGTGGTCGATGTAAATATTACCTGGCTGAATTCCCGTAAGTTGTTTGAAAATCGCATACGTCAGGAGAAACTCAAAAATATGTATTCATTGTTTCTCCCCCTCTACACACCCACCAAGATCCATTAATATCGTTTATTGAAACTTGTGAATCTTCTCTTGTAAGTATGAACCGCTTGACGACGATAGTCCATTAGACAATACATCATTCGTTCTAAGGTGTGGGTTTGTCAAAATTCACGAACTGGACATTATATCCAAACATTTCATTGGTAATCATGTAGATACCAGTTTTGTAAAAGAGAACAGAAGAAGACAATGAGAGAGAGAGAGAGAGAGAGAGAGAGAGAGAGAGAGAGAGCGGTCAGTCCATGAATTTCTTGACTGATTCTTGTGGCACGTACGTTTTGGTGATGATATCAACCGCAAGGTGATATTTCACAATAACGTAAGAGAAACCATTCGGTTCAAATAAATGGAAAATTTTTATCAATTAACGAGTTCAAAAATTTTAATATTTAATTTATACGTGTGTTTTGAGTATGTGTGAGCGATGTTCTACGCGTATAGGGGTATTTTTTCCCGGTTTTTGCGAGTCGGTGCACAGTGGCATTAATAAATGACAAAGTATTACCAAGAGGATCCTCTTTTTAGGACCAAATCCTTGCGGGATAAAAGTTTGCCCTCACACGCGGGAATACATCTGCAAGGTGAAGCTGGCGCTAACATGTCGCCGGAGCCTGGCAGCCTAATATCCCAGAGTGGTCCTTCAGAACTTTCTACAAAGACCCATTTGGGTTGGTCATAATAAATTGTGCCACTTTGGTCAGTCGAGCAGTTTTCTCAGGGTCAGTGGGCTTAGGAGGAGCATCCGTGCTCACACTTTAGCTGGACTTGGTTCAAAAATGGTTCAAATGGCTCTGAGCACTATGGGACTCAACTGCTGAGGTCATTAGTCCCCTAGAACTGAGAACTAGTTAAACCTAACTAACCTAACGGACATCACAAACATCCATGCCCGAGGCAGGATTCGAACCTGCGACCGTAGCGGTCTTGCGGTCCCAGACTGCAGCGCCTTTAACCGCACGGCCACTTCGGCCGGCAGCTGGACTTGGAAAGAATAACGCGTTCGCTACGAACAACCCGAGGCTGCAATTTAGGCGCCACGTTAATGCTGAAGCCTCGTAAGCTTAAGGACAACTACTGGTTTCCAACGAGCCATCATTTTAATCATGTGACTGCCCGCGAATTTCGATAACTCGTTTAGCTGAATTAATTATGATGGCTCTAAAGTACTATCCTCACCGAGGCACGACGCCATTCAAGCTGACACCTAGTTACACTAAATGTTGTTGTTCATCAGTTGACACAATCTGTCAAGCTGGGCTCATTATGTTGTGTCTTTATTTCTTGTGATTTGTGTTCTATAGTTAGCCGAGTTATATCTGTCCGATTTACTGTCCCTTCATGTTAAACGATTTTTTGTTGTCTACTCCAGTGATTTAAATGTTACCTACTTCAGTGCAGTTACATTTCTCGAACACTGAGCTTTTTTATACACCTTGTTGAAGATTTCAATACATACGTTTATTTGAGTCTGAATGTGACTTACCTGATTAGTGTTATAAGCTCATTTATAATACAAGGGGCGTTCAATAATAATGCAACACTTTGTTCTCGGCCAATTTCGGTTGAAAAAGTGCAGAAGTTTTTGTGAGACGTCTTGGAATATTCTCGCTTCAGCCACTATAATTTTACGAAATACCGATGGGTGGCGCCTTCAAAATGGCGTCTGTAAAGAAGGTGTGCTCCAGAGAGCTGTAATTGAGTTTTTTTTTGGCGGAAAACCAGGCGCTTGCAGAATGTCTACAGAGACCTGGCAGTGAACAAAAGCACGGTGAGCCGTTGTGCGAGGCATCCGTCATCATCGCAACAAGGTCGCGCAAACCTGTTCGATCTCTCGTGGGCAGACCTGCCGCACACAGTTGTGACTCCTGTAATGTAGGAACCTACGGAAACTCATTCGAGGTGATCGACGGATCACATTCAGATATCTGGCTGCACAGCTGGACGTCTATGCTGGGATTGTTGACACACCCGTCCACCAGTTAGGGTGTACAAAGGCCTCTGCCCGCAGGGTTTCTCGTCACCCAGCAGAGGACCATAAAGAGCAACCAAGAACCACTTTGTGGAATTGTTTGCGCATTAAGAGGCTGATATTGACAATTTTTTTGACGAATATCGTCACTAGCAATAAAACATGGGTTCATTACTTCGAACCGGAAATAAAACAGCAATCTATAGAGTGCCGCCTATCTTCCCCCCCCCCCCCCCCCCCCCCTCCGCCCACCCGAAGAGAAAGTTCAAAGCCGCACTCTCAGCCAGCAAAGACATTTCGACCGTCTTCTGGGACTCTGACGGGGTTTTTTGTTTGATGTCCTCCCTCATGGTGCAACAACCAACTCAAAAATGTATTGTGCTGCCCTCAGAAAAATGAAGAAACGACTTCAGCGTGTTCGTCGTAAAAAAAAAAAAAAAAAAAAAAAAAAAGCAAACGAACTTCTACTACTCCACGACAATGCAAAGCCTCACACAAGTGTGCGCATTCGAGAGAAGCTCAGAAAACTTCATTTGACTGTACTTCTTTATCTCTTTATCCACCCTACAGGCCGATCTCGCACATTCCGAATTCCATCTGCTTGGTCCAATCAAGAATGCACTCCGCAAGAAGCAGCACGTGGATGATGTAGAAAGATGTTGGCTCCGACATCGACCACTAGAGTAGTACAACGCGGCCATACAGGACCTCCCAGTAAGGTGGCGTAAGGCCGTCGCTTTCGACAGAGATTATGTTGAAAAATAGGGTTTTGTAGCGTAAAGAGTGGGAAATAATATGGTGCCTAGTAATCCTGAATAAAACCAACCTGTTTTCAGGAAAAAAGTGTTTCATTACCTACTGAACGACCCTCGCAGTAGCTTTAATAATGTTAATAGTAACTATGCAAAATTCTGGGATCAATTACGCCTGCCAGTAGGAAATGAAAGGTCATGCCTAACTCAGGAAGGCATGAGGCACGTTCGTAGTGCAGCAGGACCTGAGAGCACACAGTTAGAGAATAGTGGCGCTTACAGTCAGTGGCGAACCGTCTTTATCTTCCAACTCAGCAGCTTCATAATTGATTACGTCCCGACGCCTGAGCAAGATGTGTTGACGACTGCAATGAGTTGATCGTCCGCGACTAACTGGAAATGGCTGTGAAACTCAGAAGTCAAACTACAGTGTCTGGCTTTCGTGAGCAGATCTTTTGTCGTCTGGACACGACTCAGAACTTTCGGGGTGAGTTAGTGACGGGGCTGTAAGAGTAATGACTATGGTTACATTTGAAGCGTATGTTATATATTACAGAGGCATTTACCATGCGTGAAATATTAGTTATGCGTTGCTCTTTGCTAGCCGTAATCATGGATGGCACGGCTGATACGCTTTCCAAGCTGAGCAATAAGGTTGTAGATATTTCTAACACAGCAATCATGCCATAGGACTGCAGTTACATTCTGTTTCAATATGTTGATACTAGATATCATCAGCGTACATATCGTAGGGTTTTCAGCGGCCAGAACCAATGCATACTTACCAATAATCCTTGTAAGTGAGCAACGCGTAAAACCCACCCTCCATCGGTAATGCTGGAATTCAATATAGTGTTTTGGCCCACCCGTAGCCATGATGACAGCTTTCACTCTCACAGGCATACGTTCAACCAGGTGCTGGAAGGTTTCTTGGGGAATGGCAGTGCGTTCATCATGGAGTGCTGCACTGAGGAGCGGTACCGATGTCGGTCGGTGAGGCCTGGCAATAAGTCGGCGTTCCAAAACATCTCAAAGGTATTATATAGGATTCAGGTGAGGTCTCTGTGTAGGCCAGTCCATTACAGGGATGTTATTGTCGTGTAAGCGCTCCGCCATAGGCCGTGCATTATGAATAGGTGCTCGATCGTGTTGAAAGATGCAATCGCCATCCCCGAATTGCTCTTCAACAGTGGGAAGCAAGAAGGTCATAAAACATCAATATAGGCCTGTGCTGTGATAGTGTCACGCAAAACAACAAGAAGTGCAAGCCCCCTCCATTAAAAACACGACCACACCATAACACCACCTCCTCCGATTTGGCACTATACACGCTGGCAGATGACGTTCACCTGGCATTCACCATACCCACACACTGCCATCGGATCGCCACATTGTATACCGTTATTCCCCACTCCCCACAACGTTTTTCCACTGTTCAATCGTCCAATGTTTACGCTCCTTACACCAAGCGAGGCATCGTCTGGTATTTACCGGCATGATATCTGGCAAATGAGCAGTCACTCGACCATGAAATCCGTTTGCTCACCTGCCACCTAACTGTCGCAGCACTTGCAGTGGTTCCTGAAGCAATTTGGAATTCCTATGTGATGGTCTGGATAGATTTCTGCCTATTACACGTTACGACCCTCTTCAACTGTCGGCTGTCTCTGTCAGTCAACAGACGAAATCGGGCTGTGCGCTTTTGTGTTATACGTGTCCCTTCTCGTTTCCATTTCACTATCACATCGGAAACAGTTGACCTAGGGATATTTAGGAGTTTGGAAATGTCGCGTAGAGACGTATGACACAAGTGACACGCAATCACATGACGACGTTCGAAGTCCGTGAGTCCCGCGCAGCGCTCCATTCTGCTCTCTTACGAAGTCTAATGACTACTGAGGTCGCTGATTTGGAGTACCTGGCAGTAGATGGAAGCACAATGCATCTAATATGAAAACGTATGTTTTGGGGGTGTCCGGGCACTTTTCATCACATACTTCACATAGATCCAGCATGTATTTTTACAAATACAAACTTATGAATTAACTCCTCCAGTTACACAAAACATCACAATTACTAGTAGTGTGATGTGGAATGGGTCCACAGCCTTTATGTAGTTATTATATCTGGTGCTCCCTGCCGCCGTTGGATAAGCAGCTGCCAGCAGCAAGTCGTATACTCCTAGCTCACTTATTTGTTACATAGTTTAATTCTTAATTTCTTTGCGTGTTTTTGGTACTCGCATTGTTAATTCATAAATTTCGGGCGTATTATAGTAATTGAGAGTGTAGCATCGCGTTTTAGTACCTGAATAGTGTAAAATCGCGTAGTATCCTTCCGTCGCCGAGCAGTGTGTCAGCAGTGCGCAAGTAGCAGCATTACTGCATCTACTAGGCAATCTTGTATTTTAATAACCGTTTAAATTTTGTGTCGAATTGTTTGTGCTCTCTGTAGATTAGTTTAGACGTTCTTTGCACAACAGTTTTTATCATGGGTAGGGACTGCAACTGCTGTGTTCGGATGCAGGCTGAGTTGGCATCCCTTCGCTCCAGCTTCAGGTAGTGTTGGCTTCAGTCACACAGCTTGAGGCTGTTGCCAATGGGCTTCACTGTGGGGGTCCGGATGGGGGTTTGTCGGGGACGGCCAGCTCGTCCCACGCATCCCCCGATCGGACTACGACTGTGGCTGCCCGGGATACTGCCCACATTGAGGCTGATCCCTCACCTGTGGTAGAGTGGGAGGTCGTCTCGAGGTGTGCCAGGGGCGGAAGATATTCCGAAGGGCTGAACGGAATGTCTCTCCAGTTTGTCTGACGAACCGGTTTCAGGCTCTGTCTCGGGCTGATACTGATCTTCGGCCGGACATGGCTGCTTGTCCTGTTCCAGAGGTTGCCCCTCAGTCTGCAAGATCTGGGCGGTCGCAGAGGGTGGGCTTACTGGTAGTTGGGAGCTCCAACGTCAGGCGCGTAATGGGGAGCCTTAGGGATATGGCAGCAAAGGAGGGGAAGAAAACCAAAGTGCACTCCATGTGCATACCGGGGGGAGTCATTCCAGATGTGGAAAGGGTCCTTCCGGATGCCATGAAGGGTACAGCGTGCACCCATCTGCAGGTGGTCGCACCAATGATGTGTGTCGCTATGGATCGGAGGAATTCCTCTCTGGCTTCCGGCTGCTATCTGATTTGGTGAAGACTGCCAGTCTCGCTAGCGGATGAAAGCAGAGCTCACCATCTGCAGCATCGTCGACAGGACTGACTGCGGACCTTTGGCACAGAGCCGAGTGGAGGGTCTGAATCAGAGGCTGAGACGGTTCTGCGACCGTGTGGGCTGCAGATTCCTCGACTTGCGCCATAGGGTGGTGGGGTTTCGGGTTCCGCTGGATAGGTCAGGAGTCCACTACACGCAGCAAGCGGCTACACGGGTAGCAGGGGTTGTGTGGCGTGGACTGGGATGTTTTTTTTAGGTTAGATGGCCTCGGGCAAGTACAGAAAGGGTAACAGCCTCAAAGGGTGCGGGGCAAAGTCAGGACATGCGGTGACCAAGCAGCAATCGGTATTGTAATTGTAAACTGTCGAAGCTGCATTGGTAAAGTCCCGGAACTTCAAGCGCTGATAGAGAGCTCCGAAGCTGAAATAGTTATAGGTACAGAAAGCTGGCTGAAGCCAGAGATAAATTCTGGAGAAATTTTTACAAAGGCACAGACGGTGTTTAGAAAGGATAGATTGCAGGAAACCGGTGGTGGCGTGTTTGTCGCTGTTAGTAGTAGTTTATTCTGTAGTGAAGTAGAAGTGGATAGTTCCTGTGAATTATTATGGGTCGAGGTCACACTCAACAACCGAGCTAGGTTAATAGTTGGCTCCTTTTACGAACCTCCTGACTCAGCAGCATTTGTGGCAGAACAACTGAGGGAAAATTTGGAATACATTTCACATAAATTTTCTCAGCATGTTATAGTCGTAGGTGGAGATTTCAATTTACCAGATATAGACTGGGACACTCAGATGTTTAGGACGGGTTGTAGGGACAGAGCATCGAGTGACATTGTACTGAGTGCACTATCCGAAAATTACCTCGAGCAATTAAACAGAGAACCGACCCGTGGAGGTAACATCTTGGACCTACTGATAACAAACAGACCCGAACTTGTCGACTCTGTAAGTGCAGAACAGGGAATCAGTGATCATAAGGCCGTTGCAGCATCCCTGAATATGGGAGTTAATAGGAATATAAAAAAATGGAGGAAGGTTTATCTGTTTAGCAAGAGTAATAGAAGGCAGATTTCAGAATACCTAACAGATCAAAACGAAAATTTCTGTTCCGACACTGACAATGTTGAGTGTTTATGGAAAAAGTTCAAGGCAATCGTAAAATGCGTTTTAGACAGGTACGTGCCGAGTAAAGCTGTGAGGGACGGGAAAAACCCACCGTGGTTCAACAACAAAGTTAGGAAACTACTGCGAAAGCAAAGACAGCTTCAATCCAAGTTTAAACGCAGCCAAAACCTCTCAGACAAACAGAAGCTAAACGATGTCAAAGTTAGCGTAAGGAGGGCTATGCGTGAAGCGTTCAGTGAATTCGAAAGTAAAATTCTATGTACCGACTTGACAGAAAATCCTAGGAAGTTCTGGTCTTACGTTAAATCAGTAAGTGGCTCGAAACAGCATATCCAGACACTCCGGGATGATGATGGCATTTAAACAGAGGATGACACGCGTAAAGCTGAAATACTAAACACCTTTATCCAAAGCTGTTTCACAGAGGAAGACCGCACTGCAGTTCCTTCTCTAAATCCTCGCACAAACTAAAAAATGGCTGACATCGAAATAAGTGTCCAAGGAATAGAAAAGCAACTGGAATCACTCAACAGAGGAAAGTCCACTGGACCTGACGGGATACCAATTCGATTCTACAGAGTACGCGAAAGAACTTGACCCCCCTTCTAACAGCCGTGTACCGCAAGTCTCTAGAGGAACTGAAGGTTCCAAATGATTGGAAAAGTGCAGAAGTAGACCCAGTCTTCAAGAAGGGTCGTCGAGCAGATGCGCAAACCTATAGACCTATATCTTTGACGTCGATCTGTTGTAGAATTTTAGAACATGTTTTTTGCTCGCGTATCATGTCGTTTTTGGAAACCCAGAATCTACTCTGTAGGAATCAACATGGATTCCGGAAACAGCGATCGTGTGAGACCCAACTCGCTTTATTTGGTCATGAGACCCAGAAAATATTAGATACAGGCTCCCAGGTAGATGCTATTTTCCTTGACTTCCGGAAGGCGTTCGATACAGTTCCGCACTGTCGCCTGATAAACAAAGTAAGAGCCTACGGAATATCAGACCAGCTTCTGACCAACTTGTCGGAAGTTCCATGCGGCTTTTCGCGGATGATGCTGTAGTATACAGAGAAGTTGCAACATTAGAAAATTGTAGCGAAATCAAGGAAGATCTGCAGCGTATAGGCACTTAGTGCAGGGAGTGGCAACTGACCCTTAACATAGATAAATGTAATGTATTGCGAATACATAGAAAGAGGGATCCTTTATTGTATGATCATATGATAGCAGAACAAACACTGGTAGCAGTTACTTCTGTAAAACATCTGGGAGTATGCGTGCTGAACGATTTGAAGTGGAATGATCATATAAAATTAATTATTGGTAAGGCGGGTACCAGATTGAGATTCATTCGGAGAGTCCTTAGAAAATGTAGTCCATCAACAAAGGAGGTGGCTTACAAAACACTCGTTCGACCTATACTTGAGTATTGCTCATCAGTGTGGGATCCGTACCAGATCGGGTTGACAGAGGAGATAGAGAAGATCCAAAGAAGAGCGGCGCGTTTCGTAACAGGGTTATTTGGTAAGCGTGATAGCGTTACGGAGATGTTTAGCAAACTCAAGTGCCAGACTCTGCAAGAGAGGCGCTCTGTATCGCGGTGTAGCTTGCTCGCCAGGTTTCGAGAGGGTGCGTTTCTGGATGAGGTATCGAATATATTGCTCCCCCCTACTTATACCTCCCGAGGAGATCACGAATGTAAAATTAGAGAGATTCGAGCGCGCACGGAGGCTTTCAGACAGTCGTTCTTCCCGCGAACCATACGCGACTGGAACAGAAAAGGGAGGTAATGACAGTGGCACGTAAAGTGCCCTCCGCCACACACCGTTAGGTGGCTTGCGGAGTATAAATGTAGATGTATACGTAGATGTAGATGCAATACCGCTTGTTGTTGTTGTGGTCTTCAGATTGAAGACTGGTTTGACACTGCTCAGCACTCTATTGTGCGCAAGTCACTTCATCTCCAAATAACTAGTGCAATCAACATACATTTGAACCTGTACACTGTATACATATCCTTTGGTCCCCATCTACAATTTTTACGTCCCAAATTTCGCTCCATTACCAAATTGTCAATTCCGTGATACCTCTGGACGTGTGCGTGAACCAGTCCTTTCTTTTAGTCAAGTTGTGCCATAAATTTTTTTTCTTCCCACTTCGATGAAGTGTCTTCGCATTAGTTATTCGATCTATCAATGTAAAATTCAGCATTCTTCTGTAGCACAACATTTTAATAATTTCTATACTCTTATTGTCTGAACTTCTTGTCATCCATGTTTCACTTTCATACAAGGCTACAGTTGAAACAAATACCTCCAGAAAAGATATCCTGAGATTTACTTTCATATTAGATGTTAAAACTCCTTTTTTTTTCAAGTATTATTTTCTTGTTGCAGCCAGTCTGAATTGTACACTAGTGTGCAAGATTCAAGGATGAAAATAACTTTCGCATGATGTGCCACTGCCAAGTAAGATAGCTCGATGAAACTTAGACCATACATAGAAGGAACTGCCACAGCATAGTACAGAAGGTTACTGAAAGAAATACGCATTCAGATCAACAGATATATCACATTCTTCACCACGGCGGTTAACAACTACTGGATGGTCATCAATGCATGTGGCCGCACTGCACTACGCCTCCTCAATACACCCCACACGTGCTCGATGGGATTTAAATGGGGTGAACGGGCAGGTCAGTCCATTTGCCGAAAATCCTCTCCTTCCGAGAGATCCTCCACCAGCGCCGTTCGAAGCTGTTTCCCACTGTCATTCACAAGATGAAGTCAGGTCCGAATGTACTCCTGAAAAGATGCACATAGAGGAGTAGTGTCGCAATAATGTTGACCGATGAGTGTGTGGTATTCAAAGATTTGAAACTCTGTACGCCCATGCAGCGTAGTGCCTCCCTAAGTCATAATACCTGGACCATCAAAGCGACAACCTTCAAATACGCTGGACACGTCCTCATATGGCGAGAAGTGTGAACACTTAATGAGCCCAGGAGCATTTTCAGTCATGATCGTCTTCGTGGTCCAGGCGTTAGTGTGTGTGTGTGTGTGTGTGTGTGTGTGAGGATTATACGTTATGTTGCATGGACGTACTGACCTCCAAATCTTTGAACATGGTACCCTTTCCAGCTAACGTAATTGTAACACTATACTCCTTCTGCAACATTCATTGCGCTATGTCACTTGGCAGTGACACATAATATAAGAGATACTTTCGTCCTGATGTTTTGAACACCACTGCATACCCTCTCTACTTCTATTATTTTTCACTCAAATAGTAACACTCGTCTATTACTTTTAGTGTTTCACTTTCTAACCTAATACCCTCAGCATTGCCTCATTTAATTCTACTACATTCCATTTCCCTCGTTTAACTTTTTTCGATGTTCGTCTTTCTTAGCCATACAGTAGAGCTGCATGTACTCGGGAAAAATAACGGCTGTTGTTTCCTCTTGCTTTCAACCGCTTGCAGGACCAGCACAGCAAGGCCATGTTGGCTGATGTTACACTGCCAGATCAGTGAATCATCCAGACTGTTGTTCCTGTAATTATTTAAATGGCTGCTGCCCTTCTTCAGAAACCATATGTTGGTTCTGCATCTTCACAAATACCCTTCCGTTGGGATTGCCCCTAAAGGACGGCTATCTGTATCGTTTAGACACGGAAGTGGCCCCCGTCGGCAAGGTCCATGGTTCATAGATTTATACCGCTTTAAAAATGTTCTACTTATTTCGTTTCCAATTTCAGGTATTCTTCAGCTGAGATAAATAAAAAAATTGACAACCATAAGCGATAACACCGCAGTTTTTTTATTTATCGTGACTGAGGAATAGTCTAAATGACAAACGCAGTAAACAAATTTTTTTAAAGTCGTATGCGGTATTGTCATGCTTGATAATCAGAATTATCGTGTCAAAGTTGATGTTATTAACTGCCAGCAAATAAGCAATGCACTACCCTTTAACAATTTTTAGTCACGACAGGTTACCATGCCGTAACATTACATTCCCTGTAGTACGCCAAGCTAAGTGCATCAGCGTACGAACACAGAAAAAGTCGAGACAGTAACGAAGCACTGTTTGAGACAAACCAACTGGACTACGAATACGACTGATTTGAGTCAGGCATGAAATGTGTGTGGAAGAGAAAACTTGGCGAATAACGTAATGTATCAGGTAGTACCGAACTGATACTTCGAGAGTTGTGCAGTATCAAATACGCGCGATATGTTCCAGCCCTACTCACGCACGACGAACACAGCGAAATTCACGTGCAGTTAAAACAACAGACAGACAGTGATTGCTGTTACAAATGTTACTAATGGAGCTGTCATCGTTGACTACAGCGAAATGGCACGTCTTCTACTACGATTATGTCCACGCCTTACCCAACCGCCAGCCACCTTTCCTCGCCATCTGGCAATATAGGGCATATTCGTGTTACAGTCGTACCATTGCTGACATACTGAAGACTGATTTAATAGTGGTGGTAGTAATAGTAGTAGTAGTAGTAGGTCTTGTCCTTCGACTCATGTAACTGTAGTCTATTTTTGTACTAATTGTGGATAATCTTTCGTTCACTGTATTTATTCCTCGATAAATTATTCATCACAACTTTCTGATGTCCAATGTTACAGGTAGCAGGAAGTGAGCTTCCAGCTACACAGACTTAATTGTAATACAAGGCTGCTGGTCCGCGCCCTAAGCAGATTTATATAATCACGGACCTATAAATAAAACATACATAAGATGAGCAACACAAAATAAGTAAAAAAATAAATATTTATTATGTTTAGCTACAATAATAAGACTCAGCCTGGACAAATGTACGGCTCAGTATTCAATGCCCAAACACTGACCGACTTATAACTTTGAAGAAAACTATCTGGATATCTGAAATCTGTGGTAAGTTCCTGTGGAACCAAACTGCTGAGCTCATTGGTTCCTAGGCCTACACACCACTTAATCTAACTTAAATTAACTTACACCAAGAACAACACACACACACCCATGCTCGAGGAAGTACTCCAACCTCCGACGGAGTGAGGGGGGGGGGGGGGGGGGACGAGGGAGCCGTGCGAACCGTGGCAAGGCGCCTCACACCGCGTGGCTACCCCGTGCGGCTGAAAACTATCTAATCTAAAACAGTTTCACAAGGGTGCTGCATCTGGTATTTACTCAGTACTGTTATTGGCTAGTAACTGCACTAGACACTTGTCGTTGAACTGTCTGACGAATAGTCTTAAGTAGCTGGCGAACGACGACAGCGTCGGCTGATGTAGACAGAAGTTGCAGAACTATAGACATTCGGATGTGAACTTGTCGTGAACTGAGCTGGATGTGAACTGGAACTGAAGTGACAAGAGTGGCCTGCCACTAGTCTTCCATCCACGAAGCGAAAAGTAGCACCAGATATCAGCACCCTCTGTGGCAGCTGATATCACTAGCGGCGGACGAATCTAACGTAAAGTTATAAAATAGCTGTAGGCTACCGTAGACATTACCAAGCGAAGACTACGGTTGTTTTTCTAGTAGCTTTGGTCGGTTAAGGTCGTACCTGTGTTACCTGTACGTCAGTTGTGTTGCATACTTATCTGGCGTCATCTCATAACCATCATTTCCTTTACGTATGCGATCAGTGTGTTACTAGATTCCCCTAAAAATCGGAAGCTGTGAACTGCCTTGAAACTCAGTGAGGATATATAAAGCTCCGGGTAAGCTATGGAACATTTTTGTTGTACATAGTCGTTCTCCTTCCTGTTACTTAAAAGCAAACAATATTTATCGCAAAATTGAAATTGTCATTGTTTTATTCGAAACTTTTTGATTCGTAATGTGGAACAGTGGAATGTTGTAGTAAAATTTAAGACAACAATACAGATGTATCATATAGCTCTAAAAAACGCAGTTTCATAAAAAAAACGTAAAATAAAAAAAAACGTAAAACAAAAATATAGTAAACATCGCTTCAATAGTTCATCGAACTTGTATAATATGTGTTTCTGTTATTCATAAGCAACTCCCGCATTTATGAATAATAATAGGAAACTCCTATTTTTGATCAAGATGAACGTTCTATTGAATACAAAACAACAATATTTATATTTTTTTTATTTTTGCGCCTGTAAGCCGTACTTGCATGAACAGTAATGTCTTTGGTTACATGAAAGAGCAGAATTTACAGGATCAGGTACTTTTTATTATTTATGAAATGCAATTTATGTTCTGTAAGGTTATAAAAACACAACGACTGACGACAAATCATGTGCGGTTCTAATTATGTGCAAAACGAAAAAATAAATAAAAAAATAATGAAGCCGTCGGTTTCCAGTTTCTCTCTTACACATTCATTTATGTTTCCTTACCTATCATATCTATAGTCCGTGAGACGAGTGATTGGTACTGACAGTTCCGGCGGGCAGACGGCGCTGTTGCCGAACGTGGCTCACAGCACGCGGCGCCCTGTCTGCTACACGCATTCTCTAGCAGCAGAAATAAAAGCGAGACAAAATACAAGTCGTATTGGTACGCGTGAATTTATTTAAAGTTGATGCTTGAAATATATTAACTCGAAAACTGATAAGAGCTATTTAGTACAAGTATCTAAGATGCTGAAACATAATAAAGTTATTTGTTAAACTTCACAACTGAAATGAAAACTATTTTCGCAAGTTGTTGAACATTAGCAGTTTTGGTTTCCATTGTTAAGTATTAGCATTATTAATTTGTTCTACTACAAGCTACAGAATAATTGGTCAGTGTATTAAGAGTTATAATCTGAAGAAAGTACTCACAATATGATGATCTGGTTGTAGATCGATAGCAAACTCCCTCCTTACATTCCTGAATACGTTGTAGTTACTGTAATGGAAAAACACCACTCACATCACTGTCAGAATCTGATTTGACATTGTCTTCCTCAGCACTACTCGAACTATCACTGCTCTCTCCCAGATGTATAATTAAATTTTCGATGCATTCTTCCACAACCCCTTCGGTTTTGGCCGCCTCTCTGATGGCACTTGCAGTGCTGTTTACAATTTTAGCCCACGTCTCGCTTGTTACTTTATTGATAGCTGCTGGAAGGAGAGTTTCCACTTCAGAGACCGTGAATTTTTTATTGTTTGCAGCAATCTGCGCCCACACTCCTTCAATTGCATTGAAGTGACAGTGGTATGGAGGAAGCCGAACGATTTCATGCCCGTGCCTTTTAGCAATCTCGTCAATTACATATGTTGGAAATTGGGGTTTCTTTTGTGCCACAATTTCGAGCAGTTCCGCCTTCCTTAAATCTTCTCTGAAATCTACTTTTCGCCGTTTCAACCACTGAAAGATATCGTCTTTTTTTGTTGCCAAGGTTGGTGCCTTATCGTGAACAACGGAATGATAAGGCGCATTGTCCATAACAATCACTGATGGACTTGTCAGATTCGTCATAAGCGATGTCTCGAACCATTCTTGAAATACTAAACTGTTCATTTCTTCATGGTAATCTCCCGTCTTTTTTGACCAAAACATTTTCAAGCAGTTTGGCACAAAATCTTTCGATGTTCCTGCATGTAAGACAATAATACGCCCTCCTCTGCCAACAGGCACTGCCATTGTCCCCTCGGGCGTTCCATCATTCCAGCCTCTACGTAAAGAATGGCTGGCATTGACCCAAGTTTCATCTAACCTCACTATACTTTCGAATTCCACACCCATGATCCCGCGCAGAAATCTGCACTGCCATGCAACTACATCTGTCCTTTCCATTAATATTTTGCGTCCGTTAAACAGTGAATAGCTGAAGCCTATGTCTTTCAACACTGTACGCAATGAAAATTTGCTCCCTTTAAAAATATCGTCTTTCTGAAGCGACACCTGTAATTTAGATAGAGTGGGATGTTCCCTTCTCTTATAATAGCTGTATATATGACGACGAATAGCGTCTTTCTGAAAATCGTCCAAAGCTGTCACCTGCTTATTTCTCGGTCGCTTCTTTCCTGGTGTGTGCAGCTTTGTTGTGCCACTCTCGTCACAATCTACGCTATACTGTTCTTTCCCTATCTTTACAACAGTGTCCTTACTTATTTTCAATGCTGCTGCAGTTCTCTTCACAACCTGAACAACAGGAATTAAGGGCCCACCTTTGTCCTTTTCTTTCTCAAAGTAATCCCTCACAGAGCACACGAATTCACGGGCCTGGGTGTGTAGCACACTTTTCTTCCTCCGTTTCACTTCTTGGGCTGGTACTACCCGCCGCACTAGACACTGTTTACAACGAAACATAAACAAAGAAACACTAAAAACAAGAAAAACGAAATAAACTGCGAATTCAACTTCAGACAAACGACGAACGACCGCACCGCCTGCACGCGAGACACTGGTAAGTTTCATAACCGCGCTCGACCGGGTTTCAGAGCGGCAACGTGGCCCTTGCTACCCGCTCAAAGTCAGGCCGTCATTGGCTGCCTGCCTGCGGTCGCTAGGCAACGGAAAGACGCTACCGAGCTGTCAATACCAAAGACTCGTCTCCCAGACTATAGCAACAGTGCCGGTAAACGTACCATTTTCTACGTGATTTATGTATTGCAGCAAAACTACCGGGCTATAGTTTTGGTAGGATGCAGCTCAAATCTGACACTTAAGGTCTTGTAGTGAAAACAGAAATCGGTCTCTTACAGTGAGTGCCATCTATGCGGCAATAGATTTTAACTCAATATGTCGCCATGGTTAGAGTGCCTAAAATGGCGCGCCACCTGGAACACATCGCTGTGTACCAGTGGCTAAGTACACAGCAACTCCAGAATTTCCAATTGTGTTTCCTAATCGACCTCGTCCTTTTCTAAATCTAGGCATATCTAATTTGTCAGCATGGGTTTCACTTTCTTGACTACCGTCTATGATTAGCACTGCTACGCGTAATCCCAGGTTTCTTTCAGGTTCCCGCTACGTCTGTTCCATACTTCTATAAATAATTCTTTGTGAGTATCTGGCATCTCTCATCTATGTCCGCCCCAACGCTCCTATTCCCTTCGACTTCCTCTCCCACGTCGATCGTACCTTTTCCTCCTACGTGATCGCCGCCGACCTCAACATCCATAGTCGTTCCGCTGCCCAGTTACGGCGATGGCATCGGTTCCTCTCCACCCTTCAAGGTGACCTCGTCCCCATCCCCCGGCATACCCGTCCTGCATCCAACTCCTGATGTTATCCTCTCCTCCCCCAACCTCCTTGGCCGCATAACGGTGGATGTCCTGGAGCCTATTGGTAGCGACCATCTCCCTGTCCTCCTCACCGTTTCAGACGGTCGTCGCCCTCGCCCCGACCCTCGTACTGACCCTCCCCCTAAGTATGTCCACGACTATTCCCGAGCCGACTGGAATGCCTACCGGGATACCCTTTCCACCCAGGTCGATAGCCACCCTCGCACCTACCACCACCCTGACGATGTCACCCATGCCGCCTCCTTTCTCCAGCAGACCTTGTCTGAGGCCGTGGAGGCCCACGTTCCTACTGTCGCCATCCACCCCCACCGTCCTACCTTACCCCCACAGGCCGTTCTCCTCCTCCGTGAATCCCGTCGTCTCTACCGTGCCTTCCTCCGCACGCGTGACCCGGACACACTACGACGCCACCGGCAACTCCAGCGACACGTTCGTAATTTGCTCGCGGCTAAGAAACGCCGGGACTGGCGACAGACATGCACCCGTTTAAATGCAACCCTACCAATCAACTCGTCCCAGTTCTGGACGGCCTTCCGTCGCCTTACCGGAACTAAACCCTCCCCCTACTATCCTCTTCTCCACGATGATCGCCCCTTCCCTGACACCCTTAGTAAGGCCAATCACTTTGCCTCCTACCTCTCCGATGTCTTCTCCATCCCCGACGATCCCCAGTTCGATTACTCCCTCTTCCCGGATATCCGCGATCGAACTGACACCTCTGTCCCTCCCCTCGCTCCTGGTTTCCAGTACTTGGACAACATTACACACACGGAACTCAATGCCCCTATCACTACACAGGATCTCATTGTTACACTCCGCACCAAACGCAACACTGCTCCTGGTCACGATCGTGTCACCTACCGTCACCTTCGTGAAGCTCCTGTCTCTTTCCTCTCCACCCTGGCCAGGCTCTACAATGTAGTCCTGTCCACCGGTTACTACCCCGACCTGTGGAAAACCTCCTGTATCCTCATGTTCCTTAAACCTGGCAAACCGCCGTCCGCCGTCTCCTCCTACCGTCCCATCAGCCTTACCTCGGTCTTCAGCAAGGTCCTGGAATCTATCCTCACCCATCGCATCCACCAGCATCTCCGCCAGTACCGCCTCCTTCCCGTCACCCAGTGTGGCTTTCGGCCGTCCTTCTCTTCCGACGACCTTCTCCTTCACCTCACTCATCTCCTTTCCGAACAGCTTAATTCCCGTCGCTCCGCAATCTTCCTCTCCCTGGACCTCGAACGTGCATATGACCGCGTATGGCATTCCGGTCTCCTCTTCAAGCTCCAAACCTTCGCCCTTCCCATTAACTACGTCCGTCTGATCGGCTCCTTTCTCTCCCGCCGTCCTTCCTATGTCACCATCCATAACACCGATTCCTACACCTTTTTCCCCTCCGCCGGTGTGCCCCAAGGCTCCGTCCTCTCCCCCCTTCTGTACCTGTTGTACACGGCGGACATGCCGCCGCCGTCACCCCCCGTCCACCTTCTCCAGTTTGCCGATGACACCGCCTTCCTTGCCCTTGCCCCCCACCCTGCCTTGCCCCCACCCGCCTTCTCCAATCCCATCTTGACCGATTCACCGCTTGGTGTAACCAGTGGTTGCTCAAGGTCAATCCTTCGAAAACCCAGGCGATCATTGTAGGCAAAACCACCCCTTCCTTCCGCCTCCTTGATTTCTATCTCACCATCTATGGCCGTCCCATCGCCCTCACTCCCACCCTTAAGTACCTTGGCGTCACCCTCGATCGTCGCCTCTCCTGGACTCCCCATCTCCAGACAATCCAAGCCAAGGCACGTTCCCGCCTCTGTCTCCTCAAGCACCTTTCCGGCCGTACGTGGGGTCTGGACCCCTCCACCATCCTCCACACCTATAAATCCCTCATCCGCCCTATCCTTTGTTATGCCCATCCAGCATGGATCTCCGCTCCCCCTACCTTTTATAAATCCCTCCAAATCCTTGAACACCATGCTCTCCGCCTCGCCTATCGCATCCGTCTCCCCTCCCCCATGCGGATCCTCTACGATCTCATCCCCTTCCCCCACCTCCTCCTTTTCCTCGAAAGGATACGGATCCTGTACGCCTCCTGCAAACTCGATCCTCCTCACCCGCTCGTCTCCCCGATCCTCTCCCACCCCCGCCCGCTGCCGCGCCTGTATTTGCACGTCCCACCCGGTCTCCACCTCTCCACCCTCCTTACCCTCTCCCAAGGTGGCTTCCGCCAGCTCCCCCTCCCTGATGATGCCCTCCTCCCTTCCATCTACCCCTCCTACCAACTTTGATCCTCCCGCCCTCCTCCTGTACTTATTCCTCCGTGCACCCTCCCTCCCTCCTCTCCCTTTTCCCTCCCTCCTCCTTTTCTCCCCCCCTCCTCCCCCGGGCCTCCCCTCCCCTGTTCCTCTCCTCCTGCCCCCGACTCCTCAGCCATTGGCATCCTTTTTCTCCCCTCTCCCCCACCTCCCCCTTCTACCCCTCTTGGCAGGTCCCCGGACTCGCACACGTTACGTGGACATTCGCGCGCCGGAGGTCGCCGCCATCAGTGTTTTGTGTGTTTAGTGTTTAGTGTTTAGTGTTTAGTGTTTAGTGTTCACCGTCCCCTCCATCGTTCACCAGTGCCATCATCATCTTCAGTGGTTGTGCGTCGTCTCATCAGTGTGGATTATCGACGAGTGTGAACGGCTCCGTGATTGTCTCTATGTGTCTCCTGTTTTATTGCCCACCGCTCTGTGACTTATGTGTCTTCTCACTGTTTTTGCTGCTTGTGTCTTCTATGGCTGAAGAGCAGCGTAGTGTGCTGCTGACAGCCTGCCTGTTGTACAGGTTTTAAAATAACAATAAAGTAAAAAAAAAAAAACTGGCATCTCTTATCCCAGCGCCACTTCAGCCTACTCCTCCTCCCAGAGAATGAGATCCACTCCTATGTTTATCCCTGCTACCAACTTTAACTGTTCCCCACCTATCCCACTCCACATCAGGGCTTCTCTCTCCGTTTCTCTCTCCCATCTCCATCCACCCCAATCCCTCTTATAACCACTACTTCTCACCCTCTGTCTTTCCCACCGTCTGTATTCCTCACTTTCCACCTCAGCTCCTTCCTATCTTCCCAACTAACCGACTCCTATTTATTTACTGACACCCATCAGCCCTATGGAAAATATTCTCTCCTCCCACAATATTTATCATCCAGTGCAGGTCGTTCGGATTTTAAGTGAAAATATAGTGCTTCAGTGTTTCCTATCAGAAGAATTTCACCGTTCTGCGATGTCTTTTTACAATTTTTAGCTGGCTGTCTTTGATTTTTTATTTAAAATAGACAGTCCTTACGTTTATTTCTCGTTCTCCTTATATATGTTTCAATTCACTTTGGAGGAGAGCGGAATATTGTACCGTTGTAGCCACCCACCGCCGATATGGGACGACAGGGATGAAATGTCAATAAAAAGAAAAAATGGAATATCTTGTATCAACGAGTTATTAAACGGATTATATTATTCTGGAAGTCTCACGGTATTTCGTCTAACTCAATATCCTGCGAACTGTCGCTGTTTCTTAATAATTCTAAATGACTGTCATCTGCTGCTCGCCTCTTATTTCGACTTAGTTATTTTTGAGTTATGTCAAATTCTTCACACAATATCGCACCTCCCCCCTCCCCCCCCCCTCTCTCATCTTAACCCATTTCTTTTTCTATTTCCATAATATTGTCATCGAGTTTTTCTCTTTTATATAACCCTTCAATACAATGCACGTTAAAAATTTCTCTTCTTTTCTTACAAGGGAATGTTCCAATCCGACTTGTCGAAACCCATCCTGAAATTTTTTGGCAAGAAGAATACACGGAAGAAATGCACTGACAAAGATTAGCTGGCAGTATTTAAAAAAAAAAATTTTTTTTAAAGGTTATTCGTCTTTTGTTGCACGAAGAACCGCTTATGGCAGCGGTTTGTACAGCTCTTCCTGTCTATTACGTGTAGCACGGATCTTATGATATTCCGAATAATTTATATTTTAATAACAATGAAACAGTTCCTTGTTTATTCCATACAGTCATCAAAATAAAGCGAAGTGTAACTTGAATGATGAAAACAAACATTTTCCTTACACGATACACAAGACGACAGAAAAATTAATTCTTTCAGGCCTGGCGCATCAATTATAAGTTTTATTTAGACAGAATCGCGGTGGAGTAAGAAACGATCCTGGCCGTTGCTCTGCTTATTGTACTGCATGCCGAACATACGTAAAGCAATTTGTAAAATGTGTCGATGCAAACTGTTAACACAGAAATGACTTAAAGTCGAGATTATTGTTCTCTTGATAAACCTAGAATGGCACGAAGCTATGGGAAATTAAACTGCCGACAATTTCCTCAAAAATACTTTCCGCAGTAGAAAAATTTTTTTTATCGAGAATCATACTGGTTGTTATCGGTGGAATCTGAATTATATCATCAGTCTTTTCGTCGTCCCCCTGAATGAGGGAGGTAACGTTATCTCTAGGTCAGGAGTAAAATATATAATTTCTGCAAGTGGTTAGAAATCGTTCTGAATCGAGTGTTAAAAATTATTCTTTCCTGTAGATTTTTATATGTCGATTATATGATTTTTGCCTCTGAACAACCCTGATTTTTTTTTGTCCTAACATCCCTTGAGGTCCCTGAAGACAGATATAAAGCTGCGGAAACACCATACCACTGATCACTGGCGTTGTTGTACATGAAAGTGTCATAGCATTAATCGATTGCACAACAGATCCTGTATTTCTCCGCTTTGAAATGATAAAAGTGCTGTTCGCGCGCATTCTTTCACGAGATCTTACTGATCAGAGTTAGACACAGCAGTTATGGGGATAACAGCAAGCTTTGTCTTCATGGCAGCTATGAATTAATAGTACCTCCTCTATAATCTTACTTAGTTGCCTTGATATCCTATACTGTATGACTCCTTGAATCTGCTTAACCAGCTTGCAGAATACTTCAAATCAACAATGTTCTTCTCAGTCTACATATACGTCTACATCCATACTCCGCAAGCCACCAGACGGTGTGTGGTGGAGGGTACATTGAGTACCTCCATCGGCTCTCCTTTCTATTCCAGTCTCGTATTGTTCGTGGAAAGAAAGATTGTCGGTATGCCTCTGTGTGGGCTCTAATCTCTCTGATTTTATCCTCATGGTCTCCTCGCGAGGTATACGTAGGAGGGAGCAATATACTGCTTGACTCCTCGGTGAAGGTATGTTCTCGAAGCTTCAACAAAAGCCCGTACCGAGCTACTGAGCGTCTCTGCTACAGAGTCTTCCACTGGAGTTTATCTATCATCTCCGTAACGCTTTCGCGATTACTAAATGATCCTGTAACGAAGCGCGCTGCTCTCCGTTGGATCTTCTCTATCTCTTCTATCAACCCTATCTGGTACGCAATATTCAAGCAGTGGGCGAACAAGTGTACTGTAACCTACTTCCTTTGTTTTCGTACTGCATTTCCTTAGGATTTTTCCAATGAATCTCAGTCTGGCACCTGCTTTACCGACGACCAACTTTATATGATCATTCCATTTTAAATCACTCCTAATGCCTACTCCCAGATAATTTATGGAATTAACTGCTTCCAGCTGCTGACCTGCTATATTGTAGCTAAATGATAAAGGATCTTTCTTTCTATGTATTCGCAGCGCATTACACTTGTCTACATTGAGATTCATTTGTCATTCCCTGCACCATGCGTCAATTCGTTGCAGATCCTCCTGGATTTCAGTACAATTTTCCATTGTTACAACCTCTTGATAAACCACAGCATCATCTGCAAAAAGCCTCAGTGAACTTCCGATGTTATCCACAAGTCGCTATCTGGATGGCCAAGTCTCGCACATCTCTATGAGTAATGGTGCATTGCCTCTTACGAACAGCTTCACATGATACATATCTCAAGAAAACGTCTCTAAACAACTGATGTTCGTGTTATTTACTTAAATTTGTAGTCTCATGTTGGTTCTTAACGGCAGTAATGGGGATCCATGGCCACCCTATGTAGTAACTCTTTCGGATGGTTTTCCTTTCACAGTTCTGGGAGTTTCATTTTGTCGCTTATTTATTTCGTAGCGTAAGTCTTTAATTTACACAGTTCACGGTCAGATTTTATGAAGCAAGACCGGGTTTGCATACTTCTTAACATTGAGTGTTAAACACATGAATATTGATTGAGTCTTACCTCTTATCAAACCTTATCAGTATTACACTACGGCAAGAGGAATTGGTATTGTTGTAGATATTAAATGAGATTCCAACTTGAGTGAACAGCAACTCCTGACAACTGTTCCAGAGAAACTATCGACGAGAATTGAAATGCTCTTTACAAATTACGACTGCGCCGAGTCGTTTTATCTGTTTGTCGATGCCCATCAAGCAAGGATATGCGCCAGCCTTGTTGCGCATATGCAATCTAGTACGGCTTCGATAGGGGTTTGCATGTCTCCAGTCACTTGGTGAGCTACGAATTTAGCAAATTTCAATATAAAAAAATACTTCTAATGCGAATTAGCAGCTAGAATTGCGACAGGGTCTTTCATCCGGTGTATTCTTCCTGTATAACACATTCCAGGGCATGTTTCGACACATCGGAGTGGACCATTCACTTGCTGGTACTGGCTTTTCACCTCAAATGTTGATGTTCATACAGCTGTTTCTACTTTCTTTAAAGGTTATTTTAACTTTTCCGAAAGCAACATCTACCTTTCCTTTAATCATCCGTGTTGCTGCAGCTTTGCATACCTTCTCTAGCCATTCTTTCTTTGCCACTTTGCATTTCCTGTCAGTCTCATCTTTTTGCACATGTTTCTATATTGACTGTTTCATTTGCTTCATTTTCAAATTTTTTTCTTTCATCTGTGAAATTTAATATATCCTATGTTATTCAAAGATTTCTGCTGGACGTTTTCTTTTTGCCTATTTGTTCCTGTGCTACGTTCACCACTTCGTATTTCAAAGCTAACCATTTCTCTTCTATTGCATTCCTTTCCACCATTTCACTTCGAAATTCTAGCTGTACGAACTCATCCAGGCACTCTGTTCTGAATTATTGCCTAAGAAAATGTATTAAATAACGTCTTAAAAAAGAAAAAGAATAGAAAAACCATAATTCCACTGTCTACAAATATAAACCTGTAAATACATTCCACTCACTAGGTTTATATCCTTTTTTGTTTACTTTCATGTGTATGATAGAAGTTATTTTTTTCTTAAAGATTCTTCATGATTATCCACAGTGTACAGCTGGTAAACTAACTATGAGGATTGAGGAAACGGTAGTAACGAGCCACTGGCTGTGAGAGGTATTGTAGGTCCCAAGGGAACATACACACAGTGCTCAGTATGAGAACATTGTCAGCGGATGTACATTTAACAGAACAAAAAGTGGCGATGGCTGAAATTTAACTCCCTGACATTCTAAACAGGAGCAAATCGCATTACATCTGCACAGCACTACTCGTAATAGACAATTCAAATGGTTCAAATGGCTCTGAGCACTATGGGACTTAACATCTATGGTCATCAGTCCCCTAGAACTTAGAACTACTTAAACCTAACTAACCTAAGGACAGCGCACAACACCCAGCCATCACGAGGCAGAGAAAATCCCTGACCCGCCGGGAATCGAACCCGGGAACCCGGGCGTGGGAAGCGAGAACGGTACCGCACGACCACGAGATGCGGGCGATATAGACAATTGTAACTATGAGTGTGATGAGGAAGTTATGCCTCATTGATACTCAGCCTGAAGTGTGCACCTTCTAAAAATACACTAGAAAGGCTGCTTCGTATCAGCCCCAGGATTTCAGATATGGAAAAAGCACTTCAGGCCATGAGGTGGAGTCAATGACGGAACAATGGCAAGACACACCTGAACGTCGCAGCGATTAGCACAGTGACGTCTTAGTGTGCTGACGTAAGTCCACTTACTGATAAGCAGCTGTAAGATGGCGGGCTCGGTATGGAATACAACTTCCAGTCATTATTTTTTGTTTTCTTTTACTGCGTTGATTTGTATAGTCTGTAGGAATCCGAGCTTGTATCAGGTACTGTCATTGGCTATTGTGCGCTGACAGAATGGTGCGATGACAGGCGTCACTCGCCGCTTTCAACTGTCAGTCAGTGCAGCAGAACGGGCTACCGCGTGCGGAGATAATGTCTAGCGTGATACACAGAATGATGTTTCCCATCTGGCAAGCTGACCCGGCAAGAAGTTAAGCAGTTTAGTCTCTCTAAATGTGTCCACAAAGGATTTAGATTACTGGTCCGTAATTTACGAAAAAAGGAAGTTGTGCAGACATAACTTTTTTGAGCGCTTTGCTTCTTTCAGCTGGAGAGCTGGCGCAGCGATTACAGTTTTTATTCATCAGGATGTCGTTGATTCAAATCGTTGCTGATACGCTCTGCTTAGTGTTTTATGTGGATAATTAAAAGTATTTAATAAAACTGAAGATTAGCTTGACTTTGTGTAATAGCTGCAGGATTCAATAATAATATACATAAGAACGATACACTGTGCAATTATAGACAATCTGACGCATATCATTCAGATACTCGCTTATCGTTAATTGATTACACACGGATGCCATATTATGAATGTAATTTGAGTTTTTTTCAGCGACTACTAGGCCAAAGAAATGTGCATGCCTCAAACTGCCATTTTTTCTTCAGTATCCGTGGTGCAAAAGATTTTTGTATTTTGAGTGCTTTTGTGATATTTATCACTCAACGCATTGTTAAGAGAAGTTCAGGAAGAGACTCCTACACGATGATACGAAACGGAATGAGTTATAGTTTTTAAGGCCCTTTGAGTGACCCTAATGAGCGCGTTAAAACGCATCGAAATCTGTGGGATATATAGTGTAGCCTCTTCTTGCCAGATATAGGTATACAAAGAAATCTCTGTGTTAGTACTGAAACTGTTGTGTGCGGCGAATAATGAATTTTGATAATAATCGCCCGTCTGCCACACGTTATGAAATTTATATATTATTATTATTAGTATTAGAGAAGTGAGTCATCCCATAAAGTTGGTTAACAGCGAATGTTGCCGCCACTGTTATCATGTTTGGTACCACAACCAATATTATTGGTTTACAACCTAAAAACTCATATCTGTTTTGGAAAATTAGTTGCACATCAGCGGCAAACAGCAATGTTTTCCTAATAAAACGTTCTCTTACGGCAGGGAAGAAAAGGACAAACACTGTTGCACCTCAAGATGGAATCGAACCTCTGCCCATTTACATAGAAAGCCTACAGTTTGACCATTCAGACATGGTGACGACCAGCCCAGAATTCCCAGTTAAGGGTCTATGGAGTGTATTTATAGCTAATAACTGCGTATTTTATTTGCAGAAAAGATTTTGTGTCTTCTTGGAATATATCAGTCAGGATCATTTTTGCGTCGTATTTCAAGTAATAATTCTTCTTCTGCGGGTTCTCAGCGTTATCCGGAAAAATGGTACGTTGCATTTCCACAGCATCAGTGCTCTATCGGACTATCACTCTGGATGCGATTTTTAACCGCCAAGTTTTATGTTGTTAGGGGTAGGATTTTCAGCGTTTGCGTACGGAAGATGGCAGCAACAACAAAGGTCTGTCTTTATTAGGAGAAATCAGGACTTCAGACGCCTACAGACATTGAAATAAATCAATGGAGAAGGTTGAAAATCTATGCCGGATGAGGAATCTTAACTCGGTTGCTCCGCTACTCTAGAACGGTTGCCTTAACCTTTTCGTCCACCCGGACACAGTTCCCATCCAATCCAAATTCTCAATCTGACACGTGCATATAGCGCCCTCATCCATTAGTCCCACTGCTCGTAGCTTTCGCTAAGTCCCACAGGGCCTCGGAAGATATGATGCGTTCGCACTAAAAGTACCTAGAGCCGTCCTCGCTCGGCAAAAATTTTCGAACTTCACTATTTATCTAGTTCAATGCCTGTAGGCGGACAAAGTCCTAATTTCTTGTAGTATACTTTCTTTACGGCCGCTGTACAACCAGTGGCGTCTACTGTGGCACCATATGTCAGTATATAAAGGCCTGTCTTTGCTAGACATACACTTGTCGCTTATCCGTAGTAAAGAACGGGTGGGTTAGAGATTAACGTTACAACGACACTGAGGTCGTTAGAGAAAATCAGCTGTGACGGCATTAAGCTACAGTGATTTGTGAAAAACACGTAAAAGTGGCTGTAGCGAACAGTTCAGTTTCCTAATCACTGCGCCATATCGTCCGGTGTAGTTGGTGCAAGGGCATTACTGCTGGGATGAACTTTTGGTGTGTTGAGTGCTCATTTATTCGTTTCAGTGAGCGTTTCAGCTATGGAAGTGCTCCATTGGACGGACTCAGTAGACTCACTGATGACCCCTACCATTCAGAGGGCGGGTACATTTTGCAGTCGTACGTTCCCTCCCATGAAGTCCGTTATAGCGTTATTCAGCAAACGCGAGCTCTGGTGGGCTCTTCGGGTTTCGCCGCCCATACCGCATCCGCTGAGTGTTTGTTTGGAGCAGAGCACTCCCGTTTGTAGATAGCGCATTGTGGGCGCGTCTGCAGTTGTAGCTCCGCTTTCAGCGTCTATTGTTGTCTCTCTCATTAATTACCCTGTTCCTCATTCCTGCTATCATCTCTAATTACGCCGAAAGTCTCCTGGAGGCGTAGCGAATACTGAAGTATTTACCTGTGAGGATTTTGCAATTAATACAGAATTTATGGAAATCGTTGTACATTGCATTTAAAGCAACAAATACTCAGTGTCATTTGATTTTCTCTCTCAGTAGGACTAGCGTGTGAAGAGGTCGAAGTACCATGTGGACGCAAGTTCAGATGTCGAACAAAGTAACACAGTGGCTAGGACCATGAAAGATAATACACTACGTTTATGTGAAGACTCTTAAGGCCTTTTAAATAAAACGAACGTTACTAACATTCTACATCTTAATTTTTAGTGTTGAGATACTTGCAGCACTCTGCCGCTAGAGGGCTCCGAATTGTAGTGTGTAACACAGCAGTCTGTAAAGTAACTATGTCGGTGCTTGAGAAACAGGGTTCCGTAATCACGTTTCGAATTCGAAGAGTTTGTCCACACGTGGAGCGCCCTCTCCTTCAACATGACAATCCCAGAACACACACGAGTGCTGCGACACCTACATCAATCCGACGCCTTCGGTTCACTGTCGCATATCATCCTCCATACAATCCCGATTTGATAGTGATGAAGCGGTGCGAGCAGAGGCGAGGTTGTGACTCCGTAAATAAAGTCAGACATTTTACGGTCATATTATCAACAAACTGATTTCTCTATGGGAGAACTATGTTCATCGCCAGGGTGACTAAGCCGAGAAGTAGATATGTAGACATGTAGACAGCCTTTGCTTCAGATGTTTATACTCTGTAATTGATGTACTTTATAGTATGTATAGTATGCATAGTATGTACAGTAAGTGTATGCGAAAGTGTTCTTTGCATGGGTATTCGATTACCAGTAATAGTAAAGTTGTATTGTAGTAGTAAAGAGTGGTTATACCGTGGGACTGTGTGTGCACTGCTTGGACAACGCTATCTAGTGGCCGGTTGTGAACCACTAGAATCGCAGCAGGTATAACTGCGCGGAATAGGGCAGTGTGATGCCGACCGTTGTTTGTCGAGCAGCGGTCGTGTACCAAATAGTTTTATCTTGTGGCTGCGGTTTTACATATCTTACGGAAAAGAATGACCATGAGAGCAGTTGTTTTTTATCTTTTGTGACAATGATTTTATATCAGCTGGTCTGCCTCATGTATCGTTATATCCAAATGGTTTATGAAAATCTACATTCAGGTATGTGGTACTGTACTAATAGTGATGTATGTAGTGTAACTCACGTAAGCCCTCTCCAAAACCTGTCACGCTATATCTTTACAGATCCGATGATGCCACCTTTAGTGTGTTGAACCCGGTCATCCAGTAAACAGTATTTAAGCGAGCTTGGCTTTTGAATTATTTCTACAACAGTGTGATCGCCCCACTACGCACTACGTGTTCACTGTTAACCTGTTCAATCTCGGTTCTCTATCTCAACAGTGATCTCTAGAAATCCATAATAAACGGAAAGTACTTTGTGTTTATGACTCTAAATGGCCCAAGACGCAACCGCCGACTCCATGCTCACGTCTCACTCAGCGTGCTGTATAAATCTTAATAAACGTAAGTGATGCTTTGAATTGCCCTGTGTTTTGATTTCCTTGCGGCTGTGTTACAGTGTTGCTTGACAGGACCAAAGAACAAGGAGAGACTGTAAGGCAAGTTGAAGCTACGGGTAGATCTGTGAAGTAGCAATGGGCAAAACTGTTCTTTTCTGGGATCGAGTCAGAACCACTCACTCACTGGAATGACCTAACTCATTTTCATGACTCTCCACTCACCATTCATTTACCACAATAAATGAACGAAATGGACTTTCTCTTTTTAGTTCAAGGTCATTGCACCTGTATTTTTAGTCAAGGGGAACTATATGTTGCATAGATCTTTTCAAGTCTCAAGTTTCTACTTCCTGAAATTATCTACAGTAGTGATTTATAAGTCTGTAACAATACATGTCCAGTTCGACAACAGCTGCAAATCCCAGGTCGTGGCTTCCAGGGAGCTGACTGATGGTATTATTCCACACCTTCCACACTGAACAAATCCCAACATTTATGGCGGTAATTTGATTGGTGACTGGCCTTTCTTTTAATCTCCTGGTATTTCAGCAAGTTTCTTAAGGCAAAAGAAGTCTTACTGAAAAACATAACTGCTTTTTTGACCTCATAAACAGCTTTCGCTATTGACTTTGGTATTGCGTGTTGCACAATATAATGTAAGGAATGTGCAAAGCTTTGGACATATATATTTCATCCTTTCCCCTACAAATTCACCAGCAGCTATGTGTATCATACTTACTATTTCTTTCCACTGTTAATTAATGCTCTGTTTCTCTTTCACATTTTTTTAGCATTCATCTAAGCGTTTTTTATAACCATCTAATGCTTGGATCTTGTAGCAAATATGTTCTATAGACTTCTTATCGTGTTTGTTTTTTGATTGTGCTTTTATTGTTATGTAGTGGAATTCTTAGTTTTGATATTACCTGCAAATGGTCAATACTAACATTTTATCCTCTATAGGCTCTGGTGTCTTCTATTAATGACATAGTTTTCTTATTTGCAATAACAAAGTCTATTATAAGTTTAGTACCCCTGGCACTGCATGTAAATTTATGAATATCTTTATGGAGCAAAAACTATTTGTTACCTTAAGTGGTTGAATGCAGAAAAATCTCTTAGCTGATCTCCGTTATAGTGTTTAGTATATTCTCCATGAGACCCTACTAGTCCTTTAGTGGTAGATTTACCTATCCTCGCATTGAAATCTCCAGTTATTATTAAATATTCTGCTTTACGTATTCCTCTAAACGTCGTCTGCATGCATTCATAGGCTTCGTGCCTTTCTTCTCCTTCCCTCCTCTGGCGCATATACACCAATTATATTCACTAGCTTCCCCAATTAAACGTTAAATGTATTAATCTTTCATTTGTGAACGTACATGACTGCAGCCATTCTCAGTGGTGATTTTGATCATAACTGCAACTCTTGCCCATTCAGTTCTACTTACTCCGCTGTACATACATCTTTAGAGCTTTGCAGTTTACTCTTTGTTTCTGATGTTACAGCTATATCAATTTTTGCAGTGTATAATTCCCTTCTTAGTTGTTCTTCTGTAGTGCTCATTCCTCTAACATTGATACTGTACTTCTTCCGTTACAAGATACCGAACTTCAGCCAGGTTAGCTAGACGGTGGAGTGGCCTCCTTTAGGTGTCCCAGCACACCCGTTTTCCTTTAGAAGTTGTCTCCCCTTAGATGGTTGCCTCCACTCCATTTATGGATCCATATCTCCAGGTTTTGGATGCTGTCCTTCCCTGTTTAGTCAAGGTTGTCTCCCCTAGGAGTGTTAGCTTCTCTATGCCCCCATACGTCTGCCTCTTGCCCAGAAAACCTGTCTGGCTCTGGTAGCCCTGCCAGGAGCTTGTGCTCCCTCCAGCATAGCTCTCTTGGCCACAGCATTCACAAACCTCTTCGCCACGATAAGGCGGAAGTGCTCGAGGAGAATCACTGTTACCTCCAGAGTTTTTCTTTTTCTATATTGTTCTTTCATCCCCCTCACATTATATGGGTGGAGGCAGGCTTCCAGTGGTCCAATATCCTGCTCTTCACTCTAGAAAATTTACAGAAAAAAAATGAAGAATGTTAAAAAAATTTGGATGCAAAATTTAAAACGGCTCTAAAACACAATGTAGAGAAAATTACAAATATACAGAGTGGTTTTCTTCATTTACAGTTTAAAAAGGAAATAAGAAGCCTGACAAATAAAAAAAAGAAAGAAACATTTAAAACTTTGAAATTAAACGGTGGTGCACTTTCACTAAAGAGTCGAAAGACATCCTCTGGGTGAAGATATTGAGGGGAGATTAAAAGTTAGGAGGATTGATTTATAAATTTTATAGGCTATTGGGTGGTATCTATAGAAAGAGGGTAGGTGGTAGGGTGAATATTGGGAAAGACAGAAAGGAAGGATGAGTCTTTTGGATGGGCAGGAAAGGAAGGGAGGGAATGTATGGCGAGGGAGAAGAGAGGGGCGGGGGGGGGGGGGGAGCCCTGATGGGGAGTGGCAATAGGAGGGAAGCTACAGCAGGTAGGATGGATAAATATTGGAGCGGATTTCATTGTCTGGGAGAGGAAGCCGGTTGAGGTTGCCTTGAGGTAGGATATGGAGTGTGTGTAGGTGTGGGGACAGTGGGGCGTGTTTGTAAAGGCACTGCAGCCGATCGGAGCAGTGGTCAGAGCGGAGACAATGCAGTTATTAGGACCTGGTATAGGAGATGCAAAGGTATTCGATGGGGGTGAGGAGAAGTGGCAGTTTGATTAGATAGTGCAGGATTCACGTATAAAGGAGATAAAGGAGAGGAAAAGGAAGGAACTTTGCGAAACTCCTGCAGTGAGATGGAAGGTATAGGAATTAGTATTGTTAATAGTGACAAAGGATGGGCGATTAGATAGGAAGGACGCAAAAAGGTGAACTGGAAGTTTGAAAAGGAGACCAGAAGGCCACACATGGTCGTAGGCTTTCTCTAGATCGAAGAAAACAAAAATAGCGAATTTCCGGGAGCTGAGCTGTTGGGACAGGAAATGGATGAGGTGCAGGAGGTGGTCATCAGAGGAGAATCTGGAATGAAAGCCACACTGGTTAACGGATGGAGGTGGTCAGGAGAGCATGCTAAACTATTAAGTGAGGCAGATGGAGCAGTAGGAGGAGATTTGTGCATTTTGAGGGAAAGAAGGATTTTGGAGGTTTACTATACTTGAAGACAGTAACCATTGGAAAGGACAGTGGTGTAAAGGGTTTCAGGGGAGACTAGAAATTAAAAGGGGCGTTCTATGGGGTGTTGATAAGTAATGCAATTATGACCGGGGAAAGTGCTGCACTTTTTGTGAAGTACTTGTTTTATGTCGTGTAATGTGATTGGTGTATTTAAGACTGTGGTATATTGTCCAGAAGTACAGCTAGATGCTCACTTCTAAACACACCAAGGACTTCTGCAGGGATGATATAACACTAACGTGCTTTGAAACACGCTAATGTTACCCTCTGAGAGGATGTCAAAGATTTGACCGCGCGTGTGTCTAATAGACAAAGGTGTTGGACTACAGTTTTGAATTTGGTGAAATTAAGAGAAAAACCAAATGGATTTTAACTCTGGGAGTCAATGAAAGTAGTAAAATCATAAATGAACAAAAAAATGAGCGGTTGTCAGCCCAATTAGGCACATTAAGTGGAAAAATATGTTTAAGAAAACTGAATATTGGTTATTGAAGTTACTTTCGTTGAGATTCCCCTTTGAACATGAAACAGGATACAGACTGACACAGTCCACTCTGAACTGTGTGTAGCAGCAGTTACCAGTAACACACCCACCAATAAATTATAGAGAGTAGATTTGCACCAAGCTCATAATAATGACAGCAGCACTCAGAAGTATCAAATACTGAAATGTTACTGCATGAAGTGCAGAACTGGATTTGGACATGAGGGGCTTTTATCTTAACTGACATGATAAGAAGAAATAAAAATGAATAATCTCACATATACAATGTTTAAGCTGCTCTACAAATATCCGTTCTCCTTGGCAACGTTAATAGTTCAATTTTTTCCTAATAAGTGGAAAATATCATGGGGACCCATAAACTAGCATAGTTTCACTAATCAACGATCTCTTATTGTTACAGTAGTAAAGACTAATTCAAAAAGCTAATCACTTCACTTGGAGTCGTTCATAATTTACTTTGCAAACAGTAAAATACAGCAACAGGCTTAATTAAGTTTAAAAAAAAGCAACCATTCATGACAGAAATCAAAACCACACTAATTTTAAAATGAACTTATTTGCTTTTTTATCACCTGTGAATCAGGTATTCTAAACAATAATATTTACACAATCTTGCACTGCAATCCTACAAAACTATATTTTGTAATAAACTTTGGATACTTCAATAAGGATACTATAATAAACTAAGGATACTTTAATAAAAGCCTATCCAACTTCACTTACGTGCTTTTAACTTCGACTGCTACTACTCCTTTTATATTAGACAAAAAATCACTTTTAAACACTTGAATGCAAGAATTGTTCATTTAAATCTGGATACTCGGTTTTATTAGCACTTAGGTGAGGACCCTGCATGGGTTCGTGATCAGGATAGAAAATATGGTTTGGGACACGGATTTATAATGTTGTGATTATTATTAAAACAATACGCAAATGCTTGGGTAGCTCAGTTGATAGAGCACTTGCCCGCAAAAGGCAAAGGTCCCGAGTTCGAGTCTCGGTCCGGCACACAGTTTTAATCTGCCAGGAAGTTTCATATCAGCGCACACTCCGCTGCAGAGTGAAAATATCATTCTGGAAACATCCCCCAGGCTGTGGCTAAGCCATTTCTCCGCAATATCCTTTCTTTCAGGATTGCTAGTTCCGCAAGGTTCGCAGGAGAGCTTCTGTAAAGTTTGGAAGGTAGGAGACGAGGTACTGGCAGAAGTAAAGCGGTGAGGACGGGGCGTGAGTCGTGCTTGGGTAGCTCAGTTGGTAGAACACTTGCCCGCGAAAAGCAAAGGTCCCGATTTCGGGTCTCGGTCCGGCACACAGTTTTAATCTGCGAGGAAGTTTCAATACGCAAATTAACTGGTCCATGCCCATATACATTACTGAATGTATGAAGTTAGTAAAGCAGTGACGAAGACTGGTGGCAAGCGACATGGCGGCTAACTGTACTCACGGCTCTTGATGTGAATGTTCTATAAAATCTCTTCTTGGCGTCGGGTTTTCAACATATTAGAGCCATTTCTTTATGCCGAGGATGCCAAATAAAAGCCAGATCCACATCGGAGGCAAATCCTTTGTAAAGCAGCTTCAAATTGCCTCTATTAGCCCCGTCGAAGTGTACCGTGCTACAGCTAGCACACACTGCGTACCGTTCATATCAAGGCGCCGCTTAGTTCGAGCGCCAAAATCACCTTTTACATCGCACCATTCCACTTCTGTAACGGGGGGACTTCCCTACAGATTTTACATGTTACGAATACAAGTGCCCTTAGCATGAAATAGCTTTCAATAAACATTTTCTTTTTATGGACATACAAATATTAAACAATTCATCATTTTAACATATCCTTTTGCTTTTATCATTCATACATTACAAAACTCTAATTTTCTTGTCATAGCTCAAGGACTTTAAATAACAAAGAACACACACTCCATTATTGTAGATACACAGTTAAATGATATAAACCTACTTCTAATCAATATAAATTTTATAATACGTTCAAGGAGGCTAGAAGATGCTGGGATAATATCTGGGGTAGTGTTGCTTTCAGTACAGGTGTGTTGTGGTGTGGAAACAATGTCACCTTGCTGGCAGTCAGTGAACCGAAGTCACTGCTGGAGTTCTGCAGGGGATCTAGTATGGATGTTCGGGTCAGAGGCAATAATGTAGCTGGAGAAAGTAAGTTATATGTGGGGCAAAGAAGTCATAGGGGATGGGCTGATTAGATCAGATGTAGATGGTGGCACAGGTAATGGTTAGGGCATGGAAAAAGCGGTTAAGGATAACATATTCAGTAGGAATATTGTATAAGGGTTGTGGCTGAACAGCAATGTTCTTGTGGAGGCTAATAGATGGGGTGGGAATTGTTGCAGTTGTTGGAAGTAGGAGGGGAAGCTGGTTAGGGCATGTTTAAGAAAATGTGAGGCTTTGCAGTGTGGAGAGGTGGGTGGCTTTTTGTTCGCTGCACTGAGGTGATAATGGTAGTAAAGATATTTTTGGCAATGGTAGAACTGAGGATGGGATTTGGAAGGTTCGACCTTGTACCGGTGGTGGTATATCAGCGCTCCCTCTTTAAGGACGAGATCTACGGTGGCGGTAATTTCAGAGAAAACGTGGACAAGTGGGGCCAAGCTCATTATCTATCCACAGAGCTTTTAGGTCTTCTAAATCTGGGTGGTTGTTAATATCAGATGGCAATTCCTCATCTGTGATCTCAAGATCGACCGTGGTGATCTTTGTAGTGAACGTGAGAGGACAGCAGTGGTTTTGGGTTGTTTGGTCCTGGGTGCGGTGGTGAGAGGTATTAAGAAGGCTTTGGGACCAAAAGTAACACAAAGAATTTTGGAGAGGGTATCAGTGTGAAAGTTGAGGTTTAGGGACTTAGTAAGATGGAGTATTTCTGGGCATGATATGTTGGATGTGACGGCTTGGTAGGTATTTTTTGATTTGGGGGCGAGGGATTTGGGTTTGAGGAATTTTGGATCTGGGTTTGAGAATATAAAGATGTAATGGCCAGGGGAAGACATTGAAGGTGGAGTTGGGTCCATGAGATAAGTGTCATCAGGTTCATTCTGCGGTTTTTTAGGCGTGGGAGTAGGAGAGATGTCAGTTTTGGTGTTTTGTGAGTTTCTGAACAACTATTGGAGCGAAAGATGGTTGCGGGATGCGGGTGGCGGGATATGGCGTTGTTGTGCGTTACCTGGAAGTTGTACAAGTCTTTCGGCACAGCTGACTTTGGTTGGTGCGGTGCGGCTCCTGGAAGGTTTGATGGAGACATCGTGTGTTACAACTGTTGCAAGGCAGCCTGTGACGCATGCAGCAGTGGAAGACTTGGAGGCACGCGAGTTGTGGCTGAAAGAAAGAGAGGTAGGGGGATGGGGGAAGGCTGCGTGATTCATGTGTCGCTTCTATGGTGGGAGAAGCTATGATAGGAGAGGGATAGCAAGTAGGCTGGGGGTGGATGGAATGATGAGCTCCATGTGGTGACAGTGGGAGATGGAGATGAGGAAGTATAGGTGATGGACGTTGAGGGATAATCCATGATGGTTGACGGTAATTGGCGGCATTGATTGATGTGGGGGGCCGCCGCCGCGGTGTTGGAGATGAAGGTGATGAATTGTGACAGTCGTGGACGATGAGGTGGCGGCTGGCGAATACATGTCTCTGATGTGACAGGAAAGAAATCTGTGATATATAGAGCTATGTGACGGTTGCAACAAACAGATGAAGGTGGCGGCGGCGACGATGACGTTGGTGGCGATAAGACGGTGACAGCGACACGGAAGTGGTGAGACGAAGGTTGGTGAGTGGTTGACGTCTTCGACGGTTACTTCCAGAGTTTCGCTTCGTAATGGCTACCCATCTCTACCTCACTCTGTGACTGTCCTCCCCTCTTTGATAACAGCCGAATGACGGCTCGATCATAACTTAGCGTAATCGATATGTATATTTTCCCAAAATAAGTTTCCTCTTTAATGTAGTTACCTGTAATGGTTGAGTTTTAACCATGAAAGTACATACACCGTCCTTCAAATGTATTACTGCACCGCTGCCACACAAAAAATCCATCCCCCAAATACACGACATTGACATCCGAGATACTACTAAGAAGGCGCATTCGATTGTCTACCCTTTGTAGTTCTACCGTCACCTGTATCTGTTTATTAATGCGTTGCGCCTTTGCGCTAAACGCTCCTGACACCGCGCAGCCCGTTACGGTAAGGTGAGTATCTTTCTTTGCTTACTAACCATGTTTACACCACTCACTGTCATTATGCTAACTGTAGCTCCTGTGTTTATGAGCACGTTCATCGGTACGTCATTGAATTTTGCCTCTACAATTGCTTATAAAATGCATCCACTCTCGTTCGTTTCCTGTCTCGGTTCTAAAATAAGATCCTCACGAATATCGCTCTCCTTATTGTAGTCCAATATTTTTATTAGCTCACGACGTGTGCCTCCCTCCTCAATACGTCACCCGAGGAAGGTCTAAAATGACTGGCATTAGTTTGACCGACTTTCGTTTAGGTTCCTCGGCTGCTCGTGCACCTCAACTACATGAATTTCGTTCCCCGGCTTTGAATACGAATTATCTGTAACTCCACCTCTTTCATCTGGTAAAGGTATGGGTCTATTGGACCCGGAAGATGCACTTGGATGGTTTGAATTACCCCACCTTACATTATGCATCAGACAATTTCCCCAATTCGATTGATTCTGTTGACTCATAGGAACGTAATTGGCTCAAATGGTTCAAATGGCTCTGAGCACTATGGGACTTAACATCTATGGTCATCAGTCCCCTAGAACTTAGAACTACTTAAACCTAACTAACCTAAGGACAGCACACAACACCCAGTCATCACAAGGCAGAGAAAATTCCTGACCCCGCCGGGAATCGAACCCGGGAACCCGGGCGTGGGAAACGAGAACGCTACCGCAGGGAACGTAATTATTACTATAACTATTATCATAGTATTGAGGGTTCAATGTTTTCTGCCCCCAGACTTTCTCTTCCTATGAGTGGTTACAACAATAACCCGCTGAAAATTTCCCGTTCCTGGCACTTGATTGTTGGTTCCCACAACATTCCCTTTCGAATATCGATATTTCGAGATCCTTTTCTGATTCTTAATTTGGGAGTGACCAAAATGGTTATTACCATTCTTGGAATTACCGTTATTACGGCTGAATTTCCCAGAATGATTATTAAATTGGTTACCACTATTCCACGCGTTGTTACCACTGTTGTTCTTAGCATAATATTGGTTGTTATTATTATTCTGCCACTGTTTTGCATCATCCATTAGCATATCGATTGAATCGATCACCGAGATGAACTGCTCGACGTCTGAATTAGGAACATGAATTAATTTCTCTTGAATCATTTCAGGCAGTCATTTAAAAATTTTAGTGCTGTCTTAATGTACTCATAAAAATGTAACTGGTTAGGTCTTATATGGAGGTTTACCGGCAACTGTGCTTCCCACGCGGCATTCGGAAATGGAACAGGGAAGCGGGCGAGGGAATAACAATTGTAGCGAACATTCGCTCCGCCACACCCTGTAAGGGAGTTTGCGGAGTGCAGGCGTAGATGCAGGTGTGGCAGTATCTATCACCGCCGCCGGAGAACGTGTGGGGGCGTGGGGAGACCGCCGCCTGCGCCGGCCCACGTGCTCGCCCGTCTGCCGGCGGCCCGTGCCGTGCAGACACGGCGGCCCTGGCCGGCTACGCGCGCCGCTCTCGTATTGATTCTCGTGTAAATCCAGCGCCGCGGAGCACCGAGCACACCCTGGGCACGCTCTCCGCGACCGCCCCAAATACCGCGTCTCCGACCACCCTCACCATCTCGATTCGCGTGTGACGACAACGCTACTTCGCAATACGCACTCGGAGATGGAGGTCCACAAGGTTCAAGTTTGGGTCCTCTGTTGTTATTTCTGATGTACGTAAATTATCGTCCGCTTGCAGTTTCAGAAGAAGTAAATTTTGTACTTTTTGCAGATGATGCAAGTTTAAAATTTATAATTATTTAAATAAAAATGAATTTTTAATATACCAGTTTTTTAATTCGACTTAAAGTATAAAATAGTTTTTCGACTGAACAGGAAAAAAATATTCAAATGTGTCCTAAGGGACCAAACTGCTGAGGTAATGACACTGAAACGTCCCCTTTGAAAAATTATGAATGGCTGTGCTGGTAAGCTTCTGTGTTATTTGGTTTTCAAACAGCTGAGCAAAACTCACCGTACTCTAACAGCTTTCTCTTTACTTATTCTGATCGTCACTAAACTGACACACAATATTTTTAGCGCAACGCAATCTGACTTTCGAAAATCCCTACAAAAGAATGGCCCTGACTAACAATAACCGATACCTTTCATCAATCACTTACCACACAAAAATCTTCGTTACTCGAACTACTGCAATTCAGCGAGCGCCAATACTGCTAGCTAAATAAAAGATCCTAACTACTGAAGGCACGAACTACTGATAGGCATAGTTAGCAATTGAAAGATTTTGATAGAGCACAAACAATGGATTTACCTTAATAGCGTTCAGAAGTCATAATCTTTATATAATTTTGTGACATCCAGTTAAACAAATTTCCTTTTTCTGACGAACACACGTCCAGATCGTCCGATCAGAACTCTCTCATCTCTCTCCTCACATCCACCACTGCTGGCGGCTCACCTCCAGCTGCCCAACGCTACGCACTGTTCACATCCAACTTGCCCAACACTACAATAGCGAATATTCGAACAATGAGTCCAGCCAACCAGAGACTGCACACAGCGCAATCAGCGAATTTCATGCAGAGCACTACGTGGCGTTACCATGTAAGTAGTGTGTTTAGGTTTTTATGTTGGTAACGTCACGTAGCGCTCTGTATGAAAATCACTGGCTGAGCTGTGTGCAGTCTGTGGCTGGTTTGCATTGTTGGAATTTGCTATTTTAGTGTTGGGCAGTTGGCTGTTAACAGTGCGTAGCGTTGCGCAGTTGGAGGTGAGCCGCCATATATATATATATATATGGCATATATATATATATATATATACTGGGTGTTACAAAAAGGTACGGCCCAACTTTCAGGAAACATTCCTCACACACAAAGGAAGAAAATATGTTATGTGGACATGTGTCCGGAAATGCTTCTTACTTTCCATGTTAGAACTCATTTTGTTACTTCTCTTCAAATCACATTAATCATGGAATGGCAACACACAGCAACAGAACGTACCAGCATGACTTCAAACACTTTGTTACAGGAAATGTTCAAAATGTCCTCCGTTAGGGAGGATACATGCATCCACCCTCCGTCGCTTGGAATCCCTGATACGCTGATGCAGCCCTGGAGAATGGCGTATTGTATCACAGCCGTCCACAATAAGAGCACGAAGAGTCTCTACATTTGGTACCGGGGTTGCGTAGACAAAAGCTTTCAAATGCCCCCATAAATGAAAGTCAAGAGGGTTGAGGTCAGGAAGGCGTGGAGGCCATGGAATTGGTCCGCCTCTACCAATCCATCGGTCATCGAATCTGTTGTTGAGAAGCGTACGAACACTTCCACTGAAATGTGCAGGAGCTCCATCGTGCATGAACCACATGTTGTGTCGTACTTGTAAAGCCACATGTTCTAGCAGCACAGATAGAGTATCCCGTATGAAATCATGGCGGTGAATCGAAGAAGTACAGTACATACTGACGAAACTAAAATGAGCTCTAACATGGAAATTAAGCGTTTCCGGACACATGTCCATATAACATCTTTTCTTTATTTGTGTGTGAGGAATGTTTCCTGAAAGTTTGGCCGTACCTTTTTGTAACACCCTGTATGTATATACATATATTATGACTTTTGAACACTATTAAGGTACATACATTGTTTGTTCTCTATCAAAATCTTTCATTTGCTAACTATGCCTATCAGTAGTTAGTGCCTTCAGTAGTTAGAAGCTTTTACGAGTATTTTACGTATTTAGCTGGCACTATTGGCGCTCGCTGTATTGCAGTAGTTGGAGTAACGAAGATTTCTGTGAGGCAAGTGATCGATGAAAGGTATAGGTTATTGTTAGTAAGGGCCATTCTTTTGTAGGGATTTTTGAAAGTCAGATTGCGTTGCGCTAAAAATGTTGTGTGTCAGTTTAAGCCCAGTCATTTATAATTTTTCTAAGGGGACGTTTCAACCAACATAAAAAAACCTAATCAGTCTACTTACAACGCTACTTAAACTAACTTATGCTAAGAACAACACATACATCCATACCTGAGGGAGGACTCGAACCTCCCGCGGGAGGGGCCACGCTATCCGTCACATGGAACGGGAAGAGGGTGAGAAGGCAATGGTACACAAAATGCTTTACGCCTCAAGCCAGACAAGAAATCGAGTTAATATTGCACTGAGCTATGATGAAGCTTTCAAGTGCCTGCCTCATCGGGAAATAACACTGGTGAACAAAGTACATTCCGCCATACGCCAGACGAGAAAGGAACTTCATATTGCATCATCATCATCCAGTTCTGAGCTATGTTTAAAATGTCAAGCGTGTTGCTCATCGGGAAGTTAGTTCGAAATCAACTGCAAAATCTGAACCGAACAGATCGCCAGACAAGAAAGCGGTATAATCAAACCGTGGTAAAAATAACGGAAGTCCTCACACCGAAAACGCAGCTAATGAAATACTCGAAAACGTTAAGAGATACTTCAAGAAAAATGAATTGTCTCCGATATCTGACAAGATGCAGTACATACAGTTCAGTACTTCTAACGGAACTTCCCATATTATAAAAAGCACGTTTCTCAATGAACTACAAGAAAGCGTTAAGTTTTTCGGACTACAGATGGACTTCACTAATTGGAAAATTCTCTAACTAGAATTAATGAAGAAGAATCAGAGCCACTACGTTCGTGGTACGCATTATTACTGCCGTAGATGGCTTAGAAATGGAGGAACTAGTTTATTCAGCATATCCCCATTCATTAATAAGTTATGGAATCATTTTCTGAGGAAACCCCTACTTACAGGGACAGCATTTTTAGAATAAAAAACTGTCTTATAAGAATTGTATCTGGTTTTTATTCGTCTTAAAAAAACTGCTGTCATTACTAAGACTTTTCTTTTCTCGCAAAAATAGTGAAAAGGATGAATATAACACTAAACAAAAACGAGCTCTGTAATGTCTTCGAGGCTTAACGTTACTAGAGAATGGAGTGAGTTCCAAGGATACACACACATTCAACAACTTGGCACATAGATAATGGATGGAATTTAAGGCTGAATCAAAGAACTTTCTGTTTGACAACTCTTTGTACATCAGCAAAGTGTATCTTCAGAGAAACTCTTAACTTTAATGTTTTCTATTATTTTGTAATTAGAATTGACGCTGTAATATCATAACAGTTCGTAATTTAAGTCGTTTTAGTTCCAACATTTTGTTGGGAAAGTACCAGAAACTTAGATTTGATAATACATTATATAAACTTCTGTCACAGTTGCGTGTAATTTATGCTGCTGACTAGTTTTGACGTAGCCGCTCAATTTCATACCAGACCTACACTAAAAATGCATTCAGTGAAGTTTCATCTGTCGAACGTAATGAGATTACTACATGTCTGTTGCATGACTATGTGTTGTGTGGACGTTGCCAAGTACGTCAGTGGAATTTTCGTTTCTTAAGCACTTTTACAGAAATTTAAATAAGGATTTATAATTATAATGTATTATAACTTACTGGGCGTGACGCACGCTGTCAAAGTAGGTCTATAAAGAATCCAGCAGTATATCGCTCACAGCTATTGTGGGAACAGTAATCGATTTGTCGGAGTTCCAAAGTGGGAAAATCATTGACTGCACTAGAGCAAGGTAAAAAGGAAGAAAGATGAAGGTTCAACGTCCCGTCGACGACGAGGTAATTAGAGCCAGAGCGTGGTTTTTCAGAGGACATTCGTCATAAACCATTCAGACAGATCACGGAAAACCTACATGTGGGTAGCCGGACGGTAATTTGAACCACTGGCCTCCCAAACAAAAATTCCAGCGTCTGTCTTACCACTGCGCCACCTAGCTAGCTGAAAGTGAGAAGCGTTCTGTCTCGAGTAAGTTCTATTGGTGCAGTCCAACTCTAGGTCTGCTAAATATGTATCCACTACCGCTGTTGACCTTCTCATTGGGCTGAAACCTTTGTCTAACGACAAATATATGTCAGCACATAAAGTCAAAGGATGTTTATTCATAGCCAAAACACGTTCACGGATACATACATTGTGCTAATGATCATTTTTTCTTTTGCAATCAACGCCTATTCTTCCGTATTGATTACTATCAGTTTAGTATAAAATGGTTATGTCGTCTTCCCTAGTTAATTTTTTACAATTTGTAAAGTAATGAATAATGGGAATCCATTTTTATTTCCCAGCAACACTCGCCGTAAATACAAACTTCAGTTCTGATGATTAAAAGTCGACATCGGCTGTGTGATGGAGTATTTTTCAATTTTATTATGCCATATCGCTATGGAGCTGCATGCCAAACTTCAGCGGCACACTGTACAGTATCATTATGTCACATGATCATCTTTTAGAGACGTGCAACGAACAATAGTATTTATCTATATGGTAGTACTGGGCGGTTGTAATCAATGTGCAACTACTCACGGAGGTCCAGTGTCGACTGTAATTATCGTTCGGCGGTTAATGCGGAACTGATTTACGCTCGAAAAAAATTAGTTCCAATTTTGGCTGGCGATGTAGAACATCTCGTTGACGTCTCCGATGCTCATATTGAACAAATTCTGTAAGCAGCGGTTGATAATCACAAATTATACCATTCCCACTTGTTTGACCTTTTCTGCCCCTATCCCACTCCTAACCCATTACATATGGAAATATTCATATACGTCTTTCTTACATTTACAATTACGGTAACGATTTATGGTCAAAATTAAGTTAAATTCCGTTTTCAACGGTCAAAAGATTGCTGACGTATTTGCTTCTGATCAACATTTAACAATTGAGGACTAATCTTTCTCACAGACGTTTGTTAAATCAAAATATATTGTACTCTATTTTGACACACCTAGAGCCTGAGTAGTTTATACAACTTTTATCAGTGATCGTCAAATAACGCATTGTCCAGTTTCCAGATGGTTTCATCAGTGATTTTTGGGTGATCTCTTAAAGCTTCTTGTAGAAAAGTAGAAGTGTGGCCTCATGTAAAGTGAACTCTTACTACATAACTGTTGCCGATGAAGGAGCAGACTCCACCCAAACCTTCATTAACGTTGGATGAATTTCTGTTAAAGACAATCAGATAAAGAATTTATAGTAGCGCAGAACTACTAGTTACCTGTATAAACTCAACAAAATCGTAGAACTGCTTATAAAAAACAGTATCGGAGCTGGCCGCTGTGGCCAAGTTGTTCTAGACGGAACCATTCTGCTGCTACGGTCGCAGGTTCGAATCCTGCCTCGGGCATGGCTGCGTGTGATGTCCTTAGGTTAGTTAGGTTTAAGTAGTTCTAGGTCTAGGGGACTGAGGACCTCAGATGATAAGTCCGAATAGAGCCATGTGAACCATTTTAAAACAGTATATGAACATAAACATCTGATTATTTCATCTTTTCCATGAATGTGTGATGATGTAGTATTCGTGAAGTACCAAAAGTGTGAATGTGGCAGATGCTCCTACAGAACATGTCAGCCGTATCGTGTTTCTCTCATGGCTCAACTTCCGATGGAGTCGCCCAGTCTGTACAGGAGACACGAGCGACGGGCAGGTCCTCGGGTTCCGCATGAGACAGTTTTGTAAAGAATTGCTGTTGTAAGAGAACTATATGTTGTCTGTTGTTGTTTTCGACGTAATTTAAGGAAATCAATGTAGTTCAAAAATGGCTCTGAGCACTATGAGAGTTAACTTCTGAGGTCATCAGTCCCCTAGAAGTTAGAACTACTTAAACCTAACTAACCTAAGGACATCACGCACATCCATGCCCGAGGTAGGATTCGAACCTGCGACCGTAGCGGTCGCGCGGTTCCAGACTGTAGCATCTAGACCCGCTTGGCCACACCGGACGGCGAAATCAGTGTAGTGTATACCAAGATAGGGAGGGATGTTGTAGCGGTCCCTTAACTTCGCTCAAATGTAACTACTGTCATGTATTGAATACAAGCGATCAGTGTTGGGTAATACACTGAAGAGCCAAACAAACTGGTACACCTTCTAATATCGTGTAGAGGTCCCGCGAGCATGCAGAAGTGCCGCAACACGACGTGGCATAGACTCGGCTAATGCCTGAAGTAGTGTTGGAGGGAATTGACACCATGAATCCTGCAAGGCTGTCTATAAATCTGTAAGAGTATGAGGGGGCGGAGATCTCTTCTGAACAGCACGTTACAAGGCATCCCAGATATGCTCAATAATGTTAATGTCTGGGGAGATTGGTAGCCAGCGGAAATGTTTGAACTTAGAAAAGTGATCTTGGAGCCACTCTGTAGTAATTCTGGACATGTGAGATGTCGCATTGTCTTGCTGGAATTGTCCAAGTCCGCCGGATGCATAATGGACATGAATGCTCGCAGGTGATCAGGCAGGATTCTTACGTACGTGTCACCTGTCAGTCATATCTAGACGTATCAGGGGTCCCATATCATTACAACTGCACATGCCCCACTCATTGCAGAGTCTCCACCAGCTTGAATAGTCCCCTGCTGACATGCATGGTCCATAGATTCAGGAAGCTTGTCTCCATACCCATACACGTCCATCCGCTCGACCGACCAGGCAACATGTGTCCAGTCATCAAAACTCCAATGTAGATGTTGACGGGCCCAGGCGAGGCACAAAACTTTGTGTCATGCAGTCATCAAGGTTACACGAGTGGGCCTTCGACTCTGAAAGCCCATATCGATTATGTTTCGCTGTACGGATCGCACACTGACACTTGTTGATGGGCCCAGCATTGAAGTCTGCAGCAATTTGCGGAAGGGTTGCACTTCTGTTACGCTGAACGATTCTCTTCAGTCGTCGTTGGTCCCGTTCTTGTAGGATTCGGGTGCAGCCATGTCGGAGATTCGATGTTTTACCGGATTCCTGATATTCACGGTACACTCTTGCAATGGTCGTAAGGGAAAATCCCTTCATCGCTACCTCAGAGATGCAGTATCCACCGCTCCTGCGCCGACAGTAACACCACGATCAAACTCACTTACATTGTGGTAACCTGCCATTGTAGCAGCAGTAACCGATCTGACAACTGCGCCAGACCCTTGTTGTCTTAGATAGGCGCTGCCGAATGCAGCGCTGCATTCAACCTATTAACATATCTCTGTATTTGAATACGCTTGCCTATACCAGTTTTTTGGAGTTTCAGTGTAAATAAATAAGTAATCTACCGAGGAAGAGCTAATCGTAGTCGCCGTAGGAACGTGAAACGCTTGACGGAATTGAAAATAAACGATGCGCCCCACGAAGGAATTATCCGTATAGGATGGAAATCGGTAGATATGATGTGCATATACAAAAGAACAAAGGATGGAAACGTCAGAAAAACTGGCTCATTTATTCAAGAGAAATAGTTTCAAAAATAGAGCAAATCAATAAAGCATACATTCACTTCTGGCCCTTACGCAGGAAATCCTTCGGATAGGTATTCATTGCTAGCATTGCTGGAGGTTCTCCTCAGAGGTCTCGTGCTAAATTCTAATTCGCACGCTGGATCTTCAAAATCCCACACTAGCTGGAGGGCCTTGCCCATAATGCCCAGTACGTTTCCAGTACGGGACAGTTATGGCGACCATGCTGGCGAATGCAGGGTTGTCAGGCACAATGACAAGCAGTAGAAACTCTCGCTGCGTGCAGGCTTTATCTTGTTGAAATGTAAGCTCGGGATGGCTTGGATCATCCTTGACGTACCGCCGTGCTGAAAGGGTGCCTCGGATGGCAACCAAAGGAGTCCCGCTACGAAATTAAACGAACCCACGGACCATCATTCCTGACTGTCAAACTGTATGGCCGGCGACAGTGTGGTTGGTGTCCCACCGCTATCCAGGGCGTCTGAATACACGTTCTCATCCTGGAATCTCACCGAGTGGAGTAGAATTGTCTTCAATGATGAGGCTTGCATCAAACTGGGCCCCGAAGACCAGAGAAGATGTGTCAAGGGATGCCACTGGCAGCGGTGGGATACCAAAGTGACTGTCGCCCACCATTCGGCGGGACAACCAGGAGTCGTGATCTGGGGTGCTATTTCTTTTCATAGCAGAATCCCTGTCTTTGTCATGTGCGGCACCTTGCAGCTGAACGGTGCGAAGGTGATTTTCAACGCTCCGTTTGGTTGCCGTCCATCCTATTCTTCTGAAACCGCAATCATTTGTCTGTCTGTACGTGGACATCACAGCTACCAATTTCCGTGCCGTTCGGATAGTTTCTTCCAGGTAAGTATCTTTCTTTGTCTTAGAGTGTAGCTTCGCTGCTCTCGCTCTGGTTACACTAGAGGATTTTGAGCTGCCTTAATTTCTACTTCTCTGTTTGCATTGACTTCGTGACGCACTGCAAGGAATGCAGGGGAATTTAGATTTTTTCCCACAAATGTTCACTCAGGAAAGATGTCAAAAAATCTCTGATTTAAGATTTACTATAAATGGTTTAAATGGCTCTGAGCGCCATGGGACTTAACATGGGAGGTCATCTGTCCCCTAGAACTTAGAACTACACTACTGGCCATTAAAATTGCTACACCAAGAAGAAATGCAGATGATAAACGGGTATTCATTGGACAAATATATTACTCTAGAACTGACATGTGATTACATTTTCACGCAATTTGGGTGCATAGATCCTGAGAAATCAGTACCCAGAACAATCACCTCTGGCCGTAATAACGGCCTTGATGCGCCTGGGTATTGAGTCAAACAGAGCTTGGATGGCGTGTACAGGTACAGCTGCCTATGCAGCTTCAAAACGATACCACACTTCATCAAGAGTAGTGACTGGCGTATTGTGACGAGCCAGTTGCTCGGCCACCATTTACCAGACGTTTTCAGTTGGTCAGAGATCTGGAGAATGTGCTGGCTGGGGCAGCAGTCGAACATTTTCTGTATCCAGAAAGGCCCTTACAAGACCTGCAACATGCGGTCGTGCATTGTCCTGCTGAAATGTAGGGTTTCACTGGGATCGAATGAAGGGCAGAGCCACAGGTCGTAGCACATCTGAAATGTAACGTCCACTGTTCAAAGTGCCGTCAGTCCGAACAAGAGGTGACCGAGACGGTAACCAATGGCACCCCATACCATCACGCCGGGTGATACGCCAGTGTGGCAATGACGAATACGCGATCCCAATGTGCGTTCATCGCGATGTCGCCAAACACGGATGCGACCATCATGATGCTGTAAACAGAACCTGGATTCATCCGCAAAAATTACGTTTTGCCATTCGTGCACCCAGGTTCGTCGCTGAGTACACCATCGCAGGCGCTCCTGTCTGTGATGCAGCGTCAAGGGTAACCACAGCCATGGTCTCAGAGCTGACAGTCCATGCTGCTGCAAACGCCGTCGAACTGTTCGTGCAGATGGTTGTTGCCTTCAGACGTCCCTATCTGTTGACTCAGGGATCGAGACGTGGCTGCACGATCCGTTATAGCCATGTGGATAAGATGCGTGTCATCTCGACTGCTAGTGATATGAGGCTGTTGGGTTCCAGCACGGCGTCCCGTATAACCCTCCTGCACCCACCGATTCCATATTCTGCTAACAGTCATTTGATCTCGACCAACGCGAGCAGCAATGTCGCGATACGATATACCGCAATCGTGATAGGCCACAATCCGTTCTTTACCAAAATCGGAAACGTGTTGGTACGCATTTCTTCTCCTTACACGAGGCATCACAACAACGTTTCAAAAGGCATCGCCGGTCGACTGCTGTTTGTGTATGTTAAATCGGTTGGAAATTTTCGTCATGTCAGCACGTTGTAGGTGTCACCACCGGCGCCAACTTTGTGTAAATGCTCTGAAAAGCTGATCATCTGCATATCACAGCATCTTCTTCCTGTCGGTTAAATATCGCGTCTGTAGCACGTCATCTTAGTGGTGTAGCAATTTTAACGGCCAGTAGTGTACTTAAACCTAATAATCCTAAAGACATTTCCGGGCGGAAAGGAGCGCCGGTCCCCGGCGCGAATCCACCTGGAGGATTTGGTCTGTGGATGGTTTTTAGGCGGTTTTCCATCTGCCTCGGCGAATGCGGGCTGGTTCCCCTTATTCCGCCTCAGTTACACTATGTTGGCGATTGCTGCGCAAACAAGTTCTCCACGTACGCGTACAGCACCATTACTCAACCACGCAAACATACGTGTTACACTCGTCTGGTGTGAGACGTTCCCTGGGGGTTCCACCAGGGGCCGAACCGCACAATAACCCTGGGTTCGGTGTGGGGCGGCGGAGGTGAAGTGGACTGCGATAGTCGTCGTGGGGTTGCGGACGACTGCGGCTGCGGCGGGGACGGAGCCTCTTCGTTGTTTCTAGGTCCCCGGTTAACATAACATAACTTAAGGACATCACACACATCCAAGCCCGAGGCAGGATTCGAACCTGCGACCGTAGCAGTCGCGCCGTTCCGGACTGAAGCGCCTATAATCAGTCGGGCACAGCGGCCGGCTATGACTTACTGTACTTGGACTAAGGAAAACATATATTGTGCGTAAAGAAGAGCAAAGGGCAAATGGTTTCTTGATGCAAGTTGTTCCACCAGTGAAAAAATTAATTACTGAACGTTCTTTGTGAAGTAGAAAGAAAGCGAGAGACGAAGGTAGAACAAATAAGGCGCTTTGTACTAGCATCAATTTTTTTTTTATTCGTTTGTATGTATAAAATTTCTCTATGTTGAAATGTGTGGATGACACTTCCTACCCTTTCAATGCTAGGCAGCGCGAGTAATTAATATTATTTCACCGTTATGAATTTTGCGTCAGTCTTTAATAAATTCTACCATAGTTGCTTGTTATTTAAGTGACGGTCCACTGGCGTCCAGCGTGTATCACCATTAACCTGTCGATGAAGGAATGAAAAGAGTTGTGGTTCTTCACTTGTCGTTAAAACATATTTGGCGATTTGTACGTACTCCCTGTGCCAAAGCGATAACTTCCAAGTACCTCTGAAAGACCTGCGTGCGCAGTTACGTAAGAGATGAAGAGTTCCGGACGAGAAATTGAGCGAGAAAGAATGCTGTGCTAGATAGCGGAAGGAGACCTTGACTCATTACCGTAACAGTTTGTCAGGTCGCAACTGCGAGATTCGTCCTCGGAATTGATGTGCTGTAGATGGGCCGCTGGGTGCACCGCGGCTTAATGGGGAGCAACGACCGGGCCGCGTGGCCCGCTGCCAGCCCGGCGCGCTTTCGGCAACTCTCTCTCCTCTCTCCTCTCTCTCCTCCCCTCTCCTGTCTTCTCCTCTCCTGTCCTCGCCGCTTCGATCTGCAGTGCGGCCGTCCTGACCGCCGCGTCGCACCGTCTTTCCGTTCCCACTCCGTGGGGAGGCCATCCGTTTCCAACCCGTTGGGAGGCCACGTTTGTTTACAATGTATAGGCTGCCAACCAGTCGCCTGTTTAGCTCACATCACTTACTCCCAGCTCAGTTATTGTCGAGGTCGACACTCCAAGCGTGCCAAGAGTTGACATCTAAGTTTTAAATTACGTGAGAAATTGTATTTTTTCTCATGGTTTGCAATCCAAATGAAATTGTGGAAATTGGAAATTTGTTGTAAGTTCCTATGAGACCAAACTGCTAAGGTCATCGCCGGCCGGGGTGGCCGAGCAGTTCTAGGCGCTACAGTCTGGAATCGCGCTACCGCTACGGTCGCAGGTTCGAATCCTGCATCGGGTATGGATATGTGTGATGTCCTTAGGTTAGTTAGGTTTAAGTAGTTCTAAGTTCTAGGGGACTGATGATCTCAGAAGTTAAGTCCCATAGTGTTCAGAGCCATTTGAACCATTTTGCTAAGGTCATCGGTCCCTAGGCTTACACACTACTTAATCTAACTTAAAGTAACTTGTGCTAACGACGACACACAGCCATGCCCGAGGGAGGACTCCAACCTCTGACGGGGGTAGCCGCGCGAGCTGTGGCAAGGCGTCTTAGACCGCACGGCTACCCCACTCGGCAAACGAGAGTGTGGTTCGACGTCTAACTGGCTGGATTTTGTGAACGAACAAAGAAAAGCAAGTGGATATCAGTTCTATTGGAGTCACATCTTGTAAAGACTGTGGTGTTCACGCCAAAATACTGATTGTTGTTTGCTTTACAGGGAACAGTGGAAGTCATAAGCCAACACGAAAAGGATAAGTACTACTACCTAAATGTCGCGTCAATGGTTATAACGTCGTGTTTGCCACATATCGAAGAAAGGTGACAAGGAAAGAGGGAAATAACGGTGGGCTTTAACGACCAGTTGACGATGTACCCATTAGAGTGGGTGTTCTTGGAGCAATGATTTTGTTGGAATGCGGTAGGAAACACTCTATATGAAAAAAACCACACCAGCAAGGAATTATCCGAAAGGGACTGTAATCGGTAGATGAGATACACATTCACAGGCAAAGAAATTATTACAGTTTCAGAACAATTGGATGATTCATTCAGGAGAAACAGCTTCACAAATTGAGCAGGTCAATAACGAGTTGGTACGCTCTAAGCCCTTATGCAAACAGTTACTCACCTCGACATTCATTGTTAGAGTTGCCTGATGTCCTCCTGATGGATGTAGTGCCAGATTCTGTCTAATTCGCGAGTTAGAGCGTCAGAATACCGAGGTAGTTGGAGGGCCCTGCTTCAAACGTTCTCAGCTGGGGAGAGATGCGGCGACCTTGCTGGCGAACGTAGGCTTTGACGAGTACGGAGACAAGTAGTAGAAACTTTCACCGCGTACGGGCAAGAATTATGTTGTTCAAAGGTAAATCCTGAATGGTTTTCCATGAAGAGCATCGAAACGGGGCGTAGTATATCGCCGGCGTATCACTGTGCTGTAACGATTCCGTGGATGACAACAAAAGGAGTCGTGCTATGAAAAGAAATGGTACCCTAGACCACCACTCATGGTTGTCGAGTACTGTATCGAACGACAGCCAGGTTCGTATCGTATTGTCGTCCGTGGCGTTTCGAGACAGCTATTCGGTCTGTAATCTCATTGACTGGAGTAGAACTATCTTTAGCGCTAGCCTCACTACGAGTTGAGCCTCGACAGCCACCGAAAACGTTTCTGGAGACGCCGCAGACAGCTGTGGAATACCACCTGACTGGCGCCCGACATGCGCTCCGACAATCAGGACTGACGGCGTGGAGTGCCACTTATTTTCGTAGCAGGACCCTTTCGTTGTCATCCGCGACTCCGTTACATCACAGCGATACGTCGACGATTTTCCATGCCCTGGTTCGTTGCCCTTCATGGCAAGCCATCCTCCGCTTACATTTCAGCAAGGTATTACCCACCTTCACAGGGCAGGAGTTTCACTGGTTGTTTTCGTGCTTGCGAAACCGTTCCTTGATCAGGAAAATCGTCGGATCTCCCCAGTTGAGAACGTTTGAAGCATTGTGGACAGGGCCCTCCAGCCATCTCGGGATTTTGACGATAACACTTTTTCGGAATTAGTATTTAATTTAGAGATGACTATACAAAAAATGGTTCAAATGGCTCTGAGCACTATGGGACTTAACTTCTGAGGTCATCAGTCCCCTAGAACTTAGAACTACTTAAACCTAACTAACCTAAGGACGTCACACACATCCATGCCCGATGCAGGATTCGAACCTGCGACGGTAGCGATCGCGCGGTTCCAGACTGTAGCGCCTAGAACCGCTCGGCCACTCCGGCCGGCGATGACTAGACCCTTCAACAAGAAGAACAAATAACAGGCTTATCGTTGCCACTACTTATCAAATAGCCTCTAGTCCTCTAATGCTGCATCAGTGCCTGTTCCAAACTGGCCGTGGTTGATTGGCTAATGGAGATGGGTGCCTTCAAATGGTTCAAATGACTCTAAGCACTATGGGACTTAACATCTGAGGTAATCAGTCCCCTAGACTTAGAACTAGTTAAATTTAACTAACCTAAGGACTGCACTCAGGACTGCACTCACATCCATGCCCGAGGCAGGATTCGAACCGGCGACCGTGGCAGCAGCGCAGTTCCAGACTGAAGTGCGTAGAACCGCTCGGCCACCACGGCCGGCATGGGTGCCTTCAATAACAGCTTACACAACATTACTGATTTACGTAATTTATTAGTAACAGTTCACTGAAAAACAAGTCTGAGGTCATCAGCCCCTTAAACCAAACTAAGGACAGCACACACATACATGACAGAGGCAGAATTCGAGCCTGGCTGGTTAAATAATTGTTCCTTTGATTAATCGGGTAATAAATTCTTAACCAATAACAGTAGCAAACAACATCACTTCCAAATAAAAACTTACAGAAGCGTAATGGTAGAAAGGTACCTTACAAACTTCAAAATTCACTTCCATTTAACACGCAGATATAAAAACATATCCAAAACTCACAGTTGGCATATTTGTCAAATTTCAGTATTTATAACCCGCTGAAATACAGCGCAGAACTGACAATTTCGAATCTGTCCAATGAGTAATCCTGATAACAGAAAATAATGTTCACAAATAAGAAATATAATAACTTTATGACAACGCCCATCCGGCAGTGGCCACACTTTTACACAATCGTAAATTCCGTTGAAAAGCGATAGTTACTGATCAATCTCCACACAGTTGAGTAAACTAACAACGCAGAAGTCACTGGTTTCTTCTCCAATATCATGACATCCTTATTGTGGGCGAACATGCTACAGCGCAGCTTGTTCAGTTGGGCCCACGCTGTCTTGTTTATCTGTCGTGGCAAAACACCCACAAACGACATCGTCCACAGCTCGCAGTAAATTGCGTCCATATAATGGCTGACCCCACGGCTTATCGTTCCACAGTAGCGTTGAATTCCCAAGCGTCTCGGTTTCACCATCAGTTCATTACCACAGAATACCAAAATTATTAATGCACCATTCGGGCCAGCGGCTATGGCCGAGCGGTTGTAGGCGCTTCAGCCCGGAACCGCGCTGCTGCTACGGTCGCAGGTTCGAATCCTGCCTCGGGCATGGATGTGTGTGATGTCCTTAGGTTAGTTCGGTTTAAGTAGTTCTAAGTCTAGGGAACAGATGACCTCAGATGTTAAGTCCCATAGTGCTGAGAGCCATTTGAACAATTTTTTTTTTGCTCCGCACCATTCCCGAATGGAATAGGAAAGGGGTAACTGATGGAAGTGTCGGAAGTATCAGGAATACAGATGTAGATGTAAGCACGACTGAGACATTATCGGTCTAATGCGCTGGTTTTCGTAATTTTTCAGTCAGGCAGAGAGTTTTCTTTTCCTATTCCACAGAGCTGTTGACGGTCAAGAATGATTTGTGGTCTGTTGTCTGTTCCACTCTATGTTTACGTTTTAGATTTGTAGATACCAATTACGTCGTTACTGCCTATTTTTTAAGTGCGTCACTGTGCAATTATTAAGCGTTGTTTCGCCTACTGCCCTCAAGGGTCAGGGGACTGTTGTTTCATGGGCGAGCGGCTGTCGCACATTTCTTTAGAGCGTTGCTGTCTCCTTGTTGAGGGTAAAGGAGGTCGGCAATTCCCACTTGGTCCCACCATCTGCGGTCATTAGATCGTTAGGCCATCAAGGTCATCCGTCTGTCCCGTATTCGGCGCTGCGTAACTGAAGCTCGCTTTTCATTTGTAGCTCCGTTTTTGCTGTCGCAGTAGTGTGCCACGGGCATGCGAGTTACTTTCGTATCTCACACCTACCATTAGCGGAAGTATTACGCACTCGTATTATGATTGTATCTAGCGCTGCGAATTTACTCGAAGACGTGCACCACTAATTAAAAATTCGCTTCTGCATATTTAATTTGTAGTACCGGAAAAAATTAGTATACCCTTTTAGAGGTTTTCAATTCACTCAGCCGCGCGGGGTAGCCCTGCGGTCTGAGGCGGCTTGCCACGGTTCGCGCGGCTACCCCCGTCGGAGGTTTGAGTCCTACCTCGGGCATGGGGGTGTGTGCTATCCTTAGCCTAAGTTAGATTAAGTAATGCGTTAGCATAGGGACCGATGACCTTAGCAGTTTGGTTCAATTTACAATAACATTCATGAAATGGACTGGCCTGCCTAGAGTCCCGACCTGAACCCAATGGAACACCTCTGTAACGAGACAGAAGTTCGTCTTGACTCCAGGTCCCAGCGTCCAGTACCACTACCTTCTCTTCCTCTACAGACATTATGAAACCGTATTGTAAGTGTCCCCAACAGACTTCAATCCGTCGTAGACATGAAGGGTGAACACACCCCGTATTAATGTCGACTAACAGGTGTCCTGATACGATATTACATGGATTCACGCTTTAGATAAATTTGGTCCCAATTTCGTCTTTAATAGAAGCCATAATCGACCAATAAATTGTTATAACGGTGGCAGTCGCGTTACTGGTGCAGTGGCTATGTTAAAAAACGGATCGACGCAGAAGTTGTCTACTTGTGCATGCTGTGCCTGCAATGTGCTCTCCGCAACGGCATGGCAGGGCAGGGATAATTAAAGAAGTTCTCGTGCAGCTGCACTGATCCCCCACCCTCCACCCCACGTACCGTCCCACACGCTCAAACTAAGCCTCAGCGCCACTCTGCAATCTCTGCCCGCAGCCACTCATTATTTAAAACTGGAAGCTCATAATTAGGAACAAATAGAACGCTGCGCAGTTGAGCGTATGTTAAGGGATTAGTTAATTGGGGTGGTTTTTATGTTCTATCTATTTGCGTGTACCAATGATCAAGAACAAAAAATGATTTACAAAGAGCAATATCAAAATTACGCTGCCAACAGTGTAACTCATAATGAGATAAAGGTTTCATTCCAGGTGCCTTCTAAACCACTGCCCTAGTACCAATTGGAATACATTAGTAAGTAATGGATAGTCACCGAGACTCGAAGTATCGATTCGTACTCCTAATTGTGTATTGTTACTTCCCTGTGCAGCTGCACTGACCCCCCACCCTCCACCCCACGTACCGTCCCACACGCTCAAACTAAGCCTCAGCGCCACTCTGCAATCTCTGCCCGCAGCCACTCATTATTTAAAACTGGAAGCTCATAATTAGGAACAAATAGAACGCTGCGCAGTTGAGCGTATGTTAAGGGATTAGTTAATTGTTACTACTACAGTAGTGCAAGTTTATATGCCAACTAGCTCTGCAGATGACGAAGAAATTGAAGAAATGTATGATGAAATAAAAGAAATTATTCAGATTGTGAAGGGAGACGAAAATTTAATAGTCATGGGTGACTGGAATTCGAGTGTAGGAAAAGGGAGAGAAGGAAACATAGTAGGTGAATATGGATTGGGGGACAGAAATGAAAGAGGAAGCCGCCTGGTCGAATTTTGCACAGAGCACAACATAATCATAACTAACACTTGGTTTAAGAATCATGAAAGAAGGTTGTATACATGGAAGAACCCTGGAGATACTAAAAGGTATTAGACAGATTATATAATGGTAAGACAGAGATTTAGGAACCAGGTTTTAAATTGTAAGACATTTCCAGGGGCAGATGTGGACTCTGACCACAATCTATTGGTTATGACCTGTAGATCAAAACTGAAGAAACTGCAAAAAGGTGGGAATTTAAGGAGATGGGACCTGGATAAACTGAAAGAACCAGAGGTTGTACAGAGATTCAGGGAGAGCATAAGGGAGCAATTGACAGGAATGGGGGAAATAAATAAAGTAGAAGAAGAATGGGTAGCTTTGAGGGATGAAGTAGTGAAGGCAGCAGAGGATCAAGTAGGTAAAAAGACGAGGGCTAGTAGAAATCCTTGGGTAACAGAAGAAATATTGAATTTAATTGACGAAAGGAGAAAATATAAAAATGCAGTAAGTGAAACAGGCAAAAAGGAATACAAACGTCTCAGAAATGAGATTGACAGGAAGTGCAAAATGGCTAAGCAGGGATGGCTAGAGGACAAATGTAAGGATGTAGAGGCCTATCTCACTAGGGGTAAGATAGATACCGCCTACAGGAAAATTAAAGAGACCTTTGGAGATAAGAGAACGACTTGCATGAATATCAAGAGCTCAGATGGAAACCCAGTTCTAAGCAAAGAAGAGAAAGCAGAAAGGTGGAAGGAGTATATAGAGGGTCTATACAAGGGCGATGTACTTGAGGACAATATTATGGAAATGGAAGAGGATGTAGATGAAGATGAAATGGAAGATATGATACTGCGTGAAGAGTTTGACAGAGCACTGAAAGACCTGAGTCGAAACAAGGCCCCCGGAGTAGACAATATTCCATTGGAACTACTGACGGCCGTGGGAGAGCCAGTCCTGACAAAACTCTACCATCTGGTGAGCAAGATGTATGAAACAGGCGAAATACCCTCAGACTTCAAGAAGAATATAATAATTCCAATCCCAAAGAAAGCAGGTGTTGACAGATGTGAAAATTACCGAACTATCAGCTTAATAAGTCACAGCTGCAAAATACTAACACGAATTCTTTACAGACGAATGGAAAAACTAGTAGAAGCCAACCTCGGGGAAGATCAGTTTGGATTCCGTAAAAACACTGGAACACGTGAGGCAATACTGACCTTACGACTTATCTTAGAAGAAAGATTAAGGAAAGGCAAACCTACGTTTCTAGCATTTGTAGCCTTAGAGAAAGCTTTTGACAATGTTGACTGGAATACTCTCTTTCAAATTCTAAAGGTGGTAGGGGTAAAATACAGAGAGCGAAAGGCTATTTACAATTTGTACAGAAGCCAGATGGCAGTTGTAAGAGTCGAGGGACATGAAAGGGGGGCAGTGGTTGGGAAGGGAGTATGACAGGGTTGTAGCCTCTCCCCGATGTTGTTCAATCTGTATATTGAGCAAGCAGTAAAGGAAACAAAAGAAAAATTCGGAGTAGGTATTAAAATTCATGGAGAAGAAATAAAAACTTTGAGGTTCGCCGATGACATTGTAATTCTGTCAGAGACAGCAAAGGACTTGGAAGAGCAGTTGAATGGAATGGACAGTGTCTTGAAAGGAGGATATAAGATGAACATCAACAAAAGCAAAACAAGGATAATGGAATGTAGTCTAATTAAGTCGGGTGATGCTGAGGGAATTAGATTAGGAAATGAGGCACTTAAAGTAGTAAAGGAGTTTTGCTATTTGGGGAGCAAAATAACTGATGATGGTCGAAGTAGAGAGGATATAAAATGTAGGCTGGCAATGGCAAGGAAAGCGTTTCTGAAGAAGAGAAATTTGTTAACATCCAGTATTGATTTAAGTGTCAGGAAGTCATTTCTGAAAGTATTCGTATGGAGTGTAGCCATGTATGGAAGTGAAACATGGACGATAAATAGTTTGGACAAGAAGAGAATAGAAGCTTTCGAAATGTGGTGCTACAGAAGAATGCTGAAGATTAGATGGGTAGATCACATAACTAATGAGGAAGTATTGAATAGGATTGGGGAGAAGAGAAGTTTGTGGCACAACTTGACCAGAAGAAGGGATCGGTTGGTGGGACATGTTCTGAGGCATCAAGGGATCACCAATTTAGTATTGGAGGGCAGCGTGGAGGGTAAAAATCGTAGAGGGAGACCAAGAGATGAATACACTTAGCAGATTCAGAAGGATGTAGGTTGCAGTAGGTACTGGGAGATGAAAAAGCTTGCACAGGATAGAGTAGCATGGAGAGCTGCATCAAACCAGTCTCAGGACTGAAGACCACAACAACAACAACTTCCCTGTTTCTTCACCTGACTTGGGACCAATCAATAGCAGCTCTTTGTACCGGAGTATCGAATTGGTTTCATTAATTTTCTATATCATTAGAAATTCGTTCAGTATTCGGGCCGAGTGTCGTATTACAATTCGTTGGTCTCATAAGGAACCCCTTGAGTGCGAGGTCTCAAAAGGCTAATGATGTTTATGGTATTCGATGCCCCACATATTGTCTACCACACGACCACAACACTGGTTGCTGATGACAAGAGGGGGCGGGCCCAGAGGTATCTAATCATGAGTACAGCATGAGGCCACGAAAAATGGTTGAACTGCATAGTCGCCGAGTAACTCACAACAGTGCTACAGTTCTAGTAGTGTTGATATAACGCAGAGCAACAGCAACGATAAACAAAGCATTATATCTACGAGGAAAGACCCCGAAGTTGACATTTCGTCAACAAGGAACCCCAGGAATTTCACAGAGAGAGGGAGAAGTTGCAGATGAAATATTAGCGTTCCTGCAAGGTGAGTCAGTGGAATGTGTGGTGTCATATATACTCGATTGTGTGGACAATGTACATGAGGTGTGCAATGATGACGATACGAGCTTAACAAGTGAGCAGGTGTAGAGCCAAGTAGTTCATCATCCTTGTCGGACAAGGAGCCACAAATCCCGGCTCCACTGAAATGCAGTAAAGGACAATCGTTGTTAAAGGAAGGGGAACTAAACATAATTACATACGTGGAAGATCATCCTCAGTATAGTAAAAAACAATTATGAACAGATTTCTAATAAGTCCTCAGCAAATATGACCGTGTAGTGCATACGAGAATCCTCGGATATTCAAGGGAGGATTAGGCGCACTTCTTAGAAAAACTTTTGTTCGCGTGTTTCAATGATGCTATGTACAGTGTGTGCATGCTAGCGACTCCCTACGTTATGTACATCGAATTGATCGCTAAATAGATGACAGTGATTTCAAGGGAAGCAATTAATGTTTCTACAACTTCAAACAGTGCTACAGAATTGGAAGACTTAACGAAATTTCAGACACAGCGGATACTTGACGAGGCACAGTAAACTGCAGGATCCACCTGAAAATTTGTAGCTGAGGTTAACCAACTTAAGCCATCGTTCAGTAAGGAATTTGCTTTCAACTCCGAACGATCGGGATTTGAAGAGGAAATGCATATAAAGGAAACCAGGAAACTATAGGTACCACGAGAGATGTATCAGGATCAACTAACATCGATGCCTTAACACATTTGTGTACAATTATGCCGACTGTTGTTCTGAATGGTACATTCATTGGAAAGTTATTTATTGTGCTGCGAGGCCTTGGAAGTGCTCTGCCTCCTACGATTCTAGTCGTTTGCGTGGTCTTGCAAGGGCAGTAGGAAATTTTTACGTCACAGCAGGCAAGAGTGGGAAAATAGGCTTAAGAAAACTACAGCTGTGGTATGAGCACTGCTTTTGGCTAATAACCGGTCAACATGCACTGATGGAAAAAAATCGCAGCACCAAGAAGGAGTTGTGCGACATAAACGAAAGTTGGTAGGCGTGCTTCTACAGCTGACAGATGAAGTCTGTTCAAATTTCATGCAGGTTGGATGAGAGCGGCGCTAGTAGCTCCACTATTAGGATGCAAATCACGTTTGCTATAGACACACGTTGTAACAGTCGTGAGCGTTAGTTACTTTTGACATTGGACGTGGTGAGTTGATTTTAGTCAAAAAAAGCCTTTATGGTGACAAAGACACCATTATCAACACCTCACTGATTGTGAACGAGGTCGTGTAATACGGTTACGAGAAGCTGGATATTCCTTCCGAAATACTGCACAAAGGGTTGGCAGCAATGTAGCTACTGTAGATGATTGCTGGCAGCTGTGTTCGCGAGAATGTATGGTCGCAAGAAGACAGGGCTTCAGACGGCCACGTGGCACTACCCACAGGGAAGAACATCGTGTTCTGCGTTTGGCTGTAAGACTTCGTATAGCATCTGCAGCACTAATATAAGAAGCAGTTGGCACCATAGCGAACCTTTACAAGTCGGTTACTTCGAGAACAGTTCCGAGCGAGACGACCTATAGCGTGCTTTCCACTGATCCCAAACGACCGCCATTTGAGACTTCTGTGGCGATCTGTTGTGTTTTCTGATGAATGACGGATCTGCCTCGATGCGAGTGATGGCCGGGTGTTGGTTACAAGGAGGCCAGTTCAGGGCCAGCAACCAACCTGTTTGCGTGCTGGACACACTGGACCTACACCTGGAGTTATGGTGTGGGGTGCGATTTCGTATGCCAGCAGGAGAACTCTCGTGGTTATCCCACGCACCCTGAATGCAAATTCGTACATCAGTCTGGTGGTTCGACCTGTGTGTTACCATTAATCAACAGCATTCCAGGGTTTTTTTTCCCAACAGGATAGCTGGCCGCTGTGGCCGAGCGGTTGTAGGCGCTTCAGTCCGGAACTGCGCTGCTGCTACGGTCGCAGATTCGAATACTGCCTCGGACAAAGATGTGTGTGTTGTCCTTAGGTTAGTTAGGTTTAAGTAGTTCTAAGTCTAGGGGACTGATGACCTCAGATGTTAAGTCCCATAGTGCTTAGAGACATTTGAACCATTTGAACATCACACGGAAGGGCAGCGGCGCGATTACTTAGTGGAGGAAACGTAAACAGGGAAGTTCACAGCAGTAGGGCTACCAGAGAGCTCGCGACCGGCACAGCTGCTTACGAGAATGGTTGAATCACGGAAGACAGCTACACGTGATCCGGAAACCAGTGCCAAGCACAAGCCGTCGTCATCCAAATGTAGAATATTCACACCTTCAAAGACAGAGAGACGTAGCGGAGTCAGTTCCACGAGTCTGATTCAAAATGGTTCAAATGGCTCTGAGCACTATGGGACTCAACATCTGAGGTCATAAGTCCCCTAGAACTTAGAACTACTTAAACCTAACTAACCTAAGGACATCACACACACCCATGCCCGAGGCAGGATTCGAACCTGCGACCGTAGCAGTCCCGCGGTTCCACGAGTCTGAATGGCGCGTGACACGTACAGGCTGTAAGCGATAGTCGTTCATAATGTCGCACAGTAGTGTAGGAGAAGTCGAGACGAACTGTTTGATGTAGGACACTTGTGGTCAGTCACTTTGGGAAAGTACTACCAGTTGGCCTACAAGAACCACCTAAATGAGGTGCGCGAGATTTTGAGTATTTTACAAATGAAAACATGTCCATTGTAGGCTGTATATCAGTGTTCTTTATTTAGTCTGTATGATTAGCTAATTTCGACATTGCATCATTTTCAAGTACATGAAATTGAAATATACCAACAAGGCAGAATGTAATATTGTCTGCGCACGTCGCTATGTACCGGGTGATCAAAAAGTCAGTATAAATTTGAAAACTTAATAAACCACGGAATAATGTAGATAGGGAGGTAAAAATTGACACACATGCTTGGAATGACATGCGGTTTTATTAGAACCACCCCATATTGTTAGACGCGTGAAAGATCTCTTGCGCTCGTCGTTTGGTGATGATCGTGTGCTCAGCCGCCACTTTCGTCATGCTTGGCCTCCCAGGTCCCCAGACCTCAGTCCGTGCGATTATTGGCTTTGGGGTTACCTGAAGTTGCAAGTGTATCGTGATCGACTGACATCTCTAGGGATGCTGAAAGACAACATCCGACGCCAATGCCTCACCGTAACTCCGGACATGTTTTACAGTGCTGTTCATAACATTATTCCTCGACTACAGCTATTGTAGAGGAATGATGATGGACATACTGAGCATTTCCTGAAAAGAACATCATCTTTGCTTTGTCTTACTTTTTTACGCTAATTATTGCTATTCTGATCAGATGAAGCGCCATCTGTCGGACGTTTTTTGAACTTTTGTATGTTTTTGGTTCTAATAAAACCCCATCTAATTCCAAGCATGTGTTTCAATTTGTATCTATCTACATTATTCCGCGATTTATTCAATTTTCAAATTTATACTGACTGTTTGATCACCTGGTAGATACGAAATACACAGATCGCGTTAAAATAGCCACATTTGAGTTTGATAGCTCTACTTACATGCGTGACATCAACTTACGTATATCATGTTTTACACTATTTGAATCTCTATCTCATCTTACACGTATACACTGAGGTGACAAAAGTCATGGGGTAGTTCCTAATATGGTGTTAGACCTCCTTTTGCCAGGCATATAGCAACTCAACTTGGCATGGACTCAGAAAATTGTTGAAAGTCTCATACAGGAATATTTAGCCTTGCTGTCTCTGTAGCTGTCTATAATTGCGAATGCGTTGCCTGCACTGGATTTTGTGCACGAATTGACCTCTCTATTATGTCCCCTAAATGCTGAATGGGACTCATGTCGGGCGACATGAGTGGCCAAATCATTTGCTCGAATTGTTCAGAATGTTCTTCAAACCAATAGCTAACAATTGTGGTCTTTAACGTGGTGCATTGACATCTATAAAATCGATGTCCATGAATGTCTGCAAACGATCTCCAAATAGCCGAACATAACCCTTTCCACCCAGTGATGGGTTCAGTTGGACGAGAGGACACAGCCCATTCCACAAACACAGCCCACACCATTATGGAGCCACCATCAGCTTGCACAGTGCCTTGTTGGCAACCTACGTCCATGGCTTTGTGGAGTCTGCACCACACTCAATCCCCACCATCAGCTTTTACCAACTGAAATCGCTACTCATTTGAGCGGGCCACTGTTTTCCAGTCGCATAGAGTCCAACCGATTTTGTCACGAGCACACGAGAGACCCTGCAGGCGATGTCGTGATGTTAGCAAAGATACTCATGTCGGTCGTTTGCTGCCATATCCCATTAACTCCAAATTTCCCCTTTCTGCTTTAATGGATACGTTCGTCGTAGGTCCCACGTTGATTTCTGTGGTTATGTCAGACTGTGTTGCTTGTCTGTTAGCACTGACAACTCTACCCAAACATCGCTGCTCTCGGTCGTTACGTGAAGGTCGTCAGCCACTGTGTTGCCCGTGATGAGAGGTAGTGCGTAAAATGTGGCATTCTCGGCCCACTCTTCACATTGTGGATCTCGGAATATTGATTCCATAATGGTTTCCGAAATGGAATGCCCCACGTGTCTAGCTCCAACTACCATTCCGCGTTCAAAATATGTTAATTCGCGTCGCGCTATCACAATCATATTGCGAACCTTTTCACGTGAATCACCAGAGTGAACGTGAGAGCTGCGCCAATGTATTGCTGTTTTTTACCTTGTGACACGATACTACCGCCATCTGAACACATCCATAGCACTATCCCATGACTTTCATCACGTCAGTGTATGGCCACACATCAGAAACCATAAATAAATAAGGGCAGAATACATATCGTAATGGTGCACCATCACATGTCACATGATAATAGCTATAACTACGAACACTACAGCCTGACTACTAGAAACAGCTGTGACGAGGTTTTCAAAGATCCGATTAGAGCCAGAATCGCAGAACAATCGATATTAACTTGGAAGAGACACTTTACATTTATCGCTGACGTACGAGATTTAACTAATGTACTGTATACGAAGTAATCAGTTACGGAAGACTACTTATGGGCATACGAACAAATCTGATGACATTTTATACAGCACAATTAAAGTTATTCATAAAATATTTTAATATTAAAAGGCTCATACGTTATAATTCACGTCGGTGTTATCCGACTTGTTTGTCATTTTTTAATTATAACAAAAGTACGTGCACTTCATTGTACTGAAGAAGCAACCCTTTTATACAACAAAACATGTAAAAATTTCACATATAGTACACTCCCGAAGTTATAATGAATCTGAAATTATATTTTTCGCAGTAGAACTAGTTTCAAAGGCAACCATGGACGTAGGCGGAAGAAACCAGGCAGTGAACTGTTGTACACTAAAGCAGTGATTACAGTGAATCGGCTGCAAATAACAGAATATACTTCTAACTGTTATTATTGACTGAAGATTCGTCACGAAACATAACATTTGCTAATTACGACTATTTCAAGTTATGAATGGCCACATTTCAACAGAAACACCACCAATGAAACAGTGACACTTGCCTAAATCGTTTCTCTCCTAGTTCGGCAGCGCGGGGTAGCCGCACGGTCTAGGGCGCCTTGCCACGGTTTCCCCGGCTACCCACGTCGGGGGTTCGAGTCCTCCCTCTGTCATGGGTGTGTGTGTTGTCCTTAGCGTACGTTAGTTTAAGATAGATTAAGTAGTGTATAAGCCTAGGGACCGATGACCTCAGCTGTTTGGTCCGACAGGAACTTACGACCAATTTGCAAAGATTTTCTCCTTGTTCAAAACCGTCACAAAACTTTACACAAGCTTGAAATCATGTGGTTCTTTTCTTAACCTTGCCGTGGTACCCCTTGTGAGATGTGTCCCACGTTTCAGGATATTTTTACATGTCTTCGATGAACAATTCCATATGCAAACTGACTGCACCTATGGCAGGCTGGCGGCGGCTTTTGCTAGGATGTCGCACACATGTGCACTACCCAATTCTCTCACAACGACTGGTGTTTCGCTGTGATGAGCGAGTTCGCTGCGAAACAGCAGTGATAGGCCAGCACAATAATTCTCTCGTCACTTCCTCGGGGACAGTTCGCAGCTTAACTGTCGCAGTGTGCGTGGCTCCATTGTTTCGAAGTAACTGCTGAAATATGCGAGGAAATTACGCTGTGAGCTAGCGACAGTAAACCTGTCGTGTGCTTCTACCCTGATCTTACTTCTCTTCGCGATCCGCATCACGCGGAGTGAAAGTCGTGTACTTACAGTAGTCATACACTTATAAAATTCTCGTAAGAATGGAGTCTCCGTGCAAGACACACGCTATACTGTTTACACGCCGGTGCCCCGACCTGCACGACAGGCTCACTCCTCACCATATGGAACTGAAATGGGCTGACCGTGTCAGATATTTAGGGGTCAACCTGGGCAGCAAACTCCTCTGAAAACAACACGTTCAGGAGAAACGGGTGCAGATCCTTCGCCTCGGCCGGCAGCTGTGGCCGAGGGGTTCTAGGCACTTCAGTCCGGAACCGCGCTGCTGCTGCAATCGCAGGTTCGAATCCTGCCTCGGGCATGAATGCGTGTGATGTCCTTAGTTTAGTTAGGTTTAAGTAGTTCTAAGTCTAGGGGACTGATGACCTCAAAAGTTAAGTCCGATAGTATTTAGAGCCATTTGAACCTTTGCCTTGTCATCCAACTCTACCCTCTGCTTGCCAGCACTGAAATGCAAGTCCACGCGAATCTTCGCCTCTTCCGAACAACAGTTCACCCAGCGATCTGGCACGGCTATTCTTCGTGGGGAACAACGTGTCCTTCCGATCTCCGACCCATTCTGTGACTTCAGAACCTGTGCTCGCGAATCATCCTGGAGTCACCGAGGTGGACACGTGTCCTGGATCTACACACTGAGCAGAACCAAGCGACTGTTCAAGAGTCAATCATACGCGCCACACAGAAGTTGCTGGATAAGGTCGAACTCCTGCGTCCGCACTCGAGATACCTCGAATATACGAGCCATGCCGCGCCTCGGCCCTGGCACCGCATGAGGGTGCCTCGTGCCATCGCTGAAGGCCCTCAGTAACGTCAACCCCCGTAAACTACATATCATAAGAGCTTAAGGACCATGAGCCCGCAGTCCTTACAAAATATGCATAAAGATATTGTTACCGTTTTACCTGCCACATATAAGTTCAGCCACTAAGTCGGTAGTACTTCAATTCCAGTACAAAGAAAGGCTTGCACTCACTCCGTCTTCAGGCCACGAGTGGCGAGTGGCCTACCAGGACCATCCGACCGCCGTGTCATCCTGAGATGAGGATGCGGATAGGAGGGGCGTGGGGTCAGCACACCGCTCTCCTGGCCGTTCTTGACCGAAGCCGCTACTATTTGGTCGAGTAGCTCCTCAGTTGGCATCACGAGGCTGAGTGCACCCCGAAAAATGGCAACAGCGCATGGTGGCTGGATGGTCACCCATCCAAGTGCCGGCCACTCCCAACAGCGCTTAACTTCGGTGATCTTACAGGAACGGGTGTATCCACTGCGGCAAGGCCGTTGCCAAACGTTTCTTGAATATTTCGGCTTTGTGTCCCACTCTACAGTGACTGTACACACTAGTAAGCTTAGATTGTGTCGTAGTTCAGTGACTTACATTTTCTTACGTCGGACCATTGGACAACATGAATGGAAAGGTAAAACAACATATGGCCCACGACTTCCCATTTTATGAGACACATCTTAGGTTAAGTCGTTTCTTAATGTCTGATTTTCTTATACATACTTACGGCGGCACGAACTTTCATCTGTTTTGTGACTTACAGGCTGCAAATCTGTAAAGAAAAGGAAGACAACTTATGCATTGTATTTTATCGGGTGGCAACACATTACTAGCACAACAAATGCATACCCGACGCTTCGGCTTTAGGTAGCATTAACGGGTGCTACCATAAAATCACATTGCAAGACGGAGAAGCTGGGAGTAGCTGCTGCAGCTGGTGCTGACTTCTGCAGGTTGCCGACAGAGGTAGGCGTTAATAAGCCGGGCGGTGACAGCGTGAAAGACATCGCGTGCGCGTTGTACGAGAGGAAATTTAGTCACATCGCTTTGATTCATAATAGTTTCTGTCGTAGTACCTGCAACGTAGACCATGTGTATTTTTTTCCTTTCTGAGTGACGGACATTCAACAATGTTCAGAGTAAATGTTCTACACTCCCTATTACGCATACGAGAGCATATCAAAGGCAACGCCTTCGATTTTTTTGTACAAACACTCTTATAGCTTTTTAAGTAAAATAAACGTTATTAACATTCTGCACCTTTATTCTTCGTGTCTAATTCTTCTTTTTCAACATAATTACCCTCGCGACATACTCATTTCTCCTGACGAGAGACCCGTTTGCTGATAGCGTCACTGTAGCACGTTTGACTATGTTCACAGAGCCACAACCTCATCTCTGCTTGCCTGCTTCCCCATTATCAAAGAGAAGTCCTCGGAGATGTTCTTTAAATTTTGGAAACAGATGAAAATCGGACGGGTCCAAGTCGGGACTGTATGGAAGATGATAGATGACAGTGAACCCAATGCGTCAGACTGTTGGACATGTCGCGGTGGTCGTGTGTGATCTGGAATTGTCATTCTGAAGGAGGTATTGCTCCACGCGTGGAAGAACTCATCGAATTCGAAACTCAATTAACAGCACGTTGTATTTCAAGCACCGACATAGTTACGTTACATGCCGAAATGTTATGAGCTACAATTCTGAGCCTGTAGTGGCGGAGGGCTGCAAATATGTAGAGATGAAGAATAAAGATGTAGAATGTTAATAATGTTTGTTTTATTTTAAAAACTTAAAAAGTTTTCACATAAAAATTCGGAAGCATTACTTTTCAGCATGGGCTTGTAATTACTTGCCTCTTTTCTTTTCTGCACTCAATTCTTAATTTATCCGGGCCGTATCGACAGTTTTCGTGTTCCGATTCACTTTTCTCAGAAGGCTAGTACTTTCCGCAAGCATCGACTCGAAGCGGGTCGATAGCTGTCGTTTTCCAACTCATTACTCTCAGATACGCTTTCTTCATCCCTTAGATGCTATCTCGCCGTGCGTCTACCGGTTCAGTGAGCATGCAGAGCATAATATACATTAATATGTGTATTTGTGACGGTAAAAAATGTTGGGGGCTTGTTTTCTATCTTCATCGTTAATAACAGCAATGTGTACGTAAAAAATTTTGTAGAGCAGTAGGTCTGAACTGCGTCCTTGAGCTGCACTGGAAACGAACAGCACATCAAATTCAGAAACTTTGAGAAGTTAGCGATGTCAGGACGTAGCATATGCAAGACGAAATGAACTACCCCGACTCCTACCCAATTCTGATTCTACGTAAAACCGCCAAGCAGATTGAAGGCTTCTGTTCAGTCACTCGAATACGAGTGCGGTGTGGCCGTAGACAATATCACAAGAAAAATTGAAGTTTTAAATTTCACGTTTAAAAAATCGTTCACGCTTGAGGACAGCGCAGATGTAACATCGGTTGATGGCCTCACAAACTGCCGCGTCGAGGACACACATAAAGGAATCCCTGGAGTCAGGTGCCGGTGCAGTCTCAGATTTTCTAGGAAGTGCTCTTCGACACTGACCACTTACGTAGCTTGCATTTGCTGCAAATATCTATATCTGCGCGAAGTCTTAAGTGACTAGCAAAAAGCAGGTGACTCCCATATATAGTAAGGAAAAAGCATGGTCGTCCAAAATTGTAGGCCAATAGCCTTAACGTTCTTGAGCGTACTATAAGTTGGAATATAACAAATTTTCTTTAGTGAGGAAAACCTTTATCCACAGATCAGCACGGTTTTAGAAAATACAATGTGAAACTGAGCTTGCCCTTTTCTCGCACTATATCCTGCGAACGATAAATGAAGGGATTCCATGTTCCTGGATTTGCGGAAAGCGTGTCACAGTTCCCTCTGTAGACTGTTAACGAATGTCGGAGTAGTGGGACTAGATTTCCTGGATACGTGAGTGGCTCGAAGACTTTCTAGGCAATGGAACCTTATGCGCAGCCCTGGTCGGCGACTGTCTGTGAGAGACAAAGTACCGTCAAGAGTGCCCAGGGGAAGTGCCATAGGACCATTCCTGTTCTCTATATACATAAATTACGAGCAGCAATCTACGGCTGTCTGCTGTTGACTCTGTAGTATACACTTGGTGCTGAGTGTCTGTAGGAGGATATAGAACGACTTTGACAGAATTTCTGTTTCTCCGTACAGCCATCTTCTGGTGGTTACTGGACCATATCCATTACCTGAGTTGATGTATCGCCACCGTACACACCATAAGAATGCTTCAGTTTGCCGGCATTTCGGACCTCCTACAGAAAGTGTACTAATGATTCCCCGTGTCAGCGTGATCAGCCAGTCATTGAGGCGCCTGAAGACGGTGTGCTGTAGCTCCGAAACCGGCTGGGTATGAATACCGCTGATGGTGTTGCCCTTACTACATACTAATATAAGAATTTGTATTCCGTGTTATGAATGAAAGGCTAGTCTAAATGTTGAAAAATTGAGTAAATACAGAAGAGAAGGAAAAACAATCCTGTAATTTTACAATAGTGTATTAGAGATGTGTTGGTTGACATAGTCAGGGCCATTAAATATCGTGGCAAGAGAAGTGTTGCTTGACATAGTCACGTGTATTAAATACCTAGGCATAACTTTGCCATACGACCAAGTAAGGTCGGTTGTAGAGAAGGAGGATGGTTAACTTCGGTATATTGGGAGAAGTTTAGGACAGTATAGCTCATCTCTAAAGGAGAAAGCGGACAGAACACTTGTACGACCCATCCTTGAGTATTGCTCTAGTGTTCTGGATACCCACTAGGCCGGATTAAAGGAAGACATCGAAGCAATTCAGAGCTGTGCTGCTAGATTTGTTACCGGTGTGTTCGATCAGCTTGCAAGTAGTACGGAAATGCTCTGTGAAATTAAATGGGAATCCTTGGAGCGAAGATGTTCTTTTCGCCAAACGCTATTGAGAAAAGAGAATAGGCATTTGCGGCTGGCTGCAGAACGATTTTACTACCGCCGGTGTACGTTTCGGCTAATGACTGCGAAGACAAGGTAAGAGGAATTAGGGTGCTTACGGAGGTTTGTAGACAGTCGTTTCTCCCTCTCTTTGTTTGCGAGTGGAACGGGAAAGGGAATCAGTAGCATTGGTACAAGATACCCACCGCTACGCAACCTGCTCTGAGGGCTTGCGGAATGTCTGTGTGGATGTAGAAGGGCATGCTTCGCCTTATTGGGATTCTGTCGTAAAAAACAGTATAAATTCGTGCGTGTTACTTTACATTTGATTACAGATGCAGGAGCCTAGGGGCCGGTAATACGGACAGATCGTCATTGATGGAAAAAAATTAAATTAATGTTAAAAGGAATGGGCTGATGCTAGAGGCGTTCTCCATTCTACTGTGTAAGTCATGACTGCAGTGCGAGGATAAAACTGTATTATATAACTCGTTCAAGGAATATTTGCTGCTGCCAGTAGAAGATAAGAAAGGCCAAGGCTACATACTGCGAATCGTAGGCACGGTCTGTATGAGTCGAAGGTTTCCTGTGACATACTACAACTACCATTTAATACACAATGACTATTTACTACCGAATTTAACATTGTATAGTTTCCATTCAGAGTGATTCCTGATTCGTAGTACGATGGTTCTTGGGTTGTGTAAACGAGTGATATGCACTCTGAAAATTCACCCATTGTCAACAACGTGAGGCAGTGTATTTGCAGCTCTCTCTCCTCATTGGTCACCCCATTCCCTTGTCTGTACGCCTACGTGCTTGCTTCTCGTTGATAACGACCTCCATAGGCGTTGTACGTAACGACGATTAGTAACGAGACACGAATACTTGTTGGTGCCAACCAAATGCACTTCAGAATTCACTGTTTAATTTTACAGCCTTACTAGAATGTTTCGCAATAATAAGGAAGAATTTGGACAGCCGTCGGCAGTGCTAAGGATGTCTCCACCTTTAAGCTTGCCACAACTTTTTCATAAAGGCAAGTATTACGAGTACGCCCGCCCCGCTAGCCGTGCGCTCTAACGCACTGCTTTCAGGGCGGAAAGGCGTGCCGGTCCCCGGCACGAATCCGCCCGGCAGATTAGTATCGAGGTCCGCTGTGTAGGCCAGTAAGTGGATGATTTTTAAGGCGGTATTCCATCTGCCTCGGCGAATGCTGGCTGGTTCCCCTTATTCCGTCTCAGTTACGGTATGTCGGCTATTGCTGCGCCAACACTGTCTCCACGTACGCTTACACCATAATTACTCTTCCAAGCAAACATTTGGGATTACGCTCGTCTGGTGTGAGACGTTCCCCGCGGGATCCACTGGGGGCCGAACAGCACAATAACCCTGGGTTCGGGGGGGGGGGGGGGGGGTGGACTGCTGTAGCCCGTTGTGGGGTTGTGAACCACGGAGGGCTGCGGCGGGGACGAAGCCTCGCCGTCGTTTCTAGGTCCCCAGTTCCACACAATACAATGCAGTTACGAGAGGGCGATGAAACAAGTGGACGGTACAAGTTCCGCCACATACAACCAACGGCTGATTTGAGGCAGAAATCCCTGGCTACCGAGAACACTGCAATCTGCAAAATATTGCTTCGCGCCGAGCACCGGTTAATGGAAAGCGACTCATTTAAGTAGCGCCTGATTACTACACAGCAAAGAGACGGGTGACTAATCACTAAAGGTTTTCTCTTCCGAATGCAACCAAATCAAATAAAGGGAGACAATTACTCACGAAAAAGTCCATCTGAAGGTCTGTGGCTATTGAGATAACAGGCTTTAAGCTCACTCTCTTTCTGCTGTATGTTAAATAACAGTTTGGCAAGAATGTTAAGGTTAACAATGTTTCTTTTAGTATATACATACAAGCAAATTATTGGAATAAATTCATGTACGTACTGTGACCACGCAAATCACTGTGCAATGCACCGCAGAGATACTACACTACTGGCCATTAAAATTGCTACACCTCGAAGATGACGTGCTACAGACGCGAAATTTAACCGACAGGAAAAAGATGCTGCGATATGCAAATGATTAGCTTTCCAGAGGATTCACACAAGGTTGGCGCCGGTGGCGACACCTACAACATGATCACATGAGGAAAGTTTCCAACCCATTTCTCATACACAAACAGCAGTTGACCGGCGTTGCTGGTGAAACGTTGTTGTGATGCCTCGTGTAAGGAGGAGAAATGCGTACCATCACGTTTCCGACTTTGATAAAGGTCGGATTGTAGCCTATCGCAATTGCGGTTTATCGTATCGCGACATTGCTGCTCGCGTTGGTCGAGATCCAACGACTGTCAGCAGAATAAGGAATCGGTGGGTTCAGGAGGGTAATACGGAAGGCCAGGCTGGATCCCAACGGCCTCGTAGCAATATCAGTCGAGATGACAGGCATCTTACCCGCATGGCTGTAACGGATCGTGCAGCCACGCCTCGATCCCTAAGTCAACAGATGGGGACGTTCGCAAGACGACAACCATCTGCACGAACAGTTCGATGACGTTTGCTGCAGCACGGACTATTAGCTCGGAGACCATGGCTGCGGTAACCCTTGACGCTGCATCACAGACAGGAGCGCCTGCGATGGTGTACTCAACGACGAACCTGGGTGCACGAATGGCAAAAGGTCATTTATTCGGATGAATCCAGGTTGGGTTTACAGCATCATGGTGGTCGCGTCCGTGTTTGGCGACATCGCGGTGAACACACATTGGAAGCATGTATTCGTCATCGCCATACTGGCGTATCACCCGGCGTGATGGTGTGGGGTGCCATTGGTTACACGTCTCGGTCACCTCTTGTTCGCATTGACGGCACTGTGAACAGTGGATGTCACATTTCAAATGGGTTACGACCCGTGGCTCTACCCTTCATTCGATCCCTGCGAAACCCTACATTTCAGCAGGATAATGTACGAACGTATGTTGCAGGTCCTGTATGTGCCTTTCTGGATACCGAAAATGTTCGACTGCTGCCCTGGTCAGCACATTCTCCAGATCTCTCACCAACTGAAAACGTCTGCTCAATGATGGCCGAGCAACTGGCTCGCCACAAGACGCCAGTCACTACTCTTGATGAACTGTGGTATCGTGTTGAAGCTGCATGGGCAGCTGTACCTGTACACGCCATCCAAGCTCTGTTTGACTCAATGTCCAGGCGTATCAAGGCCGTTCTTACGGCCAGAGGTGGTTGTTCTGGGTACTGATTTCTCAGGATCTATACAGCCAAATTGCGTGAAAATGTAATCACATGTCAGTTGTAGTATGATACAGGGTGATTCAAAAAGAATACCACAACTTTAGGAATTTAAAACTCTGCAACGACAAAAGGCAGAGCTAAGCACTATCTGTCGGCGAATTAAGGGAGCTATAAAGTTTCATTTAGTTGTACATTTGTTCGCTTGAGGCGCTGTTGACTAGGCGTCAGCGTCAGTTGATGCTAAGATGGCGACCGCTCAACAGAAAGCTTTTTGTGTTATTGAGTACGGCAGAAGTGAATCGACGACAGTTGTTCAGCGTGCATTTCGAACGAAGTATGGTCTGAAACCTCCTGATGGGTGGTGTGTTAAACGTTGGTATAAACAGTTTACAGAGAATGGGTGTTTGTGCAAAGGGAAAAGTTCTGGATGGCCGAGAACGAGTGATGAAAATGTAGCACACATCCAGCAAGCATTTGCTCGCAGCCCATGGGGCACTGAGAATCCGCGGGAAACAACTCAGTATGAACGTGACTCGCCTAAGGTGAACGTTTTCTGTGTCATTTCAGCCAATAAAGTTTTTGGTCCCTTTTTCTTCGAAGGTGCTACTGTAACTGGACTACAGTATCTGGAGATGCTAGAGAATTGGCTGTTCCCTCAGCTCGAACAAGAAGCACAACAATTCATATTTCAGCAGGATGGAGCGCTACCACATTGGCACTTATCTGTCCGTAACTACCTGAACGTCAACTACCCGAGGCGATGGATCGGCCGCCAGGCAGCCCGTGACAGAGCACTTCATCACTGGCCTCCAAGAAGCCCTGATCTTACCCCCTGCGAGTTTTTCTTATGGGGGTATGTTAAGGATATGGTGTTTCGGCCACCTCTCCCAGCCACCATTGATGATTTGAAACGAGAAATAACAACAGCTATCCAAACTGTTACGCCTGATATGCTACAGAGAGTGTGGAACGAGTTGGAGTATCGGGTTGATATTGCTCGAGTGTCTGGAGGGGGCCATATTGAACACCTCTGAACTTGTTTTTGAGTGAAAAAAAAACCTTTTTAAATACTCTTTGTAATGATGTATAACAGAAGGTTATATTATGTTTCTTTCATTAAATACACATTATTAAATTTGTGGTATTCTTTTTGAATCACCCTGTATATTTGTCCAATGAATACCCGTTTATCATCTGCATTTCTTTTTGGTGTAGCAATTTTAATGGCCAGTAGTGTATTTGGCTTCATTCGTGAGCCCATAATGCAATGGATGCAATAAAGTCTGCTCGCTGTAGTGGTTTTACTACTCAGGGCATTTTTCCGTGAAATAATAATTTTTCTTCCAAAGACTTCCGTGCGGCCTCCTACGAATTCATGCAACATTCTCGCAGCACTTCATAAAGCGATCTGTTTTAATTCTAGCTACGTTCTTCTGAACGCTTACGGTTATTTGTTGTAACCATGCATAGTGAGGAAATATTGTATACTACCTCCTTCGTACATGTGTTGCACTTTTTGTTATGGTTTTGTTTAGCTAAGCGCTCCTTTCTCCGTCCGTAAAATTGGTTTAATGTGTTTATTCAACTTCATCTCACTTATTTAACCGACTGACGCAGCTGAATCGCTTATTTCTCAACGGTGACAACTCACGATTCGTAAATTATTCAGAAGGAAGGAAAAAGATTCCCCAACTTCTTTAACAATTTAATTGCGAATTTCTTTCTACCTTCTGAAAAATTCATTTACTGGATTGTGCAAGGGTAATATTATGTTGTTTTAAAAATATTTATAGCTGCTACTGTGATTTTTATTGCCTAGAGTTCTCCCATTATAGCAGTAAATGAGGAAGCAAAACGATTTAAGGCACATATTTAAATTCATGATAGTAAGTAGTTATAATTAATGAATGACAGTATTTAGAGTCCAATAAATGTAACATGAAGTAAATATGTCTGTTTTGAGCATATTTTTACAGAGCAAAATGCATTATTACTGGAAGTACATTTAAATGATAACGAAGTTAACTGTTTCTAATTGATTTTGAACCTAAACCACTGAATATATTTAATATTAGCTTTATAGCTCTAAATGTTAACAAAACTGCCGTAAGTTCGTGCAAAAATGAATACAAAATATGTTATAAAAGAAGATTAGTTATCGTCACTTTTCAGTCATCTTCATCCACGTCTTCAGCTGATTATATTATAGATTTGATACTGTTCATCTGTTATACACTTTCGTAATTTCTCAATATCAGTTTCCATTTTCTTGTCTATGGGAACTTTCCCATCATACGCTTCTGTCTGAGGAAGCTCAGTGTTCTTGCTCGAAAACTATGTTCTGGCTTTTACTAATGTAAAGGCATGGACTCAGAGTCCTCCGAGATCCGGCTTGCGCTTCTTTTCTGAGCTGTACTCATAGTGCCTGGTTTTAAATTGTAAGACATTTCCAGAGTCAGATGTGGACTCTGACCACAATTTATTGGTTATGAAATGCAGATTAAAACTGAAGAAACTGCAAAAAGGCAGGAATTTAAGGAGTTGGGACATGGAGAAACTGAAAGAACCAGAGGTTGTAGAGGTTTCCAGAGGGAGCAGTAGGAAACGATTGACAATAACAGGAATACGTTAGAAGATGAATAGGTAGCTTCGATGGATGAACTAGTGAAGGCAACAAAGGATCAAGTAGGTAAAAAGACGAGGGCTAGTAGAAATCCTTGGGTAACAGAAGATATACTGAATTCAATCGCTGAAAGGAGAAAATATAAAAATGCAGTAAATGAAGCAGGTGAAAGGGAATACAAACGTCTAAAAAATGAGATCGACAGGAAGTGCAAAATGGCTAAATAGGAATGGCTAGAGGAAAAATGTAAGGATGTAGAAGCAGAAGATACTGCCTACAGGAAAATTAAAGAGACCTTGGGTGAAAAAGGAACCACCTGTATGAATATCAAGAGCTCAGATGGAAAACCAGCCCTAAGCAAAGAAGGGAAAGCACAAAAGAGGAGGTAGTATATGGAGGGTCTATATAAGGACGATATACTTGAGTGCAATATTATGGAAATGGAAGAGGACGTAGATGAAGCTGAGCTGACAGATACGATACTTTGTGAAGAATTTGACAGAGCACTGAAAGACTTAAGTCGAAACAAGGCCCCGGGAGTAGACAATATCCCAATATCCCATGTAGAGCTACTGACACCCTTGGGAGAGCCAGCCTTGACAAATCTTTTCCACGTGTTGAGCAAGATGCATGGGACAGGCGAAGTAACCTCAGACTTCAAGAATAATATTATAATCTCAATTTCAAAGAAAGCAGGTGCTGACAGGTGTGAAAATAACCAAACTATCAGTTTAATAAGTCGCGGCTGCAAAATACTAACACGAATCCTTTATAGAAGAACAGAGAAACTGGTTGAGGCTGTGGCCTCACGGAGGATCAGTTTGGATTCCGGAGTAATATGGGAACACGCGAGGCTATACTGACCCTGCGACTTCTCATGGAAGATAGATTAAGGAAGGACAAACCTACGTTCACACTTAAAGTAGTAAATGAGTTTTGCTGTTTGGGAAGCAAAATAACTGATGATGGTCGAAGCAGACAGGATATAAAATGCATACTGGCAATGGCAAGAAAGGCATTTATGAAGAAGAGAAATTTGTTAATATCGAGTATAGATCTAAGCGTCAGGAAGTCCTTTCTGAAAGTATTTGTATGTAGCCATGTATGGAAGTGAAACATCGACGATAAACAGTTTAGACAAGAAGAGAATAGAAGCTATTTAAATGCGGTCTATAGAAGAATGCTGTAGATTAGATGGGTGGATCACTTAACTAACGAGGAGGTACTCAATAGAATTGGGGAGAAGAGAAATTTGTGGTAAAACTTGACTAAAAGAAGCGACCGTTTGGTAGGACACATTCTGAGGCATAAAGGGATCAAAAATTTAGTTCTGAGGGAAGCGTCGTGGGTAAAATCGTAGAGGGAGACCAAGAGATAAGTACAGTAAGCTTATTAAGCGCGATGTAGGTTGCAATAGTTACTCGGAGATGAAGAGACTTGCACAGGGAAGAGTAGTATGGAGAGCTGCATCAAATCAGTCTTTAGACTGAAGGCCACAACAACAACATCTGCTCAGAGTACAGAAACTGCTGGAGAGCAAATGATACTTTGACCTTTTTCATAGTGCCTCTTTCCATTTTTTAGCTGATACGACGACCTTTTTGTGTAGAAAGATTCACCACGTTTTAAAATCACTATTTCATATGTTTTCGCTGCATAGACTTTAAAGCGACCAAAGAAAGATGATTTTGTTGTAAGTGACACTTACTGACCTGAAATAAGCACTCGGTTACACTGCCGTAGTTTTCTTTTCACGGCACCAAAGTCAAGATATGATGGTAGTAGATAATAGTTCCCTCCAATGAAAAATAATAGCGGATTTTATTAAATCTACCACCGTCTGTTAAGAACAATGACATTCTTGTAACCGTATGATCACGATTTTGGCCTTCGCATGCATCGCTGAAAAAGTGTAGTTATTTTACGTTTTTGTAGACAAATTTCTTAGTGTAATAGTACACACTTTGTCAGGATCCTTCTTACCTTGGCGCTCATGATAACAATAAACATTTCTTCAACTGTTTCCATGTTGTACCTCTCAAAATTAAAAGCACTTGGCATACGAGAGAGAAATTACCCTTGCCATTCTTTCATTTTCTTGTCTGCTGTCATTATTTTAAACTTCTGAGTTTCTCATCTTAATATTGTCCGTATAATAGTTAATCAAGCAACAGTAAAAGTCACAATAACCCTGAGTTCGGTGTGGGGCGTCGGTGGGGTGGGTAGACTGCTGTGGCCTGTTGTGGGGTTGTGCTCGGCCAGACGAAGCCTCTCCGTCGTTTCTACGTCCCCGGTTTAATACACAATACATCAAGATTTAAATGAGTGTGAAAGTAGTGTTGCAGTCGGCGCGCGAGCGATGGGATACAACACCTCTGAGGTAGCGATGATGTGGGGATTTTCCCGTACGACCATTTCACTGGGAATCCGGTAAAACATCAGATCTGCAACATCGCTGCAGCCGGATAAAGATCCTGCAAGAACGGGACCAGCGATATCTGAAGAGAGTCGTTCAACCTGACGGAAGTACAACCCTTCCGCAATTTGCTGCAAATTTCAGTGCTGGGCCATCAACTACTATCAGCGTGCTAACCGTTCAACGAAACATCATCGATATCGGCTTTCAAAGCCGAAGGCCCACTCGTGTACCCTTGAAGGCTGCACGAGACAAAGCTTTACACCTCGCCCGGGCCCGTCAACGCTGACATTGGACTGTTGATGACTGGAAACATGTTGCGTGGTCGGACTAGTCTCGTTTCAAATTATATCAAGCGGAAAGACGTGTACAGGTAAGGAGACAATCTCATGAATCCATGGACCCTGCATGTCAGCAGGGGACTGTTCAAGCTGGTGGAGGTTCTGTATTGGTGTGAGGGCTGTGCAGTTGGGGATCCATGATATTCTAGATACGACTCTGATAGGTGAGACGTACGTAAGCAGACGTAAGCATCCTGTCTGATCACATGCATCCACTCATTTCCATTGTGCATTCCGACAGACTTGGGCAATTCGAATGTCCATTGCACATTGCGACAGACTTGCATTCCTACGGACTTTGGAAATTCCTACACGACAATGCAACACCGCGCACGTCCAGAATTGCTTAACACTTTCGCTGGACACCAAACTCCCCAGACATGAACTATGTTGAGCAGATCTGGGATGCTTGCAATGTACTGTTCAGAAAGGTCATCACCCCCGCGTACTCTTACGGATTTATGGACAGCCCTGCAGGATTCATGGTGTCGATTCCCACCACCACTACTTCAGACATTATTCGAGTCCATGCCACGTCGTGTTGCGGCACTTCTGCGTTCTCATAGTTGGACCAATTCTCCTCCCCCCCCCCCCCCAAAAAAAAAATCTTTTTCAGCTTTCCGTAAAGATGGAAATCGCATTATTGAAGATCTGATTTTCACGAGCAACATCACTCATGTCTGTGCGGCCTTGGTCAAATTGTTGGTACCGTTTCACTTCGGCTGGAGCCATCACTGCATTTGCTAAATTTATCTCCAGAATTTGACAATGAATCCGTGTGTAAATTAGACGATTTGTGCACGACAATCGTGCTGTCCTGCGTACTTCAGCTGTGGAGTATATTTGATGTTTCCGCACCATTTCTCTCGTACACTGTGATGAGGGAACCGAGAATGTGGACTCTCTTATGACAATGCGCCGCCCTTGTTACGCAATGGTCTCAGCGAGGACCGACAGATCTTGCTTACTTTTTGAAATGCCCAGAAATTAAAAAGTCTATGTCTGTTGCGAAGTATTGTTGTACTGGATAAGTGATTACACCGTTTGATGTGTTCTCTCTCCTCTCTCTCTCTCTCTCTCTCTCTCTCTCTCTCTCTCACTACGTAAGTGTTTCAGTAAACACCAAAGTCAAATGCTTCCGTGTAAAAGTAAGTCTATTTGATCCAGATTCGCTGGATATATTTTACTAGCTTAGCGCCCGCTGCTTCGCTCTCCTAGACTATGTGATCGGCACAGTCTTTTTGCTTTTGATTTTCTTTAATCGAAATTTTATGTCGTTCACAAATTGGAACACCTTCTAAACTTCTCATGCTAAATACGGCCGTAGAAGGAAGGTCTTCGTCGAACGTACTTTTAACCAAAAAGCGATTGCGGTAGCTGCAGTACAAGGTTTTTCTAAATCATGCCTTTTGCTTTATTGTGGTGATATTTCCAAAGAAACTTTCATCCTCTCACACATATTTCTTTACATCTAACCGAGAAGTGAAATACCAGTTTTACTTTTAAAATTTTTGTATATAATTAAATGTTTTCTTAAAAATTTTCATCACGTGTTTCATCTCCTTAGTAGTTGAATTCCCAAAAATGCTGTAGCACGTTTCTTTTAAATTTTTGGCTGGGAAAAGCAATAGCAATTTTCGTAGTTCTAGCTTCAAATAGCGACTTATTTTCAAAAAAACTTTCGTCTTCTATTTAACTGCTTTAGAAGTGAACATTCCCTTCTCGAATGATCCTACAGTATAAGATCCGCAGCCTCTCCAAATTTCCAGTTTCTACCTGAACAGTATGGGCTGGACGATGATGAGTCAGTGAAAAAAATCTGGACCTATTTGACCCTCTTAGAGGTTGGATTTCCAAAAACAGTGAAACACATGTTTTTCGTTTCCAACTGAGAAACCAAATACCAGTTGTCATAGATGTATCTTTAAAATTGCTTTCACAATGAAATATTTTAATAAAATATTTATTTTGTGAAATATTTCCCTCCCCTTCTATTTCGTCCCTTATGGGTTGAGTATCCAAAAACAGTGAAATGCGTATTTTTTATTTGTCACAGAGAAGCCAAATACAACTTTTCGTAGATTTGACACAAAGATGCTGCAACATGTTTGGGTTTCTATTAAAAACGGTTGTTCGCGTAACATGTAATGCTGTTATCTAGTAAGAGATGAAAGTGTCTAACTCAATGAGGTTTTCGAACACGACTATAGTTTATCAAGTATCACATACTTTCACTACAGTTCCTCAACGTGTCCCAATACGAACAGTCATGGGTGGGTACTTGCCATTGTTAGTGTGATATCAAAGGTATAAATAAATTCTGGAAGTTCTAGCATCTTACTTAAAAATCAAGACATAAACGTACACTCGAAATTTAAAAAATTGTAACACATTCGAATATATCTAAGCCCAATATTTTCCCCAGAGACGCCTAAACACGCTTATAAAATTAAACGTTGATAACACTACGATTTCGGTATTGGGTTTTCGAACGTGGGTGACGAATGTGGAGATATATTATCGTCATCTTAGGTCAGGAACTGCTGCAAACAGTTTTCCATTTCCTGTATCACACCACCTAAATAGTTAGAAATATATTACAAGAGCGTAAAATGGGATGCGGTGGTCATAGCTACACTTGCAGAACTCAGTTATATGTTTGTTTTGACCACAAATATGTTATTTATTTATTGATGCTTTTCGGCCAATGGCAATTTAAAGAGGACACGGTCTACATTGATACAAATTATCAGGTCTCTTGTCGGACAAATCATCAGCAAAATATAAAATTTGTCTCAGCCACATAAAGTTTGTGATAGTCACAAGCTGCACTATGCGAACGAGAGATGGTTTTCATCTTCAGTTAAATTATATAAAAGTCTTGACGCTAAATACATTGTGTGACTCGTGACCTTAGGGGGGACGTTCATTAAAAACACACACTTTGTAAAAGATGCACCAGATCCCCAATTTTGAAAACACGGCGGTGAAATTTTGTACCATGAAAGTACCATGAAACTAACACATTTACTGTTAAATCCCTTGGATAATACGTATTTAACTTTTTTATGAGGTTTTACAAATTTTAGTTTCTGAGAATAATATATGTACATTTTTTTCAGAAAATATTCAGTAGATTTTTACGATGTTTCCTCTGTTTAATCCCTGCATGTAGTAAGCTTCTCCCTGAGGTTTATTGAATATATCGAATAGGAGAATTTTAATAATTTTTAATTGTAATTAAAGCACTTTGTCTCTGCTTATACCCATAAATTCTAAATTTACTCTTGGGACAACATTTATTGGGTTTATAGAAATAAATAATTCTACCTCTCCATCATGAGTTGCAATTATGACAACTGTAGCAGATGAAAATGTGATTTTAGAGCTTCGTTTCCATATGAGTGAATTTAGGAACTCTTTTCGATTCTGAGTTTTGTCACGAACTTACTTTTTTAGAAGTTGAGAATTGATCATAAACTTTAAGCTGGCTTGACAACATCACGGATATAATTTGGAAGCTTCTCCTTGTAAATAAAGGGGTCGTTATCACTCTGAGCCTGTAGATACACTCCTGGAAATTGAAATAAGAACACCGTGAATTCATTGTCCCAGGAAGGGGAAACTTTATTGACACATTCCTGGGGTCAGATACATCACATGATCACACTGACAGAACCACAGGCACATAGACACAGGCAACAGAGCATGCACAATGTCGGCACTAGTACAGTGTATATCCACCTTTCGCAGCAATGCAGGCTGCTATTCTCCCATGGAGACGATCGTAGAGATGCTGGATGTAGTCCTGTGGAACGGCTTGCCATGCCATTTCCACCTGGCGCCTCAGTTGGACCAGCGTTCGTGCTGGACGTGCAGACCGCGTGAGACGCCGCTTCATCCAGTCCCAAACATGCTCAATGGGGGACAGATCCGGAGATCTTGCTGGCCAGGGTAGTTGACGTACACCTTCTAGAGCACGTTGGGTGGCACGGGATACATGCGGACGTGCATTGTCCTGTTGGAACAGCAAGTTCCCTTGCCGGTCTAGGAATGGTAGAACGATGGGTTCGATGACGGTTTGGATGTACCGTGCACTATTCAGTGTCCCCTCGACGATCACAAGTGGTGTGCGGCCAGTGTAGGAGATCGCTCCCCACACCATGATGCCGGGTGTTGGCCCTGTGTGCCTCGGTCGTATGCAGTCCTGATTGTGGCGCTCACCTGCACGGCGCCAATCACGCATACGACCATCATTGGCACCAAGGCAGAAGCGACTCTCATCGCTGAAGACGACACGTCTCCATTCGTCCCTCCATTCACGCCTGTCGCGACACCACTGGAGGCGGGCTGCACGATGTTGGGGCGTGAGCGGAAGACGGCCTAACGGTGTGCGGGACCGTAGCCCAGCTTCATGGAGACGGTTGCGAATGGTCCTCGCCGATACCCCAGGAGCAACAGTGTCCCTAATTTGCTGGGAAGTGGCGGTGCGGTCCCCTACGGCACTGCGTAGGATCCTACGGTCTTGGCGTGCATCCGTGCGTCGCTGCGGTCCGGTCCCAGGTCGACGGGCACGTGCACCTTCCGCCGACCACTGGCGACAACATCGATGTACTGTGGAGACCTCACGCCCCACGTGTTGAGCAATTCGGCGGTACGTCCACCCGGCCTCCCGCATGCCCACTATACGCCCTCGCTCAAAGTCCGTCGACTGCACATACGGTTCACGTCCACGCTGTCGCGGCATGCTACCAGTGTTAAAGACTGCGATGGAGCTCCGTATGCCACGGCAAACTGGCTGACACTGACGGCGGCGGTGCACAAATGCTGCGCAGCTAGCGCCATTCGACGGCCAACACCGCGGTTCCTGGTGTGTCCGTTGTGCCGTGCGTGTGATCATTGCTTGTACAGCCCTCTCGCAGTGTCCGGAGCAAGTATGGTGGGTCTGACACACCGGTGTCAATGTGTTCTTTTTTCCATTTCCAGGAGTGTATTTACACCAGCTAAAGTGGGACATGTGTCGACTCCAAGCGTTAACTAATTTCCGCAAACGCAGTTTATCCACTACTCTCTGTGAACGTGACCTTATTGAATGACGATAGAATCAAACACCCAGCCTTCTGGACGTATCCCGTGCAAGTTTGCTTCAACGTAATCCACTGAATCGTTATTCACCGATCTAAAGTTGAAGTGTGGCTCTGAGCACTATGGGACTTAACATCTGTGGTCATCAGTCCCCTAGATCTTAGAACTACTTAAACCTAACTAACCTAAGGACATCACACACATCCATACCCGAAGCAGGATTCGAACCTGCGACCGTAGCGGTCACGCGGTTCCAGTCTGAAGCGCCTAGAACCGCACGGAATATTGAAGTGTGGTTAAAAAAGTTGGCGTGCAAGAAGATCGCGTCAAACATTCAATTACTTTCCAGGCACTTCGGGTGCGATTTCGTTATTGGAAATTTGGGAATTTATAGTCCATGTATTCTATTGAAGAATAAGAAATAAATCGAAAACTGACTTTTTCGGTTAGTTTCATGAACGTTCCCCTTAGCATAAATTTCACTTACATTTTACTAATGTTTTACGATTTTACTTCCAGTTAAAATTTAAAATTTTAAATACACAGCTCATGAGTTTGAACTTTTGATTTGTATCGAGAACGCTGACGAGATACTTAATGTCAATCAAGAAATTAATAACATGTAATTAAATTATGTAAATTTTAATAGTTGTCCTCGTACAGAATCGAACCCAGCACCACTGATACAGTGAAATACGCGGCGGCACGTTCGCCTATCCGAAAACCAAACTCAAACTCGCTGTGGACAGTAGTTTTAGGCGATGGTGGCATACACACGCCGGTTTGATTGAACTGTACAAAAAGCTCGCTTTGTGTGTGCGAGCTGTGGTGCTGGCTGCGGATGCCGCAGGGGTCGACGCAAGGCGCTGGCATTGAGCGGGAATTAGTGGTTTGCGGTGACGCATTACGCACCACCAAACCCCGTACCCTGCACACCACCAAAGTCCCGTATGCTACATTATTAAGACATTTAGCATACAGCACGACGGTAAATCAGGAAATTACTAAAATACTGTATCTTGGGTTTAACCACTTTCCTACTTTACTTACTATTATTTTAACGATTATTGTGGATCGTCATCAAGTACTGAAACTTGATGTAGCTTGCGTTTGCTCCGCTGACGATTTTAGTTTGTCGGTTTTGCCGTCCTCAAGTTCTTATGATTGCAGATTCATTCCTCACGATTAGCAAAGAAACTCCGGTATTTTCGTAGTAACAGTACCCGGAAGTCTTTATAAATACATTTGTGCCGGAAAATGTTGCTTACGTTAGTTTTGTAATAGACAGCAGTTTATGGTACTTATTTTTTATTTAATCGAGTAAATAAAGCACTTCAGACTTCCTTGGGGCCGGCCGCTGTGGCCGAGCGGTTCTAGGCGCTTCAGTCCGGAACCGCGCTGTTGCTACGGTCGCAGGTTCGAATCCTGCCTGGGGCATGGATGTGTGTGATGTCCTTAGGTTAGTCAGGTTTAAGTAGTTCTAAGTATAGGGGACTGATGACCTCAGAAGTTGAGTCCCATAGTGCTTAGAGCCGTTTTTGAACTTCCTTGGGACGTTGTGAAACCTCCCACTTTCCAGCTTGTCCACGCCCTTTGCCGTGGGACACATTTCGTCATTAGCACTTGTACAGAGCGTATAAACGACCCCTTCTGGGTTATCAACAGGACCGCCTTCGATCCACGTGTCCGGCGACAAAGGCATCAAAACCAAACGCGCCAATACCCGAGAGTGTTCATTTAGCATTTTTCGCAAATTAAATGCTTTTGAAGACCCATCATAACAGCTCTTTGAAACAAGAGAAATAACTAGTTGGTGTCTGACGCACCTACTGAACTGCCTAGCTTGTTCCTTGAACGAGCTATAGCGTTCAGGTATACTTCTGCTATTCGAAGTTCATGTTAGGAAGCTGGAGATTAGAAGGGATTTATACTAGGAACAAAATATATTAACCCTTTTCATTACAATATCTACTTTTATTCTAGCAAATGTAGATTGCTCCCTTCAGCAATACCTATAGCAAACAGACTCATCTTTTGCCAAACCAGCTCAATTAACCTCTTTTCTGGGAAATCCATTTACACAACTGTAATTGCTTTCCTAGTCACATGCAGCTCACGGAACACTATATGAATCTCTGAATTTTCCTTGTATAGCCTTAGTGTAATCTCGTGGTTTCCCACCAATACTCAACAGGAGCAAGATTTCCTCACACACGGGGGGAATTAACATCGGCTCGTTAATTCCTCACACACAAGAAATTTCCACTCAACCTCATTCACCCTGGCCATCCCAGAACCCTATGTTACTCTTCGCCAGTAGTGGTACTTTCTTTCTCTACTTGAGATCCCAGTGCCACAAGTGCTAATACGCGGAACTGTTCCTGTGTTGAGCGTGAAGCAGTGGACTGTTAATCGACAGGATCTGAGTTTAAATAACTGATGCACATTTCGTTGGCACAACCGTTTCCTGTCGGCAGTAAGTCAAACATAACATAATAAGATCTGACCGATTTTGTGACACACAGCCAGCATTCGACAGTCCATGCTATTTAATTCATCCATCTAAATCAACAGATTGAAATATAATTGCCTGATCGTTCACTCGAAAAATATTGTTCCGTCATCCTCTGGACCGCACCAGCAGTACGTCCACACTCAAGCTTGATCACAAGTATGACGAACATTCTCTTCGTACTTGCTTCTTTTATAACGGACTCAGTGCGTTTCTCCAATATAAGGCTTTGTTAGACACTGCATCGTTATAAGTTGTGTGACGTTTTTCATACGAGTCCATTGTTCCAAATGCATGAGCGTTATTTTGTAAATACTTCTCGACGACCTCTGTTTTACTTTCCAAAATACATAGAGCAACATTTTAAATTTCCTGTTGTACAATACACTCCGCAGGGTTAGCATCTTCGTACCTTGGTAACAGTCAGCAAATCGTTTTTGAGTTTGCTGTAAACTGTAGTTGTTCGTTTCTGGCTTGTTCTGCTCAGGGGACTATCAGCGTTATTCCGTGAAACGACAATTCCACGATCTCCAGTCGCTGCTAAGGTCTCTGATAACGTCCGAGTTTCAGTTTGACGGGGCACACTGACATAGGTGTAAAAGCTTAGTGTAAAACTTATTTACAGTTTCGCAGGTTACTGTATTTGACAGTAGGTTTTATTTTTCCCTTCTCGAATACCGCTCACTATGTTTCTCTGCGGTGATACGGAGACTTATTTCTTCTCCAAATGAAATTCACCGTAAATCTATACTACAGGTTTTTATTGTCAATAAACGTTTATCATAACTACTGAGTGTTTAACATCGATTCCAATTCACTGTAGCACTTGGATGAGCTCGCTACGTTGGTTTCTGTCGAGAGCCTTTCTGTAATGGATGAAACCAGAGAGAAGATCCTTCTGCTGATACAAAAATTCTAAAAAATGTGTCAAGCGCTGTTTCACTTAAAAGCTCCGAAAACAAACTTCTGGATGAATTCAGGTTTTTCGCGAATTTCTCCCTTGTGCAAGTGTACAGTCAAACTGTTGTTACGATATGAACTATTCTCGTATGAGGCTCTTGCTACCGAAATGAGAAGCTAAGGGTTGTAGTCGCTATTATGAAATTTATAATTGTGAGATCGTTGCTTCCGAAATTAATAACCAAACAGTTCAGTGGATACAGTGTCTGTGAAGTTAATGCCACATCACTCTTATTCGTAAAACTGTCTGCAAATATAATAAAAGTACACTTAAATGCGGAAGTAGCTATTAATTAAATGAAATTAATAAGAGTTTTAAAGTGGAAAGGATTATCAGATCCACATCACGTACCGTTCTGTACTATTTTTGTACAATTATAATACGTTAGGAACGAACAATAACTGCAGGGAACATTGTACTTAGGACATTAATTAACCTCAGAGAACTTTGCCCAAGGGTTCTACATGTATATAAAACCCTTCTGAGAATGTAGCGACTGGCTACCCGCATAGGCCAATAGGATGATTTTTGCAAAAATTCAGGTTTCACTCGCCCTGAACTATCGCGCTAGGTCTTTGCCCACAGCCAAATTTATCCGACATTGCTTTACGAAAGTTCACTCAGTTTCAGTGGCATGATGACTCTTCTACATCATGTATTTTTGTGTATACGTCTTGGGATCTTTTGTATATACCAGTAGTATGGGGTGTTTGAAATAGATTTATCCGATTTCACAAGACTGTATCTTCCACACGAATGAAGGGTGAAAGTACGGGTGAATTTTAAGTTACGCATCGGAAATAAATCTTTACGTTTGAGACAGGTTCATGTGGTAGTCGGTAGGAGTCTCCCTAGTGGAAGTAGCTCACTCGTTCGTTCATTACCCAATGTGCGTCGAGATGACACAACACCGCAACCCTGAACGGGTACAGTTCACTTACAACTGTGTACCATGAGTTTCGCCGTCGGTAGGACCCTGTGCCACCTACAGCGTAATGATAGTACAGACATTGTATTTGTGAGCTGGTTTACAAGGTGACTTAACCTCACATTATGTGAATTTTTTGTGGGAGTTCGTAGAAGTCTCCGTCTATGAGTGCCCCATTTCTAGAATTTTGGGTGAACTGTAACAAATTGCGACACCACATACCAACAGTAGAAATGGCAATAATTTCGTAGATGCTCGGAAAAGTATGGGGCGAATTTGACTTTTGTCTGGATGTTTCGTGCACGTGGTGGAGCGTAAACTGAACGATTGCTAAAGGTAACTGAAAACTTCGATCATAAACGTAACTATGAAAAGTTCCCCAACTCGTATGTCCACACCTGTAGAAGAACTGTAGCAAATTCGGTTAGCTCTTCTGAAAATAACAAATTTGTAGACCTGTAAGTCAGCTGACATGCAACCCAAGTTATTATCCCCGTTCTTGTGGAAGATATAGTATTCTGAAATCGGATGAATATTTTTTGAAATGCCCTATTGTTAATAACCACCTGTAGACAAATCTCTTTCAGTTGTCTAGTCGGTCACCCAATGGCTGACGCCACTTCCGCATAATTTGGTCGATTATGAGTCACACGGTACAGTCCTTGAGCATCCGTCCACAATCTTATTTACGGTTTTAGCATGCAGAATTGAGGGAAGAGAGGTGGATGGTGCTGTTAGTGTCGTCAGGTAACGAAACCAAAGTCCCTAATTTATTTTTTCATTCTGAGCTGATGAGTGAAAGTTCTGAACTTTGTTTTGCTACATTGACATTAAAGCTTTATTTTAATAGTAAAATATTTTGTTCAGCATGTTAGTTCGTTAATAAGGCTGTGAGTTGCAGTTGTTGTCACAACGTGAATGAGGCAAAAAATTTACCCTTCGAGATAGCTATTTATCCTTTAATTTTTAAACTTTATCAAAGTTGTGAAAGCGATTTTTGTGATTGTATGTTCTACATAGTACGTCTGAACATAATGAATACAATGCTCATACAGTCCTCAACATGTTTAATGTAGATTGACATTCCATAATATCGATACTAATATCATAATTGCGAAAATAACTTTGTCTGTTACATTTTAACGATTAACCCACTGAAACGATTTTGATGAAATTTCGTATGGAGATATCTTGAACCATGAGAAAGAGTATGGGCTACTTTAGAAAATAAAGAGTAAGACCCTTCATATAGAGGATGGAGAAAAATTGTGTCACGAAATTTTAACCCTGGATAGGTGATTGTCGACGACGCACCATTTTTAAACTACGGAAACTTGGCGCCCCGCGCTCCTATTGGCCGTGGGATTGTCTTGTTGCCGTTCGTTGGCTGACGGGCAGCGCTCTGGTTGTCGGTTCACACATACAAACGTCCCTCACAACCTCACTACCCCAACGTGATACGCACACGTGTCGAATAGGTCTTGCTGTTTGTCTCCACCTCACGCCAGAAACATTCAACGTAAGCTTCGCTTCGGAGCTCACACACTTCACCTGCGATTTAGTCATACAATAAGCAAGGCTGCACATATTCATTTGAAGAAGTTGTTTATGGACTAGCCGACGGTAATGCGCATGAAGCTCGACGTTTGTATGAGGAACGGTACCCGGCAAGACGCCACCCACACCCGCAAACGTTTACAGCAGTTCACCGGCGACTTGGCGAAACAGGTTCGCTAGCGGGATATCATGGTGATGCTGAAAGACCTCGAACACGACAGGATACTGCATTTGAAGAGCTGTTCTCGAGCGCTACGAGGAAGTACCTACGACAAGTACCTGAGCGGCTGGACACGACATGGGGGTCACTCATCGGTTAGTCTGGGAGATTTTGAGGGATGACGGCCAGTATCCATTTAGTTTCCACCCTGTCCAAGACCTAAATCCGGTGGCGGACTACGAACACAGAGTAGAGTTTTGCCGGTGGTTTCTGCGACGTGTTGCACGAAATGCCGACTTCCCCGCCATTGAATTGTTTACTGACGAGTGCGACTTCCACTAGGATGGCCTTTACAACACTCGAAACGTTCATTCTGGGCAAGGGGAAAGCCTCACGTCACTTCCGTCCACGGACAACATGAACGATTTTCGCTCAAAATTTGGACAGGCGTTGTGGATGACCATCTGATTGGGCCGGTCGGTCTACCTCCTCGACTTACTGAGGCAAATTACCTCCACTTTTTGCAGAAACTCTACCAGCCCTGCTGGAAGATGCTCCCCTGGACACACGGCTACGCTTGTGGTTGCAGCGTGATGGGGCGCCCGCACATAACAGTCGTGCTGTGCGCGGATATTTAAATGAACTCTTCACGGCCGTATAATTGGCAGGAGGTGCTCGTAGGACATGGCCCCCGCAATCACCAGACCTCACTCCACCGGCCTTTCTCCTGTGGGGTTTCTTCAAGGTTCTAGTTCACTTACCGGACGCGAACGACAAAGAAACGAAGAGGAATTAATGGATCGTATTCAACATGCCGCTGATCACATCAGGGCAATTTCAGGAATCTTTGAAAGAGTTCGGCAAAACACCGTTCGACGTTACCAACGGTCGCCAGGTCGAGCACCTGCTTCAAGTAAACAATGTCCTAGCTACAAGAAAGGCCCTTTTCAGGGTCCACACAATTTGTAAAAGACCTTCTGTACGCGAAATAACAGCTGTTGACGGGTTTGTTCCCGGTACGTCTCGTCATAAAACTACACTGGATGTGTCGGGACCCCGGCGGATTCGCCCCCAGGCCCCCAGAGTGGAAGGCTGACGCGCTACCACCGAGCGTGCGGGCTGCCTTGGATACATCGCGATCTCCGGCAAGCAAAGCATTCGCGGTCATACGTTGTCCACGGCATCCGACAACAGGGCAATTCCGCGGCAAATCGGAGGGCGTGGCACCAAGTTTCCGTAGTTTAAAAACTGTGCGTTGTCGACCTACACCACATTAGCAATTTTGGTTCCTACTGGTATCAGCTATCCAGGGTTAAAATTTTGTTACACAATTTTTCTCCACCCTGTAGAATACGTGAGTGGAATACGGACGACGCTTGCTTGGAGGCCGCCGACTCCTATTGTTTGTAGTTTATTCCGTGGCAATGTGAATCCAGTGTTTACATATGCACGCTTTTCTGAGATTTTAAAAAGAATTCCTAAAGCACCTGGCGAAGCTGGGCAATTTTACGGCGAAATATTGTCGAGGTATAGTAATATCGAAGGCAATCTCTAGGAACTACTACGGCGTACCTCGCAAACGTAAGTATGATTTAGCACACAGTTCTAAGAGAGCTCGAGTTGTGAAAGTTACTCGAACCTAACATTTCTCGGAGAAATCCCCGGATCTTACACGCAGTATGTCATGTTACCTTAAGAACTAGATACGCATTAGAGCAGTAACAAGCCAATCGCCTTTTAGCCACTAAGCTTCACGCGTCACTTATAGCTTCTGAGACGTTTGAAGACTTAGGAGCGACGGCGTCATTTAAAGACTGTACGACAAACAGAGATGTTGTGCCGTTAACATCTTGTAGGTGGGTGGGTTTTAGTGGGGTGGATTTGATTATGAACCTTTAATTGGCTATGTTAATCGTCAGTTAGTTATGTTAGAGGGAAAAATCAAAAATGTAGACATTGTAATGCGTTGAAATGGAAGGAAGAAATGTTAGCTATGTGTTGCTCCGATGTCAAAATCTTACTTCAGTACTAGGTGAGCTAGAGGAACACGTAAAAACTCTACTTCTGTGTGAATTCAGTGGCTTGAGATGTTTTTTAAACTCAATTATAAAATATAAAGCATGCTTTCAGACTCTGCATATATGTCTAAATAATAGAAACACATTCGTTACGTACCTGTATACCAGCGCTGAATACATTTATACATACCCAAATACATATCTACACCACTGTATACTCAGTCATTTATGAATCACTAGCCTACATACTAGTCATCACTCATCATAGAAAACTACTGACAGCTCGTGTATTCATAAATGTCGGTGTGACTACTATTGCGCTCAAATACTGTTTGATTGGAGGCTGAGCCGGCCGTGGTGGTCTCGCGGTTCTAGGCGCGCAGTCCGGAACCGTGCGACTGCTACGGTCGCAGGTTCGAATCCTGCCTCGGGCATGGATGTGTGTGATGTCCTTAGGTTAGTTAGGTTTAAGTAGTTCTAAGTTCTAGGGGACTTATGACCTCAGCAGTTGAGTCCCATAGTGCTCAGAGCCATTTGAACCATTTTTTTGATTGGAGGCTGGTGTGGAAGGTGCATAGTCTGTCCGACGTTTTCCGCATTCTGACGACTGAGACAGGGAAAAAGCGCGGGAGTTTTTGGCCGGCCGGTGTGCCACGCTGCGTGTATCACGCTAGCCGGCCCGCTGGCCGAAAGACTACGCGCTGGCATGCAGGGGGCAGCAGGCCATGTCAAAGCACACCCACACCCACCACCTGTCCCTCACGCGAGCACGCAATTACGCCCTTTGTCCGCTTCGTTATCCACGTCTGCGCCACCCTTTCATTACGGTCTGCCATACTGTTCTCTCCGAATTTCTCTAGATACTTACGTGCCAAGTGCCTTTGATTTATTACTTTGTCTACAAACCAGTGGTGGCTCGTGAACATACATTAAGACTGTTCAAAAGTTTTTAGTTTCAGATAAACATGAGAGTGTGAAATTAATGGTATCTGCTGTATAACAGTTATGCTTATCAACATATTTATACAGCTAGAACCAGTCACCAGCAATAATAAAAATAACAGTAATAATAATAATAATAACAATAATAATATACATAAGTCTGAAAACAGAAACAATTGTTTTTGTGGAATATTGATATTTTGTACATGACTGAGTTCATTTTAGAACAAGGACGAAATAATGTTTAAGCTTTCACTATTCTCCGTTTCGCATTTTTGTGTAAGTGGGAGTATTCGTGTTTTTTTTTCTTTTATCTAACAAATTTACAAGATCCCTGAAACATGTATTACTTGACGAATTAATTTCCGAGCTGAAAGTCATACATTGTTACGTTGAACCCACTCGACAACTTACCCTTATTATATACATCTCTGTTAAATGTTCGCTTGTTGTCACGCTTATGTGATTTCGCCACTTTCTCGGTCAGTGGATATGGTCTGGGATGTCCTAATTCCTTTGCGGCTAAGTTTTTCTGGTACTTTCCTATTCTGTTAGCACTTTAAAAAAATTCAACGCAGTTAATTTTGATACTGCACACGAAAGTCGATATCTGCACAGTAAACAACCAACCCCAAACGCAAAGTGACAACACTTAGCGAAGTGCAACAAAATTTACACATAATTAGAAAACTTTGAGAATTTTTTCTGCCTGGTAACTCCTGCAAAATTATGAAAAGAAGGAATTTTATCGCTTACTACTTTTCCGCTGTTCGTGTAGTAAAAGTACTGCATGAAGCTTAACCTTATAATTTATTACTTCTTTAGTACTAACGTTATTCGTGACACACTTTACAGATAATACGCACATTAACCATGAAAAGTAAGTGAAAATTCTTATCAGTGTACGACATGTGGTTCAGGAGATACGACATGTTAAACAGAGAGATGCATGAAAAAGTGTCGCATCCTGCATGACTTTTATGTTTGTTAATTCATTGCTACTAATTCCACTCGGAACACATTTTGCAGATATTATCCACATATGCCACTAAACATACCTACAAAATTATCGTTGTGCGACACATACTTCAGAAGATTTGACGTCATAAATATTAAACACAAGGCCAGACATTGCGCGATACGGGGGTGGAGACACAGATATAAATATATAGGGTGTGTCTCCTCAGAGTGGTCAGACGAATTCTCTCTGGTGTTTCGGCGGATATTTGGTATTTTGTTTGGTGCATTGTGTAGCTGGAGTCAGTCCAAGCAAATACTGCTCATTACGTCTTCCATGCGTCGACGGAAAGCGGCGGTTTGTTACATGTTACGAATAATATACACTGATGCTCATAAATTAAGGATAATTGAAGAATGTGGTGCCACACAACGTGGCACTACACAAAACTGGCGCTAATAGCACAGGCACATAGGGAACACACACGACACAGATCTGTAAGTCCACGGTATTGGTGAGAAGTTGAGAAAACCGTCCCGAAACACTGGTGCTACAAAATGCCACTGTTTCCTGTGCATGTACCCCGACAACAATTTGGGATATGATCACCATGCACACGTACACAGGCCGCACAACGGGTTGGCATACTCTGGATCAGGTGTTCGAGCAGCTGCTGGGGTATAGCCTCCCATTCTTGCACCAGTGCCTGTCAGAGCTTCGAAGTGTCGTAGGCGTTTGAAGACGTGCAGCAATTCGTCGACCGAGAGCATCCCAGAGGTGCTCGACGGGTTTTAGGTCTGGAGAACAGACAGGCCACTCCATTCGCCTGATATCTTCTGTTTGAAGGTGCTCCTCCACGATGGCAGCTCGGCGGGGCCGTACTTTATCATCCATCAGGAGGAAGGTGGGACACACTGCACCCCTGAAAAGGTGGACATACTGGTGCAAAATGACGTCCCGATACACCTGACCTGTTACAGTTCCTCTGTGAAAGACTTGCAGGGGTGTACGTGCATCAATCATAATTCCACCCCACACAATCAAACCACGACCTTCATACAGGTCCCTTTAAAGGACATTAAGGGGTTGGTATCTGGTTCCTGGTTCACGCCAGATGAAAACCCGGCGAGAATCACTGTGCAGGCTATGCCTGGACTCGTCCGTGAAAATAACCTGGGGCCACTGTTCCAATGACCATGTACTGTGTTCTTGACACAGGCTTTGCGGTCTATCCTGTGACGAGAGGTCAGTGGAATGCATCTTGCAGGTCTCCGGACGAATAAACCATGACTGTTCGGTCGTCTGTAGACTGTGTGTCTGGAGACAACTGTTCCAGTGGCTGCGGCAAGGTCCCGGACAGGGCTACCTGCAGTACTCTGGCCGTCTGCGGGCACTGATGGTGAGATATCGGTGTTCTTGTGCTGTTGTACGCTGTGGACGTCCCGTACTGTAGCGCCTGGATACATTTCCTGTCTGCTGGAACCATTGCCATAATCTTGAGATCACACTTTGTGGCACACAGAGGGCCCGTGCTACGACCTGCTGTGTTTGACGAGCCTACTGTCGCCCTAGTATTCTACCCTCATAACGTCATCAATATGTGTTCTTTGAGCCATTTTCAACACACAGTTACCATTAGCACGTCTGAAAACGTCTGCACACTTACTCGCTGCACCGTACTCTGACAGCCTCCAACACACCTCTGCGTATGTGGACTGCAGCCAGCGCCACCGTGCGACGAGCGCAGATCAAATGCACCGCATGGTCATACCCCGAGGTGATTTAAACCCGCAAACCGCCCACCAAAGCGTTGTTTCACCATGTACCAGCATTATCCTTAATTTATGAGCATGAGTGTAATTTTTAGAGTGGTATTTTACGTGCCCATTGAACAGAGCAGTCCCTAATTAGTGTAGTGCGATAATCGTTTTACCTATATGTATCAACAGGGACAGCACAATACGAGGAGTAACCGGTACTCCAGTAGCGACAGCTCCGCCCTGACCCGCGCTGAATGCTGCCGCCATGCGGAAGCACGCTGCGCTGTTCGGTCGCTTTTGGAGTACTGTTATATTCTTTGTGTTTTACTATTCCTGTTAATACACACCGGTAAAACGAATATCGTATTAGGCTAGTCTGGTGGCGCTCTATCGAATGCGTGTGTAAAATTCCGATTTAAAAATAGTTTTGTTTGAAACGGTAAAGAAACCGAAGCATGGCGTCGACGCTGGCCGTCGTATGAAAGACCTGATAACATTTCTTTTGAACTGACACCAAATACAAAATGCATAAGCGAACTGTAAATATTTCCCAAAACACTACAGAAAATGTGCCTGACAACTCAAGGAGATACAACCGGTACACCTCGGCAATGCCGGGTTCCTCTGCTATTTATACAACAAATTGAAATTTCGCAGTGGGAAATAAGTGAACCATGGCGACCAAATTTCTTCATATCGTTTACTGCTGTTTAAAATAAACATGGAAGAGATTTTTTAGGATGATATGTGTCCTCCAGTTGGCTGGGCAGCGTTATCAAAGGGTAGGCGCTGGTCAGATGGGTGCCAAAAGGACGTTCAGGAAAGGACAACAGAAGAAAATTAGTCACCCCAGAAGACATCGCGGTAACACTGCCTGTAGCCTTGATAATGCTCTCAATTCGGCGAGGAAAATAATCCATGACATGCCATACTATGAGGACCCTTATATGAAGTATTCAGCACCATGTTTTTATATATTAAACGACATACAGTTCACAGTACAGCAAGTGTTAAATACGAATTTTAGTGCTCTGAACTGAATCAAATAGCATTCTACACGAGCTACGAGCTTTATAAAGTGTAACACATCCAGTTAGCCAACTACGACTCATTTAAACACAATTAACAGGAATCTTTAGTTAGTGGAAAGTATCTTAGTGTAATCATCAGTTTTGCGAAATTTACAGAAAACTAATTATTTCATTTGTGTAACTATCAGACTGTAATTACATCGAAATGTTAATGTTAAAATCAGTTCAGTCATTTAATGGAGAATTAACTGTCAAAATTCGTTTATTTCATAAAATGTGAAAATTAATGTTTTGCGTAGATTTGTGGCTCCACAAATGCACCGAAAGTCACGTTCGTTCTCAAAAGATAATGTGTCTATAAAAAACTCAAATCAGATTTACTATAATTTATTATGTAATTATGAATTCTAGAACTTTATGTCGTAAACAAACTATTATTTCGATCATTTGGTCAAAACGAGTTTGTTGTTGTTGTGGTCTTCAGTCCTGAGACTGGTTTGATGCAGCTCTCCATGCTACTCTATCCTGTGCAAGCTTCTTCATCTCCCAGTACCTACTGCAACCTACATCCTTCTGAATCTGCTTAGTGTATTGATCTCTTGGTCTCCCTCTACGATCTTTACCCTCCACGCTGCCCTCCAATGCTAAATTTGTGATCCCTTGATGCCTCAAAACATGTCCTACCAACCGATCCCTTCTTCTAGTCAAGTTGTGCCACAAACTTCTCTTCTCCCCAATCCAATTCAATACCTCCTCATTAGTTACGTGATCTACCCACCTTATCTTCAGCATTCTTCTGTAGCACCACATTTCGAAAGCTTCTATTCTCTTCTTGTCCAAACTGGTTATCGTCCATGTTTCACTTCCATACATGGCTACACTCCATACAAATACTTTCAGAAACGACTTCCTGACACTTAAATCAATACTAGATGTTAACAAATTTCTCTTCTTCAGAAACGATTTCCTTGCCATTGCGAGTCTACATTTTATATCTTCTCTACTTCGACCATCATCAGTTATTTTACTCCCTAAATAGCAAAACTCCTTTACTACTTTAAGTGTCTCATTTCCTAATCTAATCCCCTCAGCATCACCCGATTTAATTTGACTACATTCCATTATCCTCGTTTTGCTTTTGTTGACGTTCATCTTATATCCTCCTTTCAAGACACTGTCCATTCCGTTCAACTGCTCTTCCAAGTCCTTTGCTGTCTCTGACATAATTACAATGTCATCGGCGAACCTCAAAGTTTTTACTTCTTCTCCATGAATTTTAATACCTACTCCGAATTTTTCTTTTGTTTCCTTTACTGCTTGCTCAATATACAGATTGAATAACATCGGGGAGAGGCTACAACCCTGTCTCACTCCTTTCCCAACCACTGCTTCCCTTTCATGCCCCTCGACTCTTATAACTGCTATCTGGTTTCTGTACAAATTGTAAATAGCCTTTCGCTCCCTGTATTTTACCCCTGCCACCTTCAGAACTTGAAAGAGAGTATTCCAGTTAACATTGTCAAGAGCTTTCTCTAAGTCTACAAATGCTAGAAACGTAGGTTTGCCTTTTCTTAATCTTTCTTCTAAGATAAGTTGTAAGGTTAGTATTGCCTCACGTGTTCCAACATTTCTACGGAATCCAAACTGATCTTCCCCGAGGTCCGCTTCTACCAGTTTTTTCATTCGTCTGTAAAGAATTCGCGTTAGTATTTTGCAGCTGTGACTTATTAAACTGATAGTACGGTAATTTTCACATCTGTCAACACCTGCTTTCTTTGGGATTGGAATTATTATATTCTTCTTGAAGTCTGAGGGTATTTCGCCTGTCTCATACATCTTGCTCACCAGATGGTAGAGTTTTGTCATGACTGGCTCTCCCAACGCCATCAGTAGTTCTAATGGAATGTTGTCTACTTCAGGGGCCTTGTTTCGACTCAGGTCTTTCAGTGCTCTGTCAAACTCTTCACTCAGTATCTTATCTCCCATTTCATCTTCATCTACGTCCTCTTCCATTTCCATAATATTGTCCTCAAGTACATCGCCCTTGTATAAACACTCTATATACTCCTTCCACCTTTCTGCCTTCCCTTCTTTGCTTAGAACTGGGTTGCCATCTGAGCTCTTGATATTCATACAAGTGGTTCTCTTCCCTCCAAAGGTCTCTTTAATTTTCCTGTAGGCAGTATCTATCTTACCCCTAGTGAGACAAGCCTCTACATCCTTACATTTGTCCTCTAGCCATCCCTGCTTAGCCATTTTGCACTTACTGTCGATTTCATTTTTGAGACGTTTGTATTCCTTTTTGCCTGCTTCATTTACTGCATTTTTATATTTTCTCCTTTCATCAATTAAATTCAATATTTCTTCTGTTACCCAAGGATTTCTATTAGCTCTCGTCTTTTTACCTACTTGATCCTCTGCTGCCTTCACTACTTCATCCCTCAGATCTACCCATTCTTCTTCTACTGTATTTCGTTCCCCCATTCCTGTCAAAACGAGTTTATTACGTAAAATTTGAACCTCAAAATCTATTTCCACGTTACGTAAAGTACACCGAGATATGTTAGTATCAAAAGTCGTGTTGTAATTAACGAGATATTAATTATTTTGTATCAAATATTGTTAGTCACATGTCTCAGGCAGAATTTACATATCAAATTTGAAAAACAATTTAATAAATAACATTTGTTATAATCAGTCATTTATTGTCTTCAAAACTGTAATTGTCATTTCTTGTGAAACAATAGGTTTTAATTCTAAGTCAATTGATGTGACTTTGTTGAACAGTACTTTCAAAGAACTTGTATTGTTATGAGATTATATAAGCATTGAGCCTAAGAGCTCGGGGTGACAGTAGCGTGGCAATTGTTTTAAGTTAATTCGAGCAAATGATCTGTAAAGCCAGTTTCTTAGAGCTGTGCATTGTACGAATGTTCTGGAACAACATTAACATAAGCACAAAATTCAAACTGTGTGTTGGCGTAAATTAATATTTATATCATGGCTTTTCACATTGACTTTTGGAATTTCTGCAGTGTTGCAATTAATTTTACAGATCCCAATTAACACTAAATTAGTGGAAAACAGTCATCGAAACTAACAAGATAAGTACACAGTCCGAGTACTTCGTTGAACGTAACACAGACTCGTAATCTACGAGCATGTTAATCGAACATTTTTAGCTAACCTGATAAAAAGGGCGTGTTGAATATCTAGCTGAAGCCAATCGATGATGATTAGATTCTGTACAAATACTAAACTGGAGCGATGTTGATTGTTCTGATTGACTGATTGTTCCAAACAGTAGCACACATTTTCTAAGGGATTAAGATCGATTGATTTAGTGGGCCGGTCGAGGTATGGTATGATCAAACCATGAACGAATGTGTGCAGCCTCGTGAATACAACTGTTGTTATCTTAATAGCTGAGAATATCCACGGCGCCCTCATTATGAAATTGCAGAAGAAAGGAACCGCTGAAATAAGTCGCCTAGTTCATGTTCACGGTAACTTGAACGAGTGGGCGCAAGTCACGCTATAAAGATCTTAGCGCCATTTCCGCTTTGAACAACACCCTCCACACACTGTTGGTTAAACGCATAACTTGGGTCAACGGTGCACCCGAGGCCTTGTACCATTTCAGAAGAGGCAAAATCGCAATTGTTGTGCCATACCATACGCTTCCACTCGGACGCTGTCTAGTTTCCGTATCGTTTGGCCCATTAACGACACGTAACTTTATGTGCCTCTGTGGAAAATGGCCTTTTGGGAGGTATTCAACTGCAGATGTTCATTGGGTGCAGCGGCATTTGTACTTTTTCCCAAAAACTGAGTCAGTCCTGCTTTCATTGACAATAGCAATACCTGCTGATCTGAGAGCGGTTCTCATTGACATGGCGTAATATTCATCTCCCCTTCCTATCGGTGTTTATATATAGGATCTCTTACGACGACTGTTCTCATCCAAATGGGGCGGAAAACAGCAGAAACAGTAGATGTGACGTACATGTACAGACAAACAAATGATTACACTTTCAAAGTTGGATGATTTATTCAAGAGTCAGGGAGCTTCACAAACTGAGTAAGTCAGTAACGCTTTTGTTCACCTCTGGGCCTTATGCGAGTACTTATTCCCCTTGACAATGACTAATGGAGTTGTTGGATGTCCTCCCGAGAGATATAATGCCAAATTCAGTCCAACTGCCGGTTTAGATCGTCAAAATCTCAAGCTGGTCCGGGAGTCCCGCCAGTAATGCTCCAAACGTTTTCAATTGGGGAGAGATCCTGCTACCTTGCTGGCCAAGGCAAGCCCGAAGACAAGCAGTAGAAACTGTCGCCGTGTGGAGAAGGGCATTATCTTGCTGAAATGCTAGCCCAGGAAGCTTGCCATGAAGGGCAACAAAACCGCGCGTAGAATATCACAGAGGTACCGCTGTGTTGTACGGGTGCCACGGATGATAAAGTAGTGATGTTGTGAAATGAAATGGCACCCCAGACCAACACAACTGGCTGTCAGGCCATATGGCAGGTGAGTCAGATTGGTATCCAACCGCTGTCCAGGGCGTTTATAGACACATCTTCGCTGGTCCTGGTCATCGGGGTTCAGATCGATAAGAGACTGGTCACTGGAGATAATTGTACTGCAGCCAATGAGATTCGAGGCCCAGACATGTCTGGGGACGCCACTGACAGCGATGGGATACCAGTCTGACTATCTCCCGGCATACAACCCGACAAACAGGACTGGTAGTCTGGGGTACCATTTCATTACATAGCAGAACCCCTTTGTTATCATCACAGCGGTACATCGTCGATATTCTACGCTCCGTCTTGTTGCCCATCATTGCAAGCCGTCCTGGGTTGACATTCTAGCAAGGTAACGCCCTCTCGCAGGTGGCGAGACTTTGTACTGTTTGTCTTTGTGCTTATCAAAACCTGTCTTGGCCAGCGTCTCTGTCCATAGGTGACTAGTCAGCTCGGCAGAATGACATGCCACCTGCCCGGGTTGGATTGCCGGCCGGATCGGAGATATTCCCCGTTCGGGGACTTGGTGTGGTGTTGTCTTTATCATTCATCATATCATCCTTATTGAAACTCACGTCCCCGAAGTGGCGTCAACTAGAAACACTTGCACCAGGCGACCTGTCTACCCGACGGGAGACCCTCGCCACACGATATTCCATTTCACCTTGGCCACCAAAGTCGCCACCAAAGGATCCTCCAGCCAGCTCGGAATTTTTATGATCTAATTCCTCAATTGGACAGAATTTCGCACCATACCTCAGGAGGACATCTAACAGCTCTGTCAACCAATGCTAAGGCAAATAACCGCTTGCATAAGACACAGAGGCGTACCAAAACGTTATTGACTTGCACAATTTGCGAAGCTCTATGTCCTGAATAAATGAACGAAATTATAATCATTTGTTTGGTGGTACATGTAAGTCACATCTACCGAGTCTCTTCCCAATCGGATGATTCCTTCGTTATGCGTCGTATTTATTTGTTCTTGTCTTAGTGTGTATAAACGCTGGACTGTCCGCGTTGATATCCCAACAAAAGGGGCAACTTAATGCAGGTGTCGTCATGGGCAAATCGGAATATCACAGTTGTTTTCTCCAATCCTGTCACGTCCCCACGTGGACATAGTCTAACTGCGCCGATTCCGCAGAACCGACTTGCACGTACACGCCACTTCACTGCCGTGACCAACGTCGGCGCTGGAGGGTCACAGGAGCGCCTGACACCTGTTCTGCACCATCTGCAGTCTGTGAAAGCGACCTATTTGATACCATAAAATGGCGACTATTTCTTTGTTTGGCGAAGTCATTGAACTAAAAGATTTTAAGCTTTTTATTTGATATAATGAATTATTCTCGTTTTTCATTATATATATATATATATCATTAACCATTTGACACCGACGAACAGAGAGAGATCTTATGTAGATTTGTCTGTACATCCCGGTGTTCACCTAAGTACGTCCGTATTGCTCCTGCCAGTCTTCTAGCGCCATCTACTCGCCGTCCATTTGGTCGTTTTCTCGGTCTTTTCGCATCTCCTGGAACCCAGCAGAAAACTTGTAACATATCATTCCCTATCCGCCCAGGTGCGCTGGCCTTTTTCCGTATTGTAATCGCCACAGGCAGATTCCGGCGGTAAGAGTAATGCGGGTTTTTGTTCCGCCTGAAGGAGGTGGGATTTTTCCTAATCCTCCTAAATGGGCGGCGGTTAGAACCGACTGGTCTGGCTTACAAGGAGAGTGATGCCCCCATGATGGCCGCTGCAGAGAAAGTTCTGAATCTGATGCGAGGTGGCAGCGAGTTACAGGAGCGCTGTGAGCAAGAGCAGGGAGTGGCCAATGACAGTGCCTACTTTCTGCTCCTGGTGCTAATCGGCTGAAAGCCTACATGGTAAACAGTTTCGCAGAGCGTTTGGGAGATCACGAAATCGAGCAGTAAGTTGCCAGCTCTGGGTGATGTAGAAGATGTGCCTTCTGGGGAGAAGATACTGTTTTCATTGTGTGTCTTGTCAGGAGTGCTTAGGCAGCTTTCTGTTTTTCAAGGCGAGTGTTAAGGATCGGTGGCCATCGACGTGTTAGGTATAGAGAGAGGCCTCAGCGCAGAGCGTTGAACCATTAGCCAGCTGAGGTGGTGTAGGGTAAAAGTGATCGACTTGTATAGGGTTAATTCAACCCAACAAATCTAATTTCTTGCAGTGTTTTGATATGTGACTCTTTTTTTACTGGCTTTGAACTATGTTTCTATTTGTTGTTATGGTAATTACCAACGACAGTTGCTAACTGTTACTTGAAGCTGGCGTACTGAACTTTAAGCGGTTAACATATTTCAGTCCAGTGATCGGGACACGAAATATGTCTTGAAAGTAGTTAGATACCCAAGGCGTTTTTCATTACTGAGTTTTCAATTGTGCAGTTCAACCCTGAGTCGCCGGTTAAAGCGACGCTGGGGACCCTTATTTATGTTGATCTGGTAATGTAGCAGTAAAGACGATTTTTACGAGTTCCCCGAGGAACGTTTCCAATTATACCCGCGGAGCAGTACGTGGTGTAATTGGTCTGGCGCGCCGCATGTTGCTAAGAGTGCGTGGATTCAGACCGCGGCCGAGAGTGTAACTTCGCGTGACCCAAAAAAGTTCCGATGGACGAACGAAGTGAAGGTCTCAGACTTCTTTGGGCCATCTACTATACATCTGACACGATTTACGAAGGGCGTTCGATAAGTAATGCAGCACATTTTTTTACGGCAAATTTCGGTAGAAAAAATGCGGAGCTGGTTGTGTGACACCGTGGAATATTCCCGCTTCTGAACCTATACTTTCTTGAAGTTCCTACAGATGGCAGCGCTATACGTAGCCTTCAAAATAGCATCTGTAATGGAGGTGTGTTCCAAGCAGAAAGCTGTCACTGAGTTTCTTTTGGTGGAAAACCAAAGCACCGCAGATATTCGAAAGTGCTTACAGAATGAGATGTTGTTGTTGTGGTCTTCAGTCCTGAGACTGGTTTGATGCAGCTCTCCATGCTACTCTATCTTGTGCAAGCTTCTTCATCTCCCAGTACCTACTGCAACTTACGTCCTTCTGAATCTGCTTAGTGTATTCATCTCCTGGTCGCCCTCTACGATTTTTACCCTCCACGCTGACCCCCAATACTAAATTGGTGATCCCTTGACGCCTCAGAGCATGTCCTACCAACCGATCCCTTCTTCTAGGCAAGTTGTGCCACAAACTCCTCTTCTTCCCAATTCTGTTCAATACCTCCTCATTAGTTATGTGATATACCCATCTAATCTTCAGCATTCTTCTGTAGCACCAAATTTCGAAAGATTCTATTCTCTTCTTGTCCAAACTATTTATCGTCCATGTTTCACTTCTATACATGACTACACTCCATACAAATACTTTCAGAAACGACTTCCTGACATTTAAATCTGTACTCGATGTTAACAAATTTCTCTTCTTCAGAAACGCTTTCCTTGCCATTGTCAGTCTACATTTTATATCCTCTCTACTTCGACCATCATCAGTTATTTTGCTCCCCAAATAGCAAAACTCCTTTACTACTTTAAGTGTCTCATTTCCCAATCTAATTCCCTCAGCACCACCCGACTTAATACGACTACATTCCATTATCCTCGTTTTGCTTTTGTTGATGTTCATCTTATATCCTCCTTTCAAGACACTATCCATTCCGTTCAGCTGCTCCTCCAAGTCCTTTGCGGTCTCTGACAGAATTACAATGTCATCGGCGAACCTCAAAGTTTTTATTTCTTCTCCATGGATTTTAATTCCTACTCCAAATTTTTCTTTTGTTTCCTTCACTGTTTGCTCAATATACGAGATGTAGTAGTGAACAAAAGCACGATGAGTCGTTGGGCGAAACATGTATCATCATAGTAACAAAATAGGGCAAACCTTTCAGGTCTCCCACGTGCCGGCCGCGCACAGCTGCGACTCCTACAGTTTTGGAACGTGCGTACACTCTCATTCGAGGTGATCGACGGATCACGCTCAGATACCCTGGCTGCGCAACTGGACGTTTCTGTTGGTAGTGCTGACACACTCGTCCACCATTTGGGGTACTGAAACATATATGCCCACTGGGTTCCTCATCGTCTAACAGAAGACCATAAAGAGCAACGAAGGACCATCTGTGCGGAACTGCTTGCGAGTTATGAGGCTGATTGTGACAATATTCTGTTGATCAGCGTCACATGCGATAAAACATAGGTTCGTCACCTCGAACCGGAAACAAAATGGCAATCCATGGAGTGGCACTTTTCTTCACATCACCTCTCCTTCGGACCACCTCTCCACCCTCAGCCGCTATAGTCATGGCGACGGTGTTCTGGGACTCTGAAGGGATGATTCTGTTTGATGTCCTCCCTCATCGTGCAACGACCAACTCTGAAATACATTGTGCTACCATCAGGAGATCGAAGAAACGACTGCAGCGTGTTTCTCGCCACAAAAATGCGAACTAAGTTCTGCTCCTCCATGACGACGCAACGCGTGACTTAAGTCTGCGCTCCCGAGAGGAGCTCACAAAATTTCGTTCGACTGTTCTTCCTCGTTCACGCTATAGTCGGGATCTCACACCTTCCGACTTCCATCTGTTAGGGACAATGATGGATGCACTCTGCGGGGAGCAGTACGTGGTTTATGGGGAGGTTACTGATGCATCAAGACGTTGGCTCAGACGTCGATCAGTAGAGTGTAACCACGCAGAGATACAGGTGGCGTAAAGCTGTCGCATTGAACGATGATTATGTTAAAAAATAGGGTTTTGTAGCCGAAAGATTTGGGGAATAATATTGTGCCCAGAATGAGATTTTCACTCTGCAGTGGAGTGTGCGCTGATATGAAACTTCCTGGCAGATTAAAACTGTGTACCGGACCGAGACTTGAACTCAGGACCTTTGCCTTTCGCGGGCAAGTGCTCCACCAACTGAGCTACCCAAGCACGACTCACGCTCCGTCCTCACAGCTTTACTTCTGCCAGTACCTCGTCTCCTACCTTCCAAACTTTATATAAGCTCTTTTGCGAACCTTGCAGACCTAGCACTCCTGAATGAAAGGATATTGCAGAGACATGGCTTAGCCACTGCCTGGGGGATGATTCCAGAATGAGATTTTCACTCTGCAGCGGCACTCGGTCCGGCACACAGTTTTAATCTGCCAGGAAGTTTCATATCAGCGCACACTTCACTGCAGAGTGAAAATCTCATCTGGAAATATCCCCCAGGCTGTGGCTAAGCCATGTCTCCGCAGTATTCTTTCCTTCAGGAGTACTAATTCTGCAAGGTTCGTAGGAGAGCTTCTGTAAAGTTTGGAAGGTAGGAGACGAGATACTGGCAGAAGTAAAGCTGTGAGGACGGGGCGTGAGTCGTGCTTGGGTAGCTCAGTTGGTAGAGCACTTGCCCGCGAAAGGCAAAGGTCCCGATTTCGAGTCTCGGTCCGGCACACAGTTTTAATCTGCCAGGAAGTTTCAATTATATTGTGTATTGGAATCCTGAATAAAACCATCCTGCTTTCCGAAAACAATGTGTTGCATTACTTATTGAACGTTCCTGGTCATACCTCCTCCTCATTATCGTTACTGTCATGATTACTTCCTTCACTCCACTGTGTTCCCTGACGCACTTGCTTGTTCTCCTGCCTTTCCCCGTAATTCCCAAGATACTTCACTCTACCGCTCGCCAAGCTACGCTCCGACTATGACTGGCCTGGTAATTAGAAGCCCAAGTTTCCCTGGAATGAGCAGAAACTGATAATGCAGTGGGACTCCAAAGATTCCCCAGAGGACCACGGAAAGCTGAGTTTCGACAATCCTGTTTAGTTTACCAAAAGTACTCCGGGACATTTCTACACTTCCGTTTCTCCCTTTTGGTGTCCATCCAGTCGTTGTCTTACAGTGCTGTATACACGGTGTTCCGGAACTATTCGTTCAAGTAACTACAGGGGACAGAGAACGCCAAAACAAATATACAGGGTGATTCAAAAAGAATACCACAACTTTAAAAATGTATATTTAATGAAAGAAACATAATATAACCTTCTGTTATACATCATTACAAAGAGTATTTAAAAAGGTTTTTTTTCAATCAAAAACAAGTTCAGAGATGTTCAATATGGCCCCCTGCAGACACACGAGCAATATCAACCCGATACTCCAACTCGTTCCACACTCTCTGTAGCATATCAGGCGTAACAGTTTGGATAGCTGTTGTTATTTCTCGTTTCAAATCATCAATGGTGGCTGGGAGAGGTGGCCGAAACACCATATCCTTAACATACCCCCATAAGAAAAACTCGCAGGGGGTAAGATCAGGGCTTCTTGGAGGCCAGTGATGAAGTGCTCTGTCACGGGCTGCCTGGCGGCCGATCCATCGCCTCGGGTAGTTGACGCTCAGGTAGTTACAGACAGATAAGTGCCAATGTGGTGGCGCTCCATCCTGCTGAAATATGAATTGTTGTGCTTCTTGTTCGAGCTGAGGGAACAGCCAATTCTCTAACATCTCCAGATACTGTAGTCCAGTTACAGTAGCACCTTCGAAGAAAAAGGGACCAAAAACTTTATTGGCTGAAATGGCGCAGAAAACGTTCACCTTAGGCGAGTCACGTTCATACTGAGTTGTTTCCCGCGGATTCTCAGTGCCCCATATACAGACATTGTGACGGTTGACTTTCCTGTTAGTGCGGAAAGTTGCTTCATCACTAAACACAATCTTTGAAACGAAAGATACATCTGTTTCCATTTGAGCAAGGATAAAATCACAGAAATCGATTCTTTTAATCTTATCAGCTGCAGACAGTGCTTGAACCAATTTCAGACGATAAGGTTTCATAACTAACCTTTTTCGTAGGACTCTCCATACAGTTGATTGTGGAATTTGCAGCTCTCTGCTAGCTCTGTGAGTCGATTTTCCTGGGCTGCGAACAAATGCTTGCTGGATGCGTGCTACATTTTCATCACTCGTTCTCGGCCGTCCAGAACTTTTCCCTTTGCACAAACACCCATTCTCTGTAAACTGTTTATACCAACGTTTAATACACCACCTATCAGGAGGTTTAACACCATACTTCGTTCGAAATGCACGCTGAACAACTGTCGTCGATTCACTTCTGCCGTACTCAATAACACAAAAAGCTTTCTGTTGAGCGGTCGCCATCTTAGCATCAACTGACGCTGACGCCTAGTCAACAGCGCCTCAAGCGAACAAATGTACAACTAAATGAAACTTTATAGCTCCCTTAATTCGCCGACAGATAGTGCTTAGCTCTGCCTTTTGTCGTTGCAGAGTTTTAAATTCCTAAAGTTGTGGTATTCTTTTTGAATCACCCTGTATTTTGTCGGGGAACATACGGTCACTGACGGCATTTTCTGACGTTGGGGGCGATTTGCAAAGAAGGCAGTTTAGCATGCTAGTTACAGCAGTGGCATTGACAGCAACTGCTCGAATGTGCGAAGCATTATCCTGCACGTATGCAGTACATCGTCGGACCATTGATTGTCGTGTTCGTTAGAAAGTACCTGGCATGTCCGCATTGGTACCAGCAACTACAGCAATTCTAGTGGAGAGGTCTTCCTCAGTTTCCATATCGGTTTAATACGCCATCTGCTTCATGAGTCCCCGGAGGGAGTAATCCTGACACGTGGGGTCAGGTGACCTGTGTGGCCAGGCTACAGGGCCACCTCGGGCGATCCGCCTTTTCCCGAAGGTGGATCACAGATTATTCCCCTACATCTACATGATTACTCAGCAATTCACAATAAAGTGCATGGCAGAGGGTTCATCGAAACACCTTCAAGCCACTTTTCTACCGTTCCACTATCGAAAAGCGCGTGGTAAGAACGAACACTTCTGTGCGACCTCTGATTTCTCTTATATCATTATGAGGAATGTTCCTCCCTATATAGGTGGACGCCAATAAAATATTTTTACACTCTGAGGAGCAGTTGATGATTGAAATTTCATGAAAAACGTCTTTGTTTCAATTTGTTTGTATCACTTAAAGTTTCGGTGGAGCTCTCTCCCCTATTTCGAGAAAGTACAAAACGAAATGCCTTGCTTTGAATTTTTTCGATGTCCTCCGTTGATTCTATCTGATGTGGATCCCACACCGCGCAGCAATACTCTAGAAGACGATGTACAAGCGTAGTGTAGGCAGTCTTTTTAGCACACCTGTTGCATTTTCTCAGTGTTCTGCAAGTAAATTGTACTCTTTGGTTTGCTTTAGCCACAACATTATCTACGTGATGTTTCCAACGTAAGTTATTCGGCATTGTAATCCCTAACTATTTACTTGAATTTACTTCCTTTAGATTTGTGTGATTTATCGTGTAACCGAAATTTAGCGGATTACTTTTTGTACTCACGTGAATGACTTCACACTTTTCATTATTTAGAATCAGTAGCCACTACACTGCAATACTGAAATGGGCTAGTGCCCCATCGTGCTGGATGTAGATCCTTCGTCTAATATTAGAACAGTATCTGAAATAAGTGACAGTTCAACACGATAAGTAGTCTACTTCGCATATTTTCATACGCTTGTATCATACGGTATTATTTTTTGGGGTAATTCTTCTGATTCAAAAAGGGTATTTTTGGCTCAAAAATGGGCTGTTCGAGCTATATGTGGTGTAAGTTCGAGAACCTCTTGTCGACCCCTATTCAATAGTCTGTGAATTCTGACATTGCCCTCACAGTATATATTTTCTTTTATGTCGTTTGTTGTTAGCAATATTAGCTTATTCCCAAGAGTTAGCAGCTTTCACTCAGTTAATACTAGGCAGAAATCAAATCTGCATATGGAATGCGCTTCCTTGACTCTTGTGCAGAAAGGAGTGCACTATTCTGCTCCATCCATTTTCAATAAGCTACCGCGACAACTCAAAAATCTTTGCAGTAGCCCAGACGCTTTTAAGTCTAAACTGAAGAGCTTCCTCATGGCTCACTCCATCTATTCTGTCGAGGAGCTCCTGGAAGAGCTGAAAAATTAAGCAAATTCCAGTGTTACATTGTTGATTTTCTTTATTTAAACTGAATATGTTACTTTTATTTCATTTTATCTACTTCTACTATCGTGTTGTAATTTCATGTATTGACTCGTTCCATGACCATGGAGACTTGTCCTTAATTTGGTCCCACGGAACAATAAATAAATAAATAAATAAATAAATAAATAAATAAATGAAAGGTACACCCTGGAGCACTTCTGGTAGCACATGTTCCGTACACAGAGCAGTTTTGATTGTCACTACACATTCCCAGACAGTGACACTGACACACAGCACACAGGTTACATGAGCACAACTAACAAAATGTTCCCTTTCAGTAGAAGTTGACTTCAGAGACCATATGTTCCTTATCGAAATACATGTGTTTTGATGTTCTCTACCTACTGATTTAATTTGGACTAAGAGTTTCGCAGTAGTCTGTATATACAAAAAAGTCTTCTCCTAGATTGTTAATTTGTACAGCTTTCTTGTTGATCATACAATGTGTCGTACTTCTTATGATTGACGTAGAAGCCTACTTTCAGAGATTCCTTTGAAATAAATGTCAGCAACATAGACGTCCGAAAATCTAGAAGAATTTGAACATGGTGTTAGACGTGTAAGTTGACGAATATATACAAATAAGGAACTACGAGCTGAGCTGATATATTCTTCTTCTAAACAGGAAAAGAATCAAGGAAACACTAGTAAGCATTAGCAAAGGGATGTGAAAATAAACGCCACAAGTTAGTCGAAGGCATTACCTTCGGATGCCTCTAGAGTTCGTGTGAAAGTAAAAATGAACAGTTCGGACGATGAACTGGAAGGGCGCCAGAGATCTCAAGAACAGCCAGAGTGCAATCCGAGCTGTACGCGGTGGCCAGCGCGCTGTTTGCGCGCAGCAGCGTCGCCCAAACATCCTTGTGGGGCGGGATTCCAAGAGCCGGCTGAAGTTCAACATTTACAAAACCAGTCGAATTTCATTACAACGAGGCTGCCTGCAGATCAAAGGAGGCCCCATCTCACGATAGAAATCCTGGGCGTGAAGTTGGGTCCGAGTCGGACGTGGGAGAAACACATGAGGAACAAAGTGTTGAAGCAACTCAATGTCCTCTGCCGCACCATCAGTCACAGGTCACCTCTACCCACTCACTAGGGCGTCACACTCACACTATTCAGTGCGGATGGACCGAACTTTTAATTGCGAGTAACAGGTTACAAAGTTCTGTTACAACAGGGTAGTAAGTCGCAGGTACATATTAAATATTTAACAGATATCACATAGCCCGTAAATTACGCTGAAATCAGCTGAAAAGTACGCATTTACAGAGCAGTTTCTCTTAATGGTTTGTGTGCTTAAGGAAATCATTCTAAATTATCATTTATTTTACATTCTGTTAATTTCTTCAACAAATAAAAGTTTAAACCTTCAAAACAGAACCTTTCCTACATGTTACTTCCTCAACAGCGTGTGCCGACAATATTATGAGTTGTTGCAACTTTCCAGGCATATGCTTTCTCTTGTTACATAATTTTTGATCACAAATATCTTACTGTGGAATTTACTTACTTTCATCTCTTTTAAAAATATATTCCAATAAATAACAAGCTTTTATCGACTAAGCCAAAAGACTCACCACGTATCGGAAGGTTGGACACAGGTCCCAGAAAAAAATGTGGTAAAATTGTCCGTACGTCCAACGTTAATTGTGTGATGTCGGAACGCGCTAACATAGACATCAAAACCAGTTAGAAATTTAGGTAATGTGGTGTCCCCATTTTCAGAGTGCAGAACAGAAAACAGAAACGCGAGCACGGAGCAGTATCGTGAAACGATAAGAAATTTTATTGCTCGTGCGTGCCAGGTAATCAGCACTTTGTGCGCCCGCCGTAGACAGCAATACACGACACACTTCGCAGGCCTGTTCTCGAGTTCTCCAGGTACGAGGTGGTATCCAAAAGTTCCGGAAATCTACTATATTAATTAAAATTATAACCTGTTACCTACAGGTACTGGACGAAAATATGGAAACATCTCGAGAAATGCATGCTTGGACGTAAATACGGATGCTAGCCGATCCTTCAGGTTGCGCTGTTGTGTTTGACCACGAACGGCACATGTGAAATGTTCTCAACAGGTTGCAAATGTCAGTCGACGTCAGAACCGTGTTCTGTGAGTACACTGGTCACCCAGAATATTATGGCCACCTACCTAATAGCCGGTGTGTGCATCCTGGGCAAGGATAACAGCGGCAGCGCGTCGTGGCATTGAAGCAATGAGGTCTTGGTAGGTCGCTGGAGGAATTTTGCACCACATTTGTACACACAAGTCACCTAACTGCCGTAAATTCCGGGAAGGGGAGCGATGAGCTCTGACGCTGCGTTCAATCGCATCCCACATCTGTTTGATCGAGTTAGCCGGCCGTTGTGGTCGAGCGGTTCTAGGCGTTTCAGTCTAGAACCGCGCGACCGCTAAGGTCGCAGTTTCGAATCCTGCCTAGGGCATGGATGTGTGTGATGTCCTTAGGTTAACATCAGATGTTAAGTCCCATAGCGCTCAGAACCATTTGAACCCAGATCTGGCGAGCTGGGGGCCTGGCACATCAATTTGAATTCGTCACTGTGTTCCTCGAACTACCACATCACACTCCCGGCCTCGTTACATGGCGCGTTATCTTGTTGAAAAATGCCACTGGCATCGGGAACCAAGATCATTATGATGGAGTGTACGTGGTCCGCAATCAGTGGTAGATACTCCTTGACCGTCTCTGTGCCTTACACGAGCTCCACTGGCCCCGTGGAAGCCCACATGAACGTTCCCTAGAGCATAATGGAGCTGCCGTCAGCTTCTCACCGTCCCGCAATACAGGTGTCTTCCCCTGGAAGACGAGGGATTCGCGCCCTACCATCGGAATGTTGAAGAAGCTGTCGGGGTTCTTCACACAACGCAACGCTCTGTCCCTGCGGTAGAGTCCAGTGTCAATGGTCACGTGCCCGTTTCAGTCATAGTTGCTGTTGCAGTGGTGTTAACATTCGCGCATGTGTGAGTTGTCGGCTGAGGAGACCCATCGTTATGAGTGTTTTCTCCACAGTGTCTCAGACACACTTGTACTCCGCCCAGCATTAAAGTCTGATGCTAGTTCCGCCATAGTTCGCCATCTGCCCTGGTTTACCAGTCTGCCCAGAATACGACGTCTGACATCTGTAATGAGAGGTGACCGCCCAACCCCACGACGTCTGGACGTTGTTTCGAGTTGGTTCCACCGCCTTTTGAAGACACTCACCACAGCATTCCCCCAAAACCCGACAAGTGGTGCAGTTTCCGAAATGCTCGTGCCAAGCATCCGTGCCATCATAGTCTGCCCTCGGTCAAATTCAGGTAGATCGTGCGCCGTCCCCATTCTACACACGGACAGCATGCTCATTGGTACTACATGCACAGTGCGTTTGCCTGACCAGCAGTCATTCCTCAGCAGGCGACGCTGCTTTCGCCTGCACGTGTTTATATCGCTAGCAGGTCGGTAGCCATATTGTTCTGGCAGATCAGTGTGCATTATGTCGGAGATAAGTGAATTCGAACGTGGGCACATTGTTGGTGGTTGTATGGTGAGTGCTTCCATAACGAAGGGAGCCTAAGTGTTTGGTGTTTCACAAGGCACCGTATCGAAGAGTTACACCGCATACGGGGAAAGCAGAGAAAACATCATCCGCTTAGTCACAACGCGAACGGAAGGGTGGGTTGAGCGATCGTGCAGGATCATTGAAGACGATTGTGACGAAAAGTAAGAGGACGCCAGCTGAAAAAATCTCTGCAGAACTAAATATCGCACTCGCGAATCTTGTCAGCACCAAAACAACAGAAAAGGAGCTCCGTAACCAGGGAAATGCAGGGGAGCTGGAATTCCAAAATACTCATGAGTGATGCAAATACCCGTAACAGGAAAACGTCGCTCCGAAGCCATACAACCTGGGCTAAGGAGCAATGGAAGAAAGTTATTGGGTTGGATGAATCTTTCACACTGTTTCGAACATCAGGGCCAGTCTACGCTCCAAGAGTGAAACATTGCCAGGGTTGGATGATGATTTGGGCGGCCAAATCGTGGTATTCCATGGTCCCCATGGTTACTCTCCAAGATCGTATTACTGTCCAGCATTATGTGACCTTTCTTTATCAGTCCCTCCCAAGGTACAATGTTTGTTTCCCATTAGTGATACTGTGTTCCTAGACCACAGGGCCCCTGTTCACACCGCTAGTATCGTCCAGGTTGAAAGGGCTCTAAGCACTATGGGACTTAACATCTGAGGTCATCAGTCTCCTAGACTTAGAACTACTTAAACCTACTGAAGTGCTTAGAACCGCTCGGCCACAGCGGCCGGCTACTGCCAGAACAGGTTTTGTGAGCACGAGGACGAACTTCTGTCGCAACTACCCTGGCCACCACAGTCGCCACATTTCAGTACTATTTAGCCTTTGTAGTCTACTTTAGAGAGAAATGTACGTGATCGCTGTCCACCTCCATCATAGTTACCTGAACTTGCCACTATTTTGCAAAACTAATGATATGTTCAAGAAAGGTAGTAGGAGCAATCCATTAAGTTACGGAGCCGTATCATTAACGTCGATATGCAGCAGGATTCTGGAACATATATTGCATTCGAACAATATGAATTACCTCGAAGAGAACGGTCATTTGTCACACACTCAATACGCATTTAGAAAACATCGTTCTTGGGAAACACAACTAGGTCTTTACGCACAAAGTGTTGAGTGTCATTGACGAGAGATTTTAAATGGGTCAAATGGCTCTGAGCACTATGAGACCTAACAGCTAAGGTCATCAGTCCCCTACAACTTAGAACTACTTGAACCTAACCTAACCTAAGGACATCACAAACATCCATGCCCGAGGCAGGATTCGACCCTGCGACCGTAGCGGCCGCGCGGTTCCAGACTGAAGCGCCTAGAAACCCTTGGCCACACTGGCCGGCGAGGGATTTTAGACTGATTCCGTATTTATAGATTTCCAAAACGCTTTTGACTCTGTACCACATGGAACGCCCGCTAAACCCTCTGGGCAGAACGGGTGATTAGCATTGTGGAAAGGGCCAAATAAGGTTGGGGTCAGTTTCACCTCAAAATTGTAATTTATTATACTCTAATAACACATCAAACTCCAAATCTTTCACGGCTGAAGGCCTCCAAAAAAGAAATCTTAAAAAAATTTACTGTACACATCAGAAAGCTATTGATGTTGGTTTGACACATGACAATTTACTTCCAGTTTTTAATGCTAGTAATGCCCACACAAGTGTACAGTTTGGTCATAGACAGTCTGAAAACCTTGTAAGGGTGCTGCAGGGTAGGTAGGTTGCGCTGAGCAGCAATTGTTAAGAAATAATTCGATACTTGCTCCGCTTCCGAGTTAATTAGCACTCAACTTAGCCAATCAGTCCGTTGCGCGCTCAACTTCAAGCGGCGCCCTAGATAAAATTTAGTGTCAGTGGTTCGCGTAGCGTAGATGACAGCGAACGAGACAGCTCAGCCTGTTCTTACTACTGTCCATGTTCAATTTCTGTTGACCTTTTGGTTGGTTCTGGTGGAAGGGAGTTTTTGGAGTAGGGGACCAAACAGCGAGGTCGTCGGTCCCATCGGATTAGGGAAGGATGGGGAAGGAAGTCGGCCGTGACCTTTCAAAGGAACCATCCTGACATTTGCCTGAAGCGATTTAAGGAGATTACAGAAAATCTTGTAAGAGGTCCATGACTAAGGAATTTATTGCTAGCGCATTCGAACAGATGTAACTTCGATGGTTTGCTCACGCGCTGCCTGCGATATGTATGCTACAGTAGAATCGCAGACCAGAGAGCAGTGTCGGCAGCAGTAGGAGTAGTAGCTCGCAGTCGGGGGGTTGGGTCAGGTCGCTTTTAGAGAGCAGTTGTCTAGTTGTATAGCTCACAGAGAGCACTTGGGTCCTGTATGGAATTACCAAGACCGGTCGTGGAGAACGATGGCGGTGCCTGAGCGTTGTAATGTAAGGCAAAAGCAAGAATTATTATTATTGCCGCGCGCATACGTAATTTGCAACAACTCATTTTGTACTATTGTTATATCAAAGTCACATCTAAATAATTTTCAATAATTTATCAATAACAATCTTTCTTATAAAGATAACTTTTAACAGTCATTCATTTGAATTTAAAGTTTTTACTAATTTCTCCTATCCATAGTCATACCAATTATCGTAAAGAAAAATTATTTGTTTTTTTTTTGTACATAACGAAATCTTGTGGCCAGCATTGCACTGGGCTGTGCCAGAAAAATGTCTTATAGGAGCAGATATATACGCGTTATCCGACGACATAATTGAGGTAAGAATATTCAGTTTATTCAGAATGACTTTTCAGGGTCATGACGCAGCATTGCTGACGTCCAGATTTACCGGTTTAAATTCACAGTCAGGTGAATATTGAAAGGTTATATGAATCACATTTTCATTGGGAGGCTAGTCAGATTTTTATTCCGAGGTTACGAAAAAAAAAAAAAAACTGTTGGGAGGCTACAATCTAAACCAGGATGGCCGGACGCGGGCTTGAACCGTCGTCCTCCTGAATGTGAGTCCAGTGTGCTAAACACTGTGCCACCTCGTTCAGTCCCAATTTTTGTATCGCTCTCATGTTCGGATTTAGGAGACCAATCGAAGAACGCTTTTGGCGCCACTGCCTGTGGGGGACATGATGGAATTTGCGCACACATCGGCCTGGTTGGCTAACTTCAATGCTAGTTAAGTCTGAAACGGCGCAACATATCGAACTTTTTTCTTAAGTTATTTCTCAGCATAACCTACCCTTCAACACCTATACCAGATTTTCATACTCTTTTTGCCAACCCCGTATGTTATTTTTGTAAACGAACTAGGAACGAAGACACTGTACTTGCTACGATTATGAGCTTCCCTCTGAAGTGAATTGCGACTGTGGTAGTCTCCGCTGGGTGGTAGACAGGTTCTATAATCCGTACTTCCGTCCAGCTTGCTCTGGCCTCTCATTAGCTGATTTGGAATCACCGGTCCGTCAGTCACCCGACGAATGTGATGCTTTACGTGAAAGCAATCAGCTAACTATATCGAAGTAAACAACCTTTCTATAGAAGGTATCAATGAATTTATCATGCAGTAGTAATACTGGCGCGTACTTGATAATTTTTTTGGATATTTATGTAAAAACCATGTAGCAGTCACAACTAGACGAAAAGGAACAGTGAACGAGTAATAATGAACGGTTCCCAAAAAGGAACAATCACCAGTGAAATAGTTAAAGAGATGAACTATCTTCCCCTTCTCTAACATACTGGCGAGCATAAAGAGTCACTTCGACAATTACCAGATCAGGGATGATACCATATCCAGTAACTGCCTGCAGCATAATTCCAGGAGTTGCAGAGTTATGGCTCTCGAGAATTGTTGTTTCCTGGGACCTTCCTCCTGGCCGTCTACGGAAAAATGGCGTCGATTGGGCCACCACAAACAGAGCAGAAGTAAGATTCATCGTTGAACACCGTAGAAGTCCGCTCTGTCCCAGTTCATTCTGGCTCTACGCCGTGCACGTCCTGTTGCCTAGGGTATATTGACAGTGGTGAACAACACATAGCAGCTTGAGCGCTCAACCTTGCTTGCAGTTACGTGTTCCCGACAATTCGTGGTAACTTTGCCTGTAACCTGTTACGGATAGCTGGACCACAGCGCGAAAGGGTGGCGTGATTGATTGAGTCTGGATTACATTTTTATTTCTTTAAAACATTTATTGAGTCCAAATCTGCATGAAACGTCGGTCGCTTAAGATCGCATTCATTATTTCCTTTAGATTGGTGCACAATTATCTTAACAGTGTTAAACATTCAGACAACAGTTACTTTCAGAAGCAAATATTTCAAAACAATACTTTAGTCCTGAAACAAACCTTAGGAAGGAACCAACAACTTCTCAATTAAATCAATGAACTTCACAATTTAGTCAAGCATCCAAAGCTTTATCCTACAACATATCTCAAATGTGTTTGCTTTACGCAAATGTTAAAGAGCTGCCACGAAGCCCACATAAACATAGCAACTGATACCAATACAAGTCAATGATCCATTAACGGTTTCACACTTTAGAAAAGAATCTATAGCACTAGACGTTAATGTTTACTGAATAGTACAAAATCCGAGCTGGAACATAGCTTCCCTTTTTTGTGGACGTCTGGTTGTGTCTCCGCCATTACTTCATGATTGAAAGGTCCATTAAAATTCAGTTCATAGAAATAAAATACAATATCAGCTCTTAAACCTGAAACAGCTCAGTAGTAGACATTTGCATAAACAGTCTTCTTGAACCCACTAGCACAGTTATTGTTTCAACTTAAGTAATTCTAGCGCCTGCCGTCGCCTGATAGCAGCGCGATGCAATTGGACCTGAACTAGTTGCTTACGTGGCACTATCCTCATTACTCAACTGAATTTAGTAGATACGTTCTAAGCAGCTATCTAGTGTCTAAAATAAAGCGGCGCAATTATAGAACACCAGTTTTAATCACTAAGATCAGTAGCAAGAAATGGATGCAGCATCTAATGCTGTAGCGCAAAAAAAGTGACGTCAGTAATACTGCCGAGCGACAGTCGTTGTTGTATCTGGATCCCGCTCCAGCTGCTGCCGTGTCTGGGTGCTGACGGGTCCTCTCCATTTGGCTCGGTCGTCCCACTACTATTCTTCCACCGCTTGCTGCCAGGTCACACCTCTCCTTTCCACAGATATTCTCATTCCCATTTTCCACCATGTTCTTGGGCGCCCTCTAGGTCTTTTTCCATCCATCTTTAGTTCTTATATAATTTTGGGAAGTCTCCCCCCATGCATCCTCTTAACAGGCCCGTACCATCTTAATCTCTTTTTTTGATTTCTTCTCTCATACTTTCTTGTTTAAGGTCCTTTCTAAAATCTACATTCCTTACTCTGTCCATTCTGGTTTTCCCTTAACTACCCTGAGACATTTCATTTCCCCTGCTTGCAGTCTGCTCCAGTCCCTTTCTGTCATTGTCCATGTTTATCCTCCGTAGGTGACAATAGGGAAGTAATAACTCTTATACATAATGTGTTTTGCTTTTTCTGAAACTCTCCTTATTCAAAATCAGGTGTTTTATTGTTTGGTAGAAATTGTCTCCCTTCTGTAACCTCCTATAAATTTCGTTAGTTATTCTTCCGGCACTAGATATTTCACTCCCTAAATAAGTGAAACTGTCTACCACTTTCAGGGGTTCTCCATTCGAAGCAATATTGCCGTTGATCCCTTTGTCTCTTCCAAATACCATCAGTTCACTCTTATCTTTATTTATTTCTTTTTCATTATTTCCTTCCACGCATCAATTTGTAACTGTACATCTACCTCTTTATCGTCCCATATTACTATATCATCTGCAAAACCATCTTTTTGTCTTTTTCTGTCACTATATCTTTAACTGCCCTATTCATTCGCTCCATCACAACATTAAAAAGGGCAGGAGGTAGAATACTTCCTTGCTTAAGTCCTTGTCTTATTTCAATGTATTCAAAGTTCCCCAATGGTGTTCTAATTCTACAATTGTGTCCTCTGTACATTGTCTTAATTACATTAGTGTATCTATCCTCTATACCTGTCTCCTTCATTTCTTCCTAGAGTCTTACTCTGTTAACTGAGTCATATTCCTTTTCTGTGTGTATAAAAGCCATTGTCACCGTTTTGCTATACTCCCAACTTTTTCCATCAGTTGACAGATAGAAAATATCAGGTCGATCGTGCTTCTTCCTTTCCTAAACCCATGCTATTCTTCACGCAGCTCCTTTTCTATCTTTTCACTTATTCGATTTAGTAAAATTCTTTCAAAAATCTTGGCTGTATGACTCATAAGGGTCATTCCTCTGTAGGTTTTACAGTTTTATTGCCTTTTTTTGAAGATGGGAACAATGTCTCCTGTTCTCCAATCGTCAGATATTGTACTATTTCTCCACACACTTGATAGTACTCTATACAGCCACTGCATTCCCAATGGAACTGCTGCTCTTTTCATGTCCACTAATACTTCATCAGGTCCTGGGGCTTTCCCCCCATTCATCTTCTTCACAGCTATTTCCATTTCTTCCTGCATAATTTGTCCTAATTTTCTCTCCTATCTTCTCTCAATTTCTCCATTAGTTGTTGCTTCCTAGTGTACCTGCTCCTCAGCGTTTAACAGTTTCTTAAAATGTTCTCTCCAGAGATATTTTATATTCCTTGGCTCTTCAATCACAGTACCATCCTCTGTTTCCATCTTTACTGGTACTTCAGAAGCCTTTATTTTATTTTTCATCATTTTATAGAACATTCTCGAGCGACGGTACCCGTAGCAAATATTCTATCAACACAACAGCTGCATTTCAGTTCACACATCTGTCCTCCAAAGACACACTATGTGCAGGCCGCCTGCTGCAAGCCACCGTATCTCAAATACACACCGTGCGAGATGCTAACCACTCTGTTCTGCGTAGCCTCCAGCAAACGAACAGTGGCACTCCAAACGTGCGCCCTGCTTACAACAACCAGCTTTCCGTTCTCCAGAGTCCGTCGGCCAAATTGTCACGCACTCTGCCACCAACTTTCTTCTAGCCAGAGCTCAGTTGTTCGTCTGGATAAACCAATCTGAAGCAAGGAGGTACCGCTACACCGGGACAAGGAAGTCTCATCAACCTAGTTCGGCTTTCGCCAGACTTGATCAGAATGCCTTAAACGGCAAAAATCTCTGCCCATACTTCTTCGTCGTCTGTCTATTGATCAGACCTACGACCTTCTCGTGGTATAATTCTTGTTGAAGAACCGTACCTGCTCTTTTCGACACACTGTCTTCGGAGTCAATTACTTCATCAGTCGTTCTGTAGTCATTTTACTACAGCCAGTCGTCTATACGATCTGTCGGTATTTTCGCGCAACGTCTCTCAAACAAATGTTTCGAGCTTTGAGCAAATTCAGAAGATGGCGGCAAGCTGCAGTGCACATCCTCTGGGCATGGTGTATATTGGTCTCCACCTGAAAAGTTCCAGTACTGTTAGGCACACCAAACTCCTCGAGTACCGGAATCATTTTTGAAGTCTGTAGACATGTCTTTTTTCTGTAGTAAAGCAAAATTCGCACATGGATGACATTTTATTCATAAAATCCCACAGACAAGAAAATACTGGACTAAGTCGCATGCTGAGCTGTGATCAAAACGGGCTGTTGTTTTATGTTTTTGAGGATTGACAATAGTGAGTGGTGGAGGGAGGATCCCTGACGAGATCGAGAATCGTAGGGGTACGGTAGTACGTAAACTCACGTTGTAGTGTCCAGTTGCGCGAAAAATGTCGGTAAGAAATCCCGCCAAGAGCGAGCCACGTAATGTGATCCGCTTCCCGTTCGTGGAAGGAATAACACCTAACGAAATTTTTAAGCTTGTCGGTTTATGGCGAAGGTGTTATAAACAGGAGGAGTCTTTTTAAGTGGTGTAGGGAGAGTTGTTGTTGTTGTTGTTGTGGTCTTCAGTCCTGAGACTGGTTTGTTGCAGTTCTCCATGCTACTCTATCCTGTGCAAGCTTCTTCATCTCCCAGTACCTGCTGCAATCTACATCCTTCTCAATCTGCTTAGTGTATTCATCTCTTGGTCTCCCTCTACGATTTTTACCCTCCACGCTGCCCTCCAATACTAAATTGGTGATCCCTTGATGCCTCAGAACATGTCCTACCAACCGATCCCGTCTTCTGGTCAAGTCGTGCCACAAACTTCTCTTCTCTTCAGTCCTATTCAATACTTCCTCATTAGTTATGTGATCTACCCATCTAATCTTCAGCATTCTTCTGTAGCACCACATTTCGAAAGCTTCTATTCTCTTCTTGTCCAAACTATTTATCGTCCATGTTTCACTTCCATACATGGCTACACTCCATACAAATGCTTTCAGAAATGACTTCCTGACACTTAAATCTATACTCGATGTTAACAAATTTTTCTTCTTCAGAAAAGCTTTCCTTGCCATTGCCAGTCTACATTTTATATCCTCTCTACTTCGACCATCATCAGTTATTTTGCTCCCCAAATAGCAAAACTCCTTTACTACTTTAAGTGTCTCATTTCCTAATCTAATTCCCTCAGCATCACCCGACTTAATTCGACTACATTCCATTATCTTCGTTTTGCTTTTGTTGATGTTCATCTTATATCCTCCTTTCAAGACACTGTCCATTCCATTCAACTGCTCTTCCAAGTCCTTTGCTGTCTCTGACAGAATTACAATGCCATCAGCGAACCTCAAAGTTTTTATTTCTTCTCCATGGATTTTAATACCTACTCCGAATTTTTCTTTTGTTTCCTTTACTGCTTGCTCAATATACAGATTGAACAACATCGGGGAGAGGCTACAACCCTGTCTTACTCCCTTCCCAACCACTGCTTCCCTTTCATGTCCCTCGACTCTTATAACTGCCATCTGGTTTCTGTACAAATTGTAAATAGCCTTTCGCTCCCTGTATTTTACCCCTGCCACCTTTAGAATTTAAAAGAGAGTATTCCAGTCAACATTGTCAAAAGCTTTCTCTGAGTCAACAAATGCTAGAAACTTAGGTTTGCCTTTCCTTAATCTTTCTTCTAAGATAAGTCGTAAGGTCAGTATTGCCTCACGTGTTCCAGTGTTTCTACGGAATCCAAACTGATCTTCCCCGAGGTTGGCTTCTACTAGTTTTTCCATTCGTCTGCAAAGAATTCGTGTTATTATTTTGCAGCTGTGACTTATTAAACTGATAGTTCGGTAATTTTCACATCTGTCAACACCTTGAAGTCTGAGGGTATTTCGCCTGTTTCATGCATCTTGCTCACCAGATGGTAGAGTTTTGTCAGGACTGGCTCTCCCAAGGCCGTCAGTAGTTCCTATGGAATGTTGTCTACTCCGGGGGCCTTGTTTCGACTAAGGTCTTTCAGTACTCTGTCAAACTCTTCACGCAGTATCGTATCTCCCATTTCATCTTCATCTACATCCTCCTCCATTTCCATAATATTGTCCTCAAGCACATCGCCCTTGTATAGACCCTCTATATACTCCTTCCACCTTTCTGCTTTCCCTTCTTTGCTTAGAACTGGGTTTCCATCTGAGCTCTTGATATTCATACAAGTCGTTCTCTTATCTCCAAAGGTCTCTTTAATTTTCCTGTAGGCAGAATCTATCTTACCCCTAGTGAGATAAGCCTCTATATCCTTACATTTATCCTCTAGCCATCCCTGCTTAGCCATTTTGCACTTCCTGTCGATCTCATTTTTGAGACGTTTGTATTCCTTTTTGCCTGCTTCATTTACTGCATTTTTATATTTTCTCCTTTCATCAATTAAATTCAATATTTCTTCTGTTACCCAAGGATTTCTACTAACCCTCGTCTTTTTATCTACTTGATCCTCTGCTGCCTTCACTACTTCATCCCTCAAAGCTACCCATTCTTCTTCTACTGTATTTCTTTCCCCCATTCCTGTCAATTGCTCCCTTATGCTCTCCCTGAAACTCTCTACAACCTCTGGTTCTTTCAGTTTTTCCAGGTCCCATCTCCTTAAATTCCCACCTTTTTGCAGTTTCTTCAGTTTTAATCTACAGGTCATAACCAATAGATTGTGGTCCGAGTCCACATCTGCCCCTGGAAATGTCTTACAATTTAAAACCTGGTTCCTAAATCTCTGTCTTACCATTATATAATCTATCTGATACCTTTTAGTATCTCTAGGGTTCTTCCATGTATACAACCTTCTTTCATGATTCTTAAACCAAGTGTTAGCTATGATTATGTTGTGCTGTGTGCAAAATTCTGGGGAGAGTAGCGGAGGCAGAACAAATGTTCAAGACGAATAGAGGAAGGAGAGGAATGGAAGACCTTCAATTTTGACTGACGAATTGGTGCAAAAAATTCAGGTAACCACGGACAGACGGTAGATGAAATTTCTGCGATATTTCCAGAACTCTCTTATAGGAAACACTCACAGAAACGTTGGGATACCGGAAACTGTGCGCAAGATGGGTCCCAAAACAACTGACAGAGCACCATAAGAAGCATTACTTCTTTGAGCGGCTTGAATTGGAAGGTGAGGAGTATGTGACTGGGTATGAAACGCGGGTGGCTCATTACACTCCTGAAACAGAAAGTAGTCCCAGTGGAGTCACACCAATTTCCTATCTGCCAAAAATTCAAAACCACAGTTCCGAGCAAAAACAATCATGGCCTCAGTGTTTGACACCGAAAAGGCATCATTTTGGTCGAATTTCTACCTCAGGGTGAGACAATTAATGTACAGCGATATTATGAGACACTAAAAATCTCAAAATTGACTATAAAAAACGGAGGGTAATGGTGACGAGAGGAATGTGCTTGTTGGACAACAGCCGTCTTCACAAGACGCTCTTGATCTCTTTTGGTTGGGACGTTTTCATCCCCTGACATGGCGCATTCAGGTTATCATTTTTTCACCTCCCTGTAAGGATACATGAGCGGCATTAAATTTTCAACCGACGAGCAGGTTGAAACACCCCCGTTATATCCCTTATTAGGTTTTGTGTGATTTACTGAAGCCGTCAAACAGTTAATTATTATGAATATATGACCATGTGCTTAATGGATTAAAGGCCACCGTTTTTTCTGCGTCTGTTCTGAGACGGAATAATTAATGATTGAAAGTTTTTCAATTATTAAAGACCACGAAGATTGCGATTTACAAACCGACATGTATTTTCTATCACACACAAATTCTGAGACAGATGTGTCCTTCGCCTTACACGTTTGATTACGTTTATATCTTTTATTGGTTGTTGATTTTAAGTACTTCGTCACACGCAATAATGACGGTTAACATTCACAACAATCCCCACTGCAGTCCATAGTTGTTGCTGGCCAACACGGTTGACGCGAAACACTTAATTCGGCCCTTGTCACTTCTAGTTTTACATCACTCGTGAATCGTTATTGATGAGGGTCAACCCCACGACGATAAGGGGACGCGCTCATTTGTCACACTCCGGTGAATTTACAATTTACTCCCCACTCTGCACATCCGCCATTGTCACCGTACTCAGCTCTACCGCCATTTTTTAATTTTGGCCAGTCTTTCCAGTACTGCTTTCAACCGACACTAATCTCACTGCCTCCTGCAGCGCTCGACAACCGACTCCTCTCTGCTATCAACCTGGATGTCGGATACTACACTATTGGCCATTAAAGTTGCTACACCACGAATATGACGCGCTAGAGACGCGAAATTTAACCGACAGGAAGAAGATGCGGTGATACGCAAATGATTAGCTTTTCAGAGCATTCTCACAAGGTTGGCGCCGGTGGCGACACCTACAACGTACTGACATGAGGAAAGTTTCCAACCGATTTCTCATACACAAACAGCAGTTGACCGGCGTTGCCTGGTGAAAAGTTGTTGTGATACTTCGTGTAAGGAAGAGAAATGCGTACCATCACTTGTCGACTTTGATAAAGGTAGGATAGTAGCCTATCGCGATTGCGGTTTATCGTATCGCAACATTTCTGCTCGCGTTAGTCGAGATCCAATGACTGTTAGCAGAATATGGAATCGGTGGGTTCAGGAGGGTAATACGGAACGCCGTGCTGGATCCCAACGGGCTCGTATCACTAGCAGTCGAGATGACAGGCATCTTATCCGCATGGCTGTAACGGATCGTGCAGCCACGTCTCGATCCCTGAGTCAACAGATGGGGACGTTTGCAAGACAACGATCTTCTCCACGAACAATTCGACGACGTTTGCAGCAGCATGGACTATCAGCTCGGAGACCATGGCTGCGGTTACCCTTGACGCTGCATCACAGACTGGAGTGCCTGTGATGATGTACTCAACGACGAACCTGAGTGTTCGAATGGCAAAACGTCTGTTTTCGGATGAATCCAGGTTCTGTTTACAGCATCATGATGGTCGCATCCGTGTTTGGTGATATCGTGGTGAACGCACATTGGCGTGATGGTATGGGGTGCCATTGGTTACACGTCTCGGTCACCTCTTATTCGCATTGACAGCACTTTGAACAGTGGACGTTACATTTCAGATGGGTTACGACCCTGGGTCTACCCTGCGAAACCGTACGTTTCAGCAGGATAATGCACGACATCATGTTGCAGGTCCTGTACGGGCCTTTCTGGATACAGAAAATATTCGACTGCTGCCTTGGCCAGCACATTCTCCAGACCTATCACCAATTGAAAACGTCTGGTCAATGGTGGCCGAGCAACTGGCTTGTCACAATACGCCAGTCACTACTCTTGATGAACTGTGGTGTCGTGTTGAAGCTGCATGGGCAGCTGTACCTGTACACACCATCCACTCAATGCCCAGACATATCAAGGCCGTTATTAAGGCCAGAGGTGGTTGTTCTGGGTACTGATTTCTCAGGATCTATGCACCCAAATTGCGTGAAAATGTAATCACATGTCAGTTGTATCATATATTTGTCGAATCAATACCCGTTTCTCATCTGCATTTCTTCTTGGTGTAGCAATTTTAATTGTTCAAATGGCTCTGAGCACTCTGCGACTTAACTTCTGAGGTCATCAGTCGTGTAGAACTTAGAATTAATTAAACCTAACTAACCTAAGGACATCACACACATCCATGCCCGAGGCAGGATTCGAACCTGCAACCGTAGCGGTCGCTCGGTTCCAGACTGTAGCGCCTAGAACCGCACGGCCACTCTGGCCGGCGAAATTTTAATGGCCAGTAGTGTAATACGTATGTTCGTGGGATCACGGGTCACTTACAAGGGGCAGTAAGAGTTTCTAAATTAGAGGACAGAGTTGTCGGGAAAGTTCTTCTAGCTGGGCATAAAGAAACTTGTGGCTAGTTTTATCACACACTTTGAACGGGATGGCAATTGTGTGAGAAAACAGTGAACAACTGTGTCAACAATATCCCGTATTTTTTTTCAAATACACTTTCTGTAAAAGAAAATGCAAAAATCTACTACATTTACTTTCTGAACGTGCCTCGAACCAATTTCGTAGTGTTCGGTCGAAGTATTCTCTCTCCATCAGTGTATCTTTACCCTTTCCTACGAAAGGAGCGTGTCTGGTAATTAGAGTAGCTACCAAGGAACAAGTGCGTGTTGCGTCTATTTAAAAGTCAGAACAAAAGTGGGAACCCCTTGTAAATATGGACGCGCTGAACGGCGAGAGAGGCCAAAGTGGGCAGGCAGCTACTGGTCGCAGCGCTGCTGATGCATTCGTGTTTCGCGTGACGGGCCGTGCGTGTGCGGCCCGGTTGCCTATTCAGCAAGCGATAAGGAGGCCCAAGGGCCGTAGCACGACACCCAGGACCAACCACCTCCCCTCTTCCGCTCGGCCTCGCCAGAAGTCAACTCCTCCTATCCCCCCCCTCTCTCCCACAGTAATTCCTCATCCCCAATTTTCTGTTGCTGTGGCCTCACATTCTCGCTACCCACTAAGCTAACAATCCTCGCAAGAGAACGAACAACGAGAGCGGAGTTTCGCCCTTCCCTTTTCCGCTTGTAAAATTTATTCGCAAAATGCGGGCCATCGTATTTCTGAGCGCACGCCAAGCAGAGCCGTCTGCGGGCTCGTAATTGCGGCCTGCGGCTATCAGCGAGGCGGCCGCGTTAGTGCAACAATATTATCGCCGCATTGTGACCATTGTTCCGGCACTGGGGTATTAACAGAATGCGCGTGCCAGCGAACCCCTCTAGTCGGTAATCTATCAAGCTGTTAAACACGAATCGGTGGCCGCGTATTGTTCCGCAGTAAACAACAGTTACAGTGGCAGGCGAGTTACACACCAAATCGCTCCATTACTGGCAAAAGAGGTATTCGGAGTACTTCATACGGAATTTATTCTCAGTAGTGAATACTGTGCAATTTTTGGGTGATTTGTGTCTTTAACGAGGTAATATTGACTTGCCTTCTATAAAAAAGTTAACAATACGAGCAAGCGCCACTCTAGAGACATTCCAATTTTAAAAGGACAACCGCTCACTTAAATACTTTATCAACTAACAATCGACGCAGCACGGCAGCAATCTAAATTCGAGACGCCAATAACCATCTGTGTGCCACGGAAACATCCACATAGAGATAACCCGTTCGTTGCCGCCACAACACCAGTTTACAGCTTTCTTGTTCCTCTCGTAGTTTTCATCAAAAACATTTTATTAATTGGGTATTTACGACACTTAACTGTTTTGTTCAATTGGTTCAATTGGCTCTGAGCATTATGGGACTTAACACATATGGTCATCAGTCCCCTAGAACTTAGAACTACTTAAACTTAAACTGTTTTGTGTCCAGCATCTTTTTTTATATCATCATCATTATAAGTCACTGACTACCAGTTCTCCCTAAAGACGTCCTCAAATATCTTGATGGGCTACGTCATCAGCGTTACGGATCCATGCTGCTCCTGCCTGTATTCTAATGCAGTGCACTCGCCTTCTATTACGTCACCGTGTCAGTTTCTCCTCATCTTTTGGAATCCAGCAGATCGACCAATTCTGCTGTTGCAGCGTCTCTACTGACAACACAATACTCCCCGTTTCATTTTATACTGGCGGGTCCGCCTCTTGTGACATCTAGTGGTCAAATCCGCATCATATAGAGAGATTCCGATACTTTTGACTAGACAGTGTATACATCCAATACCTCCACTTCATTTTCATTGAAGTCTTAATTGGATCTTCCAGTCTTTTTGTTTGTTTGCCTGTCTGTATTACCAATTCCCAACGTGCATTTTTCTATTGCTCCTTGGATAACCTGTAGTGTTTGAACAGATCTCGCATTAAATATCCGCATCACAGAACCCAAAGTCAGAAATGGTAAATACACTGGATGTAAGCCTTGTTTTTCTGACACACCGGAAGCTTGGTTGACCAAAACAACTGCGCGCTGTTTTGACTTTTCTGTTCATTCCTTTTCTTATCTACTGAGTCGTTGCTTTCACCTAAGCCAAGTAAAAGAACTCATTCACTGGTTCTGTGACTACACGTGACTCTCACGTGTTGTTTACGCATTATTTTAGTCTTATTGTAATCGATTTTCTAATGTAGGTTCTAATTTCCTGTATTAAGTTCATTCATTTGTTATTGTTGAAGTTCATTAACGCTAGAGGTAAACAATACGATGTCATCACTAAGCAGAAGATGCTTCAAACACCGTATGTTCCAAATAACGTACAGCTGAAGGACTTCTTTTATATATGTATACTAAGCAGAAGATGCTTGATACACCATATGTTCCAAATAATGTGCACCTGATTATATATATATATATATATATATATATATAAATATATATAAAACGTCCTTCAGCTGTACGTTATTTGAAGAAACTTTTGTTTAGGAAGAATTAACTCTGGTTTTATTGAATCTAACACTACAAGACGTTATTATGGTTTATAAGCGAGATTAGTTATGGGATCTTTCCACGAACGTTCCTGCAGTTAACTAACACTATATCAACATTTTCTTCCACCGACCTACCATGAAAAATGCTACTCCGTGTCATTAATGTTGATAATATACATCCCCCTCCGAAAACAGAACGCAATTTACCTTGTCTGGTTTTAGTTCTCTCATTTCCATGGACATTTAATTATACAGTTTTATTCCCTAGCAGGAAGTTTTTCTTTGAGATTTAATTTTTATTTCTCTCGATAGGTGTAAGTTAAGTACTGCTCTTATTTCAGCATCAGGAACGGAACTGTTTGTGTAACAATTACTTACTTTCTTCATGTGTGTAATGGTTTGATAGATGTTTGGACATGGTGCAGTTAGCCTCCAACTCGTTAAATAAATTTTTTATAATGAGCCAGATTACTGTTTTTAATTATAATTCTTATAGGCCTTCTCTATATTTTGATTACTGCGGGCATTAAGTGTCCATAATAATAGAAAGTAATTGTGGGGCACTTGTTATTACCCAATGATGAGAGAGCTGTAAGGCCATAACATGCTAATGACATTCTCTTTGTTAGCAACTTTGTGTATATTCATTCCACGTCAGCCTATGAAATTATCTGCATTGAATGTGACAATAGCCTTTCTTTCTCTTCAAATTGAATTGATAATGTGTTCTCTATGTTTGGTGAGTAAGTTGCTCACTGACCAATTATAAAATTGGTAATTTTTTATGTTGGATAAGTTAATCGCCTATTGATCAACTGTAAACGTCCCCAAACGTTTCATTTGCTACTCCACGAGGAATTCTGATGTTTTATCTGTGATTACAATCTATATCATCCACAAACGAATTTATTTGTCCATGTGTAACTTGGCTGAAAATTTAGGAACTGTAATGGTCCTAACATTTTATCTTGAGGAACATCGAAACGAATAGTTTTGTGATGGTTTCAGAGACTGCAGATGTATAGCACCCTTGATGTCACGCAGGCCGCGCGGGATTAGCCGAGCGGTTTAGGGCGCTGCAGTCATGGACTGTGCGGATGGTCCCGGCGGAGGTTCGATTCCTCCCTCGGCCATGGGTGTGTGTGTTTGTCCTTAGGAGAATTTAGGTTAATTAGTGTGTAAGCTTAGGGACTGATGACCTTAGCAGTTAAGTCCCATAAGAGCCTGTAGAGATGAACATCAATATGTGAACACTGTGGCTCCACTGATCAGCAATTCAACTGTGGTCATGTTGCCGAATGCTGTATCACTGAGATGATAACATTATTTGGTAGAAACACTACAAAGTGGTAACCCAGTTGTTCTCTCTACAGTTGACACCCTGCGGCAAGTCGTAAGAAATAGGTGTCACTATTCATTATTAGCAGTAGAACTGCGACTTCCGGTCAAGTAGTAGTTCAAAATTACCCGGTCAAGTAATAGTTCAAAATTATCCCATTCATTACAAAAGGAATTATACTGTTTGAATTCCAGAGGCCGAAATGTCTACCAGTTAAATGAACTGCTCAATCAAATTCTTTACTAGATGAAAGAGAATGAGAGCACGATGGTGGAGTGAAGAGGTTCGGTTAGAACAGCATGCATTTTGCGGCCTGAAGTCCCAGTCTCCCACCAGCTAACTAACTGTAGGGGTCAGTGGGATGTGACTCCTAAGGATGCAAGATGATGAAACATGGAATGCGGTGGTGAAGGTCTGTCAGGTGGCCAGGTGTGCTAATGAGACAGCTTTGGTTTTTCATCTGAATCATCTTTTCTGCAGCAGTGGTCATGGTACAAGAAGCAGCAAAGAGACTTGGAAGATACTGATGCGACCATCATCATAGTCAACGCTGCCAGCACAGCAGAAGCGGCGCCAGGTAGTTGGTGGCAGGCGTTGCCCAGTGGACAGTATGACCCAACTGCATGACAACACAGGTTACTAAGGCGCACTTGTCGACATTGAAGATAGCGACCCAGTAACCACCCAGCAGCCCTCCATCAGGCGGTGGTAGCGCAAAGTTATCTCCACCAGAAGAAGGCTGTGGACGCTGGTGTCTGGTAACAGATGCAAGCCTGGGGACAACAAGAGCTACTGCACCTCTGCAGAACAGCAACAGTCGACAATGCTCCAAACATTCTCAGTTTGGCTCCCAGTGAGCAATGGTGCTCAACAGGCGAATGCATCACAGGTCCTGCCTGGGAACTGGCTCACAGCAACTGAATAGAAGAACGGCTCGGAAGGCCAAGTATTTGTAGCTGTCCGTCAGTGACGATTACGTTATACCTCGGTGAGGACGACCAAATGCAGCATCCTTGCTTCAGCACTGTGTAGCGATGACTTCGGGTGTGCGTCATGCTATTTGCAATATCCAGCTCTCTTGCCTGCTTGACATTCCAATGCAGATGTTCCGCACGAGCCTGCCTCGGATTGGCCTGGTTTTGGCCAGAGAGAGACTTCAAAAATTTTGCATTAACACAGAATATCTTTCTGCAGCAACATAACTTTCATTTGCTCCTAGCTTTGAAGAGGAAACCACCATTTCAGTAGCATAGATGACATCAAACTCATTTATGTTTGTACAGTTTTTGGCCGAAATTTGTCAGAAGGAAATGTGACCGAGAGTCAGACGTCGGCTGCTGAAGCCTATGCGGAACATTTATCTTCACACAGTCGTGGCAGAAATGGTGTCCTGACACCCACATTCAAATTGACGGCAGTCTAACTCACTGTACATCTTTGATAGCCCTATAGCTCTGCAGAGATGTCGTGACGTCACACACTTGCGGTCGTACTGTGCAGCCATTCTCGTGTGCAAAGATCCATCCCTTGACCTCAGAAATCTGGATTCTTGTGTAATCCCCGATATTGTATGATCTACAAGTCTCGGCTCAATTACCATCTCACGTTCCACTCGCAAAGTGTTGTCAATATCACTACACACCTGTTTGTGCGAGACTGCTCGGGCATCGTGTCCGCGTGTGCCACTCTCGGTCTCTATCTGCAACATCCGGGTGTTATACAGGGTGTTACAAAAAGGTACGGCCAAACTTTTAGGAAACATTCCTCACGCACAAAGAAAGAAAATATGTTATGTGGACATGTGTCCGAAAACGATTACTTTCCATGTAAGAGCTCATTTTATTACTTCTCTTCAAATCACATTAATCATGGAATGGAAACACACAGCAACTTCTCTGACGCTGACATTAGGGTTATTGTCAACTGCACGAGGAATTGCCTCGTCCATTGCAGGTGTCCTCGTTGTTCTAGGTCTTCCCCAGTCGCGAGTCACAGGCTGGAATGTTCCGCGCCCCCTAAGACGCCGATCAATTGCTTCAAACGTCTTCCTGTCGGGACACCTTCGTTCTGGAAATCTGTCTCGATACAAACGTACCGCGCCACGGCTATTGCCCCGTGCTAATCCATACATCAAATGGGCATCTGCCAACTCCGCATTTGTAAACATTGCAATGACTGCAAAACCACGTTCGTGATGAACACTAACCTGTTGATGCTACGTACTGATGTGCTTGATGCTAGTACTGTAGAGCAATGAGTCGCATGTCAACACAAGCACCGAAGTCAACATTACCTTCCTTCAATTGGGCCAACTGCGGTGAATCGAGGAAGTACAGTACATACTGACAAGACTAAAATGAGCTCTAACATGGAAATTAAGCGTTTCCGGACACATGCCCACATAACATTTTTTCTTTATTTGTGTGTTAGGAATGTTTCCTGAAAGTTTGGCCGTACCTTTTTGTAACGCCCTGTATACGATGTACCTTCAAATGCAACAATCCTATCACTGTCTTTTGGGAGCACAGTTTATATGGTTGTATCAAAATATCTTTTAGTTCTATGATAAATGTCTGTTCATGGAAACTACGTGGAAAATTTATTGAGAAAATTCATTCCCTGTTTATATTCCTTAGACTCGCGTCCTAGGCACAAAATGAGCGAAAACTATTTTCGGAACACGAAGACTACCACGATTTCTTAAAATTGAACGACAGTTGCTTTTGAAAGATGAAGTGACATTCAAGTAGTGTGCGGTAAGATACAAGCGCCGCTACGAGTATTCCTGCGCTTCCGACGCCACAGGCTGCGAAGGAGCGGCAATGAAAGATACAGGAGAAACCAAACTTATCAAAATAACTACTGTCGGCGTCACAGTTCGTGTTCCCCGGAGGGGCGTAGCCGTCCCTCGCGTGCAGGCGGTGCACTGGTTTTACAGCTGCGGCGGCCCAATTTGTGTGTGCACCGCCGACCCAATTAGGGAGCAGATGCACGGAAGGCAAGAAGTTGCTTGCCACTTCGATTAAATCCCTATCGCATAATTTACGGCTAATGCCTGGCTAAGTAGATAATGAAATTTCTGCTCCATTTAGCAGTACTGTAGCCCGTGCCTTCCCGGCTCTGGCGTGCAGAGGTCCGTTTCTTACGATACTCTGTTCGATTCCCACATTAACCTGTTTCTGTTATTACAACTTATTAAACACAAATGTATCATACTCACTGCTTTCGTACTACTTCTATACATGTTACCATCTCTATTATTTCTCTAATGTTTCTCTTAGATTCATTATCATATTTGCATAATGATTGTAGGCCAGTGGTAACATTGTATTCATTGGCATTCTCATATTGTTACGTCATCCCAGTGGCTCTGCGTGATCGAGGCCTGAGACATCCAGTTAACCACAGCTCAATAGCTCCCACAAATACCCCAAATAACGTTTTCTTCATATTACAGTATCTGCATTACTCTTTGCCCATATCATCAGTGGCTCATTATCTGGTCCCCTATTACATAACGCACGTCCACCGACAATGACAATTTTTCCACTAAATGTTTCACACAGGCCTGTTTCTTAGCCCATTCTTTCCGATATATTTTTACTTGTTATATTACTTGTTCCTCTAATTTATTGCATTTTAATGTAATATGTGTCCATCCTCAGCAGCTGTGGTCGCATATGACGAAATAATAAGCAACCAGTAGCATAAAATAAATTTAATTTCTTTACCATTTTCTGGCACTTAGTGCCCTTTTTCAGAAGGTTATACCTTGCTGTAGGTATAACGTTCCGAAGGAGGACAGTAAGAGCCCCAAAACGGCAAAGTAATTACATTCCTTTTAAGCAACCGGTTGCTTATTATTTCGTTACACATTTTAAAGTTGCGTCATTTCAAAATCGTTGCATTTTCTACTTCCTCGCTTTCTAACCTTTAGATTGCCTTACACATGTTTCAAAGCTCCAAAGAGAGAAATTTATTCCTTAACTCCATCCTCAAGTTTTAAATCAGTTCATTTGCTGCACTCACACCATTTGGTCCTTTCTTTTGTCTTACAAAACTTCACTTTCACTATAGCAAAACTCTTTCCCTTCCTCTGCAGTTCTTTATCGGAGTTTCCTCATTTATTCCGCAACAGTTCTTTCAGATTACTTTTCTTTTTGCTGTGTGTTTCCGCCTGAGAATAAAAATCAACCCGATCATCTAACGAGTTATGCGGAATGTTAAGAAATGTTAAGAAGTATTAAACAAAAATAAGGGATGTTACTAATAATTAACGCAATATAGCTAGAAACTACTGCGAGAAATTACTGTACATAATAAATGGAGTGTGCCAAGGCAAGATTTTATATGCAGATTTGGAAATTTGGAGGTTGGCACTCAAGTTTTCATTTCTGCTCGAATCATATATTAACTAGGACTTTTAGAATAGTACTGTGATAACGAAGTTGCATTCAGTCACAAATTGTTTTTATGCCAAGTATTCATTGAATGATTTATGAAGCTTTTTTTTGAATGAATGTGCAGTATTAACCACTAATCTCATAGAATAGTGTGAGTACATGAATGACAAAGGTATAATTTCAACAAAATTCTTTGTGATTGCTCAGATTTGATCTAAAGTTTTGTATCATAGGACATAATAGATTAACTATAAGCAAATTAAGCTAGCTTATAAGGTTCAGTGGAATTTGTTCTTATAGTGAAGATGGCAATGAGCACTCAGTTTCTACAGAAGTTCCTAGTGTCATACTTGCCAGAGATCTTTTCATCTATTTTCCTTCATAAGAATTTTACATATTAGATTTTATTGATTATATGAGTTTCTTGTATAAATAAATATTTGCTGTTTCCATTGTTCCGGTAAAAAGCTATGCTTTAGTGCTGTTTCTAACAGGTCATGCATTCATTTCAGCTTCCCCATCAGTATCTCTTATTTTCTCTTGTTTATTTTTAACCAGGCTCCTGTATTTGCCTCGCATTAACGTTATTCTAAGTCTCTCTACTTCCTCAAAAAATTCTAATAGCGGCCATAACACTGCTTTGATTTCCCCATGCAATGTGAGTCCTTGTTTGAAATCTTTCACATCCACTACATTACGTTTTCTAAAGAAAAACAGGTCCCTCGAGCTTGCTTTGAATTGAAGTTCGATTTTGATTTATGTCAGGTCCGTATTCTCATCAAAGTTTATTCTTTGCATTCTGAGTAAACCAACATCGATTTCAATGGGTTCGGGCCCTATTCAGCCGACGTTTCCTTTACACTGCCTTTCATTGAAAACTCCTCGTTCCTACTCGATTGTGTTCCGTCATAGATTGTTGCCAGCTGTTCAACAAGCATGTACCGTACTTCAGTCTACACATAATTTTTTTTTTCTTTTACTTCTTTCTGGTTAGTTTCAACTAGAGGTCATGCAGTATTTGTGTAATGAATGGCACTTTTGGACGTCGCTTAGTTTAATGTCATGAGAGTGCCGCTTTTGTAGTGTCTCTCTATTTCTACCTTAGTGGGACGATATAAGGTATCTCATAAGTACCTCTGTGTTTCCAGAAGAAGACTGTGCGATAACTATAAGAAACTCTCTATCCACACTTCAGAGGATAGAGAATCTCTCCAAGCTTTTCACTCACATCACAGTTGCTGAATATGGGCACCGTTTCTGACGCGGCGTACATCAATTCGATAGTCAAACACTTGCCATACACGTCACAATGCATCATGGTCGACTGTTTTCCTTTTTTAAGTCATCAGTCTTGTGACTGGTTTGATGAGTCCCACCACAAATTTCTGTCCTGTGCCAGCCTTTTCATCTCAGAGTAGCACTTGCAACCTACGTCCACAATTATTTGCTGGATGTGTCCGAGTCTCTGGCTTCAACAGTTTTTACCCTCTACGGTGTCCGCCCCCGGTAACTGAGTAGTCAGCGCGACAGAATGTCAAGCCTAAGGGCTCAGGTTCGATTCCCGGCTGGGACGGAGATTTTCTCCTCTCAGGGACTGGGTGTTGTGTTGTCCTAATCCTCATCATTTCATCCCCATCGACGCGCAAGTCGCCGAAGTGGCGTCAGACCGAAAGACTTGCACCCGCAAACAGTCTACCCGACGGGAGGCTCTAGTCACACGACATTCATTCATTCACCCTCTACGGCTCCCTCTAGTACCTTGGAAGCTACTCCCTGCATTCTTCATCTACATGGGTCTACATCTAAATGGATACTCTGCAAATCACAACTAAGTGCCTGGCACGAGGTCATCGAACCACCTTCACAACATTTCTCTATTATTCCAATCTCGAACAGCGCGTGGAAAAAACGAGCACCTATATCTTTCCGTACGAGCTCAGATTTCCCTTATTTTATTATGATGATCGTTTCTCCCTGTGCAGGTCGGCGTGAATAAAATACACTCCTGGAAATGGAAAAAAGAACACATTGACACCGGTGTGTCAGACCCACCATACTTGCTCCGGACACTGCGAGAGGGCTGTACAAGCAATGATCACACGCACGGCACAGCGGACACACCAGGAACCGCGGTGTTGGCCGTCGAATGGCGCTAGCTGCGCAGCATTTGTGCACCGCTGCCGTCAGTGTCAGCCAGTTTGCCGTGGCATACGGAGCTCCATCGCAGTCTTTAACACTGGTAGCATTCCGCGACAGCGTGGACGTGAACCGTATGTGCAGTTGACGGACTTTGAGCGAGGGCGTATAGTGGGTATGCGGGAGGCCGGGTGGACGTACCGCCGAATTGCTCAACACGTGGGGCGTGAGGTCTCCACAGTACATCGATGTTGTCGCCAGTGGTCGGCGGAAGGTGCACGTGCCCGTCGACCTGGGACCGGACCGCAGCGACGCACGGATGCACGCCAACACCGTAGGATCCTACGCAGTGCCGTAGGGGACCGCACCGCCACTTCCCAGCAAATTAGGGACACTGTTGCTCCTGGGGTATCGGCGAGGACCATTCGCAACCGTCTCCATGAAGCTGGGCTACGGTCCCGCACACCGTTAGGCCGTCTTCCGCTCACGCCCCAACATCGTGCAGCCCGCCTCCAGTGGTGTCGCGACAGGCGTGAATGGAGGGACGAATGGAGACGTGTCGTCTTCAGCGATGAGAGTCGCTTCTGCCTTGGTGCCAATGATGGTCGTATGCGTGTTTGGCGCCGTGCAGGTGAGCGCCACAATCAGGACTGCATACGACCGAGACACACAGGGCCAACACCCGGCATCATGGTGTGGGGAGCGATCTCCTACACTGGCCGTACACCACTGGTGATCGTCGAGGGGACACTGAATAGTGCACGGTACATCCAAACCGTCATCGAACCCATCGTTCTACCATTCCTAGACCGGCAAGGGAACTTGCTGTTTCAACAGGACAATGCACGTCCGCATGTATCCCGTGCCACCCAACGTGCTCTAGAAGGTGTAAGTCAACTACCCTGGCCAGCAAGATCTCCGGATCTGTCCCCCATTGAGCATGTTTGGGACTGGATGAAGCGTCGTCTCACGCGGTCTGTACGTCCAGCACGAACGCTGGTCCAACTGAGGCGCCAGGTGGAAATGGCATGGCAATCCGTTCCACAGGACTACATCCAGCATCTCTACGATCGTCTCCGTGGGAGAATAGCAGCCTGCACTGCTGCGAAAGGTGGATATACACTGTACTAGTGCCGACATTGTGCATGCTCTGTTGCCTGTGTCTATGTGCCTGTGGTTCTGTCAGTGTGATCATGTGATGTATCTGACCCCAGGAATGTGTCAATAAAGTTTCCCCTTCCTGGGACAATGAATTCACGGTGTTCTTATTTCAATTTCCAGGAGTGTATTTTCACGTTCGGAGGAGGAAAATTGGTGATAGAAATTTCGAGAGAAGATTTCACCTCAACGACAAACGCCTTTCTTTTAATAATGTACAACCCAAATCTTGTATCATGTCAGTGACACTCCCTCCCCTATTTCGCGATAATACAAGCGTGCTGCTCTGCTTTGAACTTTCTCGATGTACTCCGTTAATCCTATCTGGTAAGGATCCCAGACCGCGCAACTGTACTCAAAAGATAACGGACAGTCGTTGTGTAGGTAGTCTCCTTCGTAGGGCTGTTACATTTTCTAAGTGCTCTACCAATGTAATATTGTTGCTTTAATTTTGTGGTGTGAAAGCGGTACTGATAGACAATAAAAGCGGGTTAAAAGCTGTGAGCTGTCTGGGAAAGTTAACCGTGCATTACTGCGCAACTGTTTCGCCAGGTATCCAGTCTAGCTTACGAAATTCCCAACCAGACTAACATTAATTATAATCTTTTAATAGTCATACGACAACCGGGGATATATATACATATATAAAAGAGAATTTAAATAAAAGAAATAAATCAGTTTATATTTGGAAATTTATTTTAACATGATCATTGAAATTTCAGCATATTAAACTAAACTGGTGCCTTATTTAGGATTGTGAAAATGTGAGTTTGTAATCTTACGGAAGACATCAAATATGCAGCCAAGATTGGGAGACTGCATACAACACTGCATTCATAAAATAACACACGAAGAAGGTTGAAACATATGCAAGAGGAAATTAACCACAACCAACCGATTCAATTTTCACCCAAAGAAATTACGTTCGTAGCACAATCCTGTCCGTCATGTAATTACCACACACTGGTATACTAAATTCATACTAACTCTTTTTGAAATCTTCCCAAAAAGAATAGCTGAGGGCTACTTTGATGATTACACCACATGCTTCACGTGGTCAACTTGGTTTACACAAAGCGTATAACTCCGCAATAATTTTGATAATTAAAATAAATTAGATCGAAAAGCAATTTACAAAAGAAAAATCTCGAACTGGTTACTAACGTCTTACTATTAACCTGATGGGTCAAACAATTATATAAGCACGTGGTACTGGTTTCACAAAGTACACCCCACGTGGGTTGAACATAAAGAAAAGTTGCTATATTGAAAATTATTGTCAAGACGAGACGTTATAATCTCACGCACATTCGCATTTAAGATTGATGAACTTAGTTAGAGTTACTGATCAACACGTGGTTCCACTTTACTCACAAAGTAGTGACAAAGCAACTACCGGAATATATTCTGAACTTCACACTCGAATTACACTGCGCTGCAATTTAAGACAACATTAGATATTTTAGAGCTAAACCTGAAATAAAGGTGATTAAATTTTCAGTTAGGCTGAACTTAAGAAATCCATTGTCCTACGGACTTAGCAGACACGCGCTTAGCCGGAGATCTTACCACTTCAGACGCTCGCCACGGACAGACTGACCTGGTCCCTTCCTGAGGGGGGCTCACAAATACAAACGGAAGTGGCCAGAGGGGCAGCTTCCTATACCAACATGACAAGCGACGGACAGGACCATACTAAGGATAGAAAGCGTAGCTACCTGTTCCGACGTTGGTCCTACTGTTCTCTAGCAGACAGGCTTGTCTGCTACCCTCAAGCATGCAACTAGAAATACATTTGCTCATTCATCCTCTCACACAGAAGGGAAGGGGGTTGACAGTATCTTATCATATACAGTATATAAAAGAAAGCGGATGTAGGTTCCGTATGAGACTGTGTGACATGAATTACATATAAACTGTGTTTTAAAGTGTAGTAGTGTGACAGATCGTTTACACATAAAAGTAACACGTTCCACTACTCAGTCTCCTCCCAGATAGTCAGAAAAGCCACAGTAAATTTAGAAGAGGAATTTATGCCGTAAATGACAACAGATTTAAGAAATTAAACATGAAAGGAATCCAACAGAGACCTTTCACCAATAAGATGCAGTCTTTGGTTTGCCTTGACCACAAATTTCCTATGTGCCCTTTCCAATTTAAGTTGTACGTAGTTGTAATTTCTAGGTATTTAGTTGAATTTACGGCGTTTAGATTTGACTTAACCGAAGTTTAAAGAATTCCTTTCAGCACTCATATCGATCATTATTTAGGGTCAATTTCCGATTTTCGCACCATTCAGAGATTTTTTCTAAATCGTTTTGCAGTTTGTTTTGATCTTCTGATGACTTTACTAGACGATAAACGACAACATCATCTGCAAACAACCTACGATTGCTGCTCATATTGTCTCCTAAAACGTTTATATAGTTAAGGAACAGCATAGGGCCTATAACACTACGTTGGGGAATGCCAGAAATCTCTTCTGTTTTACTCTATAACTTTCCGTCAATTACTACGAACTCTGACCTCTCTGACAGGAAATCACGAATCCACTCACATAACTGAGACGATATTAGATGAGCACGCAAGTTGACTACCAGCTGCTTGTGAGGTACAGTGTCAAAGGCCTTCTGGAAATCTAGACATACAAAATGAATTTGAAATCCCTTATCAATAGCACTCAGCACTTCCTGTGAGTGAAGAACTAGTTGTGTTTCACAAGTACGAAGTTTTCTAAATCCATGTCGACTGCTGTCAATAGACGGTTCTCTTCGAGGTAATTCATAATGTTTGAATGAAATATATGTTTCAAAATCCTGCTGCAAATCGACGTAAATGGTATGGACATGTAATGTAGTGTATTACTACCGCTGCCTTTCTTGGATATTGGTGTCAACTGTGCAACTTTCCAGTCTTTGGCTACAGATCTGCTCTCGGCGAGCTAGAGGCTGTATATGTAAGTATGCAGCTACTGCCTCAGCATACGCTGAAAGGAACCTAATTGGTATACAGTCTGGACGTAAGACTTGCTTTTATTAAGTTATTTAAGTTGCTACTCCGAAGATATCTACTTCTAAATTCATGTTGGCAGCTGTTCTTTATTCGAATTCTGTAATATTCATGTCATTTTCTTTGGTGAAGGAATTTCGGAAGGTTGTGTTTAGTATCTGTGCTTTGGCAGCACTGTCGCCGATAGTACTTCCACTTCTGGCACTCAGATAAGACATTGATTTTGTCTTGCCGCTACCTTACTTTACGTACGACGAGAATCCCTTTAACAGATGTCTTATCATCCTGTCCCTTCTTTTTATCAGTGTTTTCCATATATTTCTTTCTTCGTCGATTCTGCGGTCGACATTAAAGGCGGCATTATCTATCCTTCCTTGCAACTCTTTCAAATTAAGTAGCAGCGGATGCACGAACACAAGATTTTTGACATAACCTCATGGGAAAGAAATCACAAGAATTTAAGGGTGGTCGGGGGGGGAGAGAGAATCACCACTGATCACTGAAGAAGGGGTAAGTCATGGTGGGGAGTACACTCAATCTAATAGGACAGTTCGCCATTCAGGTACCATCAAGAACATCTGAAAAAAAGTGTGATGGTGCACTATCTTGTTGAAAAATGAAGTCTGTACTGTCTTGCTGTAATTGTGGCATGCGTTACTGCTGCGCTGTGTACCCGAAATGAGGCACAGTTGTCCCCGTAAGGAAAAACAGTCCACAAACTGAAACTTCCTGGCAGATTAAAACTGTGTGCTAGACCGAGACTCAAACTCAGGACCTTTGCCTGTCGCAGGCAAGTACTCTACCAACTTAGCTACCCAAGTACGACTCACGCCCCGTCCCCACAGCTTCAATTCTGCCAGTACCAAGCTGTGGGGACGGGTCGTGAGTCGTGCTTGGGTAGCTCAGTTGGTAGAGCACTTACCCGCTAAAGGCAAAGGTCCTGAGTTCGAGTCTCGGTCCGGCACACAGTTTCAATCTGCCAGGAAGTTTCATATCAGCGCACACTCCTCTGCTGAGTGAAAATCCCATTGTGCTGTCCACAAACTTTTTTACAGGACGTGACACAAACGCCGTTCACTTTGGGAAAACCACGAATGTGGTTCCACAATTTTGTGTCGGTGATCTGTGTGCCAAACACGCACGCTATGACGATTCACCTTTCCAAGCACACAAAACATGGCTTCACCAACGAAACCAATTTCTGTGAAAAACTGTCTTCCACCGGTAGCCGCTGCATGTCATCACAAAAGCCAGAACGATGTGCTTTGTCCCTAGAAGCGCATGTAACAACTGCAGCAGTTATGGTTTTACACCCAGACATCTGCGTATAATACTGCAGAAACACGAAAGCACCGAGCCTCATGGAATGCGTAGTACCACCCATGGGTTGTTTTGTTTTTTTGGAGATTTTACCTGATAACTGATAAGAAATCGTCGTTGAACCCTCACAACTGACTCACATTTAACGAATTCAAGGACATAAAAGACACACTCTCACGACCTATACACCTTAGTTTTTCATACCTGCCCCCTAGCGGTGCACTCGGCAAATAAACCACGGCGCATGTTTGGAGAGATGCGCTAGGCAATGATACATTGTGTGATCAAAAGTATCCGGAAACCGGCCTGAAAATGACTTACAAGTTCGTGGCGCCCTCCGTCGGAAATGCTGGAATTCAATGTGGCGTTGGCCCACCCATAGTCTTTGATGGTAGCTCCCAGTCTCGCAGTCATATGTTCAATCAGGCGCTGGAAGGTTTCTTGAGGAATGGCAGCTCATTCTTCACGGAGTGCTGCACTGAGGAGAGGTATCGATGTCGGTCGATGAGACCTGGCATGAAGTCAGCATTTCAAAACATTCCAAAGGTGTTCTATAGGATTCAGGTCAGGACTCTGCGCAGGCTAGTCGAGTACAGGGATGTTATCGTCATATAACCACTCCGCCACACGTCGTGCATTATGAACAGGTACTCGATTGTGTTGAAGGATGCAATCGCCATCCCGAATTGCTCTTCGACAGTAGGAAGCAATAAGGTGCTTAAAACATCAATGTAGGCCTGTGCTATGATAATGCCGCGCAAAAAAACAAGGGGTGCAAGCCTCCTCCACGACCACACTATAACACCACCGCCTCCGAATTTTACTGTTGGCACTACACACGCTGGCAGACGACGTTCACCGGGCATCGCCATACCCACAGCCCACTCCACACAACGTTTTTCCACTGTTCAATCGTCCAATGTTTACGCTCCTTACGCCAAGCGAGGCGTCGTTTGGCATTTCCGGCGTGATGCGTGGCTTATGAGCAGCCGCTCCACGCTGATATCCAAGTTTTATCACCTCTCACCTAACTGTCATAGTACTTGAGGTGGATCCTGATGCAGTTTGGAAATTGTGTGTAATAGTCTGGCTAGACGTCTGACTATTACACATTACGACCCTCTTCAACTGTCGGCGGTCTGTCAGTCAACGGACATTACGAAGCTCCTAAACAAACGAGTAGAGTGGTATAAAGTTTGTTAACATTGTCGTTGATTTTTCTCCAGAACGTCCGTGAAATGAGCTAAAATTAAAGGCAAGGCGGCTAAAATCAGCTGTTGTGGTGCAAATGCTGCCAGATGTGTCTGTTGACTGTTCTTTTCATTCTCAAAAGCTGTTCACTAGACATGAGTGAAAAAAAAAGGTTGTGGTGGTTGTAGTAAGCCCTTTCTGATATGCTATAAGCAAATTGTTCTAGCTGCAACTGTCGTAGGGGACCTTGTATCTTTCTCGTATAAAGTAGGCAAAGGGGAATTTTAATATTAGTACGGTAGGCTTATCTTATTACTCGTATTATATACATGAGGCATGAGCGCCCCATTTAGCCCTGTTTACAGTGCTATAGTGGATTCCGGTGGCCTTGCATTTCAAGTTTAGATTATTACTTGGATACTTTTTAGAAAAGTTTCAACATCAGCATTAACAAACATTGTGTACTCTACTCTTCTTTTCTGGAGTTTTTGAAGGCCGTTAAAAAAGCACATCTTTACGTAAGAAATCACTTGCAGCAATAACGTTCTTGCTGGAACAGTTAAGTGGATTAAATATGAACCTAATTTACGTGCTGAAACCCTCGGTTCGTCGTGTTACACGATTCGCGAAAGGAATGGTTGCATGTTTCAGACGGTTCATCCCACGTTCTCAAGCAGACAGCGATCGACATTCTTCACTTCGTCGTTGAGAAATCACTCTTCATTTCGAATTCAAATAAATATAGAAGTCTTATTGTGATCTTACAAAATAATGTTTCAATTATGAGCCGGCCGGAGTGGCTGAGCGGTTCTAGGCGTTACACTCTGGAACTGCGCGACCGCTACGGTCGCAGGTTCGAATCCTGCCTCGGGCATGTATGTGTGTGGTGTCCTTAGGTTAGTTAGGTTTAAGCAGTTCTAAGTTCTAGGGGACTGATGACCTCAGATGTTAGGCCTAAGTCCCATAGTGCTCAGAGCCATTTGAACCATTTTTTTCAATTATAATAGTGTTTCTCTTCCTCAGAACAAACTTTCAGTAGAAGAACGGGGAGATATACAAATAACAGGATAGCGTTATTGAATGAGGAACATCAATACGAATTCGCTTTTGGCAACTTTGTTGTAAAAATAGATCGGGAAATGCTAGGAAAATGCCAAGAAGAAATGTTTCTCTTTCTTCTTAATGATAAAGGCGGATACGACATAGCGACCGTAAACAGTGTATCGCCTATAGTTGTTGCTGAAGCTGCGTTTACTAGAATTTTTCACGAAGTTTCTCTAGATTTAGAGCTGTTGTACTCCATCAGCCACTTGGAGACAAGCCGTGAACGTGACCTAGGACTTTCTCACGGTGTGAGAACGCAGCGTCACGGCCTTAGCGGCCACGGACACGGATTGGCACGGCGATGCAGGAACTGCCAGCTGTGCGCCAGAAGCACCTGTGCCCGCTATTTGGGGGACACGTCTACTTTACTAACCTCTTTGCCTCGTGTCGAAACGGGAGTCTGTCGCAATGAATGCCACGATTTTCTACATGCGTATCTTCTTCTGCTCACGGACATTACAACCCTACATGGGTCTTAACCTCTTCAACAAGTTTCCTCCATTCTGCGCTCCCCAGAGCGCTTCTCGTCCATTCTCTGAGACATTTTATATCTTCTTCCACATCACCTATCCACCACTTTCGTGGCCTTTCTATCTTCATCCAGTTGGCCTTTGTTCAAAAGCCTTTTTAGTCGTTCTTTTTTTATCGATTCTAAGGACACATCCAAGCCAAGCTACTCTATTTTTTATTAACCTACAATGCCAGCTCCTTTATTCCATATCCGTACGTTACAGCTGGCCTGATAGTGACCTTATATATTTGCAGTTTCAGCTGCCTGTATAACAAATTGGGAGCCAATAATTTCTTGAACGTGTAGAAGCATCTATTACCGCATAGTATGCGCAGTTTTATTTCAGCTGACTTGGAATTTGTCCGGTTAGTATCAGATCCTACACGGTCAAAGCTCGGTTCATATTCAAATTTGAGGCCTGCTGTTGACAGTTTATCCAAGTTGTTATTTTCCTTCCTGATCAGATTCATGCACTTAGTCTTCATTTCATAAATAGCAAGGCCACTAGGTTTTGTGGCTTCTTCCAGCTCACTTATTGTTCTCTCTAGCGAATTTCTTCTTTTACTAATAATTACTCCCACGTGAGTCCACCAAAAACAAATTCTTCCGTCCCTGTCCTCCGTCGAACCTGTCTTTCCTAACCCACCTATCTTAACAACAATAAAATATTTAAACACAGTGTATTATTTCCTTCTCAGTAATACGTTTCACTACGTGTTGATGCGATCTTCAGTTCTACGACTGCAGTTTCCGCTAATCTGTCCTTAACAAGTTTCTCAATCTCTGTATAACTAGTGCAGCTAATGTTCATGTGAACGCGCTTACTGTAATCAATTGTCGGTGACCCCAACGATTTTTGTCACCCTCATTTCCTTCCCTCACCAAACTGACGGGATATGACCTATCAACCTATCCTTTCTTTTAGCCAAGCTTTTTTCTCCCCGACTCTGTTTAGTATCTCTTCATTAGTTGTCCGATATAACTATCTAATCTTCGGCATTCTTCTGTAGCACAACATTTCAAAAGATTTCCTAACTTAAATTTATATTCGATGTTAGTATATTTATATTGTTTCAAACAAAGGCGTTTCTTATTATTGCGAGTCTGCATGTTATGTCCTCTTTACTCCTCCCATCAATTTTGGCTCCCAAATGGCAACCCTCGTCCACGACTCTCAGTTCCTCGTTTGCTTGTGTACTATTTGAAAGAGCACGGCCGACTTCTTTCCCCATCGTTGAAACATTCCAAGCTCGTGCTCCGTCTGTAATGACCTAGATGTCGACAAAGCATTATACCCTAATCTTCCTAGTCCACTTATCTCAGCACCGCCTGATCTAATTTTACTACACTCCACAAGCCTTGTTTTACTTTTGTTGATGGTTAACTTACCTCTTTTCAAGATAGTGTCCATTGGTAATGCAGTGGGAACCTTTGTACCCCGTAGCACTCAGCTGATTTAGTATCCCATCTATCCTGTTTTTCCTTTCCGGACAACCTAATATTATGTGGTTCCTGCCTTCTTCTTCTCCGCAAGTAGAAAAAAGGTTATCGATCAGTCTCAGGCGACGCAAATGCTTTTTAAAACTACCGTGATTGAATTTCATTCCTCAATGGTCGTATAAAACCTTCCTATCATCCTGTGCTTCATATACCAGTGCGTTGGTGGGATGACAGGGTGTTTGCTCTTTAATGTTTCCTTTTGTTGCAGGTTCGTCTGCTCCATTCCTAATCCCATCTCGTTGCATGAAGTACGTGTGCGGTGCTTTCGGATGACATGACGTTCCTGAAACTGCGCCATTTTTCACTCTGTTCGCTGGCGTGGATGCCGCTGTGGTCTTTGACCCAGATTGATGTTAGTTCTTTATACTGACTTTGGAGCCTTCCGACTTGTCGCATAATTTCATAAACGACTGGGTTGTTGTGTTGCTGTGTAAAATGTTTTCTAAGGTAATGACTGCTGCTCGGGAGACGGTTAAGATAATAATTTTGCCCTCAGTGCAGTTTCATGCGTACTTAAGTGATTGTAATATTGCCACTAGCTCTGCCGTCGTAACAGACATTTTCTCAGGTATTTTATAACATCCATAAGCTCGTGTTGCCTGGTCTGTGAACGCACATCCGTTGCCATTTGCACTTTTTTTACCATTTGTGTGTAGTATTTAAGCATCCGTTATGCGTCCTAAAACTTGTACCTCCGTCACATGCCCTGAAGGGTTATCATAGGTATCTTTCAGATTGTTCACTTTGTCGTAACACGATAGAGCTCTAGCGCGCATCGCTTTGGGCTGGAGTTCCATTTCGATATAATGTAGAACATATGTCGACTCTTCTTTGTTGACCCAATAGCGTCCGATAAAACAGTCGATAGCCATCGTCCAGATATTCTGCATAACCAACGATCTCGTAAATTGGCTATGTTTTAGCACGAACTTCGAAGCGAGATAACTTCATCTAAGGTGTAGTGGTGCTTCCATTGTCTCCCATAACAGCGCATATTTTGGCGTCCATTTTCATCCCTCCGACACACATTCGGAATGCTGAACGCTTGCCTTTGGTCCAGTTTAAGTAGGATGGAGTTGCTTGCAGATCCATAGCAAATGCATGCATGGACCAGGTATGAACGAATAAGTGCCCTGTAAATGATAGTTACATTGGGGTCTGCGCTCCAGGCGATACCCGCAACTGCTCGTGAGATATTTATTCCTCTTCTGGAGATTTTGTTACTCTTCCAATATGTGGGCTCCATGTCACTTTGTGGTATATTTTGAAGCTTAAATATTTGATAGTTTTCTTGACTGGAAACGTGTATGAGACTACTTCTGATTCAAGCCCTTACATATGTGTCTAGTGAATACACTGAAGTGACCCTGCTAGGAGCTATAGAAAGTGAGAAGCGAAGAGTGGAACTCACAGCGATGTCAATACGTCCGCGGCAACAGCAGATCCTGAACTAACACAGATCTGCCGACAAGGCAACCCGATTGTGCCGCTAAACGCCGCCTCCTTGCTCCCTGGCGGGAAGGTGTCCTTCTCTTACCCAGAAACTGGTCAGATACATTCACCGTGAAAGGCTACTATCGATATAAGCGAGCGGCGCCGATATGGAACGTGTACGGCTCAGTGGTCTCTCGTTATCCTGCTAGAACATGCCATTTGGTACCCTGGTCACGAAGGGTGTGATATCAAGGTTCGCCATTTTTAACAAACGGTGTGAAGCAATCAGTAACCCTTCAACAATAATTAAAAAAACAGTCGTGTTGCCATATACAATAGCTCCCTGTGCCATTACTCATAGAGCTGAGCATGTACGGCTCTCGAGAAACGCTGCTGCCTGCGATCCTCTAGAGACACGTCGACGATGATCTGACAAACACAAACAGAAACCGGAGTATCACTGAACACTTCAGAATGGCCCAGTCAACCCTGGCTCCACTATATGCAAGTCTCACGCTGCCAGCAGTGAACAACACATGGCGACTCGAGATCTAAACCGAGCTTCCAGTAATCTGTTGCCAACGTAGCAGTTTTCCTCTAACCTCCTCACTGATTTCATGGCTAGTCCAACAGTCGTGCGATCTCCTCTTGAAGTAGTATTCTAGAAGAACCTGTGCCAACCCTTCTTGCCACACTGTTTTCCTGAGTCCGTTTTCACTAGATTCAACTGTCCGCGCGATTTATCGTTGTCGGTATGATGCTCCCGTGTCATGCCAAAGATTCGACCTTCCCTAGAGTTCGAAACATGGTGATAAGCTGCACATGCGCATTCTCTGGACATGCAGTGTTACGATCTCCACGTTAGATACACCGGTTCTATGTTGACTTCCTTCTGTACAGAAACTAAGCTCTGATGATTTATATTTAGGACTGACTCCTTTCTGTACAGAAAATAAGCTCTAATTAAGATGAAATTTTATTCAAAATCCCATAATCGTGTAAATAATGGAGGATCAGTTTAGCAGCGTTAGCTCAAGGTGTTTACGGTGTACCACTTTCTGTTGAGGGCAGTTTAGTACAGCAAGCGAACTTACTGCTGGCTTCGTGAACAATCAACTGATTTCGTTCATATTCATACCTATCTGAAAGACTCTCTGATTTTTATTAACAACCCGCTGAGCAGAACAGGTAATTAGGATCGTAGAAAGGGCCAAATAAGGTTGGGGTCAGTTTCACCTTCTAATTGTAATTTATTGTAATTTAATAACACATTTACAACTAAAGCGGCACTTAGCCGAACCTTTACCAAATGCAACTCTTTCACGGCTGAAGGCCTCCAAACAAGAAATCTTAAAAATCAACAAGATAAAAATGCAGTTAAAATAGCAAATACAATAATTAAAAAACATATCACAGCCAGGTCGAAAGCCTCAAAGCAAAGTAGATAGAGCCAACATCTGCAAGGTGCAATACAAATGGTTGAAGGCCACAATTAATTTTCAAAATTTTAGAATATATTACCATAGACTTTTAAGACAGAAGACCACAATGTTTAAAAACAAGAAATCTTAAAAATCAACAAGATAAAAATGCAATTGAAAAAAAGCAAATAAAAAAAACATATATCACGGCTAGGTGGAAAGCCTCAAGGCAAAGCAGATAGAACAAACATATGCAAGGTGCAATACCAATGGCTGAAGCCCACAATTAAGATTCAAAATTTTAAAACGTATTACCTTAATCTTTTAAAGGCAGAAGGCCGCAATGTTTAAACTTGAAAGATAATTTTAAGAATAAGGTTGCAAGACTGAAAGCCCACAATTAATTTTGCAAAATTTTTAAGAATAAAGAGAAAAATAACCATAAGCCTTAAATTATAAGTTGCTGAAAACAGATAATTAAACACCGGTGAGAAAGACAATAAAGACAACGGCACTCAGAAGCCTCCAGGGGGTCGGTCTGCCCTCGTTCACTTAGGTGAGACAGGTGGTGAGCCCAACAACACTTGATCCGTCGGAACCCAACCAAGGGACTGTCACGGACCGACCGACAAAACGACTTGCTTGCCACCAATCGGTACATAAGAACTCAAATACAAAGTGTTACGGACGTAATTATTAACAATCAAATATGTACAAACACTCGGTGTTGCTCACAGGAAAACCTCCCAAAGAGCGAACCTCCGAAACGAAACACAACATGAATGGACGAGACTTGGATACTTAAAACATCACTCAATTTTGACGTCGTGGGTCGGTGAACCACGAAGCTGGTAGCGATCGGACAGCTCCACACACGTTCCGACACTGCGCAGGGACCGGCAGCGGACCCAGCGACTGCACTGCGAGGAGATATCTTCACTGGTCCGCAGCAACCGATAGAATGCCTGCTGGTCCGTCCGCGACTGCTGCTCCGTCGCGACTGCACTGCTGGTGCGTCTCCCACTCACTTCCAGACACACGACGGCGGAAATACTGGGTGGGACCCAAGCATGCAGAGGAAAGACGCCCACTGGCTAACCGACATCCCTGCACCAGAAAAGGACCGACCCAAGTTCCACAAGATGGTAATTGAAGGGGCCCAGAAGCGCTCAGAAAACAAGTTACACGTCGCCCGATGACACGACCGAACTCTCCAAGCCAATACGCCGAGAACATTTAAAATAACTTGTCAATCAAATCGCACAAACTACACGCACAACCTGACAACACTTGCACGACGACCTGAATGATACACAACAGTAACTAAACACGCGCGAAGACAAAAATCGGGAGTCGATGCACACACACACACACACTCACACAAAAACACACACACACACACACACATTCAGCGGACTCATGAAAGATCGGCGAACCAAAACGCGTCATCTAGAAGGGGCGACCGACCGACGATCCACCAAGACCGTGGCCCGGCTCAAGTGATGCGTGGCGGCAATGGTCGGGCAAGCCATGTCGACGCAGACCTCACTGCTGCTCCAACCCGACTGCACTAATGTCGCATTGCAACTCCCCGACTGGTAGGTCTGGACTGGGCTCCAGACGCGTTCCAACCCACTGGCAGCCCGAACTCACGACCCCAACTGACAACCGGGAAGAAATAGCAGTCGAGCAGATACTATGAGAGGGGATATATCAATAGACGCTGCTAGCGCAGCTCAGGGTCAGATAAAACAGCAACTCAGTGACAGTAATAATAATTTAAATTAACGTAGTGAGGTGGAAGTACGTTAAAACAGGCTGTAAAATACATGATGGCGCGAACATGAGCCACGCACGGCTCAAGTAGTTTATTAATATTAGTACCTTCACCTATTCAGCTAATGGATCTGGTAGGGAACTGGCAACGAACTAGGGGCTTCAACAAATGAATACGCTCTAATAAAAAAGAGAAGAAAGAAAACCGACGTCTCACGAAGGAGTTATGCAAATTGGTCACAAATTGATATCGACGGAAAACACAAAGCTATAGACTTTGGCGAGCGATGGATGAATGTGTGACGCTACAGCGCAATTTCACAGCACAGCCGGCAAGAATAGTAAAAATGTTTATACCAGGGTATAAAGTATTCGCGCTTTCATTGCGGGTACTCAGTTGGACAGTCACTATGCCTCGCAGATACGCGCATGAACAATATACATAGATGTCAACATTTGAGAGAGGACGTGTAGTTTGTCTCATAGAACCCTTTGGAGTAATCGGCGACTTGCTCGACGTTTGAATAGGAGCGATGCCACTATTCGACAATGTTGGCAGGAATGGGTGAACCATGGCCGAAAACATCGACAGGAAGGAAGGGGTTGACCTAGAGAGACGACAGAATGTGTGGGGACCGAGCAATCTTCAGAGAGGCACTCAGAGTCCCTGATTCATCATTATCATCAATCAAATGTGCAACTTGTACTTAAGTGGCCACCAGAACCATTAATAGGCAGCTCACAGAAAGGGGACTGAGCTCAAGGCACCCCTTGCGCCGGCTGCCATTGACCTCTGTACACCAACAAACCCATTTGCAGGGCTGGCGGCCACATTGGCCTGAAATCCCATTGGCTGGAGTAGAATTGTCTTCAGTGATGAGTCCCGGTCCGAACTGAACCCCAATGATCAGCGCGGGCGTGTCTGGAGACGGCCCCGATAGCGGTAAGACATCAACCTGACTGTCGCTTTCCATATGGCCCGTCAGACAGGAGTGATGGTCTGAAGTGTCATTTTTTTCACACCAGAACCCCTTTTGTTGTCATACGCTGTACACTTATAGTACTAAACCATCCCCAACTGACAACGTTTGGAGCCTGCTTGGGATTCTTAAGATCCAACACATCAGTTGGACATAATTTAGTGCGGGAACAGTCAGGAGGACATTCAACAACTCTGTCAATCAATGCCAAGCCATATAACCGCTTGCATAAGGGATAGAATTGGGCCAACACGGTATTGGCTCGCTCAATTTGTGAAGCTCTTCCTCTAGCAAATCATTTAATTTTTCTGAAATTGTACACGTAAATAGCATTTACTGATTTCCGTCCTAAAGACCCAAAAATAACCTTTCTCCCTCCCCCCCTCCCTCCACGGGACGGTTTCCTGCCTGAAAATGGAGGAAAAAATATCCACTGAACATGTGTCTGGAATTGGACGAAGTGAGTGCAACGACAAAAAATCATCCCTAAACACAGTACAGAGCTGCATCGCGTCTACTTCACAGCAGATCATTAAAGCGACCTCCATGGGACTGCAGGTGAAAGGAGTAGAAGAGGTTGTCATGCAGGATACACATAATCGTACTTTAGCTTACACCATGTTGGCCAGCCACTTTCGTGGAGATTGTGCCAGGATTCGTCTCAATATCCTGAAGAATCCAGTCTTCCAAATCTGGCGCACGCACAGTCCGCTGCCTCTCTGCACGTTCGTCGGTCTGAAAGGTTTGGTTGGTTGATTATTTGGCGGGAGGGACCAAACAGCGAGGTCATCGGTCCCATCGGATTAGGGAAGGAGGGGGAAGGAAGTCGGCTGTGTCCTTTCAAAGGAACCATCCAGGCATTGATCCGAAGCGATTTGGGGAAATCGCGGAGAACTTAAATCAGGACGGCCGGACGCGGGTTTGAACTGTCGTCCTCCCGAATGCGAGTCCAATGTGTTAACCACTGCGCCACCTCGCTCGGTTTGCATTCTTTTAACTTTATTAACATCTTTGTCCTTTTCGGCAAACTTCTACTAGTTTTTTACAACTGTTTGGAATATCTGTGTCACAGAGCCATGTTTGTGTCAACAATTCTATCAAATCATTCTTTGTTGTGACCTACGTTCTTATATTCTTCTTAACTATTTCCTGCAGATTTTCGATTGGGATGGATTCCCAGGCCATGGAAGCACAGTAACACCATTTTCATCCAGAAACTTTCCCATACCCTTAGCCGTATAGCATGGTACTCCATAACACATGAATATATAATCTTTGCCGTTAATGCAGCGCCTGGTCCGAGGCAGAAGTCTCTCCTTTAACACTTTGATATATTGTCCTAGATTCATAGAACCTTCAACAATGTACAGATTTTCTGTATCCTTCCATAAAAAAACACTCCAGATCATAACTGATGCGGGATACTTCACATTATGGCGCACGCAGTCTTGATGAAACTCCTCCGATTCCGCCCTCCTCACATACTGGCTACTTTCTTCTGTGACACAGTACATTGATTGATCGCTGAAACACACCTGGAAGTAAATATTAGGCCTTTACTTACTACCATACATTGCACTACTAAAAAAATTTAGTGATATTCATAAGCAAAGTTTGCTAACCATATCCACAAATTTTTCAAGAAAAACATTTGGGAACGAGTTAACGTAATGACATTTGTATTAACGCACCAAGTTTTTTGGTAAATACCTCTTTCCAGGCCTCAACAGTCGAGTGCTTAGGTACTTTCCCTAGTTTAGCCGTTTTAAGCCAATCCCCCAACAGCGCAGAGAGTTGCATACTTGTAGCTTTACGATTGTAAATGAACATATTTTTCAATTTTCGCTGAATTCTAGGTCACAATTTTGGTTTTCTTCCATGTCTGCACGTGTGTTGTTGTCGATCAACAAATTTTTCGGATTTAAAATTTTTTATGTTATTCTCTGTCTGTTGTGAGATCCTGAGTCTGGAAGCAATTTGGTGCTGTGTGTAGCGCTCTTCTGCCAAAAGTGTCCTAGCAATGGCAACTGTAGTGGGTGAAATTTCTTTCTTACTACCTATAACCTCAAATTGGGTGACTCCAACACAACTGGAATAGACTGCTAACTTGGCCTCAGATCTATTCTTTGGAATTAATTCCAAATAGTTTACTTAAATCGTTATTCACTATTTAAACAACTGATAATCACCAATATTCTCAACAATCAGCATAACATTCAAAAAACTCTCATCACATACACATCATCAAACACGTGATTTTTAACTGCCACTGTCTTGCAGTCATTGTAGCCAACTCATGCAATTCCGAATTCTCTAAAAATGCCCAAACTTACCTCTGAATACTCCAAATTCACCTCAGAATCATTTTACCTGACCTAATTGTGTAAAATGCATATTAAATACAAATTTTCAAAGCAAATGTTGATGCTATAGCTTTACCATGATAATCTGGCTATCTCTGTAACTGGGCGATGATATACGTAACATCTCACGGCTTTATTGAGGCCGGTGGTCGAAAAAATTTAAATTTAATTATTCTTTTTTTTCTTTTGCCTTTATCAGGTATTTACAGGGGTCGGCATTGTTATTCTGTGGCATTCTCAGTGTTACAAGATGACCGGGAGTCTACCCTGACGCCATCCCTTTACCCTCTGGGACGGAATTTGTTTATCTCAACTGTCTGCATATAGTATTATCCATAATGAAAGTGTGAGAAAGTTTCCGAAATGTTTGCGAATCGTATAAGTGAGGTGGGGCGTGGGTACCATCCCGGTATTCCCCTAGTCGGATGTGAAAAACCGCCTAAAAACCACATCCAGGCTGGCCGGTATACACCGACCCTAGCCGTTAACCCGCCGGCCGATTCGGCCCCGATCCGAGGTGCCTACCTGAGTCCCGGAAGCGGCGTGCTAACGGGCGCGGCTATCCCGCTGGATTTAAATTTAATCGTAATGTAAGCATTAATCATACATGTAACAGCCTGAGACTACATGCTGTTTCCCTGAAAAAAGTGGTCAAATTAATAAAAATGGTAAAAATGAAGTTTAAAATGTGCCGTGATGTCAGGTGAGTGGGTACCAGGTAGCTTCTCAGGCGGTATGATCCTGCACTTCGCAGTCAAGGATTTTTCAACTGATGGAGGGGGTATCCTGTGAAGGGAAGCGATTATGCGGCTAGTGACTGTGATAGGTTGATAGTGTCTACGGCTGCTAACTTCAATAGCACAAGACGGCGGAAGTTGTGTGGCATAAATTGTTGTCAGTGTGGACTCCTGCCCACTCGTCTCGTACAAGGTGGCTAAAGGATGCTGCGTTCTCGGAATGCTATACAGCAAATCAAGCCAATCACATTAATGGTTTTTATTACAAGAAAGAAGATTAACAATACTTACAAGGGAACATCCCCATCGCACCCCCCTCAGATTTAGTTATAAGTTGGCACAGTGGATAGGCCTTGAAAAACTGAACACAGATCAATCGAGAAAACAGGAAGAAGTTGTGTGGAACTATGAAAAAATAAGCAAAATATACAAACTGGGTCGTCCATGCCTAAGATAGGCAATATTAAGGGCGATGTGAGCCGAGGAGCGCCGTGGTCCCGTGGTTAGCGTGAACAGCTGCGGAACGAGAGGTCTTTAGTTCGAATCTGCCCTCGGCTGAAAATTTTGCTTTCTTTATTTTCGCAAAGTTATGATCTGTCCGTTCGTTCATTGACGTCTCTGTTCACTGTAATAAGTTTAGTGTCTGTGTTTTGCGACAGCACCGCAAAACCGTGCGATTAGTTGACGAAAGGACGTGTCTCTTCTATACGACACTGGTGACAGTATGTGCGTCACATGACAGGAATATGTTGTCGACCCACCTAACTAGTACACTTGGCGAATGGGTAAAAAGATTCTTCTACCTTGCCCGATTTAGGTTTTCTTGTGGATGTAATAATCACTCCAAAAAAAGTGATGAAAACATAAGGGTTTGTCACATAAACTGAAAATAAAAAGTTAAAATTTTCGGTCGAGGGAAGATTTGAACCAAAGACCTCTAGCTCTGCAGCTGTTCACGCTAACCACGGGACCACGGCTCTCCTCGTCTCATACTGCCCTTAACATTGCCTATATTGCACATGGACGACCCAGTTTGTATATTTTGCTTATTTTTTCATAGTTCCACACAACTTCTTCCTGTTTTCTCGATCGATCTGTGTTCAGTTTTTCAAGGCCTATCCACTGTGCCAACTTATAACTAAATCTGAGGGGGGTGCGATGGGGAGGTTCCCTTGTTAGATCTGAATTTACAACGGTTTCGCAAGCGACGGTCGATATGCAAGTGAGTCAGTTCTTTGCTATCTACAATGTTCACTCAAGTTCCTCACACAGTTTGTGGATCACTAATAACTGCTATCATAGCGCTCTCTGCTAGGCCGGGTCTAGTACTGCGCTGCTCTGCTGGTCTCCGTCTAGTACTGTGCGGCCGAGGCTGGCAGGAGCGGTGCTTATATTGTCTCCTTGCAGAGGCCGCTCCTGTTGTGGTGCGGTCCTGGTCAGCGGGCTATTGGCTGACGTCGTCTCACACAGCCTTCTCTGCTTTTGCTTTCTTCGTCTTCGTGCCGGCCCTTGTCGTTACGCCGCAACAGTCGGCACCAACTACCTTCTGGTTACTGACCGTGGGAGCCAACTAGTGAACACCACAGCTGATGATTACGAACAATCCTGACCGTAATCGTGTATAACTATTGTAATATACTCCACAGAATCTCTGTTTACCTAAGCTTGCACGTGTACTTACGCTTTGCTAATGATCAGTCTGCTGCGTGGAAAGCTTGGCTTAATTGGTTCGTAACGTTTCTGTAGGGAGTTATTTCAAGACAATGTTACTGAAGACGGACTGTTATGATTTTTTCGATACTTTACACGTTACCTGCTCCATCTTGCAGGTTCATCCTTGTCGACGAGGGCACTCCAGTTCTCTTGTTCATGGTTACTAGAAACGTAATTCACTGCTCGCGCAGCTGTTTGCAGAGGCTCTTTGTAGAGGCGTGGAACACTTGTGTGCCATTTTCAAGTAGTGAGAAGGGGAAGCAGCGTAGTAGCCTCATACTTCTGAGTTTTCCGTTTAGTGAGGAAATGCACCGCTATTTCTGCCTTCATATCCGAACCATGTGTTCCTACTAAATATAAAATGTAATTTGTACGACATTTAGGTGATGCACGGCAATGGTGAAGGAAAGCAAAAAGATAGAAAACCGAAAACAATTACATTTTAGCATTCTAGTTAGAAAGAGTATCACGCGCTGTATACCTACACTAGTGGTCATTAAAATTGCTACACCATGAAGATGACGTGCTACAGACGCGAAATTTAACCGACAGGAAGAAGAAGCTGTGTTATGCAAATTATTAGCTTTTCGGAGCATTCACACAAGGTTGGCGCCGGTGGCGACACCTGCAACGTGCTGACATCAGGAAAGTTTCCAACCGATTTCTCATACTCAAACAGCAGTTGACTGGCGTTGCCTGGTAAAACGTTGTTGTTATGTCTCGTGAAGGAGGAGAAATGCGTACCATCACCTTTCCGTCTTTGATAAAGGTCGGGTTGTAGCCTATAAGGATTGCGGTTTATCGTATCGCGACATTGCTGCTCGCGTTGGTCGAGATCCAATGACTGTTACCAGAATATAGAATCGGTGGGTTCAGGAGGGTAATACGGAACGCCGTGCTGGATCCCAACGGCCTCGTATCACTAGCAGTCGAGATAACAGGCATCTTATCCGCATGGCTGTAACGGATCGTGCAGCCACGTCTCGATCCCTGAGTCAACAGATGGGGAAGTTTGCAGGACAACAAACATCTACACGAACTGTTCGACGACGTTTGCAGCAGTATGGACAATCAGCTCGAAGACCATGGCTGCGGTTATCATTGACGCTGTATCACTGACAGGAGTGCCTGCGATGGTGTACTCAACGACGAACCTGGGTGCACGAATGGCAAAACGTCATTTTTTCGGATGAATCCAGGTTCTGCTTACAGCATCATGATGGTCGCATCCGTGTTTGGTGACATCGCGGTGAACGCACATTGGAAGCGCGTATTCGTCATCGCCATACTGGCGTATCACCCGGCCGGATGGTATGGGGTGCCATTGGTTACACTTCTCGGTCACCTCTTGTTCGCATTGACGGCACTTTGAAAGGTGGACGTTACATTTGAGATGTGTTACGACTCCTGGCTCTACCCTTCATTCGATCCCTGCGAAACCCTACATCTCAGCAGGATAATGCACGACCACATGTTGCAGGTCCTGTGCGAGCCATTCTGGATACAGAAAATGTTCGACTGCTGCCCTGTCCAGCACATTCTCCAGACCTCTCACCAATTGAAAACGTCTGGTCAATGGTGGCCGAGCAACTGGCTCGTCACAATACTCCAGTCGCTACTCTTGATGAACTGCGGTATTGTGTTGAAGCTGGATGGGCAGCTGTACCTGTACTCGCCATCCAAGCTCTGTTTGACTCAATGCCGAGGTGTATCAAGGCCGTTATTACGGCCAGATGTGGTTGTTCTGGGTACTGATTTTTCAGGATCTATGCACACAAATTGCGTGAAAATGTAATCACATGTCAGTTCTAGTATAATACATTTGTCCAATGAATACCCGTTTATCACCTGCATTTCTTCTTGGTGTAGCAGTTTTAATGGCCAGTAGTGTAATACACCATGCAAAGAGCGTGTGCTTTGAGAAGGCCAACCATCTGAAAATACGCTTGCTGTTTCGAATGTTGCTACACGTTGCATAATAAACATGAATCGTATGCTATTATCTACAACAAAGTTGTATAACAATATTTACTTACATGGGAGAAATCTCATGCAGCTTTCCTGTGACCACTCGCAATACGTACTCAAATCATGAAATGAACCGCATGTGCGGTTACAACTGAGAATCATGGAATTAAACAGGAAAAACACTGATGTACAATTTTTTTACCAGACTTATAAATCGTTGGATTTTATTTTGAAACAGAATTACTTTATTATAGGAAGATCTTTTCGACGACCGAGACGGGGATAAGCTCGGGCAGGACACGGTGTGGGAAAGGGAATTGGCTGAATCCTTTTCGTAGAAACGATCCCAACTTTCGCCTTAAACTGTTGGTGAAAATCACGGAAAATATCCATCTAGTTGGTCTGTGTAGTATCTAAAAGTGTATTCTCCCCACTGTGCCACCTTATTAGGTACTAATTTATTCTTATCAGCAAACAGCTGCTTTATTTTTCAAGATGAATGTAGCGATAGAGGGCAAGAGAACCCTGTCGAAATATTTTCGGTTGGAAACTGAAACCAGATTTAGTAGGTTACTTGCCTGTAGGAAATCTGGCACGACACGTGGTGCGATAAACAAGCTTGCTCAACAAAGATTTACTTTACTCCTACTGTTTGTTTTCACTGGCGTTTGTTAATATTTTGAAGAGGTGTTATTCCTATTAGACTAAATTTATTCTTTGTTATGACATTCATACCTTAGTTGTAGTGGTGTGTAGAACCATTCTCTAGCAAACACATAATTCATACGTCTGAGAGCAATACACAAAAAATAGCAGGCTAAATACACACACAGAGAATATGAAGGACTGTCGCGATGTAAATCATGAAAGAAGCATTGTCATCTTCGATATTTTACTCTTTATTTGTCACAATAAATGTCTTTTCCCACGTAACACTCTATTTTCAGCATAGTAGGTATTTTTTGCAGATAAGAAATTAATTCTCGTTGTAATGTAATTTATCACAGTGGTCTGAGAGTGAAGCCAGAATTCACTTCGTTAAGGGAAACATCTGCCTACATTGCTGAACATCAGGGATCAAACAGCCTCAGATCAGGAGACAATCTCGTTACTGGTGCGCCTTATGGTTCTGTATGATTCGCTGAAACTGAACCATATGCTCGCCCGACTAGTTGTCACATATGGTCCAGTTGTTTCGACGCGTCCCTGTCAATTGGCGAAAATTTCTTCATAGATATTCAACAACGTATGATAAATTTTTACAACTGACGTATTAGTAGCGTTTTCCAATCACTTTTGAGCTTCCTTCTTTGGTGTTAAAACTGCTGACACGTGCTCCAATTTCAGTACCATTTCCGTCAAAACGACGTTTGAGTAATCATTAAACAGTTCCAAAGCTGGCAGAAGAAGGTGCTGTTGGGGCAAATAGTACAGTGTTGCATATTAATTTCTGCTTTGCAGGCTAACAATCCATAGCCGAGACTAAGTTGATACGAACCTCAGCTGTTGCGTCGGCTGTCCTAAACTACCTCCTGATATTTGTCTGTAAAGCTATTATTCGATTTTTGTGGACTGTTATCACAAAGATTAAATAGTATTAACTATGACGTTCTAAGCCATTAGCCTAGAATTTTGTCAATCAAATTTCTCAACTTAACAGTTTCCCCCCCTCCCCCCCCCCCCCCCCCCCATGCTGTTTCTGCACTCAGAGTGAACTGTATCGACACGTGAATGTATTATTAAACTTTGATATTTCATCCTGACACACAGTCCGCAAAAGAGATTGTGCACCACGTTGCTGATTATTTATTGTTCGTTTATCGATTTTTTTCATTCCAGTGAAAGCTCTTCACAAGTTTGTTAAATTCGATTTAAATCCTATGGAGGACCATGTGCAGCACAGCCACAATTAGAATTCATAGGCGCTCAAACAGCGGTGTACCGGAATTTGATTATCTTATAACCACAGATCGTTCTAAAAGACCTTATCTGAACTAAGAATGTCTTTTGTAAATAAGCAAATTAGCTGTTCAGGTACCATGGAACACAATTGAGTGAAGAAAGATAAAGTACGCAATAGTTTACGTTTGTCAGTGACAGATGGGACCATTTTGATGCCGAAGACAACAGTATTCAATTTTTTGTAAAATGTTTTCCCGAATCTCGAATTTCTTTTATAATTTTCAAATCACTGAATTTTGTACATTGTATGATAACAAAATGTCATTTTGCACAGCCCCTTCACAAGTTGCATTCAGTGAGTTTTGTGGCAGTTAAGCGGTAGGATACAGTGTTCTCCGCAAACCTCATGTAGATACTATCTGCTCCCTTAAATCATTCGCACCGTTCTCCACAGTTTTCGACATGACACATGTGCCATCTGTAGATGGGAAGTTTCTTTAGTAATCTGCAGTGTTTAGTCAAAGACAATTCAATACGAATTTATCAAATGGTTCAAATGGCTCTGAGCACTATGGGACTCAACTGCTGAGGTCATTAGTCCCCTAGAACTTAGAACTAGTTAAACCTAACTAACCTAAGGACATCACAAACATCCATGCCCGAGGCAGGATTCGAACCTGCGACCGTAGCGGTCTTGCGGTTCCAGACTGCAGCGCCCTTAACCGCACGGTCACTTCGGCCGGCTACGAATTTATCACTCTAGTTTTAAACTGAAATGTTTCTGGAAACGCAGAAAGTATCGTAACTGGGTTTTCTATGTGTGCATTTTCGACAGTCGGTTATTGGAGTATATCGAGAACTTTTGTATCTTTGTGATGTAGAGAGAAATTGATTACTTAATCGAAACTTTATAATGTTTCAACGGCATTACAGAGCCCATAGAAGGTACAAGTAGTGATACTTTGGTGTGTCACTTTCCGCAAAAGTAGCCAGGATGTGTCTACAGATGAAGTCCGTTCTTCTTCTCTCTTTGGGAACAGTTTGAGTACAAGTATTGACAAATATACATTAAAGAAGAATGTATGTGTGACGTCAGATTAACAACGCAACATATACATAAAGGAGAAACGAAATTATTTAATGCATTGATGTCAATGGTAGAATTTTTTTAAGTATAATTTGCCACATAAACTGCCAATGAAACGGTTCACTGAATTAATGTCACCTGCGGCATACCCATTACGATTACATTTGTGTAGCAGTATCTTAGAAACCACTGATAAATATTTGAATATTTTCACTTACTCCATCCCGTCCATCGTTAATCGTTCCATTTATCTTTGGGTTACTATTAGTTTTCTAACAATGAACTCATTTAATGTCGATGTCTAACAGTCATAAGTTATTCCTGGCGATATACATTGGTCAAAAATTGTTTTCTTCAGCTTAGCCATTTTAGATTTCAAATATTAAACTTGCCAACCCAATTTAATACGATGAAATATTTCTGGTTTTATTTCTCGCTTCATATTCACAAACTGACCCAGATATACGTATTCTGTACCCTTTGCGCTTTACGAAGGGTGTTGAATAAGTAATGCAACATTTTTTTTCTGAAAGCAGATTAATTTACTCATAATTCCAATGCACTATATTATTCCCCACTCTTTTGGCTACAAAACACTATTTTTCAACATAATCTCCATTCAGTACGACGGCCTTGCGCCACGTTAGTGTAGTCCTGTGTGGTACCACTCCAATGGTCGACGTCGGAGCCAACATCTTGCTGCATCATAAAATCCCCATCATCCAGGTACAGCTTCCTGCGGAGTGCATCCTTGAATGGGCGAAACTCGTTGCTCTTTATGATCTTCTGCTAGACGACGAAAAACCCAGAGGGCACAAATCTCTGACTTACACAAATGATGTATGAGTTTTTCAGCACTACCAACAGAGACGCCCACTTGTGCAGCGAGGTGGTTTGATTGTGATCCGTCGATCACATCGAATGAGAGTGTCCGCACGTTTCAACACTGGAGGTGTCACAGCTGTGTGCGGGCGACCGGCAAGCAGGAAATGGGACGGGTTTACCCGATCTTGTTTGATGATGACAGACGCCTCACCCAACGAATCACCGTGCTTTTATTCAGTGCCAGGTCTCCGTAGACATTCTGCAAGCGCCCTTGAATATCTATGATGCTCTGGTTTTCCCACACAAGACGCTCAATGTCAGCTCTCTGTTTGGAACGCACCTCCGTTAGTAAGGAACTGTCACCAGTCGTAAATTCGTGAAACTTAGGAGCTGAAGCGGTAATATTACACCAAGTCCCACAACCAGCCCCACATTTTTTCAACCGAACCTGGCAGGGAAAAAAACGCCGTGTTTCATATCTTATTGAAGGCCCTTCGTATTGCCCTCCAGTGTCCATTCATTCATCATGACTGGTTTTTTCACGCACATTTTCGACCAACGTCACAGCAAACTAACACAAGTTCGCTAAGCAGTATTTGAACTTCTGTTGTATTATTTTCATAGGGAACAATATCGTCAGCAGACCTGTGGTTATTTAATATCTTTCCGAGATCTTGTATTTCCTTTGTTTTCCCATTCAATTTAGACACAGCTTTTTCTAGGACTGCTGGAAACAGTTTTGAAGATATAGTCATCTTCTTTACATTTTGTGTGTGTGTTCACTTTAGCGACCTAGGTGGATACAGAAATAAGAAAGGGATAAGTAGAACGTGGCGCACGAAAAACCGGCCCTGAAGTACAGACTTCTCGCCAATAATGCACGAATTGCTGCCCATCACAAGCAGATACAACAACAGATAAATAAACATGTAATAATGAGGTAGTAAAGAAATAACAAATAAGCTAATGCAAAGTTCAATATTTACTGGATTAAGCTTATTTTTTACCTTACATTGCGCTAGGTGCTGAAAATGACGTTGCCCTTGAATTAACTTTTGCACGCACCGTAATATGTTAATGTACACTCTGCGCAACTCTGCCGCGTCAGTTATCAAAAATTTCATTACGAATCTTGTCCTTCAAGTCCTCCTGCGTTAACAGGTTATTCCCGTATACTTTCTCCTTCAGACTGTCCGCCCTGATAGCTGAATGGTCAGCCGGCACGTTAACTCTGCGTGTTCAGTCAGTGAGTTAGCTGCCCTCTGCGATAAAAAACTGAGTTAATGGATCAACGACGAACTGAAACGGGTGTCTTGCGACGTCCACCCCGAGCAGATACAACGAACGAAAACTAACAAAATGAGATTAAATTTTTTTTTTAAATGGTCAGCGTGACAGACTGCCGTCCTAAGGGGCCCGGGTTCGATTCCCGGCTGGATCGGGGATTTTCACCACTCAGGGACTGGGTGTTGTCTTCATCATCATTTCATACCAATCCGGCGCGCAAGTCGCCCAATGTGGCGTCGAATGTAATGAGACCTGCACCAAGGCGGCCGGACCTGCCCCGCAAAGGGCCTCCCGGCCAATTACGTCAAACGCTCATTTCCTTTTTTCCTTCAGACTGGCACAAAGATGAAAGTCACAAGTGGTTAGGCCCGGCGAACGCGGCGGCCACAATCCATTTTCCTGACAACCCTTTCTTCTGTTAATCTTTCATGAATTCGTAAGATTGACTTGCGTTAGGTGTGACATCCTGTTGAAAGACAGCATACGTATTTTCATGGAGGTCAACTATACGTAAACTTACTCAAAGCTTCCATATACACAGCAGTGTTTATCGTTGTTTCAAAAAAATGTGACCCACAATCCGACTTGTTGAACACGGCACACAACACTCCGATTTTTTCACCGTGAAGAGGTTCCTCAATCATTGTAGAGAGGTTGTTTGTTGACCAGTATCTAGCGTTCTGGGAGTCCACATGTCCAATTGAAGGTATCACCTTTCATCACTCACGAAATACAGCAGCGGGTACAATATTCCACTCTCAATTGTTCGAAATGACCACCTACAGTATTCCATCGTGGCAGGGTGCTACAGAAAACGGTTTGGAATTATTGCGGAATAAAAACAGTCTCGGTTGCGAAGTTATTCAATGTCAATAAAGCGTTTCATCTTTTTGGGGCAACATCATATTGTGCAAAAGTCGTTTGATATGTAACCCTGCCATCATAAAGCCGCATAAAATGGCCGTGGCCGTTCTTGCAACGGGAAGATGTGTCGATCCAAATGGTTAATGCTCGCTCCACACAGTGCCCGTGAAACTCTACGTGCAGCAGCTTCCCTGGTCTCCAGTCGAGCATGCGTGGGATATGATGGGATGAGAAGTGAGTCGTACGACTCGTCGACCGACACCTCTTAAGAACAGCGTGAACAGGTCGAGCGGGTGTGGGATAACGTATCCCGGGACAGAATTCACCATCTGTAAGATCGATTGGATGCTAGAGTCAGTGCGTGCACTGCCGCCCGTGAAAGCTAACGGTGTACTAATGTGTTACAGCAAGAGTCGCTACCCAGTACCCCAGAACCGCCTGTGCTGTTGATCTGTAAATCTGTAAATGTAATCATTTCGTGCACTTCATATGCACTGTAGCAACGATAAATCTTCAATGAATTCGAAATTTCTAAAAGAGTGTACTATTTTTTTTCCGCCAGTGTATTTAGTTGACACGTTTTAATCAAGTCTCGACGACTGTCATACTAAGAGTACAAAAGGTAGTCGCAACTGCTTGGAAATAATAAATGATAATTGGTGGGTGAGAGTGAACCGTCTAGCACACGGAGACGGTTTTCCGTGCCCCACCCTATAGCCATTTATTTCCGCCTTTGGGTGTTAATGTAGTCATTTTTTTAAAATTCTTTATTCAGTCTGTATTTTTATAGATGATAAACTACTACCTTATATAATTACTGGTTCGTATCAGTGTTACAATAATATATTGTTCCAGCTGATCTACAAGTAGTGTGTTAGTAACTGATCTGCTACAGGCAAGTTATGTTAAGTACTATGACTCCGTATTGAAGGTATTCTATGCTAATCAACTACGCTACACTACCTGCAGCGTTACAGGCTGTGCCAGTTTGATATAAATCTACTATGAGATGGGCACGCCCAGCGAGCTGATCCCAGTGGGCGTGCCCCTGGAACTGGGCTGGCCCAAAAGTCTTTAATTATCGTTGCAATCTTCGATCTGTCTAATACTTTTTCTTATGCGGCCCGCCACGAATTCCCTCAACCGACATTCTCAGTTGTTTGCTGGATGTATTCCAATCTCTGTCTTCCTCTACAGTTTCTGCCCTCTACAGCTCCCTCTAGTACCATGGAAGTTATTCCCTGATGTCTTAAGAGATGTCCTATCATCATGTTCCTTCTCTTGTCAGTGTTTTCCACATATTCCTTTCCTCTTCGATTCTGCGCAGAACCTCCTCATTCCTTACCTTATCAGTCCACCTAATTTTCAACATTCGTATGTAGCATCACACCTAAAATACGTCGATTCTCTTCTGTTTCGATTTTCCCATAGTCCACGTTCCACTAACATACAGTGCTGTACCCCAGATGTACATTATCAGAAATTTCTTCCACAAATTAAGGCCGATATTTGATATTAATAGACTTCTCTTGGCCAGGAATGCCATTGTTAGTCTGCTTTTGATGTCCTCCTTGCTCCGCCCGTCACTGGTCATTTTACTGCCTAGGAAGCAGAATTCCTTAACTTGGTCTACTTCGTGACCATCAATCCTCATGTTAAGTTTCTCGCTGTTCCCATTTCTACTACTTCTCATTACCTTTGTCTTTTTTCGATTTACTCTCAGTCCATTCTCTGTACTCATTAGACTGTTCATTCTGTTCGGCAGATCATGCAATTCTTCTTCACTTTCACTCGAGATAGTAATGTCATTAACGAATCGTATCATTGATATCCTTTTAACTTGAATTTTAAAGCCGGCCGGGGTGGCCGAGCGGTTCCAGGCGCTTACTTAGGTTTAATTAGTTCTAAGTTCTAGGCGACTCATGACATCAGAAGTTATGTCGCATAGTGCTCAGAGCCATTTGAACCATTTGAACCTACCGTTATGTAGACAGGACTGACACCACCAGCAGTCGACCAATGGTGTAAACGCCCAGAAGATGACCCCTGTGTCGGGTTGAAACTGGTTGGCGGTATAATAATAATAATAATAATAATAGTAATAATAATTGTTATTATTATTATTATAAATGCGATGAAGACTGTTTTTGAATTATTGACTAATCATACTAATCGCTACTTTTCTCCACAACCATGTTGTCCAAAAATCTAAGTGAAGGCGTGCCTGTGTGCTTGCAGGCGTGTGGCGATGCCTGGGACTCGGCTGGTGGCGGCGGCGGCGGCGGCGGTGCTGCTGTGGTGTGCTTGCGCGGCTCCCGCTGACGCTTCCTTGCGGACCAGGACTCCGCCGCGGCGCCGCAGCGTCGCCGTGCTGGCGCACGACACGCGGCCCGGCTTCGACGTCCGCCAGTTCCCGAAGGACCACAGCTACCGTCTGCTCGACACCGGATTCTCCGACTTCTTCACCCTGGTGCCCGGCGGCATACTCATGACCACGGCAGACTTGCGGCCGCTGCTCGGTCGGAACGTGACGCTCGCCGTGCTCGAGGACGGAGCCGTGAACCGGACGCTGGAAGTGGCCGTGCTGGACCGGCGCGACATGCTGCGCTTCGAGGAGCGCCGCGACCCGGCCACGGTGGCGGAGAACGCGCCCGCGGGCACGCACGTGGCCACGCTGGAGCCGGCGGCCGGCTGGCGCGGCGGCCCGCTGCTCTACCGGCTGCTCGTCGGCGACCCCGGCGGCGCCTTCCGCCTGGAGGCGGACAACGGCTCCAGCGCCGCGCTCGTCACCGCCTGGCCGCTGGACCGCGAGCAGCAGGCCGACTACGAGCTCACCGTCGAGGCGGAGGACGCCCTCGGGCTGGAGCGCGCCATCACCACGCTGCGCGTGCGCGTGCTCGACGAGAACGACAACGGCCCCGTCTTCTCCAGCAAGGAGTACCGCTTCCCCGTCGACGTGGGCTGGGTGCCGCCGCCGGGCCGCTTCCGCACTGTCGGCAAGGTCTCCGCGACGGACGGCGACGGGGACCGCGTCGTCTTCTCCCTGGGCGCGCCCAGCCGGCTGGTCGTGATCGTGCCGCAGACGGGCGAGCTGCTGCTGGCCGGCGACCCGCCGCAGGAGGACACCGACTACGAGATAATCGTCGAGGCGCACGACCTCCGCTCCCCCAGTCGCAGTGCGGTCGAACCGGCGCGCGTCTTCCTCCAGTTCAACGTGCCGCCCCCGGTCCAGCAGGATCGAGAGCTCCTGGCGATATCTGAGGAAGAAGAACACATCGACGACATCGAGAAAGAGTTCGAACCCGGCCCCGACCCGGAAGAAGTGGCTGAAGTCGTGCCGAGCGTGCACCGCATCACCAAGCGCCGCGTGACGCGCGCCGTGCGGCCCACCAAGAGGATAGAGTTCACAGAGGCAGACGGCGAGACCGAGGGCCGCGTCGTCTTCCAGCTGGAGAAGGAGACGGAGCGCGAGACCTTCAAGATCCGCGACGAGAACCCCTGGGTCACCGTCGAGCCCAATGGCGCCGTCCGCGTCAAGAAGAAGTGGGACTACGAGGAACTCGGCCCGGAGAAGACTATAGACTTCTGGGTCACCATCACCAACGCCGCAGCAGCTCGTAAGTACTTCCGATCATTTTTAATTTCTTCCTCCATACAGATTCTCTCCTGCCTGGCTTGAACGGGGGACGTTCATGAAATTCACCAAAAATTTCAGCTTCCAATTTAAATGGGTGAAAAAGGTTTATTTATGTTTGTCACTTGTGGAAAAATGAAGTCTGTAACACTGCATGTAATGTAAAACACAAAAACCCTCAATGGCTAAGTGCAAAAAATCGTAGGTAAACATCACAGTACATAGCAAATCCAATTTACAACAATTATCTGTTCACTTTTAAGAGTTCACAAAACAGAGTTCCCTATCTAAGTCAGCCCTGGATGATGATACACTACCGGCCATTAAAATTGCTACACCACGAAGATGACGTCCTACAGACGAGAAATTTAACCGACAGGAAGACGATGCTGTGATACGCAAATGATTAGCTTTTCAGAGCATTCACACAAGGTTGGCGCCGTTGGCGACACCTACAACCTGCTGACATGAGGAAAGTTTCCAACCGATTTCTCATACACAAACAGCAGTTGACCGGCGTTGCCTGGTAAAAAGTTGTTGTGATGCCTCGTGTAAGGAGGAGAAATGCGTACCATCACATTCCGACTTCGATAAAGTTCGGATTGTTGCCTATCGCGATTGTGGTTTATCTTGACATTGCTGCTCGCGATGGTCGAGGTCCAATGACTGTTAGCAGAATATGGAATCGGTGGGTTCAGGAGGGTAATACGGATCGTCATGCTGGATCCCAACGGCCTCGTATCACTAGCAGTCGAGATGACAGGTATCTTATCCGCATAGCTGTAACGGATCGTACAGCCACGTCTCGATCCCTGATTCAACAGATGGGGACGTTTGCAAGACAACACCATCTGCACGAGCAGTTCGACGACGTTTGCAGCAGTATGGACTATCAGCTCGGAGACATGGCTGCGGTTAGCCTTGACTCTGCATCACAGACAGGAGCACCTGCGATGATGTACTCAACGACGAACCTGGGTGCACGAATGGCAAAACGTCATTTTTTCCGGATGAATCCAGGTTCTGTTTACAGCATCGTGATGGTCGCATTCGTCTTTGATGACATCGCGGTGAACGCACATTGGAATCGTGTATTCGTCATCGCCATACTAGTGTATCACCCGGCGTGATGGTGGTGGGGTGCCATTGGTTACACGTCTCGGTCACCTCTTGTCCGCATTGACGGCACTTTGAAAAGTGGACATTACATTTCAGATGTGTTACGACCCGTGGCCCTACCCTGCATTCGATCCCTGCGAAACCCTACATTTCAGCAGTATAACGCACGGCCGCATGTTGCAAGTCCTGTACGGGCCTTTCTGGTTACAGAAAATGTTCGACTGCTGCTCTGGCCAGCACATTCTCCAGATCTCTCACCAACTGAAAACGTCTGCTCAATGCTGGCCTAGCAACTGGCTTGTCACAATACGCCAGTCACTACTGTTGAGGAACTGTGGTATCGTGTTGAAGCTGCATGGACAGCTGTACCTGTCCACGCCATCCAAGCTCTGTTTGAATCAATGCCCAGGCGCATCAAGGCTGTTATTACGGCCAGGGTTGGTTGTTGTGGGTACTGATTTCTTAGGATCTATGCACCCAAATTGCGTGAAAATGTAATCACATGTCACTTCTAGTACAATATATTTGTCCAACGAATACCCGTTTATCATCTGCATTTCTTCTTGCTGTAGCAATTTTAATAGCCAGTAGTGTATATAACCAAGTGGGCAAGAGCTGTTCTTCTTTCTTCCGTCCGTTGTCGTCCGGTAATTGGCGGATTATATTCTGCCGGCAACTGGCCGAGGCGGAGTAGGTATCTTCATCCTCAGCGCTGGTGGAACTCGCCTAAGTGGCCAGTCTCTATGGCACTGGCACCAGCTCGCATCTTTGCGCCTGGGGTGCTTTTGCCCTGACTGTCTTGTTCGGATGGCGCAGTAAAGTTCTCAAAGTTGCAATGATGAATTCGCATCCGAAGTGCCTGAAAAATAATTGTGTGATGCGACCTTCCAGTCAAGCCCACTTCTTGGAACAACACTTCAATGCTAGCTCGGTGAACAACGATTCCGTGGATTAGTTTCAACTAATCTTGCATAGGATGCATCTAGAAAGCTGTGATATAGTCTTTTTGATTTTATAGATCACATATGACTCTGTTCCGTACCGAGAAACACTCCCTTCACAACACTTCCTGCAGAGGTTACGTTATTTTGACGTCACAAAAAAAATTGCATTTAGCGAGATGCGAGCCCATACGTCACGACACTAGAAACCACGACGTTATTCACTACACTTTCTATCCAATACTTTACTTAACAGAACAACGTTACACAAGTACATGACACTAACATATGAACAACAAAATGATCATTTTATGCATTTTTGTGCAATGCAACGTATCATACTTGAGTCTTAAGTACCGATAATTGTGGGAACACACCTTTCTGTTTATTTCATCAATCTCTGTGTGTGTAAAATGTCATCTTGTGATATTTTTCTCCTTTCCTCGCCAACATAGGCTCTCTCGAAGGCTTATGACGTTGATGCGTTATTAATTGACACTTAATGGTAATGGTAACGTGTGCGTGATAAATTTTCAATGCTCCGTTACCTTGAAACGGCATACTGCAAATTATAATAAAATCGTGTTTCATGCTTAATTTGTAAATTATTGACGATAACAACTCACTCCTGAGAGAAAACTCTTATATAATGCCATTAACCGTCGATAAATCATTCCAGACATTTAATTACAGTAATAATTATAATAAATCATTCCAAAAATTACCTGTCTTTCTGAGTCTCCTATAGATGTACATGAAGTCTTGTGAGAGGCCCGTATCGACCGCTGACGAAAGTCGGTAGCCGATCATACGATTCTCGATACTGAGCGTGACGTTAAAATGACGTCACATTTGCAGTAAGTAGTGTGAAACGGGTGCTACCCTTCCGTATCTTAGGAACAGTAACAAACCTACTGCTTTGTTTATGAAGAAGCAATTCTTGTTTTGCTTTGTGCTACTGACGGAGAATTACGCAAGTATTCGATTCTTTCATCCTTCAGCAATGCCACGGTCACAAACAATGTATAGAAAACTAGATAAACACGTTTTCAGACGTTAGTGAATGCAAGACATGTGAAACAGCAAGAAACCAGCAATGAGAAATAGATTTACAGTGACTCTCTGCAATTGAAAAGTCATTTGAAGACCTGGTAAAAGAAAGAAGGCGGAAAACAAGAAACCAGAAGAGGAGTTTGTAGGGGTAGAGGACCCTGAGAACAAATATGGGGTCTTCTGAAGAGATGACATGAGAAGAAAACGTTAGACTGAACTTTAAATAGCATTTACTGAAAATTTTGTTTTTTAAAGTTAGTGTACCTTTTTCTCAGAATATGTGCAGGCGAGAATTATGAAATTTTGTGCAATTATTATGTATACCCGATAAAAGTAGTCTCAAGAGTAAATTTTGAAATTCTAAGTATAAACTGAGATATGGGTAAAGTGATTGAATTTTGCATCAGTTTTATATTATACCTACATAATTATAATTAGAAAGTCATTAAAATTTTCCTCTTCGATATATTTAAAAGACTTCGCCAGAAAAGCTTACAATATGCAAAGAGATTAAACAGAAAATTTCTTTTAGAAATCTTTTGCATAGTTTCCCAGATAAAGGAACATATATCACTTTTTGAGAATAAAATTTTTAAGTTCCTTAAAAAAAGTGAAATACATATAATCCAAGAAACTTACCAGTAAATTTGTTGGTTGGTTTGAAGATTAAAGGGGCCAAACTGCATAGGTCATCGGTCCCAGTAAATGTGTTGATATCACGTAAAGAATGATACAAAATTTCATTGCCGTATCTTTCTAAATTGTGGGTTTGGTGCATCTTTCAAGTAGTGCATTCTTTTTTCCATGAACATCCCCCGTTAAAGCGAACTACATACATCGCATTATCATCTACTTAATAAGATGTGTGTGGAAGGAAATCTACCAAATTGATAAGTTTGCTTTCTGTATGTGATTTTCAGGACCGGGCAATGTTGGATAATTGAACCGAAACAAAGAGAAATTTGAGATTTCTTTCCTGGAAATCCTTTTTTTTCGGCTTCAATTACCTACCATTCCTCATTTTTTTCTCCATGTCACAACTTGATCAACGTCCTGCCGAGACTTGAAAGTGAACCAATCCACAGATAAAGTTTTTCAAGAAAAATAATTTCATCTTACTCTGAAGGTTTTCACCGTTGCTGCCCTAGTTGCTCGTGAATCTTCCGCGTTATATGGTCGTGATCCGTCAGACTTAATTCCTCCAGCCGTTTCATCAAGATGTACGTTGGACATCTTCATTAGTGCTCCTGGTTAAGCTGAGTCTTGGTGTCTCAGCGGAACCGGGACCATCTCTCTCGATGTCCGGGGAAACATCACAAACGAAAAATTTCATGGACCACGACTGTACAACACAGAAGATTCACAGGCAACTAAAAGTAATCTCGGCCTTAAGGTGTACTTGGAAATTTTGTACACGTATGCAATACGTCCGGTAAAGCTACCTCACTCATATAAATCACTCATGATGCCCGCGTCGCGAAAACCACCAGCAAAAATAGTGACCCGACTCCCACAGATGGTGGCTAATTCTAACATTACTACTATCCAATCGATATTGTGACTGCTTTTCAAGATGCGATACAACGACGATCGAACGGTGAAAAGGAGAAAAATAGCTAAAGCTTTAGATGTAACTGATACAGAAATAAATATTTTTTAAAAAAAAGTAGTCTTCAGGAAGCTACGGGAAAAGATAGCTATTGTTGACCCGTTACCCAAGAAAAAGCTTGATGCTAATACATGTAGATAAAATGGTGTAGTCCGTTATTTCATCCACATTTTTAACGTATTTTTCCCCGCGTTACGAATATAGTCGGCCATAAACCAATACAGATCCATGAAGTTACACTTCAGGGAAAAAAGATAACGACGCACCACGAAGGAGTTTAGCAAATTGGTCGCAAATTGATATTCATACAGTTATCGACGGAAAACGCAAAATTGTAAACTATAGTGGCCGATGGATGAATGTGTGACGCTGCAGCGCAATTTCACCGCGCAGCTGGCTAGGATAGTAAACAGGGGACCTGTCAATACCAGGACATAAAGTCTTTGTATATTTCATTCTGTGTACTCGGCTACACTGTAATTATGCATCCCACAGGCGTGTGAACAATATACACAGGTCAACAAAATTCTTGTCCGCCCCCGGTAGCTGAGTGGTCAGCGGGACAGAATGTCAACCCTCAGGGCCCGGGATCGATTCCGGGCTGGGTCGGAGATTTTCTCCGCTCAGGGACTAGGTGTTGCGTTGTCCTAATCATCATCATCATCATTTCATCCCCATCGACGCGCGAGTCGCCGAAGTGGCGTCAAATCGAAAGACTTGCACCTAGTGAACGGTCTATCCGACAGGAGGCCGCAGTCACACGACATCTACATTCAACAAAATTCTTCTCGGTCTATGACCGTAATCTCAATGTTTAAAACTTACGACGTTTCGGCCAGTATCGCACGAGGCCTTCCTGACGGTGTAATTTATGTTTTTTGCAAAAAAAAAAAAAAAAAAAAAAAAAAAAAAAAAAAAGAGATACACTATGATGAAGGCTACTTTCAATAGCGGCCGAAACATCTTAAGTTTTACACGTTCAGAGTGCGGTTATAGATTCAGAACAATTTTATTGACGGTGACAATGGCTGAGGAAGCTTACGCTTACAATACACGCAGAGGTCAGCGTTTGAGAAAATGTGTGGAGTTGGGCGCAAAGAAGTTGGTTAGAGTAATCGGCGAATCGCTCGACATTTGAATAGGAACGATGCCACTGTCCGATGATGTTGGCAGGATTGGGGTGTTGCTACACACTAGTGACATCAAGGAATCGACACAGTAAAACCTCTGCTCATACACATTTATTTTCACAACGTCCATTTACACTGAAAAAGTTATGTATCCGCTGCAGAGGGCTGCACAATCTACAGTCTTAACACAACACCAACAGATGGTGTAAGACTCTTTATTCCCCGACAATAGGGAACCATGGTCGAGCACAGCGTCAAGAAGGAAGCGAACGACCTCTAGAGTCGACAGAACGAGGGGACCGAGCAGTCATCAGAGAGGCACTCAGCGCCCCAGATTCGTCATCACTGATGCGACGTGCAACTGGTGCTTCGTTGACCACAAGGACCATAAAGAAGCGGCTCACATAAAAGGGGCGTAGATGAGGGCGCCCTTGCGTCGAATAGTATTAACCTCCAGCAGAAGTTCGATATCAGCGCACACGCCACTGCAGAGTGAGAATTTCATTTTGGAAACTCCGCCGGCCGGAGTGGCCGTGCGGTTCTAGGCGCTACAGTCTGGAACCGCGTGACCGCTACGGTCGCAAGTTCGAATCCTGCCTCGGGCATGGATGTTTGCGATGTCCTTAGGTTAGTTAGGTTTAACTAGTTCTAAGTTCTAGGGGACTAATGACCTCAGAAGTTGAGTCCCATAGTACTCAGAGCCATTTGAGCCCCCCCCCCCCCCCACCCACCACCCCAACAACTCCTTGAAGTTTGAAATGGTATATTTCAAGCAGCCTGTATTTGTGCAATCTCATGTGGATTCTAAGATCGTGTGGTGCTCGGGAACTAATGATTGATGACCAAGAATATTGTAATGAGTAAAAATTTGTACATGGCTGCACGTTCAGAGACCGTGAATAGTTACAATTAAAAGAAAACAGCCCTCGGTCACTAATTTTTAACGAATTAACCGGATTTCGACACTGCTAGGAGTGTCTTCCACAGAATTTAAACCAAAGAATGGTCAATAACATGGTCACAGAATTATGACTAAAAACGTATGATACAAATTACAAGTACGGAATTATCGTGAAAGACTGGCAGTACTATATGTCATTTATAAAATAATGAATATGCCAAAAGGGCATTAGTCACAAAGAAATTTAAGATAAAAAAAGAAACTGATGGCGAGCACTAAGGGCTGCTCGTTACTTGCGTCTGACTAATGCCCTTTTGGCATATTTATTATTTTATAAATGACATATAAGTACTGCCAATCTTTCACGATAATTCCGTAGTTATAATTTGTATCATACGTTTTTAGTCATAACTCTGTGACCATGTTATTGACCATTCTTTGGTTTAAATTCTGTGGAAGACACTCCTAGCAGTGTCGAAACCCCGTTAATTCATTAAAAATTAGTGACCGAGGGCTGTTTTCTTTTAATTGTATTGTAATGAGTATTAACGATAGACTGCCTCTAGAAATCGTTTTACTAATTTTGCGACTGGACAAATAAAACAAAATTAGTTCTCATCTTAAAATATCACGATTCTCATTATGCTTAAGCATTTGAATCAACTCACTTGGTAAATTGTTATGCACTGTTTATTGCACAAGCGTTAGAGCTCACGACCGATGGAGAATAAACCAATTGGGACGAAGTCTACAAGACGCGAGGCAAGTCAGTTACGAGAATTGGGGGCAGATGCACTGGACTTTCATATGTAAATCACACGTAGCATCATTGCGTGTCCTCGCCTACATGTTGTGGTAGACGATATTTCGAACATTCATTCCGCTGCCTGCTGCAGTAGTGTTACAACTTGACGCAAATACCGCATATATTTTTTAAAAAATATGAAATTCCTTAGTATAACGAGCCAAACAGGAATGTTACAATCATCCTCGAATTCTTTTGATTAAAATCACACCGGATAATAGCATTCACTGTAGCAGAGAGTCCATGGAATGCCCCTCTCTCCGGAACGGCAGATATCAGCACAGGTCCCCCAGAATCTCGTGACGCATGTCAGAGTGGAAACCGAACGCTGCACTTTCCACCTGGAGAGTCGTTAAAAGTTTTATTGCTAAAGTTTCTCCAATAGCCTGACGGTCATGGAGGGACTCAGCATATTTAAATTTAAAAGAAGTATCCAGCGTAATCGACAGTTAGAGGAACGGTCCTGGCGTATCCGTACGGAAAGTGAGATACGGGATTTATGGAGTTAATATTGTGCCCCGTGGGCCGCGCCGCGGGTATTACAGGAAGTCGTAAGTTTCTGCGGCGTCCGGGCGTCTCTTCCCTGCCTTCCGAAATGTGAGAGCTTTATCGTCCGGTCCTGGAGTAGGCGTTCTCGCCAAGTCTCTGCGGCAATTTATGCGCTTTATTTCGAAGTTTGAAGAAAAAGTTATTTAAATGCGGTGCAGAGTTTCTCTTGGATTTATCAACGGTGGAACTTTGGCGTTCACTAAGCTGCAATAACCCCCGTTGTCAATTTCTTCTCAAATTACTGTCTCCACTGAAGTGAGGTTTACCTGCGATATCGCGTGCAACTGGCTTTGTTCCTTGCTGAACGCTTCATGAGTCTGAGTTTCCTGGTCTTAGAAGCATAAAATGAATTTGTACGCTAGTAATGTGCAATCTGTGTCCACACAGGATGTTTCACGATACACGTCTATAGGGTGTAGGTCTCAATAGATCAAGTTTCACACAGGAATCCATGTCCAGAAACGTCATCCAACGAAGTTCAGAGTGTCAAAGTTATATTCGCCGGCGACCTTAAATGTATGTATATCAATGTGATTGCGTGATTATGTTACTAACTTGCAATAAGAGGCTCTGTACCGAAAACGAGCGAGTCGAAAGTGACGAGCGAAAACCGTTCTGATACCCCTGACAGTGGGATACATGTACCGGTATTGTTGTTGCTAATATTGTAGGGTAGGCAACTTTCAAGAGGTGGTGGTACGGACCAAAGCAATCAAAAAGTCGAGTAAGCATGGGATCTAAAATGCGTACCTTGAGGGCAATCTGGACTTGTTCAGTAGATCAGATGTGTTTCACACTAGCAGAGAAGAACAAATGCTCATATATCCTCCCGTCACGGAATCGCAGTATATATACATAAATTTACAGCGCCGGTGCCTGTAATTTTGACGCTCTGTAGCGTCGTTGTACGACGTTTCCGGACTTGGGTTCCTATCTAAAACTTGATATGCTAAGTCCCCTCTACAACCCCTAGAAGTGTGTAACATGCCGGCCGCGGTAGCCGAGCGGTTCTAGGCGCTTCAGTCCGAAACTGCGCGACTGCTACGGTCGCAGGCTCGAATTCTGCCTCGGGAATGGATGTGAGTGATGTCCTTAGGTTAGTTAGGTTCAAGTAGCGAAAGGCTATTTACAATTTGTACAGAAATCAGATGGCAGTTATAAGAGTCGAGGGGCATGAAAGGGAAGCAGTGGTTGGGAAGGGAGTGAGACAGGGTTGTAGCCTCTCCCCGATGTTATTCAATCTGTATATTGAACAAGCAGTAAAGGAAACAAAAGAAAAAATTGGAGTAGGAATTAAAATCCATGGAGAAGAAATAAAAACTTTGAGGTTCGCCGATGACATTTTAATTCTGTCAGAGACAGCAAAGGATCTGGAAGAGCTGGTGAACGGAATGGACAGTGTCTTGAAAGGAGGATATAAGATGAACATCAACAAAAGCAAAACGAGGATAATGGAATGTAGTCGAATTAAATCGGGCGATGCTGAGGGAATTAGATTAGACGCTTAAAGTAGTAAATGATTTTTGCTATTTGGGGAGCAAAATAACTGCTGATGGTCGAAATAGAGAGGATATAAAATGTAGACTGACAATGGCAAAGAAAGCGTTTCTGAAGAAGAGAAATTTGTTAAAATCGAGTATAGTTTTAAGTGTCAGGAAGTCATTTCTGAAAGTATTTGTATGGAGTGTAGCCATGTATAGAAGTGAAACGTGGACGATAAATAGTTTAGACAAGAAGAGAATAGAAGCTTTCGAAATGTGGTGCTACAGAAGAATGCTGAAGATTAGATGGGTAGATCACATAACTAATGAGGAGGTATTCAATAGAATTGGGGAGAAGAGAAATTTGTGGCACTATTTGACTAGAAGAAGGGGTCGGTTGGTAGGACATATTCTGAGGCATCAAGGGATCATCAATTTAGTATTGGAGGGCAGCGTGGAAGGTAAAAATCCTAGAGGGAGACCAAGAGATGAATACACTAAGCAGATTCAGAAGGATGTAGGTTGCAGTAAGTACTGGGAGATGAAGAAGCTTGCACAGGATAGAGTAGCATGGAGAGCTGAAGACCACAACAACAACAACTGAAATGAAAAATATTGAGATTGGAATCATTTATTTCGGAATATAAATTATCATCGTTTAATAATTCCACTACTGTGGAATAAACCAGAATGTGGAGAATAGCGAAGAGACAAACGAGGGGAAAAGAGAGAATGTAGGCACCTAGAGCTTCCTTTTAAGTGGTTACTTGTAAAATGAGCAGCTGAAGAGCGTAAACACTATTTTGAATCATTTTCGCTTGAAAATAATAATAGTTAATGCTGAACTTGAAGTGGGCAGGTATTACAGACTCTTTTGTCACACCATGAATTTGGGAAAAATTCAAGAAACAATGGATGGTTGATACGGTACTCGACAATGTTGTTACTGTATAATTACTACACGGACTTAACACATACGAGCCTGCGCTGTGCAGTCCACTTCCGTCAAGTGTACATATCAGGCAGCTGTATATTTTATGATATGAGAGCATTTGCTGGTGGAACAGTGGGAGAACAAAGCTAAGTTAATCGACTTAATCTAATGGCATCAAGGCGTAGTTCCCCGGAAAAAGAAGTAGTCGTCTGGCATTAAGTTTCCTTAACTGTAATAAATGTGCGTGTAGCGTGGTAACTTATTTGTGTTGTTTGATGACGAGAGAAGGTCAAGGTTGGAACCTCTTGTCGGCAAAACAGCCTACTACTCTCGAATAACAGTAACGCGTCCGCCAAGCTTAACGTTACCATCCAATGAACGGATCACTAGTAAGTGTCTTATGCCTTCATTCCAAGAGACGCTACAGAGAGGTTTGGAATTTAATCCCGGACACTGGCGCAAAGCCTGGTGATCAGGAACTTTGCAGCATCATCTTTCGTCCCCATAATACGGTTGGTAAAAATTACACCAGCACTGTTAGATATGGCTACCCAGGAGATGAGCACCATGGCACAGGCGTGTTATCGACCTCGGCTAGATGGTCATGTCTTTGCCAAGCAGTGTGTTGGGAAATTGAATACGGATAGTAATTGAAGTTGCCAAGATTGTAAAATGTCCATATTTCAGCTGGCCATGGAGGCATGGCAACAACTTCTACACAGATTTTCGCAATTCAGAATCCGATGATCGACATTTGTTGTTCTATACTAGTAAGGAATAGGACACCCACGGTATGCGCTTGCAGTAGCCACCGGCAGGATAATACAAAGTGCACATGTGTATCAGGCAGCACTCGCCACAGGGAGGAAAGATTACAGTAGACACACCCATGTTTAACCTTCGCGTACTTCAGGAAGGAACTTAGCACACGTTTCGAAGATCAGTATGTACCGTCATATGGACTGGAAGCAGCGTAGTTACTGGACCAAATGACAGATACTCCCAAACAACAGAATCGAGATTCCTCCTTTTCGTCGTTACTACGGAAGAAAGTTGATAAAGTCCGGAATGACGGTCTTCTAGAATAGAACAAATTATCTAAGCAAAGCGATTGCGGTGACGCTGCTCAAATGAACTAGGAGAACATAACTTTGTGCGTCTGCCATACTCCACTAAGCATTAATTGAGTACGGTGTGTGTTACTATAATCTACCTTTATCTTTTACAAATTACATACATAACAAAACATCATTGCATTCTCGTTCACTTACATAACACTGAAGTGTCCGACAGATGTCGAAAACAACATGGAAACAATCATTCGTCACGTCGTCTTGGATACTTTTCATTGGCCTTCGAGATTTTCAATAAGGTATAAGCCCTCCGGGAGCTTTTATCACCGTCTGAGGCCTACGTGACAAAAAGTGGTTCAAATGGCTCTGAGCACTATGGGACTTAACATCTGAGGTCATCAGCCCCCTAGAACTTAGAACTACTTAAACCTAACTAACCTAAGGACATCACACACATCCATGCCCGATGCATGACTCGAACCGGCGACCGTGGCGGCCGCGCGGTTCCAGACTGAAGCGCCTAGAACCGCTCGGCTGTATCACAGGAAATCTCGACTCGTGAATAACACGTATCAGCCGTGACGAAGGTGCTAGTTGATAGGGTGGTGGCAGAACTGAATGCGAGCAGTGAGATGTTGCCGTGTTAATTTGGGTACTCGAATAGGACGTCTGGGTCGTAAGTTTCTTTCTCGTAACCTGTTTCTTAGAATCTGATCGGATACACTAACTTCAGTGGATATTGTAAGATTATTTTGTAGTGCTCTGGTAGTAACTGCAAGGCAGAGATGGTCGGATATCGGTCTTCACGTGGGGCTATGCTCGTAAAGCACCATGACCTTGTTCAACTCGCCTTGTGTGCAGACGCGTCCCCCTGTACCGTATCCATAACCTACGGAAGACATATGTAGAGACATTGGCATCTGCATCAAGATGACGGAAAGTCCATCAGCCTTGGATCAAACAGACTGCGCTTGCCTCATGCAAAATGGTTCAAATGGCTCTGAGCACTATGGGACTTAACATCTAAGGTCATCAGTCCCCTAGAACTTAGAACTACTTAAACCTAACTAACCTAAGGACAGCACACAACAACCAGTCATCACGAGGCAGAGAAAATCCCTGACCCCGCCGGGAATCGAACCCGGGAACCCGGGCGCTGGAAGCGAGAACGCTACCGCACGACCACGAGCTGCGGACTGCCACATGCACTGCATTAAGATTTCGCATTGTACGTGCTTGGTTGGATACGACGTCCACAAATGACGATTGTCGTCGTCGTCCGTGTTGCTCACTAGGGAACACCGAGACACCGGTACTCACTTCTTTCTGAGGGAACACCTGTAAGGCATAGCACAGCCGACAGATGGTGAACGACTTTAGTTGTTGCATGCACTGAAGGCGAAGATCTCAAGCTGTGCAATACGACTACAGGTATCGCCTGTGTCGAAGTAGATTTAACATACCGGATATTGATACACATGTTCGTCTAATTCATTTGGACTGTGTAGATCCCAAAGGTTCCCTCAGACAACGGGAAGAAACACACCGTGGTGGCTGTAAAGATCAAGCATCCGCGAAATCAGAGACTGGAGGAAAATAAACAAACATCGGCCAAGGTTGGCCGAAACGGACTAGATGGTGCTCGTGTAAGACTACATTTGGGCGGAATGGACTGAGAAACGCTGCTGCTGGAACTGATGATGAGGAGTGTATATGGTAAGAAAGAGGCGCTGTTGGTGGCGTACCTTCAGGGCTGTAGCGTTCGACTGCCAGCCCCTAGTACTGGTAATGGAGGCGCAACGGCACGGCTCGGATGTCGAACACACTGCCGCCGCGCCGCCGCTGCCCTGGCCCGTGCTATCTGCAAAATAAACGAGCCCACGCTCGCAGGGCCGGAAGTGATGAATGGAGGAGAGCCGGTGCGAGTTCCGTGGCGGAATACCCCTATTGCAGAAAAGATGTGGAACCAGAAAATACGTTGCTTGCCTACCACACAACTCACAGTGATATAAACAGCGTGATTCCTTTTGTAAAACGATGACATTGTTGGAGAACAGTGATTGTCGTGTCATGAAAAATGTTTTTGCGTGCAGCAGCAACTTGCCACAGTTTGGGTTGCACTGATTTATTAAAAGAAAACCATCGTCGCCGGTTTTGAGTTTATAAATTCAACTTTAAATTGTTACATGTTTTCTTTTTTTTTCAGAACGTTGATAAAAAACTGAGGTGACAAATGAAATTACAATGAAACCCAGACCATTTCCTGCTTACAGGCGTTGATAAACAATCAACGGGGACCGTTGAAAATGTGTGCCCCGACCGGGATCTACTGCTTACATGGCTCCAACTGAGCCACCGAGGACACAGAGTACAGTGCCACTAAGCGTAAATGTCGCGTGACTAGGGCCTCCCGTCGGGTAGACGGATCTCCGGGTGCAAGTCCTTCGATTTGACGCCACTTCGGCGACTTGCGCGTCGATGGAGATGAAATGATGATGATGATTAGGACAACACAACACCCAGTCCCTGAGCGGAGAAAATCTCCAACTCAACCGGGAATCGAACCGGTCCCTTAGGATTGATATTTTGTCGCGCTGACCATTCAGCTACCGGGGGCGGACACAGTGTGATTGCAGGGATTTTATCTCTGGCACGCTCCCCGTGAGACCCACATTTGCCGGCCGCGGTGCCCTAGCGGTTCTAGGCGCTTCAGTCCGGAACCACGCTGCTGCTACGGTCGCAGGTTCGAATCCTGCCTCGGACATGGATGTGTGTGATGTCCTTAGGTTAGTTAGCTTTAAGTAGTTCTAAGTTCTAGGGGACTGATGACCTCAGATGTTAAGTCCCATAGTACTTAGAGCCATCTGAACCAGACCCACATTTCTAACTTAGTGTCCACACACTACATTTGTAGTGCCCCTGCCCACTATACTCATTACTGTCGACAGTCAACCTACCGATTCCCGTAAGAGTTTGAGCAATGTGTGTGCATCCGCACGCAAGAAGATCATTGGCTGGTAAGCAGCTAATGGTCTGGATTTCATTGTAATTTCATTCTTCAAGAGCTGCAAGATCACCAATGATATCTTTTCTTCCTGACATGTCCGAAAGAACAGATACCATCTTCATTTATCAGGTGACAAAAGTCATGGGATAGTGACATGCAAATTTTCATACGGTGATTGTACTCAGGTGAGATATGTGAAAAGTTTTTCGACGTGATTGTGGCTGTGCAACTGGGATTAACAGTTCTGAGCCCGGAATGGTAATTGGTGCTAGACGCATGGGACATTCCAGTTCGGAAATCGTCGTGGAATTCAATATTCCGAGATCCGCAGTGTGTGTGTTGAGAATACTAAGTTTCAGGCATTGACTCTCACCACGAACAACGGAGTGACCCACGGCCTTTACTTAACGACCAAGAACAACAACTTTTGCTTAGAGTTGTCAGTGTAAAGAGAGAAGCAACACTGCATAAAATAACCGTGGGACGGACGACGAACGTGTCTGTTAGGACACGGCGGCAAAATTTGGCGTTAACGGGCTGTGGAAGCTGACGATCGACGCTTGTGCTTTTGCTAACAGCACGACATCACCTGCAGCGTATCTCCTGGGCTCCTGACCATATCGGTTGGACCGTAGACGAGTGGAAAACCCTACCCTCGTCAGATGAGTCCCGAATTCAGTTGGTAAGAGCAGATGGTAGGGTTCGACTGTTGCAGAGACTCCGCAAGCCATGTACCAAAGTTGTCAAAGAGGTCCTGTGCAAGCTGGTGGGGCTCTACAATTGTGTGCGCTGTGTTTACATGGAATGAACTGGGTAACTGACTGGAAATGGTTACGTTCTACTATTTGGAGACCATTTGCAGCCATTCATGGACTTAATGTTCCCAAACAACGATGGTATTTTTAGGCATTGCAGTGCGCCTTGTCAATGGGCCTTATTGTTCGCGATTGCTTTGAAGAAAATTCTAAACAACTGAAGCGAATGATTTGGCCACCCAGATCGCCCGACGGAAATCCAATCGAACATTTATGGGACATAATCTGGAGGTGAGTTCGTGCACGAAATCCTGCGCTGGAAACATTGTAGCAGTTATGGACGACTATAGAGCCAGTATAGCTCAATATTTCTGCAGGGGACTTCTAATGACTTGATGAGCCCATGTCATGTAGAGTTTCTGCATTACGCCTGGAATAAGGAGGTCCGACTTGATATTAGCTGGTATCTCATCACCTTTGTTACCTCAGTGTGCTATATCAGTCTTCCTAGGATGAACAGAAATTAGCTATTTCAAATGTCGGTTGATTTCCTCATTATGCCTACCACAGCCTCGACGAATTCAAAGAAAGAAAGAAAGACATAATTTCCACCAGGCTGCTTTTTTTTAAAAAAAAAAAATAGGTGCTTCACTGCACGTGCCTAGTAATAAATAATACATGTTAGAAAGATGTCTCCACACCTATTTTTACACTCGATAATGGGCTGTAAATTGAAAATGGACAGTAGTACTAAATACAGTGCTGATTTGAAACATATTTCTTTTTTTTTTTGAGACTCAAAAGTACGACGGTGAAATAACATTTGAAGCATTTGTGTTCAACATCTTTTTCAAACGAATAACGTTTAGTGTGTTTTCATAGTCAGTCACAGTAGTGTTTATTAATATTCACGTTCGTCACTTTACAGTACAAGTTATCGAGACGCACTATATGTTTCATTAAAAACTCCTATGTTTATTTCAAAACACCAGTCTCAATGTAATTTGACAGTAACATACGCCATATTTTCTTGATTTGCCTTATCTCTGTCCCGTACAAGTTTATTTATAAGTGGTGGTACTGCGGACAGTTTGGGCCACTTAAACTAAAATTGATATGAAAAGCTTACTGTCGTTTTGAAATAAATAACACTGCATAAAACCCTAATTTGAACATTTGGTTGTGTGTAAATGTCGGAACAAAGATTTCTAACCAAAACGACACACAGTAAGAAAAGATATTCTGCGACTTACAACTCCACTTGGTAACAGAAGTGTCTGGTTGTCTGGGCCGCAGAACAAAATAAATGTTTTTATTAAAAAAGGTGGTTTAAATAAAAAAGTCTATTTGTATATCAAATGTGCTATATAATAAAAGAAACTGAAATACAATCTTAGTACAGAAACCTTAATTTTACTGTGGAAACCAATATATTTTGGCACTTTTACGCGTTGCAAATCAGCTAACAGTACTTGTCTAATTACGTAAAACACAACATACGTTGGCTGTCTAATGGCACACCCGGGAAATACTAAGTGGTTCATACATCTCGCTAGCCTATAGGCAAAAATGACACATTTCACGGGATAGAGCATATCTCCAAGTTCCAGTTCGTCATACACGCCGTGGCGTAGATGCAAGCGCACCACGATGGGGACAGGCGAGTCGGAACACGGAGACAGATCATCCGCTCCAACATTGCATTCTAATGTCAGTGTTGTCGCGTCAAGTTAGTTCGCGCTTTGCAGGTAGGCAACCCAGTGAACAGATTTCCAAAGCTGGCGGCTGTCGTAGCGCCTTTTGGTGAAGCAGCAGCAGCGATTTCTGTCAACTGCACGCACGTACTGAAGTTCGCCGAATGACAAACAGCGCCCATACCGAGCTCGTGTAATTTGAGCTAAAAGTCTCGAGAGATGTTCTATCCACTGACACAGGCCTATTTTCTGCATGTCGTGTAGTTTTCACGAAAGCCCCACCCTCCGAAGCTCCAGAGGTACTTCAGATAATGGGACATATTCGAGAGGTCAGTTCGTGCATAGAATCCGGCACCGGCAACACTTTCGCAACTATGGACGTCTATAAAGGTAGCATGGGTCATTATTTCTGCAGGGGACTTCCAACGACTTGTTGAGTCCACGCTACATCTAGTTGCTGCACTACGCCGGATCAAAGCAGGTCCGACACGATATCAGGATATCCCATGACTTCTGTCACCTCAGCGCATATCTGCATCGCACCATCTGTGATGTTCATATACATGTAAATCCATATTCCGCAAACCATCTTACATAGCTGTTTTCATTTAATATAAGCGAGTCCAACACGTAGTCTTGAACCGAAGATTTGAGTGGTAGGGAATGACAGGCTGGGATTTTAGCAGCTGATGATGCTGAGCCGAACGTCATTTACTAAACTCAATTGCGACAGTAATGTCGGAGGATACAGTGTAGATTCCATGGTGGCTGCGGGGCCACCAACTTGGGAGGCGACGTCGGGCACCATTCATATCCCAGTAATGATTTACTGACTCCTTCCCGTAACAGAGATCAGTATCAGAACCTGGGCCCAATTACAACTTGACTACCTTTGAAATACGACAGACAACACGACGAAACTGGAGCCTTTGTATCACAGATACGTGGGTAATCCCAAAAGTAAGGTCTCCTATTTTTTTATAAGTACAAAGACCCATTTATTTTTTACAATGGTTTACATCAGTTTACAGCTTGAACATTTAGATATTTTTCGACATAATCACCATTACTGTCGTTGCATTTTTGTAGATATTGTGGCAGGTTTTGTATCCCCATGTCATACCAGCTAGCAGTCATGCTGTTCAGAAAGTTATGAACCTCTTCTTTCACCTCGTCATGGGAGCTGAATCGCTTTCCGGCCAAATATCCTTTTAACCTAGGGAACAGGTGATAGTCACTGGGAGCCAAGTCAGTACTATAAGGTGGGTGGGTGGTTGTGTTCCACTGAAACTGTTGCAGGAGAGTAACGGTTTACCGAGCGAAGTGTGGGCGATGGTTGTCATGGAGAGTGTGTACACCCTTGCTCAACATTCCCCTTCTCCGGTTCTGAATTGCCCGGTTGAGTTTTTTCAGGGTCTCACAGTCCCTGTCAGCGTTAATTGTGGTCCCAGCGATTCAGCTCCCACGACGAGGTGAAAGAAGAGGTTCATAACTTTCTGAACAGCATGGCGGCGAGCTGGTATGACATGGGCATACAAAAACTGCCACAGCGTCTACAAAAATGCATCGACAGAAATGGTGATTATGTCGAAAAATAGCTAAATGTTCAAGATGTAAACTAATGTAAACCATTGTAGAAATAAACAGGTCTATGTACTTACAAAAAAATAGTAGACCTTACTTTTGGGATTACCCTCGTATTTTGAAAAAAGTTTACTTTTAAAATTCTATAAATGTAATATTTACCAATTTTCGTCAGTCTTTTAAAACATAGAACACTGTATAATCGACAGATTCGCATTTAATGAGAAATGTAAATCTGACTCCGAATTCTACCGTTACATGAAAAGTTAACTTCAATTATGTAACAAAAACACCATTTAAAAGATCAGTATCAACAGTTTTAGCACGTTTACACTTTTAAATATTCAAAAGCATGGAAATTCCAATTACATTTAATTTATTCTCGCCGAAGAGAACCACCTTACAACAACAAATTACACTTTTAACAGACCATAACCATTTACACCACCTTTAATTGCTAATCACAACAAGACAACACAACAGTGAAGGAAGAGTATCCGACGCACCACTTTAACGGTATAGTGCTATGCACTGTACTTTCTCTATGCATAAGCATCGGCCCAACTAGTTGTTTCTCGTGCAGTAGAGTTTAATTAACTTAGCGTGCCTTAAGATATATTATGTAACATATCAGCTTAACAGCGCTAGATTTGCAAGGTTACCTCTTATGCTAGGTAACTAATTAGTAGATTAGTCTAAGAAATCGTAGTACACCACATCCAACTTGGAATTAGTGGGCAGCCATATTGGGCGCAAGCAAATTTCTTACACTCGTGCTTTGAACTGAACACACACTACCAATCAGTATCAAATGCTCACGTCGATTGTGCCTTATCATTGATTACCAAATCACCAGCTCCTTGCTCACGGAAAATGTTGCAAAACTGCCAATACACTTCCCGATATATTCCACCAAGATACGAAAGGCGTGAAAGAGCTTAAGAGGCCCTGCCGCAGTCCTGCGCTTTTATCGCGCCTGTGGCGCCGTAAAAACAAATATGAACAGAAGTCGCAAACACAATCTTGCGCGATCAACACACATGCATAAATCTGTAATTACAACCTGCCGCAGGAGTGTGAAACGTAGCTGTGGGACACTGATAGCAGTGGTCACAGAGAGGGAGAGAATTAACGACCCACATCTCGCTATCAAACTCAAGGCAGACAAACGGAATAACAGCAATAATATGCGTCAGCGCTGGAACAACTGACGTGAGCCCCACTTCCGTGCTAGCACGTTGCGTCAGACACAAACAGCACCGACCTTGTTCGGCACCTGTTGATGGTACACACGACTCACCACACCAAGTCCATAGTTAATTTGTGGCGTTTGCTGTCCAGGTGCTTCCACAGAAATCCAGTCTTGGTTGCTGCACACGCAGTAGCACCTCTTTTGACTAAGTTTTCTCTATCCAATAGTGAACAATCGCGAGAAACAGGGAAGCCAAGGAGCTCACACGAATAGCAACGCTAGGCAAAGTGTAAACTGCAGCCGACTCACAATTTCGTCTATCAGAGCGTGTGTACAGATAGCTACCACCAACTACGGCGAAGACGCCGAACTAAAACAATAGCAGAGGCAAGGTTCGACACAAATCTTATCAGTTCAACATAAATAAACGGTGTTCATTCAATAACCGGGTATCTGCCTTTCGCGTCAATGACCCCGTATACTATTACAATACCACTTCTATCAAACTAATAATTAAGAGAAAACTTACGGAAACAAAGGTGCAAATACTGCAGATCAGCGATGTGGTCACAGAAACCAACCATTAACATCTCGCCCTATTATGCCCGAGCAGTACTGTTCAACTTTCGCAATGAACAGCAAGATCTCACTTGCACAAAGTCAGAATCTGACTTGCTAAGTAGGCACATGTTGACTGTGACAGCCATCTCCGATTTCGGTGTTTGTTGTTAAGATTAAGCACTTTCAGGGCAGCCTCAATAGGTTAGGGTTACGAATGAACCAGCAGGTTTGAAACTGGACGCCAAACAAATGCGCTGCAACAGTAACAGATTTCTTAATAAATGCTTCTTGAAACATTAAAAAGTTTTGCTTGTCCTGCATCAACAAAATGTTAAAAGTAAAAAAACAATGGTGTTATTTAAAACGCGTAAAAATTCGGAGGCATTACTTTTCAGTCCACCCTTATAGTTGTTCGTGTTAAATATCGCAGTGTTTTTACGGGAGAGGCCTTGACAGCTTGATCCGACAACTGTGTATTTTACAGTGAAATGAATACCCCTAGCTGCATACAGACGTTGATATGTCAACGGGGACAGTTGAAAATGTGTGTCCCGCCGGGACTCGAACTTGGGATCTCCTGCTTACATGGCAGATGCTCTATCCATCTGAGCCACCGAGGACACAGAGGAAATGTCCGAAAGAACAGATACCATCTTCATATACATATGCAGTTAAGGTTCACCGGCCATTTGACCATCATCTTCTGTGCGGATGCACGAACAGTGCCCGAACGCTTACGGGAATCGGCAAAAAGCGGCGAGTTTAAGGTTCACCGGCCATTTGACCATCTTCTTCCGTGCGGATGCACAAACAGTGCCCGAACTCTTACGGGAATCGGCAGAAAGCGGCGAGTAATGAGTATAATTGCCAGGGGCACTATGAATATAGTGCGGGACCATAAGTTGGGAATGTGGGTCTCACGAGAGGCGTGCCAGAGGTAAGTCCCTGCAGTCGCACTATCCTCTGTTTCTACGGTGGCTCAGTTGGCCTCTGTAATAAAAAACTGAGTGAAATGGTCAACAACGAACTCGAACGGATGTCGTTTGACATCCTCAACGACCAAACATAACGATCAACAACGATCAAAATGGAAAAAAAAGATCGATAGAGCGTCTGCCATGTAAGCAGGAGATCCCGGGTTCGAATCCCGATCGGGGCACACATTTTCAACTGTACCCGTTGACTTATATCAACGCCTGTATAGAGCTAGGGATATTCATTTCATTGTAATTTCATTCTAACGAGCTGCATGGTCACCGATGGTATCTGTTCTTTCCGTGCTGTAGAATGTGCCTTAGGGGATCCCGACGCCAAGTCACATAATGTGTACGCCACACTAACGTCAAGGACATCATCGAATTTAGTGTTTCCCGGGTCTTGGTCCGGATTGGGACTGCATTGCGTTGGGGTAGCAGTTTTTCTGCTTGGCTGTAGTAGATCCTGCAGCATTTGCGATTCCTCTGGATTCGAGCTTTCAGGCTGTTCACTTTTACCCAATAGTGACTTACAAAAGTATTATTGAGAGTGAATAAGAGTAAGACAAGTTATGTAGCTCAACTCCTACGAAATGCGTGTTACGCCTATTTTTAGTCCACCCACAAAGGAAGTAGATTACAAGACCGATACTTGAATACTGCTCGTCTCTCTCGGCCTCTCGCCAGATAGGACTGTTAGATGGAGTAGAGAAAATCCATTGAACAGCAGCGCGGTTTGTCACAGGTCCATACAGTAAGCGCAAAAGCGTAACAGCAATGTTCACAACAATTCCACTGACAGACTCTACAAGAAATGCGATGTGCGTCATTGTGTGGTTTACTGTTAAAATTCCAAGGTAGTGCGTTCGGGTAAAAGATATTCAACATATTGCTCTCCCCTACGTGTATTTCGCGGAAAGGCCACGAAGACAACATTATGGAGATTCGAATCGCACTGACGCCTTCCGGGAAACATTCTTACTGCGCGTCATTCGCGACTGGAACAGGAAAAGAGCGACATGCAGAAAGTCCCCTTGCAAGTGACTTTATGGTCTGTAGAGTTTAGATGTAGATGTCAGAGTGACGTTTAGTAAGTAATGCAGCACGTTTCTTTCGCGGCCAGCTTCGGGTGAAACAGTGCAGAATTTGCTGCGGGACATCGTGGAATATGCCTCCCGCAGTCTCTCTCAGATTCATGAAGTTCCGATAGATGGCGGCGCTATACTTAACAACCGAAATGGTCTCTGTAACAGAGATGGATACCAAGTAGAGAGCTCTCATTGACTTTCTTTTGGCGGAAAACCACAGCATCGCAGATACTCATAGGCGCTTGCAGAATGTCTACAGAGACACGGCAGGGAACAAAAGCACAGTGAGCCATTGGGCGAGATGTCGCAACAGGGACGAGCAAACCTGTTCGATGTCTCGCTCACCGGCCGGTCGCTCACAGCTATGACTGCTGCAATGGTGGAACGTGTGGACACTCTCATTCGAGGTGATTGACGCATCACAATGAAATACCTTGCTGCTCAACTGGACGTGTCTGCAGTTGAGGTGCTCAAAGGTATCTGCCCGCAGAGTTTCTCGCCGCCCAAGCCTAACCGACCACAAAGAGCAGTGAAGGAGCATCTGTGCGGAATTGCTCGCGCGCTACGATGCTGATCGTGACAACTTTTTGTCGAACATCGTCATAGGCGATGAAACAGAAGTTTCTCACTTCGAACCGAAAAAAAAGGAAATCCTTGGATTGGCACCACACCACCTCACCGCCAAAGCAAAAGTTCAAATCCTCACCATGATGCGGTAAAGTCATGACGACAGTCTTCTGGGAGTCAAAATCCAGCCGCTATGGCCGAGCGGTTCTAGGCGCTTTATTCCGGAACCGCGCTGCTGCTACGGTCGCAGGTTCGAATCCTGCCTCGGGCATGGATGTGTGTGATGTCCTTAGGTTAGGTAGTTTTAAGTAGTTCTAATTTCTAGGGGACTGATGACCTGATATGTTAAGTCCCATAGTGCTCAGAGCCATTTGAACCATTTTTTGGGAGTCTAAAGAGGTTATTCTGGTTGATGACCTTCCTCATGGTTCAGCGGCGAACTTTGAAGTGTATTGTGCTAGCCTTAGGAAACTGAAGAACGACTTCAGCGCGTTCGTCACCACAAAAATGCAAACTAACTCCTCCTCCTCCTTGACAACGCAAGGCCTCACATAAGTCAGCGCACCCGAGAGGAGCTCACAAAAATTCATTGGACTCTTCTTCCTCATCCATCGTACAGCCCAAATCTGACACTTTCCGACTTCCATCTGTTTGACCCAATAAATGATGCACTTGACGGGAGGCAGAACGTGGATGATGGGGAGCAAGACGTTGGCTCCGACATAGACCAGCAGAGTGTGAGCAAACAGGCCCTCCCAGTGAGTTCGCGTGGGGCAGTGGTATTACAGTCCGCCCCCGGTAGCTGAGTGGTCAGAATGTCAATTCTTAAGGGCCAGGATTCGATTCCCGGCTAGGTTGGAGATTTTCTACGCTCGGGGACTTGCTGTTGGGTTGTCCCAATCAACATCATTTCATCCCCATCGACGCGCAAGTCGCCGAAATGGCGTCAAATCGAAAGACTTGCAACCTGCGAACGGTCTACCCGACGGGAGGCCCTAGTTACATTTACGAGGGGGGTTTGAAAAGTCCGCGGAAAAATAAAAACTACTTACGTGTTTGGGGTAAACTTTTTTTATTTTTCGACGTAGGCTCCTGTTAGACTTATACACTCCGTCCAACGTTGTCCTAATTTGTTGATCCCTTCCGAATAATAGGAATTGCCCAAGTCTGCAAAATAGCTATTAATTGCTGCAATCACCTCTTCATTTGAATAAAATCTTTGTCCCGCCAGCTCTTTCTTCAATTTGGGGAACAAATAGTAGTCCGAGGGAGCCATGTCTGGAGAATAGGGGCGATGTTAAACGAGTTGGAATCCTATTTCCATTAATTTCCGACCACAACTGGTGTGCTGGTCCATTGTCGTGATGGAAAAGGACTTTTATGTGGTCCAATCGCCGGCGTTTTCTTGCAGCTCTGTTTTTAAACGGTTCAATAACGTACCTGTAATAGTTTCATCCTTTTCCAGATAGTCTATGAGGATTATCCCTTGCGAATTCCAGGACAATCGCCATAACCTTTCCAGCTGAAGGACTGGTCTTCGCCTTTTTTTGGTGCAGATTCTCCCTTGGTAACCCATTGTTTAGATTGTTGTTTGGTCTCAGGAGTATGGTAATGAATCCGTGTTTCATCCACAGTGACGAAACGACGCTTAAAGTCCTGCGGATTCTTCCTGAACAGCTGCAAACCATCCTTGCAGCACTTCACATGATTCCGTTTTTAGTCAAGGGTGAGCAATCGCGGAACCCATCTTGCGGATATACTTCTCATGTCCAAATGTGTATGCAAAATGTTATGTACCCGTTCATTCGAGATGCCCACAGCACTAGCAATCTCACGCACCTTAACTCTTCTGTCATCCATCACCATATCATGGATTATATCAGCGATTTCTGGAGTCGTAACCTCTACAGGGCGTCCAGAACGTTCAGCATCACTTGTGCCCATATGGCCACTCCGAAAATTTTGAAACCACTTATAAACAGTTCTAATCAAAGGTGCAGAGTCACCGTAATGTTTATCAAGCTTCTCTTTAGTCTCCTGAGGGGTTTTGCCTGTCGTTTAATCAGCACACAAAATTCTTCTTCGTCCATTTTTTGACAATCACTCGACTTCCTTGAAACTTCCAGCCGGATTAAAACTGTGTGCCGGACCGAGACTCGAACTCGGGACCTTTGCCTTTCGCGGGCAAGTACTCTACCATCTGAGCTATCCAAGCACGACTCACGCCCCATCCTCACAGCTTTATTTCTGCCAGTACCTCGTCTCCTACCTTCCAAACTTAACAGAAGCTCTCCTGCGAACCTTGCAGAACTAGCGTTCAGAACGGGGCGTGAGTCGTGCTTGGGTAGCTCAGATGGTAGAGCACTTGCCCGCGAAAGGCAAAGGTCCCGAGTTCGAGTCTCGGCCGGGCACACAGTTTTAATCTGCCAGGAAGTTTCATATCAGTGCACGCTCCGCTGCAGAGTGAAAATCTCATTCTACTCGACTTCCTTGATTCAGACAAATGCCAAAAACAAAGAAATAGACAAATATGGCTGAAACATGTTGTGCGTTCTTTCCAAAGATGCTACTAACTAAACGTGACGTCGATACGCGCCGTTGGTGCCATCTCTCGGACTTTGCACGGACTTTTCAGACAGCCCTCGTAGTGGCATTACGCAGATTTTATGTTGGGAAATAGGATTTTTATCCAAAAGAGTGGGGAATAATAAGATGTATTGGAACCCTGAATAAAACCAACCCGATTTCAGAAAAAAATGTGTTGCATTTCTTTTCGAACGGCCTTCGTAGAACGGATCTTATAAGTACAACCAGTTAGCAAAGTGATTCGTAGTCATACTGTGTAACAGTGAGAAAAACTTTTGGCGTACCGTTTATATCACGAAGCAGTTCGCAGTAGTTATGGTAAGCAGTAGTACGGACGTGGGCAGCACCGTTAGTTAAATGTGTGTTTCTTCTTATTTATTTAGTTTCTGTAGCGACCCCTCGCCAGGGATTTGTGCGCAGTCTGGGCCGCAACCCCCGCCAGCGGCGCGTTTCCGGTGATTGCGGGCCGCGGTGATGTATGCCGGCCGTGGGTCCGCTTTTGTCCGGGAATGGAGCGCTGCCAGCGCGCGGATAACGCCGGGGGGACGCGGCTGAGCCGGCGGCGGCGACCGGCGCCGTTTCCGCCATTCGCCGCTCGCGCAGTTCGCCCGCGGGCCGCCAGGGGCGCCGCGGCTCTTGCAGCTCGCCGAAATGTCGGAGTGTGGCGCATTGATTCGAGAGGACTCGGAAAGCCGGGCTTACTTATTCAGTCCTGTCCCCTCTCAGCTTCCCATCTTGGCACTTGAACAAAGTTATCTCTGCAGGCACACAGATCCTTTATGTTAAGCGGTGCAGAAACTAGCAAGGCCCGTTAGCTCACTTCGTGCCCGAAATAAGTAGAATGTATGGCTACCCTCGGTATCGCCTGAGAGCTGGCAAATCTTTCGAAATATCGTATTAGATTCCCGTAAGTTCCCACATGTTTCTGAGACTAGTCTACTATGTTAGATTCAGAGGATAATAGTCTTCGTTGCTTCGACAGAGCTGTGGAAAAGCTCACTGTGATGTTGAACGTTACTGGAGGTTTACTAATACCATGGACTTTTGATAATGAATATATGGTGAGATGTTGACCATTCCATCACGCATTAGGATTTATCTAGAATGAGATTTTCACTCTGCAGCGGAGTGTGCGCTGATATGAAACTTCCTGGCAGATTAAAACTGTGTGCTGGACCGACACTCGAACTCGGGACCTTTGCCTTTCGCAGTGATAGAGCACTTGCGTGCGAAAGGCAAAGGTCCCGAGTTCGAGTCTCGGCTCAGCACACAGTTTTATTCTGATGTGTTGGCAAATGTGCCAACACCTTGTAGATAGAGTAGGCCGAAATGCACGCTGTCTAACGCAGACGGGCGTGAATTCTGGAACAGGATAAGTAGTGAATTCTAATAAGAAAAGTATGCAGCTCCTCGAATACTTAACTTTATTTCCTGTTGTGAATACAACGTTCTTGATGAGACATTTCATACGATCACTATCAAACTATGTAAGGCTAATGGCGCTTTGCTAGGCCGTAGCCATGGACTTAGCTGAAGGCTGTTCTAACTGTCTCTCGGCAAATGAGAGAAAGGCTTCGTCAGTGTAGTCGCTAGCAATGTCGTCGTACAACTGGGGCGAGTGCTAGTCCGTATCTCGAGACCTGCCTTGTGGTGGCACTCGGTCTGCGATCACACAGTGGCGACACGCGGGTCCGACATGTACTAAATGGACCGCGGCCGATTTAAGCTACCACCTAGCAAGTGTGGTGTCTGGCGGTGACACCACATATTCTGCCAGGATGTTTCATATCAAGATTTATCTAGATTATTTTCGGTTTTTCTTCTCCGTTCTTTTCCTTTCCCAACCTAACGCAGTTGGAGAGATTGGGGGCTAACGTTCCGTCGACAAAAAGGTCATTAGAGCAAGCCATTGCATTCAGATAGGGACTTGTACTGTGATTGATTTCGTGTGGTTTCCCACAACTTTCTCTTCTTTTCCTCGATTTTCAGCTTCGTAATGCTCTTTCCGACACGCTTAGCGTATTTACATGCAGCGTGTCCACACTCTCATAGATTTCGTCCGACGACCATGTTATATCATCGAGCGGAGTGTTTTTGTTATACAGAGTGAAAAAATTTTAACAAGAAACTAAGTGGGTCGAAGCACTTTTTCGTGGCAAAAGAATTTCTTGTATAACGATGCAGGTGAAAACAAGTACTGTATTTTAGATCTCATAAAATTGTACACTACTGGCCATTAAAATTGCTACACCACGAAGATGTCGTGCTACAGACGCGAAATTTAACCGACAGGAAGAAGATGCTGTGATATGCAAATGATTAGCTTTTCAGAGCATTCACACAAGGTTGGCGCCGGTGGCGACACCTACAACGTGCTGACTTGAGGAAACTTCCCAACCGATTTCTCATACACAAACAGAAGTTGACCGGCGTTGCCTGGTGAAACGTTGTTGTGATGCCTCGTGTGAGGAGGACAAATGCGTACCGTCACGTGTTCCGACTTTGATAAAGGTCGGATTGTAGCCTATCGCGATTGCGGTTTATCGTATCGCGACATTGCTGCTCGCGTTGGTAGAGATCCAATGACTGTTAGCAGAATATGGAATATGTGGGTTTAGGAGGGTAATATGGAACGCCGTGCTCGATCCCAACGGCCTCGTATCACTAGCAGTCGAGATGATAGGCATCTTATCCGCATGGCTGTAACGGATCGTGCAGCCACGTCTCGATCCCTGACTCAACAGATGGGGACGTTTGCAAGACGACAACCATCTGCACGAACAGTTCGACGACGTTTGCAGCAGCATGGGCTATCAGCTCCGACACCATGGCTGCGGTTACTCTTGACGCTGCATCACAGGCAGGAGTGTCTGCGATGGTGTACTCAACGACGAACCTTGGTGCACGAATGGCAAAACGTCATTTTTTCGGATGAATCCAGGTTTTGTTTATAGCATCATGACGGTCGCATCAGTGTTCGGCAACATCGCACGTTGGAATCGTGTATTCGTCATCGCCATACTGGTGTATCACCCAGCGTGATGGTATGGGGTGCCATTGGTTACACGTCTCGGTCACCTCTTGTTCGCACTGACGGCACTTTCAACAGTGGACGTTACATTTCAGATGTGTTAAGACCCGTGGCTCTACCTTTCATTCTATCCCTGCGAAACCATACATTTCAGCAGGATAATGCTCGACCGCGTGTTGTAGCTGCTGTACGGGCCTTTCGGGATACATAAAATGTTCGACTGCTGCCCTGGCCAGCACATTCGCCAGATCTCTCACCAATTGAAAACGTCTGGTCAATGGTGGCAGAGTAACTGGTTCGTCACAATACGCCAGTTACTTTTCTCGATGAACTGTGGTATCGTGTTGCAGCTGCTTGGGCAGCTGTACCTGTACACGCCATGCAAGCTCTGTTTGACTCAATGCCCAGGCGCACCAAGTCCATTATTACGGCCAGAGATGGTTGTTCTTGGTACTGATTTCTCAGGATCTATGCACCCAAATTGTGTAAAATGTAATCACATGTCAGTTCTAGAATAATATATTTGTCCAATGAACACCCGTTTAACATCTGCATTTCTTCTTGGTGCAGCAATTTTAATGGCCAATAGTGCATTACAGTGCAGTAATTCGATATCGCTATAAAGCTCTCTTGTAGGTAGATACCAATATCATTTTTGGGGGGGGGGGGGAGGGGGAGGAAGCTGTCGTTGTTCTTGGAATGTCTTTTCCATCATAAAATATTCGAAGAATTGTTCCAGATCGCTCATTGTTTGATCTATTTCGTCATGTGAATGTGCCTCTAAATGGCTCGATACACTTTTAATTATGTTCCACCGTTTTTGAGTCATAGCCTACGTCGATGATCTTTATGATCTCCAAAACCTTTCATCTGTCATAATTGGCTCTGTACGTCCATCAGCATTGACTTCAACAAATTCATCCAGTGATATTATAGGATAATTTAATGATATAGAACATTCCCGATTTCTCTGCAATTGCACATCAAAAAAATAAATTACAGCACCTCTGTTGATTATGACTCGCTATTCGATTTTGTTTACTTCGTTAGATGTAACTTCAAAAAATAAAAACGAATGGAACTGGATGACATTACGAATACAGAAATTTTATTTCATGTCAAATGAAAATTGTATAAAATTACAGACTGTTATCATCGTATTATTCGTGTTAACAGATTTTTGATGTTGAATGTGTTTGTGTTAAATATTTTTCACCGTCCTACTAGCTCACAGATCATTCCATCCGAGATTACGATCTTTTAACAAGCACTACTGCATTATGAAGTGTGGAGAAAGGGAGTATGGTGGGCTGTTATTGTCATCTGCTGTTGTCCTTTTACTATTTATACAGGGTGGTCCACTGATCGTGATCGGGCCAAATATCTCACGAAATAAGCGTCCAACGAAAAAACTACAAAGAACGAAACGCGTCTAGCTTGAAGGGGGAAACCAGATGGCGCTAAGGTTGGTCCGCCAGATGGCGCTGCCATAGGTCAGACGGATATCAACTGCGTTTTTTAAAAAATAAGAACCCCCACTTTTTATTACATATTCGTGTAGTGCGTAAAGAAATATGAATATTTTAGTTGAACCACTTTTTTCGCTTTGTGATAGATGGCGCTGTAATAGTCACAAATATATAAATACGTGGTATCACGTAACATTCTGCCGATGCGGACGGTATTTGCTTCGTCATACATTACCCGTGTTAAAATGGGCCAATTGCGGAAAAGGTCGATATCGTGTTGATGTATGGCTATTGTGATCAAAATGCCCAACGGGCGTGTGCTGTTATGCTGCTCGGTATCCTGGACGACATCATCCAAGTATACGGACCGATCGCCGGATAGTTACGTTATTTAAGGAAACAGGAAGTGATCAGCCACATGTGAAACGTCAACCACGACCTGCAACAAATGATGATGCCCAACTATGTGTTTCAGCTGCTGTCGCGGCTAATCCGCACATCAATATCAGACAAATTGCGCGAGAATCGGGAATCTCAAAAACGTCGGTGTTGAGAGTGCTACATCAACATCGATTGCACCCGTACCATATTTCTATGCACCAGGAATTGCATGGCGACGACTTTGAACGTCGTGTACAGTTCTGCCACTGGGCACAAGAGAAATTACGGGACGATGACAGATTTTTTGCACGCGTACTATTTAATGACGAAGCGTCATTCAACAACAGCGGTAACGTAAACCGGCATAATATGCACTGTTGGGCTACGGAAAATCCACGATGGCCTCGACAAGTGTAACATCAGCGACCTTGGCGGGTTAATGTATGGTGCGGCATTATGGGAGGAAGGATAATTAGCCCCAGAAAATAAACAATTTTTTCAGCCTTCAGTTGCAAGGTAATTTTTACTCGTTTACCTAGGTTTCGAGTCCAGTAATGGAATCTTCTTCAGAACAAAAATAAAAGTTAAACTGTTTGGAGAGCTAAACAGTGGCCATGTCACAGATTAAAAATTAAAACAATAAAGACGCATAATCATAAGATTATGTCTGTCAAAATTAAAACTGTTACGGCGAACGTAGACAGAGCTACGCCGGCCAGAATAAGGACCACACGTGAGCGGCAGACTGCACACAGCACAGCCAGTGATTTTCATACAGAGCGCTACGTGGCGTTACCATTAAAAAAACCTAAACAGCCTACTTACATAGCCCCCATGCTCCCCATAAAAAATTTTACAAATTGTTTTGGGCAGCGGCCAATACAGATTTGAAAAAATTTTTCATAATTACAATAACAAAGAAATCAAATGCACACACTTATCGATACAATGTTGGTCGAAAGCTAAAATTTTCTCACAGTCCATAAAGACTGTCCTGATCGTTCATCACAGTAAAATTGCAGTGTTTTTCTCAAAGTCTGAGCAGTAAAAGAGAATGCACACGGAAGTAGTGGATTTCCATGCAGTCTTGAAGAAGTTGTGTTGTCCTTCCAATGGAAAGATAGTGCTGTCTCTTGACATGCAGACAGGTAATGGGCCACAACAGAGCAAACACACAGAAGAGTCAGTCGAAGTTCTGAAGAATATTGGTAGGTAGGTCATCACAGAGCAGACCCACTGTTGTCTTGGTAGAGAGTATGGTACTGGTGGGCCACCAGAGGTGCAGACCCACTGCAGTCCTTGTAGAAATAATGGTATTGGTGGGTCATCAAACGTGCAAACCCACTGTAGTCCTTGTAGAGACGGCCAGCAGTCATCTTTTGCGACTGTGCAGGTGCACAATCACCATCGAAGAGTCTTGCGGAGAATATAGCAAGCCCATAAACCACCACTTGTGCACTCACGAAATTTTTGGAATTGTCCTTAGAACCAGCAATGCTGTTGACCAGTCCCTTGCTGAATTATTAACACACGTGCAAACACTAACAGTCCCAACTTCTCAGATATTGTCCATATACTATGACCAACAGAAACGGGTGCAGTGAAATGTAACTTACAACTTACTTAATTTCATGAACTGGTGTCAATTACAATTTTATAACATAAGAATAAAATAACAAAGGTACAAAATACGTCATTAAAGAACATAACAATACAGATAACATTTGTAGTAAAACAGGCTTTACCAAAGAACAGAAATAAACATGTACATCAGTGTTACAAGAATTATGACATAAGTAAATACATAAAGCGTCAGAACAACTTTCGAAACATCAACTTCACACGTGAGCTTTAAAATAAAACAAAATAAATAATGGTTCAAATGGCTCTGAGCACTATGGGCCCTAACATCTGTGGTCATCAGTCCCCTAGAACTTAGAACTACTTAAACCTAACTAACCTAAGGACATCACACATATCCGTGCCTGAGGTAGGATTCGAACCTGTGACCGTAGCAGTCATGCGGTTCCAGACTGAAGCGCCTAGAACCGCATGGCCACAAAGGCCGCTAATAAATAATGTCTAAACATCTTTACAAAGTAAATAACATATTATAAATGCAAATTATGTTTGCGTACAACAGTTTCCCTCATCATAGTGAATGAAGCTGAGTATTAGAAAAATTCTACAACATAAATCTTATCAGATAAAGACATAAAGACAGGAAGAAAACAAATACACAAGGTACACAGACACATAGTGGAATGACACAAAAGGACTGGTCAGGGTTTGTTTTCAGTGTGACATTTGGTACTGCAGTCCAACCCAAAACTTCATTCCATAGATCTTTCATCTTATTTCAACATCTGTTTCCACCAAAAAAATCCTATCCAAGCATGCTTTCTGTATTTATATATTCACATATTTCTTACCTCGTTATTTATTTTGCATTACCTTACCCCATCATTTATTTCCAAGAAAATCCTACCTAAACCTGTTGTCCCTAAACCCTACTTTTTTGTTCATATCCTCTTTCAAAATACTTTTTTTTGGCCAAACCATTTTCTTATAGCTTCTCAATGCATTTCTTCCAATTCATCACAACTCGTTCTCTTATATAGCCTACCCCATCTTAAACTAACTTAAATCTACTGAGATCAGATGTATATACTAAGGGACGAGGCAATGCAGCAGTACAAAACAATTAACACAAACAGCAATGACAAAAAATGCAAATTGGCAAAGCAAGCAGCAGTAAATGTAATAACTTATATCTAAACATGACATAACTCAATCAGATAAAACAGTATGCTAAAGACAACAATGCAGATAAGGGAAATGTATAATCACATCTTAATGTGTATGTAATTAAAGTAGTGCACCACAAAAACTTATTCTACAAAAAATTACCAAGTACTTGAAAAGAAAATTATGTATGCAGTTACTGTTATTAGTCCCTTCTTATTGTTCTTTCCTTTCCAAGTGCTCCTTTTTCGAAGAATGTGGATCATAAAATTATTATTTAATAGATCTGTTGACAGAAAGTGTTCACATTAGCAAATGCATTTAATTTTATTTTATAAAACCAATGCTGCAACACAGCTGGAAACTAGATATCAAATGAAATAAGCAACTATGAAAAGCAAAGCATAAAAATATCATTCAATAGTCATGTGACATTTCGTAAGTTAGTAGAAATTCTCTCAACTCTCGTGGAAAGACGCTTGTCATAATCAGGTGTGCAGATGTAAGTATCTTTCCACGTAATGAGCGTGTCGTATTTGCGATTCTTTCTACAAAGGAATGTCAATAGCGAAGATAATGGCCTCTTTTTTTCTCCACCTAATGGCTTTCTTTTGTCAGACGACTATCTCTCAGCTGGGCGCCCAAAACGCATTGCGTCAAGGTCACTTACCTTTCTTACCGAAATATTTACGACAGCAGTTTCCGCTACAGTGGCAGTCTCATATAAAAAAATTTTCACGGGTTGAGAATTTGCGTTACAAATGTGTAGAAACAAAATCCTATAAATATAATAGTGTCCAAAAAATTTTCGTTGGCATAGTGATACATTATGCATATACATACATTTCATAACTCTTAAAGTACGATTCTTGGTTTCCAACATCCTTTTTCACAAGTCAGAGTCCCTAACCACTATTCATTACTCATTACCTTATTACACATATACATATTCGTTGACATGTCAATCTTGCGATGACACTTCAATATTTCTTCATAATAAATACATAGCATAATCAAATTCCTCATATAGCACCAGCTTATTGATCATAAACATACCTCAAAAGCATAATACACATAGTCATCGTAATAATAACATCATAACACTTCAGTCAAATCTCAAAAACGTCGTAGCTTTCTGCAATAATTTCAAAACCTAAAAAATATTCTCTGCTCATTTCAGTAGTGTAATCTACCTCAAACGTGCTTTAAAAATCATGATCTCATACCAAATACATCATTCGAAGCTCTCATAGTATCACAATGGTTCTGAAAAAATATGAACAGTTCACAAAGTACAGACAAAATACAATTTCATAAGAGTGAAATTATCCAACTGTGTAATTGCGTAAACATGTGTCACTGATATAGTAAAAAAATTTTTGTTTCTCTGTTAAATAATCAGATAGCTGTGTAATTCTGTGTTAGAGAAATATGGTACCGATGTGTGAAGTTGTATAAGCAAATACCATATTAGCTAGGGCTCCTTGTGCTTGCCAAACACATGGTACACAAAGTAAGCGTGTACCCCCCTGAGCATTAATGTCATTATACCCTCAGGTGTTACAGATTACAGCAATGGAATGAAATGTATCACGGAAAACTTTGTTTGTAATTCAAAAATCTTGAAAAATAAATGGTTTAAGTACAAAATTAATCACTCAAATGCGTGTCCTGTAGCGCTAAATGTGCATCTTGCTGTAAGATAATTCTGTGGAAGTGTCGTAGTTATCGTCCTCTGTAAGCAAAGTTCTGCTGAAGTCAATGTACTTACCTCATCATAAACGAAAGTGAAATGCTTTGCATATAGATATTGTAGTTATTACGTACCTTACCGAGATCAAGAAGGTACTATAATGTAACATATTGTTGTGCTACGGAAAAGGCTGTCTCATTGTAACTATTCCACAAAAGTTACTACTAAAACTTGTTTTACTTTCCAGAATAACACAGAAAAACTGTGCAGATATAAAACAGATACACCGCAAAAGCAAAAATGTAAATTGTGTCACACATTAGTAGCGTCATGATATAACCGTGTAGCTGTCAAAGAAACCAAATACTAAGTCATCTTTAATCTCACAGAAAGTACTTCAAACAAAGAATGTATTTTCAAGTAAACCAAAATGTTGAATTAAAATCTCATTAGCAGAATATGTTCTTAGTATGTAAGCCTTATAGTCGTTACGTAATCGTGCAACTAACAAGCAAGAGTGTACACACACAATAACGCTGTGTCGTCTGTTCACTATAACAATGCATTCGTAATTACTGTCTAAATATGTTCCCTAGGTTCTAGACTGGATAGTTAACTTCAAAACATTGTTGCATGATAACAGTTTCTAAGTGTGACAACGTGTACTAATAGCGTGAAGTGAAAAATTTTATGGCAAAGACTAAGTTAAAAAGCAGATTATCTTTCGATAAACGGTTTTACATGTGAAATTTGGTGCAAGCCTCTACTCTTCCTACTATGCAGAGCTCCAGCTTCAACGGAATTATCATGTGGTATATGGTACATCGGTAAAGAATGCTCAAATTTTTCTCAAGGTTAGCGTCTTACGTTATTTTTCTCTGAGCCAGCCAGCGCACGTGGCTGCCTGCGGTGCGAGGCATTGTCTGCTATCTCTTTGTTGGCGTGCGTCGTTATTGGGATTAGTAGACCTAAGTTCTACAAATTCACCTTGCCGAGAGGGCCCAGCCCTGTTTGAATCTCCCCAGTTCTGATCAAATTCAGGTCTGTTGTTATGATTATATGGTCTGTCGTCATGTCGGTAGTTCCTGCAGTTTCTTTCTTGTCGGCTAAGTGGTGGAGAATTTCTCCCTGAATTATCACTGCAAGGTGGACCGTTGCGTTTGAAGTTATTCTGTCTCCTGTGATAATAATAGTTCTGGTTGCCATATTGCCTGTTTCTATGATTGTCTCTGTCACATTCATTACTACGGAAATGCGATCTTTCCCTGTAATTATTACTACTATGCCAACGGTTGTCATACGGCTGGTGTCTGTTTTGGTCACGATTTGTGTTGTGAGAATAGCTTTGTCGTGTCCAGTTATTATTTCTGTCATCGCAGAATTGCGACGGGTGTGAACTGTAATTGTTGTGTTCCTGTTTTCGCGTTCCGCGATTGTCAGTGTCAATTTCTAATTCTTGTAAGAGTCCCTGAAAAGCTTCAATGTCGTCTTTGCAACGTCCTGCCAAAATAATATGTCGTAAATGTTCAGGTAATTTGATTAAGCAAATGCGGATGAGTTCTGAGGGGCTGTATGGTTTTGATAGGTACTGATTCTTGTGCAACATGTCTTCAAAATATTTCACAAGACTGGAGAACTCAGATTGTTCGAAATGTTTCATCGTTATGATGCTATGTTTTACTCGGTCTTGTGTAGTTTGAGACCAATATGCTGAGAGGAAGGCATAATAAAATTATCCTTCACTGTGGCAATCATGAATGACCGATCGCATTCTTACAGCTGGTTCATTCTCTAAATAGCCACACATAAATTCTAATCTGTGCTCTAATGACCAGTTGGGAGGAAAACAATGAGAGAATTGATGAAGCCACGCTTGTGGATGAATGTCGTTGCCAGAATTCTTAAATGTTTTGAATTTACGTGTAGTAATGAACAGCTTATAGTCAAAGTCATTGTGTCGGCGAGTCGCATATCGGTCATTGTTACTTCGTTTCGGCGGTTCCATCTCAAAATTCTGTGTACCTTGCCAATTTCTTTCATAATTTCCGAAGTACCCCGTGTTATTATTTTGTGGCTGTTCCGTATTTCTATGTCCCTCTTCCCGTATTGGAGCGCGAGTGTCCTCTGAAATACATAATTCTTGTATTACCTGTGTCAGCTGATCTTGTACTTCCCAGATTTCTCTTTGTTGTTGCGTATTAATTTGATTCTGATTTTGTTTGAATTTCTTAATTTGTTCGCACTCTTCTGTGCCATTAAAAACTACCGGTATTGTGTCATTCAGATTATCATCTACCTTCGTAGATAAATTATTTAGCTGATCCGAAAGTTCAACTACTTTCTCTGATAATGAACTAATTTCCTCAATGTGTCTTTCTGAACCAATTTTCAGAGTATCTACTGTGTCCTATAAGTTTTCTTGAGTTTTTGCAAGTTGCATATCCGAATCGGTAGATGCAACTGAGTCAATTTTAGTTTGCAAGGTCTCATGATTTTCATGAACAATAGTTTGCAGTTCTTTTATGACTGCTTCGTGATTCTGTAATGCATTTTCATGCCGCAAAAAAATAGGTTGAAAATGCTCACAAATTTGTGTGTCAGTACAAACCTTTTGACATTTAGATTCAATGTTATGTAACTCAGTAGTTAAATCTTCACGTGTTTGTTCAAGCGTATCGTCTAACTTCCGAAGATTTTGTTCCATTGTGTCTAACGTTTGAAGCTTTTGCTGTGTTTGTCTCTGATTTTGTTCCATTGTGTCTAACTTTTGAAGATTTTGTTCCATTGTGTCTAACTTTTGAAGCTTTTGTCCCATTTGTTGCATTAATTGTAATAACAATGCACTGGTGTCTGAAACATGTTCCTCAGTGCTTTTCGGCAGTGAATTTGCACCGTCAACATTCACATTTTGACAAACAGAAAATGTGTCTTGACTAATTTGAGAAAACGGCGAGGACGCAAAAATTGAATCTACAGTATTTGCAAGATTGTGCCCTGTCATTTCGGATTCCTGAGGCGAGCTGTTGCCGACCGATCGATCGATAATGCTTCATTGTTCACTATTGTTTCACTGTCTACGCCATTATTTGCCGCCCGCTCCATTTCCCTATGCACAGTTACCAAATTACTACTTTGAATGTCTGTTAATTCATTACACAGTGGTGCTGATAAGCTACGCTCGTCGTCACTATTATTTCTCAGTTTACTTTGGAGCCTAGTGTTACGTTTATCACACGCCATAATTATCACGTATTTCACACGATAACACAGAAAAGCACAATTGAAGAGCAAAATAAGAAAACACATTAACATAGCACTGAAAATAATATGTACTTAATTGCAAGCGCAGCTGCGAAATACTTGGTGCAAATCTACATGCATGCCACAACTGTTTTACTGCACAACAATGAAAGACTGCAACTACAAAGGAGATTCTCTCTACAATTACGCGCTAGCAATAAACAAAAGCTATACTAATTGTACAAACTACAAGAAAAAATCAGAAGATTCCTGTGAGGTATCGTCGGCTAAGGGTCGACATATGAAACGTCCCCTTAGAAAAATTATACATGACTGTGCTTAAACTGACACACAGTATTTTTGGCGCAACGCAATCTGACTTTCAAAAATCCCTACAAAAGAATGACCCTGACTAACACTAACCTATATGTTTCACAAATCACTTACATCAAAAAAATCTTCGTTACTCGAACTACTGCAATACAGCGAGCGCCACTACTGCCAGCTAAATAAAAGATTCAAACTACTAAAGGCATTAACTACTGATAAGCATAGTTAGCAAATGAAAGATTTTGATAGAGAACAAACAATATATTTACCTTAATAGTGTTCAAAAGGCATAATATATATAGCAATTCATGACATCCATTCTTACAAATGTACTGTTTCTGATGGACACACGTCCAGATCATCCGCTCTCAAAAATCCGCCATCTCACTTCCCCACATCCACCACTGCTGGCGGCTCACCTCCAACTGCGCAACGCTACGTGCTGTTATCAGCTAACTGCCCAACACTACAATACCAAATTCCAACAATGCCACCCAGCCACTTACTGCACACAGCACATCCAGTGATTTTCATACAGAGCGCTACGTGGCGTTACCATTAAAAAAAAATAAACAGCCTACTTACACGCTACGTAAAGACAATTACATAATTTGTTATTAGGCACACACAGTTTGAGAACAAATGCAGAAAGGTGTTTGCCGCAGTAACAGTCTCCCTATTCTCCACTCGTCGGACAGCTGAATGTAGTCCAGGGACGGACGCACTGAGAATACAGCCGGAATAATGCAGCACTGAGAATACAGCCGGAATAATGCAATCTCGCCTCAGCTGGGCCCCCGTGCTCCTCCCCCATGAAACGATTCGTCTTGTTTCTCCTACGTCTTTACAAACACCGCCCTTATTCTCGTCGAGAGAACAAAAACACACCCACCTGGCGCATCTCCATATAGACTTTGCCGTCCAGCCCTCGCCTACTGTGACCGCCGTCCGCATAAAAAAAACTGATAACACTTTATTCTCGTAATAGATGATGTTTTTCTAACACGAGAATTCAGTGGTTAAGAGAACTTGCAGTCGAATAATACTCGAGAGTTTAATGGGATTTAGTTTTCGTCTACTCTGATAAGTGAGAACTGAGAAGGAAAATACGTATATTCTAGTTTATACGTTTAAACTGACTATTTCTAATCTATAATTCTTCTATGGTAGGAAGGAGTTGTTATTGCGTAAACAGATGCCTCCCGGATATAAGTATGTGAATCCTATGCATAAATTAAAATGCTTTCTCTTGTCAACAGGAAACATTTTCCTTCACGAGCTGTGCTGCTGTCAAATTTATTTACTATTTCGACTTTTTAGTCCTGTCAAACTACCTAAAGACATACCAAACAATGTAATATAACATGTAACATTTCTAAAACCACAAAATGGCAGCGTTGTCCATTTAACGAAGGAGACAACTTCTATGTAAGATTTCGCAATATGTTCAGCATCCGAAACATTCACCAACCCACATTAGAGGCAACTTATAAACAGAAGCGAAATCTGCATCAAAGACGGACAGGATGATTACATTATCGGAGAACCACCGGCAATGTACTGTAAGTATATACAGGACAAAAAGATCCCCGAGAATCCACTTATTTTCGGAATAAAACCCTCTAGAGCGCATATTACAATTTCTTTACTCATTAGATCGTTTAGGCAACTGCCATCATCAGATATCTACGGTTAAGGTTGCAGGAACACAAAAGCGACAGGCATTTATTATATAAATACATGCTGCAAAATGCGAAATATTAAACAGGTAAAAAAGTTTCAAATGTTTTTATAAGTACACTCACCAAAACTAGGTTCTGTGCCTATTAAAACCTATGCCTCCTCGAGCGTCAGCTAACTGTTCAGCTCAAAAAAATTGTGCAAAGATGTAAGTTCTAGTCGACAGTTGGCGCTAGCGTAGAGGTCTTCTCATTAAAATTTTATTTTATTATTTATATATTCTTTCTCTATTAATACTTATAAAAAGACAAATTATAAAATACAAACATTCAAAGCCAAATCAAACTTACTCTCGTGGTAAGTTCACAAAGGAAACAACTGCCCCAACGTATAGCAGAGACATTATCAAAGAATATCTTTTGTGCTGCGTACACTTTTTTTCCTTACTGAGGTGTTATCCCACATAATTTCCTGTAGGACGTTGCTGAATAAAAACTGTGTTAACATTTCATGTCTGCACCTGCAACGTTGGCAGTTTTACTTATGGAAAAAGTAGCTTATCGTAAAAGTTTTAGCTGATCTACAATGGTTTTCCGGTTTAAGTTTTCACAATTATGCATATCTTAGAACTTAAAACTACTGTATTAGTCCTATTAAATATTTTTGTTGGCACACTGCACTGATAGAGGGAGAAGTATTTTTCACAATACAGACCAGTAATTTTTTTCCATGTATGAAGCAAGACCGCCTTCGAAAAACCAGTTAACAATTTTTACTCTATTGATGCTTCGTCACTGAGCTTGACGATAATGGTTGTATCATCTGCATAAAAGGATTAGTTCTGTTTTCTCATTCAAATAAAATGGTAGAGCCTTACCACAGAATAACAACACTAACGTGTCCATGCTGGAACCCTGTGGAAATGCAATTTTTATTTCTCATCGTCAGATGATGTGGCGCATCTATTTGCATTACTCAAAATTCTAATGTAGTTTTATGCACATTGCTTCTTAAACAAAAACTAAATCTGGCATCTGTCGATCCGCGCATTCCTTAAAAATGTATTTACGGAGAGAGACTAGGGTCGATAAAATCAAAGACCTTCTATAAGCCGTACACTATATCAACTAGTAATATTTTATCATTGGAAAAATTTTACTATTTCTTCAGTGAATGTACATGAATAGTTACCTCACTGGGGCAGCTCCTTCGAAATCCAAACTCTGATCCAACTATTACATGTTTGTTTGTCACCCCACAAGTACATTACCTTCACAGAAATTTCGGAAAATTACATAAAGGGCGAAACTGGTCGCTAGTTGCCGAAGTCTGTGGAATTGCCTTGCTTGTTTAAATGCACGCGATCTCTCGATAACACACAACAAAATTAAGACCTTTAGTGGGTCCTTTTTCATTGACATACTGATTTCCCGTGGGCCCTGCAGGAAACCGAGCGTTCACGAAGTATAGCGGACAAGGCGAGTAGCGTGACGTTACGAGTTCGTTACGGGCCCGTCAGCTGTGAGGAATCAGCGCAGTGAAAATGGTTCAACGCTGAGACATGACAATATGGTGGAAAGGAGATAAATCGTGTCTGTACGTGCTCGTGACCACACCGTGAATGAAGCTGCCCGATTTGTTGGAGTATCAATGCGGACTGTCCACGGTCTATAAGGTATGGTGTACCACTCGAAGCCATGTAACATTGCTTATGAACACAGGTCATAAAAAGATGCTAACCGACAGTTAACAGGGGACGAGTGTCACCTCTTGTCAATGACAATCGGTTTCTAACCTGACAGGAATTGCTGATACCTGTGAACGCAGACTCATCTTATCCAGTTTCCAAGCGAACACTGCGAAGGCAATTGTATACAACTGACACTTGGATTTGCGTACCTCGCAAAAAGCCATTGCTCACAGCGGACTCCAGGTTTTCAATGCGCCAAACAACACAGGAACTGCACAGTATCTATAGTGACGGGAAAAACTGAATGGAAACAGTCGATTGTTGTTGTTGTAGTTCTTCTTGTCGGTTGTTCTTCTTTTCTTCTTTTTCCTCACCTTATCCCGTATCTTCATAGGATCGGTATATCACATCTGCATTTGCATCTACATGATTACTCTGCAATTCACAATTAAGTGCTTGGCAGAGGATTCATCGAACCACCTTCAAGCTATTTATCTACCGCTCCAGTCCCGAATAGCGCGCGGGAAAAAGGAACACCTACATCTTTCCGTGCGAGTTGTAGTTTCTATTATTTTATTATGATCAACATTCCTTCCTATGCAGGTGGGCACCAGCAAAAATTTTCACACTCTGAGGAGAAAGTTGATGTTAGAAATTTCGTGAGAACATCCTGCCGCAACGAAGAACACCTTTGTTTTAATGATTGCTAACCCTGTTCACATAGCATATCCGTGGCGCTCTCCCCCCTATTTCACGGCAGCAAAAAAGGAGCTGCCCTTCTTTTAATATTTTCGATGTCGTCCGTCGATCCTACCTGATGCGGATCCCTTACCGCACAGAAATACTCCACAAGAGGACGTACCAGCATAGTGTAGGCAGTCTCTCTAATAGACCTCTTGCATTTTCTCAGCGTTCTGGTTCAAATGGCTCTGAGCACTATGGGACTTAACATCTGTGGTCATCAGTCCCCTAGAACTTAGATCTACTTAAACCTAACTAACCTAAGGACAGCACACAACACCCAGCCATCACGAGGCAGAGAAAATCCCTGACCCCGCCGGGAATCGAACCCGGCAACCCGAGCGTGGGAAGTGAGAACGCTACCGCACGACCACGAGATGCGGGCTCTCAGCGTTCTGCCAATAAATAGCAGTCATTGGTTTGCATTACCCACAACATAATCTATGCGACTGTTTCAACTTAAGTTATTCGTAATTGCAATCCCTAAGCATTTAGTTCAATATACAGCCCTTAGATTTGTGTAATGTGTCTTGTGACAGAAATTTAGCGGATTCCTACTGGTGTTCATTTATTTAGAGTCAACTGCCACTTTTCGCATCATAAAATAGTCTAAATCCTTTTACAATTTGTTTTGATCATCTGATAGCTTCTAACAGTGCTACTCAGATTTTCTCGTAAGTCGTTTATGTAGATCAGGAGCAGCAGATGGCCTATATGACTTCCTTCGGGAACGCCAGATATTACTTCTGTTTTGCCCGATGACTTTCTGACAGTTACTACAATCTCAGACCTTTCTGACAAGAAATCACCAATCCATTGATATAACTGACACTATAGTCCACAGGCATGCAATTTTATTTGAAGTCACTTGTGAGTTACGGTGTCAAAAGCCTCCTCGAAATCTAGAAATATAGAAAGAGTATGACATCTCCTATTGATAGCATTCTCGATTTGGTAGTGCTAGTAGTTTAAAGTCTACATCTACATCTACATGGATACTCTGCAAATCACATATGTGTCTGGCAGAGGGTTCATCGAACCACCTTCACAATTCTCTATTATTCCAATCTCGTACAGCGCGCGGAAAGAATGAACACCTATATCTTCCCGTACGAGCTCTGATATCCCTTATTTTATCGTGGTGATCGTACCTTCCTATGTAGGTCGGTGTCAACAAAATATTTTCGCATTCGGAGGAGAAAGTTGGTGATTGGAATTTCGTGAGAAGTTTCCGTCGCAGCGAAAAACGCCTTTCTTTTAATGATTTCCAGCCCAAATCCTGTATCATTTCTGTGACACTCTCTCCCCTATTTCGCGATAATAGTAAACGTGCTGCCCTTCTTTGAACTTTTTCGATGTACTCCGTCAGTCTTATCTGGTAAGGACCCACACCGCGCAGCAGTATTCTAAAAGAGGACGGACAAGTGTAGTGTAGTCAGTCTCCTTAGTAGGTCTGTTACATTTTCTAAGTGTCCTGTCAATAAAACGCAGTCTTTGGTTAGCCATCCCCACAACATTTTCTGTGTGTTCCTTCCAATTTAAGTTGTTCGTAATTTTAATACATAGGTATTTAGTTGAATTTACCGCTTTTAGGTTAGACTGATTTATCTTGTAACGGAAGTTTAACGAGTTCCTTTTAGCACTCATGTGGATGACCTCACACTTTTCGTTATTTAGGATCAACTTCCACTTTTCGTACCATTCAGATATTTTTTCTAAATCGTTTTGCGGTTTTTTTTTGATCTTCTGATGACTTTATTAGTCGATAAACGACAGCGTCTTCTGCAAACAACCGAAGACGGCTGCTCAGATTGTCTCCCAAATCATTTATATAGATAAGGAACAGCAAAGGGCCTATAACACTACGTTGGAGAACGTCAAAAATCACTTTTGTTTTACTCGATGACTTTCCGTCAATTACTACGAACTGTGACCTTTCTGACAGGAAATCACAAATCCACTCATACAACTGAGACGATATTCCATAAACACGCAATTTAACCACGAGCCGCTTGTGTTGCCAGATCCCCTTCCTGCCTCCACCCCATTCCCCTCCGAGATGGAATTTATGCAGCTAATCTGTATTCGTCTAGTGCTATCCGATGTGAAAGTGTGAGACGTTTTCGAAATGTTCGCGAATCGTGCAACTGAGGTGGAACGCTGTTAGTAGCCTGGTATTCACTTAGTGGGATGTGGGAAACCGCCTAAAAGTCATGTCGGGACCTGCCAGCACATAGGCGGTCGTCGTTAATCCACCGGGGAGATTCGATCCTGCACCTGCGTGCTTCCGCGAATCTCGGAGTAGGCGAACTAAATCACACGGATATCTGGGCTGGTAGTTTTAAGTGTAGGTTGAATTATGCCTTCATTCTTTCGAGTTAAATCAGTCCGTGGAGCAACCTAATGACAACACTCGATGCATTACATTGTAGTTTTGCACACTGACTGAATTAGTCTTTTTTTATTCCAAGTGAAACGAGTCTGTAGTTTTTCTGTCACTTGAACAGTGTATTCATACTATCACCCGAAACAACTGTTTCGTTTTTAGTTGACTGAGCTACCCACTGATTCTTCCGAGCGAGACCAGTGTGTACTACTATCATTAGTTCAACCAAAGTAGTGTTATATAGCCGGGGTTCACACACGCCACAAAGAGTAGTCTTATCCACGGCGGTCCGTGAAGACATCACGTGGGGTACACCGAAGTTAAAATAAGCATTATACATATTTATTGAATTATGTAATGCATAGACTTATTCGTATTTTACTCATTTAAAAACGATTAATATGTTGTGGACTAAGCTGTTCAAGATGCCGTTAACTGCTGTATCGTTGAGGTTCAAAGTCTAGCATAATAGTTACATTAAAGATACGCATAAAAGACAGGAAAATTGCCAAATTTTAGTGACTGTGCAATGATGTCCACTAAATGAAATTTAAATAAAAACATTTTTAAAACGTGATTTTAAAACACACTAAAAAGTATAAAACAATTTCTCCCAACCACGTATATATCCCTAACCTTATACAGGTAGTCCTGAAAATTTATGGTTGGGGGTTTTTAATAACGACGACATTACTTGTAAAACGAAAAACTTGGGGAGCATGCAGTAGGTAACTGATACATGAGTAATTCACTTAAGCCACTAATTGCAATGCAAACGATATTAAATGCTGTGTGATTTTCCTCAACGGCTATATAACTCCACATTATTGAGGGATGACACCCGCCGAAAGCATTTGTCCTGCTGTTTGAAATGTTTTGTTTTAACATTTATGGTATGTGCTTCCAATCAACAGATTAATCGGTAGTGCAGAAGGAATAGTGAACGTTTCACGATGTGGCAGTACAGACCAATTCGAATAACGCATTTCGAATAACATGTGTCCGATCTTTATTACTCACAGAGAACGTTATTCTGGCAGATACTCACAGATGGAGTCACGCAAAGGCAAAAGATTAAGTTCGAAGTTGATTTTCACGAATTCTACCTCCGACCTCAATGCTCTTTCCTATTATCTTAACAACACTACGTGTAGCTTTCTCTGGGGTCGTCTTGTCGAAGACAGCACTATTTGTATTCCGAAAGATTATAACGCCTGCCGAAGTGTATAAGCATGTCTTGCTCTGAGTCTTTTAAAGTGGTAAACTGACTGAACAAGGAGTGATCTTTTATTTATCAATTGTCACGAAAGACGATGCTGAAGTCAACATTTGGAAACTGAAGAATTTCACGCAAATTTCAATCCATCCACACTGATCTATGCTCCGATTTTTCTCTACTTGATAAAGCTTGCGTACTTTGGCTACCTCGTACTGTCCCGTATTTGCATCCATGTGATTAGGGGGAATGCCAAAGTGCAGTGTATATGTTTCTCGTCACGCTCCACTCAAAAATGTCTCATGACATTTCAGTGCGTTTGAACACTACAGATTTTACAAAACCTGGTCTTATAGATAATGAGAGATAGAAAGTTCTACGTATTTTCCTCCCCTTCATTCAGAATGATGCGTGTATACAAATGACGATTTCATTTCATAATACTCTGTGCCGTTATCTACTCATGTTCTTTTCCTTCGGAAACTGCTTGTATGCACTGGTACGTAATATCAGTAGCTCTATGGCACTGTTTAAGGAAGATTATGTTCAAAGTGAAACGATCTCTTGTGGGGCTCTTGTAAAGAGCTCCACCAAAGAGCTTGCAATTCAGGTTAGTAACTAGAAGCTAACGTTAAATATGACCAACTAGATATAAATTTGTTTTAGAAGAAGAAACTGGCACCTATTGTTTCACCATAACGTTAGCGATAAATCATGAACCTGTACGGGGGGGGGGGGGAGGAGGGGGGTTGTCGTTCTTTTTTTAAGCTTCCCACCTGAGGCCGTATCAGAAGCTCAGTTTTGAAAACACTATCTGGCTACTAGAAGCAGTCCATGGCAGTTTTGCTGTTCTGTTTATTTCTTTTACTGTTCATGCAGGTACTGTTGTAAATGTAAATATGCCTCATGTGGCTGTATGACTTCATTATTAATTTAAAGTACTTTCTTTTCGATGCGTTTATTTGCTCCAAATTCCGCAACAAGCGATATTCAGACATTTTTACGCTCTTGCGAAACAATTATCTGCCCTAGAAACGAAGCACTCGGGAGAGTCTAGTCCTTGGGCCTTTTATCCTCCAAACTATTCTCTCTTCTACATGATGTCCTATCGTTTCAACTTCGTGAAACAACGCAAACATTGGGAAAGCAATACCTAATACCGTGCGCCAAGCTTCCAAAAAAGGAAAATCTTTTTGTTTGCGATTCCCTTCGAGAACGCGGTAAATCTTCCAATTCCTATTAGACTACAGCAGCGATAACGACAACTCAGAAATGAAAGTCGCATATCACTAATGAGATGTGTAAGTAGAAAAGAATTTGTAGTAAATCAGGCCAGTCATTTCCAGCTCGAGGAAGGAACGTCAGATCACGAAAAGAACTACATCGCTTTGTGCAGGTTCTCTCTGCACTATAAAGCTATACCTCTTTACTTGAAATTACTGACTGACTCTCGGCGATGCACCTTTAATCCCTATATCCATTAGCTTTTGCCTTCATGAAAAGCAGAAGTTCGGTATTCCAGGCGAACGAGTAATTACGAAATAGACAACTCTCTGGAATAAGATTCGTTTGTAAAGACATAAATCTCAATACCTCGGTGAAATGCGTTCCTTTCAGAAGTTATTCACAGAATGTAATCAGAGTTCTTTCACTTTCCTTCTGTCAGAGGCATACTCAAATTGGAAGTTAATGGCTGGAAAAATGAATCATTTGGTACAGAAAAAAATGGCTCAGATATAATGATGAGTTTTTATTTGAAAAAGCAAAAAAATATTACCAACTTTTTTTTCACACTAGCGATATTCGTAGTCGTCAAGATTGTAACATTCAATTATTTTATGTTTATATTCGACAAGTTTCTGTTATTCCATCCCTACCTGCACCGAAGCACCTATTTAAAACACAGCACAACTCTATCAGTATCACAAGAACACACGCACAAATATATCTGGAGAAGGAGAATGATCACGACGAATTAAATGACCTGCTGTGTATATTCAGGAAATTAGGCGAATCATTTCTCATGGAACAGCTTATCAGTAGGAAAAAATGTATGTTGAAACTGGCTTAGGCCAACAATAACTGATTCGTAAATACACACTATCGCAGCGACGCCTTCCGTTCCATTTTTGATTCCATCAAGTCTCTCGTTATTCCTGCGTGTTCGTCTCCCCCCCCCCCCCCCCCCTCTCTCTCTCTCTCTCTCTCTCTCTCTCTCTCTCTCTCTCTCTCTCTCTCCCTCCGTGCGCGCGCGCGTGTGTGTGTGTGTGTGTGTGTGTGTGTGTGTGAGCGCACGCTAGTGCTTATATCTGTATCGCTGCCGGGCGAAGGCGAAATTGTGATTCTGATGAAAATTGAATGCACTGGTAATTACACATTTGATAGAAATTGGCAATCCTCTGGAACTGATCACACATTGGTGTAAATGAATTGCCAGGAATTGGTGGATACATTTTCAATGCAATAAAATCAAACATGTTGCGTTATTGTTTCAGATTAAAAGTTCACTTTTCGTTTTTCCAGCGGTACTCAGTTGCAGGTTCCCAAATGACATCGGAGTCGCCCGCACTACAAATGCTATTAACTGCCCGAGAGTTGTTAATTATTCCGCCGGTCGCAGCTGTTTTAAGCATCAGTTTAAACTTTTGCGGCTTTCATTGTCAGCAGTCGCACTGACAATGTGTCACTCGCGGAATGACAAGTCATACACTAATCACTTTTAGGAGAGGCGTACCTAAACGTTGAAGTATTGTCATTGCTTTTATTGGTAGCGCTGAACTAAAGTATTCTGAGTTTATTTTTTTTTAATCCGGGAACAAATAAGTATGAAACCACTTGTTTGCTATCAATTTAGGTTCTTCGACTAAAATTAGTTATTAAATTTGGCTCTTTATTGAAAGTAAATTTAAGCTTCTCTTTCTATGTGAATTGTACAGGGTGTTTCAAAAATGACCGGTATATTTGAAACGGCAATAAAAACTAAACGAGCAGCGATAGAAATACACCGTTTGTTGCAATATGCTTGGGACAACAGTACATTTTCAGGCAGACAAACTTTCGAAATTACAGTAGTTACAATTTTCACCAACAGATGGCGCTGCGGTCTGGGAAACTCTATAGTACGATATTTTCCACATATCCACCATGCGTAGCAATAATACGGCGTAGTCTCTGAATGAAATTACCCGAAACCTTTGACAACGTGTCTGGCGGAATGGCTTCACATGCAGATGAGATGTACTGCTTCAGCTGTTCAATTGTTTCTGAATTCTGGCGGTACACCTGGTCTTTCAAGTGTCCCCACAGAAATAAGTCACAGAGGTTCATGTCTGGCGAATAGGGAGGCCAATCCACGCCGCCTCCTGTATGTTTCGGATAGCCCAAAGCAATCACACGAGCATCGAAATATTCATTCAGGAAATTAAAGACGTCGGCCGTGCGATGTGGCCGGGCACCATCTTGCATAAACCACGAGATGTTCGCAGTGTCGTCTAAGGCAGTTTGTACCGCTACAAATTCACGAAGAATGTCCAGATAGCGTGATGCAGTAATCGTTTCGGATCTGAAAAATGGGCCAATGATTCCTTTGGAAGAAATGGCGGCCCAGACCAGTACTTTTTGAGGATGCAGGGACGATGGGACTGCAACATGGGGCTTTCTGGTTCTCCATATGCGCCAGTTCTGTTTATTGACCAAGCCGTCCAGGTAAAAATAAGCTTCGTCAGTAAACCAAATGCTGCCCACATGCATATCGCCGTCATCAATCCTGTGCACTATATCGTTAGCGAATGTCTCTCGTGCAGCAATGGTAGCGGCGCTGAGGGGTTGCCGCTTTTGAATTTTGTATGGATAAAGGTGTAAACTCTGGCACATGAGACGATACGTGGACGTTGGCGTCATTTCGACCGCATCTGCAACACGGCGAATGGAAACCCGAGGCCGCTGTTGGATCACCTGCTGCACTAGCTGCGCGTTGCCCTCTGTGGTTGCCGTACGCGGTCGTCCTACCTTTCCAGCACGTTCATCCGTCACGTTCCCAGTCCGTTGAAATTTTTCAGACAGATCCTTTATTGTATCGCTTTTCGGTCCTTTGGTTACATTAAACCTCCATTGAAAACTTTGTCTTGTTGCAACAACACTGTGTTCTAGGCGGTGGAATTCCAACACCAGAAAAATCCTCTGCTCTAAGGAATAAACCATGTTGTCTACAGCACACTTGCACATTGTGAACAGCACACACTTACAGCAGAAAGACGATGTACAGAATGGCGCACCCACAGACTGCGTTGTCTTCTATATCTTTCACATCACTTGCAGCGCCATCTGTTGTTGAAAATTGTAACTACTGTAATTTCGAAAGTTTGTCCGCCTGAAAATGTACTGTTGTCCCAAGCATATTTCAACAAACGGTGTATTTCTATCGCTGCTCGTTTAGTTTTTATTGCCGTTTCAAATATACTGGTCATTATTGAAACACCCTGTACATTGTTGACTACAGTGATGTACAGTACTCTATTTCGCTGCCGTGTACTTTAAATAAGAAGCCGGCCGCGGTGGTCTAGCGGTTCAGGCGCTCAGTCCGGAACCGCACGACTGCTACGGTCGCAGGTTCGAATCCTGCCTCGGGCATGGATGTGTGTGACGTCTTAGGTCAGTTAGGTTTAAGTAGTTCTAAGTTCTAGGGGACTGATGACCTCAGAAGTTAAGTCCCATAGTGCTCAGAGCCATTTTTTTAAATAAGAAAATATGGTTTTCTATAGCTGGTCTGCAATATTACGACGGCATTTCTTCCAAAAGGTTGTGTTATTTTCTAAACAAGGTTGGGACTAGAGCCAAAATTAGTCAGCATGGTGGCTAATCGAAATTTTCCAGCGATTCTGTTGCATGAGTTGTGCTTTCTCGGCACGATGAGATCTAGAATTTTCACGGTGTACTCTGTCCGCCACAATTACTCGCTTATTTGAATCTGAGATCACAATACGAGTTGTGTTCAAAAAGAAACCGAACTTTTGAAATAGCGCGCCAAACAGCAGAGTGCGCAGCTGCTACTGAGCACACCTAGGGGCAAGCTTAGGCAACAAACTGCCATTTGCCTCGTGTCGCTAGAACAATTAGCAAGCGAACCACAGCCGATGAAGTAAGCACGTATACAGCCTGCTCGTCGGATGAGTGCAATGAAGGAGCTTGAAAAACAACGCGTGTGTGCGAAATTCTACAAACTTGCAAAACATCGACAGATACATTTCAAATATTTAGCCAAGCAATCGGGGAGGACTGGGGGTCGCACGCAATGCTACGAGTGGTTTAAATGTTTTCAACAGGGCAGAATGTCGGTATATGGCGACTCCAAGTCTGGACGTCCTTCCACATCAACAGATGATGGCCACGTGGATAACATTCGTGCTGTGATTCGCGGAAATCGCCGTTTAACTTTTCGGAAAGTTACTGAGGAGGTGAGCATCAGGGTGGGGTTATGCCATCAAATTTCGATTGAAAGATTTGAGATGCGTCGTGTCAGTGCAAAATTCGCGCCTCATTTGTTGACTGAAGATCAGAAACAGGCCTGTATTGAAATGTGCGAATAACTTCCTCTGTTACTAACAATGAAAACTTTCTTAAGAACATCATAACAGGCAATGACACGTGGGTGTACGGCTGTGATGCTGAAATGAAGATGCAGTCGTCGCAGTGGGTGGGCAAGGGTCACCTCGTCCAAAAAAAAGCACACATAAGTCGGTCAAAGATCAGGGTGATGTTGGTTGTGTCTTTTGACTACAAATGCATTGTCCACCATGAATTTGTACCACGTGGTCAGCTGGTGAACAAGGAAGTCTACCAGGCAATCAAAGTGCTCTTGAGGGATGCTGTGCGTAGGAAGAGGCCTGAATTGTGGGAAAACCAGAGTTGGATGTTGCATCACGACAATGCGCCAGCTCACGCGTCACTTCTTGTCTGCAGCTGACTAGCCAAACACCATATTCCCATTGTGCCCCATCCAACGTATTTTCCGGACCTAGGCCTAGCAGACTTTTTCCTGTTTCCCAAACTCAAAAACACGTTGAAAGAACGTCGCTTCCAAACCATAGAAGAGATACAGGACAATGCGACGAGAAACCTGCGCACCATCTCACAAAATGTTTTCCAGGAAGCGTGCCAAAACTGGGAGAAACGATGGGAATGGTGTATTGCCAATAGAGGGGACAGTGCTTAAAATGTTGTACAATAAGCAGTAAAGCGGATACAGCAAAAGTTAGGTTTCGTTTTGAACACACATCGTATAGAAAAATGGCAAATGGCATGAACAGCTGCAGTTCGAATGGACCATGACAGTGGTTATCACATGGAAGTGCCATTCCGTTCAAAAACTGTCAAAAATCAGCTATTATAATAGTATGTGAGCCGGTTCGTTGGTTGAGATTGGGGTGGAGGGGGGGAGGGGGAATGGGAGGGGACCTATAGCTAGGTCTTCAAAGTGCTCTAAGCACTATGGGACTTAACATCTGAGGTCATCAGTCCCCTAGACGTAGAACTACTTAAACCTAACTAACCTAAGGACATCACACACATCCATGCCCGAGGCAGGATTCGAACCTGCGACCGTAGCGGTCGCGCCGCTCCAGACTGTAACGCCTAGAACCCCTCGGCCACCACGGCCGGCAGCTAGGTCTTCTGTTCTATCGAATTAGGGAAGGATGGGGAAGGAAGCCGGCCGCTTTCTTTCAAAGGACCCATCCCCGCATTTGCTCGAAGCGATTTAGGGAAACAACGAAAAACCTAAATCAGGAGGGCTGGAAGCGGGTTTGGACCATCGTCCACCCCAATATTAGTCCATTATGAGCCGGAAATACTGCGATAAAGCTATAAACATCCACGGTAGATACGACAATGCTCGATCACATATGTTTAATATTTGCAAACAGTCATCATTTATAAGAATATGCGAAGCAATCAAAACCATGGCATCGGGATTTAATTTTGGGCAACGAAATATATTTCCTAATGGATTTTATTAACGTATGATGACTATGAAACCAGATTACAGACTGTCTCTTTTTCAGGCCATAGCACAGTAAAGGAGGTACGGAGTGCCCCAGACGCGGGAATTCATTCATAAGAAGAATGTAAATGTCTGCGTGACGTTATGTTAAGTTAGCCGTGATATCAGTTGTTCAGGTGTTGCCTAATTCACAGCCTTGCGTCCATCAAGATGCGTTCTGAAGGGCCACGGCTCTCTACAAGAACGGAGTGTCTCTTCGCGGCACGAAGGGGTTCCACTGACTTCAGCTGTCGGTGGTCATTCTTTTTAGCCATCCTTTATCGCCAAACGATGTGATTTTATTAATAGTTCGAAGTAAACCATAGCGTTTTTTAGATTGGGTGACGAGTTCTATTCCAGCTCAGAATGACCAACAAGCTTGTCGTAGTTATTAAAATAATACAGCTGAATATATGTCGTACTATCTTCCATCAATTTGGTGAATTTATGCCATATTAAAACGCCCCACGTCAAACAGTGGGAGCTCTACACAGTTTCAGCTATCTAATTTTTGACTTCGTGAAGTATGCAACTTATATTCGGAGGGTAGATCCCGTTGACGCCATGTACAGAATTAGCAGCATGAACAGCTAGTGCTACATTATCCCTATATCTGGAAAATGGTAAACTGCAGGAACCTAAGTTAAACGAATGTCTGGAAGGTTTATAAATAAAGAAAATGTCACTTTTTTATGAAGCGTGAACCATGATTCATCTTTAAAATGATATAAATGAGACACAATGTGCGTTTCTCTGTTACAATTAAGACTTTTATGAAAACTATTTAACCTGTCGTATAGTATTTTCAGTGACAATCTCGAGGTTTCATTTGAAAGAGGAAGCATATCTCGAAGTAGGCGGAGGAACGACGATTAGAGCCCAACGTCTAGTCGATGTCGATGTCATTCGAGACGGAATTATGATGATGGCAGGAGGGACCGGGTCGCTTGCACTCCACCATCCACCTGCAGCGATATGTGGAAAATACCGACAACCTGCATCTGGATGGCCGGATGGCGGTTTCAACTCCTCACGAATACGAGTCCAGTGAGCCGTATCACTGGGCACTGTAATCGAAAAGCTCAGCTACCCATCATTAAAAATGAATTTTCGCGTTCAGTTGCTGAATTTGTGAAACAAAAATCGGTCTGTCACAGATAACGGAACCAGTGAACTAATTTTACGCAAAGTTCGAGCCATTATTCGTATTAAATGTAAACTGAGATTCCAATATATCTCTGCATGATTGGCTTAGATGGTTAGAGATTTTTTGTTTTATGTGCCTAATAGAAGAAGCTACACAGGGTGATCTATGTAGCTTTATTTTAGGTCATTGTTCTCAAAGGCGGCGAATATTACGTTTGGTGACATCATGTCACCATTACTGTCACATCTCGTCAGTCCTGTCTGTGTATTTAATGGACAAAACTGTTATGTAGAAACAGAGGGAGAGACGCTATCGCTGATGTGTCTACCTCTCCTGTGTTGATTCGGAGAGCCACAGAGCTTAAGCTGGTAAGCTATTTGACTTCATAGTGAACAGTAGTCGACTGTGACCAGTATGAGCAAGTACCACGCTGACTCTCTGTGATGCTCATGTAACTATCACTTATTTCCCACAAGGTAAATGCCATTTCTGGAATAGTTCTTGCGACAAGACTCCAATTTAGAAAAATAATTTTTCGTTACTCCTTATTTTTGAATACATTTTTGATGCCCATATAAACGTTAATACGCTTACCTAAAAGACGCTTGTCTGAGATGTACGCAGACAGGAAAATGAAATATCGAATAATTTCATCATACACTGTTGGTTTCAGAGCATGATAAAACTGTCCTAGAAACAAATTGAAACTACAGAGAAGAAAACTCTTCGTTTTCCATTCATGTCTTCAGCAAAGCCTAAATGCACTTCTGCATGCAACAGATCTGTTAAAGAATGATATCGTCACAGAACTGAACAGCAAATATAAATATAAATTTGATAGTATTAATACCTTGTATGGAATTGTATGGAACTGGGGACCTAGAAACGACGGAGGGGCTTCGTACCCGTAGCCCTCAGTGGTTTACAACTCCAGAACAGGCTACAGCGGTCCACCCACCCCACCGTCGCCGCACACCGAACACAGGGTTATTGTGCGGTTCAGTCATCTGAGAGAACTTGTGTGTGTGTGTGTGTGTGTGTGTGAGAGAGAGAGAGAGAGAGAGAGGTAGGGACAAACGCTTGCCCTTGAAACCTAGTCTTCAAAAAAATGGTTCAAATGGCTCTGAACACTATGGGACTCAACATCTTAGGTCATAAGTCCCCTAGAACTTAGAACTACTTAAACCTAACTAACCTAAGGACATCACACACACCCATGCCCGAGGCAGGATTCGAACCTGCGACCGTAGCAGTCCCGCGGTTCCGGACTGCAGCGCCAGAACCGCTAGACCACCGCGGCCGGCAAACCTAGTCTTCGTTGTCAAATGATTTTTTTAGTCAAGTGTCTCAATGATATGGGCATCAACGAAACCATTCCGGAGATGTCGTTGAAGATTACTTTCGTTAAACATGGTTTAAGCCAACGTGCGCCTGGTGTGTGCTACAGTGTGGTATTTGTGTCGCAGTCTTTTGTGGCACGGACAAAAGAAAGGTTACGTTCGCGTTGTCATTTTCGTCACACTCTTTCGTCGCATTGAATCAAATCTGGAACGCACCAACAATCGCTTGCATTGCCCAGGAGCAGGTAACACATTATTCCGAATGAGTGTTAACTGTCTTCGTGTAAGATTTTAATTTGCATTAGATATTTTATGTGTTCGTTTTACTGCAGTCGTTACCTATTAAGATACGGATGGAAAAAAACGTAATTTCGTTTATATGCAGTAGTTTATACGTAAAAGTCCACATTGGTTACGGGGAGCGTAAAACTATGTGAAACTGTGACTCCGCAGTTCCGTTACTAAGCAGTGGTCTACGTTCGATTATTATTTCCCAGACCATGAATCAGCGGTTTAAAAGAAAAGTGGGAAGTTAGAATGTTTCACGTTAATCTCTGCTGCAACAGAAATTATCACCTAAACCGATTATTGATTAAAAATTAATAGTCGGAGGAACAAAAAATGTTAAATTGCCGTTGCTGTGGGGAAAGTGTGGTGGTGACCGCTAACGTCCCACGCTTATGCATAAGCTTTGACTGTTGCATTAAATAGTTGTGAGTTCAGTCCCTTGATTTAGCTAAGCGAAACAAAGCATTTCTCTGTGGAAAAATCTCTGCTGCCTCCAGCGAACTCGCTAGTCAGAGCTCTGAGTAAATATTTAGATGAAGATGTTTCATGATTGCATTGATTAAGTGAACAACAGTCGCTGAATGTCAAGTAAAGGATGTGAACAGGTAGTTCCTACGTGGCCCGCAGTACGTTACATCTACTTTTATTTTCTGTAAATCACATATTAGCGTTTTTTTTTAAAAAAAAAGAGGTTCAAATGGCTCTGAGCACTATGGGACTTAACTTCTGGGTCATCAGTCCCCTAGAACTTAGAACTACTTAAAGGTTTAGAACAGAAAGGTTTAGGTGTTTGTTTTTCCCGCGCGCTGTTCGGGAGTGGAATGGTAGAGAGATAGTATGATTGTGGTTCGATGAACCCTCTGCCAAGCACTTAAATGTGAATTGCAGAGTAATCATGTAGATGTAGATGTGGATGTAGAAACCTAACTAACCTAAGGACCTCACATACATCCATGCCAGAGGCAGAATTCTAAACTGCGACCGTAGCGGTCACGCGGTTCCAAACTGTAGCTCCTAGAACCGCTCGGCCACTCCGGCCGGCTGCGTTTTTAAGATTTTCATCAATATTCACGAAGCCTCCATACATTCCTCCCCCCCTTCCTGGTCCACTTCAGTTTGCAGATGGTGCGGAGGAAGAACAGCTGATGGTACCACACTGCACACTCCGGAATTTCTGTAATTTGGTGTACATAATATGTTTCCTAGCTAGATTAAGGTCGCTCGGTGCCCAAAGGACTGACTAACTACGGGCCACTATTCAGCAATATCTATTCACCGTTTTATTTGACTAATTCAACCACAAACAAATGTTACACGCTTCGATTTCGAAGAATTAGTTAACAAACATCTTCTTCATTATTGTAGACACTAAATCCCGCAGCTGATACTTATTACACCATTAGAGACAGCAAAGAAAACCACTATTTATGAGTAGAGGAAACTGCTCAAAACCGGACAACCATTTTATTTTTTATTTAAAAAAAATATAAAACCGTAAAACATTATGTTCCAAACGTACGTAATATTTACTTTATAATGTAGGCACCATTTACATTTTACTCTTTGAAATATAACGGAAAGTTACTACGAAAAAGAAATATTTTCAAAATAAAAATACTATTTGAAACGCCATATCTACGTGCAGTAATCGCTCCTGGATATCTGATGATGGACAAATTCCGAGCGTGTTATGAGCAATAAAAATCGTTCTTTGCTGATGTTTTACTTTTACCATTGCGACTCATTACTCATTATTATAATAATGATAGCCTGCCTCCTGCATAACGTACGTTAAATTTATATTACTGAAATTAGAAACATTCTCGAAAATCTTACAATCCCTTGGACTGACATCTTGCCGGTATCAATGTAGATAACAGGCAAAAGTGAAAGAGATTCTCGATTCTCCGAGTCGATGAACTGTCCATATACATAATTAAGTTTGTACTTTTTTTCAGTGAAGTTGCGGCTGGCCGTCATATCTTGCACTTTTTTTTCAGTGAAGTTGCATCTGACGGTCATATCTATATAGAAATTGCTTCTTCTTTTGACATACTCAATACATGCAGCCGAACTGACGTGAATTAAACAGATGTCAAGTCACCTATATAAAGTAGTTTAAACAGGACTGAAAGCAAAAGTGAAATCTGCCGCGGACATAGTTCATTCTTTACACTGGTGACACATACTGAAGTAGTTAGTTCGTTGTGTTCATCTTTTATTCAATACTTCTAGAATCAGAATTTATCTCCTGCTTTAATTTATTACCATGTTAACGTTTACTTGCCTATGAAATATTACTTCCAACATAAGGCACGGGTCAAAATCTGTCTTACGATCTTCATAGAATAAAAATCCTGTATCATATTTGTATTCCTCAGTCGAGTCGGATACTATTTTATTGATCACACAGTTTACAAATTCACCTAGCCACATTTAAAACTTCGTGGAAACCTGCTATCTAGAGAACTGGGATCCATTCCTTCTGTAAATCAGTGAAACTATTGATTTCTACTGTTTACAGAATTTGATGTGATACGTTGGTTATCGACCTCTGATTTCCCCCCCTAGGCTTCTATTTCAGTGGCCCAATCCAGTGTGTCTAGGGTTTTATTTTCATTTCTTTCTTTCTATTTTCTTATTCTTCTTGGAGGGATAAAGTTAGTTTCCTAGCCCTCTACGATATTTATTATTTTATTTGGGCCGAGACAGAGGTTGGTTCCAATTCCTCCGTTGCCCTGATTGGTGTCTTTTTTTTCTTTCTGGCATGGGAGTGTGTTCTTAGTCTTTCAGCTTGATCCGGCGTGATTTGTCTTTCGTTTTGGGAACGCCAGCTTCAGCTGCTGGATGAGCTATTCTATGAACAGGTTTTATGATTGATTATTCAAATTTGCAAATAGGCTTCTACAATGACGGCCGATCAGTTGCATCAGCTTATCAGGGCTTCTACGTTGTTTTGTCTCATTAACGCTCAAACAGAGAAATACGGGTCAGGGCTAGGCAGATAGTATTGTGTGTATTGTGTATTAAACCGAGGACCTAGAACCAATGGAGGGCTTCGTCCCGCCGTAGGCCTCAGTGGTTCACAACCCCTCAACAGCCTACAGCAGACCACCCACCCCACCGCTGCCCCACACCGAACCCAAGGTTATTATGCGGTTCGGCCCACAGTGACCCCCCTCGGGTACGTCTCATACGAGGCGAATATAGCCCCAAATGTTTGCGTGATAGAGTAATTATGGTGTATGCGCACGTGGAGACAATGTTCGCACAGCAATCGCCGACATAGTGTAACTGAGGCAGAATAAGGGGAACCATCCCCGCATTCGCCGAGGTAGATGGAATACCGCCTTAAATCCATCCACAGGCTGGCCGGCACACCGAACCTCGACACTAGTCCTCCGGGCGGATTCGTGCAGGGGCCGGCACACCTTCCAGCTCGGGACGCAGTGAGTTAGATCGCGCTGCTAGCCGGACGATCTAGGTGGATAGTATATTGACTTTTTCTAAAAAAGAACCGAAACAAAAGATACAAACATGACAAAAAATTCGCACCTTCTCTCAAAGCATTCGTCTACACTGGAGACACGGAAAAGAAAACGAGACAACATCCCTTTCTAAAAAGGGTTGAATCGTTTGTTTCACAAACTGTTTTTTTTGCCTCTTTCCATCTTTGAAGCGATCCTTTGTCCAGTTAATTTAGAGAAAGGGGTATCACAATAGTTTTCCGTTACCTATAGTCGATATACTGATCCCAGCCCTTCGACGGGAGTGGACTCACCGACGCGTCATAAGAAACGCCACCTCTCGACAGAAGACGACCAACAGGGCGGAGATAGGGAGCACACTGCCGACGTCGTCTCTGACACGTCGTTGCCAATGGAATCTACCAGCACTGTCCCATGGCAGGCATCCGTCACAACGGACAGGATGGTGGCCTTGCCCAGCCCAGACGGCCCTGTGACTGAAGCCCCTCAGGACAAAGACCAGAGATGGAACACAACGCCCATGACGAAGCGCCGTCACCGACCCCTTCCCCACTCGGTGACTGGGCTGCTGAAATGGAGGCAGAAGACACCCTTGACACTCCTTCGGCGCACAGGATCGGTGCCCCGCTTGGGGAAAGCCTAACACCCGCAGAAGGGCTGCGTTAAACATGCCTGCCACAAGGATGGGTAGCCAAGCGGCTCCATTACCTCCGAGAGGCCACCTTTTGCATCTACGTACTCCATATTAAGACGTCCCAATCCTATAGTGTGGGTACAGTCAACGTGAACGGCGTACACTCGTGCATGTTCCATGATATGTTCTGAGCGGCGGACCTGGATATCATCCTCCTTCAAGAAGTCCACCCAGAGCTGCAGTTGAACATTTATGGATACACAGCCTACAGCTTTACATAAAGCGACGGTGCCGGCGGAACCGCCATCATATTACGCGACGGCGTAGAGGCATCGGACGTCGCGTATCTGCCATGTGCAAGAGGTTTTGCGTCACGGTGGGAGCAGTCCGTACTGTCAAGAACACGCGCCCTCCGGGACATATCGCCGCGGTGAAAGAGTCACCTTTCATTCCGTCGAAATTGCTCCACTAATGAATGGGAATGCAGAACACCACATCACAGGCAGCGATTTTAATAGCTTCATGGATCCAGCGGACCAAACACCGCGCTACTCAACATGCCCGGGACTACGGGTACTCGTGCGAGATCTGGCGCCCAAGATACGTGGCGTTTCCTTCAAGGAAACGACTGTGGCTATATGTACTTCACCGACCACTCTGCTAGCCGCCTCGACGGAATATACATCTCCCGAGGACTCCGAGCCTCGACAAGGGACGCGGAACTATGACCGACAGCCTTCACCGACCATTTGGCATACATCTGCTCGGTCACACTCCCCAGACAGTTCACACACCACAGCCGTGGTCCATGGACGCTGAACGTGTCCTACCTGTTCGAGGTCGCATGTAGGCGTGAGATCGCTGCTACGTGGGCCCGCTCCTTCTGGAGTTTGCACGCACATCCTTCCACCTTACATGGGTGGCTCGACTGCGCCAAGACGGCCGTCGGACGGACACACGTGGGATATGGCCATGACAGATCGTGCTGGTGTCGGGCGACGTCGGAATTTTATTACAAGCGCTGCGGGAACGACACAGCCACCATCATGAAAACGTCAGGCATCGGTTTATCGTCTCAAAGCTCACCTGCTCCGTCTCATTGTGGAAGAGCTTGACGCTGCCCGAGTCTGGGCGAGGGCACAGGATACCATCCCCACCGAAATGGCATCCATATCTCACGTCATCAAAGAGAGATGCCACCTTATAACATCAGCAAAGACAGCAACTGGTGGACACATCGACTCGCAGTGTTCCATCGTTTCAACATTCGTCCAGCATTAGATGACGTTTTATGCTGAGAACCCACAGACCGTTCGCGAGTACGAAGTGCAGTTTGCCTGACCCCAGATTATTGGCACAGGACGACGCTCTGCTGGCTCCCACAACTGCTGAAAACAACAGCGGCCTTGGCACATGAGGAACTGAACAACTCACCAGGTCCGGACGGCTTACCGAACCAATTCTACAGCGCCTACTATCCCCTGATGAGTTCAGGTGTTTCAAGACCACCTCCGCGACGATTTTACCGTCCCCATGGATTTCCTCAGAGGCATCATGATACCGGTTCCCAAACCGATCAGTTCTCACTGTTGTCACAACTATCCTCCTCTTACGCTCATGAACCCGGATTATAAAAGTTTCGCCTGTATCCTTCGGACACGTGTTCAGGCCACAGTCGGACGCATGAGCCATTCTGACCAGACATGTTTAGGCGGTGACAGCAACATCCTCAGGGCACTTGGCGCCTACCGCGACGTCACGGCGCTGGCAGCGGCATGCCGCCTCCTAGGCGCCCTTGTCGCCGTCGATTTTGATCACGCCTTTGATCGTATCGACCACGGTTTCCTTTGCGCCTTGCTGGAACGAACGGGCCTCTCGCAGGCGTTAGCAAGGATGGCCCTACGTTTAATCCGCTGTGCGCACTCCCGGATTATGGTCAACGGCCACCAGACTAATCACATCAGTCTAGGATGGTCGGTGCGGCAGGGATGTCCTTTAGCAGCAGTCTTCATCGCGGTGGACCCCGAACCTGCACTACACGGCCTTCGCCAACGACCGGAAGGCATCTGCAACGGCCACCAGACTAAACACATCAGTCTAGGATGGTCGGTGCGGCAGGGATGTCCTTTAGCAGCAGTCTTCATCGCGGTGGACCCCGAACCTGCACTACACGGCCTTCACCAACGACTGGAAGGCATCTGCATTCGAGACGTGACCTTCTGATATGGTGCTTCGCTGACGACGTGGTGTTCTTGGTGCGGATATGGATATGATTCTCGGAACGCGTTACGTCAGCACTTACCTAGCGTCCAAACTTAATTATTTTGCAGACATTCTTCCCCTAGCGCTCACCATGGCCCTCAGTTTCCAGGCCGTGTACGGGCAATTTGTGAGTGGGCGTCACACATTCAAAGTTCGCTACACTACTTTATCGAGGCCTCCACTGGCAGGGGGCCTGGGGTTGACTCATGTCCACAACCGCTCGCTGGCGTTATATCTGTGGACGATGCGACTCGCATGGGTCGCGGCCAACAACAGCTTGATAAGAATGCTGCTTCAGATCGTCGCGCCCCGAGATCTTCGACCACTAGTCGCCGTGGGCCACATAGCTCTGTCTGTCGCCCACATTCGAGATTTCCTGATCGAACTGAGGTACATGACCGAGGTCTACCGGCGACGAGAGTCGACTACTGCATGTATCTGGTACGAAAACCCCTTACCAACGTCGAACAATACCTGCGTATCCGCTGGACCAGGGTGTGGCGAGCTGTCCACACCTCATACCTGGCCATGTATGCTCGTTCCATTTGGTATGTGGTAGTGTACGGCAAATTAGCCACACGCCAGCGCCTCCATTCCATCCATCTCACTGACGACCCTTTGTGCCCGCACTGCGCTGTCGTCGATTCGGACGCGCACCGCCTGACATGTGCTGTGACGGGCAGCTGCTGGGATTTTATAAAACGTATGCTGGCGCTCCTATTGCGACGACAGCCAGAGTTTATCAAGCTGGACGTTCTCCTACGCCCCGACACTGTTTACTTTCTCACTATCAGAACGAAAGCAGTCAACTGGTTTCGGCGGCCAACAACAGCTTGATAGGATTGGTGCTTCAGATCGTCGCGTCCCGAGATCTTCGACCACTGGTTGCCGTGGGCCACATAGCTCTGTCTGTCACCCACATTTTGCAAACGGCGCCCGAAAACCCTCTGGACTTGTGATTCCGCCTGACGACGACTCAAGAGGCGTTGCACCACCATGAATTGCATCGAACACGATTATAGATTTATTTAGGCGCATTATTTGAGGATCCTCCTATCGATTGGAGCGCTCCGAGTGCTAGAAGCGCAATGGAAGATGATTAAAAAAAAATGTTTCCGTTCGCGCTTGGTAAGAAGAACGTGTGGAGGTGACAATTGCACTCCTGCTGACATTTAGGTTTTAATCAATTTTTTTCCCTCACTGGTCGTATTATTTGATATATGTGACATTTGAGAGGCAATATAATCAAAAAACGACGGGTATTTGCAAAAAGTTTTAGTGAATGTCATGTTACTTGACCACTAACTATTTTCAATTAAATTCAATTATTAGAACAAACTCATTTAAAACAATCGACAAGTAAATGAAGAAACACGTGGTGTTTTCCTGAAAATGTATGCCTATCGTGATTTGCGAAACCCATTATACATATAAGCTGGTAAAGTACTCGGAACTACTTTGTACATCGATACTTCGAGCGGCAGACACTGAGACAGGCCTCATTTGGGAGTTAACCTGTGTTGCGGTGAGACGTTGCTAATGAGCGAGAATGAATAGCGTAGTTGCAAATTTTTTGAATATCACGGAATTTACATTTGTACTACAAAAATGAAGGTTTGAGCGGGAGCCGAACCGTCGCCTCATACACTTTCGTCTTAAAGAGCTCGAACGCAAACCACATTTTTTTGTTGTTGTTGATGTCATTTTGTTTGTTATTGTTCGTTCTATTCGGTCGAGGCATACATCAGTTACGTAACAGACGCGTAAAACTTCTCTCGTGATTTTCTCGGAATTGCAGGAGTAGTGCACTTGACTACCCGCACATTATGTTGTTTCAATGGCCGACTAAAGCAGTACAAAGTTAGAAGTGAATTGGTGATCCCAGCGTAGTGGCCTCCTCTTGTAAGTCCTCAGTCTGCGAGACACTCTGCGGGCAGCTGTTTGTCGTCACGGCTGCAGTTGCGCCGCCCCGCCTACCGCGGACGCACGCGCCAGCTGCGTGTTGACAGCGGCGCTCGCCCGCCGCCCTCGTCGGCAGCTCCGGGCACTCGGCACGCGTACGCTCACTGGAGTTGCAGATTGCGCACACCCTCGGCCGGACACATTTGCCAATGACGAAATGTGTTTCAGCAGATCAATCTTAACATGCCTAATTTGTTCGGCACGTCTCTCTTCATAAACTGCAGTTACTCGACCGTATTCACTTCGAACTTATACGATCTCATGGAATTTAAAAAAGAGAGTTTGAATGGTGTGCAATTGTAGGGCAGCACGCGTTACCTGAACGGTGGAAGATCAGCCATCTCTCTACTGCGAAGTCCATCCGACAGGCAACGCTGTAGGTCTCTCGAGGTCTTGATGAAAGCAGGAATTCCGCAACTTACATCCGTGACGGACCTGTTCCTGCAACTGTCCAGAACTATATCGGTATCGCCCTGTTTCTGCAAGACGTGAATATCGAGTTATAAGTGAGACGCAAAGTAACCATCGTTAGAAGATGTGGTATATGCACTGTGTTGCATGTATGGCCGGCCGCTGTGGCCGAGCGGTTCTAGGCGCTTCAGTTCCGAACCACGCTGCTGCTACGGTCGCAGGTTCGAATCCTGTCTCTGGCGTGGATGTGTGTGATGTCATTAGGTTAGGTAGGTTTAAGTAGTTCTAAGTCTATGGGACTGATGACCTCAGATGTTAAGTCCCATAGTGCTTGGAGCCATTTGAATTTGCATCTATGAATGTACGCAGTGTACAGTGAAGCGTAACTGCTATTAATGTCACTTCCAGTGCCTGTGCTGTACATACCATATTAGATACCAAGTCCATAATTACTCACTTCTCTCACGAAACGGTTTACGTCAAAGGCCAGTAAATAAATTTTAAAAAAAGTTATCTGAATGACACGTATACTTCTGTTAGCATATGTAAATTTCATAGTGCCTCCTGTCTCGTCAATTACTCGATCGAAAATTCGTGACCCTTTAAGTTCCAGCAAATAATTGTTTTTGCTTTTTATGACAACCAGGCCTGGGCCTACAAATGATTCAAATGGAACTGAGCACTATGGGACTTAACATCTGAGATCATCAGTCCTCTAGAACTTAGAACTACTTAAACCTAACTAACCTAAGGACATCACACACATCCAAGTCCGAGGCAGAATTCGAACCTGCGACCGTAGCAGTTACAGACTGTAGCGCGAAGAACCGCTCTGCCACTCCGGCCGGCCTGGGCCTACATTTCAGGAAAATAATACCCCCCGCCCCTTGCCCCCCTGTTCTCGGTGAGAGTTTCTACTGCTTACCTCCGTGCTTATCAAATCCTATTTTCGTTCGCTCAGTAGGCGAGTTGACCAGGATAGAAAATCCCTAACACTGGTACGAAGCACCATTCACCACGCCTGTACAGTCGCCTGCGGAGTATAGATATCGTCTGTCCAGAAAGGTCCTAGACTGATTTTATTCCTGGTGAACAAGCGATGTCAGTGTGGTAACTACGATGACAACTTGAACTAACAACTGTAGATAGTAAATGTGAATTCAAGCAGTCAGTGTTATGTCGAGAACGTGTGACCATAGTGTATCAACGTTGTTGTGTCACAAATCCCAGTGGAACAGCATCTCTAAATGAAGTGTTCGAGATGTTCTCCAGAATGTTTTGAAGAAGAGAAAAGTGTGTGCAAAATCTGTAACGCACATCTTGACTCCCGAACAAAAATAACGACTCATAGACACCTGCCGCAACTTGATTGCAATGAAAAAACGCGGACAGTGTTCTTTGCTGAAAAAGTTGTCACGGCGGACGAGACTTGGTGTTATCGATATGAAAGTATCACAAATCGACAAAGCCCAGAATAGGTCTCGGATGGTTCACCAAGACGAAAGAAGGTGGCAATGTGAAACAGAGTTGAACAACTTCCCAAAGGACTTACTCTCACGGTTTCGCATGGTTGTATAAGCGTTCTGCGCATTGTACTAAAATGGGCAGAGGTTATGTAGAATATCTGAAGCATTAAAACAAGTTGTCGATGTAAAAGGGGTTGTCGATGTAAGTGTCGCCGTTAGTGTTGGCTGTTCTCATGATCTTGTGCTGTTACGTCTATTGTTTTATCTAATCATGAAGCTAATCCAGTTAGCTGACTCAGCATTGTTTTGTTCTAAAAATTCGTCTAGCAAGTCCCTCAGTTGTTCTAAAAATGCTTAATTTTTCATATAACTGGTTAGTTGAACATACTTTCTCTCGTTAAGAAAATGCTTTTCCTTGTATGTAGCACCATAGATGCTTTAACTTGCAATGATATTATCCCATCACTCGCCATTAGAGCAGTCGGTACGATCAGAAATATAAATGAATGAAACGAATGTTGGTAGAGTACTTGCCCTCTAGAACTTAGAACTACTTAAACCTAACTAACCTAAGGACATCACACACATCCAAGTCCGAGGCAGAATTCGAACCTGCGACCGTAGCAGTTACAGACTGTAGCGCGAAGAACCGCTCTGCCACTCCGGCCGGCCTGGGCCTACATTTCAGGAAAATAATACCCCCCGCCCCTTGCCCCCCTGTTCTCGGTGAGAGTTTCTACTGCTTACCTCCGTGCTTATCAAATCCTATTTTCGTTCGCTCAGTAGGCGAGTTGCCCGCGAAAGGCAAAGGTCCCGAGTTCGAGTCTCGGTCGGGCACACAGTTTTAATCTGCCAGGAAGTTTCATATCAGCGCACACTCCGCTGCAGAGTGAAAATATCATTCTGGAAACGAATGTTGTTTAGTAAGTAGTAAGAAGCAAACAAAATTGAAGGATCGTCTACAGACGTATCTTGTATTTTTTGCTGGCTTCTGAACGATCTTCGTAGTGAAATTGTGCATTCTGTGTTGGAGATGACACTCTAACACAGATGATTACATCGAACACTACTAACAAGGCTTTGGGAAAATTCTGGCGAAAGCTCGATGCAATAGGACACGTTAGATGTAAAAATACAACAAACACATTTAATAGTGTTAAAAGAGAGTCTAGATACACCTCCGTTACGATTCTAAGGTAGGCACTTAATTTACAGTTACGCCTGTGTTGCAGTGTTTGCTGCAAACACGTCATCAGTTTAGTTCGGATAACAATAGAGGTTGCTGCTGTGCGCGTTCTTCGTAGAGAACCGTCCCGGCATTCGCCGGATTTTTCGTTTCGCATTTGTCTCGCAAAGGTGCAGGCCCACATAGCTCTCCAACAGGCAGCTGATGGCGCATCCTGGCTCGTCGTCTAGGCCAATCTGAGCTAAGCCGAGCCAGTGTACAGCCGCCACCTGTGTGTAAGCGTGCAGCTGCCCACAGCCGCCTCACATCCACCCCGTCAGTATTACACGGGCCCTGGTGCGGTGATACACGCTGTGGCTTGACACTAGGGACCACCTCGTCGTGTCCGTAAGGAAATCCAGGAAGCACCGTGAAAACTCACCTCTAATATGTTGCACCTACGTCCTCCCAAATATAAGACCAGTGGTTGAACACTGTGTTATTTTGCTACTGCGGATAATTTAAGGAAACATTGCCGCTACCGCGGTACTGCTACGGTCGCAGGTTCGAATCCTGCCTCGGGCATGGATATGTGTGTTGTCCTTAGGTTAGTTAGATTTAAGTAGTTCTAAGTTCTAGGGGACTGATGACCACAGATGTTAAGTCCCATAGTGCTCAGAGCCATTTGAATATTGACGCTACAGAAAAAGTACATCAGAATTGTGAAGGTTTTCTGTGGCTAGTTTGAAGTAGATCTTGTCGCATCCCGATATGTACAGGGCTATTACAAATGATTGAAGCGATTTCATAAATTCACTGTAGCTCCATTCATTGACATTTGGTCACGACACACTACAGATACGAAGAAAAACTCATAAAGTTTTGTTCGGCTGAAGCCGCACTTCAGGTTTCTGCCGCCAGAGCGCTCGAGAGCGCAGTGAGACAAAATGGCGACAGGAACCGAGAAAGCGTATGTCGTGCTTGAAATGCACTCACATCAGTCAGTCATAACAGTGCAACGACACTTCAGGACGAAGTTCAACAAAGATCCACCAACTGCTAACTCCATTCGGCGATGGTATGCACAGTTTAAAGCTTCTGGATGCCTCTGTAAGGGGAAAACCGATGGATCGGTCGTGGTGGAGATCATGATCAGCAATTCATGTCATGGCCTCCGCGCTCTTCCGACTTAACCCCATGCGATTTCTTTCTGTAGGGTTATGTGAAAGAATCAGTGTTTAAACCTCCACTACCAAGAAACGTGCCAGAACTGTGAGCTCGCTTCAACGATGCTTTCGAATTCATTGATGGGGACATGCTGCGCCGAGTGTGGGAGGAACTTGATTATCGGCATGATGTCTGCCGAATCACTAAAGGGGCACATATCGAACATTTGTGAATGTCTAAAAAAACTTTTTGAGTTTTTGCATGTGTGTGCAAAGCATTGCGAAAATATCTCAAATAATAAAGTTATTGTAGAGCTGTGAAATCGCTTCAATCATTTGTAATAACCCTGTACAATTTGTAATTTTCTTCATTTCCTGCATAACTTTGCTAGTCTCTCACTGGAAAGACACAAATAGAACGATGCTTACCTTAAATTGCAGGTGCGTTTAAAAATAATTAATGCTGATATTTTCAATCATAATAAAGCTCCAGTTCACGTGTTACAAATTTGAGCGCACTATTCAGCTATATTGAATTTCAAGGCGACTGAATATCTGTTCATATTATAAATTAAAGTTCCCCGTCACATTTTCTGTCGGATGCGGAACCTAATGTTAGGAAATACTGTAAGGATTGTGATACGGTTTCCACTAATGGATGGACAAATTCACGGGGAAAGTTTTTCGTATACAATTCATAGAAGTCGTCCGGTCGTAGGTACTCACAAGGAAAACTCCCCATCGATCGCACCCCACCCCCCCCCCCCCCCCCAGATTTAGTGGTAAGATGACCTCTGGGATAGCCCGTCAAATACTGAACTCAGACCAAGCTTGAAAATAGGAAGAAGGTGTACTGAACTGTCGAAAACAGAAGCAACAGTGCAAGATTAAAATGTGCATATTTCAATGACGGCGTCGCGGTCATGCGGTCACTTGTTGGACTACGAATAGAGGGACGTAGGTTTAAATCTCCCTCATGCCCCATCCTTTTCTTTTTTCAAATAATAATGAACTGCCCGTCTGCTCATTTTGGCGTCTCTTCGGTGTATTCAGCTTTGTGTCTATATCGTCCGTTTACAAAAGCGACGTGTAACGAAGGGGCCTCCAGACGTATGTACCTCCTACTTGTTCTACACAAGTACCACATTTTATGCCTCTTGCGTTCCGTTTAGGAAGTTTTGACCCTTGAATTCCTTCGTTGTAACCTGTTTCACGCCCGTTTACTTGTTGTTTTCATTTTTGTGAGAGGTTTATTAGGCATTTCGCCTGCTCTCACTATTCGTCACATTTACCTGTGACGATGATATATTCTTACCACAAGTCTCATATTATATAGCCAATGTATAACGTGACAACTGTCAAGACTACAGAAGGAGAACAGACACCTCAATGACTAGACGGACAGTTCATTAAAAAAATAAAAAAGGGGGGCACGAGAGAGGTTTGAACTCGGATATCCCGCTCTGCAGTCCAATACCGGGATCAAATAACGACGACGCAGTGGTTCTTACGAGTCGCTCGAAGTTGGACATGATAAGCTTCGAACGTTCACTATTTCTATTTTGCTTCTTTTTACACAGTTCAGTAGACGTTCTGATTGTTTTCATGCTTGACTGTGTTCGGTGTTTGACGCACTGTCGACTGAGCCATTTTACCACTGAATCTGAATCTGAGGTGGGGAGGAGGGGGGGGGGGGGGGGTGCGAAGGGGAGTACTTTGTCGCTGCTACCTGCGAAATCAGGGTGGGTCACTGTCGCTCTAAACAGCCGATTTCGCACAGTGTGGTTGAAGCTGCTAATTCATGTAAATCATGTACACCGATGCTAAGGTAAGAAGTGCGTTTCATAGTTGTTTGGTCACAGTGAGCTTGAATATTTGCACCATATTAATTAACATTGTACTGCTTGAGATGGGGCTACTTTGATGCAAACAATCAATGGGTCGAAAATTCCTGGAAAATTGAATGGCTCTGAGCACTATGGGACTTAACTTCTGAGGTCATCAGTCCCCTAGAACTTAGAACTACTTAAACCTAACTAACCTAAGGGCATCACACACATCCATGCCCGAGGCAGGATTCGAACCTGCGACAGTAGCTGTCGCCCGGTTCCAGACTGTAGCGCCTAGAACCGCTCGGCCACTCCGGCCGGCACTGGAAAATTGAAACTGTGTCCGTACCGTCACTCGAACCTAAAAACTTCGCGGGCAATATTATTGAGCAGCTGAGACTGTTGCCCACAAAATCGAATGTTCTGGGTTCGAGTCGCAGTAAGGCACCCAGTTTTAATCTACCAGGAAGTTTTATAATAGACCAGACTCCGATGCAGAGTAATTCTCTCAGTAAATGAATAGGCTGTGTTATACAAACACGTTGTTCCTGAAATGAAAGGTCTGTAAGAGTAGATCACGCAATACAACGATCAACTGTAATCGCTCCCCTTTTTTTATTCATTTCCTTCTCTTAAGTGTTTTATTGATCGTAAAACATCTGTTACGTAATCGTAGAATACTGAGTACGTGCAGCATAAAGGAGTACTTCTTGGGAAGCTGCTTTGATGTGATGTTACACTAGTGTTGTTGCTGCATCGTTGACATAACAACGTTAAAAAATGGGTCAAATGGCTCTGAGCACTATGGGACTCAACTGCTGTGGTCATAAGTCCCCTAGAATTTAGAACTACTTAAACCTAACTAACCTAAGGACAGCACACAACACCCAGCCATCACGAGGCAGAGAAAATCCCTGACCCCGCCGGGAATCGAACCCGGGAACCCGGGCGTGGGAAGCGAGAACGCTACCGCACGACCACGAGATGCGGGCATAACAACGTTAGCTCAGCGGAAGCCAATGGCTTGAAGCCCAGTACCCGCGCAGGTGACGTAAACTGCTATGACCCAGCTTGGGAGTTATCGGACTAACCCTGACGTTGACTGAGTACATTTTTCTGAGGGCAGGCCATCTCGATGCTGTATTTAGACACAATTTGACGTAGTTGTAGACTGTAGTTAATTCTCCACATCGGCAGGGTGTTTCTATTACGCAACACACTTTACTTTTAATGTAGCGTCATTTTGTCACATTGTCTGTCTCATATCTAACTGTATAATTAGAACATGGGTGCACTTCAGACACAGTTTCAGAATAGCAGGTGAATAAGACAGCCAACCAATTGCAATAAATGGTGGTTTTCGATTAATCTTAACTATGGTTTCAACGGATTTAAACCCGTCTTCTTCAGAAGGACAAAAAACAAACTTCACGTTAGCAAACAGTCAGTAAAGCTATCTAACACCTCTACACGAAATGTGTCGACAACGACCTGTACATTCGATTGTAACAGTTAACGCCCCTAAAATCAAGGGCTTGCCACAGCAGTAAAGTCAATTACATGAACTGCGAAACCATGTTAAGAGCTACGTGCTAGTGTGAAGTCTGTTTCTTGTCTTAATAAAGAAGAAGGGTTTAAATCCGTTGAAACTAAGTTTAAGCTTAATTGAAAACCACGATTTATTGCAACTGGTTGGCTGTCTTATTTACCTGCTATTCTAACTAAAAATGGCCCTGAGCACTATGGGACTTAACTTCTGAAGTCATCAGTCCCCTAGAACCTAGAATTACTTAAACCTAACTAACCTAAGGACATCACACACATCCATACCCGAGGCAGGATTCGAACCTGCGACGTAGCGGTCGCGCGGTTGTGGACTGTAGCGCCTAAAACCGCTCGGCCACTTCGGCCGGCGCTATTTTAACTGTGTAGTGTCGGTGAGAGTTACGAGTGTGTGTAGAGAGAAATTTCGTGTTAGTGTTGTTGTTGGTACTGAGGATTATGGTGGTGACAGAACACAGAAAGAGGGGAAACTTGCAGGCGCCGCATGGCCTATTTCTGTCCACTAGCACGAATGTGTGCTCAATATCTCTATCCTGAGGACAAATCACCTCAACGCTGTCACATGATCTCACTCTTTGCGAGTGTGCAGATGTTGGGAATGTAATCCAGGATCTTAGCAGAAATTCTGGCATGAGTCGCGTTTCTAACAAAAGTCCGGGTCGGTTCCGGTTGGCCAGAGCGCGGCCGCACAATCGTGCGTTAACAAACTGGCCCATCAGGTTACTTTCCATTACGAATGTGGGTGCACTCAGCGACTGTGATATGATTTATAAATTACAGAGCGCGGCAATCAGTCGTCCTTTTCTTGCAGGTTTTATTTGGCAAACTCGGATTTCGGTTAGTGCCAAGCCATTATCAATGCACTATTTTCTAGTCTCAATGCATGTCAGTTCTGGCGTCAGTGACAGTTCTTAGAACACTTGAGTATTCAAAGAACTGTGACTGACGCCCGAACAACAAGGAATTAGCAAGCATTGAGACTAGAAAGGATTTCGTTCTGTGTGTACCGCATTGATAATGGCTTGGCCAAATAAAACTTGCAAAAAAGGGACGACTGATTGCTGAGGCTGTATAATTTATATACTGGCCCGTGGTGAAGGGTTGAAAACAAACTGACACAAATGTTAACGCTCAGTCAATAAAAGCTACACGATTAGCACACATGTGCCGGCGTTAACTTCACCGTTCACCGTCGTTTCCGGTTGAGGCAAACTTGGCACGACATGACGGATAGGGTGAGCCTGTGCAAACACGCCGGCTCACTAAAGTGAAGCGCCCGGAAGGCATGGTCGGATGTCAAAGTAACTTCGTACATGTAAAGACCATTGGAGGGTGCGTAAATTATTAGATTTGTAATTCTCTGACAGGTATAACGGCCACCAGAGAGTATTTGTGTTGTTCATGGTTAATGTCAACAGCTGGCCTTAAACTGCAAATAAGAAGCTTGAACAGCGTCAGATGTTGAGTGATGACTCTGAATAGGAATCTGCGTACTCGTATGAGACAGCATTATCAGCACCTGCAGAGTTTGAAATTGGCCGCTTTGTGGGTCTCAATTTACCTGACTGGTCGAGTGGTGCAATATCCAGATATGTAGGCCATTTGGGTGTGACAGCGACCTGACATTCGGCTAAATGGAGACGTAAAGACAGGCATACTTGTCTTCAACGTTCCGGTCGACCGTGTCGGACGATTACAAGGGAGGGCCTCCATAGAGTACACCAGGCACTTCGTAACCCCTTCACATGTGCTCCTGCCATTCTAGAACAAGATTCCCTGCAACATTCTGTGTCTTCCGTGCCATTGGTCGGAGACTACCAGGAGCCGGTTTGGGGAATTACGGCCTCTTGTGTAGGCTGCAGTTAACACCACAATACAAACGGCTGCGTTTGGAGTGGTACTGTGCGGGGGAAGCAAGGACTGCCGATGAAGGGCGTCGCATTGTGTTCAGCGATGAATCGCGGTTCCACACTACCTCGGACGACCGTCGTCAGCGAGAATGGCTGTGACATGGGGAGAGGCCCCATTCTTCCAATATTTTGGAGAGGCACAGCGGTGTTACTCCTGGTGTCTTTGTGTATTGAACCATCGGGTATGATATCAGGTCACGGCTGGTAGTGATTGAGGGGAATCGGACGGCACAACGGTTCGGACACGATCGCTTGAGTTTGGTATGGAACAGGATCCGCCGAGACACGTGGATGTGGCTTTCCTCTGTTCTATTTTGCTGGTGATCTGCTTCATTCTAGTGTTATCACACGTTGGTAGTCAACAATCACCTAGTGCATCAGTGGCACGAAGATCCCTGCAGTTTCTAGGCGGTTGTCCACAATTCTCCCGTCTATTCTCCTACACGGTTGAGGCATGTTACCAATCAAAGGACTTCATAGTAGCGAAAGAGAAGCCTAAAGGTCGATCAAGATCTGTTTATGCTGCAGATGCAAATTTCCACTTACCCACGGCAACAATGAGCTAAATATGAAAAAAAGTACCACCACAGCTGTATCTTGAGAATGTCTTTATTCTTTATTGAGCTTATCCATTACGGGTATTTTAGCACCGGTGGCTGAATGTAAATAAGTTACATAAAACTGCAACGAGTTACTTTTTTTAAAATAAGAACCGGGTTTAGAACCTTTGCAGGTTCATCTTCAGATGGTTTCTGGAGGTTACATCATTATTTCTAGCATAATGATGCTTGCTGGCTCCGTGACAAGAGAAAAACGTGTCCATACCGTTACATGCGCAAGGCAACAATCAGGTGGCATTCATGAGTTGTGCTATATGAACGGTACGTCTCTATAGCGGTAAGTAATGTGATTCCACAGTGTCTATTCACATAGCATTTTGAATGCAAACACTGGAATGCCATGTTGTGACCGCCCGAACTGTCATAGACGCGGCCTCATACATTACAGCAGGAACTATTAGTACATAAACATTTGCAATGGCAGTTGAAACCTAAAAGTCACCTGACATTTATCCATGTCATCGCCATATTACACTGAGGTGACAAAAGTCATGGGATATGGCGTAATATCGTGTCGGACCTCCTTTTGTCCGGCGTATTGCAGCAAGTCGACGTAGCAAGGACTCAACAAGTCGCTGGAAGCCCCAGCAGAAATCCTGAGTGGTACTGCTCCTGTAGCCATGGTTAATTGCGAAAGTGTTGCTGGTGCAGGATTTTGTGCACCAAATGACCTCTCGAATATGTCCCACAATTGTTGAATTGGATTCACGTTGGGCGACGCGGATGACCACATCATTTGCTTGAACTGTCGAGAATTTTTTTCAAACCAACCGCGAACAACTGTGGCCTGGTGACGCGGCGCATTATCATCCATAAAAATTCGATCGTTGTTTCCCTACATGAAGTCCACGAATGGCTGTTAATGGTCTCAAAGTAGCCGAACATAACGGCTTCCAGTCATGATGACCTCAGCGGGACCAGAAGATGCAGCCCATTCCATGCAAAAACAGCCCACATCTCTATGGAGTCACTACCAACTTGCGCAGTGCCTTGTTGACAATTTGGGTCCATGGCTTCGTGGGGTCTGCAACACATTCGAACCCTACCATCAGCTAGTACCAACTGAAATTAAGACTCATCTGACCAGGCCACGGTTTTCCAGTCATCTAGGGCCCAACTGATATTGTCACGAGCTCAGGATATACGCAGCAGACGATGTCGTGCTGTTAACAAAAGCACTCGCTTTGGCAGTCTGCTGCCATAGCCCATTAACACCAAATTTCGCTGCGCCGCCCTAATGGATACATTTCTCGTACACGCCACATTGATTTCTGGAGTTACTTCTCGCTTTTCTGTTAAACTGACTACTCGGCGGAAACACCGATGCTTTCGGTCTTTAAGTGAAGCCATCGGCTACTGCGTTGTCCGTGGTGAGAGGTAAAACCCGAACTTTGATATTGTCAGCACCCTCCTGACGCTGTGGGTCTCGAAATATTGAATTCCGTAAAAATTTCCGAAATGGAATGTCCCATGCGTCTCGCTCCAGCTACCATTTCGCGGTGAAAGTCTACTAATTCCCCTCGTGCGTCCATAATCACATCGGAAACCATTTCACATGAATAACCTGAATAGAAATGGCGGCTCCACCTACTCACTGCCCTTTTATACTTTGTGAACGCGATACTATCGTCATCTGTATATGTGCATATCGCTATCCCATGACTTACATCACATCAGTATATCCAAAGTTTTTCAAGGCCGCCGGTCGCTGGTGGCCGAGCGGTTCTAGGCGCTCCAGTCCGGAACTGCGTGACCGCTACGGTCGCAGGTTCGAATCCTGCCACAGGCATAGATGTGTGTGATGTCCTTAGGTTAGTTAGGTTTAGGTAGTTCTAAGTTCTAGGGGACTGATGACCTGAGATGTTAAGTCCCATAGTGCTCTGAGCCATTTGAACCATTTTTTTTTTATCAAGGCCACACAACCGAAATTACAATAGTGGGTTGTACAAATAAATTATTCTGCAGACAAAAGACGACCATGATGTGATTAAAAAAAATTTAATTGACTATGAACCATACCTATAAGAAGTTGGTCAGTTTTTTGTAAATTTTCTGCCGGAAAAGCTACGTCGTGGGTACACTTGATCATTGGACTTTTCAGTTTTACGCTCGGTGGCTTAACGGAAGCTTTGCGCCGCAAGATCGAGCCCGCGTGACGTCAGCGGAAGTGGAAACCCGACCCAGCGAAAGAGACGAACCCGGCCGGCCGCAGGATGTCCTCCATAAAGGGCAGCGCGGCTCGCGTTTCATTTTTATTTAATCCCGCTCCTTCCTTCCTGCCGACCCGGACCTTTTCTGTTCTGCCGGACTGGCTCGGGAGAATTTGCTAACGTTTCAGCCATCAGCTGGCGAGTTGCCAGTAGTGTAGCTGCTGTCTGCTGCCTGCTAGCTGGCCGGGGGTCAGTCCGGGGCTGGTCTGCGGGAACCCTGGGTAATGAACAGCCGCAGCCGGCACCGGCTGCCGCGTGCCTCATTTGCTTATTACACAACTGGCCATTGAAACTGCTACACCAAGAGGAAATGCAGATGATAAACGGGTATTCATTGGACAAATATATTATGCTAGAACTGACATGTGAGTACATTTTCACGCAATTTGGGGGCGTAGATCCTGAGAAATCAGTACCCAGAACAACCACCTCTGGCCATAATAGCGGCCTTGATACGCCTGGGCATTGAGTCAAACAGAGCTTGGAGGGCGTGTACAGGTACAGAGGCCCATGCAGCTTCAACACGATACCACAGTTCATCATGAGTAGTGATTGGCGTATTGTGACGAGCCAGTTGCTCGGCCACCATTGGCCAGACGTTTTCAGTTGGTGAGAGATCTGGAGAATGTGCTGGCCAGGGCAGCAGTCGAAGGACATTTTCTGTATCCAGAAAGGCCCGTACAGGACCTGAAACATGCGGTCGTGCATTATCGTGCTGAAATATGGGGTTTCGCAGGGATCGAATGAAGGGTAGAGCCACGGGTCGTAACACATCTGAAATGTAACGTCCCCTGTTCAAAGTGTCGTCAATGCGAGCAAGAGTTGACCGAGACGTGTAACCAATGCCACCCAATACCATCACGCCGGGTGATACGCCATTATGGCGATGACGAATACACGCTTCCACAGTGCGTTCACCGCGATGACAGCAAACACGGATGAAACCATCATGATGCTGTAAACAGAACCTGGATTCATCTGAAAAAAATGACGTTTTGCCATTCGTGCATCCAGGTTCGTCGTTGAGTACACCATCGCAGGCGCTCCTGTCTGTGATGCAGCGTCAAGGGTAATCGCAGCCATGGTCACCGAGCTGGTAGTCCATGCTGCTGCAAACGTCGTCGAACTGTTCGTGCAGATGGTTGTTGTCTTGCAAACGTCCCCATCTGTTGACTCAGGGATCGAGACGTGACTGCACGATCCATTACAGCCATGCGGATAAGATGCGTGTCATCTTGACTGCTAGTGATACGAGGCCGTTGGGATCCAGCACGGCGTTCCGTATTACCCTCCTTAACCCACCGATTCCATATTCTGCTAACAGTCATTGGAACTCGAACAACGCGAGCAGCAATGTCGCGATACGATAAACCGCAATCGCGGTAGGCTACAATGCGACCTTTATAAAAGTCGGAAACGTGATGGTACGCATTTCTCCTCCTTACACGAGGTACCACAACATCGTTTCACCGGGCAACGCCGGTCAACTGCTGTTTCTGTATGAGAAATCGGTTGCGAACTCTCCTCATGTCAGCATGTTTTAGGTGTCGCCACCGGCGCCAACCTAGTGTGAATGCTCCGAAAAGCTAATCATTTGCATATCACAGCATCTTCTTCCTGTCGGTTAAATTTTGCGTCTGTAGCACGTCACCTTAGTGGTGTAGTAATATTAAAGGCCAGTAGTGTATGCACTACTTCTCCATTAGCTGATCGGCTCTCACACTGTGAAATGTCTTCGAAGTCGCAACAGTAAAATAAGGAAATGCCATGTGACTAGGGCCTCCCGTCGGGTAGACGGTTCACCTGGTGCAATTCTTTGGAGTTGACGCAACTTCGGCGACGTGCGTGTCGATGGGTTTGAAATGATGATGAGGACAACACAACACCTCTGAACGGAGAGAATCTCCGACCCAGCCGGGAATCGAACCTGGGCCGGTAGGTATGACATCCCGTCGCGGTGACCACTCAGCTATCAGGTGAGGACGTCGCAACAGTATTCAGTGCGTAGAAAAGTGGCTTTACAACCTTTTGGCAAGTTTGGGAATGCTTCTGATCCACCTCTGCAATATAACGCGTAACATCCCTCAGAGCCACATTTATCACCGCTTCTTAAGTTGGCTAATTAAGTAAGATATTTTCTCGAGTGTTCAAGAGCAACTATATATACTGAAGAGCCAAAAAAGCCGATACAGCCGCCTAATATCGTGTAGGACCACGCGAGTACGCAGAAGTGCCGCGACACGATGTGGCTTGGACTCGAGTAATGCCTGACGTAGTGCTGGAGGGAATTGACACCATGAATCCTGCAGGGCTGTCCATAAATCCGTGAGAGTACGAGGGGACGGAGATCTCTTCTGATGAGCACGTTCCAAGACATCCAAGATATGCTCAATAATGTTCATATCTGGGGAGTTTGGTGGCCAGCGGAAGTTTTCTGGAGCAATTCTGGATGTGTGGGGTTTCGCATGTACTGCTGGAATTGCCCAAGTCCGTCGGAATGCACAATGGGCATGAATGGATGCAGGTGATCAGACTGGGTACTAAAGTACGTGTCACCTGTCAGAGTCGTATGTAGACGTATCAGGAGTCCCGTATCATTCCAACTGCACACGCCCCACACCATTACAGAGTCTTCACCAGCTTGAACACTACCCAGCTGACATGTAGGGTTCATGGATGCATGAGATTGTCTCCATACCCATACACGTCCATCCGCTCGATTCAATTCGAAACGAGACTCGTCCGACCAGGCAACAGGTTTCCAGCCATGAACAGAGCAATGTCAGTGTTGCTGGGCCCAGGCGAGGCGAAAAGCCTTGTGTCGTGCAGTCATCAAGGGTACACGAGTGAGCCTTCGGCTCCGAAAGCCCATTTCTATGATGTTTCGTTGATCTGTTCGCATGCTGACACTTCCTGATGGCCCAGCACTGAAATCTGCAGCAATTTGCGGAAGGGTTCCACTTCTGTCACTTTGAACGATTCTCTTCCGTCGTCGTTGGTCCCGTTGTTGCAGGATCTTTTTCCGGCCGCAGCTATGTCGGAGATTTGATGTTTTACCGGATGCCTGATATTCGCGGTACACTCGTGAAATGGTCGTAGTGGAAAAACCCACTTCATCGCTACCTCGGAGATGTTGTGTCCCATGGCCCGCACGCCAACTATGGCACTACGTTCAAACTCACTTAAATCTTGATAAACTTGTATTGTAGCAGCAGTAGCCGATCTAAACACCATGCGAGGCACTTGTTGTCTTATACAGGGTGGTCAGAAAATGTGTGAAATGCTTGTAGGGATGTTACAGGGCAGGTTGTACTGAGACATAAATGTTAAGAAAGAAATTCGATACGTTGCGCCGTTCCGAGGACTCGAACCTCCGCCGGGACCAGCCGCCTATTTTCTTAATTTCGCATTTTTTTTAAAGGGACTAATGTGGAATAATGCAATAAATAAAGTTGTGACACCCAGGAATTACAAACATTGGCTGCAAGAGGGCATTGAATGAAATCAATGGGGGAAGTTGAAGATGTGGGCGTGACCGGGATTCGATCCCAGTTCCCCTGCTTACTAGGCAGTTGCTCAGACCACTAAGCCATCCCGGCTCAGTGATGACTGTAGCTGCACGTCAGACCCACGTTCTCAATTTCTCCACACGTTACTGACGTAGTGCCCCTTGCCAACTGACCCCATTACTCATGATATTTCGCCTATTCCCGTAAAAGTTCGGGAACAATTTGCATCTGCACTGAAGAGACCATGGTCGTATCACCTTAATTAGATATGTCTGTGCTATCGGGTATGTCAGAAAGAACAGACACCACATATATAACTAAAGTTTTTCTTTCATTATCGTCGCAGGTTCGAATCCTGCCTCGGGCATGGATGTGTGTGATGTCCTTAGGTTAGTTAGGTTTAAGTAGTTCTAAGTTCAAGGGGACTGATGACCACAGTAGTTAAGTCCCATAGTGCTCAGAGCCATCTTTCATTACCAATGCCTTCTGTAGTCACTACACAATATATGCTTTTCTTTTGCCTTCAGATCATCTAACTATGGCCGGCCGCTTTGGTTCTAGGCTCTTCAGTGCGGAACCGCGCTGCTGCTGCGGTCGCAGGTTCGAATCCTGCCTCGGGCTTGGATGTGTGTGATGTCCTTAGGTTACTTAGGTTTAACTAGTTCTAAGTCTAGGGGACTGACGACCTCAGATGTTAAGTCCCATAGTGCTTAGAGCCATTTGGACAATTTTTTCAAACTATGACTGCTCCTGTCATGGCATTTTTTTCCCTGGGTGCTTACGAAATAATAATGCTAGGAGCGACAGAAGAACTACCGGTGTGTATTACACAGATGGATCTGATTACAAATCGATCTACTGTACAAAAGCACCCCAGTGCTATAGTCTATCATTTTGTGCATCGGAAAGTGACCGTCGTCGAGAAGTCAAAGATGAACAAAAAATATTTGTATCTTTGCTAAAAAACCTAAAATTATAAATAGGTAAAACATGAAATAATAAGAACCAAAATAAAGCAACAAAGAGAAATGAAGAAATCAATGCTTCAATATTCTTTCTGAATAAAACGAAGGAAGGAATTTATTGGACGCGGAGCTGAAGATCGAAGTAGCCAGTGACAATGAAGAACACTGGCCGTGTCCTTTTAAAAGGAAGATACACAAATATTTAGGTAAACTATGGAAAATCAAAAAGTGGACAATTATTGGATTCCTACTTCTCTCCATTTTGAGTCCAATATTGTAAACGCTGTGGAACCTCACTCGGTGCCAGTAAAAAGAGTTGAGTGAAATAAAATTCAACATCAACAAACATGCATATCCCCATCATTAATACTTCAGTTTACGTAACGGTGTGTTTCTTAGGTTTATGTGGGAGGCAGGTATTTAATTAGAGCGTAAAAAGAGGGTTAGTGATATTTCAATCAGCTTTCATCGCTCACCATCAATTTGCTCTTGTACTCCGGCAGGAAGTAATTTTGTTTGGACTGAGGACTTCATTGTTGACGTTTCAGGCAATTACCCGCCTTTTGTTTGTGTCTCTGCTGCTTAGTTGCCAACCGTCTCCGCATTATTGCCTTACGTCACCCTAATAAAACTTGGGAGCACATAGCGCTATCCACAAGTTGGCTGCACGAAGTTTGGTGGCCGTACCTGCTGCGAACTAAGATAAGGAGTGCTGCTAGTTATAAGTTGAGAATAGAGTTTGAACGAGAGAGGAAACTTTCTAGTTGATCAAGATATTTTTGTTGTACACGTCTCTCTGTTCCGCCAGCTACTTGCAACTTTCGGTCCTTTCGGCGAGGTCTTGCGTTTCGTAACTTTATTGATTCCTGCCTCTCTGCAACTGCCCAGATCTCATGCTGCGCCACAGTGGCCTCTTTTCTCCAGATCTTCCTGGTACACTGCGTCGCCAAGATCTGCTATCCTGAAAAGCAGTAGCTGATACTTACCCGGAACTGATGTCTGTGACCGCGGTGTTGCTAGAAAGCGGGAGTTCTTTAATCGTAAATATTTTATTTGTTGCGTTTCACAAATTAGGTAAGCTTTAAAATTGGCATCATGTAACATCGGCAGCTGATCTTAAAAGTATTGTTTAATGAGCAACTGGTTTTCGTCAAAGACCATTTTGCAGCACAAGTTTGGTTAATAGCAAGAGTTGTATGTCAAAACGGAGTACAATGTTAAAACGGCGGCTGAAAACAATGTACGACATTGATTATGGGTTTCGTCCTATATTGTATGCGATGAATCTCGTCAGTTTACACATATAAATATCTAAAATGTTTCAAATCGCGTCCGTTGTTAGATTATGGTATCTATATGGTCTACAATATTTTTTCTGTAAAGTTGCCACTCGACTTCTTGATATTGTGCTACTTTTGCGACGTCATTTAATCGCATTGTATCTCTTTTTGTTAATCCAGGCCGTACTGGAAAATGATACTTGGATAAATCTGTAGGTTCGTTAAAGAGAAATTTCACAACAAGTTAAAGTGTTTCATGATGTTATTTTTAAAATTCTTTGTACAAAATTTTAAAAGATTAACAAAAAAGCTTTAGCAAGGCTTGATTTTAAAATGTGTTTTTATATGAATATAATCATTGTGAATGTTCTGCTACAACGTGATACGGCCCATAAATTTTAACTTACGAGATGAATTAATGCTCATGTATTTCTCCAAACTTAATTTCTTAAAGCAGGTCTTGATTTGGTGAAAGTTTTTCACCCAGTCAAATTCGCACCTCTTTTATGCTGTCTGATAACCAATGCGCCTCCGGTATATTCGAAGTCTAATTAAATGATACAAGTTTTGGTATAAAAAACAGTACCCGTGACCTCACTGAGCAATCAGCTAATGAAATATTTGTAAGTATCAATGGATGGTTCACAGCAAATGGATTGTCACTGAATTTTGACAAGACCCAGTACACACAGTTTAGTACCTCACAAAGAATACCTGACCCTATAAGTATAATGTATTCAAACAACGAAATTAAAGCTGTAGACAGTGTCAAATTTTTAGGGCTACAGATGGACCACACCTAAACTGGAAAACTCACACTCTAGGCTTAACGGAACTGAAATAGGTGATTTAAAAATGAAGAAGTTAGTTTATTCGGCCTACTTCCATTCACTAATGAGTTACGCAATCATCTTTTGGGGAAACTCCTCTCACAAAGAGAACATTTTCAAAATTCAGAAACGAGTCATTAGAGTTATATCTGATGTCAGTCCTAGATCATCATGCAGAGACCTCTTTAAGAAGCTTGGTGTTCTAACTGCTACTTCTCAGTACATATATTCATTGATGTCCTTTGTCATTTCCAACATGTCTCTTTTTACACAAAATAGTACAAAACATGATTATAATACCAGAACCAAAAACAGTCTGTGTAAGGACTATAAAAGCTTAACTTTAGTATAAAAAGAAGTGAAATACATGGGTACTGATATATTCAGTAACTTACCAGAGCATATCAAAGGACTTGCAAGTGATAAAGATCGGTTTCAGAGTGAATTAAAGAACTTCCTGTTCGCCAACTCCTCCTACTCCATCGATGAATATCTTCACAAGGATTATATCCATATATCTGAGTAAAAAAAAAAATCTTTGACTCTTTCCACATCCCACCATATTCCAGAGACTCCTCTCCAAGGGAACCATGGAAAACGATAAATGTAATGTATCATGGGGCCTCCATAGTTCTCGGCATGCAATACGTCTACTGAAACTCTTCTTGTTCTCTTTACGTGAGGTCTCGTATCAGTTTGCACTAAACCTTTACCACTTCATGCAGTACATATATGTTTCTCAATTTGCCGGCCGGTGTGGCCGAGTGGTTCTAGGCGCTTCAGTCTGGAACCGCGCGACTGCTACGGTCGCAGGTTCGAATCCTGCCTCGGGCATGGGTGTGTGTGATGTCCTTAGGTTAGTTAGGTTTAAGTAGTTCTAAGTTCTAGGGGACTGATGACCTCAGATGTTAAGTCCCATAGTACTCAGAGCCATTTGAACCGTTTTACTCAATTTATTTTTCGAAACGGCTTACTTTCAGAAACGATGCATTCAAGCAAGTACAGTAACGTTACGTACTTACAGTACCTAGAAATAATGATCCAAGTAAATTCATCTAGGAATAAAGGTAGAACAATATACCAAAATAAGTGGTTAAGATTTCTAAGATTTACAGGGCCTATTGTAAACCTAGGTCCAGATGCAAACTCTCTTGTGTGATTGGGAAGGTCAGCATCACTTTTCTTGAAAGACAAGGTCAGGGAGTAAAGACCGTCAGATGACAGAGTGATAACCAGTGTCGGTGCGCCTCACCGCTGACAAAGGTGGAACATCAGCACGTGAGTGCGTGCAGGGCAAACCGTGAGACGTTGGATAGTACACGGCATGTAGCTATGGTAAGGTCGTGTGCAGTAGCGAGCGTGTGTTGGAGTACTTACAAGGAACGCCCCATCGCACCCTCTCCTCCCCCTCCTCCCTCAGATTTACCAGTGGATAGCCTGTCAAAAACTGAGCACACATCAAGCCTGAAAACAGGAAGAAGATGGACTGTAATGTGAAAAATAAGAAAAATAGAAACAGTGAACCGTTCAAGAACAAGAAGTGCAATAAAGAGCATCTTGAAGCAACAACGGCGGCGCAGGGAAGTGGTCATAGTGTTGGACTGCCAAGCGGGCGAGCCATGTTCAAAACTCCTTTGTCTCATTTTTTTTTTTCACCACATTAATAACTGTCCGTCCGGTCATTGAAAAGTTCATTCTCCTTCTGTAGTCTTGGCAGTTATCATACTGTATGTTGGTTGTAGAGTATGAGTCATGTGGTAAGAATACGTTACCGTTGCAAGTACAATTATATATATACTCCGCTAGCCACCAAGCGGTGTGTGGCGGAGGGCACAATTCGCCCGAAAGTCATATTTACCCCCTCCACTCGGATCGCGCGAAGGGAAAGACGACTGTCTGTAAGCCTCAGTACGAGCTCTGAATTCCCTTGACTTTGAATGGTGATCACTGCGCGATCTGAAAGTTGGTGGTAATAATATATGCTCTACATTCTCGGCGAAGCCGAGCGGTTCTAGGTGCTTCAGTCTGGAACCGCGCGACCGCTACGGTCGCAGGTTCGAATCCTGCCTCTGGCATGGATGTGTGTGATGTCCTTAGGTTAGTTAGGTTTAAGTAGTTCTGAGTTGTAGGGGACTGATGACCTCAGAAGTTGTCCCATGGTGCTCAGAGCCATTTGAACCATTTTTACTCTCGGCGAAGATCGGATATCGGAATTTAGAGCAGCCCCTTCCGTTTAACGCGTCGTCCACCTGCAAGTGTGTCCCACTTCAAACTTTTTATGAGATTTGTAACGCTCTCACGATGGCTAAATGTACCAGTCACGAATGTTGCCGCTCTTCTTTGGACCTTCTCAATTTCTTGAATCAGACCCAACTGGTAACGGTCCCATACAGACAAACAATACTCTATTGTAAGCAATTTTCTCTGTTGAAGGACTGCATCGTTTCAGGATTCTACCAATTAACCGCAATCTAGAGTTCGCCTTGCCCGTTACTTGTGTAATCTGATCATTCCATCTGAGATAATTTCGAAAAGTCACACCCTAATACTTGACGGATGTTACCGCTTCCAAAGACTAGGCATTTATTTTGTACTCGTACATGTGGGGATTTTCGCCTTGTTATACGCAGTAGGTTACACTCGCTAATATTGAGAGATAACAGCCAGTCATTACACCACGCATTTATTTTCTGCAAATCCTCATTGATTTGTTCACAACTTTCGTGTGATACTACTTTCCTGTAGACTACAGCATCATCGGCAAACAAAAAAATGGCTCTGAGCACTATGGGACTCAACTGCTGAGGTCATAAGTCCCCTAGAACTTAGAACTACTTAAACCTAACTAACCTAAGGACAATACACACATCCATGCCCGAGGCAGGATTCGAACCTGCGACCGTAGTGGTCGCGCGGTTCCAGACTGTAGCGCCATCGGCAAACAGTTAAATGGTATGAATAGTGAGAGCAGGCGAGATACCACATGGACGTCTCACAGAAATGGTAACAATTAATAAACGGGTATAAGCTATGTTGCAACAGAGGAATTCAAGAGTCAAGACTTCCAAATCCGAATGCAACTTCAAACACATTAAAAACATACAGAGAAGCTGTGTGATTGGAAAATGTTGCGTTTATGATCATTTCCATGGGAGTGATTACATTCTCATTGATACGAACACCTGTATCGGGCAAGGACGCATATCTCACCCACTTGCCAGGCGTACAAATCCGGTGCGTCTATGAGAGGTTCCTATCATATGACACACGTATTGCCACTAACGCCGTGTATGACACACCAGACGGGTTTTCTGATGGAGGGTTCGGTTGACTTGTCTCCTTGTCATCAGATGTTTGCAGTTCCCATTCGAAAGCCACTTCCTTTCGGCTGCTTACAGAGTAGTTCTGCAGAAGCAACTGTCATTATAGGTCCCTACCACACACCTCGCTGTTGCAGACAGACGTCACACCACGGCACAGACAGAAATTTGAATAAAGCGAACAGCGAAGAAAGAAAAACATTTACGACGAGGACGGTTCGAACACGGCTCGCCAGCTTTGTAGTCCAAACACCGTAACCACTTAACCACAACGCCATTTTTCTTCCCGGCTACTCTATTTGCACTTCTTGTTCTTGGACCGTTCACTATTTCTATTTTGCTTTTTTAACACAGTTCAGTACACCTTCTTCCTGTTTTCATGCTCAATCTGCGTTCAGTTTTTGACAGGTTGTCTACTGGGCCCTCTTACGACTAAATCTGAGGGGGAGGCGATGGGGAGTTTCCCTTGTTAGTGTGACACAGCACAGGGACTCTCGCTTTGCCTGCATATCCACGACGGGTCGTACACATGCCGTGTTAGATCGCGTGGAACGCTGTCTGCGTCGACACCATCTGCTGACGTCTGGATTGATGGTTCGCATCGGCTTGCAGATACCGTAAACACCGCAGGCTATGGTGGGCACGAAAAAACTACTGCTGGCGGCAACATATAGTGTTTCCAGGCGGCCCCGTGTCAGTCTGTCCTTCACAGGTTCAAATGGTTCAAATGGCTCTGAGCACTATGGGACTTAACATCTGTGGTCATCAGTCCCCTAGAACTTAGAACTACTTAAACCTAACAGACCTAAGGACTTCACACACATCCATGCCCGAGGCAGGATTCGAACCTGCGACCGTAGCAGTCGTGCGGTTCCGGACAGAGCCCTTCACAGGTAGTCGCATTCTGTAATGAAATGTGGAAGCCTGCAGTTCAGTCTGTTGCAGAGTTTCGGAACACGGTACATCCGTCCGTATTACGACCTTCGTACTGACCGAAAATCTCCTTTATAGGAATCAACATGAATTCCGTAAAAAACGATCACGAGATCTTGAAGGCAGCAGTTACCGGGGCTCGGGTGGACTTCAGGAAGGTGTTCGATACATTCCCGCACCGCCGCCTAATAAACAAAATACAATCGTACGGAATACCAGAACAGCTTTGTGATTTGATTGGAGTCCCTACCAGAAACAACACAGCACTCCATTCTTAAGAGAAATTTTCTGATGCAAAAGTAAACTCGGGCGTAGCCATAGCGAATTTTACAGGACCGTCGCTTTTCGATACATTTATAAATAACCTAGTGGATAAGTCGGAAGCTCCACGAGACTGTTCGCAGACGATCTTGTTGTATATAGAGAAGCCTCAGCAATAAAAAAATTGTAGCGGAGTGAAGACAGACGTGCAGGGGATCGATGTATGGTGCAGTTGTTGGCAACTGAGCTTGTTTCTAAGCAAATGTAACGCACTCCACATATGTCGGCAAAATATCACCTCATTGTTTGATTACACGGTTGCCAAACAATCATCACAAACCGTCTCATTCATTAAACATCTGGAAATATAATTCGGAGGTATTTATAGTAGAACGACCTCATAAAAATAATCATAGGGAAGGCAGATACCACACAGATTCATTGGAAGAACCTTCAGGAAGTCCAGCGATTCACTTGAAATTTGTGAAATATTACGTTACGAAGCAGTGAAAAGATTACGCTTTAATATTCTAAATTGTACGAATTTCAAGTCGTATTCATATTCCTTTTCAGTACTTTAATAAATTTCCTACCAAAGAACACCCGTATTTCTCTTAAGAATGGAGTGCCATGTTGTTTCTGGTAGGAACTCCAATCAAATCGCAAAGCTGTTCTGGTATTCCGTATGATTGTATTTTGTTTATTAGGCGGCAGTGCGGAAATGTTATCAAACACCTTCAGAGTACAACGTAAAAATGAACATCAAAGTAAATCAACTACTAAAGTTATACTGTTTTGTGAAAAGTTGCTAATATTGATAAAAATCTACAATATACTGCTAATGTTTTTTTTTTTTTTTTTTTTTTTTTTTTTTTTTTTTTTTTTTTTTTTGGAAACTTTATCTTGGTGACTCCACCGTGAGCTGCAGTCACAATTTTTAAATCTGGTGGTGTGCCGTATGTTGCCGGGGAATTGCTCTCCATGTGGTCTCTACGCGATTTCACAGACCACTAACTGTGGTTAGTGGAGAACTGGGCATTAATTTAGCGTTCTACAACATCCCAGACAACTGTAATGGGCTACGGGGGGCATGTAAGCCCAACGCCCGGGCAAAGGCAGTAACTGTTATCAATTGCTCTTCTAAGAAGGCTTGCACATTACTTGCCACTTGAGGCCAAGTATTGTACTGTCAACTTAAAGCGTTTGGAGTTCCATGAAGAAGGAAATTTGCTCTCAAGTCTTATAATGATCCCATTTAAACGTGTAGAGTCGAGAACAAATCACCCAATGGTGTGCAGAATCCTGAAACTTGGCCTTTGTTATGCTGCACAGTGTCTTCGCATACACTTCGCAAGACACTTTACGGTGTGCGGGAGGGAACTTTCTGTGGCACTGTCACTTCCCCCCATTCCTGTTCCAATGGGAATGCCTCGCAGGAAGAATGACTGTTGGCAAACCCGCGTCTGAGCTCGAATCTCTCTAATTTCGCCTTCGTACACTTAACGCGAGGTACACACTGCGATTGAGCTGTCCCTACCGATGTCGTTTTATGCAACCTGCAGAGTTATATGTGGCCATCAAAAACCACGCGCGAGGTTTTCATATTCTCCCGCTCTCCAAGCGCAAACTATTACTCCTACAGAAAAAAACGAACAAGACCTTTCAGCAGGAAATTTTTATATTTAAATTTGCTACTAGTATACGTCCTCGCAAGTGACAATAAAAAAGTACAAAGGGGAGACCTCGAAACGCGCACCTGCTCCCACACGCAGTTCCCACGTAAGGATTTATAGTATGATGGTTATGAATTTCCCTCCTGTCACTGTAAAAAAATTTACGACTGCACGAATTATTTTCCACACTCGACCTTTTTGACTGGCCTTATTTCGCCACAGGCTTAGTCGAGCACTTACAAATTGTAAAGCTAACATTTGTTAAACATTACCTAACAATTCTGTGAATGTTAACTATGTAAAATAAAGAATTACATCGTCGTACTCGTCAGGCCTGCTGGCTACGAAACTACTGTGCTTCTAAGGATTAAGTTTGGATCGAATGCAAAGATAATTAGTTTAAGTGTAACGTTTACAAAAGACGTTTTTCTTCGTTGTCCTCACGGGCATGTTTCAGTCAATAATTTTTACGCCGGCCGGAGTGGCCGAGCGGTTCTAGGCGCTACAGTCTGGAACAGCGCGACCGCTACGGTCGCAGGTTCGAATCCTGCCTCGGGTATGGATGTGTGTCATGTCCTTAGGTTAGTTAGGTTTAAGTAGTTCTACGTTCTAGGGGACTGATGACCTCAGAAGTTAAGTCCTATAGCCCATATATATATATAAAGTAGCCATCTACGCTGGTGGCGTAATCTCCCAATCAATAGAGACCAGAGAAACGTCGAATATCGGGAGTAATCCGTGTAGGTGGAAATTTTCGTACAATGGTAGGAAGAAGTGCCACGATCAAGACACTAGAAATCCTATCAGGTGAAGGATGAGTGTAGGGGCAGAAATGCGTTTGAAGATCACTTTTGTACGTTTCTCCTGAATAACTCAAAAATCGTGGCTTCTATCGAAAACGTATCCCTGTATAATATTTAACTACATTAAACTTCCTACAAAACGGTCTTGTTCATTTTCTGTAGGATTAATAGTTGGCGCGTAGCGAGCGACAGAATAAGAAAATCTCACGCTTTGATTTGGAGGCGGGTTGCGTAAAAGGAGTCGGGTCGGGGCAGCTGAATCACCTTGTATGTACAACGCGAGATGTATGTAGGAGTAGACAATATATATGTTGACTCTACTAGGAACTTACACTCCCTTAATTTTAACGACAGAATCACGGTGCGATGAAAAGTGTCTCCTTACATCGTCTGCCACTGAACTGGTTGAGCGTCTCCGTGACTGGTTGAGCGTCTCCGTGAACGTCTCCCGTTTAGCAAAAGAATACGTGAAAAAACACGTCCCTCTTCTTTGGATGTTCTCTGTTTTTGTATCAGTCATACCTGGTAAGGGTTCCACACTGACGAGCATTTCTCAGGTGTTAATTTATGAGTGTTCAGTAAGCTACCTCCTTCGTAGGCTTACGCACCCTCCGTACAATCCCGGTCCCTCCAGACGCGATTTCTTTATTTTGGGGCCTGAAGAAAAACAGATTAGATTAGATTAGATTAGATTAGATTAATACTAGTTCCATGGATCATGAATACGATATTTCGTAATGATGTGGAACGAGTCGAATTTTCCAATACATGACATAATTAGGTTAATTTAACAACATACTTAAGTTAATATAACAGCTTTATTTTTTTGTGTTTTTCTGTTTTTCTTTATTTTTTATTTTTTTAATTTTTTTTAATATTTTTGTTTTTTTTTCTTTTTTTTAATTTATATCTAAAAATTCCTCTATGGAGTAGAAGGAGTTGTCATTCAGAAATTCTTTTAATTTCTTCTTAAATACTTGTTGGTTATCTGTCAGATTTTTGATACTATTTGGTAAGTGACCAAAGACTTTAGTGCCAGTATAATTCACCCCTTTCTGTGCCAAAGTTAGATTTAATCTTGAATAGTGAAGATCGTCCTTTCTCCTAGTATTGTAGTTATGCACACTGCTATTACTTTTGAATTGAGTTTGGTTGTTAATAACAAATTTCATAAGAGAGTATATATACTGAGAAGCTACTGTGAATATCCCTAGATCCTTAAATAAATGTCTGCAGGATGATCTTGGGTGGATTCCAGCTATTATTCTGATTACACGCTTTTGTGCAATAAATACTTTATTCCTCAGTGATGAATTACCCCAAAATATGATGCCATATGAAAGCACATTAGTGGTCGTGGCTTCAGACGAAGAAATGCGCTCCTGGGTGCAACCACGGTTCCGTAGGCAACCGCAAACATTTTTCTGTGAAGGTATTGACCGTCTTACCCCTTAGTAGGATAAATACCTTAACAGCAACGGAGATTACTTCTGAAATAGTAAACAGTTTACTACTTCTTTCCGTCTCCTTTTCCTTTGAAAGACATGCACCGAACTCTCGCTAATCCGGGCCTCAAAACTCCGGCCTCTCAGTAATCTGGACCACATCAGGGCTCTAGCCGCTAAAACAGAAATGACGAATACAGTAATGAATTCTCGTGTGCAACAATGTTATCAGTTAATTGGAGTGTTAAACTATGAGACACACGTTTGAAATTATGGCTTTCCTTACGGTTCAGCACCGTAGCTGGTGAAAGAAAACACGTGAAAACTCGGAATTAGTGGTAAGCTGGACTCAAGCTCCTTGCGGAAAGCCACTGCTGCTGAGTACAACGCTGGACAGCAACTATTTACGACCAAACTTTAACAAACGAAGATACAATGGAAAGGGCACAGGAAAGTTATGATGAAAATGATAAAGAAGAGGACATAGGAAAAGAGAACATGAAGATACAGTATGTGATCAAAAGTGTCCGGATACCTGGCTAAAAATGACATACAAGTTCGTGGTGCCCTCCATCGGTAATGCTGGAATTCAGTATGGTGTTGGCCCACTCTTAGCCTTCTTGACAGCTTCCACTCTCGCCGGCATACGTTCCCTTTGTTTTTTATATGGCGCTTGTGCTCAGTACAACGCTCCGCAACCGTGCGAATTGTTTGTCCGATATACATGCTGCCACATTCACAGGGCACACTGGCGTGTATGGAAGCTTGACAATTCGGCCATAGCGGAGCATTGCCTAGAAAACGGACATAAAATACAGTTCGAAAATACAAACGTGTTGGCCCATGCATCTACATATTGGGACTCCGTTATAAAGGAAGCGGCCGAGATTCGTTTAAACAACAACAATTTCAACAGAGACCAGGAGTACACACTCAGCAGTACATGGGGGCGAGCGTTGGATATCGAAAGAAAGCAAAGACAGATGCGCGACGCGGGAGCGGCAGTTTCAGACGTGGCGCCTGCCCCTGGCGCCACCTGACGTCACCGGTGCTACCACGGGCAATAGGCCCGCTAGCTGCCCGGGTCGACTACCACGCGCGCGCGCCACATTGGGACTATCTGATTGGCTGCTGATGAGTCGTTATGCCTATATAAGCGACAAACCGTAGCAGCCCCGGCAGTCAGTGAACTCTTGAAGACGATGGCGGGGATGGTAATCGAAAGCTCGAGGATTTTATTCAAACTGACTCGGTTGGAAAAGTATTAAGTATATTATGTGTGGTCCAAAACTGCTCGTCTTCTTCCTATGTATCCAGGTTGGACACCCCTACACGAGAAGAGAAGGAAGAGGAGGAGAAAAGGAAAAAGAGATCGACGGGAGACCATCAGTCTTTCATGCTAAAAGGGCGAAAAAATATTACCGAAGAAAATCTGAAATTTTGTCGGTTTTGTTCATATTCGATCTGTACATCACCATTTAATTTCGGGGGCCAATAAGGGATGTGATTATTCTTTTTTCCTTCTAAAAAGTTATTAGTAACAGTATTTGGCGAGCAGAAATATACATATAGTCTTGAGAAATGTGGATTAATTTTAATTGAATTAGTTACTAGTTTTTTGTAAGAGATCGGGGAAAGAAGGGCTTCAGGGCTTGCATATTCGCTTGGTTTGCGTTTACGAGACGGTGACAATTACTTTGCTCACCATTCCTGCACCGATTCAACTATTGTTGTTACTGCTGCAACGAAGCGAATTTCTCTGCCTCTGTTACTTCGACGACGCGCGGGCTACGTCGAACGGGGGGAAGTGGCGGCATGCAGCTCATTAAAAATTTGCACGGTGATACCCTCCCGGCAACTGTCTCGAAAATTGCACGAAACTGCAGCGGAGTTGGGAAGCGTGTCAATGGCTGCGCTGCGGGCGCTGCGCGAACACCGTGAATATTCGATGCGGCCGTCCCGTTTGCACTCGCCGCTGCTCTGCTCCGGCACAGAGGGCCGTGCGCGCCAGCAAATTCCATTCCGCCGCAGAGAAGCTCTACAAGCGCCAGGTGCTAGACAGCTGTTTGCACATTGTGCACATTTCCGCCACAACGGACACTTCCCAGAGCTGCTGATTCTCTGAATTTCTCAAACCTGAACAATCAGACGATAGCGATTGCATACTCCGAAAATACCGAAACTCGGTATTCTGCCTGGACTCTACGATCACCATTCATTCCATGAAATAAGTCTTCCATATTGAGATTGAAGTTAGAAGCAGGCTGCTAACAACTAATTAGGGAGGCAACTCTAGAGTTTGCCTCCTCAACGACTTTACCAGAAATGGACTATGAAAATACAGGATGACAATTATTGAACTATATGAAATAAAGTCGTCATAACTTCTGAACGACTTCGTTAGGACGTTCAAACTGCACGGTTGGCCGCGGGGCATGGTGGTTCAAAAGTGCCGTCAAAAAATGGTTCAAATGGCTCTGAGCACTATGAGACTTAACATCTCAGGTCATCAGTCCCCAAGAACTTAGAACTACTTAAACCTAACTAACCTAAGGACATCACATACGTCCATGCCCGAAGCAGGATTCGAACCTGCGACCGTAGCGTTCACGCGGTTGCAGTCTGGAGTGCCTAGAACCGCACGGCCACAACGGCCGGCGGGCATGGTGAGGATTACTATGCACATGCATGGTTTGGTTTAGCGACGAAGACCACCTTCATTTGGATGGGTTCGTCAATAGGCATAATTTCGCGATCGAGAAGTCTCTTCACCTTCAACGGGTGACTGTGTGGTGTGCAATGTCCAGTCAGGGAATAATCGGTGCCATATTCCTTGATGGAGCGGTGACCACCAAATGGTACGTGACCGTTTTGGAAGATGATTTCATCCCCTTTATCCAAAGTGACCCTCATTTCGACAAGATATGGTTGATGCAAGACGGAGCTTGAACTCATCGAAGCAGGAGAGCGTTTGATGTACTGGAGAAGCTTTTTGGGGACCGCATTCTGGCTCTGGGGTACTCAGAGGCCACTGGCATGGGTCTCCATTTACCCCCCCCCCTCCCCATATTCTTAGAATCTGAACACATGCAATTCCTTTTTGTGCGGTTGTATACCACGAAACCATTGCTCAACTGAAAACAGCCGTTCCGGAGATCATCGACAGCATCTATGTTTCGGCATTCAGCGGGTCGTGCAGAATTTCGCTATTAATCTGCCCCAAATCATCGCCAGTGATGGCAGGCATATCGAACATGTCATAACCTAAATCCAAATACCTATAGTTACATGTTGAATAAAGTGTGTGCAAGTCCGTAGTTTGTAACTAATTTACATTTTTGTTATTATAGTTCAATGGTTGTCACATTGTGAATGCTGTCTAGACACAACAATGTACTGCAGGCTGAACGTGAAACTACATGGTCCTACACTAATGAACCAGAACATCGTTCACGCAGAAATCGCTCACATAGGAGAATCGTAAAAGCATACCGTCGCTCGACCATCGCACAAACTCTCGTATGGACGACATAGTAATAAGTATTCCTGGCGTAGTGAAACAAATCGAAGATTTGAAAACAAATAAGTCGTCAGTTTCGGGTAGAATCACAATTCTGTTTTAGGAAGCGTACTCTACGGCACTGGCCCCTTACTTAGCTTGCATTCATTGGGAAGCTTTTGCCCAGCGCAAAATCCAAAGCGACTGTAAAAAAAATATAGATGACTCCTGGATATAAAAGGGTAAAAGAACGGATTCCTAAAAATTACTGACCAGTATCCCTTAACAGCGGTTTCCTGGAAAATTATAGAACATATTCTGAGTTCGAATACAATAAATTTCATAGCGACCAAAAAAGCTTATGTCCACGGATCAACACGGTTTTATAAAACATCGTTCGTGTGAAACTCTGCTTGCCTTTGTTTCACATGTTATATTGCGAACTATGGATGGTTGGCAACAGGCAGATTCCGTATTTCTAGATTTCCGAAAAGCATTTGACACAGTGACGCACTGCAGACTTTTAATAAAGGTACAGGCATACGGGATAGGTTCCAAGGTATATGACTGATTGTTAAAATCATGGGGAAACCTTAAGCAGTCATTTATTTTGCACAATTCGCTACTAGTTTCGGTCAGTGACCATTATCAAGCTTAGCTGGCAAAAACATCAAGAAAGTTATACCATAATTTCAACAAAAGTAATTTCCTCTTTTAAACCCAGCATAGTATGTAAAAAAATTCTCACAATAATATCTGTATACGATAATTTTCGTCAAGAAGTAAGTCGACATCCGGTGCCGGCAGGAAGGGCATCCGGCCACTCCATAACTTAACCATGCCAAATCCGTACTTAACCCTGCTGATATGGCGCCCAATGCGGGATAAAGGCAGCAGCGAAAGAAACAAAGAAATATAGGAAGCAAGTCGGCATGCACAACTAGTAATACAAGTGTGTACGATAAATCATGTTGACGAAGATCGTTTTACACAGTTATTACTGTGAGAAATTTTATTACGTCTTATGGTTGGCTTAAAAGAGCAAATTACTTTTGTTCAAATTATGGTACAACTTTCCTGCCGTTTCTGTCGGCTGAGCTTGATAATAGTCACTGACCGAAACTTGTAGCGAATTGTGCAAAGTAAATGTCAGATGAAGGTTTCCCCATGAATTTTAACAGTTATTTGGCGGCTGAATGTCCCCATCTGCAAACATATAAAAATATATGAATGAACTGAAGACTTCTTAATAGAATCCAGTTCGCTGTCGAGACACTGGACTCGCATTCGGAAGGACGACGGTTCAATCCCGCGTCCGGCCATCCTGATTTAGGTTTTCCGTGATTTCCCTAAATCACTCCAGGCAAATGCCGGGATGGTTTCTCTGAAAGGGCACGGCCGACTTCCTTCCCCATCCTTCCCTAATCCGATGAGACCGATGACCACGCTGTCTGGTCTTCCCCAAACCAACCAACCAACCATCCAGTTCGCTGTCCGCGACGGCGAGTGTTCATCAGAGACAAGGGTATCGTCGGGATCGCTCCAGGGATGTGTCATAGGACGGCTATTGTTTTCCGTGTACATAACTGATGTGACGGACAGGATGGGCAGCCATCTGCGGTGGTTTCCAGATGATTCTGTACTGTACAGGAAGGTGTCGCAGTTGAACGACTATAGAAGGATACAAGATAACTTAGACAGAATATCTAGTTAGTGAGATGAATGGCAGCAAGTTCTGAACGTAGAAAAGGTAAGTTAGCGTATGAGTAGGAAAAACAAACCGGTAGTGTTCGGATATAGCGTTACACGTGTGCTGCTTCACACAGTCACATCGTTTAAATACCTGGGGGTAACGTTGCAAAGCGGTATGAAGTGGAACGAGCATGTGGAGACTGGGGTAGAAAAGGCGGAGGCCGACTTCGGTTTATTGGGAGAATTTTAAAAAAATCTTGTTAATCTGTAAAGGAATACTGCTCGAATATTTGGGTTCCGCTCCAGGTCTGATTAAAGGAAGAGACTGAAGCAATTCGGAAGAGAGCTGCTAGATTTGTTCGAACAACACGCAAGTATTACGGAGATGTTTCGGTAATGCAAATGAGAATCCTCAACGCTACTAAGAAAATTTAGACAAACGGCATTTGAAGCTGCCAACAACATGCATTTTGCGCAAGGACCACGAATATAAGATACGAGAAATTTCGACACATACGCGGGCATATAATTAGTCGTTTTCCCTCATTCAGCTTGCGAGTCCAACAGGAAATAAAATGACTAGTAGCGGTGCAGAGTACCTTAAGCTACGCACCGTGCTGTGGCCTGTCAGAGCATGTAAAAATGGCTCTAAGCACTATAGGACTTGTGATTCTTCAATTTCTCCAGGCGTATTTTATGACGAAATAAATCTCGGGTGAACAGCCTGGTATGAGTGTGCATAGGACACAATATTTGGGCAATCGACCACGTTGCCATCATCAGGTCCGCTGATGTACTGACGGGCGGTGGGCCAGCGCCATATATATATATATATATATTTATATATATATATATATATATATATATATATATATATATATATATATGGGACAATCCCCCTCCCGCTCCTCCCTCAGGCGCTTCCTATGAGTCGGTGCGGCCAGGTACAGCGTCCGTTCTCCCGCCGTCTGGACGCTGCGTCCTAGGTTTTCTCGTTCAGGGGGGTCTGCAGCACCGCTCTCGTTATTCTTCCCTCCTCCCCCGAAGTCGGTACACTCCTGGAAAAATCCTTTTCCTTCTTAATCCGGGTGATTACGGGTTCTCACGCCTTGCTAAGGATGTAACCGGTGTCACGATTTAGTTGTGGCTCCCTTACTCTGATCTCTATTGCTCCTGTTGATGACACAGTCCCAGTATTTGGAAGTCTGTGTCAGGACTTTGGTTTGGTCATAATCCATGCTGTGGAATTCCGACAGGCAATGATCAGCGATTGCCGACTTACTGGGCTGTTCCAATCTAGTGTGCCGTTGATGTTCTCGGCATCGGTAGTCAATGGTACGAATGGTCTGCCCTATGTATACACTACCGCATTGGCAAGGTATCTGATAAACCCCTGATTTACGTAGACCATAGTTGTCCTTGACAGTACCAAGAAGGCTCTTGGTTTTGCTTGGAGGACGGAAGATAGTTTTCTCTTGGTGTTTACGTAAAATGCGTCCAATTTTTCCGGATAAGGCCCGACAAAACGGAATAATAGCCAAGGCCGCCTCCTCCTGAGGTTCATCCTCAGTTTCCGCCGGTGCTGCAGGTGTGGGATGGGATGTAGAGCCTTCCGAATTTGCCCTTCCTTGTAACCGTTCCTCCGAAACACAGTCTTCAGATAGTCCAATTCTTGTTGGAGACTTTCCCCATCGGATATGGTATGAGCTCTGTGTACAAGAGTTTTGAGCACGCCATTCTTTTGTGCCAGGTGGTGGCAGCTATCCGCATGTAGGTACAAATCGGTGTGCGTCTTCTTCCTGTACACGCTGTGGCCCAAAGTGCCGTCAGCTCGTCTTCTAATTAAAACATCTACGAAAGGGAGCGTCCCATACGTTTCGGTCTCCATGGTGAACTTAATATTCTCGTGTCTGGAGTTGAGATGTGTGAGGAAATCTGCCAGTTTATCTCTTCCATGCGGAGAGATAACGAAGGTATCATCCACATATCCAAAGAAACAGGTGGGTTTTAGATGCGCTGATTCAAGAGCTTCCTCCTCGAAATGTTCCATGTACATATTTGCGACAACGGGTGAGAGTGGACTCCCCATGGCTACTCCTTCTGTCTGCTCGTAGTATTCACCGTCAAATAAGAAGTATGTTGAATGTCAGGACATGTCCGAAAAGGTTGGTGGTCTCTTCGTCAACATTTAGAACTATGAGCAGCTGGTCAGTAGCAGACATCTGCTCCACATAGACGAGGATGAAGAAGCGCTCATAGCTCTTACTGTATGCTTTTTAGAGCCCATGCTTACCGGACATTTTTTTCCTTACCGCTTTTCTTAACAATCATATACAACCGCTCACTTGACGAGAGGTCTGTTCCTAAAGACTGGAAAGTAGCACAGGTCACACCAATATTCAAGAAAAGAAATATGAGTAACCCATTGAATTACAGACCCATATCACTGACCTCAATTTGCAGTAGGATTTTGGAGCATATGCTGTACTCGAACATTATGAATCACCTTGAAGAAAATGACTTATTGATACATAACCAACACGGATTCAGAAAATATCGTTCTTGTGCAACACAGCTAGCTCTTTATTTCCATGAAGTAATGAGTTCTGTCGACAATAGATCCCAGATCGACTCCATGTTCCTAGATTTCCAGAAGGCTTTTGATACCGTTTCTCACAAGCGACTATTAATCAAATTGCGTGAATATGGAGTATCCTCTCAGTTGTGTGACTGGATTCAGATTTCCTCTCATAGAGTGCACAGTTCGTAGTGACGGACTGTAAATCATCGAGTAGAACAGAAGTGATATCTGGCGTTCCGCAAGGTAGTGTCATAGGCCCTCTGCTGTTCCTGATTTTCGTAAATGATCTAGGTGATAATCTGAGCAGCCACCTTAGATTGTTTGCAGATGTAGCTGTAATTCACCGTCTAGTAAAATCATCAGACGGTCAATTGCAATTACAAAATAATCTAGAGAGAATTTCTGTATGGTGTGAAAGGTGGCAATTGGTACTAAACAAAGAAAAGTGCGAGGTCATCCACATGGTTACTAAAAGAAACCCGATATATTTTGGGTATACGATAATTCGCACAAATCTAAGGGCTGTCAATTCGACTAAATACCTAAAATGGTTCAAATGGCTCTGAGCACTATGCGACTTAACTTCTGAGGTCATCAGTCGCCTAGAACTTAGAACTAATTAAACCTAACTAACCTAAGGACATCACACACATCCATGCCCGAGGCAGGATTCGAACCTGCGACCGTAGCGGTCTTGCGGTTCCAGACTGCAGCGCCTTTAACCGCACGGCCACTTCGGCCGGCTAAATACCTAGGAATTACAATTACGAACAACTTAAATTGAAAAGAAGACGAAACAGAGACTATGCTTTGTTTGCAGAACACTTAGAAGATGCGATAAACCCACTAAAGAGACGGCCTACATTAAACTTGTCCGTCCTCTGCTGGAATATTTCTGCGCGGTGTGGGATCCTTACCAGGTAGGATTGACGGAGGATGCCGAAAAAGTGGCCGAGCGGTTCTAGGCGCTACAGTCTGGAACTGCGCGACCACTACGGTCGCAGGCTCGAATCCTGCCTCGGGCATGGATGTGTGTGATGTCCTTAGGTTAGTTAGGTTTAAGTAGTTCTACGTTCTACGGGACTGATGACCTCAGAAGTTGAGTCCCATAGTGCTGAGAGTCATTTGAACCATTTGATGTCGAAAAAGTGCAAAGAAAGGCAGCTCCTTTCGTGTTATCGCACAACAGAGGTGAGAGTGTCACTGATATAATACGCGAGTTGGGGTGGCAGTCACTGAAACAAAGGCGGTTTTCTTTGCGGCGAGATCTATTTAAGAAATTTCTATCACCAACTTTCTCTTCCGAATGCGAAAATATTTTGTTGACACCCACCTACGTAGGGAGAAATGATCATCATAAGAAAATAAGAGAAATCAGAACTCGAACGGAAATATTTAGGTGTTCCTTTTTCCCACGCGCCATTCGAGAGTGGAATGGTAGAGAAGTAGTATGAAAATGGTTCGATGAACCCTCTGCCAGGCACTTAGGCGTGAATTGCAGAGTAACCATGTAGATTAGATGTAGAAACTCCCACTCCACGTTCTTTCGGTAAATAACTGTTAAGAAACATGCCTCGCTCGTAATACTGGTTGATACTCCCGAACTTTCAGAAAGATTTCACAGGCAACTGTGTCTGTCAGACTATAGGCACAGCGCTATTGAGCTACAATAGCGCTCCTCTGCGAGGCGACGGTGGCCTGACGTCCACGCACAGTACAGCGATTGAAGCGAGCGATCGATCGGCGGCGAGTGCCGGGTGATTGGTCGGCGGCGGAAACTGCAGACTGTGTGATTGTCGAGCCGCCTGTCAGCGGCTGTCAGCGGCATCCGCGTAGAGCACAGCCGCGGAACCGGCCCGTTTGTCCTGCAGCCGCCGGGCCAGACGTGCAGTTTATGCTGCAGCAGTGCTGCTGACTTAGTGAACAGTCGAGTGAAGGTTTTGCTGTTTCCTTATAGCATTAAGCAGCCTCGCTTTTTGTCACGATCAGGTGCAGCAAGTTGTGAATTCGAGATAGACAAAAACACTGTCTTATGCTGAAATATTGATCATATGTGTACAATCTGTGCATACAAAGAAGTGCTGGCGACAAGGAATCTCAAGTTGATTCCGCCTTTTCCTATTTTCAGACGAGTTTTCATACCGTTCCACACAATTAGCTTCTAATCATATTGCGTGTCTATGGAGTACCATTTCAATTGTACAAATAGATTCGTTATTTCTCGTAAAAGTCACGCACTATTCATACAAATTAATAGGGAGTCATCTAGCGAAATCGAAATGATATCTAGGGTTCCCCAAGGAAGTGTGATAGGCCCTCTGTAGCTCTGTATATAAAATTTGGAAGCCAATTTGAGCGGCCGTTTTAGATTGTCTGCAGATTATACTGTCATTTGCCGTCTAGTAGAGTTAACGGAATATCAAAACGAATTGCAAAATTATATGGACATGGTATCTGCATTGTGGAAAAACACTGAACAATGAAGTGCGTGATGTCCTCTACATCAATACTATATAAATTCTGTTAACTTTCGGTTATACAGCAAATAAAACAAACTTAAAGATTCTAAATTGAACAAAATACCTAGGGACTACAATTACGACCAAATTGGAACAATCACACAGTAAATGTTGTAATAAAAACAAAATCAACATTGCATTTTACTGGCAGAGCACTTAGAAGATTCAAAAAAATCGTCCGCCGCTCGTGGTCTCGCGGTAGCGTTCTCGCTTCCCGAGCACGGGGTCCCGGGTTCGATTCCCGGCGGGGTCAGGGATTTTCACCTGCCTCGAGATGACTGGGTGTTTGTGTTGTCCTCATCATTTCATCATCATCCAGGAAAGTGGCGAAATTGGACTGAGCAAAGATTTGATAATTGTACGGGCGCTGATAACCACGCCGTTGAGCGCCCCACAACCCCAACATCATCATCATCATCATCATCAAAAAAATCTCTCTCTCTCTCTCTCTCTCTCTCGTCTCTCTCTCTCTCTCCCCTCCCCCTCATCCTCCCCCCTTTCTGTCATAACTCAGCGAGAGTTTACGGTGTTAAAAACAATGTTATTCTTGGGGAGAATGGTGAAGCAAATCCCTGTTCGGCCATTCAGATTTAGGTTTCTGAGTCACTAACTATTGTCACCAAGAATAACTCGGAAAGTATGATAGGAGCTGAAACGTTTGTGGGACAAAAGTTCCGTAGGAGAACGGGGGCATAATATGACGTTGGTATTCTGTTGATAGGTGGGGTCGCGCAGGAGATATAAAGGTCGACTTTTTTTTTTTTTTTTTTAAATGAGGTGCTCTAGTTTGGTACTCATTCTCTCATAGCGACTATCGAGATGAATCGAATGATGTGCAACAGTAAGGTCTTCGAAGGTCAACGAAGGTCACAAAAGTGGTGTGAACGTTGATTTACAGAAGGTGTTCGAAGTGATGACTATTGGTATCAATGCAATCTTCTTATCATGGATTCACTTAGTGACTCAAGATATATATAACTGCAGGGACAGATTCCGGAATGGGGATAGAGAAAAAAAGCTCCTACGATGAACATATATCTGGAAATGGACGGTGTGAGTGCAACTATAACAAAACGTCCCGGAACACAGTACAGAGCTGCATCGCATCCACGTCACAACAGACGTTCAAAGTGGCATCCATGGGAGTGCAGGTGGTAAGGATACTAGCGGTTGTCATGCCTTACACCATGTTGGCGGGCCACTCCTGTAGAACCCGATCCACCAAGTCTGGTGTACCCCAGACCGCCGCCTCCTTGCACGTTCGTCTGTTTGAAAGGATCCATGGCCACACGGGATGCGATTGTTTATTGATGATGTTGTGATGTATGGTAATTAGTCGAAGTTGAGTGACTGCAGAAGGATATAAGACGACTTACACATAATTTAGAGGTTGGTTTAATGAATGGCAGTTAGCTCTAAATGTAGAAAACGTGTATGTTAATGCGGATGAGTAGAAAAAACAAAGCAGTTATCTTCTGCTACAGCATTAATAGTGTCCTGCTTGACACAGTCGCCTCGTTTAAATATCTGGGCGTAATGTTGCAAAGCGATTTCAGATGGAACGAACACGTAAGGATTGTGGTAGGGAAGGCGAATGGTCGATTTCGCTTTATTGGGAGAATTCTAGGAAAGGGTTACTCATCTGTAGAGGAGACGGCTTATAGGACGCTACTGCAACCTACTCCTGCGTATGGCTCGAGTGTTTCGGATCTGCACCATGTCTGCTTAAAGGAAGGCATCGAAGCAATTCAAAAGTGGGCCACTAGATTTATGACTGGCAGGTTCGAACAACATGCGAGTGCTTCGGACGTGCTTCAGAAATTCAAACGGGAATCCCTGTAGGGAAGGTGACATTCCTTTCGAGGAACGATATTAAGAAAATTTAGAGAACCGGCGCTTGAATCTGACTGAAGAACAATTCTGCTGCTTCGAACATACATTGCGCGTAGGGACCATGAAGATACAAACAATTTGGGCTCATACGGAGGCATATAGACGGTCGTTTTTCAAAATGGTTCGAATGGCTCTGAGCACTATGCGACTTAACTTTGGAGGTCATCAGTCGCCTAGAACTTAGAACTAATTAAACCTAACTAACCTAAGGACATCACACACATCCATGCCCGAGGCAGGATTCGAACCTGCGACCGTAGCGGTCGCGCGGTTCCAGACCGTAGCTCCTAGAACTGCAAGGCCACTCCGGCCGGCTAAGTGGTCGTTTCTCTCTCGTTCTGTTTGCAAGTGGAACGGGAAAGGAAATGACTAGTAGCGATACAAGTTATCCTCCGCAATGCGCCGTATGGTGGACTGCCGAATGTCGATGTAGATTCAGATGTTCGGGTGATCAAAAGGTCAGTATAAATTTGAAAACTGTATAAATCACGGAATAATGTATATAGAAAGGTACAAATTGACACACATGCTTGGAATGACATGGGGTTTTATTAGAACCAAAAAATAGAAAAGTTCAAAAAATGTCCGGCAGATGGCGCTTCATCTGACAGAATGGCAATAATTAGCATAACAAAGTAAGACAAAGCAAAGATGATGTTCTTTACAGGAAATGCTCAATATGTCCACCATCATTCCTCGACAATAGCTGTAATCGAGGAATAATGTTGTGAACAGCACTGTAAAGCATGTCCGGAGTTATGGTGAGACATTGACGTCGGATGCTGTCTTTCAGCATCCCTAGAGCTGTCGGTCGTGCACGGTACACTTGCGACTTCAGGTAATCCCAAAGCCAATAATCGCACGGACGCAGGCCTGGGGACCTGGGAGGCCAAGCATGACGAAAGTGGCGGCTGAGCAAACGACCATCACCAAACGAAGCGCGCAAGAGATCTTTCACGCGTCTAGCAATATGGGGTGGAGCGCCATCCTAATAAAACCCCATGTCATTCCAAGCATGTGTGTTAATTTTTACCTCTCTGTCTACATTATTCCGTGGTTTATTAAGTTTTCAAATTTATACTGACTTTTTGATCATAGGGAGGCATGGGTAGAGATGGTTCTTCCCAGAAACGACGAGAATGTGTTCTCTCCAGGTATCTCCACCACAAGATGGTCTTGTCATCGTGAACGGCCACCTCGGCTGGAATATTGCCATATAACTATCAGCACCTGAAGCGATATTTCCCTAATCACAAATTATTGACTGAAAAGTGCGTGTCCTTCCATTCAGGTGCTTCAATGTATGTTCGAATAACTGTCGCCCTGTCATCAACGCGGGGAAAATTAATTGGGAAAGAGACGTATTTTGGACGAGGGGCCGCTCAGCAGCGGCGAAGCAGATGAGCTGCGCGCCCAGAGCGATGGCTCGGCTAAACTAGCAGCCGGCTATCGGCGGCTAATGCACGGCGCTGGCCGGTGATTCGGTTCGCGGCCCATCTCGCCGGAATAACGACAGCCGGCGGGCACTCGCTGTTAATCAGGGCCCCATTACGCGGTCCGCGCCGCGTGTCCCACCTGCTAATGTGTCCCGCGGTCGTCAGGCGCGATCGCTGAAAGCGGCCGCCTCGCCTCTCCCACCCAGCCAACAGCCACCCTCACCAATTCCCACACCGTCGCGGACACCCACTGCTATACCGCGACTCCCAACAACGCTTCTATAAACTTGACCGCGTATAACATATGTTAGAATATTCGCATATACTGCTGAACTTCCAATTTAGAGCAAGATCCACTGATGGAACAAAAATCGCAGATGGAGTTATGCGACATAAACGAAAGTTGTTAGGCGTGTTTCTACATCTGAATGGCCGGCCGGTGTGGCCGTGCGGTTCTAGGCGCTTCAATCTGAAACCGCATAATCGCTACGGTCGCATGTTCGAAGCCTGCCTCGGGCATGGATGTGTGTGTGTCCTTAGGTTAGTTAGGTTTAAATAATTCTATGTTCTAGGGGACTGATGGCCTCAGATGTTAAGTCCCACAGTGCTCAGAGCCATTTGAACCATTTTTGAACATCTGAAAGATGATGTATACTGGAATTTCGCACCAGTCACATAGGAGTGGCACTAGTAGCGACACTATGAGCAGGTAAATCACATTTGCTGTCAATACACGATGTAACGGTGGTGAGCGTAGTTACCTTCGAGCCTGGAGGTGGTGAGTTCATGATAATCAGGAATGCCTTTATGGCGACGAAGAAGCCATTATCAACAACGAGCAGGGCCGGCGCAAGGCACGTGTGAAACGTGCGGCCGCACGGGGCGGCAAATCTGCCCCCCCCCCCCCCCTATTTTTTTTTTTTTTTTTTTTGTGACAAACTCAACATTCATGCCCAAGAGGGGATTCGAAACCAAACCTCGGAGGGAGCGGCTTCGGGAACTGTGGGATGTCGCCTCGACTATCTGCCGGCCGCCCCTGTTGAATAAGGGGTGGGAGGAGGACTAATTTCTTCCTCGCCACTGTGGCAGCACCGTCGTGTTTACGCCGGAGGAACAGAGAGGGGGAAGCAGTCTGGCGTACACAAAAATGGTTCAAATGGCTCTGAGCACTATGGGACTTAACTGCTGAGGTCATCGGCCGGCCGGAGTGGCCGTGCGGTTCTGGGCGCTACAGTCTGGAGCCGAGCGAACGCTACGGTCGCAGGTTCGAATCTTGCCTCGGACATGGATGTGTGTGATGTCCTTAGGTAGGTTAGGTTTAATTAGTTCTAAGTTCTAGGCGACTGATGACCTCAGAAGTTAAGTCGCATAGTGCTCAGAGCCATTTTTTTGCTGAGGTCATCAGTCCCCTAGAACTTAGAACTACTTAAACGTAACTAACCTATACATCACACACATCCATGCCCGAGGCAAGATTCGAACCTGCGACCGTAGCGGTCGCGCAGTTCGAGACTGTAGCGCCTAGAACCGCTCGGCTACTCCGGCCGGTCTGGCGTATACGCCAGTATTCTTATGAGTGAAGCGCTGCCAGCCTGTTACGCGCCTTGCGTTTACTCACAACTAATTTTGCAGAAAACGAAATCTAATTTGGAAATTCGAATGTATAGTTCGATACTGCGATTACATGTTAAGCCTGAAGCAATTTTGCTAAGCCCTTCAATGGCTGTTTCCGAGTGTTTTATTCTTCCCGCATTATGGGAAAAAATGGTTGAGCATTACTGCAGTCAAACATGTCCAACACCTACAATGGCTAGAAGTATTCCGAATGGGTAAATACGCTGCGAGTAATTACAAGGGCTAAAGACATTGCTAATAAGTCTAGCATAAGTTGGGTTTCTACTTACTTTTGAAAATTTTAGCTATCCGTTTCTGAGTGGTAGTCGGACCTTTTGGTTTTTGAGCCATGAAACAGCTGTCTCCGCCTGCATGAACAACAATTAAACTCTGACCGGCACTTTTGTTTGACAATCCTACTCGCGCACTATAACTTTGCCAACATTTATTTACTCTATGATGCGTGTGAATCCATGTTTCATCTTAGTAAACTACTGGTCGCTTTGATTCTGATGAAAACCTGTAAAAGTATGGTCTTTTAGCAACAATGTCCTCTCGTCTGCACGAAACAAAACGTTAATTTTTACACCTTCTAAAACGAAAATCCATAGACAGAACATTGCTTCTAAGGGTTTCCTTGCTAGCTTTGAAGCTCATTTCTGTTTGACAAAAATTGTGCACTTTTCACAAAGTTCATATTTCTTTCCATTGTTCGTAATGCCATAGAAATTGCTGCCTTATAATACATTTATCCATACATCGGTCAAATACTTATTGTGAGCTTCTTGCTTCTTCTTCTTGGGCGCTAGTTTAACCGTAGCCTCGCTGTACCTCGTCACGTGACCTAGTTCCTGGCACTGCAGCGTAACCACTTCGCCTTTCCAGGCAATAGGTATTGTTGCGTTCTCTACAACGAAAACTACAGCATTCGTTTCGGTAGTTGGCCGAGGGACTCAAGATTGGTTTCGTAAGAAAAATTACGATTGATTGCTGACATTTCTACAGATTTGTTTAAATAAAATTCCACAAACGTTTTGTAAAAATAAGAAAAAAACTGGGGGGGGGGGGGGCAATTTAGCAACTCGCACGCGGCGGTACTTGGACTTGCGCCCCGGCTGGTGTGGCCGAGCGGTTGTAGGCGCTTCAGTCTGGAACCCCGCGACTGCTACGGTCGCAGGTTCGAATCCTGCCTCGGGCATGGATGTGTGCGATGTCCCTAGGTTAGTTAGGTTTAAGTAGTTCTAAGTTCTAGCGGAATGATGACCTTAGAAGTTAAGTCCCATAGTGCTCAGAGCCATTTGAACCATTTGGGCTTGCGCCGGCCCTGTCAACGAGGTCTTGCAACAGGGCTACGAGAAGCTCGATGTTCTTTCTGCGGTATTGCTGAAAGACTTGGCAGGAATGTAGCCGCTGTAGATGACTGCTGCCAGCGGTGGTCACGAGGATGTAGGGTCGTAAGGAGACAGGGCTTCAGACGGCCACGTGGCATTACCGGGAGGGAAGACCACGGTATTCGGCGTGTGGCTGCATCTGAAGCACCAATTTGAGTAGCGGGTGGTAGCACAATGACACAACGAACTTCAAAGATAGCTCCGAACCAGGGGCCGAACCAGGGGCCCTGTAGCGTACGTTCCACTGACCCAAAAAATGGTTCAAATGGCTCTGAGAACTATGGAACTTAACATCTGAGGTCATCAGTCCCGTAGAACTTTGAACTACTTAAACCTAACTGACCTAAGGACATCACACACATCCATGCCCGAGGCAGGATTCGAACCTGCGACCGTAGCGGTCGCGCGGTTCCAGACTGAAGAGCCTAGAACCTCTCGGCCACAACGGCCGGCGCCACTGACCCCAAACTACAGTCATTTGTGACTTGAGTGGTGTCAAGCGAGGGCCCATTGGAGGGTGCGGTGAACGTTTAGAAAGAGGCCAGTTGTGGGCCAGCAGCCAATCTGTCTGCGTGCTGGAACACTGGAGTTAGGGTGTGCGATTTTATTTGACTGCAGGAACACTCTCGTGGTCATTCCACGCACCCCGACTGCAAATTTATACGTCAGTCTGGTGATTCGAATTGTTGTGCTGCCATTCATGAACAGCATCCGAGGAGGTGTTTTGCAAAAGGGACGACGCTAGCCCTTATGCCGCTGTTGTAACCCACCAAAGTCTACAGTGTCTCGACATGGTGTCTTGGCCTGGTCAATTAGCAGATCTGTGTGCAATCGAGCTTGTATGAAACATCATCGGACGACAATTTCAGCGTCATCCACAACCAACATTAACCATCTCTGTATTGACCGACCACGTGCAACAAGCAATAGAAACTGACATCCGGCACCTGTACAATACGATGTATGCACGTCTGTATGCTTTCATTCAACATTCTGGCGGTTTCACTGGTTTTCAAACGTACCAGTATTTCACATTTTCAATGGATTATCTCCCACTTAACACTAACCCGTGATCTTGCAATGTTAATGACTTAAATATGTTACCTAGACTAATTTATTCCCGAAATTTGATTAATTTTTTTATGCTGTGGTTTTTGTTTGTCAGTGTCTGTCTTGCTATAGCCGCTTAGTATCCGACTAGCTGAAGTACACTGTTCTTAGAAATTGGCCTGGTACACATAGGGAAATGACTGCAGATTCATTTGTGCCGTTTCGCGCTACCCTGTAATATATCCTTCCATTTGCATCTGACTGCAGAAAAGTATACATGCACGGATACAATCATTAAACGGAACAAGAATAATTTACAAATCATGTCGAGTCGCTTATGTGCAGCATGTTTAATGGTTTTCCACAGGCGTGCAAAAATTAACGCTCAAAAATGCTGTAGCTGTGAACACAAATAATGCACGGAAAGCTGTTATTTTTCCACATTGTACTCTGGTCTGTGGAAGTAGGGTGATACTAGCAGTCGTCAGAGAGTACAGCACTGACTGCTTTATTGAAGTCATTGTCTTTAATGTCATACTGCTATATCAAAGGAGGGCTGGGAGAAAGTAATTCCCCAGACGCAAATACAGCACCGACAGTGTTTATTTTGTGTGCCACTAGAAGTAAGACACTCCAGTGGCGAACTGTTTTATCCCTAGCTCGTATGGACCAAATTTCTGGTTGTAATTCGTGCGTCCTTCCTCTACAGAAAAAAAATCAAAGTCTCCCACCTGCGAACCTTCCACAGTCGCTACGAAATGTCGTTCCACCCGCTTCTCTGGTCTTAGGGTGGCCTTACTGGATCTATAGCCACGGTCGCGTGTTAGTCCCATCTGCGTGCGGATTTTAGTGCCGATATAGCGAGTGAGGCAATTGGCAGTGTTTCTTCCGATTATAGCTGTGAGTTCTTTGATTGCTCGATGAGGTGGCACTTAGGAACTGTAACTCATGAAACAGTAGTTCACTTTATTAAATTATTGAATAAAAGGTTCACTTAACTGTGACACATTTCTTTGTCACTCGAGTACTGGATAATTTACAGCTGCCACTGACTATCAAAGCATCAGTTGATGCACAAATTAATAAACTGTAGTCTTGTGGTACGATGTTCATCATTTACAAGTTCATGAGCAACTTTAACAACTCGACTCCTACTCGATGATGGCTGCTGTAGCTGAGGGCACTAGGCTCTTGCGTGCTCGACACCGTATTCACCTCAACGAGAGGGCGCTGGTATGTCGAAAGGGAGGCGTGGTCTTTTGGAGTGCCTCCCAATGGTTGCTGCAAATTGCAGCTAACCCTCGCTAATGTCTGTGGTATCGATTTACGTTGCCGGCTGTGGTGTCGCACCGCGATCTCTGCACGATACCACAGACAGCATGCATACATTTGTGTCTGGATTACAGATAAAACGATGCATAAAAAAGTAGCCGAGAACTGACAGTTATTAAAGAAACATTAGATTACTTCGAAATCGTGGGACACTGGTGAAGCGACGACATTAGTGCAATAACAGGAAACTAGTCGACATTCATAACTCGCGAACATAGCGCCAACAGCTAAAAGGCGCACCTAATGTACATTTAAACTGTTTGATAAAATCTATGAACTTTCCTTCCTCAAATTGATGATGTAATGGCTACGAAATGAAACGTGTGACGATTGAGTTTGATTAATAAGTAAAAGTAACTTACGAGTAATTGTCTATGCTGGCTCGCTGTTAGTTTTTCGTTCCCACGTCCAGGAAAAAAATATGCCGTCTGCAAAATAACGCAAACAATTTCCTCACGAAAGATATTTGTACTTAACACTATCCCCCGAAAATTTAGTGTTTTATGTTTCATTCTCAAGGAATCCCTCGGCAAACACTCGCAACTAAACCCTGGTCATCGAAACTGCAACACGAGGATGGATAGAAAATAACGAAATTTTACTTAATGTGTTTGTACAGTACGAAGAATATATGGTTAAATTTTGTAAGTGATGTACTGACCGAATCACGAAATCCTGACAAAAAAAAAGAAAAATCGCCCAAGTATAAACGTTAGCTAGTGTTTCAACTTAGAGGCGCATACTGCAAACCGCTTTCGTCTCTCCGTTAAGAGGTCATACGTATAGAGAAACCGCTGATACCAAACGCTCCGAATGCGAACTGGAGGTAAAAACCGACGCAGTCACGTGTCATCTACACCCAAACAATCTCAAGCGCCTTATGCAGAGACCCTCAAACGTCGAACAAGGCAGATTGTGGCGGAGTTCGAGAGACCCAGCGACGGCTGCTTAGAATGTATGTGGTCAGTCAGTTAGTTGATTTTGTGCATGAAGGACTCGCAAATTTTTCTAGTAGATACCTCTAGGGTAGTGATATTGATTTCCATCGTACATTTGTCTACATGCCATTTACACTTCGGACGACTACTGAACCTAAGGTTTCGATTAGAGAAGCAGTACCTGGCAGCTCCATGTTTCATACATTATTGTGTGTTCCCAAATCTTAGCAGAGTTATAGCCCTGGGTAACCATTTGTTGTGGTAATTGGTTGTAAGACTTATCTACGTTCCTGAAAGTATAAGCAAGGGTCTGTGCTCTTCTGCATGGCGTTGCAAACAACAGAAGAAACAATAAAAATCAGACCAGTAAACCAAACCAGAGCTTTGTTTCCCCTATAATCGCCGTATATACCTAACATCCGAGTCGTTCTCCACTGTCTCCAAGCACAGAGAACTGAAAAATCTCAGCTTGAGCCTTTCGCTGTTTCACTGCTACAGGCGGCAACTAGCCTCCCAACAAACGGATGACCAAAAATCCCGCTTTGATCTGAGAATGAGCTTCTAAATGAAGTAGGTCGCGAGCCACATCGGATTACGATAGTGACTTAGGGTTATAGAATTTGCGGAATTTATTATCTAATGCTGCTACTACTGACATCAACGGTGTCTGTAACCTGGCGAAGCATCGAGTGGGTCTGAGCTGGAATGACAGATACTTGTACGTTGTTCCTAGGGACTTGAACTCTACTCCGGAGCTCATCTGTCATATTGCGTGGCGAATACTGACATGCCAGTTTCTGGACAATCCTGGTCAGATACCAAGACTGGTCAGGACAGTAGGGGGCAACATGCGGCTTTGTGTTATCTTATTGAACGATAATTTCATGCAGAGCTCGGCAATAGGTCACGGACACGTCCTAATACTTCGGAAACTATGCGACCCAAAAATAATCGTTAGATCTGGTATAATTAAATTTTCCTGGAGACAGATGAGTTCAAATGGCTCTGAGCACTATGGGACTTAACAGCTGAGGTCATCAGTCCTCTAGAACCAAGAACTACTTAAACCTAACTAACCTAAGGACATCACACACATCCATGCCCGAGGCAGGATTCGAACCTACGACCGTAGCGGTCGCGCGGTTCAAGCGCATAGAACCGCTCTGCCACTTCGGCCGGCTACAGATGAGTCTCACCTTTATCCGCAATAAAGATGGAAGTTGAAGAAATAAATTAAATTTTGTTCCACGGCTGGCACTTGAACCTCAGTCTCCTTGCTTACTCGGCAGGTGGTAGGCATTACACCACCGTAGCAGTAGGAGCAACACACCTGCAAGGGCTACCGCAGTCTCCCTAACGCAGACTTCAATAGTGCCGGCCGGTGTGGCCGTGCGGTTCTAGGCGCTGCAGTCTGGAACTGCGTGACCGCTACGGTCGCAGGTTCGACTCCTGCCTCGGGCATGGATGTGTGTGATGTCCTTAAGTTAGTTAGGTTTAAGTAGTTCTAAGTTCTAGGGGACTGATGACCACAGATGTTAAGTCCCATAGTGCTCAGAGCCATAGTGACGTTTTAGGAAGAGGAAAATAAGCTGAAAGTATGAATTGAAGTTTGTGTTAGGGAGGGTATTGGACTAAGGTAGTCCGTGAAGCTGTATTAGCTATACCGCTACTGCTACGGTGGTTGTGATGTCTAGCACACTTGCCGAGTAAGCGAGGAGGCTGAGTTTCAAGTCCCAGCTGTAGCACAAATTTTAATTCACTTTTTCAGCTTCCATCATTACGGAACGAAAGTGATCGTGTTCTGTACCCAGTGGCACCCTGTATTATCACGCCAGGTGCTGGGAATGTATCATGATGATAAATGCAGTATAGCGACTTTCGTTCTCGTTGTAGCCTCCACGTATCTATATATCTATCGTAATGCTGTACTCAGAATTGGGAGTCGAGCGAAAAGACGGCTTGATACCACTCCTGTATCCAGTGTTGTCAAAAAAAAAAAAAAAATCGTTTCCTGACGATAGACACGTAACGAGCCTCTCCTGCACGACCACACGACTAATATATGATGGGTGTTCAAGAAGTAACAAAATACATTTGGTTGGTATTCTTCAGGATTCCAGTACACAATATTATTCTCCACTCTTTTGGCTACAAAATCCTATTTTTCAACATAATCTCTGTTCAATGTGACGGCTTTACCCCAACTTATTGGGAGGGTCTGCATGCCCACACGGTACCACTATAATGGTCGACGTCAGAGCCAAAGAATTGGTGCATCAATAACCTTCCCATCATCCGTGTACTGCACCCCGTAGAGTGCATCCTTCACTGGCCAAACAGATTGAAATCGGAAGGTGCCAGATCCGGGCTGTAGAGTAGATGGGGAAGAACAATTCAGTGAAGTTTTGTGAGCTCCTCTCGTGTGCGGAGGAAGTAGTAGTTCGTTTGCATTTTTGTAGTGACGAACACGCTGATGTCGTTTCGTCAGTTCCTTAGAGTGTGTGCGGCCGGACGTCATGTGGAAGATCGGACAAGTCTGCGCTACCTTCTTGCGATGATGACAAACGCCTCACCCAACGACTCACGATGTTTTTGTTCACTGCCAGGTCACCGTAGACTTCCTGCAAGCGTCTATGAAAATCTGCGACGCTCTTCTTTTCCACCAACAGAAACACAGTGACAGCTCTCTGGGTTGGACGCACCTCCGTTACAGCCCCTATTTTGAATGCCATGCATAGCGCCCCTACCTTTCAGCACTTAGTGGAACTACAGAGGTTTAAGCAGGAATATTACAGAATATCCCACAAGAAATTTCGCACTTTTTCAGGCGAAATTGACCAAGAAAAAATATGTATTGCATTAGTTACTGAAGGACCTCGTATCACCTCTTGCGAGGTAGCCGCGTGGTGCCTTTCAGATCCTGTATGGCGTTGAGTATGGTTTTCCTGAAGCCAGCGAACCAATATTCGCATGACAGTCGTAGGAGTCCAAACAATGCGAGCAGCAATATCGCGAGACCATAAAATGCATTCTGGATAGCTCATGACTGAGGCGCTCTAGATTTCCCACACGTGTTGTTAGATGTTTCTTCTTCTTTCACGAGGCATAATTCGATCTTATCAGGAACAAACAGCATTAAGTTTAAGTTTCTCATAACGAGAAATGAGAAGGAGCTATCTGTGTCTACTGTAAAGAAATTTTTTATTGCCAACATAGCATTCAAAAATGTTTGTATTGGAAAGAAACTATATGGTCCAGTGACCATTTCAGGTCTTAAACGTCTATGATGTATACAGCAAGAATCACTTAAAACGTGCACCGCAAATATCAGGGAAATGCAAAGTGCTATTGATTTGCGGTTTTCAGAGAATGGATGGCTAGTCAGTGTGCCGTTAGCGAATCAAGAGATTCTAATACTACTGAAAAAATGTGTTTTTGTGCCATTATACACTTTGTTTTAGATGAAACAATGCCTATTGACATTAACAGACTAAACGTAGGGCAAATTAGAATGTCAGTAGTGCCTGTTGCAGGGTTCTAGTGCTAGTCATTTACGAGATATCCTATTTTGAAAAGTTCGCGCACCAACACTTGCACAATACCACAAGGCACTCACTAAAGAACAACTAACGTGCACACACTACGTATGTAGATTCCAACCGGAACGAGACAACTGACCAGCACAGGTTGTGTTCGAAATGACCACAGGCAGCGGCAACTCACGCCTCCAATCTGGTATGGAACGACTGCTGCAAACGTGCTAGTATTTCAGCGGATACGTCCAAGCAGAATTCAATAATACGTTGTTGCACAGCAGCGGGTGTAGCTGATATGTCTTTATATACAGGGTATTTCAGCTTTCCCCGCCCCCTACGTACTTCAAATCCGGGAAATGGGCAACCAGCCGGCAAAGGTACAGGTCCTATGCGTCCAGTCCAAGGATTAGGAAACAATTCGTGAAGACAAGTTGTAGTGCATCGTGCACAATGGACTCGACATCATGTTGGTATCACAGGTTCCTCCTAGTCTGCACAGGAAAGTGTTCTAGCTACTGTGGAAGACGGTCTATTAGGGGGCTGCGATACTTGCGTGCTTTATATCCCATCTATGAAAAACTGGCCTGTGAACTGATGGTTCACTACCGCACGCCACACTTTTGTCAACAGGCCAATAGTGCATGTTCCGGTGGTTTATCTGGCCATGACTGGTAAATGTGGCTTTACCGCTAAATAAGATACATGATCCACATGGCCCGGCTGGTGTGGCCGATCGGTTCTAGGCGCTTCAGTCTGTAACCCCGCGACCGCTACGGTCGCAGGTTCGAATCGTGCCTCGGGCATGCATGTGTGTGATGTCCTTAGGTTAGTTAGGTTTAAGTAGTTCTAAGTTCTAGGGGACTGATGACCTCAGATGTTAGGCCTAAGTCCCATAGTGCTCAGAGCCATTTGAACCATTTTTTTTTATCCACATGGAGTATCCTGTCTTAATGCCCACGTGCGGAACTTACCACAATTCTCATTATCGTTTCCATGCGGCTGTTGATGGAGAGAGAAGTGATAAGATGGAACCGGCGCCGATGGAGAATGCGTAAGACAATTGCCTGAACCATGCCAGTTCCTCATGCGAATCAACTGAAAGAGCAGCAAGAACATCAATTTCTGCGTCTTCTGTCGTCACTCGTTTCCTTCTGTAACGTTGTCTGGGAGTTACACTACCACTTTCACGTAACTAACTGAAAGGGTTGATAAATAATCTCCGAGATGGTTGACCTGTATTGGTATAGCTTGTCGCATACATCGTACAAGAACGAACTGAATTCTTCCTACACTCTCCATACGCCATGAGCATGTCAGCTTTTTATGCACTGGTAAATCCCATCGTCCAGCCATGACCTACTGCTTGAACTATCAAACACTAACTGACCAGCAAGTCGCAATGCTTTCAAGGGATAACAAGCACACTGTAAGCAAGCATAACATCGTACGCAACAACAACGCAGGCTGAAAGGCACAAACAACTGTCAGTGTGCAAACCTTTCAGAACATCATTTCTCGTAAGCGACTCGTATTAGAATCCTGCAACAAACATCACTGATATTCTAATTTACCCTGATTTTTGTCTGTTAATGTCAATAGGCTTTGTTCCATTTAAAAAAGTGTACGATAGCACAAAAAAGACACTTTCTAAGCATCAATACAATCTTTTTACTGGTTAACAGTACGAGTCCCGACTACCAATCCACTCTGTGAAAACCACACAATAGTGGCACTTTCTACTTCCGCAATATCTGCGGAGCAAGTTTTAGGTGATTGGCCCTGTATATTGTTTATAAGACAGACATGTTTAGAATTTTGTATGAAAGGCATCTTCAGTCGATTTTCTTCGTTACTTCTATGTCTTGAAAAAAAGTGTATGTTGGCATAAAAAAACACACTTTCTACGTATTGTAACAATACGATGATTGGATTCACCCTCTGAGTGCAGACTGAAGTGACGAATGATAATTGGTACGAAGGCCGGGATTTGTTATTCAGTGGTTTTGACAGGTAAGACTGTCATCTTCAGATCATAGTAAAAATGCACATTTATGCCGATGTTAACATTTAAGTGACAAGTGAAGCACACCTTGCCGCCTTCTCACTCGAAATACATAGTGCGCTATATATTTCGAGCGAGAAGGTTCCAAGATGTGCTTCACTCGTTATGTAAATGTAAACATTGGCCTCAATGTAGGCTTTTACTATACACTGAGGTGACAGAAGTCATGGAATAGCAGTATGCACATATACAGATGGCGGTAGTGGCTGCGGTATCGCGTACACAGGGTGTTTAAATGGAATGACTGGGTTCGGCTACTTGCAGACCATTTGCCGCCATTGATGGACTTCGTGTTCCCAACCAACGATGGAATTCTTGTGGATGACAGTGCGCCATTCACTGGGTCACAAATGATTGCGATTCGGGCGAATGGTTTTGCCAGCCAGATCGCCCGACGTAAATACCATTGAAAATTTGTGGGACATAATCGAGAGGTCAGTTTTCGCACTAAATCCTCCACCGGCAACACTTTCGCAATTATGGACGGAAACAGAGGTAACATGGCTGAATATCTCTGCAAGGGACAACGTCCAGCGACTTGTTGAGTCCATGTTAGGACATGTTGCTGCACCACGTTGGGCAAAAGGAGGTCCGATACGCTATCAGGGGCTGTCTCGTGACTTCTGTCACCTCACTGTATGTTGTCGATTTTAACAACTGAGGTGCATCAAAAGGACTGCTACATGTGTAGACATGCCAAGTTCTACAAGTTGCATTTCAGTTGTTTATATTTTTACTTGGGGCAAACATGTTTGTAATTTTACATTCGGCAGATCTGTTTGGAATGTACAATATACTCCCCACTAAAATGTTAACACGGCATGAGTAGTGAATCCACAAAGGAACATTATGCACAGCCAAAAAAGTTTTTATAGATCTGAAGATGACAATCTTACATGTCGAAACTGGTCTATAAAAAACAGTTTCCAACGCGATCTTAACTGTAAAAAAATTATTTAAAGTAAGACATTAAAATGAGAGTTATGAATGAGAAATTCGCTGCGTAATCTGATATTATACATCGATTATAGTTGGCTTTATTCCTGTCCATTTTGCGTGGTTGGGTTTAAATAGCGATCATTTGCATATACAAGCACGAGGTACACTTCAAAATAGTTTGTCGTTTGTTACGTGCTGTTTAAATGGTTTGCATTTTTTGTAATTTACCTCTTGCCACTGAGCCATGTGGTTAGGAAACTGAACACGTATTGGGGAGAAGTGGCGTTTAAATTCCTAGCTGATCATTCACATTGAGGTTTTGGATGTGTCCCCAAATCTCGAAGGCAAATTTTTCTTTAGAAATCGCATAGCCTACCTCCTCCTCCGTCCCAGATGCATCGAAGTTTGTGTTCTGCTTTTGACGACGTTGTTGTAGGAAGGAAAATTAATACTTCATCTTCTCTTCCTTTATTTCCCACCAATTGACACAAGACCACCAGCATAGCGAAAGGAGTAGCAACATATGCGTAATTTATATATATATATATATATATATATATATATATATATATATATATATATATATATAAACAATGGTCTAATGGAACTGTTTGCTTTCTGGCGTTAATTGTTTGGTTTTTAAAGCATCCGAAGCTGTTCTTATTTCGATGGTGTACCAATTCTCATCGACATTGATCACATTAGACAAATAATTGGTGGGAATTACTCGTATCCGATTTGTAATGTAGCTGTATGTACACTGAGGTGAGAAAAGTCATGGGCTAGCGATATGCACATATACAGATGGCGGTAGTATTGCCTGAACAAGAGAGAAAAGGTATATATATATATATATATATATATATATATATATATATATATATATATATATATATCTGTTATTTGTACGCAGGTGATTCATATGAAAAGGTTTCCGACGCGATCATGGACGCTCGAGGGGAATTAATAGACTTCGAACGGTAGTTGGAGCTAGACGCATGGGACATTTCATTTCGGAAATCGTTAGGGGATTCAATCCACAGTGTCAAGAGTGTGCCGAGTATACCAAATCTCAGGCACGGACAACGCAGTGGCCAACGCCCCTCACTTAACGATCGAGAGCAGCAGCGTTTGTGTAGAGTTGTCAGTGCTATCAGACAAGCAACACTGCGTGAAATAATCTCAAAAATCAATGTGGGACGTTAAGGCAGTGGGGCGAAATTTGGGGTTAATGGGCTATGGCAGCAGACCACTAAAGCGAGGGCTTTGTTAACAACACCCTAGACGAGTGGAAACCGTGGGCTGGTCAGATGAGTCCCGATTTCAGTCGGTAAGAACTGGTTATAGTGTCAGAGCGTGGCGCTGACCCCACGAAACCATGGACCCGGGATGTTAGAAAGGCACTGTGCAAGCTGGTGGTGGCTCCATAATGGTGTGGGCTGTGTTTATATAGAATAGGCTGGGCCCTCTAGTCCAACGAAACGGGTGATTAACTGGTAATGGTTATGTTCTGGAGACCATTTGCAACCATTCATGGAATTCGTGTACCCAAATAACGACGGAATTTTTGTGGATGACAGTGCGCCATGTCATTGGACGATAGTTTTTAGGGATTGGCTTAAAGAACATCCTGGACAGTTAGAGTGTATGATTTGATCAACCAGATTGCCCGCCGTGGATCCCATCGAACATCAGTGGCACATAATTGAGAGCTCAGTTCGTGCACAAAATCTTACACCGGCAACACTTGCGCGATTATGGATGGCTGTAGAGGCAGGATTGCTCAGTATTTCCAATGACTTGTTGAGTCCATACCACGTCGAGCTGCTGCACTACGTCTGACAAAAGGAGGTCAGACATGATATTAGGACGTATCCCATGACTTTTGTCACCTCAGTGTAATACCCTCGGCGGCGAAGATGTGACAAATAGGAAACTTTAACTTTCGATCACTGTCGCTATCATTACCGTCCCATCAGCATCATCAACACCACCATTGAACGACATTCTCTAACTTACTGAATCAGTTGCCAGTTTGTGTACGATTGTTTGTTCATCTGTTTCTGAATCTCTCGTTATTCATGACTCTGCACACTTTATGGTTCAAAATGGGCGCTGTTGGTAGTAAAGCAGTACGTAGATTCGATTGAAATTAAAGTTGCTATATACTGCTATCGATATTAATTCATATTAAATGTATACAATTATTTCCGTTTCTACGTTGGCTGATAATGTCTCCGTCCCTCCATAAGGACATAGGAAAAAAAAATAGCTCTGAGCACTATGGGACTCAACATCTGAGATCATCAGTCCCCTAGAACTTAGAACTACTTAAACCTAACTAACCTAAGGACATCACACAAATCCATGCCCAAGGCAGGATTCGAACCTCCGACCGTAGCAGTCACGCGGTTCCGGGCAGAAGTGCCTAGAACCGCACGGCCACCGCGGCCGGCAAGGACGTAGGATCATGGAATTACAATTGCTCACTCTCGGTGAATGGCTGGCTGTAGTCTACTTTGGCCAGTATAGAGAAGTCTCCGGAATCCTGCATCACAGGCATGTGTGATGTTCTGACGGTCAATCCACTCTATCATTTACGTGCTATGCCGTCAAATATATGATGTCATTAAATTTCGTGTCGGTTCGATGAAAATTTGATACTGGGCGATGAATGTGATTGAAACTAACGACCTGTTGCTAACGATTTAATTAATAGCGTTAGCGTGAGTGCATTCAATCACTCGCATAATTGATTGTAATTTTCGACTCATCGCATCGAATTAATGTTACCGTCCTATATCCATACAGTAACAATTTTTTGTATTTTTTTCACTGATTTCTACGAAACTGCTATGGTATATCTATCAATTTTTACACCTATTTTTCTAAATTTGATAATTTTGTCTCGATATTGCAAATCCGTTCAGTAAAGAAAATTATGACTACTTTGATCTATGGAATGGGTTTATGTATATTCCCAATAATTTCCGTTTACTTTTTATTGTTTCACTATTGCAGCGTTTAAACTTTGGACTTAGTCTTTTTTAGTTTTCTTCTGGATGAATATACAGTCAGAGAAAAACCGGGGTAAACTGCAAAGAAAGAAAGGCGGGTAATACACAATACGTACAAGAGCCGAGAGTGAATAATAGGAGAGGGTGACCAAGAACGAAGTTCTCGAATTAAGAAGGGAATAAGTCAGGGATGTTGTGTTTCACCCCTGCTCATCGATCTATGTACCGAGGAAACAATGGGAGAAATAAAAGAAAGGTTCAAGAGTGGAATTAAAATTCAAGGTGAAAGGATATTAATGACAAGATTCGCTGGTGACGTTGCTATCCTCAGTGAAAGTGAAGAAGTATTACGGGATCTGCTGAATGGAATCAACAGTCTAATGAGTATTGAATATGGTTTGAAAGCAAATTGAAGAAAGACGAAAGTAATGAGAAGTAGCTGAAACAAGGTCAGTGAGAAAAGTAGAATCAGAATTGTTAATGCCGAAGTAGATGAAATTGAGGAATTCTGCTACCTACGCAGGAAAATAACCCATAACTGACGGAACAAGGAGAACATAAAAAGCATACTAGCACTGACAAAAGGGACTTTCCTGGCCAAAATCGCAATCGTACTAATATCGCACATAGGTCTTAACTTGAGGAAGAAATTTCTGAGAATGTACGTTTGGAGAACAGCATTGTATGGTAGTGAAACATGGAGTGTGAGAAAACCGATATAGAGCAGATTCGAAGCATTTGAGATGTGGTGCTACAGACGAATGTTAAAAATTAGGTGGACGGAGAAGGTAAGGAGTGAAGAGGTTCTCCGGATTATCTGTGAGGAAAGGAATATATTGGAAACACTGACAAGAAGAAGAATATTTATTAAGACATTACGGAATAACTTTCATGGTACTGGAGGGAGCTTAGAGGATAAAAAGCGTAGTGGAAAACAGAGACTGGAATACATCCAGGAAATAATTGAGGACATAAGTGGCAAGTGCTGCTCTGATACGAAGAAGTTGTCACATCACACGAATTCGTGGAATGCCCTATCAAACCGGTCATAAAACTGATGACAAAAGAGAGAGAGAGAGAGAGAGAGAGAGAGCGAAATGAACTATTGAATGCGTTGGAGTAGCTTTACCATCATTAATATCTGACAATGTTGCAAAGTCACATTGCGTTTTATGTAACAATGACTACTGTATTTTACAGTATTAGTGATATTATTGTGGATCTTAAAGCACGATATTAAAATTTTACCATGTTTGTGACATCATTGTGGATTTTAAAGCACGACTTAGTAGAATGAACACAAGAGACGATTTATATCACTGACGTTTAAGAATTTTAACAAACAACGATATAGTTTATGCAGCAATAATGAACTTTTCTGGGCAAATGTAGTGATAATGTAAGTACCACATGAACTGACGAACACGATCGACTGCTTTTTACCTTCATGATATATTGCAGTGTTACAAATCTACGTTATGTTTTACGTCGTGACGACTATTATAGTTTTCATACTGATGACATTACCTTATATTTTAAGTTCCATAGAAGCTAATGATCACAAGAGACCGCTTTTAACACTGGCATAATTTTTTGTTACACCTCGGCATATTTTATGCAGTAATAGAGCGTATAATTGAGTGTACCACTAACATCATTGTAAGCAATTCTAACTCCACTCTCTAATTTTTTCATTTTGAATAATGACAAAGCATGTTATGTGCAGTACTGTAGCACACTCTGCTGGTATACACTCACTGGACTCACTGTGAAATGTCACAGCGCAAACATATTCCTTGAGCTTTACCTGTTCCCTTGTTTTTATAACGGTTATGTTTATGTCCGTGAAAGCTAAAGGACATTCTGCTAAATACATTAAGTGAGGACGTAGTGAGTTTAGTTATAAGGCGTGTGTGTGAGCTTGTGTGAGGGAGAGAGAGAGAGAGAGAGAGAGAGAGAGAGAGAGAGAGAGAGAGAGAGAGAGAGAGATACATAGAGAGAGAGAGAGAGAAAGGGGGCGGAGAAAGAGACAGACAGAGAGAGAAAAAGACAGAGAAGACAATCTAAACAAGTCACTGTTCCCACGTAGCACTGAAGAGTTTTTAAATGTGACACACACATTACCCACGCTACTGTAAGTACTGTAACAGCAGTTATAATGCGCAAAGTGTAGCGACATGAAACCGTTTTATCTTTTTGCGTTGTTGGTGCTGTTATTATAGGTATTTACAAATGTTACTGGCCGAAACCGGCCGGTAATGTATGGCACGACCAATAGACGACGCAGTAAAGATCATTTGCATAAAGAATTTGGCAGTCTGCAGTGGATATTTATTGATTTTTCATTGAGAAATTGCGTCGAAGTTGTGGACCGACGCATGAAGAATCCTAAGGATGTGAGGAAACCGAAAGTGATTAGTTTTAAAAAGGATGCAAATGATTTCACAAACCAATTTGTTTCTGTGGGGGAGACACGGATCCTAAACTTCACACGAGAAGCAAAATAACATTCAAAGCAGTAGACATAAGACCTGTGTTTCTCCCGTCGCGTACAATGTTCAAACAACTTACTAAAACGCAGCCAGGTGACGTCGACAACGGCCGCTATTTCGACAGGAGTACTCACCGTCTTTTTCAAGGCAAAACTGTAGCAAGCAAGAGCTGTGTAAGGGGATTCATAATCTCAATATCTCCAAAATGACAGCACACACCAACACAGGCACCCATCCGGACCCACACGCATACACACACACACACACACACACACACACACACACACACACTGTAAACATCAGTGTCATCAGACTAGAGATGACCGACGTTAGAAAAAATGGTTCAAATGGCTCTGAGCATTATGGGACTTAACATCTGTGGTCATCAGTCCCCTAGAACTTAGAACTACTTAAACCTAACTAACCTAAGGACATCACACACATCCATGCCCGAGGCAGGATTCGAACCTGCGACCGTATCGGTCACTCGATTCCGGACTGAAGCGCCTAGAACCGCACGGCCACACTGGCCGGCCCGACGTTAGAAGCTATGGATAGTGAAAATCAGTAACCAACGTACGAGATAACATTAACTCTGTTTCCCTGTTTCTTGACAAGGGAGACAGCAGGATCGACGCCGAATCTAAATTTTTGTTTACCTGTAGGTACGTGGCTGTAGTCCTGTTACACATTGAAATTCCAGCTTAAAAGTACCACAGTACGCTGCTAGAGTGTCCAGTGATATATTGCAAATATGTTGCAAAACAACGTTGTGGCTCCTCTAGTGGCATGCCGTAGCACTGTGGTGAGAGGATTTCAGTGTTTACCAGAACTGTTGATATGTACCTGTAAACGAACAAAAAATTAATTACGTAACTCTAATTTCTCAAGGCTGTAATCATAACTTTATGACAATCCTCGTACTGTCAAACAGACAATGATGTACTGAGATACCACACCAGAAGATTTTGGTACAGTTGGCACGAGAGGTACCGCGAACGTCCGTCCGCAGCAGGAATATCGCTGCGTATAAACCAATCACGCTACCCGCGAGAATCAGGCCCCTCTGGAGGGGCAGCGCCACCAAAAAGAGAGACGGGTTCTTAAGCAACCGTATACGAGCAGAAGCTGTAAACCACACTGCCATCTGACGCAATATGCCGACGATACGGCGCTCTGTACGACCGGTCTCAACACCTACAAATTCATTACTTATCTTCAGAGGCAGGTGGACGCAACAGTCACCTGGTGTCTTTCCAATAAGACTGCCTTTGATGTCTCGAAAACTACGGCGGGCTACTTCAGCAAACGGGGGCTTATCCTGCGCCACAACATCGCTATTATAAGCGTCCGAGTGCTATGGTCCGCGGATAGTCCGGATGGATAAGTCACTTAAAAGGGACAGAAGGTGTGAAAAGCATTTTAGCCGCTCTTCAACAGCAGGGACGTTAACTTTCCCACCATTTCCTCACCCAAGTCTCCAATGCGCTGGCCACGATTAGTGCCTCCCGGATGCAGACATTCCAGCGCCTGAAGAATAAGGTGCTTCGGTGGAGCCTGCATGCCACTCCACTCACGAGGATTGTTACTCTACACGACCACCGTGGTCCCAATCAAGACATTCGTTCGGAAGGAGGCAAGGTGACGTTATGACAAAGCTTACGCACAGCACTAAACGGTCAACGGCTTGCAAAACATTGGTATTACGTGGCCCCCGCCCCCCCCCCCCCCCCCCCCCCGTTACCCAGCACTGGCGCTGCCATCCTGTTCCTCTTACTATTTTCGAGGACTCGGATTCGGACTATGACTAACGATAGTCCTGGTGCGGTCACTATAAAAAACTGTGAGTTGTGATACGGCCACTTATTATGTGTCATCCGTGGTACGACCGTCACTATAAATACCTATGTAGTTATTTCTCTTCTTACCGGCAACCTTGAACTCCCACCGTCGGTGGGTGGTACAGGACTTCAAGTCCACCACTACGCCTTCCGCGTGCAGAACAGTGATGTCACTGTAAGATAGAAACATTTTAATCGTACGTGAAGACAGCTAGGCCGCTCTACACCGGTGACATTGTACCGCAAGCTACCATGCCAAAAAAAGTCGGTTGCAAGTGGTAAGTCGGTTCGAAACTTGCTGGGGAGTTCCTGCAGAACGTTCGTCATGTCTTCAAGTCTTTAAGTGATCGAGTGATATAGAAACAGTGGCCGATAGATAGGCAATGGTTAGTCTTCAGTAGAAACAGAATAGCGTTATCAAAGTTGTGTAATATATTTCACTTGCGCTATTCTGTGTTACTTTCATTGTGTGTGCGCTGCCCTAGAACCTACGCATCCGTCCTATAGGGCACAGCACTGTTATATCAAGAATTTAACGCAGTCAACCTCTTCCATCTGAACCTTTTCTCACCTTCTAGGCACGAACTTCTCGCAGTGCGCAGTGCGCCTTTCAGCACTTTAAGGACAATGAAATTGTTTCAGGCGTTTTGTTGAAGTCCAAGAGAATATGATGAACAGCAAGAACTGGAGATAAAGTGTGATTTACTCTCATGCTCTGGTGGGCGGTTTGCGGGTTTAAATCACCTCAGGGTGATCCATGCGATGGATTCGACTTGCGGTCGTCACACGATGGCGCTGGCAGCAGTCCACATATGCAGAGGTGTGTTGGTGCATGTCAGAGTACGGTGCAGATGGTAAGTGTGCAGCCGTTTTCAGACGTGCTAATCATGACTGTGCGTTGAAAATGGCTCAAAGAACACAAATTGATGTTATGAGGGGTAGAATACTAGAGTGACCTGCTATGTTTGGAGGCTGGTCAAACATAGTAGGTCGAAACACGGGACCTCAGTGTGGCACAAAGTCTGATCTCGAGATTATGGCAACGATTCCAGCAGACAGGAAACGTGTCCAGGCGCTACAGTACGGGACGTCCACAGTGTGCAACACCACAAGAAGACCGATATCTTACCATCAGTGCCCGCAGACGGGCACAGAGTACTGCAGGTAGCCTTGCTCGGGACCTTACCTTAGCCACTGGAACAGTTGTTTCCAAACACACAGTCTACAGACGACTGAACAGACATGGCTCATTCGCCCGGAGACCTGCAAGGTGCATTCCACTGATCTCTGGTCACAGGAGAGCCCGTAAAGCCTGGTGTTAAGGACACAGTACATGGTCATTGGAACAGAGGTTCCAGGTTATATTCACGGATGAGTCCAGGAATAGTCTGAACAGTGATTCAGTGATGGGTTTTCATCTGATGTGAACCAGGAACCAGATACCAACCCCTTAATGTCCTTCAAAGGGAACTGTTTGGAGGTCGTGGTTTGATGGTGTGGGGTGGGATTATGATTGGTGCACGAACACCCCTGCATGTCTTTGATAGAGGAACTGTAACAGGTCAGGTGTATCGGGACGTCATTTTGCACCAGTATGTCCGCCTTTTCAAAGGTTCAGTGGGTCCCACCTTCCTCCTGATGGATGATAACGCTCGGCCCCACAGAGCTGCGATCGTGGAGGAGTACCTTGAAACAGAAGATATCAGGCGAATCAAGTGGCCTGCCTGTTCTCCAGACCTAAACCCCATGGAGCACGTCTGCAATGCTCTCGGTCGACGTATCACTGCACGTCTTCAAATCCCTGCGACACTTCAGGAGCTCCGACAGGCACTGGTGCAAGAATGGGAGGCTATACCCCAGAAGCTGCTCGACCATCTGATCCAGAGTTCGCCAACCCGTTGTGCGGCCTGTGTGCGTGTGCACGGTGATCATATCCCATATTGATGTCGGGGTACATGCGCTGGGAACAGTGGCGTTTTGTAGCACATGTGTTACGGGACGATTTTCTCAACTTATCACCAATGCTGTGGACTTACAGATCTGTGTCGTGTGTGTTCGTGCCTATGCTATTAGCGCCAGTTTAGTGTAGTGCCACGTTGTGTGGCACCACATTCTGCAATTATCCTTAATTTATGAGCATGAGCGTAGGCGAGAACCAAGTAAGGATCAGCTGCAAGCTACGTCCAACAGTGCGCACGCAGCTGGTGGCGCAGTAGCGCCAGGAGCGGGACGACAGAGGGACGGGACAGAGCTCTCGGCAGTCAGGTGAGCGGCGAGTGACGCGTGCATTCCGGCCCCGGCACCAGTGGCGGCAGCGGTCGCTTATAGCTGTGGCCGGCTGGCGGCTGGCGGCTGGCAGCGGTCCACGGCCCACACCTGCCCCACGGCCCACCGAAGCGCCGCTTGGGTCAGGTTAGCTCCGCTCCGACTGCCTCCCCTTCGTTATCTCTCTCACTTTCTAGGAAAGAGTGGTTCATCTGCAAAGCGGACCTCATGTAGGACGCTAGAGTGACCTATTCTTGAGTACTGCTCGAGTGTTTCGGATCCGTACTAGGTCGGATTAAAGGGAAGCATCGAAGCAATTCGGAGGCAGGCTGCTGCATATGTTACGGGTAGGTTCGAACAACAAGCAGGTGTTACGGAGATGCTTTGGGAACTGAAATGGTAATCCCTGGAGGGAAGGCGACATTCTTTTCAAGGAACACTATCGAGAAGCTTTAGAGAACGAGCATTTGTACCTGACTGCCGAACGATTGTGTCGACCAACACCCCTTAAGAACTACACTACTGGCCATTAAAATTGCTACAGCAAGAAGAAGTGCAGATGATAAACGGGTATTCATTGGACAAATATATTATACTAGAACTCACATCTGATTACATTTTCACGCAATTTGGGTGCATAGATCCTGAGAAATCAGTACCAAGAACAACCACCTCTGGCCGTAATAACGGCCTTGATACGCCTGGGCATTGAGTCAAACAGAGCTTGGATGGCGTGTACAGGTACAGCTGCCCATGCAGCGTCAACACGATACCACACTTCTTCAAGAGTAGTGACTGGAGTATTGTGACGAGCCAGTTGCTCGGCCTCCCTTGACCAGACGTTTTCAGTTGGTGAGAGATCTGGAGAATGTGCTGGCCAGGGCAGCAGTCGAACATTTTCTGTATCCAGAAAGGCCCGTACAGGACCTGCAACATGCGGTCGTGCATTATCCTGCTGAAATGTAGGATTTCGCAGGGGTCGAATGAAGGGTTGAGCCACGGGTCGTAGCACATCTGAAATGTAACGTCCACTGTTCAAAGTGCCGTCAGTGCGAGAAAAAGAGGTGACCGAGACGTGTAACCAATGGCACCCCATACCATCACGCCAGGTGATACGCCAGCATGGTGATGACGAATACATGCTTCCATCCGAAAAATTGACGTTTTGGCATTCGTGCACCCAGGTTCGTCGTTGAGTACACCATCGCAGGCGCTCCTGTCTGTGATGCAGCGTCAAGGGTAACCGCAGCCATGGTCTCCGAGCTGATAATACGTGCTGCTGCAAACGTCGTCGAACTGTTCGTTCAGATGGTTGTTGTCTTGCAAACGTCCCCATCTGTTGACTCAGAGATCGAGACGTGGCTGCACGATCCGTTACAGTCATGCGGATAAGATGCCTGTCATCTCGACTGCTAGTAATACGAGGCCGTTGCGATCCAGTACGGCGTTCCGTCTTACCCTCCTGAGCCCACGATTCCATATTCTGCTAACAGTCATTGGATCTCGACCAACGCGAGCAGCAATGTCGCGATACGAAAAACCGCAACCGCGATAGGCTACAATCCGACCTTTATCAAAGTCGGAAACGTGATGGTACGCATTTCTCCTCCTTACACGAAGCATCACAACAACGCTTCACCAGGCAACACCGGTCAACTGCTGTTTGTATATGAGAAATCGGTTGGAAACTTTCCTCATGCCAGCACGTTGTAGGTGTCGCCACGGGCGCCAACTTTTTGTGAATGCTCTGAAAAGCTAATCGTTTGCATATCACAGCATCTTCTTCCTGTCGGTTAAATTTCGCCACTACAGCACGTCATCTTCGTGGTGTTGCAATTTTAATGGCCAGTAGTGTACGTGTCACCTATTAAAATCCATGATTCCTTGGCGGTGAAAATTCAAATGGTTCAAATGGGTCTAAGCGCTATGGGACTTAACATCTGAGGGCATCAGTCCCCTAGAACTTAGAACTACTTCAACCTAACTAACCTAAGGACATCACACACATCCATGCCCGAGGCGGTGAAAAAAATTTAAGATTATAAGTCAAATCAATAAGAAGAGATGGTCATTTATATCACATAGTTTGATACTCAAAAACTGACTCATCAAAACCTATAGTGTGCTTCTTTTTGACCTAGAATCATGATATTTGGCAAGAAGCAAGATTTCAAAGTACAAGTAAAGCAAACAAATCTGATACTTATTAAATTTTAACTATATTTCATAAATATATCTTTTTTTATGAGATACGTTGCAGTCACCATCCGTCAAAAGCATAATAGACGTACATTACTGCGTGCAAACATTAAATCCAAGCTGTAGTCATGTTTTAGTAAGTAAGTAAAAATGTTTTATTAATCTTCTCTGTCTTCATCTACTCGTATAGCCTGAAGTCCTCTTCTCGCTTCTTTTTCTATGTCTGGGCTAGACTGAGGAACTGCAGCAGAGATTTTGACACAGTCTTGGATTTCCCGGGAGCAGTATCTTGCCAGTACAGGCAAAAATCGTTGAGATTCTCGATTCCCAGGAAGGATAAACTGTCTACACACATAATTAAGTTTGTAGGGATCTCTCCTACTCGCATTTAACATACTTACTTCCGTACGTAGCCATTATGTTCTTGCGCCATTTCCTTCCTGGCTCATATTTGCTAGTGTTTGGTACCGTATCACCAGCACCTCACTGTACTCGTGTTCAGAAGGATATGCAATTCTTTTGCTACCAGCTGACCTTACACTCCTTATAGACATAAAAGGAAATTCGTCTTTCTGCTACCAGAAACTGGCTTTTATTGCTGGCTGCCTCTCTAGCTGGTGGTAATTACGCCACTCCTAAAGCGAGCTGTTTGGTGATTTTGTGTGCTTTGTTAATACATTTGCTGTGCGTAAAATCATACACTGCATATCAGTACACAGTGAGCTCTTTTTGTGCACCGTGGCTAAGCAAATAGAAACTAGGCAAACGATAATAACGAAACAATAACAGAGATATGAATTGACTCCGAACTGATTACTCCTAGTTGGTGCTTGCACTGGCGGCTATTATGCGGTCGGCTATCCACTTTGTTGTTATTAGCTGGTATAAACGAATCGTAGAACTATTATTTACTTTTTTCTGTTACTGTTTAGTAAACACGGTTGTATTATACACAGTACCCCGCATTGTTCGATTTTCTAACTTAATTATCATTTGCAGCTAAAGGAAAATACATAACATAAATGTAAAGAAAATCTGTGTAAGAACAGCACTAACTAGAGAAACAATACACAGTTACATATATCTTCTACTCTGTACTGTCTAGCTATTATCTTTCTCAGTATGAGTAAGAGTTTTAGTCCTATACATCAGGTTTTCCGTTACTATCCTGCATACTACGTATGCTAATAATTTTCTGGCAGAAATAAGATATTTAAACGTGTAATGTATGAAAAGCAGATGAAGGAAATATGATTTAATTTACAGAGCCTTTGTATGTCACTTCAGATTCTTCCTCCGAATTCTTCAAAAATAGTTGTGACTCGTCGTGCAATGGAGATCTGTCTTCATTCCGTTCTCGTCGTTCTTCTGTCTTCAGGTGCAACATTCAAATGCGCTTCTCAGTTTGACTGTTAGCACTATTTATACAATGCTGGCTATTCTCGCATATTGTTCCATCCGGTTAGTCCACAAATATTTACGTTGTAGTCGCCAGTTTCTGTTATACCCTCTCAAACAAAACCACAAGAAAAATCTAATGTTTCTAGCAGATGATTGAACTTCGACTGTTTCAGTGCACCGTATGTAGGACCTGGTTCCAGGTTCAGCGCCTTTCCAGTGGTGTTAAAATCCTGGAATGCTGAGAGCCCTTATATGTGATTGCTTCTGTTTGTTCAATACCAAAAAGTAGCTGTCTGGGGCGAGGAATAACCACAGATGGTAGATCAATTGATGTCACTCTATACGTTACCATGTATGGGAAACGGAAATATCTGTTTGGATATTTTGGCGGCTTAAGACGGCTCCTCCACGACGATGGACTTCAGATGTTCGACCCGTAGCGGTACCGGCAAGTAGGCCGCGCCCCCATCGCCCTCTGATTTTATAGCCCTGTTCACAACCTGACATCAACACCCGAGTAACGTAACGAAGAGTACATAACGCCATGCCTACAACCAGCCTTGTTCGCGTGTACGGGTGCTTCATTATGTGAAACCACAATCAAAAAAGCAGATAAAGAAACATTTAAGGTCAGGTAGTATGGGGTAGGAGAAGACTAAATCCTGCGAGGCTATGTTACCAACACGGTGACCACTTATGAAGTCTCCATCTCGGTTGAAACTCGTAATTCTCACGTGGAAAGTTAGCAATGTGACCTATCAAACAGATCGATAAAAACAGTGTGTCTTATACACCGAAGAGCAAAAGAAACTGGTATAGGCGTGCGCATTCAAATAAAGAGATATGTAAACAGACAGAACACGGAGCTGCGGTCGTCCACGTCTATATAAGACAAGTGTCAGGGGCAGTTGTTATATCGGTTACTGCTGCTACAATGGTAGGTTATCAAGATTTAAGAGAGTTTCAACGTGGTGTTATAGTGGGCGCACGAGCGATGGGACATAGCATCTCAGAGGTAGCGATGACGTGGGGATTTTCCCGTACGACCATTTCACGAGTGTACCGGGAATATCAGGAATCCGGTAAAACATCAAATCTCCCACATAGCTGCGGCCGGAAAAAGATCCTACAAGAGCGGGACCAACGACGACTGAAGCGAATCGCTTAACATGACAGAAGTGCAACTATTCCTACGGTCGCAGGTTCGAATCCTGCCTCGGACATGGATGTGTGTGATGTCCTTAGGTTAGTTAGGTTTAAGTAGTTCTAAGTTCTAGGGGACTGATGACCTGAGCAGTTAAGTCCCATAGTGCTCAGAGCCATTTGAACCATTTTGCAACTATCCCACAAAATGCTGCAGATTTCAGTGCCGGGCCATCAGCAAGTGTCAGCGAGAGAACCATTCAACGAAACATCATAGATATGAGCTTTCGGAGCCGAACGTTCACTCGTGTACCCTTTATGACAGCACGACACAAAGCTTTTCGCCTCCCCTGGGCCCGTCAACACCGACATAGGACTGTTGGTGACTTAACACATGTTGCCTGGTCGGACGAGTCTCGTTTCAAATTGTATCAAATGGTTCAAATGGCTCTCAGCACTATGGGACTTAACATCTATGGTCATCAGTCCCCTACAACTTAGAACTACTTAAACCTAACTAACCTAAGGACAGCACACAACACCCAGCCATCACGAGGCAGAGAAAATCCCTGACCCCGCCGGGAATCGAACCCGGGAACCAGGGCGTGGGAAGCGAGAACGCTACCGCACGACCACGAGATGCGGGCCAAATTGTATCGAAGGGATGGATGTGTACGGGTATATAGACAGCTTCATGAATGCCTGAATGGCAGCAGGGGACTATTCAAGCTGGTGGAGGCTCTGAAATGGTGTGGGTTGTGTGCAATTGGAGTGATGTGGGACCCCTGAAATGTCTAGATACTACTCTGACAGGTGACACGTACGTAAGAATCCTGTCTGATCACCTGCATCCATTCATGTCCATTGTGAATCCGACGGACTTGGCCAATTCCAGCAGGACAAGCACGTCCAGAATTGCTACAGAGTAGCTCCAGGAGCACTCTTCTGAGTTTAAACTCTTCCACCACACTCCCCAGACATTAACTTTATTGAGCGTATCTTGGATGCCTTGTAGCGTGCTGTTCAGAATAGATCTCCACTCGCTCGTACTCTTACGGATTTATGGGCAGCCCTACAGGATTCATGGTGTCAGTTCCCTCCAGCACTACCTCAAACGTTAGGCGAGTCCATGCCTCGTCGTGTTGTGGCACTTCTGCGTCCTCGCGGGTGCCCTACACGATATTAGGTAGGTGAACCAGTCTCTTTGGCTTTTCAGTGTATTTGAGCATAGGTTTATTCATTCTCGATTAGTCAGCAAGATACGTTTATCACACGAAGTGGCTGCAGGCTGTGCTCAACATGTCCTTCGTGTCGTAAGATTCTTGTTAGCTGGTACATCCATTTATCACGGACTTCAACCAACTCATACACCAGAATGCGAGCACAAGTGTCGCCCTGAGGTGTTCAAGATTTTTTATCTTCACCCTATACATAACTGCCTTCGGATGTTCAGACACGTAGAAATCTAATGGACTTTAGTTCGAAGAACGTGGCGACTACTCCACCGGACCTCTAAGTCATATCCACCTCCGAGAAATATTGATTCTGGTTCGCATGGTTGAGCCCTTTGGATGAAAGGGATAGAATCGATTAATTGAGTTTGGGTAAACAATACGATATTTATACATTTATCAATAACATTAAGAAATCGCACTATAACGTACAAATTTGACTTGATCAGAACAACCAGATACAATCATGGAATTTATAAATGGAATTCTTCCAAAAAACAATAACAACAACAGCTAATTATTCATAAAGAATTCAGATTAAAAAACATTTAAATGAATTTAGTATGATAAATAAAACAATAGTAGCATACGAAAATAAGCCGGTGTATGGTAATTGAAAACATAGTGTCTTAAGCATGCAGCTTCGGTACTCGAGCTTCATTCCGCAGCCGCACACACAAGGCGTGAGAAAATACCGCGGAAACAAACCTGAAATAGTTTAGTTTTGGAAACAGAAAACAACTTGCATAGTCTATCAATAACATGAGCTACCTATCGTGCAAATGACCAGAAAACAACCTCTTTGATCATAACATGCTCATATTAAAAATATCGAGCAAACCTATTGTCCAACCAATAACATACAGTCAGTACAGGATCTGTCTCCTATATGGCAAACATTATTCACTGTGGGCAGCCACCTCAACATCATCAGCATTAACATTGCCTAACGAAGCACTGTTTGTAAGTCGTAGCCAGAAAGTGCAGAGTTCAGCAAACACGAGGTTACTGACACGTCTTGCGCCGTTTTATGCACAGCAAGACCACAGCCCTGGCAAACAGGAAATAGCAATTTTTAGAATATTTTTGTGGAGAAACAGCGGTCTGGTTAAAAGTACTTTAAAAATGGACACAAACAGCCTCGACCGCAAAAACCATTTATTCCGGTGGTATCCAGTTTTTTAGTTTTTGACCATCCTCAGTCCATCAGATCATGAAGGCGGTGGCAACAACACGCTCTTCATTCACCGCCACCGCCTACCATCGTGGTATGAGGGTCTGAGGATGGTCAAAAACTGACTGAAACCGGTCACCATCGAAGTAAATGTTTCTGCGGTCAAGATTGCTTGTGTTTCTTTATAAAACAAGAACTACACAAATCAAAAAACTTCTCCTTGGAGAAATAATTAATGATTTAAATAATGACATACTGCACGAGTTATTTATTACAAGTAACTGGTTCAGTTTTTCATTATTTAAATCACGAATGACCCAAAAACATCGATTATGCTGAACAAAATTAAGAACAAATCAATCACAACAACTGTTTGTGAAGGTTCGCAAATGCGCTGAATTTATACAAGTGTGACCTGAGCTGAGGACCCCAACGAAGAATAATTCAAGTTTGAGATTCACTTGTTAGCCGAAATACAACGCGAGGTAAAGTCTACGGCCGATACCAAAGTCCTTACACTCGACGATGTGGACGCCACGTCCTGGTGACGGCGGCTCCTTCGGTCGGCGGTAGCTGGGACACGATACGACGCCACAGGTTCGGAACTTCCCGACAAGGCTCTTATTGAAGAACTGAGGATGCAGTCGGTGCCTCGTCCAGAAACTTAACGTCGGTCTGGTCGGAGTGTCTCTGTGCTAGTGTAAATACCCAGGCGGCGCAGCAGTAGCAGAAGAACTATTTACGATCACGTGTTCCACGGAAGCAAACAGCTACCGTCTGCTGGAATCGTCAGCGTACTTGATCGTGGCTCTGTATCTGCTGATGTAGCCCTTTTCATGCTAGGCTGCTCGTATAGCACAGGTGTTAGAGGGGTTGCAGCTCCGTTGGGCGGATGGCCCGTACACCGCAGGACGGTGCATGGTGGAGGGAACTGTATATTGCTACTAGTCATTTCCTCTCATGTTCAACTTGCAAGAGTGAGGGAAAATCGACTGTCTGAAACCCCCAGTACGAGACATAATTTCTCTTCTCTTCATAGTCCTTCCGCGAAATGTAATTTGGTGGCAGTAGAATCGTTCGGCACCAAATACCAGTGCACTAGATTTGCGCAGTAGTGTCTTGTGGAAAGAGCGTCGTCTTCTACCTAGAGATTCCCATTTGAGTTCGCGAAGCATCTCCCTTGCATGCCAGTCGAACCTGCCAGTAACAAAAGTAGCAGCCTGCCTCTGACACGTTCCGATGTCTTCCTTTAATCCAACCTGGTGGGGTCCCAAATACTCGAACAGTACTCAATAATGGGTCGCGCCAGCGATCTATCCGCTGTCTCCTTTAGGGATGAGATACACATTTCCTAAAGTCTCCTAGTGAAACGAAGTCGAGAATTCATCTTCCCTACTGCCAAGATGACGTGTTCATTCCGTTTCATATCTCTTTGCGACGTCATGTTATAGATATTTAATCGATGGTACTTCGCCAAGCTGCACACTACTAATCACTACTAATGTTGATTGGTTGGTTGGTTTTGGGGAGGGGACCAAACAGCGAGGTCATCGGTCCCATCGGTTTAAGGAAGTATGTGGAAGGAAGTCGGCCATGCCCTTTCAAAGGAACCATCCCGGCATTGCCCGAAGCGATTTAGGAAACCCTAAATCAGGATGGCCGGACGCGGATTTGAACCGTCGTCCTCCCGAATGCTAGTCCAGTGCGCTAACCACTGCCCCACCTCTTTCGGCACTACTAATGTTGTATTCCAGTGTTACAGGACTGTTTTTCCTATTCATCTGCTTTAGTTAAGCTTTTATACATTTATAGTAAGCTGTCAGTCATAAAACCAGCTAGAATTTTTGTCTAAGTCCTCTTCAATATTCGTACAGTCACTCAACGACGACACATTCATACAGAGCACGGTGAGAGTGCAGCGTCATCAGTAAACAACTGCAGATTGCTGCTCACCCTCTCCGTCATATATAGAGTATAAAAGCGGTCCTATCACACTTCCCTGGGGCACTGCTGACGATGCCCTTGTCTGTGGTGTACACTCGCCGTCGAGGACCTCATACTGGTTTCTATTACTGAAAAAGCCTTCGAGCCACTTACATATATGGGAACCTAAACCATATACTAGGACTTCCGTCAACAATCTGCAGTGGTATACCGTGTCAAATGTTTTCCGGAAATCTAGGAATATGGAAACTGCCTGTTATATACCATCCATGGTTTGTAGGACATCATATGAGAAAAGGGCAGGCTGAGAACCGCAAGAGTAAAGCTTTCTAAATCCGTGGTTATTTCTGGACAGAAGCTTTTCTATCTCAAGGAAATTTATTATACACACATAAAAAAAAGTTTTTTATTACCTCGGTTCCGAGAGTTACGGAACCTGTACAGAAAATTGGAATTGAAATCAACATAAACATCATTTCCGCTATTTGTATTGCTCATGAAAACCACACATTGCATGTTGTACCACCATACAGCGAGACCTTCAGAGGTGGTGGTCCAGATCTCTGTATACACTGGTAACTCTGATACCCAGTAGCACGTCCTATTGCATTGATGCATACCTGTTTTCGTCGTGGCATATTATTCACAAGTTCATCAAGACACTGTTGTTCCAGAATGTCCCACTCCTCAACGGCGATTTGGTAGATTTCTGAGTGGTTGGTGGGTCACGTCGTCCATAAACAGCCCTTTTCAGTCCATCCCAGGCGTGTCCTAGTCGAGCGATGTCGTTATCCAGGAGGATGGGAGCGCAAATTGTCGTCCATGAAGACGAATGCCTCGCCAATATGCTGCCGATATGGTTACACTATCGGTCGGAGGATGGCATTCGTATATCGTACAGCCGTTACGGTGCCTTCCATGACCACCAACGGCGTACGCCGGCCCCATATAATGCCACCCCAAAACAGCAGGGAACCTCCACCTTGCTGCACTCGCTGGACGATGTGTCTAAGACGTTCAGCCTGATCGGTTTGTCTCCAAATACGTCTCTGACGATTGTCTGGTTGAAGGCAAATGCGACACTCATCGGTGTCGAGAACGTGATGGCAACACTTAACGTTCCATTCGTCATGTTGTTGGGCCCATCTGTACCACGCTGCTGGTGTCGTGGCTCGCCATGGACGTCGGAGTGAAGTTGCACATCATGCAGCCTATTGTGCACAGTTTGAGTCGTAACACGGCGTCCTGTGGCTGCACGGAAAGCATTATTCAACATGGTGGTGTTGCTGTCAGGGTTGCCATAGTCCGTAGGTAGCGGTCATCCGTTGCAGTAGTAGCCCTTGGGGGGCCTGAGCGAGGCATGTAATCGACAGTTCCTGTCTCTCTGTATCTCCTCAATGTCCGAAGAACATCGCTTTGGTTCACTCCGAGACGCCTGGACACTTCCCTTGTTGAGAGCCCTTCCTGGCGCAAAGTAACAATGCAGACGCGATCGAACCGCGGTATTGACTGTCTAGGCTTGGTTGAACTACAAACAACACGAGCCGTGTACCTCCTTCCTAGTGGAATGACTGGAACTGATCGGCTGTCGGACCTCCTCCGTCTAACAGGCGCTGCTCATCTGTTTATTGTTTACGTCTTTGGGCGGGTTTAGTGAAAACACTGAACAGTCAAGGGGGCTGTGTCTGTGATACAATATCCACAGTCAATGTCTGTCTTCAGGAGTTCTGGGAACCAGGGCAATGCAAAACTTTTTTTGATGTATGTATTTCAACTTAGAATGTGTTCAGGAATACTGTAGCAAACCGACCTCCAAGGCACTGATCTGTAGTTATGGTTTCTGTTCAGTACATCCGCTGCTAAGCACATCTAGCTGTATTCACATCACGTACGTAGCATAATTCCAGTTGTCTGACACGCAAGGGGAAACCAACACACTACTACCAATAGCCATGTTCCGGCGCATCAAGTCTGCTCACCAATCCGGCCCGTAATACCGCCGCGACTGCAGGTGAACTGACGTCAACAATGCACCCAAACTGCAGCAGGCGGCCGACCACTCCTGAACCCGCTCACAGTTCCCTCTCTCGAATCTCTTCGCTGGAAGATAACTGTTTCTTCGACCAGAGAGCGCATGCCCCGTCACCCAGAGACTATCGACAGGAAGTAGTGCCAACCTAGTAACCCCAGGACAAATAATGCCGTTCTTGCATATTGTGCCAAGTTTCCCTTGATAGCTAGCCCTCAAAGAGGTGAGGCATCATTGAGATGAAAGAAAGCAGGAGACGTCCAGTTTTCTCACAGCAGTGTCGGCGGCACATCGTCGTCCAATAACTTTGAATAATGAGCTACTTGGGCTGAATTAAGAAGGATCCAACAATACGAGAACACCAAATACCACTCAAAACTCACTTTCGATTCGTCAACTACTTTCGATGAATCCCTCCAGTGATGGATGACATCTGACCAGTATCTGTTATTTTGTTTATTTATCTCTCCCTCCGCATATTAATTAGTCTCATCCGTAAACTGTATGTCACTTAGTCATCTGTGCAATAAAGCTCTTACCTTCCTAATTTCAACCAGTAACTCTTCATCAGTCACTCGAACTATCCATCTAATCTTCTGCATTCCTCTGTAAGAGGAGCAACCGCTTTTCGTTCATTTTGCGTGTCACTCAACGTGACGATCTGTAACGTCCCCGGTGAGGTTTTATAACATTTTCATACTGTAAGGGTGCCATCTATGGTTGGTCGAAACTCTAATTATCGATATTTCATCAAGATGGCTCTAGTACTGAGCTCTGGACTTTTGATAATCGATGGCAGAAAAACAATTGATGTTGCGTCATTGGTAGCAGTTTTCGATTATCCATATTTCGGTTTTTCTACTGTAGAGCCAGTTTGACAGAATTTCGTTAGAAATTTCTCCAACGCTTTGTGGGTGACGCGTGCAATGCGTTCGACATTTACGCCACTTACAACAAAGAAACAACAGTCATCACTGAAGAATGAATCAAGCTATGCTCAAATGAAAGGAACCATTGTTTTACCCCTGTGATTCTCTATCTGAAACGTCCTGATAGATTAAAACTGTGCGTCGCACCGGAACTCGAACCTGAGACCTTCGCCATTCGCTGGCAAGTGCTCTACCGACTGAGCTACCAAGCACGACTCACGACGCGCGCCTACAGTTCTACTTCCGCCAGTACCTCGTCTCCTATCTTCCGCACTTCACTCTCCTGCGAAACTTGCAAGACTAGCACTCCTAGAAGAATAGATATGGGAGACTGTTTTCAGACAGAATTTTCACTCTGCCGCGGAGTGTGCGCTGATATGAAACTTCCTGGTAGATCAAAACTGTGTGCCGGTCCGGGACTGAAACCTGGGACCTTTGACTTTCACGGGCAAGTGCTGTAGTGAATAGGCTACCTAAGCTGTTATACAAGCTGTGAAAGACATGTCTGCGCACTATACTATCTTCCAGCTAGTCCCGCAGGATGTACAGGAGAACTTCTGTGAAGTTTGGAAGGTAGTGGAAGTATGGGGTGAAGTTCAAAATGGCTCTGAGCACTATGGGACTTAACTGCTGAGGTCATCAGTCCCCTAGAACTGAGAACTACTTAAACCTAACTAACCTAAGGACATCACACACATCCATGCCCGAGGCAGGATTTGAACCTACGACCGTAGCGGTCGCGTGGTTCCAGACTGTAGCGCCTAGAACCGCTCGGTCACTCCGGCCGGCATGAGGTGAAGTCAAGCTGTGTAAGTGGATCGTAAGTTGTGCTTGGATAGTTCAGTCGGTAGAACATTTTCCCGTGAAAGGCGGTGGTCCCAGTTTCGAGTTGCGGCCCAGGAGGCAGTTTGTCTTCTAGGAAGTTTCAAATCGGAAAGTCTGAAAAATCTGTTTGATATGTCACATGAGTCCCCTTTCCATTTGAACAATACGAAATATTCCCGACATACTGTCGGTGGAACAGCGACCAAAACAGTACTGAAAAAGTATATGTTTGTGTCTACAGTCGCAGTTTATTTATTTTGCCTACTGGCTGCCGGTTTTGGTAAACACTACCATTCTCAGGCTGTCCAAAGAATTCGGTTACATAGAATAGTAGTGCAAGAGCAATTAACGAAAATACCATCCTATATGACGGCAAATATATGGTGTATAGTGAATCTTAAAATATATAGGTTGCCTGTTACCCCTGGCATGCATTTGTCACGCTTGCTTCTCAGGCAGGTGTGTCAGTTAGTGAAAGAGAGAGAGGTTAATGTTGAGCTTTAAACAGATGTAAATTTTGGCCAAGAAGGACACGACTGTCGCCTGTGTACAGAGTATATTTTATTATTTTTCTTACCTCTTAAAAAAGTCACAATGATAAAGATATCTAAAAATAGCATCAGTTATGAAAATGAGAAATTGCATAACGAAGTACTCCCCACTGTAATTAAAAATTAAAAGTAAAATCGCAAATGTGTTTAGCCAAGTTTAAATTTCACGGTTATATACAGCATATACCAATATAAAACATCAATCTGACCAAGGATGTTTAAATTAAACAAGTGTCGTCATAATAAGATTACATAATAAAAATGCAAAATTAATTTTTATTGAAAGGAAATCAAGCGTCCACAGTGAATAGTGACTACTGTGACTATGTTTCTATTTCGCGACCGTCTGTTGACGATCTTTGGCCGCATCTCCAGTTTCATGTTTGTGCAATGTGTACGCTGGGGCTCTCAGTGACGCTGCAACGTGCCATCTCCACGCCATATCGCAGCTCATCGCCCAGCTATGGCCGCCGTTAACTACCTCATACAGGCAACGTGCAGTTATGAAAGTCTATAACGACGGACTTCGAACAATTCGAGTTTCATACAGGATGGCGTGTTCCAAAAGGGACCACCATATTGGTAATATAGCCTCAAAGATTTTCCCTCTCCCCGTCTCATACTATTTGACTTAAAGTGTCTGTTTATACTCCTGTTTTTGTTTTAGATAGTTGGTCCACACCTTTGATCTGTATTTCTAGCTGTAACTGCACCGGGATCTTCTTGGTCGTCTTATACGTATAAAAATGCCGTAGTCTGGCTACTGTTTGGAACTTTACGTGTACCACGTTGGTCGTGCGAGCCGCTTCTAGACTCGGCGCAGAGCTCATTGCTTTCTGGCTATTGTACCGGCACGATAACCGCGCCTGCGGGCCAAATTCTAAAGTGAATTCATTATTTCGGGTTGCCTGCCACAATTCCACTTAGTATATACTTGCATGAGTTGATACAAAAACTATGAGATAGAATAGAAGTAGCCATTCTGATTTGGGTGTCTCAATCAAAGGAGCCCCTTCCATGTAATTAAAGCACCCCCACAATATCAAGCAGCCTCATTCAGTTTGCTTTGCCCGCTGTACACGATTCTCCCCGAAGGCTTTCAAGTTCTGCGATGAACACGATGTTGTGCACCAGACAGGTAGCTGCAGTAACATAACGTCTGGATATCACATTTATAGAGCCACATGACTTATTTTATTTGTCTGTCCGCTGTAAATGGGCAGCTTTGTGACCGCAAGGAGTAATGATTTCTTACGTGCAACTCTACGCCATGTCACTACGAGACGTAATTCGATGCAGTGAGTTCCTTTGGAAACAGGTCGACTACGATCTGATGCAACATCCAACAACAGTTGCTGGTCCGTAATGAAGCGACTATTAGTCAGTCGTTGACGGGACCAGTCCGATCTGATCGTCCTTCGATAGTAGTTGTATGTCGGGTGGTTATGATTAAAGTGCAACTACTCACGGAGGCCCAGCGCGGGCAACAATTATCGTACGGCAGCGAAACTGGCTAGATATCCTAATGCCTTAACGAGTACACGATTTTCGCTGGTGAAAAATTAGCTGCAACTAACGTGGCGCTGTACACTGTTTGTATGAAGGCACGACATCCACGCTGTCATTTGGCAAGCCATAACGTGAGCGAGCAGTATGGCTATCGAGAAGAGATCCGTGCGCAGTTAGTGAAACTGTTTTATATGAAAGATAGCAATTACAGTGCTGCATTGAGACAGTATCGTCGACTAAAAGTTTACAGGAGGGGGCCGATGGCATGAAATGGTTTAAAGAAGACACAAATGAAGTTCGAAATCAACCTTTGTATGCTCTCGGAAGAGGAAGGCGTCCTATGCCGGTGGAAGTTACTGATGAGGTTGCTGTAACTGACCGTGCAACAGGTGCCCCATGTAGTGCTAGTGCTCGTGAAATGTCACCGTTTAATATTTTTTTTGTGTGTGTGGGATCAAAAATTTAAAAAACCTCTCTCACACCGGCCTGATTTAGCTTCACTGATCAGGATAGTAAAAACATGCGTATATTAAGGGAATTTTCATTGACAAAGCGGGCTTATCACATTCACACAGTTCAATACTGTTCTATCCTGATTAAATTGAGCTTAACTTAAATTCCATAAGGCAGTGAAGCAATTTCGAAGTCTCGGTGCAACGAAAATTGTCAGTAGATCTCTTGGAAACATTTGTAATAATTATTAACTTTCGGTGATCACGTGGGGAAGACCGGAGATCTGCTGGTAAGACAGTGTTAGCTTATTTATTTGAAGTAACTGGATATCTTGAGCATACAAAACGGCAGGTTCGTCCAGTGTAAATCAGACGTTCCCCACTGATCCCGTGCAACACAGCGTAGTAAGCAGACACTGTCAATAATAAACAGTTAAATAATACGCGAACACACTTACTTTAGTTTAGTTCATGTATTAATTTCCTTCTCATACAGAATCTCATCAAGATGGCGACTAGCCCAACAATACATACATATACATCCTCCTTTCACGACTAATCGGCAAGAAGTCCTCTATTCTTTTCGTAAGAGAAAACATAGATAGCAGAGCAGCTATTCCATGGAGTAAATGGACGCTCCAAGGAATAATTGGGCTTGAAACTACTTTGCATTGATAATAGGTAAGATAAGAAGAGATATTTCAAGATATGCACTGAGTTATATAATTTATAAAATTTCTGAAAATATCGCGGAGAGAAAGCTGCAAGAGACATTACATCGGGAATTGTTTATCCCAAGCTCAGACTTCCGGTGTTTTACACTGGTGCCCGTACAAGATCCAGACGTTGCAGCAACTGAAACCTCATGATGCACAACAATATTCTGAATGTGCTCCCTGGTTTCTGGCATGGATCGAAGTTGTCATGTGACCGGACGATGCACAGTTTACTCTACAGGGTGCAGTGAACACACGGAACAGCCGAATTTGGGGTACTAGTAAACCGCGTATTGTACATGAAGAGCCACTGCATTCGCCGTATGTGACTGTGTGCTGTGAATTCACAAGCTCCATTCTTCTTCGAAGAGAATACTGCCAGCGGAACTGTCAGATCTACGGCGACGTTTGCACGTCATCCACACCTCCTCGTACAGCATCCAACTTAGTGGAAACTTCTGCGTTCATGCAAGACTGGGCAACACCTCATGTCGCTAGCCCATTGAAAGATCTGCTTAATGCAATCATCTGTGAACGTATTATCTCCGTAGATTTTTCAGACGCATGGCTTGCAAGATTAACTGATCTGATCCGACTGGCGTTTAGTTCTAGGCATATCTAAAAGAATGCGATTACCAGAGACACGTTCGGTCCCTACCTGTTTTGAAGGGCGGTGTACAGGAACACGTAGCTCAGATTCCACCGAAACTGCTGCTAACAACTTGATCATGTCGTTTTTACGAATGCAGGATCTCGTCGACGTATCTGGTGCTCATATTGAACAAACGGTGTAAGTGGCGGCTAATAATGAAATCAACATTAAGCCTTTCTCATTTGTTTGATCCTTCTTCTCACGACTCGTTCCTAATCGATTACATAAGGAAACTTTTCTATACGTCTTTCTTGCATTCACAGCCCCGTATTTTGCAACTGCTCGCCAAAATTGGAACTAATATTTTTTCCAGAGGAAATCGATTCCGCATCAACGCCTTAGGATAACTACCAATTTTCGCTGTCACACGATAATTACAGCCTACATTGGACTTCCTTGAGTAGCTCCACTTTAATTATTAGGTCGGGACTTTCACTCGTTTCACGGAATTCGTAGGGCTGTGTGCGGTGATAGCGCTGTGAAATCCGCCAGTTGATTTACAAGGTTACCGTCGGTTTGTTCAGAGGCAATGACAACGATTTGCAGCTCCGACAACTAGATCACGTCACACATCGCGAACGGGATGGTGTCCTGAACCACATCCGTGGACACAGAAAATTAGTCTGCTCTTCCTAAGAAGCTGCCCATCAGTCAATCTCGTTCCATGCCTAATGGTACCTGAAAGTAATATTCATTTCGAATTGCTAGGTGTCTACACTTTTTTTATTGGGAGTTTATTTCCTCCTTAGGTTATAAAGGGACGGGTTCCATTCCCAGTCTGATAAACACTTCTAATTTGTCATGCCATTAGAATGTCGTTGCATTATGCCTACTGGAGTTTCAGCACAGTACGTAAATAAAATACAGACATCGTAATGCTCCAGTGGCATGGTATCTGTAAAAAACATAGGTGTGTTCGAGTCTATTATCATTACGCGCCTTCGTCGAAAGTAGGGAGTACTACGCCAGCCAATCACTGCGATCCATTGGACCAGAGGACTGTCGGCAAGGCGTGGAGGCCCATGGCACGCCGCCAGCTCCCGCCGGGCGTTAATAACCTGCCGACACTTTATCGCCGACATTAACGTCTGTTGAGTGTCTGGCGCGCGGCTGTATTAATTCCGCCAATGGCTGCCACCTCCGCGCGCTCAGGTGTGACAGCACAGCACCGTTTGTATCGCGTAATATTCTTTGCGTTCAGTTTTCTGCTCTTCTACCCTTGTACTTACAATGATCGATCTGACTTCTCCGTTATTAGTTTTCTGCCCAGGTTCGCCTAATTTCCTCTTCCCTTTATGTTGTCTGTCATCTCATATCTCCTTCTTCCTCTCAATCTCCTCCCATGAACTAGACCTTCCGAAGCGTCTTTTAGCTGGCACTCTCTTCTCAACGAATGTCCCATCCTGTTCTTTTCCCTTCACTTATAACCTGCAGCAGGCTTCTCCTCTCTCTAACCCTTTCCACCATTCTTACGTTACTCACTCTTTCCACCCATCTTATCCTCTCCATTCTCCTCCACATCCATGTCTCAAATGCTTCTATCCTTTTTTTCATCCTCTCGTCTCAGAATCCATGTTTCCGACCCATAGAGTGTCACACTCCAGATAAAGCATTTATCAAGTCTTTTCCTCAAATACTTATCAAGTTTCCCACAAAACAATATTCTCTTTCTATTGAATGCCTTCTTAGAGATAGCAATGCAAGTTTTCACCTCCTGAAGGCGTCTCAGGTCTGCAGTGCTCCTACTTCTAAGATATTTAAATGGCCTTACTTGGCTAATAATAACTTGTCCGTCTCTTTTCGATCACCATACTCTTTATTTTTCCTGTACTAATTCTCAGCCGGCCGCGGTGGCCGAGCGGTTCTAGGCGCTTCAATCCGGAGCCACGCGACTGCTACGGTCCCAGGTTCGAATCCTGCCTCGGGCATGGATGTGTGTGATGTCCTTAAGTTAGTTAGGTTTAAGTAGTTCTAGGTTCTACGGGACTGATGACCTCCGATGTTAAGTCCCATAGTGCTCAGAGCCATTTGAACCATTTGAACTAATTCTCATCCAATATTCCACACAAGTATCATTCAGGTCTCTTAGCATTTTATTTACAGTTCGTTCACTTCCTGCCACTAATGTCATCACCAGATCATATACACTCTGTTCTGTTTCCACTAATACACACTCCTCATTTTTACCGGAGCATCAAAATATTTCACAGCTTTAATTTTTTGTCTGTTGTGAATTTTCTCAAGTCCTACAACTTGTTTTGGCCAAATTATCGTAGATCTCCCTGCGATAAGCTGTTCTAAATTCACCTTCTTTCTCTTTCGTCCTGTGGCCGAACCAAGGACAGGCTGTTTCAGACGCGGTCCTCTGCATAACGGGGCTCTTTTCAGCCAAACGTCGGCAGGCTGGAAGCGGGAGAAGTGGGATTACCTGGAAGAGGATTAAGAGCTCCCCAATTATCTAACAACCAACATAAACCTCACGAAAACCTCCTTCCACAAGAGGGGAGTAAGTTAATTGTGTTCTGGGATAACACTGTGTGCGACCCACCACATCTCGTATGTTTATGTCTGTCTGTAATTGTGTATCACAGAGAAACGGCGGTGATTTGTTCATGGTTTCCAGCATATGTCACTAAGAATCCAATGATATTTCCTTTATCAATTCATATAATTTTTTTGGAAGTTAAATATCACAGCCAGCGTTTACACCTTAGCTGAGGCACTAGACTTAAGTTAGGGAGAAACCGCCGGAAATCCTCATCCACCTTTCGATATAGTTTTTCCTCCACATCTCTATTCGCATTTGGTGAATGCTGCAACGTTTATTTTTAACAACTCACGGCCAGTTTCGCTTCCCCGCTGGACTCTAATGAGCAGCTTGTTGGAGAAAGGTTATTATCTCCCTTCCTTCCAAAGAAACACGATGATTTCCACCGTTAATGAGGAAATCAGCTACAGTTGCGGAGAACTCTTTGAATAGGAATAAATAAACTGTTATCTAGAAATACGAAAGAATTCGGTAATACATAAAACGCATGCGAACATCATTCCCAAATTTCATATCACCTTAAGGGGCTAATATTAGAAATCGTATGTTCCTACATGCCATGGTATTAAGTTTCTTGTGGGTACCCACGGCATGTGACCTGTGGTGATCGTTCTTTCATCGTTTGTGGCCGGGTGATATTGTGCCATGGACCATATTTTGGTCCTTCCATCTCATACATTGTATACGTACGTTAACATGCAAATGCAATGGTTCTTGAATGACATCACAGCCTCCAAGACCATACACGCTGAAGGAACAAAAATCGTATCACCAAGACAGAAAAAAAACTTGCCAGGCGTGTTTTTACATCTCAAAGAGGATGTCTATTCAAATTTCGTGCTAGTCGCATAAGAGTGACACTAGCAGTGTCACTATGAGGATGCAAATCAGGTTTGCTTTAAATACGAGCTGTAATGGTAGTGAGTGTTACATAGCTTTGAGATTGGACGTGCTGATTTGATGTTAGTCAAGAATGCCTTCAGGTGACAGAGACGCCCAACACCTCACTAAGTTTGAACAGGATCGTGTAATAGGCCTGCGAGAAGCTGGTTGTTCCTTCTGTCTTATTGCAGAAAGTCTTGGCAGGAACGCAGCCACTGTGCATGACTGCTGGCAGCGGTTATCAGGAGAATGTACGGTAGCAAGAAGATCGGGCTCCAGACGGCCACTTGGAACTTCCGAGAGGAATGACCATCGTGTTCACCGTATGGCTCTGGCCATCGTACAACACTTGCAACAGCAATCTGAGAAGCAATTGGTACTGTACTGACACAGCAAACTGTTACAAATCAGGTACTTCAAGGACAGCTCCGAGCCAGAGCGCAGCGTGCATTTCCACTGAGCTCATCAAAGGGCAGGGTGGAGGTCTGTTGTGTTTTCTGATGAAAGCTGGTTACGCCTCGGTGCCAGTGATGGCCTTACGTTGGTTAGGAGGGGGTCAGTTCAGGATCTGCAGCCACGCCGTCTGCGTGCTAGACACACTGGAGCTAAGCCTGGAGTTACGTTCTGGGGTGTGATTTCGTATGACAGCAGGAGCACTCTCGTGGTTAACGCACGTACCTTGACTACAAAATTGTACCTCAGTCTGGTGATTCGACTTTTTGTGCCACCATTCATGATCGGTATTCCAGGCGCTGTTTTCCATCAGGATAACGCTCGCCCATATAACACTTTTCTAACCGAACATGCTCTACAGAGTTTCAATCTGTTGCCTTGCCTGCTCGATCACCTAATCTGTCTCCAGCACGTATGGAACATAATCGGACGACAAGTCCAGCTAGATCCACAAACAGCATTAACCGTCTCTGTATTGATCAACCAAGTGCAACAGACACGGAACTCCATTCCGCAAACTGACAGTCGGCACCTGTACAACACAATGCTTGCACGTTTACATGCTTACAGTCAACATTCTGAGGGCTACACCGGTTATTAATGTACTAGCATTTCACTTTCTAAATGGCTCTAAGGACTATGGGACATCGGAGGTCATCAGTCTCCTAGACTTAGAACTACTTAAACCTAACTAACCTAAGGACATCACACACATCCATGTGCGAGGCAGGATTCGAACCTGCGACCGTAGCAGCAGCGCGGTCCTGGACTGAAGCACCTAGAACAGCTCGGTCACGGCGGCCGGCATTCCACTTTCTCAATGGCTTATCTCACGCTTACATTAACTGTGAACTTGCAATGTTAATCACTTAAATATGTTACCTAGCAAAATATAATCCACCAATGTATTTGTGTATTGACGGAAGTAAAGACATCTTTCAAGAAAAGACTATGTACTAAATTTGAAAAAAAATTCAGTTGGTGTGTATGTCGCTTAATATCTCAACGAATAACAATCGATATGTTTGGATATTAGAAGCTAACAATTACATGTTCATGACGCCCGCACTAGAAGAATAGATAACCAAACGAATTAAATGACAAATTCGAAATTCTACTCCCAAAATTCTTACGCAGTCATCACAGTACCTTTCAGGATCAGCTCTGCTATTGTAAAAAACTGTTAATTCAAACTTTCTGTACAAAATGCAGGCACTATGGATCTCGACAGATTACTCAGCGACGCATCACCCAGCAGCGCTCGTTTTCGGCTGCTACAAGACTCGAGCTGCTATAGCAAACAGGTCTGTCAGAATGTTAGAACCCCCAAAGAACGACTGTATCCCTGTGGGATATGGTAACCGAAATGGGCAGCGATCAGTTGAGCCATGATCAATGCAGCAGCGCTCATCGGTCAACTCACGTGCTCCCTAAAACCGTGCTACAGTTATACCGAATAAACCAACACATTGTCACTGGCTCGTAACCCAGGGAATTACAAAGAACATGTTAAAGAAATGATACGTAAATACCTTCGTTCCTCAACGTCTACTCGGGAAGAACACAGGCTTGAAATCACTTTACCCCTTTCGGGACTCAACTGCGGGTTCAAATAAATACGGAAACATACGTCGTAAGTGTGTGCTAAAAGTTACCTCGAAGTGCAACACAGGTGACAAAAGTCATGGCATATCGACATACACATATTCACATGGCGGTAGTATCGCGTACCAAGGTATAAAAGGACAATGCATTGGCGGACCTGTTATTTGTACTCAGGTGATTCATTTGAAAAGGTTTCCGAAGTGATTATGATCGCATGACGGCAATAAGCAGATTTTGAACATGGAATAGTAGTTGCAGCTGGACGCATGGGGACATTGAATGTCGAAAATAGTTAGGGCATTTAAAGTAGGAGATCCACAGTATCAAGAGTGAGCCGAGAACACCAAATTCCAGGCATTACCTTGCACCACGGATAACGCAGTTGTCGAAGGCCTTCACTTAACGACCGCAAGCAGTGCCGTTTTCGTAGAGTTGTCAGTGCTAACAGACAAGCAACATCGTTTGAAATGACAGCGGGAATCAATGTGGGGCGTACGCTGAACGTATTCGTTAGATCAGTGAGCGAAATATGGCGTTAATGGGCTATGGTAGCACATGAATGACGAGAGCGTCTTCGCTAACAATACGACATCGACTACAGCGCCTCATGACCACATCGGATGGACGCTAGACGAGTGGAAAACCGTGAACTGCTCAGATGAGTCTCGATTTCAGTCGGGAAGAGCTGATGATACGATTGGAATGTGGCGCAGACCTCACGAAGCGATGAACCTAGGTTGTCAACAAGGCGCTGTGCAAGCTGGTGGTGGCTCCATAACGGTGTGGGCTGTGCTTACACCGAATGGACTGGGTCCTCTAGTTCAACTGAACCCATCATTGAATAGAGAAGGTAAAGTTCGGCTACTTGAAAACCATTTGTAGCCATTCATGGATTTCAATTGTGGATGGCAGTGCCATATCACCGGGCCACCATTGTTCCCTATCGATTTCAAGAACATTCTGGACAATTCGAACGAATTATTTGGCCACCCAGACCGTCGGACATGATTATAGGATTATGGGACGTAATCGAGAGGCCATATCGTGCAAAAAATCCTGCACCGGAAACAGTTCCGCAGTTACGGACTGCTATAGGGGCAGCATGGCTCAGTATTTCTGGAGGGGACTTACAGAGACTTGTTGAGTCCATGCCATGGCGAGCTGCTTTACTACACCGGGCAAAAGGAGGTCATACGGGCTATTAGGAGGATCCCATGACTTTCATCACCTCAGTGTATATTCTCGCTTTGGGAAAATGTAAGAATTTCGACTGTTGGTTTTGCCTTATTCTGTTGCACTGAAAGAGGCGGTAGTACTTTTGTTCCCGTAGACGATTCGGGACCACAGTACGGCGTATTACTAAGGCTGCAACTGAGCTATGAATCGGCGCCAGCTGTTGAGTATTTTGTTCCTGTGTTAGCTTAACTTGAAACTACAGTCGAAAAGCGTTCGATTCTGCATGCTGTCTTTGGTAGTAATGTACGATTCGTTGCACTCGCCAGCATACACGGTTATTCTTCTGTCCTACCATAGCTTACCGGGTAACGCTGCGTGCCTGGCCATTAACACCAGATGCCACGTCGGACGCTGTGGCCCAGCGGTTCTAGGCTCTTCAGTCCGGAACCACGCGCCTGCTACGGTCGCAGTTTCAAATCCTGCCTCGTGCATGGCTGTGTGTGACGTCCTTAGGTTAGTTAGGTTTACTTAGTTCTAAGTCTAGGGGACTGAGACCTCAGATGTTAAGTCCCATAATGCTTAGAGCCATTTAAACCAGATGCCATGATGCGACTAGCGTGTGCGGGGCTCCGGCAAAAGACCGGCCCTGGGGTTACCTGCTGCCTCCTCAGCGCTCGACACGGGCCGTGCTGTGCTCCACGCGCACGGCAGACGCACGGCGCTGAGTCGGCCATACCCATTGCCCTCGGCAGTCAACGATCAAACCGCTCCCCTTGTTTGACCATGCTTGCATTCATTTTTGGTGGTGAAGGGTCCTCCTTTCGAGTAGAATAAACTCAGTAATAGAGTCCTCCAAGCGAAGAGGGTTCTTTCACTCTTTTCTAGACATCAGTTTCGGCAGTAATTAACAGTTCCACTTAGTTTTCGCCTGATTTCATTTCCACAGGCCGCATCTATTCATTATTACACAATTAAATTTAGGTTTTGGACGGTGTAAACACAGAACCTGATGTAACAAGAGAACATTTCAGGGCCCATTCGCTCACCTACGAGAAGAACACGGCAAGTGCCGTAACCCGATTTCCCAGAAACTTTGCTCATCGGGAGAGAGGTCAAAATATGGGAACACATATCTCGACTTATCCGTAGATACTCGACCGCTTCTGAGAAAATGACGATAAAATTTGTCGAGGTATTACAGATGCCTCTTACGGAGTAAACAACTCGACCGAGGCGGTGGCGACGTCCTCACAGTTTTGCGATTCGCTTTCGAGACCCGATTATTATTTTCATATTTTTTATGTTTTTATTATTATTATTTTTGTCCGTAGAAGTTGATACACGAATGCTTTCAATGTTTATGAAAATAACTTCGTCCTTCTTCGTCTACTAACTATGTCTTATAAATGAATTAAAAGATAACAAATAAATGAATGACAGAATTATTTAAAATAGCTTTCAGCGAAATTTGTGTCTTTTGGTTCATAACCAGCTGGAAGCGGCAAATTTCGGTACAGTGATCCGTTACGTGTGATTTTCCACGAAATTGTTGTCAACGCCTGAAATCATCAGGAATATGAAGATGAGCTGAACTCTGCATTTTCAATTTCTATAGCTGTTTTTTCAGAGTTTCACTATTTCATAGAATTTTTTTAAATATGATGATCTTTCTATTAAAATGGATAAGTGCTTTATCTTTGCTGAGATTAAAATTTTTCAGCAAAATGTGTTTACGATGAAAAAAAGTGCAGATTTGTTAGTGAGGCTTAAGCAGGACGATTCAACAACAGTTTCTTTGGGTCAGGAGGACATTTTAAGCCATTTTTTCGAAATTACCTGTCAGAAAATGGCAACCTGAATCATCCAAATTACAAGAAGTATACTTTGGCAGGTCTTCTTCACTTGATAAATCTATCAAAGCATCAGAACATCAAAACGAAAACTCTCGTGCAAAAGTAAAATTTGATTAAAGTACTTGACAATTGACTATTTTTTTCATTGCGTAGGATGGTTAGAAAAAAGCTGAAAAGTTTTTTTTTCCATTCAAGGTATACCGAAATTTTGCATGTGTTTCCAAAAAATATTGTGACCTAAGATGAAGGTCCGAAATAGTCATTTTTGTACGGGAAATTTTATTTGATAACTGTAAGCCTCCGCGGAAAAAAATCTTGTTAACTTGATATTTTGTAGCGAAATAAATACACTTTCAGATAATCCTTGCGACAAGAATTGATTAGGTGTCGCCTTTGAAATTCAATGACTTAAAAATGACTTATTTTTGTGACAGTTTTTTTTACAAACTCCACGCTCACAAATATATCTTGAATACCATGCATTCAAACGTCATAAAACTTGCAATAACCATGAATGAGCTACCCGACAACGAGGTCAAAAAAAAGAGAGCTTGTCAACCTATCTACGTGAAGAGATCAATTTACTTGAATATGAGAGACATACAGTCGCGTTTAAATTTATTGATAACTTTTAATTCCACTTGGAGCAAAAACAGTGAATCAAATAACATAATATTTACAGAATATGCCCATTATAAATTTTTGAGGCATCTTGCCAAGTTTTGCTGCTTTATCATGATTTTTCACTTAAAGATGGCAAATCAGACTAGGCCAAAATTTTTGTAATGTCACTGCTACATTTTTGTTGTCCATCATATAGGGGACTTTTATATAGCCTCTTGTTGCTAGTGGAAGAAATTCTGTCTGAATAACTCTCTCTCTCTGCTCCCTTCTAGCAGCTTATAGATTAAATCACTGATCAGGTTAGGAGGAGGCGTGATACATTATAGGCTTCTACTCACAAAGTATTGAATTTATGATCTTGAAATTTGATCGTGCAACAAATCTCCATCCAAAATTTCAACAAAATCTTAGATGGTTCAGTGATGAACATCTTAAAAGTAGAGCACCTGTATATAATCTTTATTTGCTAGTCATGATAATACTTCTATACCAGCGCTCCAATCAGAATGAGCATCTATATCCCTGGCGAAATAAAATGGGGAAAGGATGCTGTATTTTCCCATGATTCTGTTTGCGTTTTGAAGTCAAACTATATCTGATGTAAATCGTGTTTTCAAAATTCTTTTATAGTTACATGGCCGAGGCTGTTTTGCATCATGTAACTTGGAATAACCGGTTGGTAGGACATATTCTGAGGCATCAAGGGATCACAAATTTAGCATTGCAGAGCAGCGTGGAGGGTAAAAATCGTAGAGGGAAACCAAGAGATGAATACACTAAGCAGATTCAGAAGGATGTAGGTTGCAGTAAGTACTGGCAGATGAAGAAGCATGCACAGGATAGAGTAGCATGGAGAGCTGCATCAAACCAGTCTCAGGACTGAAGACCACAACAACAACAACAACAACAACAACAACTTGAAATAACAAAATGTGTGAGATTAGACCAAAGTGCTAAAATGAGACATTAACAATAAACATCAGAAATAAAGAACGTGAAGGAAGAAAAGTAGAAAGTAGCTGAATTCAACAGTGATCAAGTTTCAAACATTTGTCAGGTATTCAAAGGTATCGTGTGGCACTTCTACTTCCATAACTGCGCTCATTCTACTCCTTCGTGCACTCAGTGGTCATTCAGGGTCCTCGTATGTTATTTACCAGTTTATAAATTAAGGAGTTGTCAATTAACTAGGTAAAAACAGACTTTTCATTAACATTTGATAAACCTAGGAGAATAATCTCGAAAAAAGGAGTGAAGCGCACAATTTATTAAGGGTTAATAATAGCTATAAGGCTTGCTTTGTAGAATTTTGGCTTAGTTACATAATCTTGGAATAAATACGCTAATGCGTTCCTCTAATTACTATTGTATTCGTACACAAATGAGTACAATTGAACGGGATACCGGCGAAATGTAAGCACAGAGTCATTAAAATTCCGAAGGCTTCGCGTGTAACGCATTCTGCTTCCGGAAGCTTGAATTACAAAGAGAAAAATACAATTAGGAATACGGACCTTGCAGACTACGTTATTCCAGTAGAGACTTTGAAGTTACGACTTTTTTTTCCACTTCCTCTGCAAACGCTGTGCAAATTAACATCGTAAATATCCGCGACACGCATCGGCCCTGGGCGAGGGAATATGGCAGCCTTCGCATTAATTTTCCGCCCCGTTCAGAGGGGGCGAAATCCAATTAAAACAGAAATATTATTTGAAGCTTCTGCCAAATATCACTTTCCAGAATTTGTAAATCACACCTAGTTCAAACGACTTGTTTGTGACGAGCCTTGCCTTGTTTGAAATGATTATAATTATACTTCAGAACTGAAAATCGCACTCTCCCGGTGGACGTAGAGTAAACTTTCCGAAGTGGTTTCGCTTATGTGTGATTCCGTGTTTAAAGGCTCGTATTTCGAACATAAAATATGTCATAAGTGTAAGAGTTTGAAAAGTGGACAGTGAGGAGGTAATGAAGGTCAGATTCGTGTGGTGACAAGACTGTGTGGGTCGAGGTTACATATTGTTGTTACAGAGGTTCGGGTAAGTGATAAGAGCAGCCGTATACATTGTCCAGACACATTAATGCCACCTGCTATCAGGAGCTTGAATAACATCCTCTTGCATCGGGAATCGCTCCGAGAAGTTCAGGGGGAGAGAGTCAGTGAGGTTCTGGAAGGTACTGGCAGGAATGTGGGAGCATGTAGACTCCAGTACTGTGGCCAGCTGCTCTAGGTTTCTCGGTTGAGGACTCATATCGCGAACAGCCTGAACGAGATGGTCCCATAGATCCTCGACTGGGTTTTAATCCTGGAGTTTGGTAGCCAGGGAAGTACGGTAAACTCATCCTGGAGCTCATCGAATCGCGCATGCACATTGCGAGTGTGTGACGCGTTGCATTGTCCTGCTGGTAGATGCCATCATGCAGAGGAAAACAAACTGCATTCGAGGGTGGACATGGACCCAGCTATACTTGTGTTTATCCATAGCGCTCTCCAGAATGACGAGATCAAGATCACCCAGGAAATGCCACCAAATCGTTCCCCAGACCGTAACGCTTCCCTGGACTCTTCCAACAATTGTTGGGAGTGTTTGCGTTCAGACGTTTCATGCCGTACACACCAATGACCTCTGATCGATGTAGCATAAAAAGTGATTTATCTGGAAAGGCCATTTTTCGCCACTCAGTGGAAGTCCAGTTGCTGCAGTGGCGTGCAAATCCAAGTCTTCGTCGCCGATGAACAGTCAGCATGTAAGCATGAACCAGGTTCTCCAGGTTCCTGTTGCGGAGGACCATATGCTACATCGTTCGCTGAACGGTCGTTGAGGAGACACAGGTGGTAGCCACTTGGTTCTTCTGGGCGATCAGATGCTCAACAGTCGCACTTCTGTTCACCCGCACACATCGCAGCAGCTGTCGTTCACTCTCTGTCATCTACGGCCCATGGTACACCAACTGCATCGGTGCCTTTTGGATAGCGCCATTTTGCCATGCACGGTATACTTTAGCCACGGTAGCATGCAAATGGTTTACGAACTTACTCGTTTCGTAAATGCTTCCAGCTTTGGCACGAAAGCCAATAATCATGCCCTCTTGGACGTCAGATTAATCGCTCCGTTTCTGCATTATAACAACAAATGCACTGTTTTCGGCGTCCTTCCGACACGTTTTAAATACCCTCCACCGCTATTGCTGGTACCTGGCGTCTGTGAGTGATTATCAAACGTTGACATCCAACAAATGCTTTTCTCATATACACATCTACATCTACGTGATTACCCTGCTATTCACAATAAAGTGCCTGTCGGAGGGTTCAATGAACCACCTTCAAGCTGTCTCTCTGCCGTTCCACTCTCGAATGGCACGCGGGAAGAACGAGCACTTAAATTTAGTCGACACGGTCACAGAACCACCTGAGCCTCTGATTCAGGCCCTCCACTCTGCACCAAAGGACCACAGTCGGTTCTATCGACGATGCTGCAGATGATCCACCTTAATCTCGCCAGGAAGACTGACGGTCTTTACCATTTCCGCTAGCCACCCAAAACGGGAGAGAGTCTCCTCCGATCAAAAGCGACGTACGTCATTGGTACCGACAAGAGCCACCACCTGCAGCTGGTTGCACCGTGTACTCTTCACAGCGTCCAGAAGCAGCCTTTCCACATCCGGAATGACTGCCCCCAGTATTCACGCGGGGTGCAAACTGACTTCCTTCCTCTCCTTAGCCCCATCACATGCCAACTTTGGATCTCCCAACTACTAACAAACCCACCCTCTGTGAATGTCCAGACCTTGCAGGCCAAGAAGCTTCCTCTGGAACAGTGTGGAAGACTGCCTTCGGCTCAGAGACATCGTAAGCCACAGATAACGCCCGAAACCTGTTCGTTAAACGAACCTGGAAGGCCCTACGATCGGCCCCTCGGAAAGTTTTTCGCTACCTGCCAGACTTTGGAATGATCTCCAGCTCGACCACAGGTGAGGGGTCAACCTCAGTGCAGACAGTACTCAGGGCGGCCACAACAGTGGACCAAATGGGGGACACGTGGGACGTGCTCGACGTCCCTCGTGTCCCCGCGTCCGACCCCCACAGTGATGCCCCTTGGTAGCAGCCTCAAGCTGTCGATGAAAGCCAATGCAGCGTGGAGCTGTGAGTGAAGGGTCGCCAACGCAGCTCGCACTTGTACACAGCTGTCACATTAATATGACTGGAGCGTGTAATATGATTTGAACTGCCTTTGGACCAGAAAACAGTGTTAATACTGCCGCAGATAGATGCATGCAAAACACGAATATTTGGCAGTGGGATTTTATATCATTCTTGGAAACGAAATTGTTCCAGTTCCGTGACTGATGCTGGAGGATACTAGGGTCACATAATTATTTTACATAACATAATGACTACAGAATTGTTGAATACTGTGGCTTTGGGAACAAGGAAAGGCGTCACGTTTCGTTCTCGTGATTATGAAACCAACCTTCAGAATTTCTGAGGGCGTGTTTGAGGGCTTGAACATATGGAAAAAATGCCTACACCACTGAATGTTCATGTTCAGCTAAATGTTTTCTTAGACATTAACGAATATCTTTCTTTCAGTGTAACGTAAGACCCACTGCAAACCACGATTGGGCTCTTAACACATCTGTAAGTTTTTTACTCAGGTATGACTGAAGAAAACCTGAAGCAACGATGGTAGATATTAGGATAGAGTTGACCATTATGGTTTTGATTCATGGCGAGGTGCAACAGAATCCTGACTCTTCTCCACATTTTCTTGGCCGACGATATCCGACGTCAAGAAAATTTGTGTCATTAATTCGCCATGTGAGGAAAACAGTTCGATATACGCCTCAGACCTAGTAGTCCAAGTGTCTAAAGAACGTTGCAGTGATAGAGGTAATTCTCTGAAACGCTCAACGGATACAAGAACTCGAATATTAGCTGTGCTCTATCAATGGTCGTAGTCAGTGTGGAGAGCAATATAGTCACAATTAATATATTCGTTTGTGCATAAATCATTATTTCCTGTGCCATGGTTGTTTGCTATTGGCTGTTGAAATCATATGTCACAGCCCAACAAGAACTGGGAGAAGAGTAGTGGACGAATAACATTAGCCAGAAGTGGCATTTTTAGCCAACACAATCACTATCTTCATCAACTTTGGGGCGACATCTTTGGTGACTGCCTGTCATTTGAACTACCTTGATGACTGCGAGATAGCGGCTGTGTGCTGTGTAGAGTTTCTTCAGACGGTTATTCCTGAAATAGTAGAGAAAGTACCGGAGACAACACGGCAGAACATAAGGGTGCTTCATGACAGAAAACCCCCGTAAATTACAGGAGTAAGGTGGCTTACTGTTGCAGTCTTTCTCGGAGTATTCCACTGATGAATTCTTCTCGGGTTATCAGCCGAGTGGTGGCGAAGATGATGGGTACGAAACGCGTCGAAACGTTGCGACAAGACTACGCCACCACTCGGCTGATAACCCGAGAAGAATTCACCAAGGTGGTTTGCTGTGTGAATGATCCTCATCCAAGAAAGTGGATTGGAGGTTTAGAGCCTGTTGTACGACCAATTCGATCTACTGATCTCACATGCTGTGACTTCCGATTGAGGGGCCACGTGAGAGGGACTGTGTACTGAATTGACATAATGCAAGAAGATATCTGTGGAGTAGAATAGCGGATGCTGTAAATCTGCTCTGGAGTATGGCATAAATCCTTCAACGGGCGCAATACTGGTGATTTTGAAGGACTGAAGCGTATTATGAATGCAGTGGTAGAAACGCTGAACGACTGCTTTAAATGTTTCTTTGGCAAGGTGTCTAGCTATGTGACTAGTTACTGTTCCCCTTCTGTTTCGAAAAATATGTTTTCAGTTCTTAATTTCGTTATCCAGTATAGATTCCACTGCACCGCTCTATAGTTAATATTTACGAATGAGTCTGTATCCCTATTCATTAGCAAGTATCAAGCAGTGCAGTACTTACCTATTTATTTATCGTAGAACTGCATTACAATGAGGTTGGGAACGCAGGCGTAATAGGATCTGCACAAATCTTATTTGGCAAGTATACAAGCCGCCATGAATATATTCATAAAGTTTCGCAAAGCCACAACTTTCGTGTATATTCCTATCTTTTTGGTCTCCTGGTGCGCTATTTTATTTAGAGACACAAGTCTACAAGTTTCTTTGACGTTCTGAAGAATGTTATGTTAGTAGTGAATAACTTAAAATATAAACGTTGCATGATCTTTGTTTCTTTTCCAATTGCAACAAAAAAAAGTGGTAACAGAGCCATTAAACTCTAGTTTCAAAAGGCTGTAAGAGAAAAGAGCCGCTAGTCAGAATTAATCAAATTTAAGCGGAATATTATGGAAACCAAAAAATTGAACGAAAATTTTCCCACTAGATAGCTCTGTAAGCATGATAACATAAATGGGTTCGGCTGTAAATGATATATTAATAGCAATACGACAGCTATGGTGTGAGTTTCACATTGAAACACCTGTTCTGTGCAATGTGCCTAACCGCCCAAGTCTGGCATTCAACAGTTGTGACACTATTATTGGAGTAAGCCAATCCAACATCAGTCTTTTGACCAAGTACCTCGCAGAAATCGTGTCTGCCTCTGAATTCCGAGCTCCACCGTTTATCGTGACAAATCTGTCTACAATGAAAACCAAAAGTAGGAACTCCTCAACAAGACCTCATCGGATGGGAAAATTCGGTTTGTAGTTGTTTTGACGCGAAAAACCGTATAAAAACAATAATGAAATCGGTTTTTCATAGTTCTGAGGCCGAAAACCGCATAAAAAATACGAATTAAATCGATTTTTAACTGTCGTGAGACAGGCGCAAGACATGTTCAGTATGCTGTCCACTCTGTACTTCCATAAGTTGAAATCGAGAAACAGCGTGTTCCACAATAGATGGGGGTGCTTCAGGGATTCAGGATGCGTTGCGCAATGCGTGGTTTCGATTCAGGTACTTTTCTAATCAGAGACCTGAACATATCTTTCAGACAACCCCACAAAGTCACACGGACTAAGTTCAGGTTATTTGGACGGCAAGCCTATAGAGAAATGACGGCTGGTAACCTTAACGTTTCCAAAATGGCTCTGCAGCAGCCGCTCGTCTGGCTGTGAAAGTGCAGGGGAGTCCCATCTTGGAAAAAATGAACCCAGCCATGCTGATGAAGGGTTGGAATGACGTTGGTGCGCAAAAGACTTTAATATCGTTTGCCAGTGACAGTACGGGTCATAGAATCCGCAGGACTCATCTCCTCAAAAAATATGGCCCTACGATAAACTATGCCGTCAACACATACCACACACTCACCTTTGTAGAATGAGGTGGTACCGGTTGCTGTGCAAGTGGATTTTCCGTTGTCCCCATTCGGCAGTAATGTGTATTGACATTTCCTTGGACATGGAAATGGGTTTCGTCTGTCCAAAAAATGTTCCATGGCCATTAATTGTCCACTTCCATACGAACAAGAAGTTCTTGAGCAATCGTTTGGTTTGCTATCAGGTCAACATGAAAGAACTCCTGAATATGGATAATTTGGTATGGATAGGAATGCAGGATGTTTAGGAGGCATGACCTACGCTCAGGCAACCCCCTGTGCACTGCATGTTAGCACGCCACCGGTCGACCCCTCGTGGCCACCTCTTGTACTGACTTAAGATCAGATGTTTTCCTCCACATTCCACTTCAAAAGAGCCTGTGTTTTCGAATTTCGTAATCATTTTGTCCAGACGCTTGGCAGACATCAGACCAACGCCTTTTCTCATACCCTTTAGTGGCTCTGAGCACTATGTGACTTAACATCTGAGGTCATCAGTCCCCTAGAACTTAAAACTACTTAAACCTAACTAACCTAAGGACATCACACACATCCATGCCCGAGGCAGGATTTGAACCTGCGACCGTAGCGGTCGCTCGGTTCCAGACTGAAGCGCCTAGAACCGCTTGGCCACACCGGCCGGCTACCCTTTAGTGTCTGGAACTTCTGCAGAGCTACTGCGGCAGATTCACCTTTCTTGTAAAAGAGTCTTACCAGTGGTGCGCGACGCTGCGCTGAGACAGGCGTACCGAGCGTCTGAGACGCAAGCCGATGAACCCCACATCTTTTATTTTGCACATTCTACGGCTTGTAGCGCCTTCTAATGGTAAAATTTTTGGTAAATTCTTTCGTTTCCATACCTTCTCCTCCTCCTTCGATAATATTCCGTTCGAATTTGAGTCTTTCTGAGCAGTGGTTGCTTTTTTACAGCATTTTGAAACTGGAACTTTAATTATAAACACCCTGCATGTCAATCGAGAGTTTTTTATGTAGGTAGTATGAATCTTGAATCAGAATTTGGAAAGTACTCGGTGTAGTTTTAGTTCCGTTTTGGTTGAGTAAAATAATGTCTTTTATGAGAAACTGTCTGAATTTTGATCTGCATCATTAAGACAGCTCAATTAATTCAAAAGGCTGTTTTTTTTTTAAAAAAAAAGCTTCAATACTAAGTCGAGCATTTGTTATTAGGCTCGGTGGAATTAGCTCAATTATCTCATACGAAATCTGTTATCTCTCAGAGAATGAGAGAGAGTTCTGACTTTCAACAAATGTTAGAAAGTTTGGCAAAAAGTTGAATGTAATGAGAACTCGTAAAGTAGCTATACTTGAAATGATTGATATGAAATAATACAGAAATTTCAAGAATGTCATGTTCTAGTCCAATCTGTACGTTACATTGCATCAGAAGTAACTCCTCATGCGTGAAAATTTAGATTATAGAAACAAAGAACTTCCAGTTGAAGGCCGAAAGTCAGATGTCGAACGAGTGCTTGCCGTCCACCTTTGAGTGTTAAGGAGCAGTGTATTCAGCAGAGGTACGCCACGCAAAAACATCGTACTACATGTTCTGGGTGTATCGTAATGAACAGAGTAAACTGACACGGGTGAATGTGGGCGATAACAGAAGCAAATATGTTCCAGTGGACCTGGGTTCACAACCGAGCCTTTTGCAAGATAACTATGCATGGATCTTTACGATTTCCCAATGACACCAGTATGAAATATTATTCTGTGTAGTACACAAGTGTAAACTTTACGATTAAGTCATCATTTACTTGGGGGAAAATTTAACCAGTGACATATTTTCCTTCTGATCGAAGATATATCACTGCTAGCCAACTTTTACAAGTCACCTCCTGATGGTCGCACAGCCACGTAGACTGTTACAATCCAGTGCTTCATCATTACGCAAGCCATTAGGCCCCAGAACGTCGGCAGCATCACCGTCCAACAAATGGCGGTGTTGCCGAAATCCGGGACGTCATTTCAGCGTTACGACAGAGGAAGTACGACGCACTTGGGCGTCAACACGACAACATGCAGATTCAGGGCGCATATAAATATCACCCGCGCAACAGGCAAAGGGCATCATGTCGGTGACCGCTGTAGAATATGCCTTCGACGGTGACCTCTGCAGGGTGGCTACCGTCACTGACAAGGGGAGGCCACGACGTTTGGAACGCGGATTTACTGTAAACTTCGTACACTCGTAGTACTCCATTAGGACAACAAAATGTGTAAGCAGTAGCGCGTACTTCTTAAGCGTTATTGAGGAAATCTCAAGATAATTTGGGTCGTCAAATATATACCTGTGCGTGGCCAATTTTACTGCGAAGCGTCGGAAGCTGAGTGGTTAGCGTTCAAGCCCCGTAATCGCTGGGTCACTGGATCGAGTCCCGCTCGTCATTTTTTTTCTATTTATAACACAGTCATTTTTTTTATTTGTATTACAATTGATGTAATGGGAAAAATACGTGTAATCGGATGAACTTTTATTAAATTTACAATATTATTTGGCAGTATACAAATTTTTACTATCACAAATAATATAATATTCATAACTACCGACTAGTAAACGGCCAAACGCATAGACTGACACTTAAAATGTATGCGTATCCGTGTCTTCAAAATTGTTCGTATTTAATGGAAAATTGCTTCTCGTGAAGACGCTATTAAAACACACTCGATACTGCATGACCAATGATCAGCGTCAATATTTAAGGATATGCTGCGTTATGCATGGTTTGGTTCCAAATTATCGGCTGAAAGAGAGGTTTTTGAAAATGTTAGCGAGGTTTGTTTTTCCACGGAAAACCTCAAAAGACCTTGCGTGTGCGGAAACATAGCATTTACTCAATGCAGCTGGTGCCGTTTAACTTTGTTTTTCATATATTTACGAAAAATACCATCCCGGAAGTTATACTCGTAATGTCGAAACCGACGATTAATTGTACATCTTTCGAAAGCCGTCTGAGCCGATCAAAACTTGGAGGTAACAAGTCGTTTCGGGCTCCTTCCAGGTATAAGGGATTTCTCAAATCACGAACAAGCATACATTTTCAGTATCACTTTATGCGTTTGGCCGTTTAATAGTCGGTAGTTATGAATATAATATTATTTCTGATAATAAAAATCTGTAGACTGCCAAATAACACTGTAAATTTAATAGAAGTTCATCCGATTACACGTATTTTTCCCATTACATCAATTGTAATATAAATAGTAAGGAAAATGACTGTGTTAGAAATAGAAAAAAAACTGACTAGTGGGACTCGATCCAGCGATCCAGCGATTACGGAAGACGCTAACCACTCAGCTGCCGACGCTTCGTGGTAAAAACCGCTACGCACAGGTATATATTTGACGATATTTGACGACCCAAATTATCTTGCGATTTCCTCAATAACGCTTGAGAAGTACGCGCTACTGCTTACACATTTTGTTGTCCTAATGGAGTAATATGAGTGTACGAAGTTTACAGCAAATCCGCGTTCCAAACGTCGTGGCCCCCCGTTGTGAGTCCGGAGAAGCATCGTCGCTCAAACAGCGAGAGTTGGCGCTGCCTTCAGTCGGCATCATTCAACGTGATCTCTTGTCATAGATCCTACATCTATCACCGATGAACCCGAGGGTCGAACTGGGACTGTAGTAGCCACGCCCGCTTAGCGAATGTCGTAACCGGGCGCCAACAATCATACGTCTGGGCCCAGACTTCGCTCCCTGAATGACACCGCAGCAAGCCGCGCCGTGCTGGCTGGCGACAACACCCACCAGAAGAGTGGGTGTGAAGCGTTGCTGCGTCGCCAGCACCGACTGAGCGATCAGCTACCTCCAGGCTGACTACGTAGCAGGAACGCTCAGGTCAGAGCAAGGCAGCTCTGTTCGCAGCCAGTGGCTAAGACCCTGACAGTGCACCACTGCCTAGGACTATAGGCTCAACGGCTACCCTGTCCACTGGACGTCGACGTGGAGTGTCGCTGTACCCTGCGTCCCATGGTCTGGTCTAAGTGGTTGCAACATGAGCATTGTTGAATTTTCTCTTGCTACCCAGTTTTGCACCTGCTCCCTCAGAATGACGAGGTCGGAACGGCCACTCTGACAAGCCTAAACCTGCTCCAACATCGTCCAGTGGGGGTTGATCCAACCAAACGTTGACCATTTCCTGCATTTCCTGGTGATGACCGCTAGCCTACATTAGCAGGCTGAAATAGTAACACAGGCTATGGTTAAGAAGTGTTTATTGAAATTTGGAGGCAAAGAAACACTAAGTATGGATAAAGCGTTAATTTTATGTCTGAGTTAATGATGCAGTTATGTATTCTAGTGTAGACCCATAAATTGAGAATAAATATTGTGGATCAGTAGCAAAATAGTACAACAGCGTGTTTGGATTTCAGGGGAGATGCTAAGTCATTACGTAAACAGTCACGAAGAATGACAGGTACATGGTGTTGTTATATACAGTGATAGCCTATACCTTGAAAATGTACGGGACCATGAGTCTGTCACTGTACAAGATGCCCTCATCACCTTGAGATGGTAAAATAGCAGGCCAGAGAGAGCATTTTCCGAAAACTTAAAAAGAAGTATGGTTTCAAGAACAGAAAGCCTACACAAAAGCCTTAAAGTGCTTAGAAGATAAGATAAACACCACGTAGATAAATGAGTGACGTTAATTAGACAGTATACCCCGAAAGGTAAGACGGCGATATTTTACTACGGTCCTTACCGGTTTCTTGAAGTAACCTCAGATCATTAATGTTAAATTGCAGCTGCCTACTCGCACTACAGTTGTGCACGTAGGGCATGCGCGACCGCTCAGAAGCGTGCCAGACGTATTGTCACCGTTATCAGTGGCTGTCATCAAAGAGGGGAAGTGGCTCATAAAGAAAACGGCGTAACAGGAACGGCAGGCTGTTCCAGAGCAGAGGGAGGGGATTACGTTAAAATATAGCATTTTGTATCCAAAAGTGTGGGAAATAATACGGTGTATTGTAATCCTGAATAAATCCAACCTTTCTTCATAAAAAATGTGTTGCATTACCTACTGAACCCCCCCCCCCCCCCCCCCCCCCCCCCCGTACGTTTTTAGACTCCGAAATAGGACATCACAGGAGCAAGGAAAAGGTGATTCGAGAAGGTAGGACTCCACTCAGTACACTCTGTTTTGGCCATGTGGCCGTGAAGCATTTAAGCCAGTAGAGAGCTCCTGCCACGCTGCTTGCCCAACAAGAATGAAACACGCTGTGCTATTTGGAACGGTGGCTGCGATCCTGACAGCACGCCGCAACCAGCGATGGTGGGCTAGTCTCCCACCTTGACCGCTGGGCATGCACTTAGAGCATCACTGTACCCCGTTAAAACTTAATAACCTGGCCGCCGCTACTAAATCTACACACTCGCAGTGAGGAGATCGGAATGATCACACCTGCACTCACACCTACACCAACTCCCCTACCATCGAACCGTGATGATTGTCGTTGTTGTTGTTGTCGTTTGTTCTTTCGTTAGTTCTGCGCATTCAACCCCTTTAACGGGGTCGACACTACATTACGCTGCCGATCAGTCACAAAGATGGCAGCTAACGTGCCAATATGGTCAGCATCAGAGTTGTAAAACTACCATAGGCTACTGTAGGCTATTATAAGTAAGCGTAGACTATTCTTTTCCCTCATCTGTTAAGGTCGTACCCACGTTACCTCTACGTTAGATGTGTTGCATACCCATTGGGCGTTATCTCATATCGATCGCTTTGTTTATGTATGTGATTAGTGTCTTACTAGATTTCCCTAAGAACCGTAAGCGGTGGACTGTCTAGAAAATGAGTGAGGATATATAAAGAGACGCGAAATCTACTGAACAATTTTGTTCTACATAGTTATCCTCCTCTCTTTTACTTAAAAATAAACAGTATTTATAGCGAAATTGAAATTGTCAATGTTTAACTCCGTTTTTATTCGAAAATTGTTGATGTGTAACGTGAAGTAGAGGGTTGAATGGTAAAAATAAATAAAAAAAAAACAGTTTTATTGTGTAGCTCTAGAAAATGCAGTTTCCCCAAAATAAATAAATAAATAAATAAAATTAAAAAAGAACTGCAAAACAAAATATATTAATCATCGCTTCAATACCACGTCGATCTTGTCTAAAACATACTTCAGTAATTCATATAAACAACTTTTGCATTTATCAATACTACCAGGAAACTCTTGCCTTTGGTAACTGTGAAGACCGTTCTATTGAGTACAAGATCACAACAATAATTACGCAGGCGTTTTCATGTTTGCGGATGTAAACTGCACTTGTATCAAAAGTAACTGATTTAGTTACATAAAAACGAAGAAGTGACGCCACCAATTAATTTTTATCACTTATAAAATGCAATTTATATTCTGTATGGATGTAAAGTACACAATGGACTAACAGTGGGTGATGTGCAGTTCTAATTATGTGAAAACAAACAACAGAAAAACAAAGATGTCATCATCACCCAGTTCTTCTCTTAACATTCATTGACATTTCTTTCCCTACCAATGCTACCAATAATACCGGTAATTCTACCATTTATTACATCGTTTACGCACCGTAATGGTTTATTTACATGGATAGGTCAACCACGGCCTTTACCTTAGTCTTCTGCATCGCTTCATCTCACTTCTCTGGCTTTTTTCTGTTTGCGGTAATCTCAGAACGATGATGCAGTTGAAGAACCGCAACGGTAAATTATAAAGCCTTTTCAAGATTTCCGAGATGATCTCCGGGTGTTTCAAAGAATTTGTAACTGAATGCAGAGTCAAGAGCAGTACTGCATCCAAATCCAAGCACGAGGCGCGCACACTTCCTTTGGCTGGCAGAAACATACAGTAAACTCTAAACATGTACGTGTTAATTGTCCCCCTTGGTGGCTGAGTGGTCAGCGCGACGGAATGTCATACCTAACGGCCCGACTTCGATTCCCGGCTGGATCGGAGATTTTCTCCGCTCAGGGCCTGGGTGTTGTGTTGTCCTTATCATCATCATTTCACCCCCATCGACACTCAAGTCGCCGAAGTGGCGTCCTCTCGAAAGACTTGCACCAGGCGAATGGTCTACACGGACGGGAGACCCTACCCACACGGCATTTCCATTTTACGTGTTAATTTAGTATTGTACTGGTAAGCCCCAGACTCAACAAATAATCAACGTTCCATTATAAAACAGCTTCAAACTTCTAATTACACTACTGGCCATTAAAATTGCCACAGAAGCGAAATTTAACCAACAGGAAGAAGATGCTGTGATATGCAAATGATTAACTTTTCAGAGCATTCACACAAGGTTGGCGCCGGTGGCGACACCTACAACGTGCTAACATGAGGAAAGTTTCCAACCGATTTCTCATACACAAACAGCAGTTGACCGGAGTTGCCTGGTGAAACGTTGTTGTGATGCCTCGTGTAAGGAGGAGAAATGAGTACCATCACGTTTCCGACTTTGATAGAGGTCGGATTGTAGCCTATCGCGATTCCGGTTTATCGTATCGCGACACTACTGCTCGCGTTGGTCGAAATCCAATGACTATTAGCAGAATATGGAATCGGTGGTTTCAGGAGGGTAATAGGGAACGTCTTGCTGGATCCCAACGGCCTCGTTTCACTAGCAGTCGAGATGACAGGCATCTTATCCGCATGGCTGTAGCGGATAGTGCAGCCACGTCTCGATCCCTGACTCAATAGATGGGGACTTTCGCAAGACAACAATCATCTGCACGAACAGTTAGACGACGTTTGCAGCTGCATGGACTATCAGCTCGGAGACCATGGCTGCGGTTACCCTTGGCGCTGCATCACAGACAGGAGTGCCTGCGATGGTGTACTCAACGACGAACCTGGGTGCACGAATGGCAAAACACCATTTTTTCAGATGAATCCAGGTTCTGTTTACAGCATCATAATGGTTTCATCCGTGTTTGGCGACATCGCGGTGAACGCACATTGGAAGCGTGTATTCGTCATCACCATACTGGCGTATCACCCGGCGTGATGGTATGGGGTACCATTTTGTTACACGTCCCGGTCACCTCTTGTTTGCATTGACGGCACTTTGAACAGTGAACGTTACGTTTCAGATGTGTTACGACCCGTGGCTCTATCCTTCATTCGATCCTGCGAAACCATCAGGATAATGCACGACCGCATGTTGCAGGTCCTGTACGGGCCTTTCTAGATACAGAAAATGTTCAACTGCTGCCCTGGCCAGCACATTCTCCAGATCTCTCAATAATTGAAAAGGTCTGGTCAATGATGGCCGAGCAACTGGCTCGTCACAATACGCCAGTCACTATCCTTGATGAACTGTGGTATCGTGTTGAAGCTGCATGCGCAGCTGTACCTGTACGCGCCATCCAAACTGTGTTTGACTCAATGCCCAGGCGTATCAAGGCCGTTATTGCCGCCAGAGGTGGTTTTTCTAGGTACTGATTTTTCAGGATCTATGCACCCAAATTGCGTGAAAATGTAATCACATGTCAGTTCTAGTATAATATATTTGTCCAATGAATACCCGTTTGTCATGTGCATTTCTTCTTGATGTAGCAATTTTAATGGCACTAGTGTACTTTATAAATGTGTTAGTGTGTGAAATGTTTGACGTTAAGCGTGTAAGCGAAAAAGAAGTTCAAAAAGATTTGAAATTATATGTAAAGTTTGTTGGAAGTTGCTAAGTGCTCGCTTTTTCTAATAGTGGATGAATACAGTCCGAATGGTTTGTGTGCCCTCAGTTTCACATCCTCAAGACACATACACAGTTGCTAACTCTAACGTCTGACTGTGTTAAACCGTTAACGTGAAACTATACCTCTTAATGAGTAGATTACTGCAACGTTTTAAATTTTGAAGTTCGGACAATAGTTATGTGAAATACTGAAAATCAAGATTTTGTTGCCGCTGGAAGCCGTAAAGTAGGGAGCCTGCAACGCGGACTGGGAGCATTGAACTTGGCTATTAATTTAGTAATATAGATTCATTATTAAGCGGACTCGGAGGTCATGAGGGACCACAAAATGGAAATTTTGTTTTTATTTAATTGTACTCTCTGATTTTGCCTGTTTCTAAAAAAATATATGTGTTATTTAGAACCTCATCATCTTCATGTTCAAATCCCTTTCTAAAGCAGATGTGGCGCTTGAGTGCCTAGCTGTCACACCACAGCCGAACATAAGACCTTGCCTACTACATCTCGTTATTTAATTTTAACGCCGCTATTTCCACAGCAACTCGTTTGTGCAATTTCCTTGAAGAACATATCGACTGTACTATGCGCAGGGTTTTATTGCACTCGATCTCTCTGTCGATGCAAGTAGATTACTTCAGTTTACTGTTTCTTCGCTTGCGTTCGCGCTGTAAATTTGTTGTTATGACTGCGTATTTCAATCATTTGACATCGTAAAATGCCAAACACGAACAAGTTTAATTACAGTCGTAAATTTTACGGCAATCAACACGACTGTCTTGTCGCAAATCGTCAAAATCAAGAAATTGTTACGCTGCAGCGAAATGAGCGAAATGAGGTTAGGCCAAGTTCTGCTGAAAGCGTGACAAAGGAGGCCACAATAACAAAGAAATGACAGATAACCAAAGAAGATGAAAGGGACACTCACAATTAGCAACATTATGGAGCTGGAATGTATTGACATGTTTTCATTGAGAAGATAGTGGCATACAATCTTTAGTTCCCATTTCCTGTGCTCAACGTTTTTACATACTTAGGTATCATTATCTCACCCAGTATTATAGTTAAAGAAAGAGAATATTGCGTGTTAATATTATAGTGCTTGCCTACACAGTGAACCAAATTATTCAAAAATGTATTTAATATTTTAAGTTGGAGCGTGTCTTATGTACTGAAATAGTTAAAAGAAAACAGTGACTTCTAAAAAGCAATTTTCAAATATATCGAACAACAAATTGGTAAATACTCCTGATACTGTTTCGTCAGTTAATAATTCAAAGAATAAAATTTGTTTCCACCTTTTATTTTGAATAGTGTGGAAGTACAGTGTACCTAAAATAAAAATTACAAAAATGGTCCAAATGGCTCTGAGCATTATGGGACGTAACATCTGAGGTCATCAGTCCCCTAGAACTTAGAACTACTTAAACCTAACTATCCTAAGGACATCACACACATCCAAGCCCGAGGCAGGGTTCAAACCTGCGACCTTAGCGGTAGCGCAATTCCAGACTGAAGCGCCTAGAACCGCTCGGTCACAGCGGCTGGGTAAAAATTACACATAAGTCAGTACGTAATATGAAAACCAATATTCACTGCACTCTATATTCCACAGTTTCTAACTTTTTTCGCATAGAGGTCAAGTATACTAATTATTCGGTTAAAGATCCATGCCAATAACTATTAAAGTTTTTGAGTTATTAAATTTCAAACTACTAGTAAAAACTACACGCCGTGACGTCCAGGACCGTTAAGGTATGTTATGGGTGAAATTAGTGGCTGATTAGATGGAGTCTTTATCGGAAGATTTACATCTCATACACATATATGTAGACCGAGGCGAGGTATCTTGTTCAAAGCTGGTTGTGGATCCACTGTTAGCTAGCTTCAGCAGATTTCCTTTATCCGCCACTTTTCGGAGTTCCAACACGACCACTGCTGCCGCATCGGTCCTAGTGCACTAAGTCCCTTCTGTACTTCGCACCTGTGGGCCATCCCCTACTTCGCAGCGTTGCTCGCCTCCCACAACTTTGACGAGGGTTGGTCCTCTGAGAAATGTGGATGCAAAGGAAATGAAGAAGAGGAGGACCAAGGGATGGATGGGCGAAAGGTGTGGAAGAATGAGTTGGAAAAGGAGGCGAGGACTGGACAAAAGTGCACACAGAAAGTTGGGCGCAAAACCGGACTAGATGTCGAGGCTTATATTCCAAACAGAAGCAGCGTGGGGCTGTTCAAGATGGTGATGATGATGATGATGATGATGATGATGATGATGATGACGATGATACGTATATAGCAACTATAACGACACTTCATAATGAATTTAGTGGCGGTCAGTAACCACAAATTCTAAACTATGGAGCAAACTGCTCTTTTGTGGATGCATATTTGTTGGAATGTTTTTGCTTCAAATATCATATACTTCCATCCGTGCCAGTATGCACTAGATTAGAGATTAGATTAGATTAGATTAGTACTTGTTCCATAGATCATGAATACGACACTTCGTAATGATGTGGAACGCGTCAGGTTAATAAAAGGTGTCTATACAAGATATTACATTACACTAATTATTACATGACAGTTATTTTTAATTGTTTTTTTTTTTTGTGGGAGTTGTGGAAATTACCCACTTACTATATCCAAAAATTCGTGTAATGAGTACGGGTTGCCGCTAAGAAATTCTTTTAATTTTCTTTTAAATGCTATATGGCTATCTGTCAGACTTTTGATGCTATTAGGTAAGTGACCAAAGACTTTTGTGGCAGCATAATTTACCCCCTTCTGAGCCAATGTTAGATTTAACCTTGTGTAGTGAAGATCATCCTTTCTCGTAGTGTTGTAGCCATGTATACTGCTATTACTTTTGAAATCGTTCGGATTGTTAATAACAAATTTCATAAGTGAATATATATATATATATATATATATATATATATATATATATATATATATATATATATATTGTGAGGCCACAGTGAAGATCTCTAGCTCTTTAAATAAGTGTCTGCAGGATGATCATGGATGAGCTCCAGCAGTTATGCTGATTGCACGCTTTTGTGCGATGAACACTCTTTTACTCAATGATGAGTTATCCCAGAGTATGATGCACTACTAATTACGATGCACCCACAGTCTAGCCAAGCCACTGCACAGCGCACAGCAGAGAGTAGCGAGCGGGCGTTGATGATGAGGTAACGGGTGGCCACTAATGTTGACGAAAGAAACCGGCGAGCTTCCTGCCGTCCACTGCTGTGATAGCTCGTGTCGGAGGTTGCCGCGCCGGGGATCCTCGAAATAAGAGACGGTCCGTCGGGGACCGGTGCTGGTGCTGGTGCTGGTGTACACAGCGGCTGAGTCACGGCGGACGGCTGGGGAGCCATCCGTCTGCCGGAGGGCCTGCCGCCTCGCAGGAGCGTACGTGTGTGCGTGCGTGCGTGTGCGTGCGAGCCAGCGCGCGCAGCCTGCTATTGATTCCTCGCCACGCCCTGCGCTGGCGGTGGCTGCGGCGCCGTGGGCAGAGGTGAGCCAACGTGGGTCGGCAGCTGACCTGCCTACGCAGCCGCTGCCGCTACCAAGCCCCGGGCTCTAGTCGTCCCCCACTTCTCCCTCTCTCTCTCTCTCCCCCTCTCCCTCCCTCCCTCCTCCCTCCGACTCGTGCCTCCCGTTGCCTCGAGCAATTACGCACTCGCTCTCGTCATTATAGAGCACGCCCACTCGCATATGCGGCCTTCCACCCACGCATACACGCACGCACCTACGTACACTGATATTCTCACAAAAACACCCACACATATTCTCGCTCAAGAAACCAGAAATGGTTAGGGGGAGGAGGGGGGGGGGGGGGGGTAGGACGTCAAACGGGCCGACTTGGAGCAGGAGAGGCACCACAGGACATTTGAATTTCCACTGTCTATAGTTTTACAAATAAACTCATAAAACTTTAACAGCATGACCAGGAAGGATTCAGAATTCATACTCATAGCAGTGGAAGCTCAAAATCGTAACAAAACACAATTTTTTTACATGTGAAATTTCATGATTTTTTCACTTACTATTGGCTGCATTTGTTGCTGTACGTACACTTTCCTTCCTAAGTAACAGAGATTCTTCGATGACTTTTGCACAGCATACAAAGCATAGTTACAGGTGTATCAAACTCTACAATTTATTTAATTTATGAAAAAATGAATGAACTGTTACATTTTAAACCTCATGTTTAGAAAAAAGTTTTATAGTTAATTATCTCAATTTTTCCACCGTTTTTTAATAGATTTGGAAAATTCTAGAGTTTCATACACCTGTAACTACTGTTTGTATGCTATGAAAAATTCATCGAAGAATCTCTCTTACTTAGGAAGAAAAGTGTACCTTTAGCAACAGATGCGGCCAGTAATAAGTGAAAAAATGATGAAATTTCACATGTAAAAAAAAAGTATTTTGCTACGTTTTTGAACTTCCACTGCGATAAGTGTGAGTCCTCAATCCCCCCTGGTCATGGAGACAAAGTTTTATTTGTAAAAGTATAGACAGTAGAAATTAAAATGTCCTGTGGCGACACTCCTGCTCCAAGTCGGCCCGTTTGACGTCCTAACCCACTTAAACACTTACACTTTGCGAGAAAGCTTTTCTTCACGCCTCCTCTTCTTACATGGGTGTGGTATAGGCTGAGGTCACGAAAGTAGAGGGATACCTCCTAATATCGTGCCGGACCTACTTTTACCCCGTGTAGTGCAGCAACTTGACAAGGCATGGACTCTAAAAATCCTTGTAAGCCCCTGAAGAAATACTGAGCTATGGTGGCGCTGTAGCCGTCACAATCAAGAAAGTGCTGCCAGTGCTCTATTTTGTGCATCAAACAGGATTCATCTCGCGCGATATGGGTGGCCAAACCATTGTCCATAAAGTTCTCGAAAGCTATCAACAACAAATTATTGTCGTACGGTCACATAGCGCACTGTCATCGATAAAAATTCCATCGTTGTTTGGAAACATGAAGTCCATCAACTACTACAAATGGTCTCCAAGTAGCCGTAAATAATCATTTCCAGTCAATGATCGGTTCGGTTGGACAAGAGGACCCAGTCCATTCCATGTAAACACAGCCCACACTATTGTGGAGCCACCACCTGCTCGCACAATGCCTGTTTGACAACTTCGGACCATTGCTTCGGGAGGTCTGCGCCACACTCGAAACCGACCGACCATTACTCTTACCAACTGATATCGGGACTCATTTGTCCAGACCATGGTTTTTCACTCGCTGTTCCTTATCTACATAAACGATTTGGGAGACAATATGAGCAGCCGTCTTCGGTTGTTTGCAGATGACGCTGTCGTTTATCGACTAATAAAGTCATTAGAAGATCGAAAAAAGTGCAAAACGATTAAGAAAAAATACCTGAATGGTGCGAAAAGTGGCAGTTCACCCTAAATAACGAAAAGTGTCAGGTCAACCACATGAGTGCTAAAAGGTACTCTTTAAACTTCGGTTACACGATAAATCACTCTAATCTAAAAGCCGTAAATTCAACTAAATACCTAGGTATTACAATTACGAACAACTTAAATGGCAAAGAACACATAGAAAATGTTGTGGGGAAGGCTAACCAAAGACTGCGTTTTATTGGCACGACAGAAAACGTAACAGACCTACTAAGGTGACTGCCTACACCACGCTTGTCCGTCCTCTTTTAGAATACTGGTGCGCAGTGTGGGATCCTTACCAGGTAGGACTGACGGAGTACATCGAAAAAGTTCAAAAAAAGGCAGCACGTTTTGTATTATCGCGAAATATGGTAGCGAGTGTCACAGAGATGATACAGGATTTGGGCTGGACACCATTAAAAGAAAGGCGTTTTTCGTTGCGACGGAATCTTTTCACGAAATTCCAATCACCAACTTTCTCCTCCGAATGCGAAAATATTGTGTTGACACCGACCTACATAGGGCGGAACGATCACCACGATAAAATGGGGGAAATCAGAGCTCGTTCGGAAAGATATGGGTGTGCATTCTTTCCGTGCGCTATACGAGATTGGAATAGTAGAGAATTGTGAAGGTGGTTCGATGAACACTCTGCCAGGCACTTAAATGTGATTTGCAGAGTATCCATGTAGATGTAGATCTAGATGTCTATGGTCCAACCGCCACGGTCACAAGACCAGGAGAGACGCTGCATGCGATGTCGAGCTTTTAGCAAAGGCACTCGCTCCATTCATCTGCTACCATTGTCCATTAACGCATGATTTCGTCGAACTTTCCTAAAGGATACTTTCGTCGCACGTCCCACGTTAATTTCTAGAATTATTAAAAGCTGTGTTGCTTGGCTATTAGCACTGACAACTCTACGCCAACGCCGCTGCTCTCGGTCGTTAATTGAAGATCATTGGCCACTGCGTCGTCCAAGGTGAGGGGTAATGCTTGAAATTTGGTATTCTCGGCACATCTTGACACTGTGAATATCAAAATATTGAATCCCCTATCGATTTCTGAAATGCAATGTCCATGCCTCTAGCTGCAACTACCATACCACGTCCCGTCGTGCGGCCACAATTACTTCTAAAACCTTTTCACTAGAATCACGCCGGCCGAGGCCGAGCGGCTCTAGGCGCTACAGTCTAGAACCGCGCGACCGCTACGTCGCAGGTTCGAATCCTGCCTCGGGCATGGATGTGTGTGATGTCCTTAGGTTAGTTAGGTTTAAGTAGCTCTAAGTTCTAGGGGACTGATGACCTCAGAAGTTAAGTCCCATAGCGCTCAGAGCCATTTGAACCATTTTTTGAACTAGAATCACCTGACTGCAAATGACGGCTCCGCTAGTCACTGCCCTCTTGTATCTTGTGTACACGATACTACCGCCATCTGTACATACAGTGTGTATATCGCCATCCCATGGCAAATGCCAACTCAGTGTAAATTGTACGACGTTTCCATTGATCTTACAAGTATGCTCTGTGTCTGATACCGTCTCTCACACTTTAATGGAAACTTTAAAAAGAGGCCAAGTTCGGGAAATGAGAGTAGGGAAGCAGATTCAGGTACACTGCATCGCCGTTGTAGACAACGTCGTACAAACAGTTATTTCGCGTTTGTCTTCCTCCGGCCTGTTATGAAGGGTCTATTCTTTTCAGTCAGCTTATATTACATTACTGGCCATTAAAACTGCTACACCAAGAATAAATGCCGATGATAAACGCGTATTCATTGGACAAATATATTACACTAGAACTGATATGTGATTACATTTTCACACAATTTGGGTGCATAGATCTGAGAAATCAGTACCCACAACAACCACCTCTGGCCGTAATAACGGCCTTGATACGCCTGGGCATTGAGTCAAACACAGTTTGGATGGCGCGTACAGGTACAGCTGCCCATGCAGCTTCCACCACAGTTCATCAAGAGTAGTGACTGGCGTATTGTGACGAGCCAGTTGCTCGGGCACCATTGACCAGACGTTTTCAATTGGTGAGAGATCTGGAGAATGTCCTGACCGGGGCAGCAGTCGAACATTTTCTGTATCTAGAAAGGCCCGTACAGGACCTGCAACTTGCGGTCGTGCGTTATCCTGCTGAAATGTAGGGTTTCGCAGGGATCGAATGAAGGGTAGAGCCACGGGTCGTAACACATCTGAAATGTAACGTCCACTGTTCAAAGTGGCGTCAGTGTGAACACGAGGTGACCGAGACGTGTAACCAATGGCACACCATACCAACACGCCAGGTGATACGCCAGTGTGGCGATGACAAATACATGCTTCCAATGTGCGTTCACCGCGATGTCGCCAAACACGGATGCGACCATCATGATGCTGTAAACACAACCTGGATTCATACGAAAAAATGACGTTTTGCCATTTGTGCACCCAGGTTCGTCGTTGAGAACACCATCGCAGCCGCTCCTGTCAGTGATGCAGCGTCAAGGGTAACTGCATCCATGGTCTCCGAGCTGATAGTCCATGCTGCTGCAAACTTCGTCGAACTGTTCGTGCAGATGGTTGTTGTATTGCAAACGTCCCCATCTGTTGACTCAGGGATCGAGACGTGGCTGCACGATCCGTTACAGCCATGCGGATAAGATGCCTGTCATCTCCACTGCTAGTGATACGAGGCCGTTGGGATCCATTACGGCGTTCCGTATTATCCTCCTGAACCCACCGATTCCCTATTCTGCTAACAGTCATTGGACCTCGACCAACGCGAGCAACAATGTCGCGATACGATAAACCGCAATCGCGATAGGCTACATTCCGACCTCTATCAAAGTCGGAAACTTGATGGTACGCATTTCTCCTCCTTACACGAGGCATCACAACAACGTTTACCAGGCAACGCCGGTCAACTGCTGTTTGTGTATGAGAAATCGGTTGTAAACTTTCCTCATGTCAGCACGTTGTAGGTGTCGCCACCGGTGCCAACCTTGTGTGTATGGTCTGAAAAACTAATCATTTTCATATCACAGCATCTTGCTCCTGTCGGTTGAATTTCGCGTTTGTAGCACGTCATCTTCGTGGAGTAGCAATTTTAATGGCCAGTAGTTTGTAAACGATTTTTACTATTTTTTGGAAAAACTAGTCAGACAATCAACTTAAATCTTTTGCGCATGATTTGTCGATCCCTGGACAACATTTCCTGATTTTTTAGAAGAAAACCAGTCGTCGTTAGGATCCCAGCTATCCGAGGAGTTAGAGCTGCTCTGTACAGTATGAGGCCTGACCGTGACGGAAGTTCTGCACTCTGCAAATCGTAGCTGATTTTTTTAAAAGAAAAATGTGTGGGATGTAAGAGTTTTCGAAATTTGACAAAATAATAAAATGACAGACTTTTGAAACAATTATGTTGTTTTGCAGTGTGTTTGACGTAAGGTTTTTTGTAATAACCAATGAATAATGAAATAAAAAATAGCCTATTGTTTCTTGCCGGACGAATAATTCAGCCAAATTTCAGAAAGATGTCTTTGTTAGTGTGCCCGTAACTCATTCTGTTAACGTGAAATACAATGTATTTCCTGCTGCTGGAATGGATTATGCACACACTAACAAAGATATCTTTCTGAAATTTGGCAGAATTATACCTCTGGAATGTCCACAAGGAGTAACAGGCTCTTTTTATTTTATTTTCTCATTGGTCATAACAAAAATTGACCAAAAACACACGAGCAAACTACAAATGCTTCGGATGCCCTCAAATTTTATTGTTGTGTCAAATTTAAAAAACAAAATTGTGCTATTATTCCGTGAGCAATATCCTATTGATTACGATCTTTCTTTTTTCAGATAACATATGCAGACTGCAGAACTTCCGTCGTTATGGACACATTTCGAATAAGGGCTAATGATGGTTCAAATGGGTCTGAGCACTATGGGACTTAACATCTGAGGTCATCAGTCCTCTAGAACTTAGAACTACTTAAACCTAACCTAAGGATATCACACACATCCATGCCCGAGGCTGGATTCGAACTTGCGAGCGCAGCGGTCGCACGGTTCCAGACTGAAGCGCCTAGAACCGGGCTAATGATGACTCGGTTTCTTAGGAATATGAGGAAATATCGTCCACGAATCAATAAATAATGTAAAAGAGATTTACGTTGATTACTTCACTTGTTTAAAAAAATTAAAAAAATCGCTTACACACTGAAGCGCCAAAGAAACTGGTATAGTCATGCGTATTCAAATACAGAGATATGTAAAGAGGCAGAATACGGCGCTGCGGTCGACAATGCCTACATAAAACAACAAGTGTCTGGCACAGTCGTTCGATCGGTTACTCCTGCTACAATGGCAGGTTATCAAGATTTACGTGAGTTTGATCGTGGTGTTATAGTCGGCGCATGCGTGATGGGACACAGCGTCCCCGAGGTAGCGATGAAGTAGTGATTTTCCCATACGACCATTTCACGACTTTACGGTGAGTATCAGAAATCCGGTAAAACATCAAATCTCCGACATCGTTGCGGGCGGAAAAAGATCCTGGAAGAACGGGACCAACGACGACTGAAGAGAATCCTTCAACATGACGGAAGTGCAACCCTTCCGCAAAATTTCTGCAGACTTCAGTGCCGGGCCATCAACAAGTTTCAGCGTGCAAACCATTCAAAGAAACATCATCGATATGGGCTTCCGGAGTCTAAGGCCCATTCGTGTACTCTTGATGACTGCACTCAGAAAGATTTACACCTCGCCTGGGCCCGTGAACACCGACATTGGACAGTTGATGACCGGAAACATGTTGCCTGGTTGGACGAGTCTCGTTTCAAATTGTATCGAGTGAATGGACGTGTACGGGTATGGAGACAACCTCGTGAATCCATGGACCCTGCGTGGAATCTCCACCAGCTTGGAAGAAGGGCTACGTAGTCCCCAGGAACCTCTCCTCGAGGAAGACAGCGTGACCATTCTACTCCGGTGATGGTTCGAGTCCTCCCTCAAGCATGGGTGTGTGTGTTTGTCCTTAGGATAATTTAGGTTAAGTAGTGTGAAAGCTTAGGGACTGATGACCCTAGCAGGTAAGTCCCATAACATTTGGAACCATTCTACTCCCACGATCGTATATTGTCATTCATTCACGTCGATGGTAAGATAAGAGAGATTAAGGCACATACACAGCAATATAGACAATCATTTTCCTCTTGCGCAGAACGCGAATATAATAGACAAGAAATATATCAAGATTTAGATGTAGATGTAAATTGAGGTCAGCGATATAGGCATACAATCATCTGCATCTCTTCTACGGACCTTCTTATAAGCAGGATGATCTGCGCTTTTTTCCAATAGCTACGTGCTCTTCCGTGTTCCAGCTACCAGCGATGAACTACTGATAGACGGGAAGCAAGTCCTTTCGCATCATCATTGAAGAATCTTACAGGTATCTCAATTGATCCTTGTGGTTTCCCACTATTAAGTGGTTGTAGTTGCTCTTCTATTCCCCGAACACTGGTCTCCGTATCTACTATTTCACCGTTCGTGCGAAGACTAAAGGAAGAATCGTATTATCGTCTATAGCACTGAAACAGTTTTAGACTGTTAATAAATCACGTCGAGAAGACACGGTAAAACACAATTGTTAATAGTAGGTGATTTTTGGTCAAATGATGAATTAGGGTAGAACTTATTTGGACTGCTGTTAATAGAGGAAATGAATTTCCTATATAAGTCCACGATCATTGCGAATGATGTTATGAATAAAACCGTCTAGATGGCTTAATAAATTTCTTTACTGCACCATTTCGGCCACTGTTATCAGATATCAAAAACTTGAAGCCTGCAAAACAAGTTTCACTGACAATATCAAAAGCCTTTGCCCTACTAGCTGACGTCCTGAGTAGTTATAGGTTTTTAATATTGATACTGAACCTCGTTTTGTAAGTTCTAATTTTTTGATATCTGATGATAACAGTAGCCAAAACGGCGTAAAAAGAAATTTATTAAACGATTTAATCGGAGTTATTCACAAAATCTTTCTGCTTCCAGGTCAGAAATTTTCCCAAATGAACTCGTAATGTAAGCCAGTTGGCTTCAGGTTGCAGGGATCTGGCCCTACAGTCAGAGGGCGTGTTTATGTTTATGTGTGTGTATGTGTAGATGCACCCCATGGCGCGGGAGAGGGTTGGAGCGCGAGGCGTGGCACACTGACACACTGCACCAGCGCCACCTACGCACAGCGGGGGAGCCCTCCCCCTCACGGCTTCACTTGACACAGCACCGCACTGCAACACAACCCCTCTGCTCGGCAGCCTGTTATGGGGTTAGCGGGGCGAGCGCAGGTGTTGGCAATTACGCTCCGCCCTGCTACCCCACTGACATCCCACTGCGCCGCACGGAGTCGCGGCGAGGCTAGCGTCTCACTTTTAAGTTTAATGGCCGTATCGCAGACGCGGCCGGATGCTGACCCAGGGAACCTCATTAGCGGGCAGAGGTCTGAGATGAGGCGCGGACGCCGCGGTGCGTGGATTGAGGGAAAAATGCTGTGTTGCTGGAGGTGCAAATGAGGCTGCGCTCGCAGGCCGACCGCAAATGCTGTATCAGACTCCCAGGTTAGTCTCCCGTCTATCCACTCGTCGAGCTAATTTAGGCAGATATTAAAAGGACAGGAATTGGACGAAATCTGTCACGAGCAGAGCTGTAACCTACAGCTCCCATTTTTCTGCAATGGTTCGTTCGCCCTATAGACATATTCATGTCAAAGAGAAATGTAAAAACGATACCTAATGTGAGAAACAAACTGGGAGGCAGCCTAAGACGAAGGTTGGGCCGTGCCAGGCGCTTTGTTCACTAGTCTTCCTTCAGAAATGTGAATGCTTTCTCGAAAAAGAGTATCACTGCATGGAAAACAAACCGACAGCGTTTGAGGCAATCTGAGATGGGAAAAATGAGCTGAAATTTGCCCTTGCAGTTTATCCTAACATGGATAATTCTACTATTCCATGAATTTCACTACGAAGAGCTTGTTTACCGTTTAGAGCTGGCCCACCAAAAAAATGGTTCAAATGGCTCTGAGCACTATGGGACTTAAGATCTGCGGTCATCAGTACCCTAGAACTTAGAACTACTTAAACCTAACTAACCTAAGGACATCACGCACATCCATGCCCGAGGCAGGATTCGAACCTGCGACCGTAGCGGTAGCGCGGTTCCAGACTGAAGGGCGTAGAGCCGCTCGGCCGCACCAGCCGGCAGCTGGCCCACCGTTAAGCAGTTATGCAGTAGGTGAGCCTTTGCAAAACCACAGTAACAAAGACTTTATTAAACACAGGAAAAGTGAACGAATCACCCAACACATCGAAGCAGGAAGACGCTAACACAGCATGCGACAGTTAGATTCTACACTACTGGCCAATAAAAATGCTACACCACGAAGATGACGTGCTACAGACGCGAAACTTTATCGACAGGAAAAAGATGCAGTGATATACAAACGATTAGCTTTTCAATGCATTCACACAAGGTTGGCGACGGTGGCGACACCTACAACGTTCTGACATGAGGAAAGTTTCCAACCGATTTCTCATACACAAACAGCAGTTGACCTGAGTTGCCTGGTCAAACGTTGTCGTGAAGCCTCGTCTAAGGAGGAATAATGCGTACCATCACGTTCCGACTTTCATAAAGGTCGGATTGTAGCCTATTGCGATCGCGGTTTATCGTATCGCGACATTGCTGCTTGCGGTGGTCGAGATCCAATGACTGTTAGCAGAATATGGAATCGGTGGGTTCAGGAGGGTAATACGGAACGCCGTGCTCGATCCCAACGGCCTCGTATCACTAGCAGTGGAGATGACAGGCATCTTATCCGCATGGCTGTAACTGATCGTGCAGCCACGTCTCGATCGCTGAGTCAACAGATGGGGACGTTTGCAAGACAACAGCCATCTGCACGAACAGTTCGACGACGTTTGCAGCAGCATGGACTATCAGCTGCGGTTACGCTTGACGCTGCGTCACAGACAGGAGCGCATGCAATGGTGTACTCAACGACGAACCTGGGTGCACGAATGACAAAACGTCATTTTTTCGGATGAATCCAGGTTCTGTTTACAGCATCATGATGGTCGCATCTGTGTTTGGCGACATCGCGGTGAACGCACATTGGAAGCCTGTATTCGTCATCGCCATACTGGCGTATCACCCGGCGTGATGGTATGGTGTGCCATTGGTTACACGTCTCGGTCACCTCTTGTCGCATTTACGGTACTTTGAATAATGGACGTTACATTTCAGATGTGTTACGACCCGTGGTTCTACCCTTCATTCGATCCCTGCGAAACCCTACATTTCAGCAGGATAATGCACGACCGCATGTTGCAGGTCCTGTATCGGCCTTTCTGGATACAGAAAATGTTCGACTGCTGTCCTGGCCAGCACATTCTCCAGATCTCTCACCAATTGAAAACGTCTGGTCAATGGCGGCCGAGCATTTGGCTCCTCACAATACGCCAGTCACTACTCTTGATGAACTGTGGTATCGTGTTGAAGCTGCATGGGCAGCTGTAACTGTAAACGCCATCCAAGCTCTGTTTGACTCAATGCCCAGGCGTATCAAGGCCATTATTACGGCCAGAAGTGGTCGTTTTGGGTACTGATTTCTCAGAATCTTTGCACCCAAATTGCGTGAAAATGTAATCACGTTTCAGTTCTAGTATAATAAATTTGTCCAATGAATACCCGTTTATCATCTGCATTTCTTCTTGGTGTAGCAATATTAATGGCCAGTAGTGTAGAAAGTTGCTGTTTCCTTTGCGCTTCTCCTAAAATCTTTATTTTTCCCTCTCCGTCGGAGCTCCTCGTCCAGATCCTGAAGGACAAACTATGTTTCGACCGGCCGCCAAGCCATCCTGTGCCATTCACCGTCAATCGGATGCAGTGTGGAGAATCACGTAGTCAGCACACCGCTCTGTTTTACTGGCCTTTTAGACCTTAGATCCGCTTCTTCTGAGTTAAGCGGCTTCTCACTTGGAATCACGATACTTAGTATACACCGCACTGGTACTACCACGAAGGAAAAATCCTTACCACTACCGAGAATCGAACGCAGGTTCTCCGCATGGCAGACATCTACGGTGAGCACTGAGATGCGGTTGAATCTGTGTGCTACATTTAAATTGTTTCCTTATTATGCACCAATATTAACCGCGAACAAAAACGACGCACTTCTTTGCCTTCAAATCGTGCCCGTGTATCGATATTTTCTTCATTTCATTTTTTGACACTTCTGCGTACGAAATAACAAGTAAGTAAGTAGGGATGATTGATTGCGTTTTTGCCTCGTATCTTCTTGTTGCTGATGTTAGAGTTTTTATGCTCTTTTTCCGTATCTTTTTTCTAGCCGTTCCAAATTACGTGTGTATGTCTATACATACAAAACTGCAAATACTACTGGGTTGGTGCATAAGTTCACATGGTTTCGCCATAAGTTTAATAAACACAACAGATACACACAACAATGGCTTTAGTTATCAATAATACATTCTCCTCTACTATCTACAACAGTTTGTCAACGCTGGGGTAGCTTTTCGATTCCGCGACTGTAGAAATCACGTTGTTTTGAGGTGAAGAATTCGTCGAGCCTTACTCGGAGCGCATTCTTATCCGAAAATGAAGCTCCTTGAAGGTTTTTCGACTGAGAGCGGAAAAGGTGAAAATCTGAGGACGCAAGATCATGTGAATAAGGTGTCTGGGGAATGACTTCCCAACCCATCTCCTGTTTCGTATAGCGTCCTTTGTTACCGTAGCAGAATGCTGGCGGGCGTTAACGTGGAGTAGCATCACTTGACGCAGTCTTACTAGTCGTTGATTTGGATTGCGTCTGCAAGAAGTCTCAGCTGTGGACAATAAATGTCAGCAGGGTAGTACATCACACCGTCGCTGTTCCAGCAGGTGCATAACATAATCTGTTGTGAACGTGCGCTGGTCTTAGTAGGGGGAGTTGCCGCTTTGTTTGGTCTCAACCATTCATGTCTTTTCCTTACGTTAGCATAAAGACACCATTTCTCGTCAGTAGTAACGATACAGGAGAGGAATGGTCGGTGTTGTTCACGAGACAACTGACGACTAGAAAGATGACATGCGGATATGGAGATCCGCTGATTTTTGTGATTTTGGCTTCGAGAATTCAGTACCCATTACACTCGATTTTTGAACCTTCTCCAAAGCACACGAATGTCACACGATCGTGGAATGATAACAGTTCATCACATTTCCCAGTTTTCCAGTACACTGATGTGGATCATTGTGGACTGAAGCGTTTAAACGATCTTCATCAAACCACATAGGTCTTCCTGAAAGTGGAGAGTCACTAATGTCAAAACGATACTGATTAAAACGAGAAAACAATTTTATTGCCGAGTTCTGTGCAATGGCATTATCCCCATATACAGCGCAAATGTTTCTGGCTGCCTCTGTTACTGTCACCCCCTTGCTGAACTCAAAATGGAAGAAAATTTCGGAAATCAACTTGGTGTAGTTGGGATTCACAGTCATAAAAATTTTTTTGAAGAACATCATTTTTACTCCAGTGACTGTAATAAGATTTTACTCCACTATTGGAATTTCGACCTTAGGCCATTATCAAGTGCTGATATTATGGCTTACATTACGTTGACATGGCTTAAAGCCATAATATCAGCACTTGGTAATGGCCTAAGGCCGAAATTGCAATAGTGCAATAAAAACTTACTACAGTCAGTGGCGTAAAGATGATGTCCTTCAAAAAAGATTTCGGAAATGGTCCGGTTTCTTCGTTTGGTGCTCAATTTTTCTAGCGTGCATAACTCCAGTCACTATCTCCAAATGACAAAATGACAACATGTAAACTCAAATAGCAACAGTGAACTACAAGCTAAATACGACACTCGATAAATGAACCCGTAGCAAACGGAATACCAACATGCTTAACGAAAACACTATGGACGTATGCACCAAAGTAGTGTATTTTATATTACCTAAACAAAATGGAAGCGCTATTGTTTCGCTTCATTATTCTTTGTCCTAGTAAGCGTGAAATCGGAATAGACCCAATACAGATGGGTGGGCGAATCTAGCGATCATACGGTCGGGAGGGTGCGTCATCCAAGAGATAAAACAAACTGGTCGTTTTCTGTACGCTTGCCGAACTTTGCTAGCCCACTTTCGACAACGAGTCTAGAAACATAGTTCTTGCTCTACTGTTCTTCTCCCTTAGTGGCCACCGATAATATGGGGGGGGAAATTCGGATTCACGCAGACGGTGCTGAAGAACAGGAATGGAGGTCAATGGCAATGGTACACTGTGTATTCCTCGCAACACCCAATACGGTGACTTGTAGAGTACATATGGGGATAGACGCTATCTGATCAAAAGTGTCACGACATGTCAATGTAACACTAAATTGACCGCTAGGTGTCACGAGTGGCAGACCCGCCCGTATAAGACAAGGCAGGGGGTATTGTGTTGCCAGTAGCCAATCGGTAACATCAGAATGGGTCTGTCAGGATTACTCTGCGACTTCGTACGTGGCCTAGTCAATGGATGTCACTTGAGTAACAAACTCATCAAGGGCATTTCAACCGTTCTAAAACGGTGCAGCTCGAATGTTGGTGATGTTACTGTGAAGTGGAAACGCCGGCCGTTGTGGCCGAGCCGTTCTGGGCGCTGAAGTCCGGAACCGCGGTGCTGCTGCTCCGGTCGCAGGTTCGAATCCTACCTCGGGCATGGGTGTGTGTGATGTCCTTAGGTTAGTTAGGTTTAAGTAGTTCTAAGTCTAGGGGACTGATGACCTCAGACTTTAAGTCCCATAGTGCTCAGAGCCATTTGAACCATTTGGAAACGCGAAGGGACAACCACAGATAAACCAAGACCAGGCCGACATCATGTACTGATGGACAGGGACCGTCCATCATTGCGGTGGATGGTTGTAAAAACCCGCGTTGAAATCAGCAGAAAGAATCAATCGTGAGCTCCAAAGTGTTACTAGCAGCGCAGTGACAGTGCATAGCGAGTTAAAAGAATAGGGTAAAACGATCGAGCAGCTCCTTATCAACCACACATTTCTGCAGTGCTAAGCGACGCTTGAGATGGAGTTAACAGGATCGCCACTGGACAGTGAATGAATGGAAACGAGTGGTTTGGAGTGATGCATCACGCTATTTCCTGTGGGAATCCGATGGAAGGTTTTCGATTTGGTGAATCCCTGGAAATCTTTACCCGTCATCAAGTGTGGTGCTAACAGTGAATTACGGAGGAGCTGGTCTTACGGTATCAGTGTGTTTTTGATGGTTGGAATGCTATCCCCATGTTATTGTTGTGGTCTTCAGTCCTGAGACTGGTTTGATGCAGCTCTCCGTGCTACTCTATCCTGTGCAAGCTTCTTCATCATCCAGTACCTACTGCAAACTACATCCTTCTGTATCTGTTTAGTGTTTTCATTTCTTGGTCTCCCTCTACGATTTTTACCCTCCATGCTGCCCTCCAATACCAAATATGTGATCCCTTGATGCCTCAGAATATGCCCTACCAACCGATCCCTTCTTCTAGTCAAGTTGTGCCACAAATTTCTCTTCTCTCCAATTCTATTCAATACCTCCTCATTAGTTATGTGATCTACCCATCTAATCTTCAGCATTCTTCTGTAGCACCACCTTTCGAAAGCTTCTATTCTCTTCTTCTCTAAACTATTAATCGTCCACGTTTCACTTCCATGGATGGCTGCACTCCATACAAATACTTTCAGAAACAACTTTCTGACACTTAAATCTTTTTCGATGTTAACAAATTTCTCGTCTTCAGGAACGCTTTCCTTGCCATTGCCAGCCTACATTTTATATCCTCTCTACTTCGACCATCATCAGTTATTTTGCTCCCCAAATAGCAAAACTTACTACTTTAAGCGTCTCATTTCCTAATCTAATTCCCTCAGCATCACCCGATTTAATTCAACTACATTCCATTATCCTCCTTTCAAGACACTGTCCATTCCGATCAGCTGCTGTTCCAGGTCCTTTGCTGCCTCTGACACAATTACAATGTCATCGGCGAACCTCAAAGTTTTTATTTCTTCTCCATGGATTTTAATTCCTACTCCAAATTTTTCTTTTGTTTCCTTTACTGCTTGCTCAATATACAGATTGAATAGTATCGGGGACAGGCGACAACCCTGTCTCACTCCCTTCCTAACCACTGCTTCCCTTTCGTGTCCCTCGACTCTTATAACTGCCTTCTGGTTTCTGTACACGTTGTAAATAGCCTTTCGCTCCCCGTATTTTATCCCTGCCATCTTCAGGATTTAAAAGAGAGTATTCCAGTCAACATTGTCAAAAGCTTTCTCAAAGTCTACAAATGCTAGAAACGTAGGTTTGCCTTTCCTTAATCTATTTTCTAAGATAAGTCGTAGGGTCAGTATTGCCTCACGTGTTCCAATATTTCTACGGAATCCAAACTGAGCTTCCCTGAGGTGGGCTTCTACCAGTTTTCCATTCGTCTGTAAAGAATTCGTGTTAGTATTTTGCAGCCGTGGCTTATTGCGCTTAAAAAAAAGCTAAATGCAGCATGTAATTAACACATTTTACAGTATTATGTACTGCGTACTGTAGAGGAACAATTCGGATCCGATGACTTCGATTAGCGTGACTGTGAACTCTGGCATACAGCAGTATCTGTGAGGCAATGGTTTGTAGACGACAACATTCCTGAAATTGAATGGCTTAACCAGAGTTACGACCTGAATGATGCCCAACATTTGATGAGTTACTGGAAATGGTTGCCACTATGTTTGTTTTCAAAGAAGTCTTTCTTTATAGGGTTCCGTAACTCAGTCGGTAAAAACGGAACCCTTATACGATCAATATTTTGTTCGTCTGTCTGTCCGTCCTACAAGACACTTTTTTTTTCTCAGGAATGGGAAGGAATAATACTGAGGTATATGTTCCCTTGGTGGTGTAAAAAATTTAAGCTTCAAAGGATACGGCCGTTTATATCACGTATTTTGATAATCGCAGATACACTCATCAAAATCTATAGATGAACTATCTATGGACATAATTAAGTTTGTATGGAACCTTTAGAGCGTGAACCCTACTCGTATTTGGCCTGTTTTTTTCTTTACAAATAAAAAATGTTCCCTTGTAGCTGTAGAGAAATCTGTGTTTGGTGGGTGAGCAAAAACTCATAAGAACCACTGTTAATTTTCCGGATTTTTTATTGATCTGCCCTAATGGCTCACCATGTCGACAGTGACTAGCACATGTCGATGCACTCAAATATGAATGGTCTTTCTTCTTGTATTGAACTCATTTCAGTAAATGAACGCAATAGCGAACTCAAAGAAACCACGAGACCGTACTCCACTGTACTTCAACGACGCACATGGGCGACTGGCACGGATGTTATCAATACCGCCTATGGGCGACTCAATATTTCTTAGATTGAGCAGTAAGTTCCCAAATTATTTGTTCTGTTGAATGTTATTCCGCAGCCTGTCAACCTCACCCTACACTTTCAGTATTATTGCTCAGCGGGAAGAGCGAGCAAAAGTATTGGCCGTCAAGGGGCTGGTTCAGAGGCCGTTGCGCCACAAGAAATACATTTTTAATACGAGGAACTAATGTGGAAGAACAGTAGGAGACTTAAAAAAGGTTAATTTTAATAGAAGTGGTTGCTGTGTTACATTTCTGTAGGCAGGCATTTAATTCAAATGCGAAGCACAAAACCGCTCGCTCATTTGCAGAACGTTCAGAAATACTGAGCTGGTGAGTCGGAGAATCTGCCGCTCAGATCCTTATTGCGGATACGGCGGCATTATGCTCGCCGCGCCTCGTTAGTCATAACATCGATTCTTATGCGGGGAAAGGGTCTCGAGCTGCGGTTGCTTCGCCTCAGCGCCGCGGAAAATTGGCAACTCATCGAAGCTGCTGAATGTTAACGAACCTGAGCCCGCGGCTACTCGCTCAGAGATCGCTGCGACAACCTTTCACGACCACAGGAGTAGCGGAGAGGGGGTATTCCTCACTGTGAGCGACACACATCTACACGTGTAAAAACGGTTCGGAATCCGTCTTCCTCTGTTACTTCATTGTCTTCTAGCGTTTCACAACAATCATATCAATTCTCAGAAGGAAATAAGTAGATTACAGGTGACACGAGCAAGGAACTTTCATTTCGGCTCGTAGTTATTTGTAAGAAATGGATTTGGTGGTAAGTTCCTAGGGGACCAAACTGCTGAGGTCATCGTTCCATAGGCTTACACACTACTTAAACTAACTTGAACTAACTTACGCTAAAGGCAACACACACACACACACACACACACACACACACACACACCCATGCCCCAGTCAGGAATCGAACCTTCGACGGGGAGGATCCGCGCGAACCGTCACGAGGCCACCTAGACCGTGCGGCTACCCCGCGTGGATTGAGAAAGGCAAAATTAGACATAAATTTAACACTTTCAGTTTCGTTAATAGTAGCTTGAAAGAAAATAAAAAACTGAAACACTTCAGCATAAAATTAATAAGAAAAAATCGAAAGTAAAATTGAAACAAATGTATATTATCATATTTCGGATTTTTCCGCATTAAAAGTCCAATGATGTTGGCAAAATCTCGCAAAACATAGTTGGAGTAAATGAAGTGTTTTGCGTCAAGCCGCACTCACAGATCTAGTATTTCCTTCGTTTATGCTACCACCTAATTGTTTGACAAATAATGGTATGTTAATGATTACAATAATCATGGTTGTGGCAAATTTCCATGTCGTAACTTTTCATATAAACTTCATAGCAGCCCTTCTCAGCTTGCGTAGAAGCGGCTTTCCAATACATGTACTGCAGATCGGAAATTTCCCATTGCACCTTAATGTGAAAATCTGTTCGAATCTAAGAAATACTGAGTACGTATACTACTGCCACTCCGTCTCTTGTAGAGGTTGTTCGAGAACGTAGTAGACTCTTCATGATGTCTTTACATCAGAGCTCCGAAACAGTGACTTGTATGCTACTTCACACTATTACAGCCAAAAGTGTCCCCTATCTAAATGCACACTACTGGCCATTAAAATTGCTACACCAAGAAGAATTGCAGATGATAAACGGGTATTCATTTGACAAATATATTATACTAGAACTGACATGTGATTACATTTTCACGCAATTTGGGTGCATAGATCCTGAGAAATCAATCCCCACAACAACCACCTCTGACCGTAATAACGGCCTTGATACGCCTGGGCATTGAGTCAAACAGAGCTTGGTTGGCGTGTACAGGTACAGCTACCCATGCAGCTTCAACACGATACCACAGTTCATCAAGAATAGTGACTGGCGTATTGTGACAAGCCCATCTGTTGACTCAGGGATCGAGACGTGGCTGCACGATCCGTTACAGCCATGCGGATAAGATGCGTGTCATCTCGACTGCTAGTGATACGAGACCGTTGGGATCCAGAACGGCGTTCCATATCTCCTTCCTGAACCCACCGATTCCATATTCTGCTAACAGTCATTGGATCTCGACCAACGCGAGGAGCAATGTCGCGATACGATAAACCGCAATCGCGATAGGCTACAATCCGACCTTTATCAAAGTCGGAAAGTGATGGTACGCATTTCTCCTCCTTAGACAAGGCACCACAACAACGTTTCACCAGGCAACGCCGGTCAACTGCTGTTTGTGAATGAGAAATCGGTTGGAAACTTTCCTCATGTCAGGATGTTGTAGGTGTCGCCACCGGCGCCAAGCTTGTGTGAATGCTCTGAAAAGCTAGTCATTTGCATATCACAGCATCTTCTTCTTCCTGTCGGTTAAATTTCGAGTCTGTAGCACGCCATCTTCGTGGTGTAGCAATTTTAATGGCCAGTAGTGTATATTTCTATTTTTTGTATGTTTTTCCGCATTAAAAGTCCAATGATGGTGAAAAACTCTCAAAACATAGTTGGAGTAAATGAAGTTATTTGCGTCAAGCCGCACTCACACATCTCGTATAATCTAATTGTTTGACAAATAATGATATCTTAATGATTACAATAATCATGGTTGTGACAAGTTTCCTTGTCGTAACTTTTCATATAAACCTCATAGCAGCGCTTCACAGCTTGCGTAGAAGCGACTTTCCAATACGTGTACTGCAAATCGGAAATTACCCATTGCATCTTAATGTGAAAATCTGTTCGAGTCTAAGCAATACTGTGTATGTATACTACCGCCATTCCGTCTCCTGTATAGGCTGTGCGAGACCTAGTAGACCCTTCTTGATGCCTTTACATCAGAGCTTCGAATCTCTCACAGTGACTTGCGTGCTACTTTAAGCTATGTTACAGCCAAAAGTGTCCCTACCTAAAATGTAATATACTGTGAAAAAAACAAAGGCTCACTTTTTCGAAACTGCGTAATTGTCTCCCATTGGGACACAGAAGTTTGAAAATTAGTTCAACGTTGGCTACAACCTTCCTCCGTGTGATGCATCCACAGTGGCGTTGAGCAAAATTGTGCCGCAATTTGGTGTCAATGTATGATCATTAACACGCCTTACAGCTCACATGAACTTCTAAGCTATGCGCATTTTCTCGTCTATGACGACACTGTGGTATTCGAGGCGTCGCCGAGTCCGAGGTGACGTCACAGGGCGCCAACCTTTTGCACCATTGCTGGGTAAGGTTCCCATAAACTTGAACCAAATTTCAAATTTATGTCCCGCAAACGGACACATTTATGGGATACAGAAAAATCGATCCTTTAATTGTGTTGCGTAGTAAGACTAGCTATTTCGATTTTCCTATTTCAGCTAAAAATAGTTCAGTTTTTTATCACTGTTTCTTTTATATATATATAACATAATGAGTAAATGATTTATCTTTTATAAACATAGATGATTCAGGGCTGAAATGCCCTGGAATTTAACTTCAACTATCGATTTACTAATCACAATGCATGGATGGCCAGAAAACACACAAGGAGCACACGGAGTAATTGAAAGCCACAAATTGAGATGCTGAGTTCCGATATATAACAATATTTTTACTGTATAAACAGAAACTGACATAAGTACTCAAAAAGTAGGTATTTTGGTATTTTGCAGAAAATTTGAAAAGTCGATATGTTTTTGATGAACTGTAGCACGCAACGATACCTGACAGATATTCTGCTGCGTAGTAGCTTCTCTAAACAGCATTTCACACACGTAAACCAACTGCAAGTTTATTTGATGTTGCTTGCACCTTAGGTAATTTGATCAATGCACAGACCTATTTAAAAAGAACAGCCTGACAATGTCGTATGGTCGAGCCACACACATCTACTTTCATAATGAAAAGATATAAATCGTAATAAATCAATAAACGGAATGGATATGCGTACGTAGCTTTCAGGGATGACAGCTACAGTCTAACATTCTGCGTGGTGTCTGTTTGTTCTATATCGTGTCTCCCTACCACTTTCGCGCAACGACGCTCTGAGCGTGTTTTTTTAGGGAATTGACTAGTTTGAACCTGGGACCTGTTGCTGGTAAGGAGACGCCAGACCACACATGACATGTAGAATTCAGAAGAGTTCAGTGAGACTAGCGATGATATAACCAAATTCTTAATGATTTCAGCGTCAGCTCCACTGCACTCCCTGTAAAAGAATCTTGATACTAACTAAATTTAGTGGAAGGGATTCAAGGCTTTTCTATTTTTAGTTAGCTGGTAAAATAACGTCGAAAAAGCAGTTAAGTTTACCATTGGAAATTTTATTCTAATAACAAAACATTGTTTATAAATTGCACAATTGATAATGTTTTAATACAGGATGGTAAAAACCGACTGCGTTCAACAAAAATGTGAACGAATATTCCCTGAATGGGTTTCCAAGTTCTACAATGGATCGAAGGATGACCTTGCCATATCACATCTATAATCTAGGTTTAAATTAAGTTTCACAAAAGAGAAAACTATCAAAATGGTCTACAGTGACCCTCAATTATCTTTAATTACTTATCTAACTTGTCGTAAATTACAGTGGCTGATGTGGCTTCTCAATAACTATATAACAGAAAAATCATCGCATTTCAGATTTTTACTTCAAGTGGCAAATGTGAACACCGTGAGCTTTAATTGACGATCGACACTAGTATTACGCAAAAAGGGGGTGTGACAGATGAGACTTCTGCAGTTCTGAGCGAAGCTTTATGCGCTGTTATGCGGCATTGTGTGCGTTCATTACCTTGTCGGTGTTCGTCAGGGGGCGGCGGCCGGCGCAGCTCCGCTCACCTCACCGTCTCGGAAGCAACTCTCTCCTAACTTCTCCTTACTACAATTTACCGAAGTTGGTTTAAAAAAAACTATCTGGCTGTGTTTTCATCTGACCAATCAGGGTCTCAATATTAACCTTAAGCTCCGCCTACAAAAATTCTGTCTATCCAATGAGAAACGTTATACTTTTCGTGGTGGGGCAATGTTTTTTAAAGTTTGCAACGTAACAGAGACGCGAAAAAGTCGCACACTAAAACTTGCAGCTGGTGTGGTCCTTTTAGCGTTATCGTAAGATCTATACTGTTCTTCTGGAGGGCTCTATCTTTTAACATGGGCTGGGGGGTGGTCCTGACGTAACAGAGACGCGAAAAATTCTCACGCTAAAACTTGCGGGTGGTGTGGTCCTAGCGGTTAGCTGGTGACGTGGGTGTCCGTCCGTCCCTTATCGTAGGGCCTTCCAGCTTAACACGGTTCTGCTGTCGGCTTCTGTTCTCGTTTCTCCCCTCGGAACTGCGTCTGTCTCACGGTGGGAAGGTATGACATGCATTTAGGCATTCTTGTGTTAGTCTGTGGTATTTCATTTGCTCACTCAAAACTCGTATTATTTTGGTTAATTTAATGTCGCGATTTATTCGGAGCTATGTGACATACTACTGGATTTGCTTATCATGTCAGGGTTTTCATGGAAGGTGTTGGATTTGCCTGACACCTTACAACAGTGCAATGCTGTCATATGACATACCATTTGTTGAAACAGTATGAAGTGTTTAAATGTTGTTAATTGTAAGGTTCATTGTGAAAATATTTAGTCACTGTATATTTAGTCATGTGTATTAACTTCTGTAGTTTTTAAGATACTGAAGATATTATTTCTCATTGGATGCACTTCTGTTTTCTGAGATAGCAGATGTGTGCTCCATTATGTAACTGTGATTTATTACAGATTTTCTAAGAGTTGTAAGAAGTCATATTTCAGAGCGTCTTAAAGTCCACCATTGCTACTGCATAGTCTGTCCGGCTAAGTGAGCAACCACAGTCCAAATTCCCTGCACTGGATTTTACCTGTTTCCGGCCAAGCACTGCACACCTTCGCAACTGGGCTGACCAGCCAGTGTTGCTCGGCCTGGAACAGCAGCGCTGCGTGCTGGGACAACCGTCTAGCATTCAGCCGCACAACAAATTCACCTCACCTCATAGCATTTGTAGGCAGTTGCATCACTCATCTGATTACCTGTAGCATTACAAGTGCCCTAGGTATTCAGCGCAGAAAAAGTTGTAATAAACGAAGTTTTGGACAATTTTGTGTTCTTTTAAAAACGACAGTTGATTTCAAAGTGCTAGGAGGAAAAGAAACTGAGAATTTTGAAGAAAAAATTGAGAAAAGACCAAAATGTTCAATCTTTTTTTGACCATAGAAAGTTTTGCCAACATAAATTTTGAAACTTCCTGGCTGATTAAAACTGTGTGCCCGACCGAGACTCGAACTCGGGACCTTTGCCTTTCGCGGGCAAGTGCTCTACCATCTGAGCTACCGAAGCACGACTCACGACCGGTACTCACAGCTTTACTTCTGCCAGTACCTCGTCTCCTACCTTCCAAACTTTACAGAAGCTCTCCTGCGAACCTTTCATATCAGCGCACTCTCCGCTGCAGAGTGAAAATCTCATTCTGGAAACATCCCCCAGGCTGTGGCTAAGCCATGTCTCCGCAATATCCTGGAGTGCTAGTTCTGCAAGGTTCGCAGGAGAGCTTCTGTAAAGTTTGGAATGTAGGAGACGAGGTACTGGCGGAAGTAAAGCTGTGAGTACCGGTCGTGAGTCGTGCTTCGGTAGCTCAGATGGTAGAGCACTTGCCCGCGAAAGGCAAAGGTCCCGAGTTCGAGTCTCGGTCGGGCACACAGTTTTAATCTGCCAGGAAGTTTCATATCAGCGCACACTCCGCTGCAGAGTGAAAATCTCATTCTGGAAACATAAATTTTGTCAACAATACTCGGTTTTCCAATGTTTCCGGCCATATGACAGAGTTACAAAAATAAAATGTTCTACCCACCTTTTGCAAGGTATAATAATTATTGGAGTGGACTGTATGGCAACATGCAGAAAGAAAGTTAACTGCGTTTTGGTAATTCACGATCTACAAACCATCGCACATGATATTCGCTACCTTTGGCTCCCGCTGGTAAGGAAGGGAAAATTCGTACACCTGAAGAGTAAAATTGTAACACCGGTAAAACAAAGTCAATAATCGCGTCACAGACAATCGCAGTGCACTAAGTCATTTAATTTTATGGGAAATTATGTTGCGCCTTATATAAAAAAACAGGTTTACATAAACTGGCACAGAGATTTTGTGACAGAGCTGTGTTCCGGAAGAAGTCAAGGGGAGTGCAAAAAAATCCAGCAAAGGTTTTTCCAACCATTGTTTACGGGAGGAATAATGCAGGGAATACATTTACTTGGGCAAGATGTTCTCCACTATACGCCACCATCTAGATTATTGAATGCTGATGTAAATGTAGATGTGAAACGCTTTCCAGTGCTGAGAGATCAATCAAGCTTTCAGTATCCTTATTATCACGCGGGTAGATGGAGTTACGAAAGGAATTTAGATATTCTTTGTAGTCCGCAGAGAGAACGGCCTTGCATTTGCTAGTGACTAGAGAGAAGCTCTACGATCATCTGCATCAGACGGTAGTTACGTGTAGTATACAGCCAACATCTCTTTGGAGATAACACTCTGACATGCTATTTGTCGCTATACTCTACAAAACTGCTGTATTTTGCTATTTCTGCATAGTAATTGCTTGATGTACTGCCACTAACTTGTATGCTGACTAGAATTATTTCACATCCAACGCTTTGGTTTTGCCTTTCCTGAGTTGTGGCCTTCAATCAGTTACATTCCGCGTACCTCCAGTTGGGCTGGGGATATCTTTCACGCTCTTACATTGAGAACAGATATTAAGAACATTACCTTCTTCACAAATCATAAGAAAGTTACCGACAACCTGCATGCACTGTTTACTCATTTTACTAGCATTCTGATAGTAAAACAGTAGCAGAATTTAGTGCCAAATGAAGTTGTAGGTTTTTAAGACACAGGATAAGCCGTTATCACATCTTCATTTTGTTATCGTTTGAATCATGTTGATGTCCCTAAAGTAGTGCAGCTCACTGATGAGACAGTTCTTTCCTCTACCTTTCCCTTTCAAGCTATTTTCCCCATCTTGAATGACATCGCTGTAGATGTGTTAATTGAAACCATGAATACAATACAAGATGACAATGGAACTAATAAACGATGGGTGTTAACGTAAACAGCTTATCGTAAACATGTATCTGTTTTATGCTATGAACTGTTTCGTGTGACAAACGTAATGTTAATACGTGAACTTTCTACTACTACAGTGGTGGTATTTTCAAAATTTGGACGTACTTCTGGTCTTGATTCAGTCTTAGGGACTTACATTCGTACTACTACCATCAATTTCAAAATATTTGATGTAAAGTGATGTTGAAAATTGGCAGAATGATAACTGCTTTATAAGTATTCATTTCGGTATTTAGATGTTTATGGAAATCCTAAGGTAACTACCACTAGTATATTTCTAAAAAGATAATCAGGATATTTCTGTAGGTGAATTTCATTTGCTTGCCGCGTTTCGTAGCCGTTCATGTCTCATTTAGATACGTTTCTCTCAGAATCATACAAAGTGTAAAAATATTAGCATTTTCTTCTCATCTAGAATATTGTGGACAGCAGAGCCTGAATAACGTCCGATAGCCACTTATTCTTCATAGAAGCACATACTAAAAAAGTAAGTTTATGTACTTCAAATAGAAGATCAAATGGAACTTGCAGAACGTGCTGCAAAACTTAAGAAAGGCGTCGAAAACTGGGCTGTAGACGAGATGTTCTACAAACCAGATAATTAGGCAGTTGACTTTCTGATAACATTCAACACTAGGAAGAGTGATGCCGCTTTTTTAAAAAAAAAAAAAAAAAAAGCAGCAATGTAGAGATTTTTTGTTAAAGCCAACAGCGAGAAAGAGGATGCTGTGCTGTTATCTGCTATGAAAATGTGCGATTTTTTTCTTATTCGCATTCAGTTTTTCACTGTGATAGCAGGGTATTTAAACCATTGGACAAATTGTTTCTCCCATATATATTGTTTGTCATTTGCCTTTAAACAAAAATTGTATGCACAACAATGTGCTGTTTTATGAAGTTCCAACATAGTGCTGAGTTCGATTGGAAGGAAACCATTGGATATAGGTTTCGCCTTGTATGCAAAACACTATTTCTTCTTGTTACCCTAACATCTTTCGGCACCTCTTTGCCATCTTCAGCGAGTTTTGTTTGTTGAAAAACTGTAAAATGTGAACATATTTTAGGTTGTAACTGATCTAACAAAATGAGGCCTAAGGACAGATTTGTTCGTTTTTGATCTTACATTGATGGTTTTGCAGGCCCATCTGTATGGTGTCCTGCACTGACAGCTTGTCATCTGCAAACCAAACGATGTAAAAGTGAATTTTATCAGCGACAGAAAACACATCCCTTCCTTTTTAAAAACAAGGTTTCGGTGTAGCAAAGTGTTTTGCGAATATACTCGTATTTGTTATTATTCACGTTTTGTTGTGACTGATCCTTCTTCTTTCTCATTCTGAGGGCACTGAACATGCATATTAAATGTATTTTATGTAATTTCTATTTTACAAAGGCCTTTTCAATTAGCAAAACGCGGAGTGCACGATGTTGTTCAGCGCCCTAAACCCGTCTGCGTTTATTTGTTCCATAGTCAGTTCGGCGCCGAATATAAATTTTGCTTACTTTTATCTCTCATTTTGTGTGTGTGTGTGCGTGAGTGTGTGTGTGTGTGTGTGTGTGTGTGTGTGTGTGTGTGTGTGTGTAAGCTCCTTTGGCTGTTTGTGTTGCATTTTCTGTGAAGTTCCTTTAACGTGTTAAATAATTTGCCTTTACAGAGTGTGGAGTAAAAAAAAAAGTGAGTAATAACAATATATATGTAAAACATTTTTCCGTACCAAAACCAAGTTCTTTTAAAAATCAATAGATGTGTTAACTCGCTGATAACATTCATATCTGCGTCGTTTGGTTTGCAGATGGAAAAGTGCAGGACAGCATACAGATCGTCCTGCAAAACCATATAATGTAAACCAAGGTAATAACAAAAACGAACAAGATCTGTCATTAGGCGTAATTTTATTAGATCAGTTACAAACTAAAATAAAACAGTGTTTTGCGTGAAAGGTGAAAACTGTATCCAATAATTTTAACTGCAAACACGGAAAAAAATGCAAAAGCTGCAAATCCAGAAGATGAATTTGGAAGGAAACCATATCGTACACTCATATGTAGTTAATATTTTGTGTTCATGTAACAATTTACAACGACAATTATGTTGGCTTTCACACTTACATTGGTGAACTGTATGATAACACTTACGTTATAGCCTATGGCTTGAAAATGGACGTGATGGTCCGAAACTAGTCGCCAGAAAGCAATTACTGTTAACGCAAACTATGACGTATATTGGAAAAAGGTAAAATGTTTTCTTCCTCTTATCGGTTTTCACAGAAAACAAGAAAGTTCTGTTTATGGCTTACGGGCTTATGATTAGAATACTGTTATGGGATCTGAATTTGCAGTAACAAAAACAAGCCTCACTGTCAGAGAGAGGGAGGAAGAGGAGATGGATAGAGTTGGGCCGGGGGGGGGGGGAGGGGACATGAAATGGGTATAAAGAGGTGGGGGAAGAGGAAATGGAGGAAGAGCGGAAGGAAGAGATGGCTAGAAAGAGAAAGGAGGAGGAGATTATGACGTATTGTATACCCAAGTGTCATGCATATTTAGCAACTGCGAAGCATTGCCAGGTTCCGTAGGTCTTCCGTATAGTCGTATGTTATCAAGTTTTCCTACTGCCACACAGTCTTTCGCTAAGCTAAACATCATCAGCCGGAGCGTGCCAGCCTTTCCGCCAATTGTACGCGCTTCCAAGTGCTTGTTGACTTATCGTGACGTCACCTCGCAAAGAGGCAAGTCGTAAATTATCCTTACTGCATTCAAGCATCCGGTTACTTTTCCGCTGGTCTGCTCCTCCGGCTCTACCAGGCACGCACTATGTTCGTATAAACTGAGAGCAAGTGTACTTGCGTTTGAAAAAAAACAAAAAGCTGTAGAAAACAGGTTTATTTAGTAGTGAAACTATGCGTGTGTGCCATTTCTTCACAGAATAGTTCTTCTGTGGCGAATATAAAGCAAATGCCTATTCTGGCTTTATCCGGACAGTCTTAAAAGTCCACTCTCTCTGAGGCTTATATCATTAAAGTCCTGTCTGCAGAATATGAACGTTTAGCGGAATAAGAGGTATGGAGGGGTCGCCTGACCTCATGCAGTGCTGGTTATGTTCTAATTTATTTCACCTGGTGATTTGCTTTGACTTCAGCTGTGAAGTCTCATATTACACTCTAAAAAAATTGAAGAAACTAAACTAGATAAACATTCTCTGCCATCAAGTGTTGTAATATCATTCTAATATTATATCTGATTCTTTTCTTTATCCGACAACGGGGGGATGGGGTGGGGCGGGGTGGGGGGGGGGGGGGGGGGGAGACTCGCTGACTAAAAGTCAGATACGTCTGGAAGTAATGAAGCATTCTGTATGCGAAAGAAGGCACAGAAATGTCAACACTTTTTCTAACGCATACATTTTGTCGCATACATTTTGCTGTTTTCTCAAAGGAGTGTTGCTTGAGAGGAAATTTTGCACGTTGTGAAGTGGTCCAACCGCTTTATTGCAGACACGATGGTAAATTTAAGGGGAAAGTATCATACAGTGAAATGAAATGTTGTAAGATGAGCACCAGTTTTCACTAATACGAGGACTATTCGGAAAGTAAGGAACGATAGTCGCGAAATGGAAACCACAGTGACAATCAAAACTGTTTTATTTGCAACGGTTAGCTACACCTTCCAGGTACTTCTATACACAGTCGACCCTCAGTCTTAGAAGTCTGTCGTAGCGTTGTACCAACTTTCCAATTCCCTCGTTATAGAAGACAGCCTCCAGTGCTTATCGACAATTTTCTACTCTGGGCTGCAGCTCATCGTCTGTGTCAAAATATTGTCTTCATAGCCAGCGGTTTATCTGAGCAGAGATGAACCACAGGGGTAGCCAATTACGGGCTGTACTGTGGGTGATCAAACACTTCGCGTCGAAAACACTGCAGGAGCATCTTCATTACCCTTGCAGGGTGCGGCCGAGGATCGTCGTGTAGAACGAACTACATGACAGTTATGTTATGTGGACTGCATAGCTTCAGGCAAAATCCTTCGCCAGGCCCTCATACTTGTTGGGAGACTCTAATTTATAGCCATCTTTACGGTCTCACTGTGAGCTCAGAACTGAAAAGAGCGACATGATGCGTTCGACGGGTGTACTAGAACACAGTGCCCAGTGATCTGTGCAAAGCTTCATCAGATTTTCACCATATTTTCCATTTCGTGACCGTTCGTTCATTACTTTCCTAATAACCCTCATACAGTGAATTTTCGCGAAAGGTAATTCACTGATCCTGCGGCTACAGAGAGAACAGTTACAGGACAGTGTGGAACTAGAGTGATATGATTAATTGCATTTGAATTACTGAGTACTCTAAAAGTCGGAAGAAATTGTGGATGAGGTCAATTTTCGTAATTTTAGCGTAAAGCTTTGAGTTAGATAGATGCTCTATGACTGCAACTGACAGTTACTCGTAGAGAATACTTTACTCTAAAAAACTGGTCATATTTCCATAAGACTAGAACTTAAACAAAATATTTCAAAAACTTCGTAACAGATTATAAGTTTATACCAGATGGGAACCGGGACCCAGTATTAGCTTTTCGTGGGCATTGCTCTTACCAATTGATCTACATCTACGTCCGCATCACACTTCGCAAGCCACCTAAGGCGTGTAGCAGAAGGTACTTACGCTACCACTGACTGACCCCCTATCCTGTTCCGTTCACGAAAGGTGCGTGGAAGAATAATTATCGGTAAGTGGCTGTATTAGCTCTAATTTCTCTGATTTTCTCGTCGTGGTCATTTAGGGAAATGTACATGGAAGAAAGTAATATGTTGGAAAGTGTTATCTCGAAATTTCAGTAGTTAATCTCAGACTATTAATGCCGAATTTTCGGGCGAAAACGTTTTGCAGAAACAGCTTGTAGTACGCGACTGTTTCCTATAGGACACTCTCTTTGTAGCTATGATCCCATTCATGCCATACGCAAAGATCATCGTCAGTTTTACCTTTGGTTTCTGGCGGCGGAATTTTTTCGCGTTTGCAAAGTTGAAACTTCTCCAATGTGGCTACTGAGACTTGAGTTATGGCTGAAAATCTCGTATCCAGGTCTCATCAAGAGTAACACTCATTTTTAGAAATTGTTCTCCTTCTGCTCGATATCGTCATAGGAATTCTTCTGTGGTTCTTCTGCGACCTGCTTTCTGCTCTTCACCCAGATCATGCGGAACCCATCTGGCAGCAACTTTTCTCATCTTTAACTTTACAGTTACGATTCTGTAAACTGAAGTGACAGAGAGTCCGACCTCATATGAAATTTCCTCACATGTTTCTCGTCGATCGTCTCTCAAAATGTCATTGACAATAACCTGAGATGTGTAGTCTGTTGCCGTTGATGGCCTTCCATTTGTTGGGTTTTCCTCGATGCTTAACCGACCTTCAGGGAAACGAGTAGACCACAGCGATACGGTGCTACGATCCACTACAATATTCCCACACACTTCTCTCAAAGCGTTGTAAATTTCCGTTGGGTTCTGTGCACGCAGGGATTCGATTTTGATGTAGGATCGCTGGTCACTCTTCCCTCCATGAACCATGGACCTTGCCGTTGGTGGGGAGGCTTGCGTGCCTCAGCGATACAGATGGCCGTATCATAGGTGCAACCACAAAGGAGGGGTATCTGTTGAGAGACCAGACAAACGTATGGTTCCTGAAGAGGGGCAGCAGCCTTTTCAGTCACTGCAGGGGCAACAGTCTGGATGATTGACTGATCTGGCCTTGTAACAATAACCAAAATGGCCTGGCTGTGCTGGTACTGCGAACGGCTGAAAGCAAGGGGAAACTACAGCCGTAATTTTTCCCGAGGGCATGCAGCTTTACTGTATGGTTAAATGATGATGGCGTCCTCTTGGGTAAAATATTCCGGAGGTAAAATAGTCCCCCATTCGGATCTCCGGGCGGGGACTACTCAGGAGGACGTCGTTATCAGGAGAAAGAAAACTGGCGTTCTACGTATCGGAGCGTGGAATGTCAGATCCCTTAATCGAGCAGGTAGGTTAGAAAATTTAAAAAGGGAAATGGATAGGTTAAAGTTAGATATAGTGGGAATTAGTGAAGTTCGGTGGCAGGAGGAACAAGACATTTGGTCAGGTGAATACAGGGTTATAAATACAAAATCAAATAGGGGTAATGCAGGAGTAGGTTTAATAATGAATAAAAAAATAGGAGTGCGGGTAAGCTACTACAAACAGCATACAGAAGTACAAGTTTATATGCCTACTAGCTCTGCAGATGACGAAGAAATTGATGAAATGTATGATGAGATAAAAGAAATTATTCAGGTAGTGAAGGGAGACGAAAATTTAATAGTCGTGGGTGACTGGAATTCGTTAGTAGGAAAAGGAAAAGAAGGAAACGTAGTAGGTGAATATGGATTGAGGGGAAGGAATGAAAGAGGAAGCCGCCTGGTAGAATTTTGAACAGAGCATAACTTCATCATAGCTAACACTTGGTTCAAGAATCATAAAAGAAGATTGTATACATGAAAGAAGCCTGGAGATACTGACAGGTGTCAGACAGATTATTTAATGGTAAGACAGAGATTTAGGAACCAGGTTTTAAATTGTAAGACATTTCCAGGGGCAGCTGTGGACTCTGACCACAATCTATTGGTTATGAACTGTAGATTAAAACTGAAGAAACTGCAAAAAGGTGGGAATTTAACGAGTTGGGACCTGGATAAACTGGCTAAACCAGTGGTTGTACAGAATTTCAGGGAGAGCATAAGGGAACAATTGACAGGAATGGGGGAAAGAAATACGGTAGAAGACGAATGGGTAGCTCTGAGGGATGAAGTGGTGAAGGCAGCAGAGTATCAAGTAGGTAAAAAGACGAGGGCTAGTGGAAATCCTTGGGTAACAGAAGAAATATTGGATTTAATTGATGAAAGGAGAAAATATAAAAAGGCAGTAAATGAAGCAGGCAAAAAGGAATACAAACATCTCAAAAATGAGATCGACAGGAAGTGCAAAATGGCTAAGCAGGAATGGCTAGAGGACAAATGTAAGGATGTAGAGCCTTATCTCACTAGACCTTTGGAGAAAAGAGAGCCACTTGTATGAATATCAAGAGCTCAGATGGAAACCCAGTTCTAAGCTAAGAAGGGAAAGCAGAAAGGTGGAAGGAGTATATAGAGGGTCTATAAAAGGCCGACGTAGTTGAGGACAAAATTATGGAAATGAAGAGGATGTAGATGAAGATGAAATGGGAGATACGATACTGCATGAAGAGTTTGACAGAGCACTGAAAGGTCTAAGTCGAAACAAGGCAACGGAAGTAGACAACATTCGATTAGAACTACTGACGGCTTTGGGAGAGCCAGTCCTGAAAAAACTCTACCATCTGGTGAGCAAGATGTATGAGACAGGCAAATTACCCTCAGAGTTCAAGAAGAATATAATAATTCCAATCCCAAAGAAAGCAGGTGTTGACAGATGTGAAAATTACCGAACTATCAGTTTAATAAGTCACAGCTGCGAAATACTAACGCATATTCTTTACAGACGAATGGAAAAACTGGTAGAAGCCGACCTCGGGGAAGATCAGTTTCGATTCCGTAGAAATGTAGGAACACATGAGGCAATACTGACGCTACGACTTATCTTAGAAGAAAGATTAAGGAAAGGTAAACCTACATTTCTAGCACTTGTAGACTCAGAGAAAGCTTTTGACAGTGTTGACTGGAATACTTTCTTTCAAATTATAAAGGTGGCAGGGGTAAAATACAGGGAGCGAAAGGCTATTCACAATTTGTACAGAAAGCAGATGGCAGTTATAAGAGTCGAGGGGCATGAAAGGGAAGCAGCGGTTGGGGAAGGACTGAGACAGGGTTGTAGCCTCTCCACGATGTTATTCAATCTATATATTGAGCAGGCAGTAAAGGAAACAAAAGAAAAATTCGGAGTAGGTACTCGTATTAAAATCCATGGAGAAGAAATAAAAACTTTGAGGTTCGCCGATGAGATTGTAATTCTGTCAGAGACAGAAAAGGACTTGGAAGAGCAATTGAACGGAATGGACAGTGTCTTGAAAGGAGAATAAAAGATGAACATCAACAAAAGCAAAACGAGGATAATGGAATGTAGTCGAATTACGTCGGGTGATGCTAAGGTAACTAGATTAGGAAATGAGACACTTAAAGTAGTAAAGGAGTTTTGCTATTTGGGGAGCAAAATAACTGGCAATATCAAGGAAAGCGTTTGTGAAGAAGAGAAATTTGTTAACATCGAGTATAGATTTAAGTGTCAGAAAGTCGTTTCTGAAAGTATTTGTATGGAGTGCAGCCATGTATGGAAGTGAAACATGGACGATAAATAGTTTGGACAAGAAGAGAATAGAAGCTTTCGAAATGTGGTGCTACAGAAGAATGCTGAAGATTAGATGGGTAGATCACATAACTAATGAGGAAGTATTGAATAGGATTGGGGAGAAGAGAAGTTTGTGGCACAACTTGACCAGAAGAAGGGATCGGTTGGTAGGACATGTTCTGAGGCATCAAGGGATCACCAATTTAGTATTGGAGGGCAGCGTGGAGGGTAAAAATCGTAGAGGGAGACCAAGAGATGAATACACTAAGCAGATTCAGAAGGATGTAGGTTGCAGTAGGTACTGGGAGATGAAAAAGCTTGCACAGGATAGAGTAGCATGGAGAGCTGCATCAAACCAGTCACAGAACTGAAGACCACAACAACAACAACGCTGGTCACTACTTGTAATCCGACCTAACTCGGCTTCAGCTTCCATTTTGCAACTGGATTACTCATGACACAGCCACACGAAGAAGCAATACTATTGTCACACCTAAAGTCTCGCTCACAACTGACAATTTCAACTTGATCACGCCACTGTCGCAATGGCCCAAGCGCAGTGTGCAGGGCTTTTGAAACGACCCTCTTACATTGTACACAGTAACAGTTGATATGGTGCAGGGTAGCGGATGAGGGGCGTGGCAAGGCACTGGCCCATAAATAGCAGCAACATAGTACAAACAATGCTTATTAAACAATACAAAACCTTTAACAAGACAATCTCACTAGCCTGTGGAAATGGTACTAAATTACAATAGGTCCATTCCGTTGTCCTTGAAGTCCATCAAAGACTAGCATACACGAATATTCAGACGTGACTTGTGTCATCTTAAACAAATGGCCATTTACTCCAACAGCATTAAAAGGTACAGTTCAGGAAAACGTGACGTAAGTCACCTTGGAGAAAGACGAGACTTTCCTTCGAATGAATCAAAGGAATAATGTAGCTTAGGCGTGACATACAGCACTTTTAATAAAACAGAAATTTACTTCAACACAATCCAGGGGTATGATAAAGCTTGGACATGACGTACGTCACCCCAGGTAATTAGTAACACAACAACTTTAATTAGACCAATCCAAGATTACACGCTAGCTGGACACGAGGTGCGGCAACTTTAAAAGAAAGAATCATTTTTTTGTTTGAACAAAAGTTGTGAAAATCCATATAATACAGACCGCACCGCAGTAGGATGAAATGAGGAACTTTTAACAGCAATGATATACGTGACTACAAGTTGCGCCAACAATAACCATACCATACAAGACAAGACAAACATTAAAGCAATGTATTGATAGTTTACAATAAACATAGCTCCATATTGAAATCTTAGTAATAGAAGCATAATATCAATTATTCCAGTGGTGTACTGAAACAACAGGTAACATAGTGTCGGAAGTTCCATGCGGCTTTTCGCGGATGATGCTGTAGTATACAGAGAAGTTGCAGCATTAGAAAATTGCAGCGAAATGCAGGAAGATCTGCAGCGGATAGGCACTTGGTGCAGGGAGTGGTAACTGACGATTAACACAGACAAATGTAATGTATTGCGAATACATAGAAAGAAGGATCCTTTATTGTATGATTATATGATAGCGGAACAAAATCTGGTAGCAGTTACTTCTTTAAAATATCTGGGAGTATGCGTTCGGGACGATTTGAAGTGGAATCTCATTTTTGAGATGTTTGTATTCCTTTTTGCCTGCTTCATTTACTGCGTTTTTATATTTTCTCCTTTCATCAATTAAATCCAATATTTCTTCTGTTACCCAAGGATTTCCACTAGCCCTCGTCTTTTTACCTACTTGATTTTGCCTGTCTCATACATCTTGCTCACCAGATGGTAGAGTTTTGTCAGGACTGGCTCTCCCAAAGCCGTCAGTAGCTCTAATGGAATGTTGTCTACATGTTAAAATGTAAAATTAATTGTTGGTAAGGTGGGTGCCAGGTTGAGATTCATTGGGAGAGTCCTTAGAAAATGTAGTCCATCATCAAAGGAGGTGGCTTACAAAACACTCGTTCGACCTGTACTTGAGTATTGCTCATCAGTGTGGGATCCGTACTAGGTCGGGTTGACAGAGGAGATAGAGAAGATCCAAAGAAGAGCGGCGCGTTTCGTCACAGGGTTATTTGGTAACCGTGATAGCGTTACGGAGATGTTTAACAAACTCAAGTGGCAGACTCTGCAAGAGAGGCGCTCTGCATCGCGGTGTAGCTTGCTCGCCAGGTTTCGAGAGGGTGCGTTTCTGGATGAGGTATCGAATATATTGCTTCCCCCTACTTATACCTCCCGAGGAGATCACGAATGTAAAATTAGAGAGATTAGAGAGCGCACGGAAGCTTTCCGGAAGTCGTTCTTCCCGCGAACCATACGCGACTGGAACAGGAAAGGGAGGTAATGACAGTGACACGTAAAGTGCCCTCCGCCACACATCGTTGGGTGGCTTGCGTAGTATAGATGCAGATGTAGATAGTTTGATTAAGGTTTGAGTTTAAAACTATGGCTGTAACAACGCCTCTTGCTGAGAAGATATTAGTTAACCTTAAACAAGATATTAAAACCTCAAGATAATGCTGTTCGAAGGAACTAAATTACTCACCGGGTCGACTAGACCTCAAAAAGCCGATACGCAAGCACTTAAGTTATAGTTATCAATACCGGTGTTGAAACAACACGCCGCTATACAAGGCAGAAAGCGCAGACTGTACACAGTTTTAAACTGAGCCAAAGACCAACCGCGCCACGGCTCAACTAACTCACGTTAACTCCACAGTTTGCTACCGCACATAAACTGGAGTACACAGCAAATTACAAAAATTAACCAGAATTCCAGGAACAGAGTACAATTACGGTAACAACGAAGTACTGACGTCAACAGACAAAGTCGTGCGTGAATTTACAGTCAACGCAATTGCGTCTGAACATTACCACAGTTCTGGCAAACAATAGGTACATAAATCTTGTACAGATCAGTCAGTCGTGCTCTTTCAGACGAAATTAAGTGAACATCACTTGAAACCTATAACAACAGATAGAGACGCTCACAAAATATCTTAAACTGAACAATGGTAATAAGGGAACGTCACTAAAGCCAAAATTAATTTACGTACTGTAAATCACTGATGTTATACCTACAGCTCAAATAAGACTTGACTCATGTACGTTAATGTGCAAAGCGTCCGACAATACACACATACTAGCGGTATACACTAGGATGACAAAAGTGATGGAATAGTAACTTGCACGTATACAGAAGGCTGTAGTATCGCGCACACAAGATGTAAAAGGGCAGTGCATTGGCGGAGCAGTCAGTTATACTGAGGTGATTCATGTGAAAGGGTTTCCGACGTGATTATGGCCGCACGACGGGAATTATGAGGCTTTAAACGTGGAATGGTAGTTATAACTACACTCTGGAACATTCCATTTCGGGAATCATCAGGGAATTTAATATTCCGAGCTCAATGTGTCAAGAGAGTGCTGAGAATACCAAATTTCAGGCATTACCTCTCACCACGAACCACGCAGTGGCCGACAGCATTCACTTGATGACCGAGAGCAGGGGCCTTTGCGAAAAGTTGTCAGTGCTAACAGACAACCAATCCTGCGTGAAATTACCGCAGAAATCAGTGTGGGACGAACGACGTACGAATCGGTTACGACAGTGTGCCGAAATCTGACATTAAGGGGCTATGGTAGCACACGACCGATACAAGAGCCTTTGCTAACAGAACGATATCACCTGCAGCGCCTCTCCTGGGCTCTTGACCATATCGGTTGGACCCTAGACGATTGGAAAACTGTCGCTTCGTCAGATTTCAGTTGGTAAGAGATGGTGTTATGGTTCGAGTGTGGCGCAGGGCCCATGAAGCCATGGACCCAGGTTGTCAACAAGACACTGTGCACGCTGGTAGTGGCTCCGTGGTGGGTTTGGGCTGTGTTTGCATGGAATGGACTGGGTCCTCTGATCCAACTGAACCGGTTATTTACTGGAACTACTTGGACTCCAAGTTCCCAAACAATGATGCTACACGTCAGTGGACCACAAGTGTTCGCGATTGGTTTGAAGAACATTCTGGACAATTCGAATGTTCTGACAAGCCAGATCGCCCGATATGAACCTCATCGAATTCGAGAGGTCGTTTCATGCACAAAGTCCTGCACAAGCAACACTTTCGCAATTATGGATGGCTATAGAGACAGCATGGCTCATAATTTCTACTGGGGATTTCCGACGACTTGTTGAGTCCATGCCACGTCGAGTTGCTGAAGTGCGTTCTATCATTTGTAGATGCAAGGTTCGACAGAGGTCCGACACGATATTGGGACGTGTCCCATGACTTTGGTCACTTCACCGTAAATGACAAGGTACAATAACCGGCAGACGCACTTACGCTAGGCTATCCTCATTATTGCGACACAGGTAGTGAACAGGAAGGTGAGCGAAAAAAAATTGTTCAAATGGCTCTGAGCACTATGGGACTTCTGAGGTCAACAGTCCCCCAGAATTTAGAACTACTTAAACCTAAATAACCTAAGGACATCACACACATCCATGCCCGAAGCAGGACTGTAGCGCCTAGAACCGCTCGGCCACCCCGGCCGGCTAAGGTGAGCGAACCTCCGACCTTGGTGACTGCATACTTCCATAAGCGAGATTCTCATAAGCCTTGCAGTTCCTCAAATGCGTTAGTAAGTAGCCAGGCGTGCCACAGTTTCAGTGAAAACCAACACAACTACAAGTGACTCGGCTCGGGGAAGCCCTACGTAGATAAAAAATAAGAAATTAACAGCAGCTGTCCTTTCTATAACAACATACTTTCATTATTGCTGGGTATAAGCCCCTTCTGTTTGGCGTCATCTTATCCAGGTCTGCGCGTCCCACATCCACACCTCATAATAGCTAGTGAAGTTATAATTATTCATTAAATGAAATATGAAAATCAGAACGTCTTTAATAAGCCCAAAATTTTAAAGAATATCGTTACCTACTTATTTTGTATCATGTGTTTACGTAATTACGTACGAACGTAGTTTCACTCATTGGCTCTGAGCACTATGGGACCTAACATCTGAGGTCATCAGTCCCCTAGAACTTAGAACTACTTAAACCTAACTAACCTAAGGACATCACACACATCCATGCTCGAGGCAGGATTCGAACCTGCGACCGTAGCGGTCACGCGGTTCCAGACTGAGGCGCCTAGAATCGCACGGCCACACCGCCCGGCAGTTTCACTCATTAATCTGTTTTATGAGGCCTATGCCATACTGTGCTTGATGATAGTGTACAACTCACGCTTCATTAAAACGCAAGCGTGATTCACACGGGCAGTCACGCGAGGGTAGGCGCCGTTGACGATTGCGTCTATGTTCTGAACTTTTCGGAGTAAATTAATTAAGACTTAGACTCAACGATTTGATGTTGTTTTTATATTTATCTACGTTGCCTAGGTAACTTACTTGTATTTAAATTTCATGCTCTATCATTTGCAGATGCATCCTGTATTTATTTACTTAGCAGTCCCCCGACACGACGACACTTGGATCGGAATATTACTACTTATTTTAAAATTGAAGGGGCAATACCTATGCTTCTTTTTTGTTTGCTTGCTTTTTAGAGGTTTTTAGGGACAGTTCTATTTTTAAATTTTGTGTTTAAGTTTTATTTCATGCTTTTTAAACTTCACATTTCACTAGTAGACATGACACGGTCGACACTATTGCCACATTCGTACAAATACCTTCCGGGACGAAATAAGAAATTGCGACGCCGGATCTTTTTCACTTATATTAAGGTATTTCTTTTTTAATTCACACATATATGCATTGACTACATTTTAGTATACATATGTAGCTATTTAGGTAACAAGCAATAAGCAGTGGCGATAATTCGTAATCAAGTCGAAGAAAGTGGGTTGCCATTGCGTATATGTATCTTTTATAGTTAAATCACAATCACCCTTTTTCTGTTATGCAGGCGCTGAAGGGCGTTTTCAAAAGACAAAAATAATCATTGTTGGTCAACCGTAAAATATAAACGTATGTTCTCTCAAAATTTATTTGTTTCTTTTTGAGCTCTACAATCTGGTACAATGCATTTTGATGCAGCTCTATTATTTATGTATTACGTAGCGTAAATCAAGAGAGCACCCTCGCGGAAAACATTTTTTCTGAATTTAGCACATGAAATTTAAACGGCTGAACAGACTTTCATGGAACATAGTTAAAAATCATACCGATTAACCCAGCTTTCAATTAAAAACCTGTATTCAAATTGGACCTTTCATTTGGGAGTAGCGATGCCACAGACAGATACACAGGTACACACGTTAAACTTATAACACCCCTCTGTTTGCGTCGGGGATTAAAAATGCTGAACGATATTCTTCCATGGGAACTTAGTTCAAGGAAAGGATCAACGTGGTTTTTTTCAGGTAGGATTTATCGTGTTCAGTTTGATGGACGAAGAAAATTATTTGCTATAGCTAATTGGCGGACCGCCATACCATATTAGGAATTTAAGTCACGATTCGAGTATGGAAATGAGGCGTCTAAATGCAATCCGGAACATTTGCGTTTCTGGTGAAAATGAGACCTTTATGCTAATGAGGTCGCTGCAAGCGGTGTTTTCGTTTTATTATCGGTTAAGAGGCGTATCGCGTATATTTCGAACTGCTTTCCTAAGTGCCAACTTCAGAGCGTCACAGTTCCATATTTCACTCGCCTGTAGAAACCAAAGTTCTGGAACATGCACGATGAAATGTTAACATAAATTTACAGTTGCGACTTGGTGCATAGTAGAATGGAATAAATGATGAGGAATCATTAAAAGCACTTAAAATGATAGCTCAAGTTAAAAACTTTAATTTATTTCTCTCTCTTATAGGAAAGATTTAATTACAGTAATGTCATCAATGTTGCTTTCTTCGCCGCAAAAGGAAAAAGTGAGAATTTTCTTGGATGTTGTTCTAGGTGTTTCTTAAATAATAATGTAAAAGATAATTTTTATATTGTAGCAATTGTGGACAAATATTTTTCCTTTTTAAATATGGTAATTAATTTTCCGTAACTTTGCCTTCTGTTTTGAAATTGAACACACCGCATCGGTGCCTCAGAATTAAAGAAACAGTTGGGATGACTTGTCGCACCAAGGACAACTAACGTAATTTTCTTAATTGTCAGTTCATAACAATTGCTGTTCTAGCCCGTCCCTCACTGCTGTGTGTAACGTATGAATCGGGATGACAGGTGGCTCTGTCACATTAATTAAACTGAATACCCATGAGAAATAGAGAGGGAAGATTTCACCAACTATTTCTCAGAAAACTGTCTGTTGTATGGTATGGACAGTTTAAAGTAAGGTGGTTACAGACAAATAACTGAGTTTGTGTAGAGGAAATTCATTTAGTGTGTCGAACATCATTGCAGATCAAGAAAGAGAGCTCTGTTATTGATTACATCGTTCGTTGCGCTTAGCTTTAACAAAAATAAAATTTAGTATTGTCGATAAGGACAGACCATACTAAAGTCAACCATTTTATTAATGGACAAATGACCAACGTAGACCTACAGGAAGAAACTTCCTAAAAACGTGAAGCTGTTGCCACGGTGGAGATCAGAGTTACAGACTCATTTTGCCATAGGAACGGGTGTTATTTGGATTTCGAACCAGCCACATTGCTTTAGATGTTGCTTATGTAAATGATTTCCATTAAATACCACAACAGCTTCATTAAAAGCTGTCAGTTTTCTGCCACAGTCAGATCGGCCTTAGTTTATTTGCTTCCCATCATGAAATCGCAGCTCCGTTTCCAATCTATGAACTTCTGAGTAGGCGGTTCGGTATTGCACGTTGGACCTCTGATCGACATGGTAGTTGCATCCATGTCCGTAGGTCATTGGTACTGACCACTCGAAAAGACTGGTGGGCCATTTGTCGTATGACCCACAGCCATGCAGGCGCTTAGGCTATGGAAGAAGCTTTTCTTGTCATGTTGTCGAGAAGACGTGCTCACTTCACACACAGTAGAACCAACACTGTCTTAGTAGAATGTAGAGCGATCTATGTTAGTGTGCCGAAGCTGTGAAACTGGTGTTGTCAATGCCAGCAATTTATTGCAGTAACCGCTGTTACAAAGCCACTGGCGTCCCATATCTTCACGTTTCAACTTCAGCCAGAGTAATGCATTCTGGAACATGATAACATGATTCCCATAAATGAATTACCTGAGAAGTATGTAACAGCGTACATATAGGAGCACCAGGCCAGACGAGTGCCAAGTGTGATCGAGCGCTGTGAAATAGATGTAAACGGCTACCTAGGCAGCACAGTTTTTCAATGTAGCCTACAGAAAATTGTGCATATGGCACGTTACACAACACAAACGAAAACACAGTTTTGAACATGGCTGACGTTCAGCAGCCGTATTTAAATTTTGATGAAGGATAAAAAAACAGCCAGCCGGGTGCACAAATGTTGTAGCAATAACCGTTTGGCTGTTTACATCCTTCATTAAAACAAAATTATATCCTTACTTCCGCACGTATCAAGACATATATTTCAGCTCGACACCCGAACACAATGGTGATGTTCTTCTACTCCTAGAGGGGTACAGGCTATGATACACTTGCGTCATAGTAAAACTCAACACTGCCAGATCAGTACCCGAATCTGGTTCACGTTCTTTCGCAGACACTGCGAATCCAGTTGCGCTATCCGAGTACGCCTGACGGACTCACTCAAAATATCAACTTGAGAAACACTTATGTTTATTTTCTGGATTTTGACGGAACTTCTCAGTCGTAAATGACCAAATCTACTACCTCGATTGATATACACTCTAAGACAAAAAGTGATGTACCACGAAGGAGTTATGCATATTGGTCATAAATTCATATTTATAGATCGAGGAAGTTCAAATGGTTCAAATGGCTCTGGGCACTATGGGACTTAACTTCTAAGGTCATCAGTCCCCTAGAACTTAGAACTACTTGAACCTAGCTAACCTTAGGACATCACACACATCCATGCCCGAGGCAGGATTCGAACCTGCGACCATAGCGGTCTCGCTGTTCCAGACTGTAGTGCCTAGAACCGCTCGGCCACCCTGGCCGGCATCGATGAAGTGCCAAGCATAGTCAACAGGAAACTTTTTTCCTTGCGTCATCAGTTTTCTGGCTAGTTTGATTTGGTTATCCGCGACTTCCTCTCCTATTCCAACCTTTTCATTTCAGAGTAGCAATAGCAACCTACGCTCTCAATTATTTGCTGGGTGTATTCCAATCGCTGTCTTCCTCTACAGTTTTTACCCTCTATAGCTCCCTCTAGTACCTTGGAAGTAATTCCCTAATGTGTTAACAGATGTCCTATCATCAAGTTCCTCTTTCTTGTTAGTGTTTCCCATATATTCCTTCCCTCGTCGATTCTACGGAGAACCTCCTCATTCCTTACCCTACCAGCCCACCCAATTTTCAAAGTTCTTCTGTAGAACCACATCTCAAATGGTTCTATTCTCTTTTGTCACGGTTTTCCCACACTCCCTGTTTCACTAACTTATAACGCTGTGCTCCAAACGTACAATCATACAAATTTCTTCCACAAATTAAGGCCTACGTTTGCTTCTAGCAGTCGTATCTTGGTCAGGAATGTAAATAGCAAGGCATAAATTCTTCGCGAATTTCATTCCGCGTATTCATTTGCACATTAACTATGTCTCGCAGACAGGCGCTTGAATAACTTTCCGGGACATTATTCAGTATTTTGATTTATTAGTTTATTAAATTTTTATTCTGAACGTAAGAAGATTGCTTTACAAGATAAAATAAAGATTCTCGTAAGAACCAGTTTCGTTTTGCAGTTAGTTAAAGTGTACCTCGGATAGCGTGCATTACTTGTTGTGTGCAATGTAGCAGGGACAAAATAACTGGTATAAGCATGGATAAACCGGTGAAAAACTGCTAAGATTTTATTTCGCCCCACCAAAGTATGTAAAATAAAACAGGCTGTTTTTAGGGTCCCGTACCGCAATCGGTATAAACGGAAGGCTTGCAACGTCACTTTGTTTTCCGTCCGTCTGTCTGTTTGTCCTTCTGTAAAGAACGCAGAAACGCGTAGACTTATCAAGTTCAAATTTATGTCACGCGCTAAGCACTATAACCACTTACCGCTGTATTAAATGTAAGCGTGTAAGTCAGTGTAATCAAAACATATCACCATTTATATGTCACGTATTTCGATACTTGCAAACTCAGGCATTAAAACATGTCATGTACTCCCTGTTGACGTAGTATCATGAAATTTGACCAGAAGAAAAGCTTCTCAGTGTAAGTAAAGGAAAAAGAAATCAAAACATTGTTAATTTGTTATTATATCATTTATTTATTTAATTATACCATTTATTACCCTACTTGAAACTTGAAATTAAAACATTTTCCAAAGTGTTGGAATCCCTGGGACGGATTTCTTGCCAGTGTCAACCAATGTCGATAAAAAGCAAAAATCGCCAAAATCCTGGATGAAATGTCTATACGATATACATAATGAAGTTCGTACGGAACCCTCAGTGCACGAGACCTATTCGCAACTGACCATTTTTTTAGACTGTATTATTTATTTTATTTTTTGGCTCAAGTGGTAGGAGAGCGGTTAGAGAGTAATGATGTAATGTAACATGTGCGTACTTGATGGAAAATGGTGGGAGGGGACTGGCTATTAAAGGCAGTGTTTTATTGAGTTGAGAAAGGGATATGGTGGGGGTGGGAAATCTAATTCATCGGGCGATGTTCAGAATCCTCTCAGTACGTAGGTTCGAGATCGGGTGCTCTATACCAGTGTGTCTTGAGTTGTGTTCTTCAGAACTTTTGGTTCAATGAAGATTACTAAAGGGTTCCGCGAAACTTCTCTGCCTTTTTCGTAATATTCAAGAAAATAACTCTAAAAAAGCAGTAAAAATTAACGCCTATAGGAATTTAAAAAATTGAATATTAACTAACTGTTGAATCCCCTTACTAATGACAGAACATTTGAGATTCGACAGCCAGTATAAAGAATGAACTTGCCTTACGTCCCATGCAAATTTTCATTAGAGGTGGATTAACGCAACGACGTAGCTGTCCTTGCTGTTTCAATTGTAATACTTAGCACGAAAAGTATTGCTTGAGCGACTTCATTTATGCAAATCTCTACCAACGCTAACAACTTGAGCTGAAATATTTTGTCCCCAAGAGTTTTTTCTTGAATCCAATAAAATAAAACAGGGGAAATGCATTGTTATCGGATTGAGCAGAGGCAATGAGTGGCATAATTATGAGACTGTAGAAATTGTTTAAAATGTCGCCAAAAACTTCGTAAAACTTCTTCCAGTAAAGAATTTGTTCAAAATAGTATGTTAGGGCATATTTTCTTTTACATGATGAGGTCACTTGGTTATTTCAAGGAAAGATCCTAACCCGTACTTCAGCTGAGGGACGAGATGCGTGCTTTCTTCTTAGAACACATTTTCTGAATTGAAAGATAGATTATTTGACGTAAATTGGCTACTTCAAATCGCCTATTTAAGCGACACCTTTACAAAGATCAACGAACATAATTTAATCCCTCGTGGCAAAAACCTATTGTATTTATTGCTCACGAAAAATATTTTGGACAATTTGTGTGCGCTCCAGTGCAATTCATTGCTTCCCAGCAATAAAATACTTTCTAGAGGACGAAGGAATTGAAATAGGATAGACATTTATTGAAGAAGGTTTGAATGAAGTTTTTAATCCGTATTTTCATAGTGAACAGAAAAAATATTGGTGATTAAAACCTATTTATTGTATACGCGTACATTCGACTATGTCAACAAAAGAATATTTAACCTTTACTGAACTAACATCTGATTCATGGTTGGAAAAAAATTAAAGTCAATACCGGTGGTAGATTTCTGGTGCACTTTAGAACATGAGTATCTTCAGCTGTTGAAACAAGCTGTGTTGATAATTTTATCATTTGCAGTTACGTACGAGTGTGAAACACGATTCTCGCTTTATGTCGAAAAAAAAGTGAATACCGCAACAGACTTGTTGCCTAAATTTTCACGGGAATTCTACTTTCATCCATAAAACAGATTATTAAGTATATATTTGAAATATAGACTCAATATCACTTACCTCTTTAAAATTGAATTTTAATAGCCCTCTTTTGAAGTTAAGTGACTTTAAGAAACTCTGGGTTAATTTTGAAATTACACTTTTAAAAAATAAATAACATTTTAAATAACTGTCATTTTTATTTCCAATAATCCATTTACAGAATGCTGAATTAAGAACATGCTATGGAAACAAACCAGGGCTTCGGCGATAAAAGCGAACAATGCAAAGAAATGATTAACAAGCGCTGCTGTATACAGTGGCGTTTGAAGGAGGAGAAGAGAGGTGAATCACTTGCCTTCCGAATGCGAGTTTAGTGACTTTGACCACTTTATCAAATTACTCATTTGTACAGGATGCTAAATTAGTGACAAAACCAGAATATAACTGGAGTATGACTAGGCTGCTTATGTGACGGTGTTTGCTACATGCCGCCGCCACTACAGATGAATTCACTTCTCGCATTTCATCCGAAAGAGAGTGTTGCACTCTCCACCACCGTAGCTAGCAGCCGGACCGCTGCTCCTACGAGCCTCACTATCTGCCTTGTGTAGAGTTGCGCCCTACCAAAAGTACGGTTCGGTAGTTTTGGTTCAAATGGTTCAAATGGCTCTGAGCACTATGGGACTTAACGTCTGTGGTCATCAGTCCCGTAGAACTTAGAACTACTTAAACCTAACTAACCTAAGGACAACACACACATCCATGTCCGAGGCAGGATTCGAACCTGCGACCGTAGCAGTCGCGCGGTTCCGGACTGAGCGCCTTGAACCGCTAGACCACCGCGGCCGGCGGTAGTTTTGGTACAGTACATTAATGGTATGGTAAACCGCAGGATTACCAGTGGTATTGGTAGCATTAATTACGAAAGAAACAGAAATGAATGTGTAAGAGAGAAACTGTGAGCCGACGATTTTTCTTTGTTTGTTTTGCACATAAATATAACCGCACGTCGTTCAGTGTTAGTCCACTCTGTATTTCATATTCTTACAAATTAGAAACTGCATTTTATAAGAAAAATTAAGTGACACTTCTGCGCTTTTATGTAACCAAAGTAATTACTTTTGATGCAAGTACAATTAACATGCACAAACATAAAAAAATCTGTATAATTGTTGTTGTTATTTTCTACTCAGTGGAACGCTCTTCATCAGGATCAAAGGCAAGAGTTTCCTGTTGTTACTGATAAGTTCGAAAGTTCTTTATGAATCACAAAAACGTGTTTTACATATACGAGGCGTGTTTTTTGAGTAAGTACCGTTTTGAAATTAAGAAAAGATGTGCTAAGATATCTCAATTATTTTATTTTTACATGAAAGCCTATACCTTAATCTACTTTTCTACATAATTTCCGTCAGTATTGAGGCACTTGTTCAAATGGTTCAAATGGCTCTGAGCACTATGGGACTTAACATCTGAGGTCATCAATCTCATAGAACTTAGAACTACTTAAACCTAACTAATCTAAGGACATCACACACATCCATGCCCGAGGCAGGATTCGAACCTGCGACCGTAGCGGTGGCGCGGTTCCAGACTGAAGTGGTTAGAACCGCTCGGCCACTCCTTCCGGAGAGGCACTTGTCATAACGCTGTACCAGTTTTTGAATACCCTCCTCAAAGAAGTCTGCCGGCATCACCATTGTTTTGACTTCGTCATCGTCTTGAAGACGCTGACCGCCCAGGTGTTTCTTCAAGCACAGGAACAGATGGTAATCACTGGGCGCTAGATCGGGGCTGTACGGAGGATGATCTAGAGTTTCCCATCGAGAAGATGAGATCTTTGGTCTGATGCGCCACATGCGGACGGGCATTGTCTTGCAGCAAATCTATGCCCTTGCTCAACTTCCGTGGACTGTTGCTTTGATTCTAGTGTGACGTAGGCCACCCATGTTTCATCGCCCGTAACAATTTGGCTCAAGAAATCATCACCGTCGTTGTGGTACCTCTCAAGGAAAGTCAATGCACTGTCTAAACATTTGATTTGTGCACATCCGTCAACATTTTCGGTACAGAACGTGCGCACAATTTTCGGTAATTCAAGTGCTCGGTCACAATACCATACAAAACACTATGAGAAACATCAGGAAAGTCATCCCGCAAAGAGGAAATCGTAAAGCGTCTGTCTTCTCTCACCTGATTGTCCACTTCCTGCACCAAACTTTCATTAACGACCGAAGGACGCCCACTCATTTGTTCATCATACACGGTTGTGCGGCCCACTTCTACATCTACATCTACATTTATACTCCGCAAGCCACCCAACGGTGTGTGGCGGAGGGCATTTTACGTGCCATTCCATCACTTATTATGTTTTCTGCGTAAATTGCACAGATCTCACGATGAATATCGATCGCGTTTAGGCCTTAAGCACTAATAAATTCTTATAACAGCCCGTGATTCACAATCGGCGGGACTCGATTATCAGAGGCACCTTAAAAAATTCAGTACACAACGTAAACGAGGAAGAATCAGACTGTAATGGCGTCAGTGTGTAGAGTAAGGTACAGGCTTTCATGTAAAAATAAAATTATTGACATATCTTAGCACGTCTTTTTTATTTTCAAAACGGTACTTACTTAAGAAACACGCCTCGTGCTCAACGAAGTTTTATACTTTTTTGTTTTGCATTTTTTAAATTTTATGTTTTTCTTGAGGAAATAGCGTTTTCTACAGCTAGATGATAAATATTTAATGCTTTTTTTTATTTTTGCCGTTATGTTCCTCTGTTCCACGTTACAGATCAACAATTTTCGAATGAAACCTGAATAAAATATTGACAGTTTAAATGTTGCCATAAATATTCTTATTTTTAGGTAATATACAGGAGGATAATGTAGAGAAATGTAAAGAAAAATGTTCAGTAGGATACGTGGCTCTTAATAAATCCTCATTCAGTTTCTAGACTACTGGGTAATGTAGAGGAATGTTGAGTAAAAATCTTCCATTGGGTATGCAGCCCTTTATATAACCTCACTCAGTGTCTAGACAGTTCACTACTTCTGGTCTCTCAGGGACCCTAGTAAGACGCGATTGCATTAGCAAACAAAGCAATCAAAATTAGGTAACGCCTGATAGGTATGCAACAAACCTAATGTTCATGTAATGCAGGTATGGTCTTAACTGACTAAGTCCACTGGGAAAACTAGTGAAGTCTAGGCTTACTTATGGTAGCTACGGTAGTTTTACGATTGTGGCCGTGTTATATAGTGAAACGACAACACTGGACCTTGGTCGCGTGCCGATTTTCTCACAGAATGTCTGCTGTAACATTATCTGTGAACTGTGTTGAACAGACAGATTATGTCTTACACCAATGTAGCTTCCTACCATTGGCGATAGTCCACATACTAATATACAAATATGGGTGTTGAAACAAAAGTACATCCTCCCAAAATTCTTCTCTCCCTGTCACAGTCAGTCATATACTGCCAGTTAGTAGGCATAAAGGGTATCTAATGGCTCGATGAAGAGCAATTTTAGAACTAGTGAAGGACTGATCATAAATAGTTTGCATATAGGAAACGCAGGTGCAGAAGAAGAAAAAAATGACAATTCGTTACGATGTTCTTACATGGTTCCTGTCGGCAGAATCTGTGGTTATTTTTGTTCCGCAAAGGTCAGGAGAAACAAGAACGTACTAGACAATACTGTACCTGCAGCCGAACCTAGCCGTCGCTGCAGTCGGCTTGTTGTCTGTCTGAGTATCGGTAGTGAAATAATTTATTCGGAAGTTAAAACCGGCTGGCTGCGAGGTCACGCCGCCAACTCTGGACTGACCGACGTGTACGGCAGTTTCCACTTTACTGCTCTCCGATCCAACCGCTACTCCGCTTTCGTCTTTACTTCTAAGTTCCGCGACAGCTACTGTAATCGGATCAGACTGCAATAGTTGACCTAGACCCTCTATCACATGTTAACGTGTATGTTGTACTGCTTGCTGTCTGATCGTTTTAAAGTTTATCTTTACATATTCGTCTCTTCTCTGGTTAAGGTACTATGGCGTATTGGGTACAATTAGAAAGTTTCGTATGATGTAAGTGCCACTGAGACAGACGGGAACTAAGCAGTAAATAAGCAGCAACTACGCAGGAAGGTAAAACCGGCTCATGGACTTCGGAAAAAAGTGTTACTTGGCTAAAAAATCATTAAATGCATTTTTTGTTACAAATGTAATGTAAAAGCGATGTTTTATTGCATAAATTGACCCTGTGCGAATAGGACTCGGCTCTGAGGATTCTGTACGAACTTAATATTGTTTACAGACAGTTCATCTATCACGGGAATCGAGAATCCGGACGATTTTTGGCTGTTATCGACATAGATACAGGGAAGACATCGGTCCTGGGAATTTCAAGACATCAGACACTGTTTTAATTTTAAGCTTGTAATCGGATAACAAATGACAAAAGAAATATCCTTCGTTTGATATAATTGAAAATTAACAATTTTTTGTTTTTCTTCCTTTATTTTTACTGTGAATCCTTGCTTGTTGCCAAATTTCATGACTCTAGATCAACGAGAAGTACACTATAGGACTGAATGTGCAATTTTGCGCATATCAAAATATGTTACATAAATGGCCGTATCATTTTATTGCTTTGACTTAGAAGCCTAACGTTTTTACAACACCAAGGAACCATAGACCTTATTATTTGACATAAATGTCAGCTCGATACGTCTACTCGTTCCTGAGAAAAATCGTTAACAGTCGGATTGGTACACAGACAGACGAACGGACAACAAAGTGATGCCATGAGTTCCGTTTTTATCGACTGAGGTATGGAACCTTATTAAAATAATCAAACATTAAATCAATGCTTGTCTAAATTATGAAAAAACATCCATTGCCATTAAAAAAGGAGAAAGATTTATTTATTTATTTACATATCATTTTCTCACATGCTATCATACGCTGGGGTAGCTCTCTTCATTGATAAAAGATTGTCTTAGCCCACAAGGAGACTACCAAAATGATGATTTAGCACCTGCTCATGAGTTTCATATAGTCATTTTTCGGAATCCTGCCATCCCTTAATTTACAGAAGGAATCAGTACAAAATCAAAGTAGAACACATTGTTAAATTAGTTAGGGATTTCAGAAGTGGCTTAAAAAATAAAGCTTATTGCACGATGCGCTGATTTCCCGAATAGAAAAGTTCACATTTTTACAAGGACACAGTGTTCACGAGAAGCCATAACGCTGTATGAGCGTTACCATTAACGTGTAAGGTAACAGGGGATAATATGGAACTCTTTCAAGTAATTTAAATTTTAAAGCACAGCAGTAGAGATAATATGCCGGGCAAAATAGACCGGAAAATACTTGTTGTGTGTTTTGATGGGCGTTGTAGTTCTGTTGCATAGTGTTTTGGTATTCTTTTAATTGCAACGAATTATATGAGTGTGGTGATAATTTGTAAAATTATATAATGTATTTAGATTTAAGTATTTATATATTATAAAATATTGTAAACGAATTGTGGCCATGTTTAGCGATTATTTTGACTACTGTGGTGTCATGTGACCCGCCTCAGGACTGTGAATATGAGCCGGAAAATCGCGGTCTTTTGTCGTTGGCCGTTGTGGTGACGAGTTGGAAGCGGCAAAGTGCCGCGAGTGCAAGCATGGACGCCAGGGTATGCGAAGGAACAAAGTGAAAGTGTGTGGGTGTGAGACAAACAGTGTACGAATTGCACCGATTATTATTTGTGAACTTAAAAATGCATGGCCACAGCGTTAAAGTGTTTCTTTTGAATAAATAAGTTTCAATCTGAATGTGTATAGTTCAATTCACTGCTCTTCAAAAGCCAGCCAATATCAGACTCAATAATAGGGGCGATAATGCAACCGTTTACTACCAACCCCCTTTACAGATGAGCCACGTGAAGAATAGGTAGTAAACGAGCCCGAGTTCAGTTGCAAACGCAGTGTCTGCAGCCACCGGTAAAAAAAAAAATCCCGTTTTTCCTCGTGAAGTAAAACATGAGCGTCCACGAAGTGTAACGTTGCGTCTCAAATTAGGTATCAGAATTGATTTTGATAGATAAGTGACTCAGTGCTGATATATGTGAATTTTCTAACACGACGCCGCTGTAGACATGAAGTGAAACGTAGTAGCGCTGTAATGGTTGTCTAGTTCATAGCAAAGGACGTAACTGAGGCGTACAGTACTTGCTGGATGCTGGTGGAAGCATGGCGACAATCAGTATTTATATCTGTAGTGAAAAGGGATTAATCTGTGGCCAACAGGCAGTTAAAATGGAAGCTGCCATTGGGTATCAACTGAAAGGCAGCAAATACTGTCACAAAGCGAGTACTCCTCTTCCACCGGCGCCAACCTTGTGTGAATGCTCTGAAAAGCTAATGATTTGCGTATCACAGCATCTTCTTCCTGTCGATTAAACTCCGCGTCTGTAGCACGTCATCTTCGTGGTGTAGCACTTTTAATGGCCAGTAGTGTACTTAATTTGTGTAGTTGGGCTGTTGTTGACATGACTTCCCCTTCTCCTTTACTCCCTCCCCTCTGCAGCAAATCTTACACAGTTTGACGTAGAGGTCACACAGTGACTTTTTAATTTGGGTGCACTTAGGCATCCAGTAAGCGGATCCCGCCTACAACACATTCGAAGGCTTCCCGGTCAGGTCTTCTTCTGCTGCAGGAGGAAATAGTCTATCGACGTGACCGGCGGCGTGGCGCGTGCAGAAGTTCGGCGACCGCCGGCGCTGCTACCTGCCAGGTCGATAGGGGGGAGACAGGACACAGGGCACAGGGCACCGCAGGTGGGGCCGTGACTGCGACTGCGACTGCGACTGCTCCCCGTGTGGCGCGGCCGCAATTAAAAGACGGCGCTCAGCGCGGCGCTGTTGCGCTGACCCGGGAGACGGGAGCCCGGCTGGGGCGCCGGCGCCGGCGCCGGCGCGGGCTCGTTACGGACGAGTGGCCCTCGCCCCTCCAGGGGTCGCCAGCTCGAGGGCCGGCAGCAGGCGTTCACGCCGTAATGCCGCCGCCTCCGCGGGCCACGGGCCACATTGATTTCCTGTCTGTCCGCCTTTTGTTCACTTATAGCGTGGAACGCAGTGCAAAGCGAAGGGTATCGAATTATAGTACGCGCACTAATTCGGATCGAGCCACCTCAAAATACAATCTAAACAAGAAGAAAACGACGTACCACAAAGGAATTATCCGAATGGGACAGAAATTGGTGAATGTTATGTGTACGTACAGATAGACAAATTATTACACCACTGGCCATGAAAACTGCTACACCACGAAGATGACGCGCTACAGACGCGAAATTTAACGGCAGGAATAAGATACGGTGATATGCAAATGATTAGCTTTTCAGAGCATTCACACAAGGTTGGCGGTGGTGGCGACCGACACCTACAACGTGCTGACATGAGGTCAGTTTCCAACCGATTTCTCATACACAAACAGCAGTTGACCCGCGTTGCCTGCTGAAACGTTGTTGTGATGCCTCGTGTAAGGAGGAGAAATGCGTACCATCACGTTTCCGACTTTGATAAAGGTCAGACGGTACCCCATCGCGATTGCGGTTTATCGTATCGCGACATTGCTGCTCGCGTTGCTCGAGATCCAATGACTGTTAACAGAATATGGAATCGTCGGGTTCAGGAGGGTAATACGGAACCCCGTGCTAGATCCCAACGGCCTCGTATCATTAGCAGTCGAGATGACAGAAATCTTATCCGCATCACTGTATCGGATCGTGCAGCCACGTCTCGATCCCTGAGTCAACAGATGGAGACGTTTGCAAGACAACAACCATCTGCACGAACAGTTCGACGACGTCTGCAGCAGCATGGACTATCATCTCGGAAACCATGGCTGCGGTTACCCTTGACGCTGCATCACAGACAGAAGCGCCTGTGATGGTGTACTGAACGACGAACCTGGGTGCACGAATGGCAAAATGTCATTTTTTCGGATGCATCCAAGATCTGTTTACAGCATCATGATGGTCGCATCCGTGTATGGCGACATCACGGTGAACGCAGATTGGAAGCGTGTATTCGTCATCGCCTTACTGGCGTATCACCCGGCGTGATGGTATGGGGTGCCATTGGTTACACGCGTCGGTCACCTCTTGTTCGCACTGACGGCTCTTTGAACAGTGGACGTTACATTTCAGATGTGTTACGACCCGTGGCTCTACCGTTCATTCGATCCTTGCGAAACCCTGCATTTCAGCAGGACAACGCACGACCGCATGTTGCAGGTCTTCTACGGGCCTTTCTGGATACAGAAAATGTTCGATTGCTGGCCTGGCCAGTACATTCTCTAGATCTCTCACCAACTGAAAAGGTCTGGTCAATGGTGGCCGAGCAACTGGCTCGTCACAGTACGCCAGTCACTAACCCTGATGAAGTGTGGTGTCGTGTTGAAGCTGCATGGGCAGCTGTACCTACACACGCCATCCAAGCTCTGTTTGACTCAATGCCCAGTCGTAACAAGGCCGTTATTATGGCAGAGGTGGTTCTTGTGGGTACTGATTTCTGAAGATCTATGCACTCGAATTGCGTGAAAATGTAATCATATGTCAGTTCTAAAAAATGGTTCAAATGGCTCTGAGAACTATGGGACTTAACTTCTAAGGTCATCAGTCCCCTAGAACTGAACACTACTTAAATCTAACTAACCTTATGACATCACACACATCCATACCCGAGGCAGGATTCGAACCTGCGAACGTAGCGGTGGCTCAGTTCCAGACTTTAGCGCCTAGAACCGCTCGGCCACCTCGGCCGGCCATTTTTAGTTCTAGTATAATATATTTGTCCAATGAAAACCCGTTTATCATCTGCATTTCTTCTTGGTGTAGCAATTGTAATAGCCAGTAGTGTATAATTACATATAAACTGGATGATTTTTTCAAGAGAAAGAGCTTCACAAACTGAGCAAGCAAATAACGTATTTTTGTCCACCTCTGGCCCTCTTACAAGCAGTTATTCGCCTTGGCATCGATTGATAGAATTGCGGGATGTCCTGCTGAGAAATACCGTGCCACTTCTGTCCAATAGGCGCTGTAGATCAATAAAATCCCGAGATGGTTGGAGGTCTCTGCTCGTAATGCTCCGAACTTTCTCAACTGGGGAGAGATCTGGGGTGCTTCCTGGCTAAGATAGGGTTCGGCAAGCACGAAGACTAGAAGTGTGCGGACGGGCATTATCTTGTTGAAATGTAAGCCCAGGACGGCTGACCGTGAAGGGCAATAAAACTGATCGTAGAAGGGCGTCTCTAGCCACATCTCGCTGATCATCCGGGCTCTGTTCGAAGAAGAACTCTTCATTGAAGACAGTTCTACTCCAGTCAGTGAGATTCCAGGCCGGAGACGTGCCTGGAGGCGCCTCAGACAGCGGCAGCATGCCAACGACGCCCAGGAGTGATGTTCTGGGGTGCCATTTCTTTTCATATCAGGGCCCCTTTGGTTTTCATCCGCAGCACCATTACAGGTCAGCGGTACACCAACGATATTCTACTCTCCATTTTCTTGCCCTTCATGCCACATGACCCTGGGCTCAGATTCCAGCAAGATAATACGTACTCCAACACGGCAAGAGTTTCGGCTGCTTGTCTTCGTGCTTGCCAAACCCTACCTTGCCCGCCAAGGTCGCCTGGTGCCTACACAGTTAACGTTTGGAGCACTGTGGACAGGACCCTCCCACCAGCTAGGGTCGTTTACCATTCAATGCGCCAATTGTATAAAATTTGGCGCGATACCCCTCAGGAGGACACCCAGCCAGATTATCGCTTCCATAACGGCCAGAGATGAACCAAAGCGTTATTGACATATTCAGTTGGTTAACCTCATTCGCCGCTCGTTGCGGCCGAGCGGTCCTAGGCGCTTCAGTCCGGAACCGCGCTGCTGCTACGGTCGCAGGTTTGAATCCCGCCTCGGGCTTGGATGTGTGTGATGTCCTTACATTTGTTAGGTTTACGTAGTTCTAAGTCTAGGGGACTGGTGACCTCAGATGTTAAGTCCCCTAGTGCTTAGAGGCATTTGACTATTTTTTAACCTCTTTCTTTTGAGTAAATTAACTAATTTTCCTGAAATTGTAGCATTTGTTTGTCTGTACCTGTGCGACACATATCGCGATTTCTGTCCTCATCATCTGTCTTAAACAGTATTAATAGCCATTCATTCGTAGCTCAAGGTAACCTGGAGGACACGTTCCAGCAGTTGACCAGCGCTCTTCTGCTGTATTTCTTCATATTACGCTGGTTTCAACACCAGGAAGGATACACTAGTTAACAAATTTAATCTTTTTTTCTGCATGTGGTTTTTAAATGTGCGGATTTACCTAATTTTGGGGTGCTGAATAGACTGGTAAAATCCATTTTTCTCTAAGACGTCACATTTCCTAGATACGCAGCATAAAAAATGGTAATATCGAAAATTGACACAATTAAGTCAAACAATAATATACATTCAGAACCTTTGAAATCAATACTATTTTTTAGGTATATATGGCCATGATGCCAATAAAAGATCCAAATTAGTTCAGAGGATACTTTCACCTTTAATCGTCTTTGGTTTTTGGAAAATGCGACGACAGAGCTCTTCTTTTGTTTTCCATTTCATCACTGTCCCTAACAAGACCCCAGCAATAGTCACCCATCACCGAAGGTTCCCAATGGCCTTGGTAACGGTGTTTCATGGTAACAATGTCTTCGTGAAAGCGTTCACCATGCTCATCGCTTACGGATCCCAAATTTTCCTGGAAGAAATTAAGGAGAGAATGTAAAAAGTGAATTTTAAGCAACATTCTACACTCCATGTTCTTATAGTTGTCCAACAGATTATTCACAATGGTAATGTAGTTTTTGACTTTTCTGTTACCCAAAAAGCCCTTCACAATTGCTTTAAAAGAAGACCAAGCAACTAACTGGATACCTGTGAGTTCGGTATCAGAAGTTGGATCTTTCAGAATTTTCTTATTTGTTGTCCAACAAATGTACCCTCTTTCAGCTTTGCCTCACTTAATTTGGGAAACTTTTCACCTTCTTTATCCAGAGCTTTTACAAAGTTCTTGATATGAAGGGTAGGCAAAATGATTTTATCTGGCTCAACCAATGGGGTATTGTTCACATTTACATTTCCAGGAACATATGACTCCCTTATAGACCATTCCTTGAGTATATAGTGCTTCTTCATGTCATGGCTGTCCGAAAGGCACAAAAAGCAGCAATGTTATGTGAATCCAGCCCGTAAATCTGTAAGGAGTGAAACAACTTTTAAATTACAGCAAAGCTGCCATTCATGATGCTTATATTTGATTGCCTCTGGCAGCAAAGCCATGCTTTGATAAGGTTCTTCCATGTCTACCGCCTAAGCGATAGGTACCGATGGAAATGAACTGCCATTATTCAGTAGTTCTGCTTTCAAGTTGGTTTTACTGGAGTCAATAAATAGTCGCCAGTCCTGTGGATTATGTTGTACGTCATCATCTCTACATACACACACTGAATTCTGCATATCGAAATATTAAGCGAACGAAGCACCTCTTGATCTGAAACAGGAAGTTTTTGTCCCTGGAGCTAGAAGGTTCCGTTGTTGTAGTCTCGACCCCAAGTTCAACTTTCTCTGTTTCAAAAGTTTTAGGTCGTGAACCAAATCGTTTAATTCTCTTTGATTAAAGAGCTGGGCGAAGTATCAAGAAACTGAGGGGAATACTCTTCTATATGTTCAACACTTTCTGATTCACTTGACATAATGTCTGGTTACGTGGCTTTCAAGTTACATACAGGAACAGGCAACCCCTTATCATGGGGCACTGGCAAATGCACTGAAGATTCATTTGGATACTTTATTTTATATCTAGTTTTGCTTGAATGTCCCGAAATATTTGTAAGACAGAAGTTGCAATCTGAATAATGGTCTTCAGGCTCGCACCACACCATCGGAACAGCGAATGGCGTGGCTCGGCGTTTTTCCTTTCAACCACTCGGTTAAAGTTGTAGTACAGGTTATGCAGGCAATATGAGGTGCAAAATTTTTATCTTGATCACCAACAGGACAATCAAAATACAATTTTATGCGTTCTTAACCAAATCAGTGATTGTTTTTTTGGGGGGGGGCTTTTGGAGTGAATTTCCCACACGGATAACAAAAGTTATAGGCGTGGTTTACACAGCAACGAGATTTGCCAGTTGCCATTTTTCTTAGTGCAAAATTTCTGTGTTTAGAACTTACACTATCAATCACAGGGAACCACTGGATTGCCACACCAACCATTTACTGACGATTTCTAGATCTTCTAGCTCTCCTCTGCAAATCAGAGACAAACAATTAAACATCAAAATAGAAAACAGCATATAAAAGCGAAATATTGAATATGAAAAATAAAAAATCTTTAAAAACTCAATAATGGTACGCGCTAGAACATTTTGAAAGATATATTCGAATTCTACACACCAAAATACATACTAGTTGATGTATCACGTCCCAGATGCAAAATGACTGTTGACTAGTGAAATCAAAAAAGAAATTTTACTATCTGCAGGCGAGCAGTATTGTAGGAGGAATACGCAACTTACTTTGTAGAGGAGATGAAAGTACACATTGTGCCAAATACACCCGTGAGAAAAAAAGTGAAGCATCCAGAAAACATGGTCGGATGTCAATGTAGCTTCCGACATATGCACACCATCACTGCTATTTATGTGATTAAAATTGCAATAGCTTGTTACAGCGAGAAAGGCCATCAGACTACATTAGTAAATTTTATGTTTAGTTCAAAATGTTCAAATGTGTGTGAAATCTTATGAGACTTAACTGCTAAGGTCATCAGTCCCTAAGCTTACACACGACTTAACCTAAATTACCCTAAGGACAAACACAGACACCCATGCCCGAGGGAGGACTCGAAACTCCGCCGGGACCAGCCGCACAGTTTTTGTTTTAGTGTTGATACCAGTCCTGGTAAGGTAAATAACGAGTGTTAACTGCGTCACATGTTCATCGACCACTGTGGAGCCCAAGGAGATGACTCGCATTTATGTGCAACATTTCTAGCAGCACCACACATAGTTGGAAAGGGACCTCATTGCGGGTCTCGATTTGGCCGGCTGATCGAATGGGGCAGTATCCAGATTTAATGGGTATTCGGGTGTGACAGAGGCCCAACGCTGGAGTGCCTGAGAACGTGACGGCAGGCATAGTCGTCTTCAACGTTCCGTTAGACCACGTTTGACCACCACATGGGAGGACGCCGTATTTCAACTCGCACCACTGGTCGGAAAAACGGCGGCAGCCGGATTAGGGGTTTATCGCCCATGCGTGGGTTGCCGTTAACTTTACAACGCAAGGCATTAGAAATATTTTACATAGACAGACATTTTTATGGATTCATTAACATCTAAGGTGGAAAAAAACGTTCTCTGGCATTATCAAGGGGCAAAGTTTCCCTGACTGCCAGACTTTTCGTTAAGTTCTCGGACTTCCTTGCAACTCCTGCGGAAAAGAGATGAATGAACGTGTATACAAAGGAAACCCTATTTCCTTCTGCGAATTTATAGTGCACTGATTTCCACTTTTGAGTTTTGTAGAAATTAGTGCGGATAATGTAGCAGCCTAAATTTGTGGATGAATAGAGCTCCTCCTTACTGTGACTTTTTTCAGAAAGAATAGAAGTTCCACTATCCGCGAAAATTCACTGCCCTAAATTACTTCACACTGCAGCAAATTATACATTGGTTACCGATCCAAAGCTGTTCCCTGGAAGTGTAATTCCCATGAAGCTGCTTCTCTATGAAAATACACAAGAATATGGGAAGAGGACCACGTTTTTCTGAACGTGCCATTAAAGGTCAATCCGGAGGTCCTTCTACGTTACAAACTTGGACTCACCTGATCCTGTTGACATCCCTTACTGTCCCTAAAATCATGTGCAGCAACACAGTAATTTTGCAAAAATCTTCGCTATCGTGCTAAAACTAGGAATTGAAAAAGTGGTGCTGATGAGAATTTCAGTTGTTTCCAGTTCTTGAACTAAAGAAATTGCCTTTCGTAATGTAGTGAATTGTCCTTCTTAATCTATAACTTTTTTCCAAACCGTTTACGGTTCTTGTTCTCCGAAAGCTATAATCACCACATTTTTAAAGAAAGATAGATATTTCAAGGGTTAAGCATAAATACGCTAACCATATCATGAATACATTACTATCACCTTTTGTTTCTCTTCAGTCTATGATCTCTTGGTAACCCATTAAACTCACTTACTCACAGGGTGTAATGTAATGCAGAGTTTCCTATGTGGTACGTTAATATGTAAACACATCAGTGTGTTGATTAATTCTTCTCTGTGTTGAGCAGTCTTCCCAAGAACACGTCACAAACGTTACGACGTGATGTTTTCTGCATGTCCGTAACTCCACTACTAAGTGCACTACGCCTGTCAGTATACACTACCCGTTTTGCGTTCACGTGTTTACATTTCAAGACCTGACCTACTGCCCAGGGGAAAATAAACTCCCTTACGCAAATTGATGGAGGATGGGACTGTTGATATCATTTGCATCATGACTTCGTGCGGCATCAGCGGCGACGAGTGAAAACGTGTGCCGGACGGACAGTCGACCTCGCTTACTAGGCAACTGCGTTAGCCGCCGCGCCATCCGGACACCGTGTTGGTCGGAACTGTGCGGACTATCCGGGCACGCCTCTCAGCCAACCTACTTTCCCACCTGGCGCCGCCTATCCGCAGTCTCTGTACATGTCCTCCATGCTCGCTACTTATAGATACACGCAAGAGATCGGACGTAATAGAGCATCCGCACTGAACGTGTTGGATCCATTGCTCACCGAGGTGAATCAATTATATGAACGCGTGGTGTCTGTTCTTTCCGACATGTTAAAAAGAACAGACACTAAGCATTCATGAAAATTAATTTCTCGTATCACATGTACTTGGAGGTGCTAACTGATCTAAAAACATTCTAATCCTAATAGCTATAATTATTAGTCTACAAATGACACTCATACTGATATATTATTGTTAAGTACACCGTCCTCAGTCACTAAAAGAAATACCTCCACTTTTACCCATTACACCGTGTATACTCCAGTGTTTCTGAAACATAGATAATTTGTGTCTTAAAATTTTGAAAATGGTTATCTACAAAGAGATTCTGTGAAGTCTGGAATGTAGGAGACGAGGTACTGGCAAAATTGAAGCTGTGAGGACGGGTCGTGAGTCGTGCTTGGGTAGCTCAGTTGGTAGACTTCTTGCCCACGAAAGTCAAAGGTCCCGAGTTCGAGTCTCGGTCCGCCACACAGTTTTAATCTGCCAGGAAGTTTCATATCAGCCCACTCTCCACTGTAGAGTGAAAATCTCATTATGGTTATCTACATACCGTTTGTTTGTATATAAATCTATAACCGGAGTGACCGAGCAGTTCTAGGTGCTTCAGTCCCGAACTGCGCTGCTGCTACGGTCGCAGGTTCTAATCCTGCCTCGGGCATGGATGTGTGTAATGTCCTTAGGTCAGTTAGGTTAAGTAGTTCTAAGTCTAGGGGACTGATGTCCTTAGATGTTAAGTCCCATAGTGCTCAGAGCCATTTGAACCATTTGGAGTGTTTCCGGCGTGAGTAAGAATCTCGACGTTGATGCATTTGATTAGTTTGCAGTGAGTTTATAGCTTCATACAATTCAGGACGTATATTAGTCACTACACGTTCGACAATGACATCGGTTTCGTCTGTTGGGATCCACAATACTACCCGGCGCCCCGTCAGTTCTTTCTGAATTCTGACTGTTTGCTTCCACCTTAACATAGTGAGAGTCGAATTTCAGGCGGCCGAACTAAAAATTGTTATACAGTACAACATCCATTTCAGCAGAAAACTTGAGCAGCAAGTTAGTTCTCCTGGCTGTACATTTGCATTGTTACAGACTAGCTACAGCGTCGTTTTAAAACGCTCCTTTGACTCTTAATCTTGTAAGTAGGCTGTTTAGGTTTTTATATTGGTAACGCCACGTAGCACTTTGTATGAAAATCACTGGCTTTGCTGTGTGCAGTCAGTGGCTGGGTGGCATTGTTGGAACATTCGCTACTGTAGTGTTGGGCGTTAACACCGCGTAGCGTTGCGCAGTTGGAGGTGAGCCGCCAGCAGTGCTGGATGTGGGGAGAGAAATGGCGGATTTTTCAGAGCGGATGATCTGGAAGTGTGTCCATCAGATACAGTAAATTTGTAAGACTGGATGTCATGAACTGCTATATATATTATGACTTTTTAACACTATTAAGGTAAATACATTGTTTGTTCTCTATCAAAATCTTTCATTTGCTAACTATGCCTATCAGTAGTTAGTGCCTTCTTTTATTTAGCTGGCAGTAGTGGTGCTCACTGTATTGAAGTAGTTCGAGTAACGAAGATTTTGTGAGGTATGTGATTTGTGACAGGTATGGGTTAATGTTAGTCAGGGCCATTCTTTTGTAGGGTTTATTGAAAGTCAGATTGCGTTGCGCTAAAAATATTGTTTGTCAGTTTAGTGTTGATCAGAATAGGTAAAGAGCGAAATGTCGGAGTACGTTCAGTTCTGCTTGGCTGATTGAAAATCAAATAATTTAAGAGGTTTATCAGTACAGTAATTCGAATTTTTCTAAGGGGACGTTTCAATCTGAGATACGGTAGCGGCGCGAGGCGACACTCGTGAGACGAATTAAGCGGTGTATTGCACCACTGATCAGTCAGGAACCGTTTAGTGGAGGACTCGAATCAGTTATCGGCTCTCATACTCTTCTGTACAGTCGTAATAAGGCGGTACGTTCGATTTGACAGACGAAATATGGTTAAAAAGCTCTCCACGCTATTCCAACATGTACAAGCCTTTGCTTCTTAGCTTAACTACTGTTGTCTGCATCCGTTTGATCCTGCAGACTGTATACAAGCCTTCGTCTCCCTCTACAATTCTTATCTTCCATGTTTATTTCCATTACCAAACTCAGGACTCTTATACGCGTTGTCTCATTCAAGTTGTAGTTTCATTTTCTTTTCCTTCCAATTCGATTCGTGACCTACCTCCTCATCAGTTACCCGATCTACCCATCAAATCTCCAGCATTCTCCCGTGGCATCATATGTCATAAGCTTATTTCTCTTCCTGTGTGAGCTGTTTATCGTCCAAGTTTCACTTTCGTATAAAGCTCACTCCAGATTAATACCTTGAGAAAAGACTTCCTAATACATAAATTTATATTTGGTGTTAACAAATTTCCATTTACTGCACTGTTGTTGTTTGTCGACTCGGGAACATCAGCCAGACCGCCACCGGCAATAAAGGGTGAATCTTTGAAACTCGTAGACACTCAGGCCGGCGAAACGTCAGAAAAATTATTAATCAAACGTCGGCCGAAGGTCCCCTGACGAGAGAAAACAGGCAATACGTCGATTTGTGACCACAAAATTCTCAAAAAATTGGTAAATTAATCATCTTCTACTATGCTTTTCTTCCTATTGCCTGTCTCTAGTCTGGTCATCATCGGTTGTTTTGCTGCAGAAATAACAAAATGCAAATACTACTTTTAGCGTCTCATTTTGCAGTCTAATTCCTTCAGCACTGCCTGATTTAATTGGACCTACATTACTTTAGCTTGTTTTACTTACGTTGATGGTCACTTTAAAACTTCTTTTCAAGATTTATCCAGTCTGTTCAACTGCTCTTCCAAATCTTTTACCGTCTCTGACAGGATTACAGTGTCATCAGCAAAACTAAAAGTGAACTTCAATTCCCTTAGCAAATTTGTCCTTGGTTTCCCTTACTGCTAACTAAGTGTACAGATTGAATAATATCTACGATAGGTTATAAGTAAGTCTCACTCTCTTCTCAACTGCAGCCTCCCTTTCGTGTCTTTCTACTCTTACAAGTGCAGTCTGGTTTCTATACAAGTTGTAGATAACCTTTCTCTCTCTGCATTTTATGCTAGCCACCTTGAAAACATCAAAAAGTTTATTCCAGCAAACATTCACAGAAGTTCCTTCTAAATCTACAAATGCTATGAACGTAGGTTTACCTTTCTTCTGTCTCTCTATTAAAATAAGTCATAGAGTCAGTATGGTACCTTGTATTCCTGTATTTCTCTGGAGCCGGAAGTGACCTTCCCCGAAGTCCACTACCACCCATCTTTCTATTTTTCTGACTATATATGCTTGAACTTCTATCGCATTGAAAAAGTATTTATCGTCAAGAAATTATATTTGTGAGTTCGCGTTTCGTGACAGCGCAGCGCCTTCTATGTCATCCTTCCTCAGGGCTGGGTTTACATATATGCTAGGGCCTATGGCCGCGCTGACGGGCTTCGATTGTTGCTTGCATTTTCGATAGACTTGACTCACGACAAACGAACTGCATACGCTTGGAAAACGTGGAAGGCAAACTATGACTTCCCATGGATGTGCCCTGTCGCCGCTTGTTGCCAGCTCTTGCGGGCAACCGATGTTACAGTTTATTAATACTTCGAAATTACTGTTCCCTCTCCTTTGCTTATCCAGCACAATAAAACAATGATTCTAATTTCAAGTGTGCAGCCGAGCAACAAATGACAAAAGAAAAAGACTCTCATGTGATATAATTACAAATTAACAATTTTCGAATTTTTTCCTTTGTTTCTGGAGTGAAACTTTGCTTCTTGCCACATTTCATGATTCTAGACCAACGGGAAGTACTCCGTAGATTTTGAGGATTGAGTTCGCGAGTATCAAAATATGTATTATAAATGGTGCTGACTTAGAAGCTAACGTTTATTATACCACCAAAGGACTATAAGTTGTAGTATGTGACATACATTTCGACTTGATACGTCTACCTTTTCCTGAGAAAAATGGTTTTGAACATTTGGACAGACAGACAGACAACAAAGTCAGCCTGGAAATGTTTCGCTGGTAAGAGTTTGACTACACAAATAACTTAAGATAGAGCTGAACTCGCATGAGCACTCTTTAACTTCGTTGATATGTTACCATACCCACTAGAATACGTAGATTTTAAGGATTTTATGATCGATCCTACAACTCTGGGAGACGTGAGGGTCATTTCCATTCCACTGAAGTTATTTTTCAAGACTGGTCTCAGCTACTCCATTGCACTGTTCACGGAACCTGATAACCCCAAGCTGTCAATCTAGTTCCTTTCCCCGCACCGATATTTTTTTACTTAGTATCACACCACAAAGATAACAGTAAGAAGAAAGGTAACTTTTAAATGCAGAATGCATTATATTTTTCAGTTTTAGGATAGCTTGCTTCAGTCTGTAAAAACGGAACCTTATAGGATCGCTTTGTTGTCCGTCTCTCTCTCTCTCTCTCTCTCTCTCTCTCTCTCTCTCTCTCTCTCTCTCTCTGTGTCTGTCTTTCTGTTCGACTGATAAAAATCCCTTTTTTTCAGTAACAATTTGAAATTTTTCTCACATACTAGGTCCATAGTTCGTTGGTGACGTAGAAAACTGAAGCTTCTAAGTCAGTGCTATCAAATGATGCCGTCCTTTATGTCATACATTTAGATACTCGAAAACTCACTCATCAAAACGTCTAGGGTGTCTCCCGTTGACCTAGTATCATGAAATTTGGCTAGAAGCAAGGTTCACTTTAAAAGCAAAGCAAAAAATCCGAAAATTGTAATTTTGTATCTGTATCAAAGGAAAAAAATATTTCTCATTTCTCATCAGTCTGTCTGTCTTTCTCTGGAATAGGTCGGTGTATCAAGTTCAGACTTATGTCACACACTAATGTTTATGGTACCTTGGCGGTGTGAATATTTCAAGCTTCTAAGTCAATGCAGTCAAAAGCGTCGGCCATTTATGTCACATATTTTTATAATCGCAAAGTCACTCATCAAAATCTGTAGAGGTCTTCCCGTTGACCCAGAATCATGAAATAGGGCTTGTTGCGGGTTTTCACAGTGCAAATAAAGTAAAAACCCGGAAAATAGCTTCTATTCTCTTTTTGCCTAACTATTTATCTTCCACGTTTCACTTCCATACCAGGCTACACTCCATACAAATACTTTCAGAAACGACTTCCTGACACTTAAATCTATACTCCATGTTAACAAATTTCTTTTCTTCAGTCTACATTTTATATCCTTTCTACTTCGACCATCATCAGTTATTTTGCTCCCCAAATAGCAAAACTCCTTTACTACTTTAAGTATCTTATTTCCTAATCTAATTCCCTCAGCATCACCCGACTTAATTCGACTACATTCCATTATCTTCGTTTTGATTTTGTTGATGTTCATCTTATATCCTCCTTTCAAGACACTCTCCATTCCGTTCAGCTGCTCTTACAGGTCCTTTGCTGTCTCCGACAGAATTACAATGTCATCGGCGAACCTCAAAGTTTTAGTTTCTTCTCCATAGATTTTAATTCCTGCTCCAAATTTTTCTTTTGTTTCCTTTACTGCTTGCGTGATTGCTGAGGTAGCCCAAGACTAACCTTATTTTATTGAATTTCGTAGTGCTTTAGAAACAAAGTTCAATATTAATTTCAGTTACTAAATTAACTTTCAATTTTCCCGTTTTATTAATTATTTTGCTAAATTAAGTCAGAGTGTAGCGAAATTTATTACTTCTGACAAACATTCAGTTTTCACGCAACACGTGTCAACCTTCAGTTGCCACGTTTTTAGTGCTAATTATATGTGCAATAACCTTTCTTTTTCAGTTATTATAGTAGTTGTCCATAGGACTGGCGACCGTAATTTTCCCCAAATCTCAAACATCAAATTAACGCCAATTAATTGTTAACGTAACGACCGCACATTTACTTTTTTTTATTAACTTTACCCCTTTTCAAAATTAATTTCCACCAGTTCCATTTGCATTTTTCCTTTCATTAAGATGTAACCCTTTCCTCCCACTTTACCGACAAATTAACTTCGGTGACAATTGCTTTTCCCAAATTTCCATTAGGTGCACGCGGTTTAATTTTTTACTGTCATTAAGATCGATAAGTGAGGGGGAGGTTACACGTTTATTGCTTGCAGTAAAGGAAACAAAAGAAAAATTTGGAGTAGGAATTAAAAATCCATGGAGAAGGAACTATACATAGACATAATTCAGTTTGTGTGGAACCCTTAGTACGTGAGTCCTACTCGCTCTTTGCCACATTCTTTTTTATTTTTTTTATTTTTTTATTTTATTTTATTTATTTATTTATTTATTGTCTTACGTTGTCTTGGTTTTGTAGGGCCACACAAAAATTGTGTGAAGAATGAAATCGTCGAAAGTCGAAAACAAACGTGTTGATGCGGGAGGAAGGCGACGCTGAAGAGTGTCTGGACCAGGGCGTCGGCCTGTGTAAATCCGGCCTCGTCCACCGAAGGCGTTGCTGACCTCGCTAAGCCCCGGTCTCGCGTCGACCCCGGGCGAAGGCGGCCGCGGGCATAACCCGCGAGCCAGCGCGCCTTATTCGTATGAGAGAGCGGGCGGACCGCCGCAATCTCCAGGAGTAGCTCTCGGCCCTCGGCCCTCGGGCCTTACGCCTGAGCAGAAAGCATTCGTGCGGTGGAGGTGCGGTGCCTGCGAGATTCGTGGCGCTCGCGCCCCGCCCGGGTTCAATACCGTCCCGCCTGACTGGAGAGATATGCCGCGCAAAGAATCTGAATCTCGGCCGCAGAACGCGGACCCCGGCCGTATTGCTGCTGCTGAATCCCATTCAGGGATCACATAAATCCACAGACGGCGCTGGCTGGGCTTACGTGGGAATATGGAGCGCGGTGGAGCGTATTTGTAGCTACACCCTCTAGGAATGCTAATGGCTGCAGTGTATTATCGCGTAAGGGCTGACGCGTGACTCACACAAAAAATTATTCACGACGAACGGAAAATAGAGAAAAGAAATGTTTAATCTTATGTCCTTTGCTGTTGTTTTCCTCACGGAAACTACTGAGCGCTAATTTCAGTCATGTTAAGTGTTGCGGCGTGGCCACTAACAAAGAAGCAGGTGAGAAACTTCCAGAAACAGACAAGGTTGAAAACAAATATGTTAGATGTTTTTAAGAGCGAAATCCTTCCATGTGCAACAGACTTGGCTGAAAACTGGCATATGAAACTCACTAAGAAACTCTGTCTGTGAGATCAGGTACGTACAGAGATGATAACAAACTCAAACACACGAGTTGGGAGTCGGGGAAGCTGGCAACCATTCCTTGTACAGGCAATCCAGAACAAAATGTGTCTGACACGTCGATGGAAATGGAAATTAGCGTTTGGCGTCATTCGCCGGGAGGCCTCTTGCGGGGCAGGTCCGGCCGCCTTGGTGCAGATATTATTATATTCGACGCCACATTAGGTGACCTGCGCGCCAGACGGGGATGAAATGATGATGAAGACAGCACAACACCCAGTCCCTGAGCGAAGAAAATCGCCGACCCAGCCGGGAATCGAACCCATGCCCTTAGGACGGCAATCCATCACGCTGACCACTCAGCCATCGGGGCGAGCTCTGACACGTAGATGAACAAGGCGGATGAGAGACACCTTTGTATAATGTCCTCGATGTCTTGTGTCCGTCTGGAATTCGCACGTTTTTCTGAACGCATCTTTTGACGATTCCAATGAATCGTTAGACAGTGATTTCTGATTTCTTGTTCGTTATTAAAATCGCACATTTACGGGGTTAATCCCTGGTAGCGTTATATAATCACATTAATTCGGGCCTAGGTTGTCTTTTGGCATTCGTCTAATTCCAGATTGTATGTACGCAGGTGAGACCGAGAGATCTCGTTCTTATAAGAACCGACACACACCGTTACTACTGATTTTGGTTTGATGACGAACCCGAACCATCTGTACGTCGTCGTTGTGCACTTCTAAAATAAACGTTTGTTAGTTCTAAAAATACATGTCTGACAATGAGAAGTAAAGCATCTACAAGACATGATCGAATATCGATATTTCGTACAGGTACACACCATCGACGCCTAAATAAATAATTAGAATGGAAATTCTCTGTGACAGGTAGAACGGCCGCAGGAGGGCATTAGTGTCGTTCGTGTTTAGCGTTGTCCCCGTGTCTAGAAGGGTACCTAAGGGGCGTGAACAGCGTCAGATGCTGCGAGACCTCTGTGAAGCCCACGGAGTTGTCCTGTGCTCGTGTGAGACAGCGTTATCAGGACCTGACAGTGTTTCAGATGGGCCTCATTGTAGGTGTCCATTTGGCCGGCTGATCGAATCGTTCAGTTTCCAGATTTGTGGGCCATTCGGATGTGACAGTGACCTAGGAATGTGAGAGTAGGCAAACTCGTCATGGTTCCGCTGGACCATGTATGAGAGGATCGCCTTGTTGCACACCAAGAACACCATAACCTCTTCACAAATGCTCCTACCATCCGAGGAGTAGGAGCAATGGACTCCCTGAAACGTACTGCGTCATTCAGTACTATTGGTTGGAGACTAGCAGTAGTCGGACTGTCTCATGCGTTGTCTTCTGCAGAAAGTGTGGACTACTGACGATCGGCGTCGCATTGTGATCAGCGAAGTCTAGTGGTTCTCTTCCACCCACGAAGATAGTAATCGGCGACTGGTCCCATTCTTCCAATGTTTTGGAGAGGTGCAGTGATGTCACTCGTGAGTTCAAATGGCTCTGAGCACTATGGGACTTAATATCTATGGTCATCAGTCCCCTATAACCTAGAACTACATAAACCTAACTAACCTAAGGACATCACACAACACCCAGTTCACTCGTGGGGAGCCATCCCGTATCATCTCCGGTGATGAATGGTAGTGACTGAGGGAACTTCGACAGCTCATCACAGATATCCTGCGTCGTCATTTATTACCCCTCATATGACAGTACAGTGGTTCCACTTTTCAGCAGAACAATGCTCGTCCACACGTGTTTCTATGACCTGTGCACGTGATGATGAGGTACTCCGCCGTCCAGAAACACCTCCAGATCTGTACCCGATAGAACATATTTGAGACCACTCCGTCCCAGTACCAGTATCATGGATATCAAGGACCAGTTAGACGGTTATGGGCCGGCTGGCCTCAGGAGAGGATACTCCAGGTTTACACGGAGGTGACAAAAGTCATGGGATAGCGACATGCACATATACACACGACAGTGGTATCGTGGGGAAAAATTATAAAACGGCAGTGCATCGGCGGAGCTGTCATTTATTCTCGGGTGATTCATGTGAATAGGTTCCCGACGTGGTTGTGGCCGCACGGCGAATATTACCAGACTGGCTGCTGGAGCTAGACACACGGGACATTCCATTGCGGAAATCGTTAGGGAACTCAATATTCCGAGATCCACAGTGTCAAAAGTGTGCCGAGAATGCCACATTTCAGCAGGCATTACCGTTCACCATTGATAACGCAGTGGCCGACGGCCTTCACTTAACGACCGAGAACAGCGGCTTTTGCATAGAGTTGTTGGTGCTAACAGAAAAGCAGTCCTGCGTGAAATAAGCGCAGTAGTCAATGTGGGACGTATAACAAACGTATCCGTTAGGACAGTGCGGCGAATTTGGCGTTAACCGACGCGAGTCCTTCCGCTAACAGCACGACGTCGCCTGAAGTGCCTCTCCTGGATATTTGTTGGACCCTGGACGACTGCAAAACTGTGGCATGGTCAAATGAGTCCTGATTTCAGTTGGTAGGAGCTGATGCTTGGGTCAGAGTGTGGTGCAGATGTCACGAACCTATGAATCCAGGTTGTCAACAAGGCAGTATGCAAGCTAGTGGTGTCTCCACAATGGTGTGGGCTATGTTTACATGGAATACATTGGGTCCCCGGCCAAACTGAGCCGATCATCGGCTGGAAATGGTTATTTTCGGATACTTGGAGACCATCTGCAGCCATTCATCGACTTAATGTTTCCAAACAATGATGGAATTTTTATCGATGTCAGTGCGCAATGTCTCCGGGGCACAGTTGTTCCCGTTTGATTTGAAGAACATTCTGGACAGTTTGGGTGCACTATTTGGTCACCCACATCGCTCGACATGAATCCCATCGAACATTTATGAGACATAATCTAGTGGCTAGTTCGTGCATAAAATCCTGCACCGGCAACACTTCGCAATTACTGGTGGCTATAGAGGCAGTAAAGTTCAGTATTTGTTCAGGGGACACCCAACGATTTGTTGAGCCCATGCCACGTCGAGAGCCGCACTACGCCTAGTAATAGGAGGCCCTACACTATGTTAGGCGGTATCCTATGACTTATGTCTCCTCAGTGTATGACACCCTTTCCAGTCGAATCAGTGCATGCATCCAGGAGAGAAAGATTGCAATATCGAACTGATAAGTAGGTTCATACTGCCATTTCTTTGCAAATTTGACACGATTTTGTAATCACTATAATAACACCAAATACCCTCTCAATTCGTGACGTTCAATTTCATTTCCTCCTCCCCTGCTTGGTACTACACGTTTTTTGTCGGGCAGAGACTTGCTTCAGTTGAGATCATGGATATGGCGATAATGTGTGGCGATGCTATTGCTGGCAGACGATAATGTCAATTACACCCACATTTTTCAATTTAAACGATAAAACAAAACGAACTTCCGTATAATCATATTTACAGTTAAATTGGTTACCGGAAAAAGCGTCTTTCCATCCCGCACCATGCATTCTACAGATTATGTATTAAAGTTTATTCTACGAGCGATACATTGATATTTATTTTTGCCTCTTCCCAATAAAAGTTTTGTTAAGAACGACAGCTGTTACCAGAATAACCAGTTCTTGGTGTATCAGTATTAGTTATGTCTGATTTACAGTTATCTGGAAGATACTTTGTAGATACAAATTACTATTTAAAGTACAACCCGTGAGAGTTAATACATTACGCCACCAGAACATTTGCTTCTCTAGTAGCAAGGCATTAAAGATATTTCCGGACGTTTTCATTCTGAACTTTCTGTGACCACATGTCGCAGCATGTAAAACTTAAAATTTCATGAAATATGTTTTTCTAAACTTGTCCTGTTAAATACAGAGAATTATCTACATGTAAGTTTAGATTTAAAATACAAGACATTTTCTCACAAAAACAATACTTTGTAACGTAGCGGTTTACGTCGGCAGGGAACTGACCTAGGCACATTTGTAAACAATGGGTCATACGTTCCATGTCATTTCTCTACAAAGAAGAGCAGACAGAATCATCTGCTTATGGCAGGAAGTCGTCATTGTAACGGAATAGAAAGAGGGCTCTGCAGTAAGTTTTTCAAGTAATCAATTCTACAGGATGAGAAGATATCAACATCAACGTAACTATCAGGCAGCGTAGGGTGTGTGGCCGTGGATACGGTCTGCTCGAGAATCATCGCTCCCATCTGGTTTCCCCCGTTTCTATTCCGTTCGTGGAAGCTGCAGTTAACAATGTCAGTGCACCCCTGAGCAAACCGAACCATTTTAATCTCGTGGCCGTTACGGGAGGTAATAAATGGAGTAAATAATATGTTTCTAGAGTAATATTAGGAAGTAGGTTCTCGAGATACTGTGATTTCGTCCATCCACGATGCACAGCGCCTTTCTTGTAGCATCTCCCAGTGGAGTTACGAAGCATGTGCCACGTTCTCTGTAAGGTTAAATGCATGAAGAAGTGTAGAGCTCTTCCTTGAATTTTCGTCGTCTGCTCTGTTAGCTATTTTAATAACGGTCTCTGACTGGCACACAGTACTCAAGAATTAGTCGAACTAATGACTCTTTCATGACGATTTTCATTTTCTCAAGACTGCTCCAATTAACGTCACTATTTTTCTGATTAGAGTAACATATTTCATATAACTGTGGCAAGACATTATCTCAAAGGAGGTAAAGGTGGGCTTAAGGTCTTCAAATACGGAGCAGTGGCTAGAGTGTTACAGTACGTAAAAATCAGCTAATTGTAGTTTGTTAACTACATCAGTTCACGAAACAGAAACATAATGCCACTACTCAGGGATAAATATTTTACTAACAAGTACCAGGGCCGCTGAATAAGTAGTTCCACACTTTTTATTACGGAAGTAGATTAGTTTCATTCAGAATGCTAAAACACGACACTGTTTGAAAGTAATTACAACTGTCTAGATCGAAACGCACATTTATCGAAAGGTGACTGATTTCTATCACCACACGATCATCTTCAAACCTACAGCTACTGTCCATCAAAATAGCAGTAGGTCTGAAGATGATCATGTGATAATCGAAACCGGTTACCTTTCAATAAATGTGCCTTGCGATCTAGACTGCTATAATTATTTTCAAATATTGTATTTGGGTAGCAGATATCTCCAGTAATGTTTTCAAAAATAAATGTTTTCAAAAACACCATATTATTCCCCACCCTTCTGGCTACAAAACCCTATTTGTCGATTCAGTCTCTGTTCAATGCGACGGCCTTTCTTTACTGGGCAGACCTGAACATTTACTGTGGTGTTATTCGAGAGGAATACGGTTGAGCTTTTCATCCCATGCACGGCCTTCTTTCTGTTTAAGACAAGATAACAACACTATAGTGAGCACAAAAAAGATATACATTCGGCATCAGGAAGCCAAAGAGAAAGCCACCTCCAGTAAGATCTTACTCATGCGATTCCTGACTGGTTTTCAACATTTGTTGATTAGACTGAGCTTTATCTTGTGGTATAATATAGACTTACTCCTAAAAATAAGTCCATTGAAATACGAGGGGCATTCAACAAGTAATGCAACACTACTTTTCTCAAGGCAAACTGGTTTTATTCAGGATTCCAATTCGTCATGTTATTCCCACTGTTTGGGTTACAAAACTCTACTTCTCGACACAATCTCCGTTAATGCGACCGCCTTACGTGCCCTGTATGGAAGGACCTGTATACCACTCTACTGGTTGACGTTGGAGTCAAGGACCTGCTGCATCAGTAACCTCTCTTCATCCACGTACTGCTTCCTGCGGAGTACAGCCTCCATTGAGCCGAACAAATGGAAGTGCTCCGTTGTTCTTCGTGGTCTTCTGTTAGGCGCCGATGAACCCATCGAGCGTACACATTTGAGTACCCCAACTGGTCGACGAAAGTGTCAGCACTACCAACAGTGACGTCCAGTCGTGCAACGTGGAGTTTATGATCCGTCGATCACCTCGAATGTGAGTGTCCGCACGTTCCAACACTGCGTCAGTCACATCTCCGTGCGGCCGGTTGGCAGGCGGGAGATCAGAAAAGTTTGCGCGATCTTGTTACGAAAATGACAGATGCCTCTCCCTACGACTCACCATGCTTTCGTTCATTGCCAGGTCTCCGTAGACGTTCAGAAAGAGATTGTGAGTACTTACGGCGCTCTGGTTTTCCGCCAAAAGAAACTCAATGACAGATCTCTGCTTGGAATGCAGCTCCGTTACAGAAGCCATCTTGAACGCTACGCTTAGCGCCGCCGGAACTTATTGAAATTATAAGGGCTGAAGCGAGAATATTCCACGATGTCCCACAGCAAACTCCATATTTTTTTAACCAGAACTGGCTGAGACAAAAGTGTTACGTTACTTATGGGAGAATTTGGGAGAATACGGGAGCCACGACGATCGTCCGACAGGAACCTCATCGAGCGTTTTTGAGATCTATAAGTGGAAGCATTGCAAGTTCAGGACACTCTATTTTATTTACCAGGCAGTTTTGCGTATCTCTCTCAACAGAGCAACCCGATATTTTTGCAGATGTGACATAATTCTCTGACCGAAGCCGTTCATATGTGTCATGTCGTTTCGCTGAATTTCGCGAAGTTGACGGGGTCTTCTTAATAGACTATCTGCCCTATGGTTTTTATCCTGCCAGTTTCCTAACGTCCACCTAACAACCAGTGTTTTGTTCTGAGCCTGGAGATACGATAGTATTTTATTCTCGAAGCAGAATTAAATGACGCAGTTGGAAGACTATAATATTACATTCGACAATTCATAGCTTTATTCTAATCGTTATTTATTTCTATCATGTTACGTGGGTCCATGCGAACGAAATCTGTTTGGTCATGGAACCAGTCACGGCATACTTTGCAGAGTTTATAGAAAATTTATAATCACAGAATTCAAGAATTAACAGAACACGAAAAAACAGCGAGTATAAGAATAAAAAATAAATAATATAGTGAAGTTCTCAACTACAGCGTGGAACTTCTGTGCTGATTAGAGGGTGTGGCCCTCAAAGAAATCTTTCTGCTATGGTTTGAATAGCGCGCGATTATCACTCAATTTTTCCACCGAAACTAAACCTGCTGAATAGTGCACGCCTTTCTGCACAGTGCTTAGGGGTGGAGGTGAGGGGGAGGGGTGGGGGGGGGGGGGGACGTTCATGAAAAGAACTATCTAAAAGATGCACCAAATCGACAATTCTGAAGACACGGCAATTAAATTTTGTACCATGCTTTACATGAAATTAACACAGTTATTATCAAGTTCCTTACCTTGTATTTCTAACATTCTGCGTGGTGTCTGTTGTTCTATGTCGTGTCTCCCTTCCACTTTCGCGCAACAACGCTCTGAGCGTGTTTTTTAGGGAATTGACTAGTTTGAACCTGGGACCTGTTGCTGATAAGGAGACGCCAGATCACAGACGACATGTAGAGTTCAGAAGAGTTCAGTGAGACTAGCGATAATATAATCAAATACTTTGATTTCAGCGTCAGCTCCACTGCACTCCTTGTAAAAGAATCTTAATACTAACTAAATTTAGTGGAAGGGGTTCAAGGCTTTCCTAGCTTTAGTTAGCTGGTAAAATAACGTCAAAAAAGCAGATAAGTTTACCATTGGAAATTTTATTCTACTCACAAAACGTTGTTTATAAATTGCACTATTGATAAAAGGAAATAATTTAATACAGGATGATAAAAACCAACTGTGTTCAACAAAAATGTGAACGAATATTCCCTGAGTTGGTTTCCAAGTTCTACAATGGATCGAAGGATGACCTATGCCATACTACATCTATAATCTAGGTTTAAATTAAGTTTCACAAAAGAGAAAACTATCAAAATGGTCTACAGTGACCCTCAATTATCTTTAATTACTTATCTAACTTGTCATAAATTACAGTCGTTGATGTGGCTTCTCAATAATTATATAACAGAGAAATCAGTGCTTTTCAGATTTTAACTTACGTAGCAAATGTGAATACCATGAGATTTAATTGACGATCGACACTAGTATTACGTAAAAAGGGGATGTAACAGATGAGACTTCTGAAGTTCTGAGTGAAGCCTTATGCGCTCAAAAATGCGGCATCGCGTGCGTTCATTACCTTGTCTGTGTTCGTCAGGGGGCGGCGGCGGACAGCATTGCTCCGCTCACCTCGCCGTCTCCGAAGCAACTCTATCCTAACTTCTCCTTACTACAATTTACCGAAGTTGGTTTAAAAAAAACTGTCTGGCTGTGTTTTCATCTGACCAATCAGTGTCTCAGTGTTAACTTTAAGCTCCGCCTACAAAAATTCTGTCTATCCAATGAGAAACGTTATACTTTTCGTGGTGGGGCAATGTTTTTAAAGTTTTCAACGTAACAGAGACGCGAGAAGGTGTCACGCTAGGAAGTTTTTTGAAGATACAGATTAAGAGAATTTTAATCACTTTGAAATTATGATTCTGTAAGTATAATATAAAATTCATGCAAAATTCCAAACACTGTGTCCCATATCCCAGTTCAAACATAGAATTTCAGAATTTACTCTTCGAGAAAACATTTACTAGGTTTATAGAAATAAGTGTTCAAAATTTCATAGTTCTATCCTTCATAGGTACTGAGAAAAAGTTGCATAAGCTTTAAAAAACATAATTTTCAGAAAATGTAATTTAAAGTTCGACCTATCGTTACTTCTTATGCCGCCCCTCCAGAACACCCTAGATTTGTTCTCATGGTCGTCTTTCCCTTCAAGGCCTCTTTCTGTTTTATTGTTTTCTGCCTTTCTTCCCTTACCAGGTCTTCAACTGACTTTTCAACTGCAGAGAGGCGTTGCAAATTCATTTTTCTCAAGATATCTTCAGTGAAATTTCCTCTCTTAAAGACCATTTTCTCTAACATCTTCACTCTCTCTGCGTTCCCACCACTAAATACAAGAACTACATTGTAAGTTGCAATTCTGACAATAGCACATGAAAATGTGTGGAAACAAGAATTTCTCCTTCATAAACGAGTCAGCTGGTTTGTGACTGTTTCTGAGATACGGAGCAGAGTCACGGATAATCTATAAAAGCAAAGGTATATATCACAGACTTCTAGATGTGGCCCATGCAATTTTGCTTCAAAGTAATCCACGGAATCGTAGTTCAACGAGATAGTATTGGAGTGTTACTTCGAAAAACGAGTGTGGCAGGAAGATCGCGTCGTAAATTTATTTTTCGGACACTTTGAATGCTATTTCATCATTATTTGTAAACTTAATTTTCATTAATTCTACGATCAAATAATTAATTGAAAATTGACATCTGTTAGTTTCATGAACGTCCCCATTAAGGAAGTGTTATACAGGTGCATATATTTTCCCGTCTAGTGCTGACTGGACGAATGTTGCAGTTTCTTCTGAAAGAGACAATATTGTCAGCACGGAATGCCGTGACTGAGTTGCTGCTGGATGAATGTTTCAGTTTCTTTTGAAAGAGTCAATATTTTCAGCACGTAATGCCGTGACTGAGTATATGTGCATGGACGCCGGACTTGAATTCCGAGATACCTGAACAACGGCCTACACGAAGTGCTAGAAGTGACACTGCGGATCAGTATGACAGCCCCTTTATGTGCTCAGAATATTCTTAGTGAGTGCAAAGAGTTGCCCCAAAATATAACACTGTCAAAAACATTCGAGATAACAGAGTAAAGTTAAATGAAGTAAACAAACCTTCATATTTCAATGTCAGACACCGTGGAGATCGTTCTTATAGTGAAGTAAGCAGCATTCCTCACTCCTAACAATTTTAAATGGGGACTTCGGCTGTTTCACTATCTTCAGACCATAAAATTCCGTTTTTACAACACTTTCTTGCAGTTAAGCGTTAAACTGCTCTGTCAGAGCAATGTGATTATATTCCTGACTACAATAAAACTCACGACAGCTGCATAGAGAGCAATTTTTATGTCATTCATAATGTTTTGTGGCAGTTGTTTGATATACACGAAGAAAAGCAAGGGCCCAGCACAGCATGTGGTACACGCCACTTTACCTGACACCAATAAAATTCGAACCTCTTGCCCGTTTGTTAGCAGTTTAGGTCAACTTTCTGCTTCCTACTCTGCAGATATGAAGTGAAAAATTGTTGGTCCTTTTCCCTATTCGATAATGTTCTGTATTACGCAAATCCATTATAGGAATTCTGTGAGAAAAGTAACGAGACTGACAACACTACGACGCTGTATTGTTCCATTTGTGTAGACCTGTTTGTTCGTCCCTTCCAGATGCTCAGTCCGAGTTTCAGATCCGTACAGCCATCTCGTGATTTTTGATAGAGGTTTCAGCGAAGTTGTGTTTTTGTTGAGTGTTAAGGAAAGTGTAACAGCGGAATTTAGAGCAACATTACGGCATCAACTTTTGTGTCAAACCTGGGCAAACCGCGGATGTGACCTTTGAAACGTTGATATAGGCCTATGGGGAACATTCATTATCAAGAGCACAAGTTTTCGTTGACGCATATCACTTTTGCAAGGCCGAGAAGATGAAACTGAACCTCGCTGAAGGAGACCTTCCACTTCAAAACCCGACGAAAACGTCGAACTTGTGCGTGCTGTTGTGAGATGAGAGCAGCGTTTAACAATAAGGATGCCCGATGACCTGTTAACTTAAACACTTTCATCGTACAACAAACTTCGAGCGAAGTCTTTTACATACGAGAGGTTCGTGCTAAAATGATGGCAAAAAGCCTCACAACCGAGCAAAAGGACAATCGAAGAAACGTGTGCGTTGAACTTCTTGAGAGGACTGTTAATGACCGACCACGAATGATTCAGTTGTGTGATCACAGATGATGAATGCTGGATTTTTTAGTACGATCCTGAGGCGAAGAAGGAAAGTGAGAAGTGCCTCACTGGGACATCTCCTAGACGGAAAAAAATTTCGAATGAGAAAATAAAATATCAAATCAATTCTGATTTGATTTTTTGACAATAGTGGTGTCGTGCATGAAGAATTCGGTCCTCCAGGATAAGCTGTAAACCAAGTGTCTTACAAAGATGTCCTTGAAAGGCTCAGGAAAAGGATGACTCGAGTGAGGCCAAAAATTACAGACAAGCGGATGCTGCGTCATGACAACGATCAATGTCACACAGCCACTTCCATCACGGAATTTTGTACTTCAAAAGGCATCCCGGTTGTTCTAGGCCCCCCCCCCCCCCCATTCACCTGACACCTGATCTTAGTCCTTGTGGCTTCTTTCTTTTCTCGAAATTGAAAAATGTCTTAAACGGACGTTATTTTGGGGGCTCTGGAGAACATTCAAAAGAATGTGACTGACATGTTAGAGGCCCTACCAGAACAATGCTTTCAGTGTTGCTACCAAGACTTGGAACAATGATTCCACTTGTGTGTAGCTGCGGAAGAGAGCTATTTTGAAGGGGGCAACATTACTCATACAACGAAGGCTTTCACGACCGGATGTTTCAGTTGCCGAGAATTCTTCCGGATTGTCTGGCCATGGTCCATGGAACTCTTCTATCCCTGGCGTTTCGTCCGAAGCTACGTTGGATATCTTCGGAGAGGCTCCTGGTTGTGCTGAGTCTTGCCGACTGACGAGTCTGATGTCGAAGAACGGCCTAAATACCGTGGAAAGTGGGCGTGGTCTGGATTTCCCGTGAGGATAAAATATAACTATCGATCATAGTACGTCAAAGATAAAAACTTCTCATCGATCTGTAGCGCCACTGTCCATATATCACTGAGTTTCATAGCATCTTTTCTGTTAAAATTATCCCCATGTTTATATATTTCGATGACTTCTCTATATAGCCGTGGATAATAGTTCGTCATAGTACATAAAACTTCAGTTTCCGAAAATTTCACTACGTGATCACCCAACTGAAGAGCATGTTCCGCCACGGCTGACTTGTCTGTTTTCCCTAGTCGGCAAAGACCTTTATGTTCCTTCATACAGGGTTGACGTACTATGATCAATAGTTATATTTTATCCTCACGGAAAATCCAGACCACGCCCACTTTCCACGGTATTTAGGCCGCTCTTCGACGTCCGACTCGTCATTCGGCAATACTCAGCACAACCAGGAGCCCCTCCGAAGATGTCCAACGTAGCTTTGGACCAAACTTCAGGGATAGAAGAGTTCCATGGACCACGGCTATACAATCCGGAAGAATCCTCGGCAGTGGCAACATTACTATTTGAAAAACATAAAAGTTCCGTTAGATTCAAAAATCAGTTAGTTTTCTCATAGACTTCGTACGTTCCGCACAGTCAAATGCTTTTGTTATATCAAAGACTGTTGAAAATACACTGCTGGAAGAAATTAGTACAGCTGGAAAGACAACGTCGATTTTGATCCTACGACGGCATATGTTACCTTGGAGATAGTAGATATACTGATAATGGTTTCAGTGTCGTCGGCCCACAGATAGCGAAATGGCATAGCTACCAGAGCGCCATATGTATCTACCATTCAACAGGGAATGCTCACAGCCGAAAGGTACGGTGTGGTGCAGGCATGTGAAGTAAGCAGGCAACCATACCACTGTGGCGCACTCGTGCTTCCTACAGCCCACTGAGCGAGTTTTAAAGGGGTCAAATTGTGGCCTCCTGAGTGGCGAGATGGTCCTTTGGTGAACTGGCGCAGAAGTTGGACGTGCTGCGTCAGCTGTGCTACAGTCTTGGTATCAGTAGTCACGTGAGCACTCTCAGACCCCTAGACGACATCCACGCAGCATAGACGCCCGCCAGGACCGTCGTATTATAGGGGCAGCAGTGACAAATCGTACAGCTACCACAGTACCGATAAAAGGGTTTATGAGCCCAGTCGTGCCAACATGAACTGTTGCGAACCGGTTATTAGCAGTGGGTACGCACACATCATCCACACGCGTCGCAGCTTCAATGTGCACTGCTCGACTGTGCCGCTAGAGTATCACTTGGAAGGTGGAATGACGCGCGGTGGTCTTCTGCAATGAAAGCTGATTCTGCCTGCACGCAAGTGACGGACATTTGCGCGCACGACGTAGACCTGGCGAGCACAGTGTCACAGGGTGCATTCGTCCCAGGCACACTGGCCCCACTACATCTACATCTACATCTAAATTGATACTCCGCAAGCCACCCAACGGTGTGTGGCGGAGGGCACTTTACGTGCCACTGTCATTACCTCCCTTTCCTGTTCCAGTCGCGTATGGTTCGCGGGAAGAACGACTGTCTGAAAGCCTCCGTGCGCGCTCTAATCTCTCTAATTTTACATTCGTGATCTCCTCGGGAGGTATAAGTAGGGGGAAGCAATATATTCGATACCTCATCCAGAAACGCACCCTCTCGAAACCTGGCGAGCAAGCTACACCGCGATGCAGAGCGCCTCTCTTGCAGAGTCTGCCACTTGAGTTTATTAAACATCTCCGTAACGCTATCACGGTTACCAAATAACCCGGTGACGAAACGCGCCGCTCTTCTTTGGATCTTCTCTATCTCCTCCGTCAACCCGACCTGGTACGGATCCCACACTGATGAGCAATACTCAAGTATAGGTCGAACGAGTGTTTTGTAAGCCACCTCCTTTGTTGATGGACTACATTTTCTAAGCACTCTCCCAATGAATCTCAACCTGGTACCCGCCTTACCAACAATTAATTTTATATGATCATTCCACATCAAATCGTTCCGTACGCATACTCCCAGATATTTTACAGAAGTAACTGCTACCAGTGTGACGAAACGCGCCGCTCTTCTTTGGATCTTCTCTATCTCCTCCGTCAACCCGACCTGGTACGGATCCCACACTGATGAGCAATACTCAAGTATAGGTCGAACGAGTGTTTTGTAAGCCACCTCCTTTGTTGATGGACTACATTTTCTAAGCACTCTCCCAATGAATCTCAACCTGGTACCCGCCTTACCAACAATTAATTTTATATGATCATTCCACTTCAAATCGTTCCGTACGCATACTCCCAGATATTTTACAGAAGTAACTGCTACCAGTGTTTGTTCCGCGATCATATAATCATACAATAAAGGATCCTTCTTTCTATGTATTCGCAATACATTACATTTGTCTATGTTAAGGGTCAGTTGCCACTCCCTGCACCAAGTGCCTATCCGCTGCAGATCTTCCTGTATTTCGCTACAATTTTCTAAAGCAGCAACTTCTCTGTATACTACAGCATCATCCGCGAAAAGCCGCATGGAACTTCCGACACTATCTACTAAGTCATTTATATATATTGTGAAAAGCAATGGTCCCATAACACTCCCCTGTGGCACGCCAGAGGTTACTTTAACGTCTGTAGACGTCTCTCCATTGATAACAACATGCTGTGTTCTGTTTGCCTTATGGCCTGGGGTGTAATAAGCTACAACTCCCGTTCACCTTTGCAGTTTCTGGAGGACACATTAACCAGCGGTCGGTATGTGCAGGATGTTGTTAGATGTGTTCTTTTGCCGTTCTTGCAACGGGAAGGTACTGTGTTGTTCCAACAGGATGGTGCACGTCTACACACTGCATGCAAAACTCAACGTGCTCTGCAAGACGTGCAACAATTTCACTGGCCACAACTATCTCCGGACTTTTCTCCTATGGAACCACTGTGGGTATGACAGGATGGCAAGTGACTTACAAAATACGTGAAAAGCTGGAGCAGGCATGGCATAACGTATCCCAGGACAGTATACGAAAGCTGTACGATCGACTGAAAGCCAGTCAGCGCCTGCACCGCCGTCCATTGAGACTACACCATGTACTAATATACACTATGTGATCAGAAGTATCCGGACACCTGGCTGAAAATGACTTACAAGTTCGTGGCGTCCTCCATCGGTAATGCTGGAATTCAATATGTTGTTGGCCCAGCCTTAGCCTTGATGACAGCTTCCACTCTCGCAGGCATAGGATCAATCAGGTGCTGGAAGGTTTCTTGGGGAATGGCAGCACATTCTCCACGGAGTGCTGCTCTGAGAAAAGAGGTATCGATGTCGGTCTGTGAGGCCTGGCACGACGTCGGCATTCCAAAACATCCCATTGGTGTTCTATAGGATTCAGGTCAGGACTCTGTGCAGGCCAGTCCATTACAGGGATGTTTTGTGGTGTAACCACTCCGCCACAGGCCGTGCATTATGAACAGGTGTTCGATCGTGTTGAAAGATGCAATCGCCATCCCCGAATTGCTCGTCAGCAGTGGGAAGCAAGAAGGTGCTTAAAACATCAATGTAGGCCTGTGCTATGATAGCGCCACGAAAAACAACAAGGGGTGCAAGCCCCCTCCATGAAGATACGACCAAACCATAACACCACCGCCTCCGAATTTTACTGTTGGCACTACACACGCTGGCAGATGACGTTCACCGGGCATTCGTTGTACCCACAGCCTGCCGTCGGATCACCACATTGTCTACCGTGATTCGTCGCTACACACAACGTTTGTCCACTGTTCAGTCGTCCAATGTTTACCCTCCTTACACCAAGCGAGGCGTCGTTAGGCATTTACTGGCGGGTTGTGTGGCTTATGAGCAGCCGCTCGACCACGAAATCCACGTTTTCTCACCTCTCGCCTTACAGTCATAGTACTTGCAGTGGATCCTGATACAGTTTGGAATTCCTGTGTGATGGTCTGGATAGAAGTCTGCGTATTACACATTACGACCCTCTTCAACTGTCGACGGTCTCTGTCAGTCAACAGATGAAGTCGACCTGTACGTTTTTATGCTGTACGTGTCCATTCACGTTTCCACCTCACTATCACATCGGAAACAGTGGACCTAGGGATGTTTAGAAGTGTGGAAATCTCGCGTACAGACGTATGAGACAAGTGACACCCAATCACCTCACCACGTTCGAAGTCCGTGAGTTCCGCGGAGAGCCCCATTGTGCTCTCTCACGATGTCTCATGACTACTAATGTCACTGATATTGATATGGAGTACCTGGCAGTAGGTGGCAGCACAATACACCTGACATGAAAAACGTATCTTTTTGGGGGTGTCAGGATACTTTTGATCACATAGTCTACGTTTCTCAGCATGGATCGATAACTGGTACTTCATAACCGCTTGTGGTATTGATCCGTAAATGTAATCATTTCAGGTACACCACATGCACTGTTGCAACAATAAATATTGAGTAATTGGAGAGCTCTAAAATGGTGTACTACTTTTTTTTTTTTTTTTTTTGTTGTATCGAGCTACGAAAAGAGACAAGTGACATTTTACGTGACGTTCAGGATCCGGTCACTCCAAATTCCTTCTCGTACGGAGTCAAAACATTCGTGTCGTGGTAATAGTGACCTTCCGGAGCCATGAGTTGCCTGTGATGCCTGGTGGGTGCTGTTGAACGATTCTCGGCGGCGTGGAGCGCCGGCGGCGGAGTGTCGGCTTGGCGGCCGCTGCGCTGACCCGGCGTCGTGATGCTGAGGCAGAAGCAGGTGCGGGCCGTGCGACGCGGCAGGCCCGTAAAGAGCAAGGAACTGGGAACTGCCGCCGCCGATCGATAGGCACAGCCAGCCACCAGCCACACCCTGCAGAGCGGGAACCGCCACCTCACCAGAGCTGGCTCCTACGCACCGCCCGCACTCCGCCACTAGCGTGGCCCACACAACAGAACGAAGAGTCCAACTGCTTGTTTCATCCACTCGGGTCGAATCCGATACTAGATGTTTTGCTTTGAAATTTTCACTGGAGAGATGCGCGATCTGTTCGTTTAAATTATCTCTGGATAAAAACCCTACGACAAGATCGCAAAATTTCTTTATTGACTACTGGTTTCGGTTCATTAACGAGCCATCTTCAGATCAATCTAAAATGTTTTTCAGTGTTTGCTGTTCATTAGGCATCGCCGCATTCTGACAGCTAAGTCGCTCTAAAATGACAAACCGTAGTTGGCTGTGCCAGTTCATAGCGTTAATCACTAAACAAATATTGTATGGGCATTGTAACAATATCTGACTAATGATTAACGTTGTCTACACAACCAACTACGATTTGTCATTTTAAGAGCGACTTAGCTCTCAGAATGCGACGATATGTAATGTCTGGCAAACACTGAAAACCATTTTAGATTGATCTGAAGATGGCTCGTTAATGAGCCTAAAGTGGTAATCGATAAAGACGTAGGATATTTACCCACACTTGTTTTGATATTAAATATTTCAAATGGTTCCAATGGCTCTGAGCACTATGGGACTTAACTTCTAAGGTCATCAGTCCCCTAGAACTTAGAACTACTTAAACCTAAGTAACCTAAAGACATCACACACATCCAAGCCCGAGGCAGGATTCGAACCTGCGACCGTAGCGGTTGCGCGTTTCCAGACTGGAGCGCCTAGAACCCCTCGGTCACCCTGGCCGGCCTTTTAAATAGTCTTCAGCCGGAAAGTTTGAGTCTCATGCTCTAAAGTTCCATTCGAAGCCCCTATCAGCATCCTCGTAATCTTAACAAGGAAATGGTCCAATGCAGCATGTCGAAACCTACCGTGGAATTTCTCACACAGCAAGAATAACACTGTCAAAATTTTAGCTGCTAACGCGCACTGCAACTATTTTTTTTTTTAATATTAAAGTTACACACTTAGGCGGCACGGAGGACAGCTTATAACAGGGTTCGTGCAGCCCTTCTTGCCTATCGCACGAGTCGGCCAATAATTAGACGCAGCGGTGAGAAGGGAACGTAGCGCCGCATAGCGCGATGTTCGGAGAGCGCACACGCGAATTTTAAGCACTTAAACCGTACTTGAAATGTTTCAAAGCATTAATTTTTTTTAATAACTTGCAAAGTAAACAACTAAACTGTTGCAAATGTAATTGTTACACAAGTGACAAGCAGAGGAGAAAAAGCAAGACAGTTTACTATGTATAGTGGTACAACATGCATTGTGTGGTTTTCATGAGCAATAAAAAGGGCGGAAACAATGTTTATGTTGATCTCAATTCCAATTTTCTGTACAGGTTCCCGAACTCTCGAAACCGAGGTGATGCAAAACTTTTTAGATTTGTGTATATTTTACTAACAATGAAAAATTTCTTTGTTTATTCCCTGCACTCGTCACAGGCGTGCGAAGTGTCTCTTGGATGGCGAAAATATACATTTCCCTTACATCAGGTGCAACTAATAAAAGAAAAATTACACTGAGGTAACAGAAGTCTTGGGACAGAGGTATGCCCATATACACATGGCATAGTATCGGGTACACAAGGTATAAGAACAGATCATTGGCGGAGCTGTCATTTGTAGTCAGGTGTTTCAAGTGAAAAAGTTTCCGACGAGGTTATGGCCGTACAACGTGGGTTAAAAGGCTTTGAACGCGGAATGGTAGTTGGAGTTAGACGCTTGGTACGTTCCGTTTCGGAAATCTTCAAGGAATTCAATATTCCGAGATCCACAGTGTCAAGAGTGTGCCGGGATTACCAAATTTCAGGCATTACCTCTCACCACGGACAACGCAGCGTCCGACGGCCTTCACTTAACGACCGACAGCAGCGGCGTTTGCGTACAGTTATCAGTGCTAACAAAAAAACAGCACTGCGTTAAATAACTGCAGAAACCAGTGTGGAACGTACATTGAATGTATCCGTTACGACACGGCAGCGAAATTGGCGATAATGATCTATGGCAGCAGACAACCAACGTGAGTGCTTTTGCTAACAGCACATCACCTGAAGCTCCTGTCCTGGACCCGTGACCATATAGGTTGGACCGTCCACGACTGGAAAACCGTGAACTGGTCAGATGAGTTCCTATTTCAGTTGGTAAAAGCTGATCATCGGGTTCGAGTGTGGTGCAGACCCCACAACGCCGGCCGGTGTGGCCGAGCGGTTCTAGGCACTTCAGTCTGGGCATGTTTGTGTGTGATGTCGTTAGGTTAGTTAGGTTTAAGTAGTTCTAAGTTCTAGGAGACTGATGACCTCAGATGTTCAGTCCCATAGTGCTCAGAGCCACTTGAACCAAGAACCCACGAAACCATGAACCCTAGCTGTCAATAAGGCACTGAGCAAGCTGGTGGTGGCTCTATAATAGCGTGGGCTGTGTTTACGTGGAATGGACTGAGCACTCCGATCAAACGTATATTGAATGCAAATGGCTATGTTCGGCTGCATGGAGACCATTTGCATGTTGCCATTATAATGAGCCACAATTGTTCTGAATGATTTGGCCACCCAGATAGACCGACGTGAATCCCATCGAACATTTATCGAACGTAATCGAGAGGTCAATTCATGTACAAAATCCTGTACCGGCAACACTTTCGCAATAACGGACGGCTATAGGAGCAGCACGGCTCAATATTTCTGCAGCGGACCTCCAATGAGTCGTTGAGTCCATCCACGTCCAGTTGCCGCTCTACGCCGGGCAAAAGAAGGTTCGACACAGTATCAGGAGCTACCCCATGATTTTTGTCAACTCCTTCTAATGGATTCAGGCACTTCGCAGTAATGACTAGTTTTATTTTAAGATAATTAGAGTGGTGTAATTTATGGTCGCGGCCGTTGTTCTGCATATTGTGCTGCGTACCAGGTGTTCTTGATCAAATTCGTAAAATTTGGTGATGCAAACTGGCAATAAAGAAATAATTGAAGTTTGACAATACTATTCCGCGGCTGAACAGAAAACGACAAATAGCTGTAGAAAATTATGTTGTCTGACAATTTTCAGAAAAATGCTTTACACTGATAAGTTTTTTTGTCGAAACACAGTGTCACGCTACTAGTTTCGGGTGTAATCCTAAATATTTTAACTGTCTTTTCGTCTTCCTTCTAAAGACAAAGGTGTTACGTTCATGCCAAGAGTCCAACAATACCAATGAATTATTTTCTCCAAGTGGTAAGTAGACGTTACGGATGTAACACTGAAAATTATTGTCTCGCATCCTTTCAGATTTAGGAACATAGACTGCAAGATTTTTACTAGTAGATATCGATTTTTAATAGTTCTCCATATTGGCCTTGAAGTTCTTGAAGACAGTTGTAAAGCTTCGGAAATAGTAACCCACTAATACTTACCACTGGTGGTGTTGTATACGAAAATGTCATAGCATTCACCGACTGCACAACCTATTTTTTTCTCGAAATGATAAAGTACAATTTGCATGTAACCTAAACATCATTTTTGGGAATAACGAGAAGGTTCATATTCACGTCAGTCTAACCTATTAAAGATACCTCCTCTACACGTGTACAATCGTGTTATCACGTGAAAAACCGAGGAGCTGCCGGAATCAGTCATAGGGGGCCCACAAAATCTGAGGAAGGCTTTCACATAAGCCGAAACCGGTCATAATAAAAAAAAATGTTATTGCGATCTTGACAGTTGTTTTAACCAGAGTTAGCACCAGATCACGGAAAATGTTATATAAATTTATAATAACTTTCCCGTCTGTCTACGGTGGTAATCTGTCTCGATCCCCACCGTCAGACGTCACAGATGCTGTGATATGTTCATAAGTAACTGGTAGAACTGAAAGAGAAATATGCTGTACGACTTCGGCTGATGAAATCTGGGTGATCCGCCTTTGCAAACAATCAGAACGAATATGACCCTCCTGTCTATATCCTGAGCATGTGGTCCGCAGCTCGTGGTCTCGCGGTCGCGTTCTCGATTCCCGAGCTTGAGGTCCAAGGTCAGGAATTTTCCTCTGCCTCGAGATGACTGGGTGTCTGTGTCGTCCTCATCATTTCATCATCATTCATGAAAGTGGTGAGTTTGGACTGATCAAAGGTTGGGAATTTGTATGGGCGCTGATACCCGCGCAGTTGAGCGCCCCACAACCCAGTCAACATCATCATCATCATCGTACATGATAACTGCACGACAACCGGTAAGGTTTTTAAGTATGAAGGAACATGCTTCTTGAGTCCGATTTTGACCTGTCTTACTCCACTGAGTATGGGATACGTTGTAAAAATCTGCCACTTCTCAAGCACGTGGCAAATGACAATCCCGTACGGCTTAAGATCGGCGATAACGGAATCGGCGGGTACCTCAAAAGGCGATGACCATGAGGGTCCTCGTGCCAAGGCCTGCATGTTCAACAGTAACAGCGCCGATATGTCCATCTGATTGTCTAAAGTGGAGTTTTCTGGCAGCACCGCTTCTTCGTTAATCATCTTAACATTGATGACACTGGCCGTGATCGAAAAGTGAATACCAATGATGACCCATTGATCTAGGTGTAGGTCATCTCACAAGAATTTTTCTCCTTCATAGTCTCGTGGTGTCGATATTCAGCTAGGAACGTAATCTTGATAGTGTTCTTCCTACAGGAGTTCGCCATGTTATTGCAGCGAACTTGTAGTAAGCCACTCGCGCTGACGGTGAGTAAACAAACTCGCTTATGCCACGAGACCTTCAGAGCGATAGGCACACGTCCTCGCCGTTCCGTCGCTGAGAGCCAACTGACACCTAGAGCAGTAGAGTCCCAAACCTCTAGTCACTATCACCCTGCTCGGCTGCAGTTTGACACTGTTCGTAGTCACCCTTCCTATCTGATCAGGACAGTAAACTGAAACAGTTACTTTGATGTTATTCGAGAGGAATACGTTTGGCTATTGGTTTTTCTGTTACATGACGATAACACACGTTGTAATGAACACAAAAAAGACTTATACTTGTCATCACGAAGCAAAAAGAAAACTACCTCCAGTAGAACCTATTACCTGTATTTGAATATGCATGCCTATACTAGATCTTTGGCGCTTCATTGTAAATTGTTCTGTGATGCCTCAGAATGTGTCCCACCAACCGATCGCTTCTTTTAGGTAAACTGTGCCATCAATTACTTCGTCCCCCTACTATAATCAGTACCTCTTCATTAGTTATTCAATCTACCTGCTTGATTATCAGCGTTCTCCTATAGCTCACGTTTCAAAACCTTCTATTCTTTTCTTATCTGCGCAGTTTATCGTTCACGTTGCACTTTTTTCCTGGCAAAGAGAAGTTTGCTAGGCCTTAATTTGAGAAAGAAATTTCTGAAAATGTACGTCTGGAGCACAGCGTTGTATAGTAGTGAAACATGGACTGTGGGAAAACCGGAAGAGAAGACTCGAAGCATTTGAGATGTGGTGCTACAGATGAATGTTGAAAATTAGGTGGATTGATACGGTAAGAAATGAGGAGGTTCTGCAGAGAATCGGAGAGGAATGAAATATGTGGAAAACATTGGCAAGGAGAAGAGACAGGATGATAGGACATTTGTTAAGACACCATGGAATGACTTCCATGGTACCAGAGGGAGCTGTATGATGCAAAAATTGTAGAGGAAGATAGAGATTGGAATACATTCAGCAAGTATCTGAGGATGTAGATGGCAAGTGTTACTCTGAGATCAAGAGGTTGGCACAGGAGAGAAATGCGTGGCGGGCCACATCAAACCAATCAGAAGACTGATGACTTGAACAGAAAAGAAAAGAATGGATGTATTGTAGCGCTGCATCTGTTGAAACTGAAGGTAATTTATAACGAATAGCTGTAACCATTTATTTTTCACGATGACGATGAAAGATACCTAGCAATATATCTTCAGATATTTACATTTATTTACATTGTTTCTTTACTAACACCGTTGCAGAATTTTGCGACTGAAGTTTTTAAGACAGCTATTGAAAAATGTCGTAAGAAAAATAACAATGTTGACGACGCGTAGAGAAAAACGAACATCTGAGTATAGGCTGAACATAAAACGAATCTTTAAAAATGGATACAATCGCATAAACATTTATTTTCATGGTAACCGGTTTCAGTCAGTATTTGACCGTCCTCAGGCCCTCATACCATGATGGTTGGCTGTGGAGCTGAATGGATCGGGTAGTTTAACTCCAAAAACGTCAACGTTCATGCTATGGGGATATGAGGATGGTCAAAAACTGACCGAAACCTGTTGCCATCAAAATAAAAGTTTTTACGGTCGAGACAGGTTGTGTCGACTTTCTAGAGTTCTTTTTACCACACCGCTGTGCTCTACATCTACATCTGCATGGATACTCTGAAAATAACATTTAGGTGCCTGGCAGAGGGTTCATCTAACCACCTTCACAATTCTCTAGTATTCCAATCTCGTATAGCGCGCGGAAAGAACGAACACCTATATCTTTCCATACGAGCTCTGATTTCCCTTATTTTATCGTGGTGATCGTTTCTCCCTATGTAAGTCGGTGTCAACAAAATAATTTCGTATTCGGAGGAGAAACTTGGTGATTGGAATTTCGTGAGAAGATTCCGTCGCAACGAAAAACACCTTTCTTTTAATGATGTCCAGCCCAAATTCTGTATAATTTCAGTAACACTCTCTCCCATATTTCGCGATAATACAAAACATGCTGCCCTTCTTTGAACTTTTTCGATATACTCCGTCAGTCCTATCTGGTAAGGATCCCACACCACGCAGCAGTATTCTAAAAGACGACGGACAAGCGTAGTGTCGGCAGTCTCCTTAGTAGATCTATTACATTTTCTAACTGCCCTCCTAATAAAAAGCGCAGTCTTTGGTTAGGCTTCCCCACAAAATTTTCTGTGTGTTCCTTCCAATTTAAGTTGTTCGTAATACCTAGGTATTTAGTTGAATTTATGGCTTTTAGATTAGACTGACATGTTCTCAAAAATTAATAAAATTAATCTTCTCTCAAGAATGTGTGTTTTGAGGTGTAATTTCTGGCATGGCGTTTCGTAAAAGGGGCGCCATTCATTTCGGTACGTTACTCCATAAACAATGACGTCCGGGACGCTATAGTTTTGATTTTATTCGCTAGGAGCGCCTGCTGTCGCATCACGTGACGACGCGGCTCGCGAGCTTAAGTATGTGAATCAGGCGGTGGGTCACCAAAGATTCCCCACCCCTGGCTTAGATCATGACCTTACGCACTGTTTCGTTTCAGCATTCTTTTTTTCTAGGGGCCTCTAGCGATTAAGAATAATTTCATACGGGGTCTCCTGCAACTGGGGACGTCCTGTTTTCGATTGTATAGCCGCTCCGCAGTCAATTTGTTTGCTCAATATAGGAAGGAGACGAGATTTATAGTTGTGATTGTCGTCGTTGATTCAGCCACCATTATTGAGAGGGCGCGGCGCTCCCCAGCGGTCCCTGGGCAGTCGGCGGTCTGCGGGGCTCCGCCAGTAATTAGGAACGTCGCCTCGGAATGAACGCGTTGCTGGCTGCTGACTCACTTGGTCCATCTCCCCGGCGCGTCTGCAGTCTGCTGCCGGAACAATGGAGCCGACTGAGGGAGCCTGGTGTTCTCTTCCAAAGCACCCACCAGCATACACTAGTGGCCATTAAAATTGCTACACCAGGAAGAAATGCAGATGATAAACGAGTATTCATAGGACAAATATATTATACTAGAACTGACATCTGATTACATTTTCACGCAATTTGGGTGCATAGATCCTGAGATTTCAGCACCCAGAACTACCACCTATGACCGTAATAACGGCCTTGATACGCCTGGGCATTCAGTCAAACAGAGCTTGGAAGGCGTTTACAGGTATAGCTGCCCATGCAGCTTCAACGCGATACCACAGTTCATCAAGAGTATTGACTGGCGTATTGTGACAAGCCAGTTGCTCGGCCACCATTGACCAGACGTTTTCAATTGGTGAGAAATCTGGAGAATGTGCTGCCCAGGGCAGCAGTCCAACATTTTCTGTACCCAGAAAGGCCCGTACAGGACCTGCAACATGCGGTCGTGCATTATGCTGCTGAAATGTAAGGTTTCGCAGGGATCGAATGAAGGGTAGAGCCACGGGTCGTAACACATCTGAAATGTAACGTCCACTGTTCAAAGTTCCGTCAATGCAAACAACAGGTGACGGAGACGTTTAACCATTGGCACTCCATACCATTACGCCAGGTGATACGCCAGTATAGCGATGACGAATACACGCTTCCAATGTGAGTTCACCGCGATGTCGAGAAACACGGATGCGACCATCGTGATGCTGTAAACAGAACCTGGATTCATCTGAAAAAATGACGTTTTACTATTCGTGCAGCCAGGTTCGTCGTTGAATACACCATCGCAGGCGCTCCTGTCTGGGTAACGGCAACCATGATCTCCGAGCTGATAGTCCATGCTGCTGCAAACGTCGTCGAACTGTTCGAACAGATGGTTCTTGTCTTGCAAACGTCCCCATCTGTTGACTCAGGGATCGAGACGTGGCTGCAGGACCCGTTACAGTAATGCGGATTAGGTGCCTGTCATCTCGACTGCTAATGATATGAGGCCGTTGGGATCCAGCACGGCGTTCCGTATTATCCTCCTGAACCCACCGATTCCATATTCTGCTAACAGTCATTGGATCTCGACCAACGCGAGCATCAATGTCACGATACGATAAACCGCAATCGCGATAGGCCAGAATCCGACCATTATCAAAGTCGGAAACGTGATGGTACGCATTTCTCCTCCTTACACGAGGCATCACGTCAACGTTTCACCAGGCAACGCGGGTCAACTGCTGTTTGTGTATGAGAAATCGGTTGCAAACTTTCCTTATGTCAGCACGTTGTACGTGTCACCACCGGCTCCAACCTTGTGTAAATGCTCTGAAAAGATAATCATTTGTATATCACAACATATTCTTCCTGTCGGTTAAATTTCGCGTCTTTAGCACGTCATCTTCGTGGTGTAGCAATTTTAATGGCCAGTAGTGTATGAAACACCACCATCACTAATTTTTTCTTTTACGCCACTTATTTATCCATTTGACGTGAAATTGCTTGTCTCTAAAATGATTTTGTTGAATATATTACAATCCATATGAACGAGCAGGATCAACCACGTCCGACTTCGGGGGCCAATATATTCTGTGACAGAGTAGAGCAAAATTTTAATCTTTACCGAAGACTGGAACACGGGTTCACTGAGCAAGATGACGTAATGGTTAGGAAGCGAAACTCACTTTCGGAAGGAGAGGACTCAGAACTCAGATCGGCCACTCAGGCTTAGGTTCCCCATGTTTCGTTCAGTTCACTGAAGCTGAATGTTGGCATGATCCTCTTAACGAGAATACAGCCGATTTCCTGCCCCCTTCCTTTTCTGTCTTAGCAACTGTCTAATGATTTCCATGTAGATAAAGCGATAAACTATCAGAAGTGTCCAAATAAAAAGACACGAAACGTCGTAACAACGACACCGCTTGAAATCTGCATATACCGCTTTGGGATAACATAGTGAGACATCTGGGCCCTAAACATTCAAAATTGTCCCACAGTAGGCAAGGTGACGCTCACCATCTTTTTCGATGTCCGACGTCCGATACTCACTGAAGTCTTCCAGCACGGAAGGAACAGTTAACAGTGACGTGTGCATTGGGACACTATAGCCTACGCAAATCCATCAAGAGCAAACGACCTGGGCTGCTCACTGAGGGAGTGATTCTGCTCCACGATAACGCTCGTCTACAGGTCTCCAAATTTACACAAAGTGTAATGGTCAGGTTGAACTGGGAGTATTTTGAGCATACTCCCTACAACCTGGACATGTCACCCTGCGATTCCCATGTGTCTGGTCCGATAAAAAAATCTCAAAGGGAACTGCTTCAAATCGGACGACGAACTGAAGGACACAGTGGAGGACTGGCTACTGTCACAGCCACAGGAATTCTGGGAACAAGGATCCATTGGGCTCGTGAAACAGTGGGATAGTCGTGCTCAGTCCTCTGGTTATTATTTTTAAAGATTTACGTTATACCCTCAGTGTTGTCTCGCACCTTTCCTTTTCTTTTCAACACCGCGCACATAACTTACCTTCCTTCGTCGTGGGCGAATATCTAGCTGAGTGCTAAGATTAAACGTCTGAGTGGTGTCCAGGTAAGAAGGCAGGTGGAGGGTCAATGCGAAGGTGTTTCATCAAGAGTTAATACAAACATGGTTAGCGGTACCTCGGGTCGCTTATGTACCGACGTTATTAATTGTTATTGTATATAACTTAATATGTTATGATCCGCCAACAGGCTAGCTATAGTAAGAGCGCGGTAAATTGGCAGCCGGTCCCCAAGTACTGATTGTCAAAAGTTGGTACTGTTTGGAACACTTCGTGTGGACTGTTCTCTGTTCCAGATTGCTGCCTCCATCAGGGGCCGCAAGGTAGCGAAACTGTAGTTTCCTGTCATAGTGTTATTGTGGGGTCTGTGCGAATGGATAGTTACATTATTAACAATATTTTTACTTATGTTTAAAGGTATTATACAATGTGAGACACGTTCACAAATGTTTAGGAAATGTTTTTAATATCAGTTTTCTTCTACTCATTGCGATGTATTACAACAGGCTTAAATTAATTTCACATTCCTTGCTTTAAATATGTACCACATTTAACGACGACCGTCTCTATAATGCACATTCACTAATCTACGTTACTTCCGTTTCACACTGTATCATACCGGCTGACTGGTAAGTGAGACCGTGAGTTGTCAGAACTGGAAGACTGTAATAAGTCCCCACTCTCACATCTTCCCTCTGCACATGGGGTAAGCAGCCAGGTTTATTTATCTCACAGACGGGCTCACCAACGGCAATTAAAAATAAGCACATATATTACTCACGAGGCAAGTATATTTGTTTTTTACGAAGCACGAAAACTACACTCTTCAGAAGTTCGTGGTAAACATATACGCCACGGTTGTAAAACATTTTTATCCATCAAAGTCTTACACGACAGAAGTCGCATTACACTACCACGGTTTCTGTATCTTAGCCCCTTCATCAGGTGTATCTGAAATCTAGCAGTACTAGGCCGTCATACCTACGCCCAAACAACTAGTAGTCAAACATGTACCTTAGCTGGACCATCAAATAATTTGGGATGTTGTTTAAGGTTCACCTGCTGTAGATGTTTGCCTACTAGTTGTTTTGGCAAGATTTCAGATACACCCGACGCTGGGCTAAGATCTGGAAACTGTAGTAGTGTATAGCGACTTCTGTCGTGTGAGACTTCGGTCAATAAAAGTATTCTACAACTCTATCTGGTTTATTTACCATGGACATATTGCAGAACAGTTGTGGGTGTCCCACAAATAAAAATTTATCTAACGTTAGTTGAGGTTTTTTGAATCGATTGACTTTTTGAACCAACTGTTAGTTGCTAGATGCATAATTTACACTTAAGAAGAGACAGCGACAATTTTATTGTTTCAAAATTAATCGCCAAAACTGTTAATACGTTTAGCTTACTGTGAGACCAGATGATCAGTGTCTCCATAGAAAAATGTTTGTCGTTGGCTACGGAACCACAGCCGTACCCAGTCGTCCACCTTTCCGTCCGAACCAAATCGACAAATAGACGGCCACGAACGTCTGTCCGCAGGGCTTGAAAAATATGTAAATCGTATAGGGGGAGATGTAGACTGCATGGAGGATGTGTAAGGGCGTCCCAACGAAACTTCTGCTGCGTAGTCGAAAGAACTTCGGTAACACGTTGGCGGGCATTATCGTGCAACAGAATGACGCCGTCCGTCAGCATTTCTCGGCGTTTGTACTTGATGTCACGTTTTAATTTCTACAAAGTGTCCGCGTACCGCTGTGCGTTAATCGTGGCGCCGTGTTCCAGAAAGTCAATGAGCAGCGGCCCCTTGCAGTCAAAGATAAAGATCATCATGACTTTCCCGCACCTGGCGTGCCTCTTGTTTTGCCTGCAGAAGTTTCTCTTACACATCCTCCATATAGTCTCGACCTCTCATGTAGAGATTTCCATGTTTTTTGAGCCCTAAAGAAAAAGATTCATGGCCGTCGATTTGCTTCGGGAGAAAAGGTGCACGTCTGGGTATAGTCATTGTTCCACAGGCAACCGTAAACATTTTTCTGTGAAGTGGGATAAATCTGTTAATAGTTATGGCGATTAATAAAAGTTTACTTCCTTTTTCCGTCCGTCACGTTGCCATTTGACTGGCCCTTACAAAATGAATGGCTCAGCCGTGTTTTCCTGTCTGTATGTGAAGGCTAGTCTCAGGAATTACTGTACGGATTTTGTTACGGTTTTCAGCAATAGAAACACTGGTTCACGAGGAAGGTTTGTGTGCATATCTTATTATCGTTACGGCAGACTTGTCCCGCCGAAGATATTTAGTGCTACCGGTGCGAAGCCTGGGCGGGCCGCTAGCTTATGATTCCACTTTGACAAAAAAAATGTAAACGTGAAAGTACCCTTTGCCTAGGTGGACCTTCACTTCTTTCAAAATCATCCCTGAATTACAAACTGTGATACTGTGATAGAAATCCGGGAGCAGAACGGACTGACCTTTATTTTGTCCGCAGCTCGTGGTCGTGCGGTAGCGTTCTCGCTTCCCGCACCCGGGTTCCCGGGTTCGATTCCCGGCGGGGTTAGGGGTTTTCTCTGCCTCGTGATGACTGCGTGTTGTGTGATGTCCTTAGGTTAGTTAGGTTTAAGTAGTTTTAAGTTCTAGGGGACTGATGACCATAGATGTTAAGTCCCATAGTGCTCAGAACCATTTGACCTTTATTTTATTATAATTTTAAAAAAAAGCATGCGACACCGGCAACATAAATACTTGGTGAGCTAGAACTTCTCATAAGCACGTCTTCCTTCTGTTCATCGTACTGCCTATTAATCAGAAAGATTGAAATCCATAATACCAGTCTCAAACTTTCCACTAATATTTGAAATAACTTCCGGGAATTCAGCCAGGTAACACTTTCATGGTTAAAGTGACAGACAGATTGAACGTGCGTCTATCACTATAACCATTTTGACGAAACGTAACTTCATCTTGAAGTGATAGACAGATTGAACGTGCGTTGCGCTATCGACCTACTGTACATCGGGTGATTGATGATAATTCCGAGTCGACACCTACGCCTACTGCCTTTTTGCCTTACGTAGGAAACACTTCTAACAAGGTCGGTCGTATTTTATGGAAATACGATGTGAAATGTGTTTTCAGACCTCCATCTAAAATTAGTGTACTTTTAAACTCTGTTCAGGATGATCTTGGTCTGCGTAAGGCAGGTGTATATCGTATTCCTTGTAGCTGCGACATGGCATATATTGCTCGAAGTATCAGGGCCGTGGAGGACCGATGTACTGAGCATGAACGGCACACAAGATTACAGCAGCCAAGTAGATCTGCTATTGCCCAACATTGCTTGGATACTGGTCACTCCATGTTATCTAATAACACCGATATATTGGCATGCACGTCCTGCTGTTGGGACAGTGTTATTAAGGAGGCAGTTGTGATTAAATTAGCGAGCAACCTCGTTAAGAGGGATGGAGGTTTTTGTTTGAACTCTGTTTGGAATCCGGCTCCCTCCCTTGTCAGAATACAAGTCTCACTATCGATATCTCTGAGTTTGGTCATGTTTGGTGGCACTAGTGTTCAGTGTGTGTGTTATCTTTCCTGCATTAGTCCGAGAAACGAGGTTTTAAATTTGCATGTACGTCGCCTGTCCGTTGCAGTTTGCCTTCAAAATAGCGGAGTGTTCTCCCGCCGAAATATCGGCGATCGCTGAAAGTGTTCAAAATGGTTCAAATGGCTCTGAGCACTATGGAACTTAACTGCTATGGTCATTAGTCCCCTAGAACGTAGAACTATTTAAATCTGACTAACCTAAGGACATCACACACACCCATGCCCGAGGCAGGATTCGAACCCGCGACCGTAGCTGTCACGCGGATCCAGACTGTTGCGCCTAGAACCGCACTGCCACTCCGGCCGGTCTGAAAGTGTTACCTGGCTAAATTCCCGGAAGTTATTTTAAATCTGTATACGCCAGGAGAAACTCAGTTCTTTCCACTAATACGCTACAAAATTCATTTAGAAAATTTTAAAAATCTATGCCACATCATAGCTAGTCGATGAGCTCTGTATTCCTTCCCCTACTTTGCTACAATCAGCGACATATGTGCCTACGCAGAGGAAGGCACACAAATTTTTCACCTCAAATAACTTTCGACTCAAAGATATTTGTAATCTCTTTCTACCTAGACATCTGATTGGCTTACCGCCCCAAAGTTAACGGCGCGCTAGACGAAAACCAGCTGCTCCAAGGAAAGCGATACGAGATGTTTACGTTTGTCCCGTGATGGAAAAGGGAGGGGGGAATGGGTGGCGGCGAAGAGTGGGTAGCACAGTAAACTTCCAGACAACAGCCAGCAGAATAATCACTATATTCAACGTTTTACTCCAGACTTAAAAAATAGTTATATTACAAGGAATTTATCGCATTCCGAACTGCTATTCATGTGCAAAAAATATACCATAGTTTTATTTAAAAAGTGTTGACCTTTATTTCATGAACCCCTTGGTCACTTTTTGTCTGCGATGAGAGGCAGAACACTCTCTACGCAAGGCAAAATTTCAGTGAGATAGAAAAGTTTGGCATCTTTCCATACAGCTGGTGTCTTAAGAGTCGTCAGGCGCGTTTTCTCTGATGTTCTGACAGATACTTGCAATTTAGTTTCTGCAATGCAAACAAATACTGCAGATCACGTGTTTCATATGACGTCCAGTGTCGAAGGGAAGCGTCTATTTGTTTCCCGTTACAAAGAAAATTATTTTTAAAGCGGAATTTCACGTGCCCATTCGGCAAAGGGATCCCAAATTAGTCTAGTGCAATATTAGTTTTGTCGATGTGTATTAATAGGGACAGTAAAACAAAAATAATAATCCGTACTTCGTTAACGATTAAAGGAGGTAGCAGTCGGCGGGGGCCAGGGTGGGGCTACCCCGGCTGCAGCAACGGTTGTTCTTGTTTTACTGTCCCTGTTAACACATTCCGATGAAACAAATATCGCACTAGACTAATTTAGGACCACCTTATCTAACGGACGCGTAAAATTCATCTTTAAAAACTGTGTTCTTTCAAACGGGAAACAAACTGACGCCATCCGTCGGCATTGGCCGCTCCAAAACGCGGTTAGCAGTGTTCGTTTGGGCTGACTGTAGGTACTCATTGCCGAAATGAAATTTGCAAATATCTGCCGAAACACCAGAGAAAATGCGCCTGAAGTCTCTTAGAAGGGTCATCCTCTATCTGTATATCGGAACCGAACTTCAAGGACGGGCTCTCTTAACCATGTCTACACTGAGCAGTGATTGTTACTGTAATATGGAGGTCCCCTTGCGGATTTTCGATGCGGTAGCTCTAGTGGTTAATGGAGATCCCTATCCCCGCTATCTGTCATGAACGACTATGAGATTACAACCGGTCGATTGAATGACTTGCGTGCCTAATACTTGCCAGTGGTCCACTGCTCACGGTAATTACATTAGCTCCTGGGCCGTGCATATGCAGAGACTGACGGGAGCAATTCTTCCAGAACAACGTCAAATGGAACAATCGTGTAAAGCTAATTATGACAAAAACAAACTGTCCATTGCGGATTATTTATAGATTACTTCGAAGATGTAACTCATGTAAACAGTGGTCACTTGCAGAACTCTCTTTCGACAGACGTTTGAGTAACATCAGTTTGGGATCATTACCAAATAAGACTGGTGGAAGAAGTAGTGAATGCTGGAGGAAGAGCTGCTGAGTTCCTCAGTTTGTACATTTAGAACGCGAACGTTACAGAAATTCTCAAGGAAGGCCTGTCGGAGAAAGGCACATCCACAAGGGAAAAGCTGATTGTTAATATTTCGTGTAACTACACTCCTGGAAATGGAAAAAAGAACACATTGACACTGGTGTGTCAGACCCACCATACTTGCTCCGGACACTGCGAGAGGGCTGTACAAGCAATGATCAAACGCACGGCACAGTGCACACACCAGGAACCGCGGTGTTGGCCGTCGAATGGCGCTAGCTGCGCAACATTTGTGCACCGCCGCCGTCAGTGTCAGCCAGTTTGCCGTGGCATACGGAGCTCCATCGCAGTCTTTAACACTGGTAGCATGCCGCGACAGCGTGGACGTGAACCGTATGTGCAGTTGACGGACTTTGAGCGAGGGCGTAAAGTGGGCATGCGGGAGGCCGGGTGGACGTACCGCCGAATTGCTCAACACGTGGGGCGTGAGGTCTCCACAGTACATCGATGTTGTCGCCAGTGGTCGGCGGAAGGTGCACGTGCCCGTCGACCAGGGACCGGACCGCAGCGACGCACGGATGCACGCCAAGACCGTAGGATCCTACGCAGTGCCGTAGGGGACCGCACCGCCACTTCCCAGCAAATTAGGGACACTGTTGCTCCTGGGGTATCGGCGAGGACCATTCGCAACCGTCTCCATGAAGCTGGGCTACGGTCCCACACACCGTTAGGCCGTCTTCCGCTCACGCCCCAACATCGTGCAGCCCGCCTCCAGTGGTGTCGCGACAGGCGTGAATGGAGGGACGAATGGAGACGCGTCGTCTTCAGCGATGAGAGTCGCTTCTGCCTTGGAGCCAATGATGGTCGTATGCGTGTTTGGCGCCGTGCAGGTGAGCGCCACAATCAGGACTGCATACGACCGAGGCACACAGGGCCAACACCCGGCATCATGGTGTGGGGAGCGATCTCCTACACTGGCCGTACACCACTGGTGATCGTCGAGGGGACACTGAATAGTGCACGGTACATCCAAACCGTCATCGAACCCATCGTTCTATCATTCCTAGACCGGCAAGGGAACTTTCTGTTCCAACAGGACAATGCACGTCCGCATGTATCCCGTGCCACCCAACGTGCTCTAGAAGGTGTAAGTCAACTACCCTGGCAAGCAAGATCTCCGGATCTGTCCCCCATTGAACATGTTTGGGACTGGATGAAGCGTCGTCTCACGCGTTCTGCACATCCAGCACGAACGCTGGTCCAACTGAGGCACCAGGTGGAAATGGCATGGCAAGCCGTTCCACAGGACTACATCCAGCATCTCTACGATCGTCTCCATGGGAGAATAGCAGCCTGCATTGCTGCGAAAGGTGGATATACACTGTACTAGTGCCGACATTGTGCATGCTCTGTTGCCTGTGTCTATGTGCCTGTGGTTCTGTCAGTGTGATCATGTGATGTATCTGACCCCAGGAATGTGTCAATAAAGTTTCCCCTTCCTGGGACAATGAATTCACGGTGTTCTTATTTCAATTTCCAGGAGTGTACTTACAGAGAAAACCCAAAGAACGACTTTTCTTGAATCTACATTCTTCTACAGGGTTTTACAAAAAGGTACGGCCAAACTTTCAGGAAACATTCCTCACACACAGAGAAAGAAAATATGTTATGTGGACTTGTGTCCGGAAATGCTTACTTTCCATGTAAGAGCTCATTTTATTACTTCACTTCAAATCACATTAATCATGGAATGGAAACACACAGCAACACAACGTACCAGCGTGACTTCAAACACTTTGTTACAGGAAATGTTCAAAATGTCCTCCGTTAGCGAGGATACATGCATCCACCCTCCGTCGCATGGAATCCCTGATGGGCTAATGCAGCATTGGAGAATGGCGTATTGTATCACAGCCGTCCACTACACGAGCACGAAGAGTCTCTACATTTGGTACCGGAGTTGCGTAGACAAGAGCTTTCAAATGCCCCCATAAATGAAAGTCAAGAGGGTTGAGGTCAGGAGAGCGTGGAGGCCATGGAATTGGTCCGCCTCTACCAATCCATCTGTCACCGAATCTGTTGTTGAGAAGCGTACGAACTCTTCGACTGAAATGTGCAGGAGCTCCATCGTGCATGAACCACATGTTGTGTCGTAATTGTAAAGGCACATGTTCTAGCAGCACAGGTAGAGTATCCGGTATGAAATCATGATAACGTGCTCCACTGAGAGTAGGTGGAAGAACATGGGGCCCAATTAAGACATCACCAACAATGCCTGCCCAAACGTTCACAGAAAATCTGTGTTGATGACGTGATTGCACAATTGCGTGCGGATTCTCGTCAGCCCACACATGTTGATTGTGAAAATTTACAATTTGATCACGTTGGAATGAAGCCTCATCCGTAAAGAGAACATTTGCACTGAAATGAGGATTGACACATTGTTGGATGAACCATTCGCAGAATTGTACCCGTGGAGGCCAATCAGCTGCTGATAGTGCCTGCACACGCTGTACATGGTACGGAAACAACTGGTTCTCCCGTAGCACTCTCCATACAGTGACGTAGTCAACGTTACCTTGTACAGCAGCAACTTCTCTGACGCTGACATTAGGGTCATCGTCAACTGCACGAAGAATTGTCTCGTCCATTGCAGGTGTCCTCGTCGTTCTAGGTCTTCCCCAGTCGCGAGTCATAGGCTGGAATGTTCCGTGCTCCCTAAGACGCCGATCAATTGATTCGAATGTCTTCGTGTCGGGACACCTTCGTTCTGGAAATCTGTCTCGATACAAACGTACCGCGCCACGGCTGTTTCCCCGTGCTAATCCATACATCAAATGGGCATCTGCCAATTCCGCATTTGTAAACATTGCACTGACTGCAAAACCACATTCGTGATGAACACTAACCTGTTGATGCTACGTACTGATGTGCTTGATGCTAGTACTGTAGAGCAATGAGTTGCATGTCAACACAAGCACCGAAGTCAGCATTACCTTCCTTCAATTGGGACAAATGGCGGTGAATCGAGAAAGTACAGTACATACTGACGAAACTAAAATGAGCTCTAAGATGGAAATTAAGCGTTTCCGGTCACATGTCCACATAACATCTTCTTTATTTGTGTGTGAGGAATATTTCCTGAAAGTTTGGCCGTACCTTTTTGTAACACCCTGTATATGCGAGTGCAGGCTTTCTCGGCGAATTTCATATATGAAGTCTTCACGGGTTGTCAGCCGAGTAGCATCGTCGTCTCGGTGCAACGTTTCGATGGAATGCGTCTCCATCATCTTCAGGCGAAAATCATCTTCGCCTGAAGATGATGGAGACGCATTCCATCGAAATGTTGCTATGAGACGACGATGCTACTCATTTGAAAACCCGTGAAGACTTCATATACATTCATCTACATTCATAATTACTTCTGTAGTGTTAAGCTTGATTTAGTTACGTATTTACGATATTAAAGGATCAGAATGGTACCTAAGTGCATGTCCCTGCGACGCCAAGACACACCGAATTCCGTTTAAACACCTTTAAGGGCATACAGCGTCACATTGACCACACCAAGCCTTAACCATCAACTGTATTCGTTTCCAATGATGTCGATATCACACTTTCTCGCAGCTATCTGGAATAGGGAAATACGAGGCTTCCGTAAGTAGTTATCGTTTTGAGTACAGTCCAACAGATTTTTTCCAGTTAACTGACCTCTGCGGTGAGGCATTAGCGTTATCTAACTTCTGTGCTCCACATACGTACACCTCTCCGTGTGTGTTTTATCGCTGTATCTGATGTTATCGAAAGCGTCACTGGCTGCCTCGCTCTGTTTATTCATGCGGCCTCATATTTAGCTAGTTCAGATGGCCATATGTTTGTACTTAATTACCACGTTAAATAATCTATACGATGAGGAATGTACATATTTATCATAACTACGTATCATTACACTGAGCAGTTTAACATCATTTAGCAAATGAAATACCGGAGAAACTAATTTGCAAACACACACGGTGCGAGAGAGAGAGAGAGAGAGAGAGAGAGAGAGATTGGGGAGGAATGGAAATAGAAAAGAGAGGTTTTAAATTAGTTTTGCAAAATCACGGCAGCTGAATTTATGTGTGTCTCTTGCTAAACCTATCCCAACACCTGCACAAACATTTCATACACCTTGTCCAGTAGTTGAGTTTAATAATGGACACTTCCGCTCCACTTTTACAGTAACCTTCAGTTCCGCTCGGCAGATTCCTCTCTAGGTATCAAAGTTATCCCCGTGTTAAAACCTCAGCACAGCTGAGTTTTTGTGTCTCTTTTAGACGTGTGAAGCGAAGTTATAAACGTTGTACAGAACGTGAGTTGCATCCGTTCGTCAGCTAATTCGGGGTGTTCAAAAAGTCTCTCCGCAGTTAGCCGCGCGTGCAGTATGCCGCAGCGAATATACCGAAATGAAACTCAGTGAAACACAAGTTATTAATTTATTGAATATTCATTTTTACTTAGAAATTTTAACATTAAATTCTGAAAGTGTCCCCCCTGTTGCTGAATACATAATTCAATTCGTCTAATCATGTTTCCCAACACAAGCTGTAACATTTTTTCTGTAAAAGAACCAGTGAAAGTGGATATTGCAGTTTTCAGTTCATCGATGGATTTTGAACGGTTTTTATAGACAGTTGCTTTCACTGCACCCCAGAAGAAAAAGTCAGTTGGTGTTAGGTTAGGCGATCGTGGACGCCAAAGTCCCCGTGAAATTTTGCGATTACCAAAAACATCAGCAAGCAGCGACCTTGAAACGCGAGCTGTATGCGCGGTTGCACCATTTTATTGAAAAAACCGTTCAGTATTTCTCTTACCACAAGTTCTCCTATCAATGGGTACAGAATATCACTGCAGTATCGTTGTGAGTTTAGTGTTTCGTTGAAAAATATGGAACCCACAATCCGACGTCTAGAAAATGCGGTCTAAACTCCTATTTTCACAGACTGAAGTGGTTCCTCATGAATACACAATACATTTGAAGTACTCCACATACGAGAAGCCGGCCGAAGTGGCCGTGCGGTTAAAGGCGCTGCAGTCTGGAACCGCAAGACCGCTACGGTCGCAGGTTCGAATCCTGCCTCGGGCATGGATGTTTGTGATGTCCTTAGGTTAGTTAGGTTTAACTAGTTCTAAGTTCTAGGGGACTAATGACCTCAGCAGTTGAGTCCCATAGTGCTCAGAGCCATTTGAACCATTTTTGAACATACGAGAATTTTGCGAGTTCATGTACCCGGATAAATGAAACCAAGCCTCATAAGTGAAAAACGTTTCATGAAGAATATCCCTTCCATTTCGTTGAACGAAATTTTTGAACCATTGACAATAATGCAGTCTCTTGCCAGGATCAGTGTTTATCAGTTCTTGCACGAGTGTCACGTTGTATGGGAAAAGCTCTAATTTTTTTCTTACAGCTGTGTGGGGCGTTCCGACACTAACATAGATTTCCTGCGAAAGTTTTCTTACTCACTTTTTCGGACTCATGGACATTTTATCGGAAATATCGAGTACTTTTTCCTCAGACAAAACGCGAGGACAACCACTTCTCGGTACATCTGTCACTGAACCAGTACTTCGAAATTTGTTAATCAAAACTCGCACAGTATCCCGATGTGGGAGTGCTGTCTCCGGGAAAATTGAATTAAATGTTTCACAAACTGGAATGCGAGTACAGTATGCTAACCACTGCGCCACCTCGCTGGGTGAAAAGACATTGACATCCGACCATGTCACTTTTTTCGTCAGGCAGAGTATACGTGTATGAAATAAACTTGATATATTCGCAGGCGGGCGAAGGCGCTGGCAAATGTTAGTTTCTTTCAGTTTATTCATTACAATAGTAACTGTGTCAGAAAGACAAGAGTGAATGGGAGCCCTTCCCGTGAGCTAAGCTCTGTAGTTGTAACATCAACGATCTAACCATAATAATTGTGAAGTACACTACTGGCCATAAAAATTGCTATACCACGAAGATGACGAGATACAAACACGAAATTTAACCGACAGGAAGAAGATGCTGTGATACGCAAATTATTAGCTTTTCAGAGCATTCTCACAAGGTTGGCGCCGGTGGCGACACCTACAACGGGCTTACATGAGGAAAGTTTCCAACCGATTTCTTATACACAAACAGCAGTTGGCCGGCGTTGCCTGTTGAAACGTTGTTGTGATACCTCGTGTAAGGAGGAGAAATGCGTACCATCACGTTTCCGACTTTGATACAAGTCGGATTGTAGCCTATCGCGATTGCGGTTTATCATATCGCGACATTGCTACTCGCGTTGGTCGACATCCAATGGCTGTTAGCAGAATGTGGAATCGGTGGTTTCAGGAGGATAATACGGAACGCCGTGCTGGATCCCAACGGCCTCGTATCACTAGCAGACGAGATGACAGGCATCTTTTCCGTATTGCTATAACGGATCGTGCAGCCACGACTCGATCCCTGAGTCAACAGATGGGGACGTTTGTAAGACAACAACCATCTGCACGAACAGTTCGACGACGTTTGCAGCAGCATGGACTATCAGCTCGGTGACCATGGCTGCGGTCACCCTTGACGCTGAATCACAGACAGGACCGCCTCCGATGGTGTACTCAACGACGCACCTGGGTGTACGAATGGCAAAACGTCATTTTTTCAGATGAATCCAGGTTCTGTTTACAGCATCATGATGGTCGCATCCGTGTTTGGTGTCATCGCGGTGAATGCACATTGGAAGCGTGTATTCGTCATAGCCATACTGGCGTATCACCCGGCGTCATAGTATGGGGTGCCATTGGTTACACGTCTCCGTCACCTCTTGTTGACGGCACTTTGAACAGTGGACGTTCCATTTCAGATGTTACGTCCCGTTGCTCTACCCTTCATTCGACCCCTGCTAAACCCTGCATTTCAGCAGGATTATGCACGGCCGTATGTTGTAGGTCCTGTACGGGCCTTTCTGGATACAGGAAATGTTCGACTGCTGCCCTGGCCAGCACATTGTCCAGATCTCTCACCAATTGAAAACGTCTGATCAATGGTGACCGAGCAACTGGCTTGTCACAATACGCCAATCACTACTCTTGATGAACTGTGGTATCGTGTTGAGGCTGCATGGGTAGCTGTACCTGTAGACGCCGTCCAAGCTCTGCTTGACTCAATGCCCAGGCGTATCAAGGCCGTTATTACGGCCAGAGGTGCTTGTTCTGGGTACTGATTTCTCAGGATCTATGCACCCAAGTTGCGTGAAAATGTAATCACATGTCAGGTCTAGTATAACATATTTGTCCTATGAATACCCGTTTACCATCTGCATTTCTTCTTGGTGTAGCAATTTTAATGGCCAGTAGTGTATATACGGGTGCAGCGAACGTCTGCCATTATTGATGAGTGGCAGGTGCCGTGCTGACCCCAAGCGACTGCTGAAGTAGCGCGCTGAATTTGTAAGAGGAAAGCGAGAGGTCGTCCGCCGTTGGTTTCTAATGGAAGTCGTGCCGACATTATGCACGCTAGGCCGCGGCAAGTAGGCCCCGCGGTGCCGGCCTTTCTTCCGGAGCAGTGGCAGCAGAGTAATAAACGCGGAGCTCGCGCCCATTGTTTGCGCGCCGGCTGTAATACGAGCCAGACACTGGCCGGGCCCGCGCCCCCGCACCCACCCACCTCCGCAGTAACTAGACACGGCGACGGGGCCGTCGCGCTACTGCACTGCCCGGCCTCTCGTGCGGAGGATTCTGCAAACGGCTGCCACGCGGGCGCTTCCTCTGGCCACCCCTTCACAGAAGTCTGTGGCGCGTGGTTAGCATACTGTACTCGCATTCCAGTTTGTGAAACATTTAATTCAATTTTCCCGGAGACAGCACTCCCACATCGGGATACTGTGCGAGTTTTGATTAACAAATTTCGAAGTACTGGTTCAGTGACAGATGTACCGAGAAGTGGTCGTCCTCGCGTTTTGTCTGAGGAAAAACTACTCGGTTTGTTTGGACGTCTTCTTGTCTCACAGCAGAATCATATACAGGGGACAGGTAAAATAATGAGAACACCTGTAATTACTTGGGAATGGTTTATTAATAAGGGGTTGGACCTCCATTTGCCCGTAACACAGCAGCGATTCTTCTTGGAATTCTGGCATATAATAAAAGTATAGCAGTAGTGTAGTAGTAGAGGGTTTTTTGGACGCACGACAGCAAGGTCTTCAGCGCCCGTTCAGTAAAATAGTGAGACGGGTGTCAAGAAAAAAACTCAGAACAGTAATATAAAACAGAACATAAAACACAGGTAACAAGCTTTGAAAAATATGTGCCTACCCACAACGAAGCGTGGGATGAAGCAGGGCGTCAGCAGTAAAACATGGACAACACAGGAAGAAAGTGTAGAGGGAGCTAAAACAATGTAGCAGATGGAAGTGGCTGCCTGACCGCAAGGAAAAAAGGGAGGAGTCAGCCACTCTGCAATACAATAAAACCTCCAGCCCAAAAGTTTAGGCCAGAGTCGAGACACATCACAAAACTTTAAAACCTTAGACACACACGTCTCATCGTTAGCTAAAACACAGGGCAGATCCCCATCAACTTGCATCACGGTATAAAATGCAGTCTGTTAAAATGTGCCGGACAGAGATGTGCACACCACAAGCATCACAAAACGGAGGATCCTCCCGGCGTAGTAAAAAGCTATGTTTGAGAGAACTGTGCCCGATCCGAAGACGTGTGAGGGCCACCTCTTCCCGCCTGAGCAACCGGCTGGAGGAACGCTAGGGCCGAGTTGTTGACTTTACCAACCGCAGTTTATTGGCCGTCACCGCCAGCCATTCGTCCTCCCACAACTCCATGCACTTCCTGTGGAGTGCAGAGATTACAGACTGCAAGGGGATAGGACACTGGACCACATCCTGCTCTCTGCAGGCCTCCTTGGCAGCCCGATCGGCTTGTTCATTGTCCCATATTCCTGCATGACCAGGCACTCAGCAAAGGACACCTCCTTACCCCGCCGTTGGAGCAAGTACAGTTGGTCATATATCAGCTGGACCATGTCCTCAGTCGGGTACAGGTTCTGTAGTGATTTTAAGGCACTAAGAGAATCGGAGCAGAGAAAAAATCGATCGCCCCGAACACGATTCATCTGCTCCAGTGCCTTCAGGATCGCGTGGAGCTCCGCTGCGAAAACGGTATATTCAGCAGGGAGGCGAATCCGGGTAACATGATCAGGGAACACCACAGAACAGCCAAGGAAATTCTCCTGTTTGCAGCCATCAGTGTAAACGACGGTGAAACCGTGATGCACATCTAAAATGTTAAAAAACAGAGATTGGAATCTAAAATCTGGTGGTCTCTAGTGTTATGCCACTCTTCGATCAGATCCTCTTCTAACTTCTATTGTGACGACGGAGGCGGGAATTTGGTCCGAAGTCTACGATCCAATGCCGCCCGCAAGTGTTCGACAATGTTCAACTCCCGGGACTGTGCTGGCCAGGGAAGACGCTGCAGTTCAGCTGCATGCTCCTCATACCGTGATTGTACTTTCCTGGCTGTATGAATGGGTGCGTTACCGTCCTGAAATATGGCATCATTGTTAGTGTCAACATTTGAATCATGAGATACACCTGATCGTCTGAAATGTTCACATAATCGTTGGCTGTAACACGGCCTTTGAGAGTAATGATATAATAATAACTCGTGTGACTAGGGCCTCCCATCGGGTAGACCGTTCGCCGGGTACATGTCTTTCGATCTGACACCACTTTGGCGACTTGCACGTCGATGGGGGAAGAAATGATGATTATTAGGACAACACAACACCTAGTCACTTAGCGGAGAAAATCTCCGACCCAGCCGGGAATCGAACCCAGGCCCTTAGGACTGACATGCTGTCGCGCTGACCACTCAGCTAGGGGGGGGGGGGCGGACAGAGTAATGATGGGACCAGCAGAATACCATGATACGGCTGCCCACACCATCACACTTCCACTTCCATGCTTAACCGTTGGAATCAAGCAATCGGGATTGTAGGCTTCTTTTGGCTTCCTCCAGACGTAAACTCGGCCCGATGTTGGAAATTACGACAACGTTGACTCCCCGGACCACATGACGTGTTTCCACAGATCGGCCGTCTAGAATTTATGCTCCTGAAACCCTGTTTTACGCATCTTTGCTTTGGTTGTCGTCACTAATGGTTTCGGTATAGCAGCTCGCCCATGAATATTCGCTTTATGGAGTTCCCGGCGGACAGTGTCGATAGATATTGGTCTCGAAGATGGCTATTGAGATCCGCAGTCACCTTAGCCGCCGTAATTTTGTGTTTACACAGTTCGTGTTATCGTACGACGATCTCTGTCATTTATCTTTGATTTGCGCCCACTATTACGTTTACACGATGATGTCTTTCCATGTTTTGTGTATGTTCTCATGACTGTTGAAACAGTTGCTCTTGAAACATTCAGTAAGTTGGCTGTCATGGTTACTGATGCTCCAGCTAATTGGGCCCCGACAGTCTGCCCTCTTTGTAACTCTGTTAGGTCTTACATCGCTCGTCGATTTCGGTTTCTGAATGCAGATACGAAGTGTGCACTACACGTAAACAATCTGCACTGATGCCTAGTCGGTACTGAACACGCACACTCGAGCGTGACACGTGCCTTACCAGCGTCGTTGATCATCAAACACAAACATCCCATTACTACCACTGTTCACATTATTTTGTCTATCCCCTGTACATCCAACGGGTCATTGATTGTCCTCATATTTAGCACGCTCATAGCACATATTTGGACGCCACTAATGCTTTTTCATATGTTGGTACATAGTGTGCTGAGAAGTCAAGTATTATTTTCATATGTATAATGGTTCTGTTTGTGCAGCTTTTAAAATTTGTCGCGTTATTTCTCTTTAGTTAAAATGGGATATCGTGCAGCCAAAGAATTATCTTATAAAAGCTTGACGCGATGTCAAGTTGTATACCCTGTATAAAGGATGTTTCCGTAAGAGCCTGCAAAAATTTAATAGGACGTACAGATACTGCACTGTACAATTTGAGGTAGGGAACCTGGGGTCGGAGAAGCCAGCTTAAGGAGGCAAGGAAATAAACATGTCTACTGCTTTGTCCAGCATTACTGTTTTCCAGCTTATTTACAACTAACATGCGTACAAGTTTACAGGTACTGTGTTGTATATTTACGTGTACATTCTTTATTTCCTGCCAGGAAGCTAGGAGATCGAGCCATATCTTCTACCTGGCCGTCTGAATGGCCACCTGCGCTTGAGGTTCGTGCAAAGAGTTCTACCTGCGCTGTTGGGATTGTAGCCTTGGCTGTTCGTGAGAGTATGTAAATACAACATGACGGTGCACCGCCTCATTTCAGTGTGAATGTCCGCAACCATCACAGTGCCGTGTTTCCTGATCACAGGATTGGAAGTGGAGGCCCTATTCCATGATCTGCATGGTCACCTGATCTGAATCTCCTAAAGTCACCTGCGTACGAGACACCAACGGGTACGGAGATAGAATTAGTTGCCAGAATTGTAGCTGCCTGTGATGTGATTCGAAACACACCAGGGATGTTAGTCAGGATGCGTCAGAATCCTGTTCGCCTATGTCAAGCTTGTATTGAGGATGATGGCCGTCAGTTTCAGCATGTTTTATAAGATACGTACGAACGTTACTTTCATTGTGTCAGTGATGGTATTTGCAGTTAACGGTAACTAATGTAAACAGAAAAGTGCACAGTAATGTGATTTTATTCCTATTGTCCCCTTAAGATGACTTCTCCAATTTCAGGTTCCCTACCTCAAATTGTTCAGTGGACCATCCTCTAAGTCTTGTTAAATTTTTGCTCGCTCTTACGGAAGCATCCTGTATACAGAGCGTTTCATAATTCATGTTACACTCTTATAGAGATTGTAGAGGGGATTTAATAAATCAAGTTTTACATAGGAACCCATGTCCGGAAACGTCATCCAACGACGCTACAGAGCGTCAAAGTTATAGGCGCCAGTTGTGTATATAAACTGAAGAGCCAAAGAAACTGGTACACCTGCTTAATATCGTGTAGGGCTCCAGCGAGCTCGCAGAAGTGCCACAACACGACGTGGCATGGACTCGATTAATGTATGAAGTAGTGCTGGAGGGAACTAGCACCATGAATTTTGCAGGACTGTCCATAAATCTGTAAGAGTACGTGGGGGTGGAGATCTCTTTTGAACAGTATGTTACAAGGCATCCCAGATATGCTCAATAATGTTCACGTCTGGGGAGTTTGGTGGCCAGCGGGTGTTTAAACTCAGACGAGTGATCCTGAAGCCTCTCTGTAGCAATTCTGGATGCGTGGGGTGTCGCATTGTCCTGCTGGAACTGTCCAAGACCGTTGGAATGCACAATGGACATGAACGGATGCAGGTGTCAGTGTCGTATCTAGACTATCAGGAGCCCCATATCACTCCAGCTACATACACCCCACACCATTATAGAGCCTCCACAAGCTTGAACTGTCCTCTGCTGACACGCAGGGTCCAAGGGTTCATAAGGTTGTCTCCATACCTGTACACTTCCATCCGCTCGATACAATTTGAAACGATACTTGTCCGACCAGGCAAAATGTTTCCAGTCATCAACAATCTAATGTCGGTGTCGAAGGGCCCAGGCGAGGCCTAAAGTTTTGTGTCATGCGTTCATCAAGAGTAACGAATGGGCCTTCGGCACCGAATGCTCATATGGTGATGTTTCGTTGAATAGTTCGCACGCTGACAATTGTTGATGGCCCAGCATTGAAATCTGCGGCAATTTGCAGAAGGGTTGCACTTCTGTTACGCTGAACGATTCTCATCAGTTGTCATTGGTCCCGTTCTTGCAAGATCTTTTTCCGATCGCAGCGATGTCGCAGTTTTGATGTTTTACCGGATTACTAATATTCACGGTACACTTCAGAAATGAAATGGTCGTCCCTAGAAAATCCCCACTTCATCGCTGTCTCGGAGGCGCTGTGTCCTTTCGCTCGTACGCTGACTATAACACCACGTTCAAACTCACTTAAATCTTGATAATCTGCCATTATAGCAACAGTAACCGATCTAGCAACTTCGCCAGACACTTGTCGTCTTATTAGGCGTTGCATATCTCTGTATACAGCCGCGTGGGTAGCCGCGAGGACTGAGGTGTCCTGTCACTGTTCGCGCGGCTCCTGCAGCCGGAGGTTGGAGTCCTTCCTGGGGCATTAGTGTGTGTTGTCCTTAGCGTAAGTTAGTTTAAGTTTAGGGACCGATGACCTCAGCAGTTTGGTCCCATAAGATCTTACCACAAATTTCCTTTTTCCTCTGTATACGGTCGTTACGTACATCTGTATTTGAATAAGCAAATGGTTCAAATGGCTCTGAGCGCTATGGGTCTTAACGTCTGAGGTCATCAGTCCCTAGAACTTAGAATTACTTAAGCCTAACTAACCTAAGGACATCACACACATCCATGCCCGAGGCAGGATTCGAACCTGCTACCGCAGCATTTGAATAAGCATGCCTGTACCAGTTTCATTGGCGCTTCAGCGTATATACAGGGTGATACTGTGATGATGTTCAAAAATTTCAACGATGATGGAGAAGAATAAGTGTATCAATTTGAAACAAGGGTCCCTTTAGCCGAAACGAAAGAGTGGTAAGTTATGAGTGAAAGCATTTCTGCTACCTCTGACAGTGGAATACACCTGCCGACACTTCTGTTGCTAAGGTTGCAGGGTAGGAAACTTTCAGTGGGCCAAAACAATAAAAAATGTCTAGTAAATAATGGGGCTATAAAATGCGTACCTTAAGAGCTATGGGCAATTGTTTAACAAATAATATGTGTTTCACACTAGCGAAGATGAACAATTGCTCATAGTTCCTCAGGTATGCGTTTTAGAGACCATGTTTATTATAATTTTTTTCTCCTTTTAGTCCATCCTACAATCCCTGAAAGTAGCATACCCAACACTGTTAACAACAACACTACAGCCACATGTATTTCACTGTCATAGCTATCACAATGAAGTCGCTTATACTTTCGACTCGCTCATTGCCGGTACAGGGACACTTACCTCGAACTGATACATTTACCCGTCTCCAACATCCTTGAAAGTTTGTAACATCATCACGGAATCATCCTGCGTATACATACATTTATAGGCGCCAGCGCCATAACTTCGACGCTCTGTTGCGTCATTGGATGACGTTTCTGGATATGGGTTCCTATGTAAAACTTGAAATACGAAGTCCCCTCTTCAACTTCTAGAAGTGCGTAACATTAATTGTGATACATCCTATCTATCAGTGGCAACTATCATGTTATTTTTTTTATTTCAATCTATAATCGACACGAATATCATCAAGGAAAGCACATACTTTTATCCTACATAAATAATCTGAAATACACTTGTTATAAGTATAGAAGTGTGTACAATACCTGTTGTACTTGCAGAGTAATGACAGGTGTGAAGGGAAAACTGAAGCCAAATGAAGAGGTTGTGGGACGCTTGGATAGGAACTAGTATGTGTTTTGTGTCAATTCAGAATCACAGTTCAGGGATGGATTATTCTCACCGCAAAGCGTTGCACAAAGTGCGCCAATCGAAAATATGCCGGCGCGAAAAATATTTTTTTAAAGGAAACGATACGATTTCAAAAAATGGCTCTGAGCTCTATCGGACTTAACATCTGAGATCATCAGTCCCCTAAAACTTAGAACTACTTAAACCAGACTAACCTAAGGACATCACACACATCCATGCCCCAGGCAGGATTCGAACCTGCGACCGTAGCAGTCGCGCGGTTCCGGACTGAAGGGCCTAGAACCGCTCGGTCACCGTGGCCGGCTTCATACGATTTGCTTTAAAAAATTCCACATGAATGTGAACCATGACCATGAGAAGTTGAAAAATAAAAGTATTTTTGTCCAGCCTTCCTCTACCAAAGCGAGGAGTTTTTCCTACGGTCATAAGTATGTACTACCGTCGTCCCGGATTCCATCTTCCTTGTTTTTTTTTCGTGGATACACTTTTCCTTTTACTTTCCATCATGTGTTCATTAGTTTTGCTATTTATACAGTTTATAATTTCTCTAGAGATGAATTCGTAACAGCAAGACGCTAAATAATATAACGGATTTAGTCTGGCAGAGTGTAAGAAAGAGAAACTCCGAAGGTACAGTGTAGTGGCGATTTGTGGATTAGACCTTGCCAGGACGTTGCACACTGACAGGAAAGGGCAAGCGTGTTTTGCCGTGCCCGTGGCAATTTGGCGTGTTGGTATTTCGCGGCGAATTGTCTAACGTCTCTACCAGCAGTGGTGCGGCACATGTGGCCACGGAGATGATGTCAGAATTGTGGTCCGAAATAAATCTTGACTGAGACAGACTGGAGACAGATTTTACGGCTTGTGAATGAAAATCGCTTTCAGACCCGACTGAAACTGCTTCAGGCCTTGAATGAAGGGCCATCCGCAACTGTGAGCGAGAGAACATTCCAACGGAAACAGCATGTAATGAACGTTTGTTGTCGGTCACCTCGCAATAGGTCATTACTCACACAGGCTGATAGAGACGATAACAGCAAAGTTCAGCGAGCTGGAAGAATATGTGACAAATTTTCTGAACACCTCCCCACTCCATTACATCTGGACTGGCCTGGAAAATCACCTGTCTTCAACCTCATTGAAAGTCTATGGGACATGTTAGAACCGCGGGTAAAATGACGACGTCAGCATCCCCGAAATTTGGTGGAACTGAGCGATCAAATCCTCGGCGAGTGGCTTAACATGGTTGCGATCTTCATGCACAATTTTATGGATTCAGTTCTTCACCGAATCAAAGCGGTTATCAAGTCCAGGGGCTAAATTACTCGGTATTAAATGATGTTTGTAATGATTTCTCTAGGGGTGAGTAATATTTGGTCTGGTGAGCTTACACGGTGTTGGTCGGTGTCCAGATCGTCGGCGTAGGAGTGCTACCAGATGGACGGTACGGTGGGCTGTGCTTGTGTTCCATCTGACGAGTCCAGGGTGCAGCCGGTGCAAGGGCCCGGAGCGCGAGTGTGGGTCAAAGGACTGCAGCTTCACTGAGAATTTCTGTCTGTGGAACCGCGGTAGCAGTCGGCATATTTGCCGAGAGAGCTCTCGACGTGAACTGATTCGATGGCTGATGCCGAACTGGCGTTCTGCGTGCGGTTGTACACCGGCAAACCGCCGCGGCGCACGGATACGGCGCGACCTGCTTGTGGGCACGCGGCATTGCGGAGGAAAATACTGCCCGCGATTGTAGCACCGCAATCGTAGATTCTCGCTCTGCTGGCAGCGCATCAGATGCCTCTAGTGGCGGCTGCCATAGACTGGTCTATGTGCTTGTTGTACGGAAAGTTAAGTAACGGCAAGCAGAGCGCTTGTGCTGTTTATGGCGGACGACGCCTGAATCGTGACCACCCGCTAGACACAGGTGTATATCCGGTTGCGTCCGGTCGGCGGTGGCAGTGTATACTGCGGTGACAACGTCTTTTTGCGAGGTACCTGTTTCCGCTTGTGCATTGCATGCACATTCATTGAGAGCAGCAATTCCTACCGTATTTGAAACGGTCTTGGTCGGTGTCCAGATCGTCGGCGTAGGAGTGCTACCAGATGGACGGTACGGTGGGCTGTACTTGTGCTCCAACTGACGAGTCCGGGGTGCAGCCGGTACAAGGGCCCGGAGTGCGAGTGTAGGTCAAAGGACTGCAGCTTCACTGAGAATTTCTGTCTGGACTGGCCTGGAAAATCACTTGTCTTCAACCTCATTGAAAGTCTATGGGACACGTTAGAACCGCGGGTAAAATGACGACGTCAGCATCCCCGGTTCCTGTTGGTTAGAATCTTTTTATGACCAGTGTACTTACGCCATGTTACATGGCTGTGTGTGGTATACCGTTTCTAGTAGACACATTGGAAAGTCGGCGTTGATATGCCAGAACCTCGAGCAATTTCATTAACAGTGTGGTCACAGACATGTCCAAAGCCGATATTTCATTTCTGCCATTTGTGTAATATCCCCACGTCGAATCATTTAACTGTGCGCTGACGCAGTATAACAGATTGGGACACACACACCACTTCACTGCAGTGACTTCCGTCAGCGGCGAGTGTCACACGACCGCTTAGTACCAGTTTCAAGCTTTATACAGTGCTCCAGATCAACTTCTGTACTCTCATAATAGGGTGACTCACACTCTCTCCCGTGAGCTTACCATGCTTGTCAGTGAAAATAGACTATTTACAACTAATTATGAGTTTTAAGGCTTCGTAGCACTTATTACATTCAGTTGGCAATTATAAATAACACATCAAATGAAAGAGCAATTCAAACAGTTTTGTTGGCATGGTATGGAACGATCGAGAGTGACTGAAGAACGTGTTGAACGAGTGACAGTCTTTCACGCATCGCTCCAGGAAATCAGTTCAGAGGGCTAGTCTTGAAGTAGCTGCCTGTGTGGAGACTCTTAAAGAGACGCTTACAGCTACGTCCTTGTCGTTTGCAGTCTTACACGCTGTAAAGCCTACAGACGACGGTTTCCGTGCCAACTTTTCAGACGAAATGTTGTTGCATAGCGATAAAGAGTTTTTGGATCGTGTCGTCTTCTGTGATGAATCGATATGTGACGTAAGTGGAAATGTGAACACTTGTACTGTGTGCATCTGGGGCTCAGCAGTTCCCCACGAGATGGTGAAATTGCAACGAGACTCCCCTAAATTGAATGTTTTTGTGCCATTTTGTAAGATTCACCTTTACATAACTGGCTTTCGCGAAAATATGTTTGACCATGTTTGCGTTTGCCTAACAGAAAGTAACATTTGGCAAGGCTATCGTTACCGAAGGAAAATGTAACACCGATTAGTGAGGGAGAGATTTACAACAAGTTATCTCTGCGGACAACTTAATCCGACTACTCTACTTTCACTTAAATTTAGTTCAACTATCAAAAACTGTTCAATCATTCACGTACTGGTCTAACAAAAATGGAACCAAAGCACTGCAAAGCAATAAACTTTAACAATATTTTTGGAATAAATGGAAACCAAACGGTCGCCAGTTCAGTTGGTACCATCTTTTCACTAAGTAATTAAAACTCCGAACAACAGTGAGTGCGGAACAGAAGGCTACACACACGTTTGCAGTAACAAAACATGTCACGAAATAATAATGAGAAAGAATTTCAGTTATTAGTTCACTCGGTATTAAACAAAATGAAATTAATTTGGAATAAATAAACCTCACACTGACTGAACGAAGGCTGCCTCCTGTTATGCTAAACAGATGCGTAACCTCGCTTTTGCTAAGTTGGGAGTTGGCAAAGACACACGAAACAAAACTTCAGTTGACTTTAGAATTATTTAAATAAAGGAACTACCACCGAATATCAACACAATTGCAACGCCAGAGTGCGAACCAGGCCCACACATAAAACGGCATCACTGGTTTACGTAAAATTAGTAAGTATGAATAATTCTTTTCTTTTATATAAAATCTTTAGTCTGAACTGAAAGTATTTAATTTACTTTTAGATAACTGAATTTATCTTTGATCTGTAAGAATAATTCTACCTGTAAACAATATTTACCTCAACAGTGAAGTTACTGAGGGACATTAAAAATACTTTTACTTCTGTTTTCAAAATTATTGAAAATATAGAAACTAACTGGCACTGAAATTAATTTTGGTATATTTCTTTCTTCTAAAATAAAAGTTTCAGTAACACGTTCTGACATGGCACCTACTTGGTAATAATGACTTGGGATGATTATCAAGTTAAAATTCCTAAGTTTTGCAGTAATTATTATTAAAACTAGAAGTCCACCAATATCACTGGGTAATGCTGTTACAGTTCTAAAAAAGTGAAGAAATGAAGCTGTAGCCGTCGTCGACAATGCTGCAGTAGCTCCAGACAAAAAACTTGCGAGCACAGATTTGCTTAGCATTGACCATTGGCGGGGCAGGATCTTGATATGAATGGAGCTACGTTTTCATCTGCCGCCGCTTATTAGTTGCTACCGTGCTGCTAATTAAAACTTTTCTTCACACTGGCTTAGCGCGCATCTCCCTCGTCCGATCACAACAGAATACGCAGCGAGTTCTGACGTCACATCGCTCGCTTCCAGAGGCGCCGCTACACACTGTGTATTTTTACTCTTCGATATACGTCCCTAACATTTCCCTAACCACCACTGACCCAGTGCACATTACAGTTATTTACATTATGATTTACACAGACCAACAAATTTTCTTTACACATACAGATATATTTTAACGTTTTCGAGAGAATCAAAATACAATATCTATAGCATACAAAGGAAAAGAACTTAAATACGTACGTCTGTGTTAAAGTGTTATAATTTTCCGGCGAAAAGTTTATGAACCTTTCTTTCTCGGTCGAGTGACTCTATGTCTGAGAAGGTCCAAAGAAGAGGGGCAAGATTCGTGACTGGTACATTTAGCCATCGCGAGAGCGCTACAAATCTCTTAGAAAGTTTGAAGTGGGACACATTTGCAGATAGACGACGGGGTAAACGGAAGGGGCTGCTCACTAAATTCCGAAATCCGAACTTCGCCGAGGATGTAGAGCATATATTATTACCACCAATTTTAAAATCGCGCAATGACCACCATTCAAAGATAAGGGAAATTAATGCTCGTACTGAGGCGTTCAGACAACCGTTTTTCCCTCGCGCGATCCGCGAATGGTACAGAGAGGGGGGGATATGACTTTGGCGCAAATTGTGCCCTCCGCCACACACCGCTTGGTGGCTAGCGGAGTATGTATGTAAATATGCAGATGTAGATCTTGCACTTCTTATCTTGATGCGCTAGAGCTATGACCACTTCCTCAATTGAAAGAAGCTGAACCGCGAAACTTTATTTTGCAGTAAGATGGTGCGCCGCCTCACAGGCATAACTCAGCACGCGATTGGTTCAACTACGTTGCAACCAGCAGCTGCATTGACAGCAAGGGACGGTATGACAGAGCTTGTCTCCCATGGCTTCCACATCCACACAATCTGACGCGCTACATAAAGAACCATGTGTATGGGCCTCCGCTACCATCTGATCCATACGACTTTACACAAAGCATTGTTGCAAGAGCTACAACAGACACACTGACTAAGGTTTGCGGAGAACTCGCTTGTCGACTCGATGTGTGACTAATGCTGCTCACATTGAACACTCGTGTCGGACAAACTGTTTGAATTGCTGTTTCATTTGTAAGTTGAATGTAATAAAAGCTACAAAGCCCTAAACCCATACACTCATTTGGAAACACCCGCTACTTATAACACTCAACGAGAACTCTCCATTTGCGGCGACGTCAAACACAGATACCTAAAAAGAGAACGGAGAAACGGCTCTGCTGCGGCACTGTCGTAAAGCTGCTAAGATGACGAGAATACGAGGACGACGAGACGGCTGAGTAGCAGTGGCGGTCCCGCCGGGCCGTCAGAAGCCTGCTGACGGGGGCTCTGCTCATTACCGCTGCCTGCGCCCTCTTTGATGTAACAGCTTCTCGCTGCTTTCTCTCCCTCTATGCGGACAAGCGCCGGTTCGTTGACGCTCACAGTAGATGAACGACTCCACAATCGAGATCTCGTACGAAATGGCGAACTAGCGAGGAAAAATTACACGGATGATCTGTTAACAAGAATGCGTATTTGTAGGTACTATTTCGATTTATCACATGAATCTTTTGTAGGGTTAAATCTTTTGTGGGACTACATCTTCGTGGATTTAAATCGTTTATAGGGCTGTTGTAGTAATAGTTTTGCTTATCTCTGTCTTCAACTCCATCTTCAGACGGTGAAACGGGATGCAAGGAGAAGTTTTACTTCACATCTAAATTGTTACATACTCTGATAGTAAGTATTTTGACAGTCGACACACTACAATAGTATCATCTAGCGCATATGAATTAAATTTTATTTGATCACCTGCGTTGGAGTATTTCTTGTAAAAAACACTGTATTTGATACATATCATCTGCTGAACTGAAAATAAGTAGTGGTCTAATTACCGGTTATCGGTTACAGAATCTTCCACCTATGCAGATTCGTTTTCCTCAGACTAATGCAGTGAGTTATCTGGAAGGCTAAACGATGGCAAAGAATATTGATTCTAGAGACGGGCAGATGATTGAATAACGCTACAATAGTGTAACATTGAACAACACAACAATACTTAGCATCTGACAATGCAGAGTGTGTGTGTGTGTGTGTGTGTGTGTGTGTGTGTGTGTGTGTGTGTGTGTGTGTGTGGATGGGCTGAACGGGTTTTCAGAGACCGATAGAGCCATTGTTCGCAGCCATGTGTGAAAGACACGTAATCACTGGTACTAGCAGCCAGAGCGCGCGAATGCCTAGTCTGCGTTTTGTATTGTCAATGCTGAATGCACTTGTATTATTTGTTCCGCTTCTCTGCACACCAGTACTAATTACAATTTCTCTTTTCTTCTCTTTCATGCCTTCCGCAGCTGGACTACGCTGTAAGTATAACCTGACCACTATACAAGTAGAATATATAGCTGTTGTACAGCAGTCTAGTCTAAGAATTTTTTTCATTTGGTCAGTAATGCTTGGCAGCCAGTAGTTTCAGTGGTTTTTCTTTATGCATGGTATAGATAAAGTCTGCATTCTACGCTAAGTTCTTACCTGCTGAAAAACGTTTTTTTTAAATTCCAGATTTGTATTAAATATGTTTTAAAATCCAGCATCAAACATTCAGAATGATGTAGTAAATACTGAAATTTCATTGAGTGGACTGCATTACTTTGAAATAACTAGCATTTCAGCACGACTATTCAATGTAGGCAGGAGTAATTCCGTTTACATTTTGTTAAATTGGTGCATGAAAGTTCGTAGCGTTTTTCTGTAAGTTTAATAAACACAACAGATACACGTAACAGAGACTTCAGTCATCAATAGCATATTCTCCTTCACTATCCACAACGGTCTGCCAACGCTAGGGTAACTTTTCGATTTCGCGACTGTATAAATCACGTAGTTTTGACGCGAAGAACTCGTTGAGCCTTGTTCGGAGCGCTTTTTCATCCGAAAAGGAAGTTCCGTGGAAAATCTAGAAATTTGTGGGAAGTTCCTATGGGACCAAGCTGCTGAGGTCATCAGTCCCTAGGCTTACACACTACTTAATCTAATTTAAACTAACTAACGCTAAGGACAACACACACAACCATGCCCGGGGAAGGACTCGAACCTCCGACGAGGGGAGCCGCGCGAACCGTGGCAAGGCGCCTAGACTGCGGGGCTACCCAGGGCGGTGGAAATTCCTTGACGTTTGTTCGACAGAGAGCGGAAAAACGTGAAAATCCGAGGGCGCAAGATCACGTGAATAAGGTGGGTGCGGGATGACTTCCCGACACAAATCCTGTATAGTGTTTTTACTCAGTCTCGCAGAATGCAAGAATGCGTTGTCATGGAGAAGCATGACGCCTCGCAGTCTTCCAATCCTCCTGGTCGTTATTCTTTGATTGCATCTGCAAGACGTCTCAGTTATCGGTAATAAGTGTTAGCAATTATCCTTACATTTGGGGGAAGCAATTGGTAGTAAACCACACCGACGCTGGCCATTAAAATTGCTACACCAAGAAGAAATACAGATGATAAACGGATATTCATTGGACAAATATGTTATACTAGAAGTGACATGTGATTACATTTACACGCAATTTTGGTGCAGGGATCCTGAGAAATCAGTACCCAGAACAACCACTTCTGGCCGTAATAACGGCCTTGATACGCCTGGGCATTGAGTCAAACAGAGCTTGGATGGCGTGTACAGGTATAGCTGCCCATGCAGCTTCAACACGATACCACAGTTCATCAAGAGTAGTGACTGGCAAATTGTGACGAACCAGTTGCTCGGCCCCCATTGACCAGACGTTTTTAATTGGTGAGAGATCTGGAGAATGTGCTGGCCAATGCAGCAGTCGAACATTTTCTGTATCCAAAAAGGCCCATACAGGACCTGCAACATGCGGTCGTGCATTACCCTGCTGAAATGTAGGGTTTCGCAGGGATCGAATGAAGAGTAGAGTGGCTCTGAGCACTATGGTACTTAACTTCTGTATCATTAGTCCACCAGAATTTAGAACTACTTAAACCTTAATAACCTAAGGACATCACACACATCCATGCCCGAGGCAGGATTCGAACCTGCGACCGTAGCGATCTCGTGGTTCCCAACTGTAGCGCCTAGAACCACTCGGCCACCTCGGCCGAAGGATAGAGCCATGGGTCGTAACGCATCTGAAATGTAGCGTCCACTGTTCAAAGTGCCGTCAATGCGAACAAGAGGTGACCGAGACGTGCAACCAATGGCACCCCATACCATCACGCCGGGTGATACGCCAGTATGGCGATGACGAATACACGCTTCCAATGTGTGTTTACCGCGATGTCGCCAACACTGATGCAACCATCATGATGCTGTAAACAGAACCTGGATTCATCCGAAAAAATGACGTTTTGCCATTCGTGCGCCCAGGTTCGTCGTTGAGTACACCATCGCAGGCGCTCCTGTTTGTGATGCACCGTCAAGGGTAACCGCAGCCATGGTCACCGAGCTGATAGTCCATGCTGCTGCAAACGTCGTCGAACTGTTCGTGCAGATGGTTATTGTCTTGTAAACGTCCCCATCTGATGACTCAGGGGTCGAGACGTGGCTGCACGATCCGTTACAGCCATGCGGATAAGATGACTGTCATCTCGACTGCTAGTGATACGAGGGCTTTGGCATCCAGCACGGCGTTCCGTATTACCCTCCTGAACTCTCCAATTCCATATTCTGCTAACAGTCATTGGATCTCGACCAACGCGAGCAGCAATGTGGCGATACGATAAACCGCAATCGCGATAGCCTACAGTCCGACCTTTATCAAAGTCGGAAACGTGGTGGTACGCATTTTTCCTCCTTACACGAGGCATCACAACAACGTTTCACCAGGCAACGCCGGTCAACTACTGTTTGTGTATGACAAATCGGTTGGAAACTTTCCTCATGTCAGCACGTTGAAGGTGTCGCCACCGGCGCCAACCTTGTGTGAATGCCCTGAAAAGCTAATCATTTACATATCACAGCATCTTATTCCTGTGGGTTAAATTTCGCGTCTGTAGCACCTCATCTTCGTGGTGTAGTAATTTTAATGGCCAGTAGTGTAATTATCTTTCGTGGGTGTGCGCAGGTCTTTGTACGGCGAATTACTGGTTTGTTTGACTTCAAGCATTCTTTTCTTTCCCTTACGTTAGCATGAAGACTCCACCTCTCGTCATCTGTACTGATACACTACAGAAGTGGCGGGTGTTGTTCACGGGCCAGTTGACGAACAAGCGGAGATGCACATATGGTCACTCGTTGATTTGTGTGATTTTAGCTTAGAGCATGCGGTACCATACACCCGATTTTTGAACCTTCCCCATTCCGTGCAAATGGTGCAGGGTGGTCGAATGATGACAGTTCACCACTTTTTCAATGACCTGGATCATTGTGGATTAACGCGCTTAAACGATTTTCATCAAACCCCTAAGGTCCTTGCGAACGTGAAGAGTCACTAATGTCAAAACGATAATCCTAAAAACGAGAAAAATATTTCTTTCCCGTTCTCTGTACAGCGACATTATCCCTATACACGGCGCAAGTGTTTCTGACTGTCTCTGCTGCTGTTAGCCCCCTACTGATTTCAAACAGATGAATATGTCGGAAAAGTTCCGATTTCTCCGCTTGACACTCCATTTCTAGCGTCCACAGCTTCGCTCACTGTATCCAAATGACAAAATGGCAATAGATAAACTCAAATAGCAACAATGAATCTTCCTGGCAGTATGAAATTTTCACTCTGCAGCGAAGTGTGCGCTGTTATAAAACTTTCCTGGCAGATTAAATCTGTGTTCGAGACTCGAACCCAGGACCTTCGTCTTTCGCAGGCAAATGCTCTACCAACTGATCTACCCAAGCACGACTAACGCCCCGTCCTCACAGTTTCATAACAGCGCGCACTCCGCTGCAGAATGAAAATTTCATTCTGGAAACATCCCCCAGGTTGTGGCTAAGCCATGTCTCCGCAATATCCTTTCTTCCAGGAGTGCTGGTTCTGCAAGTGTCGCAGAAGAGCTTCTATTAAGTTTGGAAAGTGGGAGACGAGGTACTGGCGGAAGTAAAGCTGTGAGGACGAGGAGTGAGTCGTGCTTCGGTAGCTCAGTTGGTAGAGCATTTGCCGACGAAAGGCAAAGGTCCCGAGTTCGAGTCTCGGTCCGGCACACAGTTTTAATCTGTCAGTAAAGTTTCAATCTTCCTGCCAGATTCAAATTGTGTGCCGTACCGAGACTCGAACTTGAGACCTTTGCCTTTCACGGTCCCGAGTTCGAGTCACGGTCTGGCACAGTTGTAATCTGCCAGGAAGATTCATATCAGGGCACACTCCGCTGCAGAGTGAAAATTTTACTCTACCAACGATGAACTAAAATAAAAGATGTCAAACGATAAATAAACTCATAGCAACATGAGAAACAAAGACGCTACTAACTTATCCACTAGTGTAATATATTTCTTGCAAACAACCCCATTTCCTGTCTCGCAAAAGATATGTGACAACGCTGCACTACGATGTACCGCTGTGTGAACAATGTAAGTCCTCTCAGCCGTTAATCACGTGGGGCTCCTGAGATCCTGCATGGCGTTGAGTATGGATTCACTTTAAGTCATTGAGTCCGGCTTTACGTGACAGTCGCCGGATCTCGACCAACGGGAGCAGCAATATTATTGAGTATTATAACGCAGTAATTATAGGCCATGGTCCTGCCCTTGTCGAATTCCGACCGAGGTGGTAGATGTTTCTCCTTCTTTGACGTGCCGTAACAAGGCTTCCTACAAGCAAACGACATGCAAATGCGATTGAGAACCTGCTGCGTAATTTCTCTCTCTCTCTCTCTCTCTCTCTCTCTCATCAAACGCAAATCGCATTTGCATGTTGTTTGTTTGTGAGAAGTCCTGTTATGGCTCGTCAAAGCTGAAGATACATCTACCACCTCGTGTAGGAACTGGACAGCGACAGGACCGTGAGCGATAGTTACTGCGGTGTATTGTTCTGCAGTTTTGCTGCTCGCGTTGGTCCAGATCCCACGACTGTCACGTGAATCCTAAATCGATGGCTTAAGGCGGACCCATACTCCATGTAGGATCTCAGAAATCCCACGTGATTAGCGCCTGAGAGGACATACATTGTTCACTCAGTGGTACAGCGTCGTACAGCCTCGTCACGTACCTTGAGTCAACAAACAGCGTTGTTTGCAAGAAATATCCACACGGACAGTGGGACGATGTGTGGAGCAACACGGACTGTCGGTATGGCGATCATTTTTACGGATTCTCGTGGTGCTACAGCAGATACAGGTGGGTCGATAGTGATACACCCTACAACACAATGAGACACAGGACTGGCACCATATCGTACGTTGAGATGCATCCTGGTTCTGCGTACGGTATCTGAATGCAAGTACGCTTGTGTGGAGGCTGCAATGGGAACGAACGTTGCCAGATGGCATTTATAAACGTTATATGGGCCCAGCACTTTCTGTGATGGTATGTGGTGCTATTGGGTGCATAAAACGATCACCTCTGGTTTACATAGCCAGTAATCTGATCTGTAGGTGTTACAAATATGAGTTTCCCGTTGGCTGTGTACTGCCTATGGGGTCTCTGTGATGTTATCTTTCAACGAGATAACGCAGGGTCGCGTGTTGACCGTGTTATCCTCGCCTACCTCGATGGAGAGGATGATCGACTACTGCTCTAGCTTGCAGATTTTCCAGATCTCGCACCCGCTGGAAACATCTGGTCACAGCTTGCCGAGATAGTTGAGTGCCACCTCTCACCAGGCACTACGATTGATGTACTCTGCCGAAAAGCTGAAGCAGCATGTATTGACTTTCTCGCTTCTGTCAGCCAAGTTTAGTTCGACTCAGCGCCTGGCTGGCTTAGAACCATTGCAGCTTCCAGAGGGGGCACCTTTGTTAACTCAAACTGCCGCTCTGTGGAACCCTAATTTTAATAGTGTATATTTCCTACCATACTATACACGCACAAAAACTAATTTGCTATTCGTCCAAGGGGGGCAGTTTATTTCCATTCATCTACCTCAATTATTCGGTGCAAGTAGCTCTCATAAGTATCACGTTTTAACATCTTAAAAATGTAACAAATCCAGATACATACGTTCACTAAGTTACCTCCTTTTAAAAAGAAAGAGTAATGGAAGCTAATCATAAAAAAAGAGGAAAAGATGACCTAACATCCCGTCGAAGACGAGGATGATACAGAAACTCGGATTACATGAGATGAATAAAGAAGTCGATCATGAGCTTCTCACAGAGACCCTCCCGGATGGAGTTGTAAAACTACCGTAGGCTATTTTAGATCATCACAAATAACTACGTAGTTTTCCTAGTATCTTTGGTTAGTTAAGGTCATACAATGAAAACCACAGTGAAAATCCGATGAAGTATTGCACAGACGTGAGTTCTGAGCGCACTGTGAGCACGTAAAGATGCCTAGGTAAATAGTGACTCCCGCCAAGCATGAGGGCTTGGTGAGAGATTTCACCTGATTTCATGCAGCCCACATAACGTTGCTGTCATGCGGTTCTTTCTTCATGACAGTTCTAGGGTGCACTTTGCAGGGGCAATGAAGATGCTCCTGCAGCGTTTTCAATGGGAAGTGTTTCAACACCCACAAAGCAGCACATAATTAGCTCCTCTGAGTTTCATCTGTGCTCAGTGAACCGCTGGCTATGAAAACTATCCTTTGGCACAGACAAAGAGCTACGGACCAGCGAAGAGAACTATCGCAAAGCACAGGCAGCTTCCTTCTATGACGAGGTTATGGGAAGCTGGTACAACACGACGACATATGTCTAGAATGATGTGCGGCTCCACTTATGTGCAACACAAACAACCAAACAGACGCACAAAAAGAGAAATTGTCAACTACCAGTTTTTCTCTTACACATTTATGTATATATCTTTCCCTACCAATGCCAGCAGTACTACCCGTAATCCTACCACTTAGTACGCCATTTAGGCAGCGTACCAAAACTACTGAACCGTGGTCCTGATGGAGTTCAACTCTACTTCCGGAATTTGCAGCAGTTTTTTAGGGAAGCAATGGAGAACCCAGACTTTGGATGGCTGGACGGCGACCTGTACGATGTGGTTCCCAGTTTACAGTGTCTTAACCACTCCACCCTCTGAAACCACCAATTTCTAGCGACACAAACAATATGTTAAATTGACAACAACAGTGAGAACCGTTCAGAAACAGCTCTATAAGGGCTGATGCCGTGCAGCACGTATGGTACCAAGTTTTCTGGGCTAACTTTTATAGACTCGCAGAAGATTCGTGATATAAGAAAAAGTACAGTTTTTGAGAAGATTATGAAGCAAATGCCTATTAAGCAGAGAACACACCGTATAGTACCAGTATAGACCCCGTAAAATATTAAGACGCTGAACTGTTTATATATATATATATATATATATATATATATATAAGAGAAATTCAGTTTTTTCCGGTAAAGGTCCTGTATTTTTGCCAGTTTAAGTGAATACTCGCATTTGACTTTCTTACATATGTAACACCTACTTTAATGTTCACACGTTCAATAAAATTTCTGTTGTTGTTAGTGGAAGACCAAAATTATAATATTACCCGCCATTATTGTACAAAGATTCTTTTATTCAAACAGTCAATAATGTTTTGTCCTTTATATTTCACTACCATGCGTTTCTATATTCTTTCTGTGTTTACTGTTTGAATAGATGTGTATGTCCCAGGCTCATACAGATATTATTTTTACAATAGCTCTCACCAGTGAACAAGACTAACTGATTTTCTTGTAAAAAGTAGGTCTGGAGAAGTTAAACGAAGTATAATAAGCATAATGGCAATGAAGAACGGCTCTTTATTAGTACTTTCAGAAAGACAAACAGTTTTATCCCATCTGAGGCGACTATCAGACGAGAACGATATAAATTTAGGCATTTAACAAAGTAAAACTGTTACCGAGGCGATAAAACGGTGACACGATGCAAACAACTAATTACAACTGTATTATGTATCCAACTAATATCTACAGATCAGTGTCCTCACTGTGCAACTAAAACTTTAACTTGTTCACTAATATAAGATTTCATTCATCGTTTTCTGCTGACGTCCAACAACACACTTCATATAAATCATCATCCTTTTTGTTCAAGTGATGTGACTATTAACGTAAATTTTACGACTGTCAAAGTTTAGAAAAAGGGTTCGACACCCTTCGCAACAAGCATGCTAACCTTTGACGCTATACGAGTAAATACGCCTGTTTGATCACCACGACTTTTTTAACTCAAACGAGTTATTCACTTAGTGTCACGACAGAAGCTACCATCTCTGCTGTGGCTCATTTCTATCATCGTAAAATGGCTTTAGGCTTACATCTACAGAAACATTCCAACAAGCAGTCTGGAGTGTGTTCCATGAACACGTATGCTCACGGTTATTAGGGCCATTCAAAGCAGAACACCGTGTTACACAAAAAAGCCCAAATGTGACGCCGCCTGCAACTGGCGCAACACTTAGGCGCTACGTGTGTGGCGGGCAGCATATGTTACAGGCGCTTCGTCTGGATGTACAGCTGCAAAATGCGTGATTTTGGCCAACGCTGCAATGTGTTCATGCATAACTTGCGCTTTTATAAATGCGAATTGTCTGTTTCATAGAGGCGGTAATTACTGAACGTGTTATATAAATTACATCCGAACTATTGACGTAGCTGTCAAGTTGAATTTTGTTACGCAGTTACGGCGCACATAAAATACTAACTATAATAATTCGCTGGCAAACTATTTGTTGACCTGCATTTGCGAATCGTCAGTCTACAAATTCCCGTACTTTAAAGCGATTTTATGACAGGTTCTTTATATCACATGCGCACATAAAAATCGCTTATTCGCGCATTATTTAGCATCCCATGCAAACGATAAAAATTACAGTATTCGGATACCCCCTTCGTATTGGCTTGCCTCTAGAATTTCTACTCGTAGATTCAGTTGCGCGTTTATTTTGCTGGCAACATTTTTCTGATCTAGAGGAAGCCATTATTACCATCTAGATCACATTGACTGATGATATGTAGAGGGACCTCAAGATTTGCCAGAAAAGCAGATAACCTTCAATTATCTTGAAATTTCTTCGACACTATTGCATGCTCGCAAGCATAGCCTTGAATTTTGAGATATTCCTGCTTTTATGGTAACTTAACCTTACCACTACAGAAGGAACTTTACTCCAACTACTGCAACCCATATCCATTTTAACCTGCTAACCTTATTCATCCCATTGTCTCCCTCTACAAATTTAACATCCCACACTTTCCTCCATTGTCGAATTGGCGATTCCTTGAAGTTTCAAAGGGTGTCCTGTCAACACATGAATTCCTTTAGTCAGGTTCTCCCATAAATTACTTACTTCCACAATTCGATTCAGTACCTCTCATCTGTTATTCAATCTTTATCTTATACTATTTTATTGTCTGAATTGCATATCCTTCGGTTTTCACTTCAGTATAATGCTACGCTCCGCCAAAGCGTCTTAATAAAAATTTCCTAATAATTAAACTTATATGTTAACAAATCATCTTATTCAGAAATACTTATCTTGCTATACCCATTTTGCATTTTGTATCTTCAGTGCTTCAGCCATTGTGAGGTATTTTGTTGCCCAAATAGCAAAACTCATCTACTATGCTAACCTGATTCTCACAGCATCGTCTGAAGTTCTTGAAGTACATTCCTTTACACTTGCTTTACTTTTGCCGATGTTTATTTTATAACGTATTTTCAGCACAATCGCTTAAACGCAACAGCTCTTCGAAGTCATTTCCTGTCTTTGACAGAACTGCAATGTCATCAGCACACCTTTCTTCCTGGACCATATTTCCGTATTAAAAGTTCTCCTTGGTTTCCTTTACAGGTTGTTCAACGTACAGATTAAATCTGTCGGTGATAGGCTACAACTCTGTCTCAATCCCTTCCCGACTAATGCTTCCCTGTCTTGTCCATCGACTGCTTTCTGTACGAAGTTGTGAACATCCTTACGTTCCCTTTATTTTAGCTTGCTATCTTCAGAATTTCGAAACATCAATTTTAATCAGCATTGTCTAAAGCTTTTTATAAATATAAAAATGCTGTAAATATACGTTTGTCCTTCTTGAACTATCTTCTGAGATAAGTCGTTGGGCTATTATTGCCCCGCATGTTCCTACACTTATCCTCTAATCAAACTCATCTTCATGAAGATTGACGTCTTCAAGCTTTTCCATGCTTGTGTTAATAATTCGTGACAGTATACTGTAAGCATGACTTATTAATAAATGATTGTTTCTAACATTCACACCTGTGTCAGCACCGGCTTTCTTTGGAATTGTAATTATTATAATCCTGTTCAAGTATGAGGGTATTTCACACGTATCATATATCATGCGCACCAGATGGAATGGTTTTGTCAAGGGTGGATATGCCAAGGATATCACTTGTTCTCAGGGAATGTCTTTTACTCCAGGAACCTTGTTTCTACCTCGATCTTTCAGTGCTTCGTCAAATTCTTCTCGCTGTATCATGTCTCCCACCACTTTTTCATTTCCTTCCTTTTCTCTTTAGATGATTTGTTTTCAATTGTAATTTCCTTGTACTTGAGTCATTAGTCTTCTGACTGATTTGATGCATCTCACCATGAATTCCTCAAGTGTACCAGCTCAAATGGTTCAAATGTCTCTGAGCACTATGTGACTTAACTTCTGAGGTCATCAGTTGCCTAGAACGTAGAACCAATTAAACCTAACTAACCTAAGGACATCACACACATCCATGCCCGAGGCAGGATTCGAACCTGCGACCGTAGCGGTCGCATGGTTCCAGACTGTAGCGCCTAGAACCGCACGGTCACTCCGGCGGGCAAGTGTACCAGCCTCTCCGACTCAGAGTAACTGCTGCAACTCACATTCTCAATTATCTGTTGGTTGTATTCCAATCTCTAAATTTTTCTGCATTTTTTACCCTGCACAGCACCCTCCAATAGTCATGGAAGTTACGAGGTGTGTGAGAAAAGTAGTAATACTTGCAACCCTGCGAGCGATCCGGCAACGCTGTGTTGTTCTACTTGTGATGAACGCTGAGTTCATCACTTCCAGATGCTCATTTCGAGTTTCGGATCCGTACAGCCGTCACGTGATTTTTCGAGGGTGTCATCAGTGAAGTTGTGTTTTTGTTGTGTGTTACGAAAATGAAACTGGGGAAATCCTCGAGTGTGGCCATCGAAAAGTTGAAACAGGCCTATAGGGAACATTCCTTATCAAGAGCACAAGTTTTTCGATGTCTCAGATCATTTTTGGAAGGCCGAGAACACGTTGAAGATGAAAATCGCTCATGGAGACCTTCAACTTCTTGTTCGTGTTCTTTTGAGATTGTTCCTCCAGGACAAACTGTCAACCAAGTGTTTTAAAAAGATGTCCTTGAAAGGGTCAGGGAAGGGTTGACTCGAGTGAGACCGGACATTGGAGACAAGTTGATGCTGCATCGCGACAACGCCCCATGTCACACAGCCTCTTCCATCGCTGAGTTTTTGACCTCAAAAGGCATTCCTGTTCTTCCACAGACCACCTGTTCACCTGATCTGAGCCTTGTGCCTTTTCTTTTCCCGAAATTGAGAAATGTCTTAAAACGACGTCATTGTGGGTCTCTAAAGAACATTTGAAAGAATGTGATCGACGTGTTAAAGGCCCTACCAGTTGAAGCCTTTCAGTGCTACTGCCATGACTTGGAACAACGACTCCGCTGATATATAGCTGTCGAAGGGAACTAATTTGAAGGGGACGAAGTTGTTGTTTGAAAAAAATTAAAAAATTACTACATAAAAAATCTATCTCATTGCTTTTCTAATACACGTCGTATACCGTGACCTGTCATACATGTCCTTCTGTCCTGCACCTTCTCCTTGTCAGGGTTTATCATTTGTTCCTTTCTTCGCCGAATCTATGGAGAACATCATCGTTCCCTATCAGTCCACCTAATTTTCAGCGTTCATCTACAATACCATTTCGCAAATGCTTCGATTCTCCTCTTTTTCGGAATTCCCACAGTCCAGCATTCACTCCATACAATGCTTTGCTCAAGACGTACATTCTCAGAAACTTCTTCCTCAAATTAAGGTCCTTGTTTGATATTAACAGACTTATTTTGCCTATGAACGTCCTCTTTGCCTGCGCTAGTCTGCTTTTTATAACCTCCTACTTTCGTCTGTCATGTATGATTTTGCTTCCAAGATAGCATAACCCCTTAATTTTGTGTACTTCGTTGTCATCAATTTTGATGTAAAGTTGATCGTTATTCTCATTTCTGCTACCTCTCAATACATTCATCTTTCTTCGGTTTATTCTCAATCCATATTCTGTACTCTTTAAAATGTTCATTACATTCAACATATCCTGAAACTCTTCTTCATTTTTCCTTGTAACCTGGCTACACACGCGGTATGTTAGTAATCGACCGTGACACAAACGTACCTAATTGTCAGTTAAGGCCTCTCTTTCGAAGACTGTGAACTTAGAGACTGCAGATAAACGTACTACTCATTGTTATAACGTTAAAGAAATATATGGCTTTAATAACGATCAGAAACGAAACTGTAATAATGTTGATTAATTTTGATTAGTTCCCCGAATTTTTTGTTAATAATCAAACTGAAATTTAGTGAAACTATAATTATTGAAGGAAATACAGGGCCGCCAGTTCGTTTCAGGAGACCTATTATGAAACTGACTGTGTTGGATTGAAATTGAACTTATGTAACAGTTGATGATACATACGAGGGTGAAAGAGTTGGAGGTCAGTTGAATTTGCAAGTAATTATAAGATTTTTCATGGTTAACCCCTTAACACCCAACACTTTAGAATCATACAGAACCAAAACTGATTTATTAATTCCAGCGTGTGATGTGGTAATGATTATAAAACGTGACTTCACAATAGTGTTCACTGTAACTATATTCCCTAACCCTTTCTTTCTAATGATCAAAATTCATTACCAGGGAACATAATAGGTAAGCGGAAAAGATTGTTACGATTAGCAGCAATTAGATAAGGAAACACCGAAAATACAAACCCTAGATCGACACAGAAAATCAATAAATATATACACAATATATACATAATTGACTTATATTTTTGAATACGAGTGTAAAATTTTACTAGAGTTTGCCATAATTATGAGTTAGTTACTAAATGAACTTCCTTCTCAAAAACGCTATGAATATCATCAAACCGAAATTTAGTGAAACTGTAATTATTAAATGAAATACACGGCCGCCAGTTCCTTTCAGGACAACAGCTATGAAACTGACTGTGTTAGATTGAAATTAAACTTACGGAACAGTTAATGATACGTACAAACGTCATTACACATGCTGGAGCACAGTTGAATTTGCAAGTAATTAAAACTTTCAGTAATGTAGTAAAATTGAACTTCTCGTTGGAAGAGCAAAATTGAAGTTTCAGTTTTTGACACATTCAAGAATTTTATGTAAAGATTTCTGTATCTTTCAATAATTTGACATTCGATTATTATGGGGATAGGAAAAGGATACTACTGTTGGTAACAATGACACGAAAACTTTTAACAGAGCATAAGGATTAAAGTTTTGCAGTCACACTATGTTGTTCACTTAAATGGTTCTACGACGCTGGCGAGTGGTCTACATTTCTAATTATCTGAAATCGTGCAGTCTTACTTTCAGGAGGTAATGGTACTGGATCGACATATTGGTTTAAGACAAAAAATGATTTAGACAAAGGCTCTTCTTCCAGTAATGAGCAAATTTCAGTACCCTTAGCTGCACAGTACTCTTGTTTTCATGATCTCCTGGAAACCGCTCCTTGAATAAACATTGTATTGTTGTCGATAGAACTTCAAGCCCTTTACATCTATCATGCATTGCTATACATTTTTCACCACACCGTCTAGATTCACATATGCGCGCGCGCTCTCGCACTCACTTCGAATTCGACCTCTTTCCCTGTTAGCGTAAGACCCCTAACTCGCTCTCTCGCGCACCACATATGCTTATACTACTCATATTATATCTTTGGATACTGCGAAAATTCATGATGTTGCCAGCATGTCTACTTAAATCATGTACAAAATTGTTTTCAGTAGTTTGCTAGAAAATTATTTTCCACTGTTACATTTAATTGGCGTTGACAAGAAAACAGTGAAAGTATATACATTTAAGATCGAAGAACAAGAAAAACAAAAATACTGCTGTGCCAAGTGTAGATTACAATGTTGTAGCGTTAGACACTGAGTATAGCAATGCCATTAGCGAATCTTGTCGATGATATCATTTCACCCTGCATTTTAATCCCACCCTTGATTCTTTCTTTTATTGCCATTACTGTCTCTTCGATGTATAGATTGAACGTAGGGAGCGAAATGCTACATCTCTGTCTTGCGACCTTTTTAAGCGGAGCACTGTCATGGATTTTTCATTGTCCGTTATTATTGTTATATCTCTGTAATCTCTTATTTCTTGTACATATTGTGTTATCCTCATTTCCCTATAGCTTACAGTTATTTATTTCAGAATTACGAGCAACATGCACCATTTTACATTGTCGAATGATTTTTTTCTCGATCGCCAAACCCAGTGAACGTGTCTTGATTTTACTTATGTCTTATCTCCTTTATGAAACGCAACGTTAGAACTGTCTCTCTGGTGCCTTTGCTTTTCCGAAAGCCAAACTGGCCGTCATCTGCTGCTCATCTGTCCAGCGGTCATCAGCTTTGAGGACCATGCAATGCATAAACAATCAGTCTTCACTGGATTCCGTTTCTACGTACGCCAGATCTGCCCCCTACCGTTTGTAGCCCATTACACTCATAAACTTCGCTCTGTCTTACGATTTTCCCACGACGATATTAAACAGTACGCATTGCAATGCATCTCCCTGTCTTAATCGAGCTCTTATGGTGAAAAATTGTAAGTATGCTTCTTCTGTTCTTACTGTTCAGTCATATATACTCTAATCATTTCAGTGGTATTAACTGGGATACGAAATTCCTGTAGGATTTTATAGATACCATCCAAATCAATACTGTCACACGCTGCATATATGAGCAATTGCTGGACTTTTCTGTCTGTCATCTAGCAGCTCCGATTTTCTTTTCAATTCCTCTGTACATTATTCTTGTCAGACTCTTACAAGGGAACCTCCCCATCGCACCCCCCACGGATTTAGTTATAAGTTATCACAGTGGATAGGCCTTGAAAAACTGAACAAAGATCAATCGAGAAAACAGGAAGAAGTTGTGTGGAACTATGAAAAAATAAGCAAAATATACAAATTGAGTAGTCCATGTGCAACATAGGCAACATCAGGGAGACTGTATGCGCAGTAGTGCCGTGGTCCGGTGGTTAGCGTGAGCAGTTACGGAGCGAGAGGTCCTTGGTTCAAGTCTTCCCTCGAGTGAAAAATTTACATTCTTTATTTTCGCAAAGTTATGATCCGTTCGTTCATTGACGTCACTGTTCACTGTAATAAGTTTAGTGCCTGTGTTTTGCGACCGCACCGCAAAACCGTGCGATTAGTAGACGAAAGGACGTGCCTCTCCAATGGGAACCAAAAACATTTAATCGCAAGGTCATAGGTCAACCGATTCCTCCACAGAAAAACACGTCTGATATATTCTATACGACACTGGTGACGACATGTGCGTCACATGACAGGAATTTGTTGTCGACCCACCTAACTTGAACACTTGGCGAATGGGTAAAAAGATTCTTCTACCTTGCCCGATTTAGGTTTTCTTGTGGATGTGATAATCACTCCCAAAAAACTGATGAAAACATAATAGTTTGTCACATAAACTGAAAATAAAAATTTAAACTTTTCACTCGAGGGAAGACTTGAACCAAGGACCTCTCGTTCCGCAGCTGCTCACACTAACCACGGGACCACGACGCTTCTGCACGTGTATTATCCTTGATGTTGCCTATCTTCCGCATGGACTACTCAGTTTTTATATTTTGCTCATTTTTTCATAGTTCCACACAACTTCTTCCTGTTTTCTCGATTGATGTGTGTTCAGTTTTTCAAGGCTTATCCACTATGCCAACTTATAACTAAATCAGAGGGGGGTGCGATGGGGAGGTTCCCTTGTTAGATGCATGAGACATTGACCTGATTTTCGCACTTATGTGGTCTTGTTATTCTCGAAATTGCATGGGCGATATTTCTCCAGAATCTGATGGTATGTCTCCAGTCTCTACACATCAACTTAATCAGTCGCCATTTCCTCTAACTACTTTACAAAATTCCGTTGGAATTATGTCTACTCCTTCTGCGTTATTTAACCACTAGTCTCCATAGCTCTGTTAAACTGTGACTAATGCTGGATGCCCTACTTCTTCCATTTTTCATCTGTCAAGAAACCAGACAAGTCCTCCCATTCATAGGGACCTTCGACGTATTCTTTCCGCCTGTCCGCTATTTCCTCTCTCTTCTGCGTTCAATAGTGGAATTACTCTCGCGCTTGTAATGATGACGCACTTGAATAGCCCTTCTCTAAATTCCTTGCACTTTTCAACTTTCCCATCATTGCTTTTTACTGGCTTGCCACCTGAGCTCATTATATTCACAGAGTTCCTCCTCTTTTCTCCAAAGATCTTTCTAATTTTTCTACAGGCGGCACCTGTCGTCCCCCAAGTCACGAACGCCTCCACAGCCTAGGATTCTCCTCTAAAAATACCTACTTAGCCATTTTGCTCTTTATGTTTAGAAGTCTGTATTTCCTTTGCGTGCTTCGTTTTCTGATTTCTCAGATTGTCTCCATTGGTCAGTTAAACTGAGTGTAATTTATCAGCGAGGAATTTCTTACGCTATCTCCACCATTGCATCTCTCAGAGCTAGCCATTCGTCATGTAGTGCATTCCTTTCCACTGTTTCAGTCAATAGTTGCCTAATGCACCCTTGATAATACTCAATAACATCTTTTTTGTAGGGAGCACATTGTGCTCATGTGGGAGCGATCTAGATGGTTGTAAAACAATAAACTGGTAGCCAAGATCGGAGGAATTCTTTTCATTCCATGATTACCGGTTTCTGAGAAAGTAAAGCCGCCACCATCGGATCTAGGGAGGACAGAAAACACTATAAAAGTGGGCTTGGATTCCACTTGTGTAACATGTAAACATATAGTGTAAGAACAGAGCCGGAGTACCTATCTTGCGTTTGTATGCTATGGAGACACTTAACATTTATAATGTCATCTCTCTTGGACGCCTATGTGCTACTTACGACAATTTTGTAAGGCCTGCGTTTTATAGGCAACTATTAATATCTCCATTGTTTGCCTTGATGTTGTAACCTGTATGTGTTCTAAGGTATGTACCTAAATTTATATGTATACATGTTATATAAGTGGAATCCAAGCCCACTTTGATAGTGTTTTCTGTCCTCCCTAGATCCGATGATGGCGGCTTTAGTTTCGCCGAAACCGGTAATCATGGAATAAAAAGAATTCCTGCGATCTTGGCTACCAGTTCAATAACATCTGTTTCTTACAACTTATCCAAGTACCATATCCATAATTTCTTACCTTTCTGCAGTTTATTCAGTTTTAACCTGCAGTTAATAACAAATTACGGTCAGAGTCCAAATCTGCTCGTAGAAATCGTCCGAAGTTTACTATATGTTTTCGAAATCTCTGTCTTCTTCCATTATATGCTACTGTTTTGAAAATTGCAGCACCCAGAAGATAATGGTCTGAATTACTGCAAAGCCGGCGAATGTGTACAACACTGAAACCATAACAAATGATTAAGAACATGCCAGCAAGTGCCAGTATGCCTCGTCTACGTCAACGGGCACAATATCGCCATGTGAGTTCGAACGGGACAAAATGATTAGCCCTAGGGAGTTAGGTTTGTCATATCATGACTCTGCAGCTCGTACAGGGTACGCTGATATGACAGTGATGCGTGTGTGGAACAAGTGGGAGAAAGAGTGTTGCACAAAGCGACGAACGTACTGGATCACATAATGTGACAACAAAGCGGGATGACCGCCACCTTCTTCGCATAGCCATAACGCCTGAACAGCTGCGTCCACAGTGTTGGTTCGACGGTAAGCACTGCAATGGGTACGTCGACGTTTCGACGCTGTCTGCTGAGAGCTGGGCAGGTGGCACGCCTGACAGTACATGGACTTTCACTGGCCACAAACCACCAGTGCTTCGGACGAAATAGGCACTTGAACGCAGTCACTGGCGTGCTGAGTGAGACATGGAGTGTTTTCGGACGGTCCTACTTCAGCATGTCCTACAATGATGGTCACGTACGTAATAGACGCTACCATGGTGAACGCAATCGGGCAGATAGCATGGTAGAGTACCATAGCGGACAAACGCCAAGTTTGATTCTTTGGAACGCCATTGGTTATAACACGTGACTTTGCCTCCTATGTATGGAGAGCAATCTGAATAACAAGTGATACGTGAGGGAGGTTTTAGAGCCCGATGCACTGTTCCTACTGCAGGCAGATCCACACCCCATATTTCAAGAGTTTCAAGAGGACAATACCCGCCACATGTAGATAGAGAATGTGCCTTTTTCGAAGAACAACATGTACGTTTGGGATATGATCGGCCGCCAACTTGTTCATTCTGATCCTCCTGCCATCACTGTCGACGCTTTGTGAACGCTCCTATAAACCGCGTGGCTCTGCGTTCCCCAGTAGCATACCCAGGCCCTCTTTGATTCCGCGCCACGACGTCTAGAGACTGTGAATGCAGCACATGGCGATTTCACACCGTGCGAAAATCTTACGGTCAACGTCATGTAAATATTTGTAATTTATTCTCAATTATTTGTGCATAATCATATCCCTAATCTATGGAATAAATTTCATTGTAACCACAAATCTCCTTACGGGTAATGCAGTTCTCACGATCAGTAGTGTATAAACTGTCTGTAATCTACCGGTATCCCCACGACACTTCCAGACACAAAATATTCTTCTGTGGATCTTAAACCAATGATTAAATTGAGCTCAGATAGCTTTCCCCTTCATTCTTTGCGCCCCATTCCATAAATTACTACCATTTTTCTTCCTCTTCCTGTTCCTATTATTGAATTCTGGTATCCTATAACAATTAAAGTTTCATCTTCCTTAATCATCTGAATAATTTCTTTTATTTCGTCGTAAGTTCTTTCAATCTATTTATCATTTGCGATGCTAGTTGGCATATAAAATTGTACTGCTGTGCAGGATGTTGAAGTCATGTCTGTCCTCCTATGGCAGCGTCTTTAGTATGCTCTTAATGGTAACCTATCGACGTACCTGTTTTCTTATTCATTAATAGATGTGCCTCTGCATTACCTCTATTTGATTTTGTTTTGATAAACCCATATTGACCACATTACACGTCTGAACCTCCTCAGGATTAGCATCACGTTCTCTTCACCGATGAGTGTCGGATATGCCTTAAACCAGACAATTGTCGGAGACGTGTTTGGAGGTAACCCGGTCAGGCTGAACGCCTTAGACACACTGTACAGCGAGTGCAGCAAGGTGGTGGTTCCCTGGCCACAGCACTTAACTAATTTCCAGTACATCTGACTTCCACCTATCGATTTCTCTTCCCAAATTCTTTAACCACTACCCAGTTAAGGTATGCAAGTTTCTACGCTCCGACCTGTAGAAGGCCAGTTTTCTTTTTGCAGACGACCACATCCATCTGAATAGCTCCTGCCCAGACTTCCAAATGGGGTATTATTTTATGCCCAGAATATTTTCTCCAGAAGATGCCGTATGCGTTAGTGGAGATGAGTAGGAAAAACGACCACCTAATTTTCATACACAGCGTTATTAATGTGCTACTTGACGCAGGTACGTAGATTAAATACACACATCAAACAAAGTTTTGCATCACCCCAGTTCCCAGAACTCCTGAAGATACAAATTGACTCTGCATATTGTGTCACAGACACAGTCTTTTTGACTGTTCAGAGATGTCACTAAACCCGCCCAAAGATGTAAACAACCATGCATGAGCAGCGCCTATTAGACGGAGGGGGTCCGACAGCCGATCAGTTCCAATCATTCTACTAGAAAGGAGGTATTCGGCTCGTGTTGTCTGTAGTTAAACCATGCCTAGGCGGTCAGTACTGCGGTTCGATCGCGTCCGCATTGTTACTTTATGCCAGGAAGGGCTCTCAACAAGGGAAGTGTCCAGGCAACCAAAGCGATGTTGTTCGGACATGGAGGAGACACAGAAAGACAGAAACTGTCGATGACATGCCTCGCTCAGGCCGCCCGAGGGCTACTACTGGAGTGGATCACTGCTACCTACGGATTATGGCTCGGAGGAACCCTGACAGCAACGCCACCAAGCTGAATAATGCTTCGTGCAGCCACAGGACGTCGTGTTACGACTCAAACTCTGCGCAGTAGGCTGCATGATGCGCAACTTCACTCCCGACGTCCTTGGCGAGGTCCATCTTTGCAACCACGACACCATGCTGCGCGGTACAGATGGGTCCAACAGCGTGCCGAATGGACCGCTCAGGATTAGCAACACGTTCTCTTCACCGATGAGTGTCGGATATGCCTTAAACCAGACAATCGTCGGAGACGTGTTTGGAGGTAACCCGGTCAGGCTGAACGCCTTTGACACACTGTACAGCGAGTGCAGCAAGGTGGAGGTTCCCTGTTGTTTTAGGGTGTCATTATGTGGTGCCAAAGTACGCCGCTGGTGGTCATGGAAGGCGCCGTAACTGCTGCACGATACGTGAATGCCATCCTCCGACCGACAGTGCAACCATATCGGCAGCATATTGGCGAGGCATTCGTCTTCATGGACGACAATTCGCGTTCCCATCGTGCACATCTTGTAAATGACTTCCTTCAGGATAACAACATCGCTCGACTAGAGTGGCCAGCATGTTCTCTAGACATGAACCCTATTAAAAATGCCTGCGATAGATTTAAAAGGGCTGTTTATGGACGATGTGACCCACCAACCACACTGAGCGATCTACGCCGAATCGCCGGTGATGAGTGGTACAGTCTGGACCAACAGTGCCTTGATGAACTTGTGGATGGTATGCCACTATTAATTTAGGCATGTATTGATCCAAGATGACGTGCTAATGGGTATTAGAGGTACTGGTGTGTACAGCAATCTGGCGCACCGCCTCTGAAGGTCTCGCTGTATGGTGGTACAACATGCAATGTGTGGTTTTCATGAGCAATAAAAATGGCGGAAATGATGTTTCTGTTGATCTCTGTTCCAATTTTCTGTACATGTTCCGGAACTCTCGGAACCGAGGTGACGCAAAACTTTTTTTCATGTGTGTAGCTAGCCGTAACTTTGCAAAGCGATATGAAATAGAAAATGTGCGATCGGTAGTAGGGAAGACGAACAGTGGACTTCGGTTCACTGTCAGAATTTTAGGAAAGTGTAGCTCATCTATAGTGGGCACCGCGTGTAGATCACTAGTGCGACTCATTTTTGAGTAATGCTCGAGTGTGTGCGACCCCCATCAGATCAGATTAAAGGAAGATATCAAAGCAATTCAGAGGCGGATTGCTAGGTTAGTTGCCGGTACGTCTATTAGCACGCAAGTACTACGGAGACGCTTCGTAAAATAAAACGGGTTTCCCTAGCACTGTTGAGATAAATTAGAATTTTTTGTGGTAAATTACTATGGGACCAAACTTCTGAGGTCGTACATCCCTGAACAATTAGAGAATTGGCATTTAACGTTGATTGCAGAACGGCTCTACTGCCGCAAACATACGTTTTGCCTAAGGACCACGAAGACATGGAAAATTATGGAGCGTGTGGAGGCATATAGACAGTAATTTCTCCCTCACTCTGTTTCCAAGCAGAAGAAGAAAGGTAGTGCAAGGTTTTCTCCGCCATGCACCATATGGTTCTTGTGTAGTATGTGTGTAGCAGTAAATGACTAGTAGCAACTAATGGGTCGTCTTTCAAATGAAATAAGTTAATAGGATTGAGAATACTGACCTCGTACATTAACTGCGAGGTGGTTGTGTCAGAACACTGATGTCTATTCCTTCAGCATTATTTGATCGCTAGTCTCCATAGCTCTGTTAAACTCTAATTCTAACACTGTATGCCCTGTTTCTTTTTATAGACTGCCATAACCTACATCTATCACGTCAGCAGACAATTCCTCCCCTTCATATAGGCCTTCGATGTATTCTTTCCGCCTGTCCTCTCTCTTCTGAGTTTAAAGGTGGAATCCCCTTCGCACTTGTAATGATGACGCACTTGAATAGCCCTTCTATACATTCCTTCCACTTTCCAACTTTCTCATCTTTTCCCGTTACTGGCTTGCCATCTGAGCTCTTTATATTCATACAGTTGCTCCTCTTTCTCCAAAGGTCTCTGTAATTTTTCTGTAAGTGGCACCTGTACTCTCCCAAGTCATGAACACTTCTACAGCCTTGGATTTATCCTGTAACCATACCTGCTTAGCCATTTTGCGCTTTGTGTTCAAAGGTCCGTATTTCCTTTGCCTGCTTCGTTTTCTGAATTTTCGTTTTGTCTCCATTAATCTGTTAAATTCTGTGTAATTTATCAGCAAGGAATTTCTTATGCTATCTCCACCATTTCATCTCTCAGAGCTGGCCATTCCTTTTCTAGTATATTCCTTTCCACTGTTTCAGTCAATAGTTGCCTTATGCACCATTGGTAATACCCAGTAACATCTGTTTCTTACAACTTAGCCAAGTACCATATACTCAATTTCTTGCCATTCGGCAGTTTATTCAGTTTTAACCTGCTGTTCGTAACTGATAAATTGTGGTCGAAGTCCAAATCTGCCCTTGGAAATCGTTTGAAGTTTAATATCTGGTTTCGAAATTTCTGTCTTCTACCATTACACGCTACTGTTTTGATTGCAACACGCGGAAGGAGTTATTGCAATATAGAGGAATGTGTATAACAGTGAAACCGTAATAAATTATTAACACTGCAGAGATATGGCTTACACTAAGGCCCAGAATGACCACCTGTTGTGTGACCGTACAAGTCACTGTTATGCCATGCTAAGTTGGTGCAGAGCTACCAAACGAAGTGGAAACATGCCAGCAAGTGCCGCCTTGATAAGAGTAGTTCATGAAAGGTATCCCCCACGAAAACGTATTCGATCTAATAGAAATGTTTCTGATTTGAAATATAAATATTTGTAGTGTTGGGAATAACTTCTGCGCAAGAGCGCACACGAAAAAATGTTGAATAAACGTTGAAGGCTAATAAAGTATGTATCTGTCCGTGCATGACCGTGTACGGTACCAATATGTTCCACAAAGCCAAGCGCGAAAATGCGATTTTTGAGGGGGGCAAATCCCCGGTTATCTTGGTTACAGAGATGACTGGTCAAATGTTCTGGATAGCCCTTGTCCTAGCTACGATCTGTATTCTTACCGGAAGGAGGGGTATACTGTAGTTATTCTATAGTACAGGGTCAAAATTTAAACATTACAGACTTCCTCCAGGCCAAGCACATTGAGTAACTAGGTTAGTTATTTTGTATTGAATGTGATGTAGCTTGGCCCTTAAACGGTTTAAGAAAGCACTATTTGTTCCTCGGCGGTTCCTGAGATAACCCTGAAAAATCATGATTTTTGGTTACGAAAAATACCAGTTGTGATGGTGGCCATATATATAATTTATATTCATGTCAGCTGGTCGAAACTTTTACCATATATCCATAAGATGACATTCTCGCGCAACTTCGAAACTTTTTCCGATATCTTTATCAGTTACTGATTTCCAGGGGTTCAAAGTTACCTCTCTTATATAGAAAACCGCAAAAACCGGTTTTTAGCCGTTATTGCACCTTTGGCCGCAATTATCTAAATAACTAACCATAGAGAATTACTTAAATATTTCCTTACATATTGATCTAGGAACATTATTTTCCCATTTTTGAAAATCTGCATCCGTTGTCAAGATACGTCCGGAAAACCACGAATTTTTCAAGCACAAAGGATCAATTGTGGGGATGGTCGTGTCTGTAATTTCCTTTGATGTCGAATCATCAAAATTTTTACCATATGTTTTTAATATCTCGGGGAACCTTGAAATAGTTTTCGTTATCATTATCTGTTACCGAGATCCAGAGGTTCAAAGCTACCGTACGTATGCACTTCAAAGATGCACGTAATATCCGGTCTGTGCGTAAATGTAGTTTTAAGTGACGTAGTGAACGCATGGCAAGGACTCTAGGGTCGCCGAAAGGCTTCTGAGACCACCAAACTATGTTCTCCGTCTCCTTTTGTTCCTCCATTAAAACTATATGACGCTCTCTCTGTGCAATGGGCCCATAATGTCTATACAAACATGCCCAAAGTGGTAATACAGTGACAAAAAATGGGCGGAAAAGATTCTCAAAAAGGCTAAAAATAAGTAAAAATCTCTGCGAAGATTTATATAAAACTGGGAAGAATGCAAAGTCATTAAAATATTTCTAGTAACATTTTTACTCTTTTAAAATACAAGTCATAAGCTCGGCGTTCTCACTGAATTTCTATCGACAAGCAAAGTTTCCAGACAAAATGTAAGGCGAACGATTTCGTATTAACTTTATTATGTATACAGAATTGTTACTTTTTGTGTCAAAGTACACAAACGTGTCGAATTGTGCAAATAAACTGTCAAAACTTCACTGAGCGTGAGATTTCGTTTTATATGTGCGGCACACCATGCTGTAGCAGGGAAAAGAAGGGAACCAGCAGTAAAATGATACAGAAAAGGCGAATATGTTCCTCTTTAAAGACTCTGACAGAAAGGTGGGGAACCAACTGCCTAGATCCTTACGCCGCGCACCTCACCAATAAGTTTGGGTTGCCAACATAGTTACGCTGTTTTGTACTAAGAGAATAGCAGGGAAGCACAGCCGGTGGAAGGGAACGGAGGCAATGCCAGTGGGAGAGGAAGAGAGAGAAGATATTGATGATCACAGAGAGACAGTGGCAGTAAAAGAGAAAGAGAAACGTGTGGCAGTGGTATCAAATGAGCGAGGACACAATGGAAATGAGAAATACAGATTAGTGGAGATCATACATAAGCTTGGGGTTTCTCAACACTCGCAGATCAGCGAACTTCAACACTTAGGTACAGTGGAAATTTTAAACTCTTGGGTACAGGAGAAGAAATAAGTTGGGCCTCACAGAATTTTTGAGAAGACTAGGTGTGATGGAGACAAGGCAGTGGGAAAGAAAGACAAAAAGAGACAGTGTAAGAGATAGGATACAGTGGTAGTGGGACCTATTATAAATCGATGGGACAGTAACGAAACATTGCGAGAGAGACATATTGGGAATGGCAGTGAGAGGGAGATGCTGTAAATGAACTCACAACTACGAGGAAAAACTAGATAAAAAAATTTAATATTTTCAGTGTTAAAAGAACGCAAATTTGTTCGCATGTCAAAATTTTTGGTGTGGATGCGGTCTGAGGATTGAGGCAGCTAGTTGCGCAACTGTCTGTCAGTCTTTTGGAGAGGAACATATTCGCCTATTTCTGCTCCGACAGGAGCTGGCAAATACGAATAAAAGGAGTTATGTGAAAACAGGCGGATAATTTCTTGAATTTTTATGTTGTAGGGGAAGGTGTCTGATTTGCTGCATCAGAACCAACTTCTCTTACTCGAAAATTTGAGATCGAAGAACAAAGAGCCTCCGTCCGCAAAAGAGTGGAGAATTCCACAGAATTATATCATAGAGCTATATTACATAATTTTTTATGTTTAATTCATATACAACCGATTTCAAAACTATATAGTCGCATAATCGGGTACCAGCGTAACTCAGGGATCGAGAACCATGAATACTACGAGCGTCGGATAGACGCTCATGGTGCACACGGCAGCAGATTTTTGATAAGTATTTGGTTCCTGATGGTGAGGTAATGTAGTAAAAACACCAAATGTTTCTGTCTTGGCCACACTTTACTAGTTCTTCTTTTGATTACCTTTTTCGGCTAACAAGTACAGTAATACAAAATATTTGGGAATTTGCGTTAAGTTCTATGGGATCAAACTGCTAAGGTCATCGGCCCCTAGGTTTACACACTACTTAATCTAACTTAAACTAACTTATGCTAAGGACAACACACACACACATGCCCAAGGGAGGACTCGAACCTCCGACGGGGGCAGCCGTACAGTAATATGCGCGAGTAGTAAATACTATGTACTTTAAAACTTCAGTACTATGTACATCGTCAAATAGCAATGCTCGTATGGACTTTAGGTGCATACTGACGGCGACAGTCCAATTAAGTAGGTAAACTGTTCGATCCCCATCGCGTGGCGTTCAAGACATAGTAACAGAGCGCTCTATTAGACTGATGACTCATAAGTGAAAACATGAATAAAATGTAAATTAGATTAAAAATATACTTTCCATTTTTCTTATTTTGTTAAGTAATCATTAAAATGAGAAATCCATATGGATTAATACATGTGCATTTATATGGCTCTCGTGAAATTTTGGCAGACTTTATGTAACATAAGATTTGTACAACGTATGATGGCTAAAAATCGTAAGTATCGTCCACTTACGTATTTTCTACGAAATCATCTGTAATTGACACCTTTCATATGTTTTAACCGTCTTTAAATACGGTTTGTGTAAATCTTGGCTGAAGAGCGGTTTGTATCCGTTGCCATCCCGCCCCCAATGCAGGGAACTGAAATAACAACAATGAAAAAATATCATGCCTAACAGAAAATTTTTCAATACCAAATACTACATACAAAAATGAGAGAAATCGTGGAGTCTAACAATAGAGTACAGTCAAATACAATGAAAACATCGTAGTAAAATGACACCAAGGCAACCAGTAAGCAATCCACGTGGAGTCAATAAAATGAGATGTAGGTGACTGGGCTGGTTTGCCAAGGCATTCAAACGTCATAACAGATCAGAATGTTTGAGAGACCTAAAGTAGGTTCTGTTTTCCTAAGCCGTGAATTGATGCGTTATCAGGCAAGAGCGCCACTTATTATTTTCTTACACTAAAATCTACCCGCCTAAATGAAAATGTGAACCTATATTATTTTCAAAATATAAAATATTGTAAATTAACATGACCCGTTATTCTAGGCGTGTATGATAGGTGTAGCTGTGTCGATAGAATGTGGAGAAGTTCGGTAAGGAGACCATCAGCCCACACCTCTTTTTCGGGTGCCTCTTGGTACGTTTGGTGGGACTTCTGGAGCCCGGTGGTTGCAGCACCTCTTGTTTCCCGAGGAGTGAGGGGAGGGGTCTCCTCTTTCCGCGCAGACGGAGGATCATCTCTCCATCTCATTTCGTGCGGGGATTTGTAGCGGGGGGGGGGGGGGGGGGGCAGAATGTATCCCGTCAGCCGCTGAGCGGTGGAGACCCTTTCTCACCTCGGGCAATTTTGCAGACCTGATCCGGATGGCTTACCAGAACACGTAAGGGATTCTGAGAATCTGGAAATTTTCGGCTAAGGCTCGTCAGAGATGGAAACCCGTGACGCTCTTCTGTGATTCTGCTCGATTTCTCTTAGCGGCTGGACTCCTGTCGGATACTTGAATGTACTTGTCACATTCTCTTAGGCAAAGAAACATAAATATCCCTTCTTCATCTTCCATCAGTAAATTACAATTATGATAGCAAAAGGATTACTTCATAGTACTGAACTACCATTTTTTACGACTTCTGACCTTAGGAGGAATTTGCCTCAGGATCTTACATGTGTGGTAACATACTCATGGCATAAAGTACAGTAACAAAATACGTGGTGGTTATGATTAAACTTTAGCTACTTCAGCCAGTGTAGATGGTAGATGGAAAACCACACTGCCGGAGAAAAAATTTGCACACCTGCAAAGATGACGTCGATTTCGATCCGATGACGACATATGCCACCTGGGGGATAGTAGATGTACAGATGATGGTTTCAATGTCGTCTGCCAACAGATAGGGTAGTGGCGTAGCTACCAGGTCGCTGTCTGTGTCTATCCTTTAATAGGGAGTGCTCACAGCCAGAAGGCTCAGTGTAGTGCAAACGTGTGAAGCAAGCAACCAACCATGACACGGAAACGCACTCATTTCCCATAGCTAACTGAACCAACTTGACAGGGGCAAAATTGTGGCCTTTCTAGTGGTGGGATGGTGCTACCGGGGAATTGTCACACCAATTGAACGTGCTTAGTCAGTTGTGCAGTTATGCTGATATCAGTGGTCACATGAATACTCTCACATCTGTAGATGAGGTTCTGGATGTCCAAGCAGCACAGACGTCCGCCAAGATCGTCCTATTGTAAGGACAGTAGTGGCAGATCATACAGCTACCACAGCACAGATAGCACAGACATGCTAGCACGTCTTCCACTCATGCCACAGCATTAACGAGCACGACTCGACTTGTGCCGTTAGAGGATCACTCGGAAAGATGGAATGGTAAGGCAACAAGTGTCTGGCCCAGTTGTTAGATCGGTTACTGCTGTTACGATGGCAGGTTATCAAGATTTAAGTGAGTTTGAACGTGGTGCTATAGTCGGCACACGAGCGACGGGGTACAGCATCTCCGAGGTAGCGATGAAATGTGGTTTTCCCGTACGACCATGTCACGAATACACCGTAAATACCAGGAATCCGGTAAAACATAAAATTTCCGGCATAGCTGAGATCCTGCTAGATCGGGACCAACGACGACTGAAGAGAATCGATTAACGTGAGCCGGCCGCTGTGGCCAACGGTTCTAGGTCCTTCAGTCTGCAACCGCGCTGCTGCTACAATCGCAGGTTCGAATCCTGCCTCGGGCATGGATGTGTGTGATGTCCTTAGGTTAGTTAGGTTTAAGTAGGTCTAAGGCTAACGGACTGATGACCTCAGATATTAAGTCCCATAGTGCTTAGAACCATTTGAACCATTTTTTAATAACATGACAGAAGTGCAACCGATTGGCAAATTTCTGCACATTTCAATGCTGAGCCATCATCAAGTGTCAGCGTGCGAACCATTCAACGAAACATCATCGATACGGGCTTTCGGAGCCGAAAGCACACTCGTGTACCCTTGATGACTGCACGACCTAAAGCTTTACGCCTCGCCTGGGTCCGTCAACACCAAGTTTGGACTGTTGATGACTGGAAACATGTTGCCTGGCAGGACGAGTCTCGTTTCATTTTGTACCGAGCGGATGGATGTGTACGGGTATGGAGTCAACCTCATGTGCAGTTGGAGTGATTTGGGAGCCCTGATACGTCTAAATACGACTGTGACAGGTGATACGTGCGTAATCATTATGTCTGATCTCCTGCATCTATTCATGTCCATTGTGCATTCCGACGGACTTGATCAATTGCAGCAGGACAATGCAACACTCCACACGTCCAGAATTGCTTCACAGTAGCTGCAGGAACATTCTTATAACTTAAAATATTTCCGTTGGCCACCAAACTCCCCAACCATTAACATTATTGAGCATATCTGAGATGCATTGCAACGTGCTGTTCAGAAGAGATCTCCACCCATTCGTACTCTTACGGATTTATGGACTGCCATGCAGGATTCATGGTGTCAGTTCCATCCAGCACTACTTTAGACATCATCCAGTCCATGCCATGTCGTGTTGCGGCACTTCTGCATGCTCGCGGGGGCCCTACAAGATATTAGGCAGGTGTACCAGTTTCTTTGGCTATTCAGTGTAGTAGCTGTTGTAATTCAGTTGTTAATGAGCGAGGTATGCAAGCACTGTCAACCGTCTGTTGTAAGCGCAATATCGAGCCTCCGGCAGAGTTACAATTCCGCCTGCTATGTAAAAGAGGAAGCTTAGGATTTAACGTCCAGTCGACGACGAGGTATTTATAGCCAGAACAAGTGCTCGGAGTGAGAGTGTGGAGGAATGGATATGGAAGGAAATCGGCCGTGTCCTTTTCAGTGGTACCAACCTGGCATAATTTAGTGAAACCACAGAATATCTAAATCTGGATAGTCAATGGATTTTATATGGTGTTCTCCCGAATACCCCCCATGAACCATGGACCTTGCCGTTGGTGGGGAGGCTTGCGTGCCTCAGCGATACAGATAGCCGTACCGTAGGTGCAACCACAACGGAGGGGTTCTGTTGAGAGGCCAGACAAACGTGTGGTTCCTGAAGAGGGGCAGCAGCCTTTTCAGTAGTTGCAAGGGCAACAGTCTGGATGATTGACTGATCTGGCCTTGTAACAATAACCAAAACTGCCTTGCTGTGCTGGTGCTGCGAACGGCTGAAAGCAAGGGGAAACTACGGCCGTAATTTTTCCCGGGGGCATGCAGCTTTACTGGAGAGCTGCATCAAACCAGTCTCAGGACTGAAGACCACAACAACAACAACATCTCCCGAATACGAGGCCATGGTGCTAACCATCACGCCACGTCGCTGTGTGCCTGCTGTGTAGTTACGGTCAATGGCGGTAACTGAATCAGTCTGCGAAAAATAAAATTTATATCACACCTGAAGTCAGCAACAGAATATGTACCAAGTGGCACCCACACTGTTACTCGTTAGGTAAGTTCCTCATTTACTACCAGACTGCTTTCGATCTGACTGGATTGATAACTGACACCATGTGCCAGCCGATTTATATGACGAACGGACAGGCCCTGAGGGAGGCTGCCGAGCGAGGCGGGACAGTGGATATCACACTGCTCTCGCGATTTAGATCCCCGTCCAGCATCCAAGTTTAGGTGCCCCATGGCTTCCCAAAATCCCTTAAGGGGCTCCGGAACGCCCTATACTTGCAATGTTAAAATAACGCTTATAAATTACATCTTTCATCACAAAGTATTTGAGGTAGGAAGTTGAACTTTTTACAGATTATTTACTGGAATATGGGCTACAACTTAACACAGGGATTTTACAAAATTTTAGTTCAGTTATTAAAGATGATTTTTTTTCAATAGTAATGAAAATTCACAACATTTTTTTGCAATTTTTTATTTATATATTCAAAAATATACAGTTTTTTGGAAAAAGGCTGTGTTAGATTATGCAGAAGGTACTGTGTAACATTTACTGAAAGTTTGAAACAAATATGTTTGGAAGATCCTTAAAAAACATGTAATTAGTATGAGAAAATAAAAGTTTTGGGAATCGAGCGACAAAGATTGGATTAACTTTTTAGTGCATTCCAGGTCCATAGGATGGATTATCTTCATCCTCTGCAAACTCCTCCTCCAGCTTCCTCTTGTTCCTCCTCCTGTTTACTCTTGCTTGTATTTCTAGACTCTTTACAGCCCTGTCTGCAGCCCGAAGGCGTTCCTTGTCTAAAGCAAGCATCGCTCGTTGTTGTGTTCGTAGATTTTGCTACCATTTTCTTCAGTTGCAGTTACTGCAACACTGTTCCAAAAGGTGGTCATGTATGAACACTTATCACATTTCAGTTGTATTTCACTAGCAAGTCCTACGTGCTTTATTATGGAGATTTCCATACCAACTTCACTACAATGAATACATCTTACACAGTTTGAAAAAATTCCTTTGAGAACCGACGTATCAAATATTTCATTCACATCCGATTCGCCCATAAAACATTCATAGTTTTCACTCATTGAACCAAGCTTCTTCTGTGAAGTATTTTCTTTCCCACTTTGACTGCTATGGGCAGGTGTACTTGAGAGGTTAGGTTCACTCACTTGGTTATCGTCTTTATTGTTTACAGTAATAACACATACCTTTGGCTTTCCAACATTTCTCCTTTTCTTAAAAGCCTTCAGAGGCTTTCTAATAACTTTACTTTTACTCATTATTATACTTCAACAAAACAGAGACTCAAGAAACAGAATTAATTACGAATATTTTCGAAATAACGACAGAGTAAATAAACATGAAACAATCGACAATCACACCAGCGATATATATTGAACCATCACAGGTTAGCCACAACACATACTTTATCTCACATCACTAAAATGTACCTGATGAACACGGACGTTAATAATAACACCATTTGACAGCAGTTTAACAGCGCCACAGTGGGTCACGCCCATGTAGAACACATTTCAAAAAAAATTTAAAAATAGTTGTTGTCTTCGGAATTGAATAAATTATATATCTATTAAAAGGTAATAGTCTGCAGATTCAGAAAACGCAAAAAAAGTAAAAATTGAACTTTTCATGATTTTGAGCCTTTCCGGAGCACCTTAAGACTCTATATTGTATTCAAACATTGTGAATCACCTCGAAGGGAACGATCTATTGATACGTAATCAGCATGGTTTCAGAAAACATCGTTCTTTTGCAATGCAGCTATTCGCACGAAGTAATGGCCGCTATCGACAGGGGATCTCAAGTTGATTCCGTATTTCTAGATTTCCGGAAAGCTTTTGACACCGTTCCTCACAAGCGACTTCCAATCAAGCGGCTGGCGTATGGGGTATCATCTCAGTTGTGCGACTTGGTTCGTGATTTCCTGTCAGGAAGGTCACAGTTCGTAGTAATAGACGGCAAATCATCGAGTAAAATTGAAGTGATATCAGGTGTTCCCCAGGGAAGCGTCCTGGGACCTCTGCTGTTCCTGATCTATATAAATGACTTGGGTGACAATCTGAGCAGTTCTCTTAGGTTGTTCGCAGATGATGCTGTAATTTACCGTCTAGTAAGGTAATCCGAAGTCCAGTATCAGTTGCAAAGCGATTTAGAAAAGACTGCTGTATGGTGTGGCAGGTGGCAGTTGACGCTAAATAACGAAAAGTTTGAGGTGATCCACATGAGTTCCAAAAGAAATCCGTTGGAATTCGATTACTCGATAAATAGTACAATTCTCAAGGCTGTCAATTCAACTAAGTACCTGGGTGTTAAAATTACGAACAACTTCAGTTGGAAAGACCACATAGATAATTTTGTGGGGAAGGCGAGCCAAAGGTTGCGTTTCATTGGCAGGACACTTAGAAGATGCAACAAGTCCACTAAAGAGACAGCTTACACTACACTCGTTCGTCCTCTGTTAGAATATTGCTGCGCGGTGTGGGATCCTTACCAGGTGGGATTGACGGAGGACATCGAAAGGGTGCAAGAAAGGGCAGCTCGTTTTGTATTATCACGTAATAGGGGAGAGAGTGTGGCAGATATGATACGCGAGTTGGGATGGAAGTCATTAAAGCAAAGACGTTTTTCGTCGCGGCGAGATCTATTTACGAAATTTGAGTCACCAACTTTCTCTTCCGAATGCGAAAATATTTTGTTGAGCCCAGCCCACATATTTAGGAATGACCATCAAAATAAAATAAGAGAAATCAGAGCTCGAACAAAAAGGTTTAAGTGTTCGTTTTTCCCGCGCGCTGTTCGGGAGTGGAATGGTAGAGAGATAGTATGATTGTGGTTCGATGAACCCTCTGCCAAGCACTTAAATGTGAATTGCAGAGTAATCATGTAGATGTAGATGTAGATGTACCTGTTGGAAAGGAAACGGCCATTTTCTTAGTCATAATTCCCCAATAAGAGCTTCAGCTGCATCTCTGAAAACCACGTCATTAACGGTCAGTTTAACCCCTAACCTTTCTTCATCTTTTTAAAACGCCACTTTGCTGTAATGGCTTCGATGTTTGTCCTGATCGCTAGAAACGATCTTACAGAAATGAAGCAGCAGGCGTATGTTGAACAAAGGCATCGAACCTGTCGTTCGTTCGTTACCTTAGAACGCGTGCGTCACTGTCTCAGCTGGTGTTTCGATGGAAACCCTCTTTGGAGATTCTCATTATCTGTTGCCGTTTTATTGAAGCAGTTGCTCGTCGTGTTTAGCTCGGCTGGACTGCGTTAGTGAACACTTCACGAAACATACATCAAAAGTTTTTATCTACGCTACTGACCATTAAAATTGCTACACCACGAGACGTGCTACAGACGCGAAATTTAACCGAAAGGAAGAAGATGCTGTGATATACAAATGATTATCTTTTCAGATCATTCACACAAGGTTGGCGCCGGTGACGACACCTAGAACGTGCTGACATTAGGAAAGTTACCAATCGCTTTCTCATACACAAACAGCAGTTGACCGGCGTTGCCTGGTGAAACGTTGTTGTGATGCCTCGTGTAAGGAGGAGAAATGCATACCATCACGTTTCCGACTCTGATATAGGCGGATTGTAGCCTATCGCGATTGCGGTTTATCGTGTCGCGACATTGCTGCTCACGTTGGTCGAGATCCAATGACTGTTAGCAGAATATGGAATCGGTGGGTTCAGGAGGGTAATACGAACCGCGTGCTGGATCCCAACGGCCTCGTATCACTAGCAGTCGAGATGACAGGCATCTTATCCGCACGGCTGTATCGGATCGTGCAGAACACGTCTCGATCCCTGAGTCAACAGATGGGGACGTTTGCAAGACAACAAACATCTGCACGAACAGTTCGACGACGTTTGCAGCAGCATGGACTATCAGCTCGGTGACTATGGCTGCGGTTACCCTTGACGCCACATAACTGACAGGAGCACCTGCGATGGTGTACTTAACGACGAACCTGGGTGCACGAATGGCAAAAGGTCATTTTTTCGGATGAATCCAGGTTCTGTTTACAGCGTCATGATGGTCGCATCCGTGTTTGGTGACATCGCGGTGAACGCACATTGAAAGCGTGTATTCGTCATCGCCATACTGGCGTATCACCCGGTGTGACGGTATGGGGTGCCATTGGTTACACGTCTCGATCACCTCTTGTTCGCATTGATGGCACTTTGAATAGTGGACGTTACATTTCAGATATATTAAGACCCATGTCTCTACCCATCATTCGATCTCTGCGAAACCCTACATTTCAGCAGGATAATGCACGACCGTATGTTGTAGTTCCTGTATGGGCCTTTGTGGATACAGAAAATGTTCGATTGCTGCCCTGGCCAGCACATTCTCCAGATCTCTCACCAACTGAAAACGTCTGGTCAATGGTGGGCGAGCAACTGGCTCGTCACAATAAGCCAGTCACTACTCTTGATGAACTGTGGTATCGTGTTGAAGCTGCATGGGCAGCTGTACGTGTACACGCCATCCAAGCTATGTTTGGCTGGCTCTGAGCACTATGCGACTCAACTGCTGAGGTCATCAGTCGCCTAGAACTTAGAACTAATTAAACCTAACTAACCTAAGGACAGCACACAACACCCAGCCATCACGAGGCAGAGAAAATCCCTGACCCCGCCGGGAATCGAACCCGGGTACCCGGGCGTGGGATGCGAGAACGCTACCGCACGACCACGAGATGCGGGCCAAGCTATGTTTGACTCAATGTCCAGGGGTATCAAGGCCGTTATTATGGCCAGAGGTGGTTGTTCCGGGTACTGATTTCTCAGGATCTATGCACCCAAATTACGTGAAAATGTAATCACATGTCAGTTCTAATATAATATATTTGTCCAATGAATACGTTTATCATCTGCATTTCTTCTTGGTGTAGCAATTTTAGTGGCCAGTAGTATACATCCAACACTGCCTGCAGTCGCTACGTAACGACTGTTCGCCAAAGCTGCTAGGAGGCGGTGGACAGAAATATGGAAATATCAGGAATACAACACATTTCCTTGCCTGATACGGTGTAGGAAAATCGTAGTCATTCAAAAGACCTTCCAGTCGTCTCGGAATGGATAAATACAGCTCCTGCCGGTTATCAAGACAATCTCATACCATTCTTCCTGCATTATGCTGGCAAGTTCAGGTAATGATCATACAGGTGAATAGCGACCACGCAGCCTCCTCTCCAAAGTAGACCACACGTGCTCAATTATATTGAGATACGGGGACTGTTGTAGCCAGGGGCCATGCGACAATTCATCCTCGTGCTCAAAAAGCCACTGAGCTGTATGAAAAGGTTCCTCGGCGTCTTGGAACACAGCATCACCTTTGCGAACAAACTTCGTTCCATAAGATGGACCTGATGAGCTAAAATTGTCACATAATCCTTGGCAGAGGTGTGACTTACAAACCAACAATGGAACCCATGAAATACCACCATATGACTCCCCAAATCATCCCTGAACCCCCGCCCTGTTTCAGTCTTGGGACGTAAACTCAAAAAAATGGTTCAAATGGCTCTGAGCACTATGGGACTCAACTTCTGAGGTCATTAGTCCCCTAGAACTTAGAACAAGTTAAACCTAACTAACCTAAGGACACCACACACATCCATGCCCGAGGCAGGATTCGAACCTGCGACCGTAGCGGTCCCGCGGTTCCAGACTGCAGCGCCTAGAACCGCACGTCCACTTCGGCCGGCGACGTAAACTCGTCCAGATGTTGGAAACAGTCTGTAAGAGCACTCATCCGACCAAATTACTTTCTTCTGTTGCTCCATATTCCAGCTTTTATGGATTCGGCAGGACGTTTTCCTGTTACGAGCATTTGCATCACTGGTGGATGGTTTTGGAATTCCGGTTCATTCTGCAATTCCCAGCTTAACTCCCTTCTTGTTGTTTTGGTGCTGACAGGGTTAGCGAGTGCGATTTTCAATTCTGTAGTGACTTTGCAGCTGTCTTCCTGTTCTTTTCCGTCACAATTCTCTTCAGTAACAGTCTGTCACGATCACTCAGCACACACACCTTCGTCCGCGTTGTGACTTAGCGAATTATTTTTTTCGCTTTCCTTGTATGCATTACAAATCATTGATACGGTGCCTACTGAAAAACTACGATTTATCTCAAGTGAGAACCAATGCCGCTAAAAATTGTTTTCCTAACCGAAATCGGTTACCAGAAGTTAGCTAACGACATGAAAAAGACTAAGACCACCATGAAGAAGGAACCACTGGACTATTGGCTACTGAAGCACTATGACGTAATGATGGTCTAGGATAAGACTAAGTTCACCTACCCTCTTAAAGAAGGTACCATTGCTATTCAATTTTACGTCGCGGGCTCCGAGTCGTTTGACATACACCATAAGGCCCATTTGGATATTGGTCATGGAGAGCGGGGTAGGATACTTAAAGAACTTTCACCCAGGTATACAAAACATTACCCATCATGATACTGAGCTGTAAATTCACCTTTGCGAGCCTTGCCAGAAGAAGCTAAAAGGTTTTAAGAAAGGTATTGTGGTCAAGCCAATGGCTTTTTTCGAAATTCAGTTCCCGCTGTCAGGTCGATTTCATCGATTTTCAGTCCCATCTTGATAGACAGTACAAGTTTCTAATGGTTTACTAAGATCATCTCAAATTTTGTAGTTCTCGGGCCTCTGAAATCAAAGAGAGCTGAAGAAGTAGCCTACAAACTCATCGACATATTTACGTTGCTTGGTGCTCCAACGACTCTACAGTCCGATAACGTCAGAGAATTTGCAAACAATGTGGTGAGCAGCGTAAAGTAGTATTGTCCCACCTTGAAGATGGAAGCAGCGCCACTCACGAAGTCATTGGAGAGCAGGAAGAGCAAATCAGGACCTTGAAAATACGCTGTGTGTTTGGATTCAAGCTGAAAAAAGTTGCTGACGGAATGCGGTTCGTCCAACTTATGGAACACAGAGCTTTTCATTCTGGGATTAACGTCACCATACGAAGGTATGTTCGGCTGAAAAGCTATAATAGGTCTCTCGACCTCGTCTCTGCCTGACGACGCTTTACGAGACGTAGATACTGAGGAACAAGTGCCTGCAGAAGACATAGATGCGAATGTAATCCATGATGTAGAAAACGAAAACAGTGATGAAGCCATAGCTGTCGAAGAGCGTTCCATTTCTGTAGTTACGAAAACCCTTCTTTTTGTATATCAGTTGCGTTTGCTTAAAACAAACCAGTGTTGCTCATTCATGTCATGAGTGTGAGAGAAACGTTCATGCGATCTGTGTACATTCTCCTAAAGACGATGACGGCGATGAAGTAAAAGGTTATGGGGTTACCATCACGATGCTGTAAACAGAACCTGGGTTCATCCGAAAAAATGACGTTTTGCCTTTCATGCAACCAGGTTCGTCGTTGAGTACACCATCGCAAGTGCTCCTGTCTGTGATGCAGCGTCATGGGTAACCGCAGCCATGGTCTCCGAGCTGATAGTCCATGCTGCTGCAAACGTCGTCGAACTGTTCGTGCAGATGGTTGTTGTCTTGCAAACGTCCCCATCTGTTGACTCAGTCGAGACGTGGCTGCACGATCCGTTACAGCCATGCGGATAATATGCCTGTCATCTCGACTGTTAGTGATACGAGGCCGTTGGGATCCAGCACGGCGTTCCGTATTACCCTCCTGAACCCACCGATTCCATATTCTGCTAACAGTCATTGGATCTCGACCAACGTGAGCAGCAATGTCGCGGTACGATAAATCGCAATCGCGATAGGCTACAATCCGACCTTTATCAAAGTCGGAAACGTAATGGTATGCATTTCTCCTCCTTACACGAGGCATCGCAACAACGATTCACCAGGCAACGCAGGTCAGCTGCTATTTGTATATGAGAAATCTGTTGGAAACTTTCCTCATGTCAGCACGTTGTAGGTGTCGCCACCGGCGCCAACCTTGTGTGAATGCTCTGAAAAGCTAATCCTTTGCATATCAGAGCATCTTCTTCCTGTGGGTTAAATTTCGCGTCTGTAGCACGTCATCTTCGTGTTGTAGCAATTTTTATGGCCAGTAGTGTATAAAGCAGCTGAACAGTGCGCTAGAAAGTAAAGATATGACTAAGAATTACTTTAGCGCTTATACGTAAAACAACAGTGAAAACTAGAAAATGGAAAACATACAGACAAGGACGAAAAAAATAAGTGTAGTGTTACTGAAATAGTGGAGACGCTAACGATGAATAACGGGGAAGGATCCCATGAGAAATTAAGAAACAGGAGAGAGAATACGAATTGAGATAACTGAAAAAGGGGCTTGGGTGGTTTACGCGCATTGACAGAATGTCTTTGGACAGATGGACCAAGATAATAATAACGACGACATCGTCTGAATGGAAAAGAAACAAGACGACAGCAGAAACGAAACGGGAGAATGGATGTTCAAGAATCTATGAAACCCAAGGATTGGAAGAGCGGTTTTTCGAATACCGACAAGTCTGGCTTCTGAGATGTCAGAAACCGCAGCATCTCTACCAAAGTCGTCCAGTGAAGATGACAATGATAAGCATGTACCCCATAAGAGTTGCGATGTTTCAGTACAAAATCTTCTTCAAGCTGGCCAAATACATCGTCCAACCATGTTGATAGAATATATTCACGTTACAAGTCACTGAGAGACAGCAGTGGTCTACTTCTTGAGGAACAGTTTGTTTATAATCCACACTCAGTTGTCCAAAAGTAAAAGGAAGCCAGAACTTTATCAGCCATATCAAACCTATAATACTCTGATTACCGTAAAAACAACGACGATGAATCAAAATGAACCGAATGCGATGTAACTCGATCAAGATGAATAAAATATGATAAAGCATAAGTAGAAGAAGAAGTCGCAGTTGTAGACAGTGAATTTATGTTCCAAGTTACAGTATGTGTGAAACGCGTTGCATTAAACTGTCGCATTCATTTTGTACAAGTAACATAAATACTAAGTAGGAACAGAATGAGGGACAGTATACAGAGTGGGCAAAAAGAAAAATAGGCAACCTAATTTCCATCGACCACCCTGGATGCGGTTGAGGTAAGTTGGGTTTCCTATCTTAATGTGCAATAAATATAAGGGCTATTCGGAAAGTTAGGTCCGATCGGTCGCGAAATGGAAACTAATGTGAAAATCAAAAATGTTTTGTTTGAAACAGTTAGCTACACCTTGCAGCTATTTCTCTACATAGTCGCTGCACCGACCAAAACATTAGTCGTAGTGTTGTACAAAGTTTCCAGTACCCTCGTCATAGAAAGCAGCCGCCCGTGCTTTCCGCCAGTTCTCTACACTGATCCACTGGTCTACAGCTCGTTGCCTCTGCCAAAATATTGTCCTCGTAGCCGGCGGTTCATGTGAGGGGAGATGAAATTCAGAGGGAGCCAATTACGGGCTGTACTGTGGGTACGATCAAACACTTACCTTCGGAAGCGCTACTGAAGCATCTTCATCGCTCCTGCAGAATGAGGCCGAGAACTGTCATGGAGGAGGAAACGCAAATTAACAGCAAATTATCAGTATTAAACGCAGTTAACATGTCAGGAATTTGAAACTCCCAGGATGTGAAGATGCATGCTTTGAGAAACTTCCGGCATATGCCGACAAGTGGCATGACAAACTGAATTGGAAAGGCAGTTGAAACAGAATGGCCCCATCCCTTTATGTGTGCACCGTAGGAAAACAGTAAGCAGTAATACGATTTTTATGGTTGGATGGCGTGAAGCCTCTACAGATCCATAGAAGGTTGTTAGAAATGTATGGAGATAACTGCATTAGTGAGAGAAGAGTGTACGAAGGAGCAGATGCCTTGAAAAGTGGACGTACGTCAGACACTGATAAGGAACGCTCTGGTCGTCCCAGCTCGGTCGTTACTGACGAGAATGTGGGACGCGCTGACGCCATGATTCGTGATATCTGGTGTATTTCTGTAGAAGCTTTAGCCACGGAACTGAGTATCAGTGTCGGATACGCTCATACTGTTATAATTAAGGTTCTAAAGTACCGCTTTTTGTGCGCACGAGGGAGCCTGGGTGAACACCAGATAATGCGCTTTCAGGCTGCCACATCATTTCTGGCGCTATATAACGCTTTCTGACACGAATCGTCAGAGGAAAAGAAACCTGGGTGCACAGCTATGAACCGAAAGCAAAAGGTCTTCAGAATGACTACACACATCTTCTCCTGCCATGAAGAAATTCAAGTCTCAGCCCTCTGCCGGAAAGGTCCTTTTTCCATCCTTTTCTGGGGTATGAATGGGCAGATTTTTGAACACTATCAGCAAAGGGGTGAAACAGTGAACAGTGCCCGGTTCAGTGCCGCGTTGGAGAATAAGGCCAGCAATACAGAGCCGTAGCAGAGGACTTTTCTCTAGAAGTGTTCTTCTCTTTCACGACATTGCGTGCCCCCACACCGCCGCTGCAACACTTGCCGTCATTCGAAGATTGAGATTTCAGGTCTTACTGCATCCCCCATACAGCCCTGATCTCCCTTCTTCGAATTACCACGTGTTTGGACCTCTGCAAGACTCTCTCAGAGGACGGAAATTTGAAAGTGATGATGAGATCAATGAAGCGGTGACCTCTTGGTTACGGTCACAGCCGAAAACCTTTTATTCGAATGGAATAGAAAAGTTGGTGCAACGGCATGAGCAGTAAATCGAAATGGAGGGTAGTTATGTTGAAAAATGACTTCTTGTTTGTATGTATAAGTGAAATATATGCTTCGCAAAAAATATTTTGCTGTTACTTTTTGGATCACCCTCCTATATTCGGGCCGTGTCTCTCCGCAGATTAGACGGGAAGGCCTCTTTGGAAAGATCTATACTGCATTTACCTACAGCTCAGTGGGCCTATTGGCATACCCACTGCTAACGCCTCATCATGAGGCGCCGCGCGAGATTAGCCGAGCGGTCTTAGGCGCTGCAGTCATGGACTGTGCGGCTGGTCGCGGCGGAGGTTCGAGTCCTCCCTCGGGCATGGGTGTATGTGTTTGTCCTTAGGATAATTTAGGTTAAGTAGTGTTTAAGCTTAGGGACTGATGACCTTAGCAGTTAAGTCCCATAAGATTTCGCACACATTTGAACATTTTTTTCATCATGAGGCAAACGGTGAACGGCCCACACGTGGCTCGTCGTCTCGCATGCATACCCAATGCACATGATCAGTACCCGATAGTTTCGACCATTCAGTGGTTGCAGCTAGGGCACACCCTAGTTACGGTGGGATCACATCCTGTTCAATCCGGCATATCGAAACCTACATCTAAATTTTCAGGCAGGGAAAAATACACGGAAAGAAATGCACTGTCAAAATTTTAGCTGCTAAAACGTACTTCAAGTGTTTCTTTTATGTTAAAGCTAATCACTTTTGCCCCGCGAAGAAACGCCTATAAAGGAGGTTTGTGCAGTCTCCCCTGCTTAGTGAGTGAATCGGCGAATAAGCAGACGCAGCCGTGACAGGAGAACGTAGCGCCGCGTAGTGCAAAGTCAAAAGTGTACACACATGAATTTTAAGTACTTAACCATAGCAAAAATGTCTCATATCATTAATTTTCTGAATAACCTGCAGTTAATATCTCTAGCTAAACTGTTGCAGATTTGTTATGCAAATGACTAGCAGAGGAAAGAAAATCATGGGATTGTATGATGCTACTTTACAGACGATTTCTATCAATCGGGACTTAGTTTGTTGACATTAAATATTTTGTATCAATTCCCGTAGCACAGTGCTTATGAGACCTTTGAATAATGTTTATTTTACTAGGAATGAAACATTTCCTTATTTATTCCCTCCAATCGTCACCAACGTTCGAAGTTTTTATTGGCTGGCGAAAACAAACATTTTCCCAACACCGTGCACACCTGATAAAAAAAATTAATGTCTTTAGACACTTCATAGTAATTACTAGTTTTAATTAGACAGAACTGGAATGGATTACGAAACGGTCGTTGGCCGTTGTTCTGCGTATTGTGCTGCGTACCAGGCATACTTGATGAAATTCATAAAATGTGGTGATCCATGCCGCCAATGTAGATATGACTGAAGTTAAACAACACTGTTCTGCTGATAAACCTGAAATGACAAAGAGCTAACGCGAATTATATTGTCCGACAATTTTCTGAAAAATGCTTTCGTTGAGTCACACTATTAGTTCCAGATGGCGTCCTAAAGACAGATGTGTCGTTCTGTCTCGCCAAGAGTCCGTCAAAAGCAATGAATTATTTTCTGCAACTGATAAGAAGACGTTTCGGATGTAACTATGAAAATAATCCTCTCCCATTTTCTCAGATTTTTCTACATCCACTACAAGATTTTCGCAAGTAAACAGTCTTTTTTTTTTAATTTTTGTCCTAATTCGCCTTGACGTTCCTAAGACAGATGTAAAGCAGCGGAAAAAGTAATCCACTGATACTTATTTTAGTATTAGCAGAAGAGCCAACACCGTGTTACGAGTGGAGGCCGAAATGCACGCGTTTTAGCTTACTGACGTGAGGTCTGGAACATGACAAGGAATGAGAATTCAGAAAGCGGACGTAATTAGTTTAATACTTAACTTTAATCCATTAATGATGTACGTCGCTCTTGACGGAACATGATTCACAATATTATCTGTTCAGAATACATTCTTGAAGATAGTAATTATAGTAACTGAATATGGCGCCTTGCTAGGTCGTAGCAAATGACGTAGTTGAAGGCTATGCTAAACTGCCGTCTCTGCAAATGAGAGCGTATGTAGACAGTCAACCATCGCTAGCAAAGTCGGCTGTACAATTGGGGCGAGTGCTAGGGAGTCTCTCTAGACTAGACCTGCCGTGTGGCGGCGCTCGGTCCGCAATCACTGATAGTAGCGACACGCGGGTCCGACGTATACTAACGGGCCGCGGCCGATTTAAAGGCTACCATCTAGCAAGTGTGGTGTCTGGCGGTGACACCACACTTATCACTGCTATTGTTGTATACGAATGTGTCATAGCATTCATTGTCCGCGCAAACGACTCTATTTTGCTCTCGAAAGAATAAAGATCGGTTTGAGCGCATTTTTTGCACGAAACCTGACTAATTGGCTTTATACACAGCATTCTGGAGGAAAACGAGAAGCTTCGTCTTCACGTCACCTACGAACTTCTGTATATTGTTGCCTATTAACGACATCTTTCCAAGTCAACTCGAGATAAAGTTCGTAATTTGGCAATTTCCAACTTTTTTTAAATACACTTTTAAATGATTATGCGCTTCTTAGCAGCCAAAATTTTGACACTGTGTTTCTTTCACTGTATTCTTCCTGTATAAAAAAAATTTGAGGGCAGGTTTCGACATGTCGGATTGAACCGTTCCCTTGTTACAATGTTTAAAGCACTCCGTCTTCAGGCCAAATGTGGCCCATCGGGATCATCCGAGCGCCGTGTCATCCTCAGCTGAGAATGCGCATAGGAGGGGCGGGAGGTCAGCACCGCTCTCCCGGCCGTTGTGATGGTTTTCTTTGACTGGAGCCTCTACTGTTCGGTCGAGTAGCTTCTCAATTGGCATCACGAGGCTGAGTGCACCCATAAAAGTGGCAACAGCGCATGGCGGCCTGTATGGTCACCCATCCAAGTGCCGGCCACGCCCGACAGCGCTTAACTTCGGTGAGCTAACGGGAACCGGTGTATCCATTGCGGCATGGCCGTTGCCGTTACAATGTTTAGCAGCAAATGTTGCTGATCGGCACGCTTTCTATCACTCTTTCCATATCTCACTACACCGATTTACTTGCAATATTGTGGCGTGCTCTCGAGTAAGGCTATCAGTTTGTGAGTACTTATTGTTATTTCGGCGTGGTCTATTTTGTCGAGAACGACTAGGTGGTGCATCATTCAGTCACCACACAATCAACAAAAGGCTACTAACTTCAGTTGCTTTTTTACACCGTAATTTCTTGTCGAATGATGAAATATATTATTGAATTTGTGTAGTTGAAAACTTCGGAGCGAAACAATCATATGATCCTATTTCCAGAAACATTGTTGATGCCTGTTACTTCAACGGCATCCTCAGTGTTATCGTCAGTGGTTAACAAAGTTACAAAGCACGCAGGTCGTCTCTCACATCATTTATAAGAACTATTTGTCAGAGAGAATTCGATCTATATCTGTTCTCTGCAAACCACCGGGAAGTGTGTAGGAGAGGGTACTTCACGCTGCACCTCGTATTGCGGTTGCTATCATTGGCGCCATTTGGTGCCCTTCGTTAGAACGTAGTAAGGGTGCGCACTAGCTGATATTTTGTTTGTAAAATAGCAACTCAGTCCTTCATCTATTGACTTTTCAAACACCCAGCTAGTATTTTACGAATCTGCTATGCTGAACATTTGTGGCCTCAGTTTGTCTTGAAAACTTCGTGACACACCGTTTTACAACGAAAGCCGTGATATGCACTTATTTGTCGTACACACATTGTAACCCCGTTCCTGCTGAATGCGGAGATGCAGAGGAAGGGTAGTCAGTGACTCCTGTCAATATCGAAACAACAGTAACCATTAACATGTTGTTTGAAGCATGTACACACATGTGAGCATCTCGGGAATGTAATAGAAATCAGATTTATTGTATTTTTGAAACTTCCTGGCATTCGTCACGTGATGCCGACGGTATGCCTAACTTTGGAAGGCGTCATCATTCTCGATTAAGAGTAATCGATTGTCATTCTGCTGGCGCAAAGTCGACATCCATATTTTGTCCAACTTTAAAACTACTTCTTTTCTATTAAAATTATTATGGTGTTTGTGAATCTCTATTGCTTCTCCATACATGCGCGCATGATAAAGGGATGTTCGTGCTAGAACGCTTGTCTCATTAAATTTAATTTCGTGGTTTCCATCTCGAGAAACATGTTCAGCTACGTCCGAATTTTTTGGTGTGTCCTAAGCGACCGTTTCTTTTATGTTCGGCTAAGCGGGTGTTTACACTTCTTTTCCTTGTTCCAATATATACTTGTCCACAACTGCATGGAATTTTGTATACCCCAGGGGTTGCTAGGGGGTGTCGGGCGTCTTTTGCAGTTCTTAAATATTCCTTAATCTTCTTGGTGGGTCTGAACATTGTTTCGATCCCATACATGGCCAGAACTTTCCCGATACGGTGCGTGACTTTATTAATGAACAGTAGGAAAACTTTTCCAGTAGTTGACCGTTGTTGCTCTTGACTTCTGGCTTATTTTCTTCTTTGATGGAGGGCTCAATCAATTTCCTTGCTGGTATATCCGTTTTTCATGATATAATTCATCTTGCAAGGAAGCCGGCTCGCAGATTTTGTTGGCTCTGTCCACCGAGACTTTCATGACACCTCTTTTTTTGCCTAGGATGATGGTTTGATTCCTTGTGGAGATATCAATCCGTGTGAGTGTTCTTTTTATATACCTTGTGGCAAAGCGTCCCATCCACCCGTTTAATTACCGACACATCCAGAAAATTGAGCTGACCGTTGCTCTTTTTCTCCATCGTAAACTGTCTCTTCGGGTTAATACTGTTCAGATGCACCAAGAAGACATCCAGCTCTTCTTCACCATGAGTCCACACTATAAATGTGTCATCATAATAGCGGTACCCTTTAGCTGGCTTTTTACTGGCAGTCTGCAACGCTCGCTGTTCGAAGATCTCCATAAATAAATTGGCAACAGCTGTGCTAAGAGGGCTTCCCATCGCCACCCCGTCGATCTGTTCGTAAAACTCGTTGTTGTACTGGAAACAGTTGTCGTCAGGCAGTGTTTAAGTAAAGCCAGTATGTCAGTCGGAAAAAATGTCTGCTATATATGAAATAGCTTCATTTACAGACACCATGGTAAACAATGATACTGCATCGAAGCTCACAAGAATATCACTTGGTCTGACGTTAATCTCCCTCAGTTTTTCAATAAAATGCGCCGAGTTTTTAATGTAACTGTCCGTTCTGCCAATGTATGGTTGCAGCAAGCAGGCGAGATATCTGGCCACCTCTTGTGTTGGAGATCCTATAGCACTCACTCCTATATCCCGGAAGTTTCAACTGAAGACACCGGCCGTGAAAGCCTACATTGTATGATTAGCCATGATAGTGTCCACTAGAATCAGAGATTACGTTAGCGCCAACTGTGAAACATGACTAGCAGGACCATTCTTTTCGTCAAGATGTGTAATACGAGACAGAGTCCTGTGCAATTTAGAATGTGTATGAACAGCTTTGATAGCCATAAGGGATTCGCACTCGATGATATGCAATAAAGGACACCTTATATCATAACTGCATAAGCCTACAATGAGGTGACAAAAAGACATGGGATGGCGGTAGTATCGCGTACACAAGGTATAAAAGAGCAGTGAATTAGCGGAGCTGTCATTTGTACTCAGAAGATTCATTTGAATAGGTTTCCGACGTGATCGTGGCCGTATTACGGAAATGAACAGACTTTGAATGCAGAATGGTAGTTGGAGCTAGACGCACGGGACATTTTCCTGATATCGTTTGGGAATTAAATATTTCAGGACCCGAAGTGTCATGAGTGTGCCGAGAATACCAAATTTCAGGCATTAACTCTCATCACAGATAATTCGGTGGCCGACGGTCTTCACTTAACGACCGAGAGAAGTGCCATCTGCATAGAGTTGTCAGTGCTAGCAGATTAGCAACACCGCGTGAAATAGCCAGGGAGATAAATGAGGACGTACGACGGACGTATCCGTAAGGAGAGGGCGGTGAATTTGCTGTTAATTGACCATAGCTGCAGACGACCGATGCGAGTGCCTTTGCTAACCTCACGACATCGCCTGCAGCGCCTCCCCTGGGCTCGTGACCATATCGGTTGGACCCTACACGACTCGAAAATCGTGGCGTGGTCAGTCGAGTCCCGATTTCAGTTGGTGAGAGCTGATGGAAGGGTTCGAGTGTGGCGCATACCCCACGAAATAATGGACCCCAGTTTTTAGCAAGGCGCTGTGTAAGCTGGTAGTAGCTCCATAATGGTGTGGGCTGTGTTCGCACGGAATTGACTGTGTACTCTGGCTCAACTGAACCATTCGCTGTCTAGAAATGGTTATGTTCGGCTATGCACCCATTGATGGACTTCATATTCCCAAACAACGAAGTCATTTCGCCTGGCCACAATTGTTCGCGATTGGCTTGAAGAACATTCCGAACAGTTCGAGCGTATGATTTGTCTACCCAGATCGCCCGACATGAACCCAACTGAACATTAATGGGACATATTCGAGAGATCAGTCCGTGCACAAGATTCTGCACAAGCAAAATTTTTGCAATTGTAAATAGCTTTAGAGGCAGTATGGCTCAATATATTTGCGTGGGACTTCCAGTGACTTATTGAACCTGTTCCACACCGAGTTGCTGCACTAAGCCGGGCAGAAAGAGATTCGACACGACATTAGGAGGTATCCCACGACTTTTGTCATTGTAAACGAAGTGACGTTTCTTCATCGACGCCAACATAACCGCTGATCACAATGGGTCTACTGCCTCTGTTACATGTGTGTGATTCCTTTACTTCCTGGCAAAGAGAATGATGAATATTGTCGACAGCTCTGATTTTCATAGAGAATCAACGTGTGTTGAGAACATTTAACAAAACAAATTCGTTGCAAAAGACTTTCCGATTTAGTTACTTCCGGTGTTCTTGCACCCAGACCCAAAATATACTGATCCCCACATTCATCACAGGTGGTTTAAGGAAACCGCTAACTGGTAGAAGGGAGTTCCATTAAGTTTCGGGTGTGCAGACGCAAGAAATCTCCTTCTTCTTCTAATATTTCGGCTGTATAACGTTCAGCCATCTTCAGAGTGAGCCGCAAGACTGCCGCTCCAATGCTCGCTTCGTCCCTTTATACTGTTGGACCGCGCGACTGCGCATGCGGTCACAGATGCAAATGCGCCAGAGACGTTGGTCGGCGGCAGCGACGTGCATAATGCGCGAGTTTTATCTATGACTCCGCAGTTGATCTTTGTTGGCATATCGACATATCATTGTGAGCTGCACTGTGACGACGTCTTTGCGAGTTTATTACAGCAAGTGCCGGATTCCAAGATATATCAAGATTGAAACCACTATCTCTATTAATTAAGTCCGTCGTCAAGAGAATTTCAATTGCCCCTTTACTATCGAGTCCCAAAAGGATGATGCAGTTGCCAAAATTTCGACGTTGTCATACAACATACTGTGACCATTATCAATACAGTGCTCTGCCACTGCCGACTTGTTAGGTTGTAAAAGTCGTGTGTACCTCTGGTGTTCTGTACATCTTTCTTGGACAGTACGAGTTGTTTGTCCGATGTAAGAAAGGCCACATTCACATGGAATTTTGTAAACTCCAGATTTTCGGAGCAGCAAATCATCTTTGACGGAGCCCACGAGTGCAGCTGTCTTAGGTGGAGGACGAAAAATCACGTTTACTTTGTGTCTGCCGAGAATGCGTCCTATTTTTGATGAGAGGCTACCCACATATGGCAGGAAGGCCATCGATTTAAAGGTTTCTTCATCTTCTTCTGCTTTCTTTGAGGCCTCTTTCGGTTTCATTTTCAGCGCCCTCTGTATTTGTTGTGGAGAGTACCCATTGTCTTCAAACATTCTTTGTAAGTGGGAAAGTTCATCTTGCAGACTGCTTTCGTCAGAAATAACATGCGCTCTGTGAGTCAAAGTTCGGAGAACACTCAATGTCTGCCCAGAAGCGAGCACTGGAGCTGCAGTCTTGCGGCTCACACTGAAGATCGCTGAACGTTATATAGCCGAAATATTAGAAGAAGAAGGTGATTTCTTGCGGCTGCACACCCAAAACTTAATGGAACAGTCTTTGCGCCGCCAAAACCTGAAGATTCACATGGTAGAAGGGAGTTTAGTCTCGCTGCTCCACGTGCAGCTCGATACTTTCCCAAACACAAAGAACTTGATGTGACACTTGATCAGCGCTAAACATCGGCAGGCAGAGCTCACGACAGTTGCGCATCTTCTCTGACATCGAGCGAAGTGGTGCAGTCGTAAGATTCCAGATTCAGTTCCTCTACGGTTTCTCTAAATCACTTAAGGCAAATAGCGGGATGGTACTTTGTAAAGGGCAGGGTAGATTTCCTTCATAATCCACTTGCACTCCGAGCTTGTGCTTCGTCTCTAACGATCTCGTTTCCTTAATAATCCTTCATTCTGCCTTATCTGACTATTTTCAAACGGTAGAATTGGACATCTGGGCAGCCAGATGAAACTCTACTCCCATAGCAGGAAAGGAACATGCCACTATGGTTGAAAAACGTCAGTCAGTTTTATTTTGAGGAAATAATGCGGAATGTCGGTATGATTTCAAATATTAACTCTCCACTCTGTCTACTGGGAAAGAGAGAAAGCAAATCATTCGTATATGATACATAATTGAAGTGGGCGTAGAAGTTAAACTGGCTAGACGATGAACTATGCCTAATTTATCTTAAGGCCTTTATCCAGCTTGGAACGCTCTACCCATATTAATTGTTACCTCTCGCCCCAGTGCCTGAAGGGAGTAGCTGTATCGATATGATGTCCTCGTCGTTACAGAAATCTTTCTCGGGACAGTCAGACTCATCAATCTTGAACAACATAATACACTGTTAACAGGTGTAGAACTATGAAACCGGAATTTTTCTACAGATGGTGCTAGCCGTCAATGTAGGGACCGTAAGACTACGTCTGCAGCGCCATCTGCTACCGGTAACGACTGACGACAAATGTCAACACACAGTAACTCAAGTTCCATACGTCGGTATCTGTTACAGACCCATAAACATGTCGATTTTTGTGCCTTGAAGAAAACTCCTGCAGAATCACATCGAATGCTTGTCGAAGCTTTCGGCGAACATGCTCTTGGAAAAACACAGTGTTTCGAGTGGTTCAAAAATTCAAAGTGGAGATTTTGACGTGAGAAACGACGAAAGCGAGAAACGACCGGAAAAGCTCGAAGACAACGAACTGCAGGCCTTATTGGATGAGGATGATATTCAAACTCAATGGAAACTCACGGAACAATTGAATTTGACGCAGAAAGCTGTTTCCCTTCTGTTGAAAGCTATGGGAAAGGTGCAGAAAGTGGGTTCCGGATGAACTGAATAAAAGACAGCAAGCAAATCGAAAGCAATGCTGCTCGCCAGATACAAAAGAAAGTCGTTTTTCATCGGATAGTGACAGGTGATGAAAAATGGATACATTTTGAGAATATACGTGTCGTAAATCTTGGATGAATACAGGCAAACCATCGAATTCACTGCAAGACCAATACGCTTAGGAAAGAAGACAATGCTCTGTGTTTGGTGGGATCAGAAGGGTGTCATCTACTATAAGCTGCTAAAACCTGGTGAAACGGTTAACACTGATCGCTACCAACAGCAAATGATCGATTTAAATTGAGCATTACGTGAAAAATGACCGGAATATGGAAAAAGGTAACACAAAGTCACATTGGTGCATGGTAACGCCCCATCACACACAGCAAAACGGGTCGGGATACGATCGAGGCATTCAGTCGTAAAATACTTATTCTCCGGACTTGGCTCCCTGCGATTAACACCTATTTGCATCACTGGAGTACGCTCTTGCTGAACAATGCGTCAAATCATATGAAAATGTACGGAAACGGCTCGCTGACTGGTTCGCTTCAAAACAATAACTGGTTTTTTTTTTTTTTTTTGCGTGGCAATGATAGCCTGCCGGAGACGTGGAAGAAATGTATAAATACGAGGCCTGTTCAGAAAGTAAGCTCCGATTGATTGCCAAATTGAAACCACAGTGAACATCAGAAATGTTTTACTTGTAACAATTAGCTACACCTTTCAGCTACTTCTCTACGTAGTCGCCGTTCTGACTTAGACTTTTGTCATAGCGTTGTACCAACTTTTCAATAGCCTCATCATAGAAGGCAGCCGCCAGTGCTTTCCGCCAATTCTCCACGCTGGCCTACACCTCGTTGTCTGTGTCAAAATGTTGTCTTCAAAGACAGCGGTTCATGTGACCAGAGATGAAACTCAGGGGGAGACAATTGCGGACTGTATTGTGGGTAATCTAACATTTCCATTTGAAAACGATGCAGGAGCATCTTCATTGCCCCTGCAGAATGCGGCTGAGAATTGTCGTGAAGACGAAACAGCACGACAGTTATGTAATGTTAGCTGCATAGCTTCAGGCGAAATTTCTCACCAGGCCCTCGTACTTGGCGGCAGACACTATTTTCTAGACATCTTTACGCACTCACTGCGAGCTCATAAATGAGAAGAGCGACGTGGTGCTAACTAGCGTTATACTAGAGACACTACCCAACACATCTGTGCAAAGCTTTATCGGATTTTCAGAGTCGTTTCCATTTCGCGACCGATCGGAGCTTACTTTCTGAACGCCCCTCGTAGCAATGGAGATTATTTTGAATTAAATATTGTTAACCTGTTTCAGAATACAGACTTGTAATTACTGCAACCAAATTCCGGTTTCTTATTTCTACTCCTGGTAAATGCACCTACGCACTCGTAAACAGAAGCGCAACAACACGAGGGCTTAACGATAACAGGAAATAAGAAAACAAGAGAAAATTATTTGATATGGTTTAAATTTATTGATATGCTTCTGAAGAAACTCTTTGCACACGGTTTTGAAAGCGACCCAAAACAATTTAATATTGATCCAAGGTCCGACATTATCTTCCAGCTTCTATTGAATCGGCTACTCGCGTCAGCTATCACGGCTAGAGTCTTCATAGAGTGAACAATTAGCAGCAATGTGACAGCCAGCATTACGTAACACGTGAACTCAAAGACCTCTGCCCAAACAGGCACTACACTGCACTTGCACTTTTCCAGTCATAAGTATTGTGTTGGGGTCAGCGCGTTTAAAACAGATGTTTCTTCAGTTTAGCGAAGAAACGGTTCAAAGGTACACCATGTCACAACTAATTCCTTCGTCAGTATTTTTAGCGTAAGAGTTACATAGTGCCTTCTTTGTATTCTTCACAGTTGATGTACGACATATTTACATAATATGTACCAAAATACCAGGTTTTTTTGTATGCTGACGTGTAGCTTTGATGTCCAGAATGAACTTTCGCCCTGCAGTGGTGTGTGCGCTGATATGAAACTTCCTGGCAGATTGAAACTGAGGATCGAACCGGGACTCGAGCCCGGGGCTTTTGTCATTTTCGGGCTAGTGCTCTACCAACTGAGCTACCCAAGCACTTCTGTGAGGTTTGGAAGATAGAAGATAAGATGCTTGCGGAAGTAAACCTCTGAGGACGTGTCAAGAGTCGTGCATGAGTAGCTCAGTTGGTAACGCACTTGCTCCCTAAAGGTGAAGGACCAAGGTTCGAGTCCCGGTCAGGCACACAGTTTTATTCTGCCAGGTAGTTTCATAAATTTTCTGTATTTACCTGGCAATTTTAGTTGTTTACAACGATAAATACGTTAAATGTGGCCCGAGTGTAGCCCTCGGGTTATGCTTCAGATCAATCAGCCTAAAATTTATTTCTAGACCTCGGGCTACTCTAAAGATCAGTCTCTAACGACAGTCAATATTTAGAGAGTGGTCACTAGCGCGCTCTAACCCTTTTCAGTACTAAACGGCTCCATTCTCTCACCTTACCTCACTGCTGACGGCGCTTTAAAATCTAATTGACGAAAATGAATTCGTAATTTGTTTTAGCATTAGAAAGGCACAAGCTGTGACCTATATAAAGTCATAAACTCAGAATTTTGTTGGAAAGTCTGAGTACTTCCGCGTGCTCGAGGTGCTCATACTCACGCCGGAATTTCCCTGTTTCCTCCTATCGCCATATAAGCACTGTTTTAAGTTTATGGGAAAATTATGTCAGTTCAGGAAAAGTACAAGTTATCACATAGTTTTTGAAATACGAGGCAGCAGGAGTATATGCTTGCGCTATCTGATACAGGGCACAAAAGTATGGCAAAGAAACTTCGTGACATGATAGCGCCATGTAAATGCAAAGCTTACGTCGGATGAGCAGGTTCATGCGGAATACAATGGAATGTTTTCCCAAGGTTTCTTGTGAGGTTCTTCTGAAAGTATAAGAAATAGCTGTCTCATGTTTACATTTTCCGTTGAAGTCACAATTCACGGTTATTGACGGATCGGATCATTGGCGCAATACTCTACTGTGTAATATTATAATGGTGCGAAGTCATGTAATGTGTTGAGAGCGGTTTAAACTGAACGGTTGCCCGGGGTTGATGTGATGAATGTTCCTCAAACCGTTTTCTATTGAAGAAAAAAAATTAAGAGAAAACAAGGAGATACATCAAGGTTTAACGACCTGTCGACGTCATGGTCATTAGAGACAGAGCACAAGCCCCGATTAGATGAAAATAGGTAAGACGATAAACTGTGTCATTTTCAAATCAAATTCCCTGGCGTTCGCGTAAAATTATTTGAGGATATCGCGAAAATTTAAATGTAGATGACTAGAAGAGTGCGAGTTTAGTGATTTACCTGCTCATTCATCATGCTGAGGAACGGACGTGCCACATACACTTCTTGCCTGGATACGTTCTACAAGAGCTCTACGCTCGTCCTTCCCGTCATAATACGAGGGTTGCCCAGAAAGTAAGTTCCGATCGGTTACGAAATGGAAACCACAGTGAAAACCAGAAACGTTTAATTTGCAACAGTTTTAAGTACACCGTCCACCTACTTCTTTACATAGTCGCCGCTCCAACTTCGAGTGTTGTCGTAGTGCTGTATCAACTTTCCAATATCCTCGTTATAGAAAGCAGCCGCCTGTGCTTTCGGCCAGTTATCTGCACTGGTCTGCAGCTCGTTGTCTGTGGAAAAATTTTGTCTCCATAGCCAGCGGTTCTTGTGCGCACAGATGAGACTCATGGGGAGCCAATTACGGACTGTACTGTGGGTGATCAAACACTTCTCATCGGAAACGCTGCAGGAGCGTCTTCATTGCCCCTGCAGTGTGCGACCGAGAATTGGCCTGAAGAAGGAACTGCTCGACAGTTGTGTTATGTGGGCTGCATGACACAGGCGAAACCTCTAACCAGACCCATACTTGGCAGGAGACGCTATTCCCTACGCATCTTTACGTGCACACTGTTCACTCAAAACTGAAAAGAACGACGCGACTCTATCGACGGGCATACTAGAGACACGGTTCAAACATCTGTGCAAAGTTTTACCGGATTTTCCCAGTGGTTTCCATTTCGCGACCGATCTGAACTTACTTTCTGGACAACTATAGTACCAAAGCAAATATAATCGTTTCTAGATTTGCGGACGGTTCCTAGCGGAGCTATCAGATGAGAATATAGAGATGAATATGTTCAATATAATTTCAATCACATTTCATGTAATTCAACTTACACTGCGCAACAAAAGTAAAACATTACTTTCCGAAACCCCGTAATTGTCTCTCATTTCGACGCATAAGCTCGAAATTTGGCTCAAGATTCCAGCAACCTTCACTTGCGGCGTCATCCTCGGACCCAGCGACTCTTTAAACAGCAAGGTGTCAACATATGCAAAAAAAAAAGGCAAGAGCTTATACGAGGCGTGTTTTTTAAGTACTATTTTGAAATATCTCAGTAATTTTATTTTTGCATGAAAGACTGTACCTTAATCTAGTTTTCTACATAATTTCCGTCAATACTGAGGCACTTATCATAACGTTGTACCAGTTTTTGAATACCCTCTTAATAGAAGTCTGCCGCCTGACTTGTTAACTACTGCATCACCATTGTTTCGACTTCGTCATCTTCTTGAGGACACTGACTGCCCAGGTGTTTCTTCAAGTGCAGGAACAGATGGTAGTCACTGGGCGCAAGATCGGGGCTGTACGGAGGATGATCTACAGTTTCCCATCGAAAATATGTGATGAGATCTTTGGTCTGATTCGTCGCATGCGGACGGGCATTGTCTTGCAGCAAAATGATGCCCTTGCTCAACTTCCATGGACTGTTGCTTTGATTCTGGCGTGACGTAGACCACCCATGTTTCATCGCCCGTAACAATTTGGCTTAAGAAATCAGCTCAGTCGTTGTGGTACGGTTCAAGGAAACTCAATGCACTGTCTAAACTTTTGGTTTTGTGCACATCCTTCAACATTTTCGGTACCCAACGTGCGCACAATTTTCAGTAATTCAAGTGCTCGGTCACAATCTCATAAAAAAAGGGACGAGAAACATTAGGAAAGTCATCCCGCAAGGAGGAAATCGTAAAGCGTCTGTTTTCTCTCACCTTATTGTCCACTTCCTGCACCAAACTTTCATTAACGACCGAAGGACGCCTACTCCGTTGTTCATCATGCACATTTGTGCGGCCATCTTTAAATGCTCTCACCCACTTTCTTACCATTCCATCACTCATAATGTTTTCTCCGTAAACTGCACAGACCTCACGATGAATATCTATCGCTTTTACGCCTTTAGCACTAAGGAAGCTTATAACAGCCCTTACTTCACAATCGGCGGGACTCACGATTATCGGAGGCATCTTAAACACTCAGTACCCAATGTAAACAAGGAAGAATCAGACTGTAATGGCGTCAGTGTGTATATTAAGGTACAGGCTTTCATGTAAAAATAAAATTATTGAGATATCTTAGCACGTCTTTTTTTAATTTCAAAACGGTACTTACTTAAAAAACACGCCTGTTCATGTTAGCTAAAAGGCGGGTTAGTGATGTTACATTGGCACCAAATTTCATCACAATTCTGTCCAACCCCACGATGCACGTGTCATACGATGGGGAGGTCGTCACACCCCTTCTTACATACATTTCACTCCTTCTTTTGACGCCTCAGTGATGGAGATCAAGTCCTTGACAACCAGCTTTGAAACCATGCGATTTTCTTGTGGGTGGCCGAGGAAAACATTTAAAGATACACTGCCGCTCAGGATCTACACGAAAATGCCTCAAGGGGTGGCATGTAGGACCTTAATGAACCCACGCCTTCACTTGGGGGGTTGATTCCCACACATATAGCGGTCTAATACGACAGTTAGCAGCGCGATAAGCAACCTTCGACACTACTGCCACCGCATGGGCGTTTCAAACCTACTCAAACGACAGCGTGGGGCTCCAACCCCACTGCCGGCCGCGGTGGTCTAGCGGTTCTGGCGCTGCAGTCCGGAACCGCGGGACTGCTACGGTCGCAGGTTCGAATCCTGCCTCGGGCATGGGTGTGTGTGATGTCCTTAGGTTAGTTAGGTTTCAGTAGTTCTAAGTTCTAGGGGACTTATGACCTAAGATGTTGAGTCCCATAGTGCTCAGAGCCGTTTGAACCATTTCCAACCCCACTGAAAGTGATCTGACCCGTTTGGGGTATAGCGCGATCACCGTTTTTGCTCTTCTGTACAACTCGGAATCACTAGGGACTGTTATAAACGATTCGGCGAAATCTGTACCTTATACGAAGCAGCAAAGGGTTCATGTGCTTTTTCAACCCTCCTTTTTCGGTCCCTTCTAGGTCATGATAAAGAGGGAGGGGGTGCAACATTAAGATGTACGTGAACAAAACGGCAAAGGGTGTATCTAAGATCTTCCATTTCGGCAACAGTCTCGGTGCTACCCACGCACCTTAGTTGAGCACGTTACAAATTTACGTGTGAGAAACTTCGACACACATTCATTCTCGTGGCTGCCATGGCTCCTGAGCGTCAGGCAACCCCTTTGACACCCTTCCTACCCCGCCTACCTTACGGTGTATAGCAGCCGCATGACAGAACGTGCGTCGAAATTTCTGATAAATACAAATGTAATGTGCTCAACTACGGTGCATTGGGGCACCGAGGGTGTTGCCGGAATGGGGGAGGGGGCACATCTGAATGTTGCATCTACCTCCCCTTGATCATACTGTAGGAGTGCGCGCAAGAGGAGGGGTGAAGAAACATTGTGCCCTTTGCTGCTCCGGATCGCTTTCAGATTTCATCGAATGGTCTTTACAGTCCCTAGTGATTTCGAATTGTGCAACGGGGCAAAAATTGCGGTCGCGTTTCACTCCAAACGGGTCGGCTCACTTCATTGGAGTTGCAGCTCCACGATATCGTTAGAATAAGGTTGCTAGCAGTGTCGAAAGCTGTCACGAAAGACGCCTTGATGCTTGTCACAAAGCGAACTGTCGTTTTCGATCACGAAATGTGTGGAATCAACGCCCCTAGGGAACGGGTGCTTTCATTGAAGCCCTTTATGTCACCCCCTGATGTATTTTAATGTCGATTCACAGCGGCGGTGTGTCTGAAACGTTTTACTCTGCCACGCATAAGAACAAAGTGATATCAGCGCTGCGTGTAGCGGTTCCGACATCCATCGCAGATGCGCCAAAAGAAGGGGTGAAATGTGGGTGAGATAGGGTGTGACGATCTTCTCATAGTCTGACACGTGCATGGTGGAGTTGGGCAGAATTGTAGTGAAATTCGAAGGCAATATGACATCATTAACCCGCCTTACAGCTCGCATGAACTCCAGAATTGTGGACCATTTTTGCTTGTGTTGACACCTTGCTGTTTGAAACGTCGCCAAGCCCGAAGCTGGCGTTGCAGCGCCCCATGCTTTTGCACCCTTACACAGCACGGTTGTAGCCGTCACTGAACCGAATTTTAAGCTTATGCTTCGAAATGGGAGACTGTAACGGGGTTTCGAAAAAGTGATTCTTCAATTTTGTTGCGCAGTGTATTTATAATTACTATTTTAATGGCAGAATTTGTGCCAAAATAAACTACACCAGGCAGTGGAATTTGAAACAGTATTATCATTGCTAGGTTGCAATAGATTTGTAGAGAAACTGAGTATCTGCAGGAAATGAAACACCTGTGATATCTCGTGTAGTTCGCATATGTCAGGAAATAGGTCATATTTTATTTTTCTACTTCGCGACGACGTAAAAAAGTTAGGCCATTTCTGTTCAGTTTCGCTGTATATTTGATATTGACAGATACGAACTTAGGCTTAAAATATTTATTCTGTGATGAAATAATACAGTTAAATTGAGCATCATGCTTCACAACTACGAGGTGCTATTTGGTCTTGGACGATTCCTCGTGGAGGTGATTACTGCTAAAAGTATTCGTCTTTGTTACATAAGATTTCGTATTTAATACAGTTGGTACGTAAGTTTAGATATTTTGTTTAATACTATTTAATACAAAACGTCGCTGTAGAAGCGTCGAAAGGAATCTCATCTTCAAGGTTCTCGATAATCGCGTATTTCGGGTGTTCAAGATGACAGATTTTTTGCACGCGTTCTATTTAGCGACGAAGCGTCATTCACCAAGAGCGGTAGCGCAGACCGGCATAATATGCTCTATTGGGCAACGGAAAATCCACGATGGCTGCGACAAGTGAAACATCAACGAACTTGGCAGGTTAATGTACGGTGCGGCATTATGGGAGGAAGGATAATTGGCCCTCATTTTATCGATGGTAATCTAAATGGTGCAATGTATGCTGATTTCCTACGTAATATTCTACCGATGTTACTACAAGATGTTTCACTGCATGACACAATGGCGATGTACTTCCAACACGATGGATGTCCGGCACATAGCTCGCGTGCGGTTGAAGTGGTATTGAATAGCATATTTTATGACAGGTGGATTGGTCGTCGAAGCATCATACCACGGCCCGCACCGGATCTGACGTCCACAGATTTCTTTCTGTGGGGAAAGTTGAAGGATATTTGCCATCGTGATCCACCGAAAACGCCTGACAGCATGCGTCAGCGCATTGTCAATGCATGGCGAATGTTACGGAAGGCGAACTACTCGCTGTTGAGAGGAATGTCGTTACACCTATTTCCAACTGCATTGAGGTTGACGGACATCATTTTGAGCATTTGTTGTATTGTTTAAAAATGTTCAAATGTGTGTGAAATCTTATGGGACTTAACTGTTAAGGTCATCAGTCCCAAAGCTTACACACTACGTAACCTAAATGAACCTAGGGACAAACACACACACCCATGCCCGAGGGAGGACTCGAACCTCCGCCGGGACCAGCCGCACAGTCCATGACAACAGCGCCTTAGACCGCTCGGCTATTTGTTGCATTAATGTGGTATTTACAGGTAATCACGCCGTAACATAATGCGTCCTCAGAAATGATAAGTTCACAAAGGTACATGTATCACATTAGAACAACCGAAATATAATGTTCAAACGTACCTACGTTCCGTATTTTAATTTAAAAAACCTACCTGTTGCCAACTGTTCGTCTAAAATTGTGAGCCATATGTTTGTGACTATTAGAGCGCCATCGATCACATAGCGAAAAAAGTGGTCCAACTAAAACATTCATATTTCTTTACGTACTACACGAATATGTAATAAGAAATGGGGGTTCCTATTAAAAAAAAAAAAAAAACGCAGTTGATATCCGTTTGACCTATGGCAGCGCCATCTAGCGGACCAACCATAGCGCCATCTGGTTTCCCCCTTCAAGCTATACAAGTTTCGTTCTTTGTAGTTTTTTGGTTTGATGCTTATTTCGTGAGATATTTGACCGTGTCAGTAGCATTGGAGGATCTTGTATATATAGACACTGTATTACATGTCACCTGAAGACTGTGTACAATGCTGGTCATAGGGAGCTATATATATATATATATATATATATATATATATATATATATATATATATATATATATATATGTATATATATATATATATATGTGTGTGTGTGTGTGTGTGTGTGTGTGTGTGTGTGTGTGTGTGTGTGTGTGTGTGTACTACAATGTCACGTGACTGATATGGTGTGAAAACTATATCCAGAAAGTAACGCTTGGCGTTCTTTGTGCTGCAGACACGGACAACCAGCGCGTGATCATCCATGTGAAGGACGTGAACGACGAGCCGCCGTACTTCATCAACCGGCCGCTGCCGATGCAGGCCGTGGTGCAGCTGAACGCACCGCCCAACACGCCCGTCTTCACGCTGCAGGCCCGCGACCCGGACACCGACCACAACATCCACTACTTCATCGTGCGCGACCGCAGTGAGTACCCCGACCTTACCTTTTGGTTTGATAGCTTTGGAAATAGACACTCCCACGCCACTTTGTTCGCTAAAGTAATCTGCTGTCGCACGTGAAAGTCAGTCGTGTTACATCTAGTATTCGACGACGGTAACAAACGATAGTAAAATTGTGGAGTACTCCTAAAGCAGAGCTGCCCAATTTGTTGTTGTTGTGGTAGTGGTAGTAGTGGTCATGATCTTCTCTCCCAAGACTGGTTTGACGCAGGTTTCCACGCCAATATGTCCTGTACAGACTCTTCACTTTTACATAACTATTACACCCTACAGATAGTTGAACCTGCTTACTGCAGTCAAGTGTACCTGTCCCTCTACAATTTTTACACCCTTCCCTCTCCAATTATACATCGCACCATTATCAACGTTAAAACTGACGATATCAATCGCAAATAATTGACTTTATTTAATGGCACATTCAGAAGTACTAATTTTAATTTTATGACTATGCTGCATGCTGATGCTCGTATTATAATAGGAGAATCTGTAGAATAGGTTCAGATTCTAGTACACAAATTGAGACAAATTTCCCCACATACGGAATCTGAATGTCAACAGATAAAACAAAAGTGATGCCATTTCAAGGCCTGAACCCGTAAGAGCTAAAATCGTTGTTGATGGACAAATAATTGAAGAAGTAAGAGAGTTTAAATATTTACGGTAAGTTTTAAATTTTCGACGTCAGATGAGATAGAGCTAAAATTGGCCAGATTCACACATTTCTGTAGAGCTGTACAACGTACATTAGTAGATAACGTACAGAAAGAAACATTAATAAAACTCTACAAAGCAATAGCATTACCTTTGCTGTTGTATGGTATGGAATGTTGGACCCCAGCATCTGATCAATTACGACGAATCGAATCATCGAATATCAACTTCCTCCTCTTTGTAGCGAGACATCCGTTGTTGAACCGTAAAAGAAATACTGACATTAGACAATAACTATATGTTGAACCTATTAAAAATGCAATTGAAAAGTACCAACTGAACTGGAAAGACCATATCCAAAGCATGTTTTATGATAGAATACCTAAAGCGGCAATACAATATAACCCGACCGACAAGAGCAACGTTGGACCTCCCTTAAAGAGATGAGACGGAATACGTCAAACGGCCTGGTCCTTGAAGACGATGATGATGATTTTTAACAGCTTCACTATTATTCGTTGTCTTAATATCTGTCCTTTCAATTTATCCCTTCTTTCAGCCAAATTGTACCATAAATTTGTTTTCTCCCCTGTTCCATTCGGTACCTCCTCATTACTTACCTCACACCCCATCTAATGTTAAACATTCTTCTGTTGTAGCGCTTTTCAAAAGCTTCTATTCTCTTCTTGTCTACCTGCCGGGTTGGCCGAGCGGTTCTAGGCGCTACAGTCTATAACCGCGCGACCGCTACGGTCGCAGGTTCGAATCCAGCCTCGGGCATGTATCTGTGTGATGTCCTTAGGTTAGTTAGGTTTAATTAGTTCTAAGTTCTAGGGGACTGATGACCTCAGAAGTTAAGTCCCATAGTGCTCAGAGCCATTTGAACCATTTTTTCTTCTTGTCTGGGTAGCTTGTCACCCACGTTTTATATCAGTACAAGCCCGAATTCCACGCAAAGATCTTCAGAAAAGACTTTTTAACACAAATGTCTATATTCGATGTAAAAATTTCTCTTTTACATAAAAGATTTACTTGCTATTGCCAGTGTGCATTTTATATCACGTCTACTTCGACCATCGTCCTTTATTTCTCTGCCCTAATATACTGCTTTCGTTGTCTGTTTCCAGCTTACTTTCATTTAAAACACCCTACGATAGATACTTCGCAATTTTAGAAGAAAACTGTAGTACACACAGTGTAAAATATCCGTCCACTTACATTGAAAACGGTTATCTTCTGCAAGCTGCTATCACACTGGACGTGACAAAAGCGTCTGAAATCCTTAACTGAAGTTACGAATTCCAGATTATCGACAGTATTGTAATATTAGTTTTATAGCTAAGCTATGGCATACCAATTTAATTTACACTATTGCAGCTGCAGAACGTATAACCCCACTGAATGACATAATACTAAAAATTTGTAAAACAGTAACACATTTCCAGATGGAATCTTTCAATCTGCTGCATAGTGTCTTCTGATGTGTGCCCTCATGATAAATTAAACCTAGAAACATTTGATTGCTGCGAGCAGTGTTCTTACCAGTTGCGCTGTCGATGCACGAATATCGACCCGACTTCGCAAGTTACGGGTTGCACGAGAACTTTTATGTAATTTGGAACTTACGAGAGAGGTACTGCAGAACTGAAGTTATTAAGTCGTATTGTGATTCGTGCATGAAGAGCTCTGGATTCGCACCCGAATTCCCGTTGCAGCACATAACTATGACCTGTCAGAAAGATTCAAAAATGCATTATAGTATGTTCCTAATTCTCTTACTTATACCTTTAAAAATGAAGTGCCGGGAGGTTAAAATTAAACTGATGGTGTTTCTAGTGTTTCACTGCAGGCTGTATACACTGCAGGACACTGAAACATCGTAAGCATGTTCATTAATCTGTGCGCTCGCGGAGTATGCTGAAATTGATAATACTCCCACTTTCTGCCATCAGGTAAAAATATCATGTGGTTGCAGGGAAAGGAGAGGAACGATTAGACACATGATAATCGTGGGTCTGGCACGATTACTAGGATATGATCACAGGCTACAACATGTGTTCTACATGGTCTCCCGACTCAGCAACATACTGCATCCGTAACACAGTGTGGTCGACAGCTGGTCTGTGTAATCAGAGCTATATCTCATCGTATGCTATCCTTCATATCAGGGAGAGTCCGGATACATCCCTGATACACACGATCTTTCAAATATCGACACAACCACAAGTCAGGTCGGAGGATCTGGAAGGCCACACACCTTGAAATTGGCTAGACGTTGGGGCGTAGCGCCGTATATCGATCCTGCCTTGTAGGCGGTTAAGTGGGAGATGTGTCTCAGAGCTGGATGGTGACAGATGGTGACGCGAGATTCGACGCGCACGTTGTTTATGTATCAGCCGATAGAGGACAGTATCGGATAGGGGACTGTGTTTTAGTTTCGATTGTGCCCTCTAGAGTGCACTAAAGTAATGGAATGTTTTTCATAAACTGTTTTAGTATTTTCATAAAGAGTTATTATGTCTTTTTGTGTATGTAAAATGTTATGAATGTGTTTTAGCAGTATCAATGATGCGTGAGTGTGGTTTAAGATTAATATGAAGATAATTGTTTAACGAGTTATGTAGTGGGATTTAGTGTGGGAACATTTCGAAGAAGTATGGATGTGGACAAAGGGGATTTTTGTAGAATAGATTTGTAAAGTAAGTTTATGGTTCAAAAATGTTCATATGTGTGTGAAATCTTATGGGACTTGACTGCTAACGTCATCAGTCCCTAAGCTTACACACTACTTAACCTAAATTATCCTAAGGACAAACACACAAACCCACGCCCGAGGGAGGACTCGAACCTCCGCCGGGACCAGCCGCACAGTCCATGACTAATCCCGGGCGGCAAGTTTATGGTAAAGGAAAAGTTAATTCAGGTATACATAACAATAATAATAACTTTATGCATAAACAAAAGTTCAGCATACTAGATAATTACGTAGGTAAAAAGTGCAGTCGTTAGGTTTGGTTATTGATGAAAAGCGCGGACTGACACGGGAGAATGTTGTTTTGCTATTGGCTGTTGAGTAAACTGACGAATGGTAAAGCAATATTCTTTGCGCGCCTTTCTCTGTTGGTAGAGAAGACAGGGTATTCTAGAGAGGAGTCGGTGCCTAGCCATGAAACAGTTCGGACGTGTGTAGTAGTAATTCCGATGGAAATGATAAGTTGCCAGATCTAGCAGTGATTCATACATCAAAAGTGTTGTAAAGTGGCGGCATAATTATTCCGATGGGTGTGCAGAAATTTCGGAATTTTTAAGTGAATTTTGTGACGAAAAAAGACATAAATTCCGCGTGGCGTATTGAGCAGCTCGGAGGCTAAAAACTGTGACTGCATTAGGTACCGACAGACTTAATATTTGTCGAGCATTCTCAATCAAAAACAATCCGTATATTTTGTAGCTATTACGTTTTCGGGAAATGCAACACTATAAACTTGCTAACGTGAGTGAAAGGGATTGTGAGTGACTGTGTTAAGACTAGCATGAGCTTGGCAGTGATACTTGTTCACCTACGTTTCAGAATATATTAGTTAAGGACAAAATTTCCAACCTTTCATTTCGTGTGAAAACTTTCTCCTGAAACGCAGTTTAGTGACTTTAATTGCAGCCTGGTTCACGTCGAAGTACAGTAGGTTTCGCTCGGCTTCCCGACTCATACTGATGATCTGCTGAGACAGTGTTCACGGGTAGGTGCAGGTTTCGTCGTAAAGGGTCGGAAGGAACCGCGTCGCCGCAACGTGATGCGGTCGTTACCGAAGGTTACGAAAAGCAAATCTTTCACATGGCAAGCGAAATACAGTGTCGCCCCATCTTTCATGAAAATAGAGCTGTGGACACAGTTGCTTTCTTGCTAATCTGGAATCACGTGTTGCACAAAGAGGTCCTTATAACGTGCAGATGTCTCTGTATACGTAACAGGCCCACGAGGTGTCATCTCCTCTAGAAAAACAGAGTAAGAAAGAAGGAGCCTGTGAAACCATATCATACGGTCACATAAGCTGAGTGTAGTGGATGTTACTGAACAGCATGCGATGGACTGGAACCCCATATGCTACACTTCTGTGTATTCACGGCACAATGCAATTAAAATGTTCCTCGTCCTTCAGAAGAATATTCGATGGCCACATGTCATCCATTTCCAAGCGCGCAAAAAACTTAAGGGCAAAATTACAGAGTTGAAACTATCTTGAGGCTTCACTTGGTGCACATTCTGAATCTTGTAGGGATACCAGGGTAAAATACGCCACAAAATCATTGTTGGCAGTGGGAGAGACAATTCCCGTGACACAGCCCGAGTACTTGCTACAGAATTTGAGGCATGTGCTGCACGGTGGGCTATAGCTCCAGCAACTTCATTAACAACTGCCATTGGAAATGGCGGCCTTGCTCTCCCTGTTGCACCACCTAACTCTTCAAATTTCTTCATCATACTCCTTAGCCCATTTATTGACATGGGATCTCTTCGCAGCCGTTTCTGTCAGCGATATTCTCACAAGGCATAGCTGCTTTTGCTGCCGTTCTGATAAAACAACCTTACCAGCAGTGCACCGTCTTTCTTCTGGATAGCTATTACGTTTCGTACGGAAAACTTCAACGTTGATATGAAACTTCCTGGCAGATTAAAACTGCACACTCCGCTGGAGAGTGAAAATCTCATTCTGGTTACTTCAATGTTCTTAATCGTTTATATCAACAGTCATTTCACAAAATAAATAAACATGCGTCGCAAAGTGACAAGCAGCATACTGACGTCAAAACAAGAAAAATTTCACATTCTGACTGCTTACAGCGCCATATTTTCACCTTGTGGCAGACGGTAGAACTATTATTTTTTCAGCATGTTCCGTGAGTACAATGATTTATGAACATACCTATGGTGTTTCAGTGTCCTGCAAAAGTATATAGCCTGCACTACAGCTCTCGGAACACCGTCAGCTTGATTATAATCCCGCAGTATGTACGAGGGCAGTTCAATAAGTAATGCAACACATTTTTTTCTTGGCCAATTTTGGTTGAAAAAACCGGAAATTTCTTGTGGAATATTTTCAAACATTCACGCTTCGTGTCGTATAGTTTCATTGACTTCCGACAGGTGGCAGCGCTGTACGGAGCTGTTAAAATGGCGTCTGTAACGGATGTGCGTTGCAAACAACGGGCAGTGATCGAGTTTCTTTTGGCGGAAAACCAGGGCATCTCAGATATTCATAGGCGCTTGCAGAATGTCTACGGTGATCTGGCAGTGGACAAAAGTACGGTGAGTCGTTGGGCAAAGCGTGTGTCATCATCGCCGCAAGGTCAAGCAAGACTGTCTGATCTCCCGCGTGCGGGCCGGCCGTGCACAGCTGTGACTCTTGCAATGGCGAAGCGTGCGAACACACTCGTTCGAGATGATCGACGGATCACCATCAAACAACTCAGTGCTCAACTTGACATCTCTGTTGGTAGTGCTGTCACAATTGTTCACCAGTTGGGATATTCAAAGGTTTGTTCCCGCTGGGTCCCTCGTTGTCTAACCGAACACCATAAAGAGCAAAGGAGAACCATCTGTGCGGAATTGCTTGCTCGTCATGTGGCTGAGGGTGGCAATTTCTTGTCAAAGATTGTTACAGGCGATGAAACATGGGTTCATCACTTCGAACCTGAAACAAAACGGTAATCAATGGAGTGGCGCCACACCCACTCCCCTACCAAGAAAAAGTTTAAAGCCATACCCTCAGCCGGTAAAGTCATGGTTACAGTCTTCTGGGACGCTGAAGGGGTTATTCTGTTCGATGTCCTTCCCCATGGTCAAATGATAAACCTTGAAGTGTATTGTGCTATTCTTCAGAAATTGAAGAAACGACTTCAGCGTGTTCATAGGCACAAAAATCTGAACGAACTTCTCCTTCTTCATGACAACGCAAGACCTCACACAAGTCTTCGCACCCGAGAGGAGCTCACAAAACTTCAGTGGACTGTTCTTCCTCATGCACCCTACAGCCCCGATCTCGCACCGTCGGATTTCCATATGTTTGGCCCAATGAAGGACGCAATCCATGGGAGGCACTACGCGGATGATGAAGTTATTGATGCAGTACGACGTTGGCTCCGACATCGACCAGTGGAATGGTACCGTGCAGGCATACAGGCCCTCATTTCAAGGTGGCGTAAGGCCGTAGCATTGAATGGAGATTACGTTGAAAAATAGTGTTGTGTAGCTAAAAGATTGGGGAATAACCTGGTGTATTTCAATGCTGAATAAAACAACCCCTGTTTCAGAAAAAAAATGTGTTGCATTACTTATTGAACTACCCTCGTACAAAAAATATATTTTTCGCGTTTCCCTTCTACGTTAAGTGGAAGGGAATCGGCCATGTTCCGTTCAAAGGGAGGAATTTGACATTTGGCTTAATCGATTTATGGAAACCAGTGTCTTAACACGTAGCACGAGGCAACCCAGGAGTTCGCCCATGACTAGCCTTGGGCGTTATGGGGCAATCACAAAACGCTACACGAAACTGAAGTGCATTTGTTTTAGATTTGAACCTTCAAAAAATATTGCTCTCTGATTTCACAGTTGCAATCGGTCAGGGCATATAAATACCTGGGTGTGACACTCTGTAGGGATACGAAATGAAATTGTCACATAGGTTCACTTTTAGGTAAAGCAGCTGGCAGACATTGGTTTATAGGTAGTCTAATAGGGAAATGTGATCAGTCTACAAAAGAAATTGTTTACAATCACTCTTGCAATCTATCTTAGAATATTGCTCAAGAGTATGGGGACCCGTACCAAATAGGTCTAACAAAAAAAATGGCTCTGAGCACTATGGGACTCAACTGCTGTGGTCATAAGTCCCCTAGAACTTAGAACTACTTAAACCTAACTAACCTAAGGACATCACACACATCCATGCCCGAGGCAGGATTCGAACCTGCGACCGTAGCGGTAGTGCGGTTCCAGACTGTAGCGCCTTTAACCGCTCGGCCACTCCGGCCGGCCATATAGGTCTAACAGAGGATACTTAACATATACAGAGAAGGGCAGCATGACTGGTCACAGGTTTGCTCAACCTGTGGAAGACTGAACCGGCAGGCAACTGAACTGTCGGGCAGTTGAAGATAGGCGCAAACTATCCCGAAGAAGCCTACTAAAAAAGTAGTGTGACTCTATGAACATACTACAGCTTCTTACGTGTCTCTCCCGGAGGCATCGTGAGGACAAGATTACATTAATCACAGCGCGCACGAGGCACCTAAAGAATCATTTTTCCCGCGCTCCATGAATGGGACCAGAAGAAACCCTAATAACAGGTACAATGGGAAGAGCATGTATGTAGACACTGATGGAGATACAAGCGGAAGAAATCTATCAGACCGTTCGAAGCTCATGTATAAATTAAAAAATCTGGTACTGTGTGGTTGTAAATGGCAGGAATTTGTAACTTAGTGAAGCATAGCCAATTAGAGCATCAATTATAATAATGTTGTTGCACTACTAGATTTTTCCCAAATATGTCGCCAATTTTGTTATAACTCAATGTTTCTACTTGTCCGTTGACATAAGCTGCTCTCGTGAATCCTTGGAGTTTTACCTACGACACAAGCGCAGTGTCTGGCGGTAAGCGTGAACCAATACTCCTGTGGCAGGCTATGACTAGAGGCCTGGGAAAGATGACTGAGAAAATCAGTGCCCCGTTTATCAGTCCAGCAGTAGCATCTTCTTCAAAAGCAGCCTGCAAAGGCAAACTGAAGCCTTATGAAATAGCGGCAGTGCATCGACTGACCAATTTAGATACTGTTGCTCAACATCAGTACTTCAACTGGCTACTGCTGTAGAGTGTGATGGAGAGATTGACCCTGAAACGTCGATTTCTCTGGTAATTCATTGTTGCATTTACTGGGGCACATGAACTTTTAGAATAATCGACATTGGACCTCTGAAATTCGTCAGTAATTACGTCAAGAGCTTCTGAATAGTGTGAAAACAGGACCCTGGAGAACAATAGTCCAACATGAATTATCGAACCGATCTTTTTTTCAGCAAACCGTGACTTGTAATAAGCATGTGAACGATGTGCTTTAGTCTTTTTTAGAGAACTATCAAGGATGGTTCCTAAAATCAAAAACATTTGCGGTGTATGCTCTTGCATTGTCGTGCATGAAATAACACTAGATCTTTACGTTAGTTGATTGTTCTCTGAAAAAAGATTGCACTATGTTGTTCACATATCTATAATAAGTTACGGTTTAGAGGGAAATGGTCGGTCTAATAATTCGTGTTGCATTAATTGCACAAGATACGCCTGTTTGCACGTCATGCAGAGAGGCTATTGATGTAAGTAACTATAGAGGATGTTCGTAGCTACAACGTCGATTGTTCTGTGTGTCAAATACCCGGTAAATGCAGCCATGCATTACTAGGAAAAAGACTATTTCGGGACCAACCTGTCTGTCATGCACCTACTGTAAAAGCCAGTTGCAGTACTGACGTCGAGCAACAATATCAGTTAAGGAGATCCACTGTCGTTTCAGTTTGAATTTTTGTGCGCCATTGTCAGCGTGTAGGTAGGGGTCGCAGAGCATGCGGCGATCGGGAACTGCCTCCCCTGGCTCCCACGCAACGGAGAAATCAGCGCTTGCTCATACGAGAAACATCATGTGCTTCTCCTCTACAACCTTCAACTATAGTTACACCTAAAAGTAAATTGTGAACATCTGTGTACCTTTATCTTCATACAAAATAAAGCTTCATAATATGCCTTTTTGTCTGCATTCTATACTACTTTTGCAGTTCAGAACAGGTGACCGGACAGAGAGAAATGTAGGACCACTCCGTAACTGTGGCCTTCCGATATGTTGTTCACAGATGAAGCACATACAAAAGTTAAATTAAAAAAAAAAAAAAAATCTGCTGACATCAAAGTAAATACACCCTATCTTAAATCAGTTACTGAATAGAATAGTATATATTTCTCGCACAAATATAAAAGTCATAATTTCTTCTTTGACAGGTATCTTTTTTATTTGATATTTGATCTATAATCCAGCATCACACTGGTTTACTTATTGTGCAACAAAAAGGAGAGAGTAAACTATATTAAGTAACTATCTCTTGAAAATTCCAGCTGAATGCAAAGTAGACAACAAAACACTGACTATCATAAAGCAAACCTTGACCAACACGACTTCCAAAGTAAAGTTCTGTGGGGAACTATCAGAGCCCTTTGAAATTTGCACAGGTGTCCAACAAGGCGATGGCCTCTCACCTCTCCTTTTCAATCTAAAGCTAGATAAGGTAATAAAAGGATTTGAAATATCACAACAGGGCATAGCCTTAGGAAACCTACCCATTAACTGCCTGGCTTTTGCAGACAATTTGGCGATTGTTACGAAAGGTATAAACGAAACGAAAGAAGCTATTGAAAAACTACACGAAATCGCTTCCAAAACTGGACTACAGATTTCTTATGAAAAGAAACTCTCATCCCTGAACACAAAGTGCGGCACGATTTACAAAACGGCAATCTTCAAATACCTCGGTGAAACACTACAAATGAACGGACATAACAGAGACTCAAACGAAGAAAGAAAAACTAAACTGTACAAGGCATACAAAGTACTGTGGAATCATTACAACAAGAAGTCTATCTGACAAAAAGACAAATTACGCCACTCTGACACGGTGGTGCTGCCCGAAGCACTTTATGCAGCAGAGACCGCAATAATCCTAGGGCATACTCGAATCAGACAACTAGAAAAAGTAGAACAGAAAATACTTAGGAAAATATTTGGTGCAACTAACAGCAATGGAATATGGATCAAGAAACCTACAGAGGAACTATACAAACATGCGGAGACAATCACAGAATCTTTTTGCGGTGATGCTCTCTCTCTCTCCCTCTCTCAATAAATTCCCAAAGTTTCAATGTTGAAATCGCATCCGAAAATTAATCAAAAGAGTAACGCGGTCTCCCTGGTACACCCACACTTTGAAGCAGCACTTCAATATCAGCTCAGTGAACAACGATTCTGTGTATTACTTTCAACCAGACGTGTGCAGGATACATCTAGAAGGCCGTGTTACATAGTCTTTGGTTTTATAGATCATCTTTGGCCGATCCTGCACTTCTCAAAAAGTGTGTTCATGGCAAATCGCAAAATCCAAATGAGTCTCTAAATTCACTCATATGGAAACAATGCCCTAAAAACACATTTGCATCTGCTACAATTGTCATAATTGAAACTTATGATGCAGTTATTGTATTTAATGGTAGGAACGTCGGGAGGATGAAGGCATTAGAAAGAATAGGCTTCAAGATAGGAAATTTTACTCAAGACATCCTGGGAAAAATACCTTTACAGCGCGTCTCTGCAGCTGAAAAGTCAGTTGAAGACCTGGTAAGGGAAAGAAGACAGACAACAAGAAGCCAGAAGAGAAGCCTTGAAGGGAAAGATGACCCAGAGTGCAAATGTGGTGCCTTCTGAAGAACAGACTGAAGGAAAAACGTTAGGTTGAACTTAAAATTGCGTTTCCTGAAAAGTTCGTTTTTTAAAGTTTATGTACCTTTTCCTCAGACTCTATGAATGCTAGAATTATGAAATTTTGTACAGATATTTCTGTAAACCTAATAAACGTTGTCTCAAGAGCAAATTTTGGAACTGTGATTGAAAGCTGAGATGTGGGGCAAAGTGCTTGGAATTTTGCATGAATTTAAAATTGTACTTGTGGAATTATAATTTAAAAATTATGAATATTCTCCTATTTGACCTATTCCAAACACCTCATGAGACAAGCTTACGACGTATAAAGAGATGGAATTGAGAAATTCCGGCCGGAGTGGCCGAGCGATTCTAGGCGCTACAGTCTGGAACCGCGCGACCGCTACGGTCGCAGGTTCGAATCCTGACTCGGGCATGGATGTGTGTGATGTCCTTAGGTTAGTTAGGTTTAAGTAGTTCTAAGTTCTAGGGGACTGATGACCTCAGAAGTTAAGTCCCATAGTGCTCAGAGCCATTTGAACCATTTTTGAACAGAGAAATCTCTTGAATACTTTCTGAGAAAAAGGAACATACATTATTTTTTGAAAATAAAACTTCAAATTCCTTTATATGTAAATGTATTACCTTCACGTAAAGCGTGATAAAAATTTCATTGCCATATCACCAAAACTGTGGATTTGGTGCATTTTTGAAATAGTGTGTGTTTTGTATCAATGTCCCCTCTTAAGCACAGCACGATGCACGATTCAAAGGGTTTTTCAGCTGTCCGGTGGGTAGGTTTTATTTGCGGCTTGCCGTCAGCGGCCAGGCCCATACAACAGTGCCCTGGGGTCTCTTACTGGTCAGAGAAGGATTCGTTGATAGTGGACATCGCAGGGTACCGAGCTCGCAGTTGGATGGGAGAGATACAGCATCCATCCACTCCCCCCTTTAATTGCCGCGTACGGATAGAAGGGTCCCTGTCAGTATCGTGATTGCCGTACTAGTAGGCGGGAAGTGTAGGTGGGCAAGTCAACTAAATGTTCGCCCTCCGTTGCGATGTCTGGTGTCGTTGTGTCCTCTGCTTGCAGCAGGGTCATGGTGCTGAAGCTTGAGTCAGCTGCAGCTGGGGTCCTGGTCCCGATATCTGTGCTAGTAGTTAGTGGTGCTGGAGATAGACGGCACTGAACCTCAGACGCTGCTGAAGTTAGACTGAATAGGATGTAGGAGCGGCAGTGGTTGTCTTGAGGTAGAAGCCACTAAGAGTGAGGGCTGCTGGTTGGCGTGTCTGACGAGCATGGTGCCATTAGAGTCCACAGGAACCTTTGTCGTCTCCGGTCGACTCTGATGACTCAGATGTCCATCGCAGGACCCTTCCGGAGGCTGGCATAGCCATGTTGTTAGCCTCAGGATGTCCCACAAAGTTTGGTGACAGCGACCTTGCAGCTGTTCCGCTGGAGTGCGTCCCTGTGCCTATGTGGTCGTGTAGCAGGCGAGGAAGTGGGTCAGGAACTCAGAGTTGGGTTAAGCTGACAGAATCTTCTGCATCTGCACTTTAAATATTATATCGTGGGGTTTATGTGGAGTGGGGTACATACTGTAGATTGCTCAGACGTGGAATTCATTTTAACAATTATTTTATTTCTTCATGGCAGCAAACGGAGGATGGAATTTTCCAATTTTGCTATCATTTCAATATCTAAGGCACAGTTTTCTATTGCAAAACCACAAAATCACTTGAGAATGGCCCAGAAAGCTGAAACTAGTGGTGAGCAACTAAACTTAATGCAGCAAAAGGGGAAAATGCCACCTTCTTTTAATTATTCTGTTAAGCATTTAAACTTCAAATGACTGCTTAGTACACTACTTACGATCAAAATGAATCTCAGAGACGTTACACATCGGGCATAAAAATTACGCCCCACGCCTGTAAATCAAGTCGCTTACATGCAGAGGCAGTGATACTGCGAGAAACGTAAAACTCAGGCAATCCCTTACATTAAGCGATAACGGAAATAGACCAGCTGTCCTATGGGAAAATTTGCGTGGTCTTGGTACAGGCAAAGTGAAAACTGCAGATGATCCGACTGTTTCAGCCGAAGAACTGAACTGCTACTTCACATTACCTACAACCACAATTGAACCACAAGTGAAGCAGAGGCTCACTGATTACATCATGGGGGTAAATGACTGTAACCACGAAAAATTCTATCTAAAGCTTGTTACTTGCAACACCGTTAAAAAAGCCATCATGTGTATCAGATCAGCATCTGCTGGACATGATGACATCACAGTCCAAATGATGAAGCTATTACCCACTATAACAGACATCGTCAATTATTCCTTAACCTCAAGTGTTTTTCCTGAGGTCATTAAATAGGGACTAGTTGAGCCACTATCTAAAAAGAACGTTGCCACAGCTCCCTCTGATTTCCGACCTATTTGCGTTCTTCCTGCACTGTCCAAGGCCTTAGAATATATAGTCCACATCCAGCTAACATACTACCTAACCACAAACAATCTACTAGACGAATACCAATTAGGTATTTGTAAACATCGCAGCACAGCGTATAACTTAATAAGCGTAATAGATGACCTGAAGCTTGCCATGGATGCACAAGAGCCACTTATCAAGTGCTTCTTAGACTTCAGCAAAGCCATTTGAAATTGTGGGCTTCAACATTTTACTTGCCAGACTTTGCAGACTAAAGTCACAATGATGATAGTTAGTATCACGCGTGCCCCACGGTTTCGTATTAGGTCCTATACTAATTTCGTCGCATGTAAATAGTGTCATTAGTTTTGTCCTATTGCAAGTACCACATGTACGCTGACGACCTCCAGTCGTATCTAATGGTAAAACCAATAAACCTGAAGACAGCTGTCGACAATTTTAATACCGTCCCGTGTGCACTATCAAAATGGGTGCAGCGAAGGGTTAAAAGCTTAACCCATCCAAAACTCAAACGGTACTAGTTGGTCATTCCAGTCATATTAGCCCGAAATATCGGGAATCACTACCACATTTAACCTTATATGGGACAAACATCAAATTCTCTCCTTCAGAAAAGAATAACAGACGAAAATCTAAATTTGGTTGAGCACGTAACTGCAGTGTGTGCATTTTATATATTACTTAACGGCTGTTGACAGCAATCAGTGTGCTCCCTGCCGCCGTTGGATAAGCAGCTGCAGCAGCAAGTCGTATACTCTTAGCTCACTCATTTGTTACATAGCTTAATTCTTAATTTCTTTGCGTGTTTTTGGTACTTGCATTGTTTAATTCATAAATTTCGGGCGTATCATAGTATTTGAGAGTTGTAGCATCGCGTTTTACTACCTGAATAGTGTAAATTCGCGTAGTCTCCTTCCGCCGCCGAGCAGTGTGTCAGCAGTGCGCAAGTAGCAGCATTACTGCATTTACTAGGCAATCTTGTATTTTAATAACCGTTTAAATTTTGTCGATTTGTTTGCGCTCTCTGTAGATTAGTTCAGACGTTCTTTGCAAAACAGTTTTTAGCATGGATAGGGACTGCAACTGCTGTGTTCGGATGCAGGCTGAGTTGGCATCCCTTCGCTCCCAGCTTCAGGCAGTGTTGGCTTCGGTCACACAGCTTGAGGCTGTTGCCAATGGGCATCACTGTGGGGGTCCGGATGGGGGTTTGTCGGGGACGGCCAGCTCGTCCCACGCATCCCCCGATCGGACTACGACTGTGGTTGCCCGGGATACTGCCCGCATTGAGGCTGATCCCTCACCTGTGGTAGAGTGGGAGGACGTCTCAAGGTGTGGCAGGGGGCGAAAGACATTCCGGAGGGCTGTACGGAAGGCCTCTCCAGTTTGTCTGATGAACCGGTTTCAGGCTCTGTCTCAGGCTGATACTGATCTTCGGCCTGACCCGGCTGCTTGTCCTGTTCCAGAGGTTGCCCCTCAGTCTGCAAGATCCGGGCGGTCGCAGAGGGTGGGCTTACTGGTAGTTGGGAGCTCCAACGTCAGGCGCGTAATGGGGCCCCTTAGGGAAATGGCAGCAAGAGAGGGGAAGAAAACCAATGTGCACTCCGTGTGCATACCGGGGGGAGTCATTCCAGATGTGGAAAGGGTCCTTCCGGATGCCATGAAGGGTACAGGGTGCACCCATCTGCAGGTGGTCGCTCATGTCGGCACCAATGATGTGTGTCGCTATGGATCGGAGGAAATCCTCTCTGGCTTCCGGCGGCTATCTGATTTAGTGAAGACTGCCAGTCTCGCTAGCGGGATGAAAGCATAGCTCACCATCTGTAGCATAGTCGACAGGACTGACTGCGGACCTTTGGTACAGAGCCGAGTGGAGGGTCTGAATCAGAGGCTGAGACTGTTCTGCGACCGTGTGGGCTGCAGATTCCTCGACTTGCGCCATAGGGCGGTGGGGTTTCGGGTTCCGCTGGATAGGTCAGGAGTCCACTACACGCAACAAGCGGCTACACGGGTAGCAGGGGTTGTGTGGCGTGGGCTGGGCGGTTTTTTAGGTTAGATGGCCTTGGGCAAGTACAGAAAGGGCAACAGCCTCAACGGGTGTGGGGCAAAGTCAGGACATGCGGGGACCAAGCAGCAATCGGTATTGTAATTGTCAACTGTCGAAGCTGCGTTGGTAAAGTACCAGAACTTCAAGCGCTGATAGAAAGCACCGAAGCTGAAATCGTTATAGGTACAGAAAGCTGGCTTAAGCCAGAGAGAAATTCTGCCGAAATTTTTACAAAGGTACAGACGGTGTTTAGAAAGGATAGATTGCATGCAACCGGTGGTGGAGTGTTCGTCGCTGTTAGTAGTAGTTTATCCTGTAGTGAAGTAGAAGTGGATAGTTCCTGTGAATTATTATGGGTGGAGGTTACACTCAACAACCGAGCTAGGTTAATAATTGGCTCCTTTTACCGACCTCCCGACTCAGCAGCATTAGTGGCAGAACAACTGAGAGAAAATTTGGACTACATTTCACATAAATTTTCTCAGCATGTTATAGTCTTAGGTGGAGATTTCAATTTACCAGATATAGACTGGGACACTCAGATTTTTAGGACGGGTGGTAGGCACAGAGCATCGAGTGATATTATACTGAGTGCACTATCCGAAAATTACCTCGAGCAATTAAACAGAGAACCGACTCGTGGAGGTAACATCTTGGACCTACTGATAACAAACAGACCCGAACTTTTCGACTCTTTAAGTGCAGAACAGGGAATCAGTGATCATAAGGCCGTTGCAGCATCCCTGAATATGGAAGTAAATAGGAATATAAAAAAAGGGAGGAAGGTTTATCTGTTTAGCAAGAGTAACAGAAGGCAGATTTCAGACTACCTAACAGATCAAAACGAAAATTTCTGTTCCGACACTGACAATGTTGAGTGTTTATGGAAAACGTTCAAGGCAATCGTAAAATGTGTTTTAGACAGGTACGTGCCGAGTAAAACTGTGAGGGACGGGAAAAACCCACCGTGGTACAACAACAAAGTTAGGAAACTACTGCGAAAGCAAAGAGAGCTTCACTCCAAGTTTAAACGCAGCCAAAACCTCTCAGACAAACAGAAGCTAAACGATGTCAAAGTTAGCGTAAGGAGGGCTATGCGTGAAGCGTTCAGTGAATTCGAAAGTAAAATTCTATGTACCAACTTGACAGAAAATCCTAGGAAGTTCTGGTCTTACGTTAAATCAGTAAGTGGCTCGAAACAGCATATCCAGACACTCCGGGATGATGATGGCATTGAAACAGAGGATGACACGCGTAAAGCTGAAATACTAAACATCTTTTTCCAAAGCTATTTCACAGAGGAAGACCGCACTGCAGTTCCTTCTCTAAATCCTCGCACAAACGAAAAAATGGCTGACATCGAAATAAGTGTCCAAGGAATAGAAAAGCAACTGGAATCACTCAACAGAGGAAAGTCCACTGGACTTGACGGGATACCAATTCGATTCTACACAGAGTACGCGAAAGAACTTGCCCCCCTTCTAACAGCCGTGTACCGCAAGTCTCTAGAGGAACGGAAGGTTCCAAATGATTGGAAAAGAGCACAGCTAGTCCCAGTCTTCAAGAATGGTCGTCGAGCAGATGCGCAAAACTATAGACCTATATCTCTGACGTCGATCTGTTGTAGAATTTTAGAACATGTTTTTTGCTCGAGTATCATGTCGTTTTTGGAAACCCAGAATCTACTATGTAGGAATCAACATGGATTCCGGAAACAGCGATAGTTTGAGACCCAACTCGCTTTATTTGTTCATGAGACCCAGAAAATATTAGATACAGGCTCCCAGGTAGATACTATTTTTCTTGACTTCCGGAAGGCGTTCGATACAGTTTCGCACTGTCGCCTGATAAACAAAGTAAGAGCCTACGGAATATCAGACCAGCTGTGTGGCTGGATTGAAGAGTTTTTAGCAAACAGAACACAGCATGTTGTTATCAATGGAGAGACGTCTACAGACGTTAAAGTAACCTCTGGCGTGCCACAGGTGAGTGTTATGGGACCATTGCTTTTCACAATATATATATAAATGACCTAGTAGATAGTGTCGGAAGTTCCATGCGGCTTTTCGCGGATGATGCTGTAGTATACAGAGAAGTTGCAGCATTAGAAAATTGTAGCGAAATGCAGGAAGATCTGCAGCGGATAGGCACTTGGTGCAGGGAGTGGCAACTGACCCTTAACATAGACAAATGTAATGTATTGCGAATACATAGAAAGAAGGATCCTTTATTGTATGATTATATGATAGCGGAACAAACACTGGTAGCAGTTACTTCTGTAAAATATCTGGGAGAATGCGTGCGGAGCGATTTGAAGTGGAATGATCATATAAGATTAATTGTTGGTAAGGCGGGTACCAGGTTGAGGTTCATTGGGAGAGTGCTTGGAAAATGTGGTCCATCAACAAAGGAGGTGGCTTACAAAACACTCGTTCGACCTATACTTGAGTATTGCTCATCAGTGTGGGATCCGTACCAGATCGGTTTGACGGAGGAGATAGAGAAGATCCAAAGAAGAGCGGCGCGTTTCGTCACAGGGTTATTTGGTAACCGTGATAGCGTTACGGAGATGTTTAATAAACTCAAGTGGCAGACTCTGCAAGAGAGGCGCTCTGCATCGCGGTGTAGATTGCTCGCCAGGTTTCGAGAGGGTGCGTTTCTGGATGAGGTATCGAATATATTGCTTCCCCCTACTTATACCTCCCGAGGAGATCACGAATGTAAACTTAGAGAGATTAGAGCGCGCACGGAGGATTTCCGGAATCGTTCTTCCCGCGAACCATACGCGACTGGAACAGGAAAGGGAGGTAATGACAGTGGCACGTAAAGTGCCCTCCGCCACACACCGTTGGGTGGCTTGCGGAGTATAAATGTAGATGTAGATGAAAATGATTATCATTGTCCGTTTACACACTCGTTACCCTTGTACATCCTTCTTTCCAACCAAATCTTCTTTTCCTAAGATTCCTAGCTGTTGCAGTCTCCTCAAATTTCCGTTTCCTAGAACTCCTTATATTAGAAAATATCTACCTTGTACACTTATAAATTCTTTTTATATCTGGCACTACCATTATTATTATTATTATTATTATTATTGTCACTGTTATTGTCATTATTATTATTATTACTATTATCACTATTAGTGGCAGCAGTTACAGTAATACAAGTACTGTTAGGATTAACTTAATTTGTTCATAGTCAGTATTCTTTACTCACATTGCCACTACAGACACTCAAATCAATTAACAGGCAAGTCATCGAAGTAAGTACTTGAGCTACGAATTCACGGCACCCAGACACATATGGCCCCTATATGCCACAATATATGATTTTTGAGAGGTTCACATGTGATCTGAGGACAACGTAATGAATTGCCGGAGCTGGTAGCGATAATACAATAAAGTAGCATCTCAATTTCACGGCTGTTCGGCGAATTTCATTGTTAAATATTTGACCAGCCGTTGTCCCATGTCCGCAATGGATTAACAGAGACCGACTTTTCCGTACAGAGCCGCTACTATGCTTGTACAGTGCAGAAGTATGCTGTGTTTGCTGTAGTATTTAAATTTTATGATGTCTGCTAAAGAGAGGGAGAACCAGCCTGAGCATAGATTCCCTCATTTATAATAGGAATTAGTGAACGAGCATCACAAGAAATTTTACTATCTGGTCGTTGATAGTGCGAGAGAGAACTTTTGCAACTTCTCTGTGAAAGGGTTCAACTATGGTTGTAGTGTGTTTATACTGCAGCGGTTTTGTTGGCACAACGCGGTACCGCTTTTGCAAACTTTTGCCGCAAGCCCTTGTTTACAGCACTGCACACAGCGCGTTTCACTATACAGGCTCTGAATGCATGTATGTTTAGCGGAACAAACAGGGCACTATGGAAACCGCTCCCTACTGTGTTATATTGAGGTTTGGTGGAAGACGGACGAAGAGACGAATATGAACCAAATGAATCAAATACTCTGCTGATATGTTGCTTGAGTTATGTCCCTAAATGGACTTGAGGGTCTGAATTCCGAGTCGGATGACGAACTTGAGTTGTGATCACGCTTGCTGCGGCGCGAATGGGAAGGTCGTATTATGGAATCTACGTCACTTTCATCAACATTTTGCTGTGCTGCATTCGATATTTTAAGTGGTTTTACAGAAGATGGTGTGCTTTAACCAAGATAGTGCTGTGCTGCATCTGATATTTCAAAAGTTTTTCTATTGTTAACAGTTCTTTGAGAGTAATTATTACATGGCGCACTAACGATTCAGCATAGGATTGTTTACAGTTTTGATTTTCACACGAAAATCTACCCTTATTTGTCAGCATTTCGAGGTCAGCTGCCCCTGCGTTCTACAACTGACGCGACTTCTTGCGAAAATAAAAAAAAAAATACGAGCTTGTTAGCTACAACATCTGTTTCTTGTTTGTAAACCATGGATTTCATACAAATATAACCACTATAGAAGTCGTAAATTTTGTAGAAGACAAAGCATTTTGTGTTTAGTATGTGGCACAAAAGCACACTTTTGCAGCGTCGGTTATGCAACTCGCTTGGAAATGGAGCTGCAGATATCTGTAGTATAATGATCTCTGTGCCACGTAAGATGAAATGGCACAAATAGTGGTAGTGGATGCTGTCCACGTTTGTAGTATACACTGTTGCTGCTGCCGTTGTTGCAGCATTTGCATTTGTAGTTCCTCTTGCCCCCCGGTACTGCATTTGAAGTTGCATCTTTAGCTGTTGCAGTTCCATGAATTCTAGATTCGTGATCACTTAACTTAGTCTTTTATCATCACACACGCTACGTTCAAGTCCTCGTAGCTCCTATTACACCTACTACGTTCAAATATACTCTTTAGTAAACAGAAAATAACGATATACTGTAATGACTGGATAGTTGTCAATTCCAGTGCACGCCAGGTCGTCGTAAATTGTTAATAACAGAAGACACACACATCAGTCGCGGTTTATTAGTTTGTGTCTCGTAATACCACTCAGATTACGCTTCATCCAACTGCACGCTCACAAATTCCTGATATAATGCAGCGCAGAGGAACATAATTAGTATGTGCCCGTTAAAGAGCAATTACTGATCTCTGTCCTCATATAAGAATTAAAAAGATACCTCAGGATTCCCAGAAGGCAATTAACACAGCTCTGGTCTCCTTTTATGGACATTGTTTCACTATATACTCTCACGCTAAAACTAAACAGGATAGAAGAAAAACAGGTTTATGGAAATAAAAGAGGAATGAAAACATACACGATAAATCATAACCACGATTCTGATAACATTAACACTTACTCTAATGACTTATGTACTGTATCTAATCCTAAACAAAACACACTTCGTTGTTTTTCCTTCTCTACAATCATTCAACAGTTTAGTAATGCCGTGTCTTTGATGTACCACAGTGGGCGCCTACTCTCCGTTAGTGGTACTTAAACATCGATAAATTATAGATTAACCGATACACTATCGTCACAATCGGTAGTTTGGTTTAACTTTCGATAGTCCTATCGTTTATGTAGTGTTGGCAGAAAAGCCAACACTGTTTTTCTAGAGGAGGCCGAAATGCACGCGTTTAATTACACGCTGACTGGCGTGAGGTCTGGAACAGGACAATATCTTGAGAAGTGCAAATAAAGAACGTAGTTGATATAATACTTAACTTTAATCCACAATTGTAGAACATCTCTCTTGATGATACATGCTTCACATAATAAATATCAATTGAATACGGCGCCTTGCTAGGTCGTAGCAAATGTAGCTGAAGGCTATGCTAACTATCGTCTCGGCAAATGAGAGCGTAGTTGTCAGTGAACCTTTGCTATGAACGTCGGCTGTACAACTGGGGCGAGTGCCAGGACGTCTCTCTAGACCTGCCGTGTGGTGGCGCTCGGTCTGCAATTACTGACAGTGGCGACGCGCCTGGCTCCTGAGAAACTGTAGGTTTCTATTACCTCCATCGCGTTTCGAGTGCAAGAGAAAGTACATTGTGCGGAGGTATTTAATCAACATCAAGTATGGTGGCGCCTTAGCCAATCTAAGTTGCTTATACACTTTGTTGTTAATAGATTTGTCGCTGTAGGGGAGGGTTCGTGAGAGAGGGAATTGTATTGTTTGTCTTCCACTGATGACAACTCACGGTCGTGCGCGTCTCGTACCGATCAGATCCTTATGATATATCTACGAACGTAAATAATATGGATTCATGAATGTGCATTATAGTGACTTTAATCTTCAAATATGTGAGCTTGCTTACTTGCAACAAGGAATACAAATGTAAATAAGGCTGTTGTGATGCAATGCAGTTTTTAGAGGAAGAAATTACATTTTAAAGATTTGTTAAGTGTTTCCGATGGTACTGTGTAATGCATTTAAAATAAATACAATTACTGTCGTTATTAATTAAACACACCTACTACTTTCCTCTTCTTAAATTGTACTGATTTCATAACTATAGAAAAAGATAAAAAGTAAATTACAGAAAGCCCGTACAAAATGTAATTTTTTTAGTGTTATTACGGACATGTGGAAAATCAACGCGAATGAAGGCACACTGCCGTGGACTTGCCACATTATTATAGACGAAAAATTAATTTCACCCATATTAAAAGTGACAAAAACTGCAGGTCATCACAACGCAGAATCTATGCACATGTATATAACATTTTTTTAAAAATGTTTCCTTCTTTAACTCGTCAATGCCGTGTTGAGTTTAGTTTCATTCTTGTGATTGGTACACGCCGGTATAAGTCAAGTTGGCATAACTTGTAAGGTATTTCTTGGCAGCCACACGCTAAAGAGAATTTTGGAAGTACGAGTGAGCTTGAGATGGCGATCAATGAAAGTTCAAAAGCACTACCTACCCTCACAGCATAAAATTACTTACATATACATGAGATAATAGATCTTCTTTAACTTTTTGAAGTAGCAACAACAACAATCACAGTGGGGTCGTACATCACTGCTTCCTGAATTATACATCTTATGCGAGGTACCACAAAGGTGTCATACTTGTAAAGCACCTTAACAGCTGGTGAAGGACTAAGTGTTCTGAATTCCTTCATTAAATCAGTCAGTGAACGAGAGAAACCATTTAACACATAGACTGTTAATATGCTTGTGTCATCATTTGATCCTAGGTTTAAGAAACTTGTTTCCGGTGGTTTCAAGAGACAGAGAACGCTGCACAAGTGCTTTAGAAAGAGTATGCTGCTGCTGTCGCATCAACTACAAAAATAATACCTGAAACAGATCCATCCATGAGCAGTGCTAAAAGGGGAAGTCGGGGCGGATCGGGATACTTAATGTTTAACAATGTGTATAAAATAAGGGAACACAAGGAAACACTTTTTAAAGTTACAAAAAACACCTTGTAGTGTAACCTAACGTACCTTATTTTAAAATCACTTAAAACAATACATTTTGCATTTATAGAATTTTTCAAAGAAAGTCTTGCACATTTCCCGTTCCGCCCCACCCACGGGGATGTATGGAATAAGGTTATTTTTTCTTAAATTATTGCATAAACGTTGAATTTGAATTACGAATATCGTATTAAACTGTGACAAAATGTTGTCTAAAAGGCAAATCAGACTAAGAAATGTGTAATTTAAACAATTGAAAAGTCATTCTTCAAAATAAGAGAATATTTTAATGTCATTCTGAAAAATGTACAATGCTTAATAACCACCATACCACTAACTACTAGTCCTTTCGACGATAGTCACAAATCAGTATTTCCTCTTCATCTTCACTGTCTATGGCAGCACATGAATTGTGTGCCCACTCTGGCATGCGAACCAGCCCTCATTAGAAACGGAGTAGAAGTCCCCAGAGTAGAGACACTCAGCATCCTCTCTCCATCTGATTCTCTCTTCTCCATCATCCATCATCTTCTTCCTTTTATTTTTCTTAAGGTCTTTGATGTCCTCTTTTTTTGTGTACAGTTTGATATTTCTGCCTTAAGTTGCATTGCACCTGACGTCTCTGTCCTAACATTGTTCATATTTGTGCACCCTCCTCTTTTCTGTAGGCCTACTTTACGTGCGACAGCATTGTGCAGTTCCTTCTTATAAGGAGAATCTGTTAATACGACGGTTTTTCCTTTTCGTCTTGTAGTCCGGCGAGTATTTTGACAGATTAGTGGGATTGGAATGACAGCCTCGAGCGATATCTGGAAAGCTGAGTTGTTCGGCGAACATAGCTGGTTGGGAGAGTTAAACTGTGAAACTGCTACTTTGTTGAATCCCATTGCTCGGGCACGAGAGGTATTTTCTGGCTTGCAAATAGACAGTGTACGATGCCTCGTAAAAAATCCTTTAACCCAGTCTTGTCCAGCTAGACAAGTTTGTTTGTCAAATCTGTTTGGTAAGCCATTTCTTTCGGCTAGTTGATAGGCTAGTGATCTGAGGTCTTTCATTGTTAGACCAAAAAGTCTGCTTTCTATTGACTTGAGATATGTTCCAGCTCATGTTCTTGTTCTGCAGTGAACACCTTTTTAAATTTCCCACTTTTGAGGTTAACAACTTTTATGTAGTGTAATAACTACGTATTTAATCGCATTAAATAATACGATTATTCGTAGCTTTAGGCACATATCTTTCAAATGTTGATTTCGGTACATTGAACTGCTAAGATGCTTTTAAAAATCCCATTTGGGAAGATGAAACGGCTGAAACTGCCATTTCCATCGCTTTTACGTCCCATTGCTGTCTATCAGTCTGTTTCATGTACGTTAGCATCATCTGGAACAGCAAGGGGGAAAGAAAAAAGAATACAGTTTGCTTTCTGCTTGCATCCAAATATGACGGGGCAGAACGGGACACTATCCCATTCTGCCCCGTCCCGTTCCACCCCAAGAGCACTTTTGAGGTTAACAACTTTTATGGAGTGTAATAACTACGTATTTAAACGCATTAAATAACTAAAGTATAACAAATGCCATGCACTTTAAGGGAACGTGTCATTTTAGGGTATACAATTAGCAATTAACAGCTTACCTGGCGTTGAAATTCACCAAACCTTAGAACAACGCAAACGGTAACGTGGCGGACAAGAATTCACTTCGATCTCGCACTTCAAACTAAATAAAAATGGCTGCCCTGGTAACTTCCCTTCAATACGGAGAAATAGTTACACGGACATAGTACAGGTTGCAGCACTGTGTAGTCTAGAAAAGAGCAATTTCCCATTGTGCCCCGCTATCCCGTTCTGCCCCGAGTTCCCCTACGTCTACTGATACGTCTAACAGTTTGAAATCGGATGATCCACTTTTTTTTTTTTTTTTTGCTCTATTAGCAACTGCGTTAGCAACAGTGTAACGTCGATGTCGGATGCTTGTGTATTGGAATATTGTGCAAAATCTAGTAGTATGTTGCGTGTAATGGCCATTAAATTTTTGTGATGTCCCTGGAAACAGGGTCTTCTCCGAGGCAGGATAAATAATAATTTAAAAACGCAACAGACTAAAGGAGAAAAGTTTACACACCTTACGAGTATCTTTTAATTTTGCGTTTTAAACAACAGACCAAAGAACAAGAATTTAACTACCTTACTTTTTATAAACCAAAGTTTGCATATCTTGTATTGTATTTTAAAAAATAAAAATTCTTAGAAAGCTATTTTTCATTTGAAATACCAGGTCAAAACAATCGATAGTTAATCAATTCATATATAGTATTTAAAAATACTATCGGTAATACTGGGTGTGACAGCTATCGATGTTTGAGTAACAGTACCGTCCGCTACTGAGCACTTCGCTTCCATTATGTGCGTGTATACTACTCTTTACTTTATGTCGCACACGACGGTGCTCACTCTGTTCATAATTGTCACGAATAAACTATTTTCCCACGTCCGTGGGCCACGACATCTCATTTTCCTTCTTTCTTACCTATCTTTTCATTCTATGCATCGTACGTCCTCCAATCACACCTTGAATTCAGTCATACTTTCTTTCTTTTGACCAACTAAGCCCCAACGATATTTCGTTTAACCATTTGATTTCCGCAGGAGTGAAGGGTTCGTCTAGATACATATTTTTATTTTTCAATTCTTCAAGCAGTTGAACTGAGAAACGAAAATCCGTCTCTTTTAGAGTCCGTAAACTTAGCATCTTTTGCTTAACCTTGTGATGTGTCGAGCATGACCAGTAAATCACCAAAAAAATTCTGAATATCGCAAACGACAAACATTTCTGGAAAACTGAAGGGAGTCTATGTAGTGTCTCTGTGTCAAGGTGACTCGCCATAAAATGTAGCCGACGATGTCTGACCATGTGGGAGGAAAACTGTCAAACCCAGTCCACATCATGTATTGATGTTCTTTCTCCTTCGAGTTCTTGGAATGGTTATGCTAACGTGTAGAATCTCTTCGTTTCCTCGCGACGTACGCTTTCTGTCTGTTCTCAGCTCACCGACGCTGCCACTGCTAAACCCCTGCACCAGTAACCGCTGGTCTTACACTGCCAGTTTGGTTTGCATCCTTAATCTCGGCCTGGCGGTGGCCCTCTGTGCTACCAGTGCTGTCTAGGGAACAATCCCCATCTGTTTCAAATCGAATAAAGTTCTCGCTCCACCTCTCTCCTTCTTTACACCCCAGACGACGGATTTTGTCCTGCTGGTGTCTGAGACTAGATAGCAATTGTACTTCCGTGTATTCCGCTATTGATAATGTGTGACTTGTGTTCACGGATCTTGATCTATAATCGATTCATGACCTCTCATAATTTTCGCATTAATATAATCTTCCAGTTGTCCGACACGCTCCTCCATCATTTCAGCACATTTCTGTATCTTTTCCTGTCTCTCGCTTAATTGATCATGATCCTTTTGCAAACTGGAAAGCTGTTCCTGCCCACGTTCTACGATTACAGAGCTGTAGGTTAGTTTCTTTATCTCATCACGTCTTTCTTTTACTGTTTTCCTGCAGTCTCCTTTCACTCACATTGTTACCTTCTTGCTTCTTATTCCTCGTTCTTTGCCTCCTGAGCTGGACATTAAAATTGCTACACCACGAAGATGACGTGCTGCAGACGCGAAATTTAACCGATAGGAAGAGGATGCCGTGATATGCAAATGATTAGTTTTTCAGAGCATTCACACAAGGATGGCGCCGGTGGTGACATCTACAACGTGCTGACATGAGGAAAGTTTACAACCGATTTCTCATACACAAACAGCAGTTGACCGGAGTTGCCTGCTGAAACGTTGTTGTAATGCCTCGTGTAAGGAGGAGAAATGCGTACCATCACGTTTCCGACTTTGATAAAGGTCGGATTGTAGCCTGTCGCAATTGCGCTTTATCGTATCACGACATTGCTGCTCGCGTTGGTCGAGATCCATTTACTGCTAGCAGAATATGGAATCGGTGGGTTCAGGAGGGTAATACGCAACGCCGTGCTGGATCCTAACGGCCTCGTATCACTAGCAGTCAAGATGACAGGCATCTTATCCGCATGGCTGTAACGGATCGTGCAGCCACGTCTCGATCCCTGAGTCAACATATGGGGACGTTTGCAAGACAACAACCATCTGCACGAACAGTTCGACGACGTTTGCAGCAGCATGGGCTATCAGCTCGGAGACCATGGCTGCGGTTACCCTTGACGCTGCATCACAGACAGGAGCGCCTGCAATGGTGTACTCAACGACGAACCTGGGTGCACGAATGGCAAAACGTCATTTTTTCGTATGAACCCAGGTTCTGTTTACAGCATCATGATGGTTGCATCCGTGTTTGGCGACATCGCGGTGAACGCACATTGGAAGCGTGTATTCGTCATCGCCACACTGGCGTATCACCCGGCGTGATGGTATGGGGTGCCATTGTTTACACGTGTCGGTCACCTCTTGACGGCACTTTGAACAGTGGACGTTACATTTCAGATGTGTTACGATCTTTGGCTCTACCCTTCATTCGATCTCTGCGAAACCCTACATTTTAGCAGGATAATGTACGACCGCATGTTGCAGGTCCTGTACGGGCCTTTCTGGATACAGAAAATGTTCGACTGCTGCAGTGGCCAGCACATTCTCAAGATCTCTCACCAATTGAAAACGTCTGGTCTATGGTGGCCGAGCAACTGCCTCGTCACAATACGTCAGTCAGTACTCTTGATGAACTGTGGTGTCGTGTTGAAGCTGCATGGTCAGCTGTACCTGTACACGCCATCTGTTTGACTCAATGCCCAGGCATATCAAGGCCGTTATTACCGCCAGAAGTGGTTGTTCTGGGTACTGATTTCTCAGGATCTATGCACCCAAAATTCGTGAAAATGTAATCACATGTCAGTTCTAGTATAATATATTTGTCCAATGAATACCCGTTTATCATCTGCGTTTCTTCTTGGTGTAGCAATTTTAAAGGTCAGTAGTGTAGTTTCTTAGTTTCCTCCTCCAGTTTACTAATATACTTCGTCTCTTTCTTCACTTCTTTAATTTCGTTTCGTATCGTATTTTTCTCCCATTACATTCTTTCTTCTCCATTTCCTAGGCGACGTCCTTTGTTCCTTCTCCATTCTTCTTAAACATACCCTTCGCTTCTTTCCTCGTTGCTTTTAAAAATCATATGATGCCAAAATGATGATCTCCTGCCTGATGACTTCTATCTGGTACAGAAACGCGTGAACCCACTGGAGTATCATTTCTCATTGCCATGTTCGGGCTTTCGCTCTCATCTGCTTCGGAACTGCGCATTGTAACAAACAATCCCACACGCCGTGGCGAGGCCTTGTCTTCTTCTCTTCTATAACTAAGGTTAGCGTCTGCTTCGAAATCTGTGGAGTTCGTGAACTCAACACGAGAATTGCATTTTTATGTTCGCTGTGACCAGTACTAACTGTACAATCGTTTTCACCTTCTTCATATCCCAGACTATATTCTCGATCTCCAAAACTACTCGTATGAGCGTCATGGCTCATTGGCTCATCATCTCGACAATAAATCGTCTCTTGCTTTTCCTTACTGCCACTTCTACCAATTATTTGCCCCCTCTCATCCTTCATGCATTGAGAGCCCCTCTCATCTGAACAGTAAGTGCCAGTTATTACAAAGTGGTTAACCTCTCTCAGGTGATGGCATTGCAGTGCATATACGCAAAGCTCGCAGATAAGATATCCAAACATTAGAATTACACAGTCTTGCACAAATGCTCACGCCTCGGTTTAATGCAGCAAGAGTGACTCACTGCCCTGGATTCTTCTTAAGGTTACTGCGGTCCTCGTGTTTGCTCCTGTAATTTCCTTGACCGTGGCTCAAAATAGAAGAAAAGTTTTCAACCACCCTGGAATAAAAATCTTTTTACTATAGAAATTTACATTCCCCGTTTAATCTTCACCACCCTTATTTTCGCTGCGACATCGCTTTGTTAGAATTTAATTTCGATAGAGCATTACCAAAATCCGGGCCGGCCGATGTGGCCGTGCGGTTAAAGGCGCTGCAGTCTGGAACCGCAAGACCGCTACGGTCGCAGGTTCGAATCCTGCCTCGGGCATGGATGTTTGTGATGTCCTTAGGTTAGTTAGGTTTAACTAGTTCTAAGTTCTAGGGGACTAATGACCTCAGCAGTTGAATCCCATAGTGCTCAGCCATTTTTTGAACCAAAATCCGGTTTCTTGTAAACCGCTGTCAGTCTCCTTTGATTGTCTTCTAATTTCTTCGAACAAGTCGCCTCTATCCTGTGCTGCTTTGTTATTCAGTTCCCATGGGCTCTTGGTCGAGACATCACTACTCCTCCACAACTTAAGAGTCCCTAGTACTAATTCCACATCTTCGCTCAACTGTTTAATCAGGACACAGAAATTTAGTCATTCTATTACACTTCAACTCCCACTTTACCATTAAACAGAAATTTGTACATACCGGCACATAAAACCCTCCCAAAAATTTTACAACGCTGAATTAACGACGCCGGTAATTAATCGGACGTGGAACAGAATCTGCGAAACAATAGACATGAAGATGAAAATAAAATTGCGTCTGTTATTTATTCGCGCCAGCGCAGTACTATAAACCGTCGCGGATCTACGTATTTATCGTTGCCAGTCATTTACAACGAACACGAAATGTGATGCCTGACAACGTCACGGAATATCCATTGGTAAGATCAAGGTAGGATCTGCCAGTTTATGCAAAACCCCGCGTACGTCGAAGGTAAAAGAATATGAATCAGAAAAGTAATTATGAAACAGACACACTCCCTTAAGACCTTAGGTTAATTACTCTACGCAGATAGATTGATACGTAGTGAAATATTGCGGCCCTGGCTGTGGATTCTAAAGGGGGGAAATGACTAAGATAAAAATGAAAATGTTTGTAGTGTTAACAAAATCACAGTTTGAAGGAACATATTAACTTATTCAAACAACGCACATATATGGAAATGCATCTGGTAATTTGAGAGCAAAGTTAAAAACATGAAATACACTAAGAGCTCAAAAAAAAAAAAAAAAAGACTGAACCTTCCTGTTGGCAGAGTTACTTCGAACGTTAAAAAGGCGGCTATAAATGCTTCTGATGATCTGGAAATAATTCACGATTTTTACTGATCGATTATAGTGACTACTTGGCTGAGTGCTAAACTGAAAATGACGTATGCATCTACCAGTGTACTGGTGGACGTAGAGCAGATGATCGCAATGATCAGACTAATTTCTGATCAGCGTTTGTCCTAAAATGACGGTGCTGCTATTATGCATACCATAAATTATCAACAGAAAACGAACAAGGTGTCGACTCCGTCTCTGGCTCTCTCTAGTGTGGCGCAGGATCACGGTACTGCAAACTCGATCACTGGACCTTTAATCGGCTTCTGCAGTGGGGACTGCAGCCTGGAAAAATGGGTTCGGCACCAAGGCCCACGTCCAAGTCTCCCCTTGTCTATCAGAGTTGAGCAGCTGTCTGTTTCCTTCGCACCTATCATATTTTCAACTCCTCATTGAACGCCAGAGGTGTAATCGCTTCTCCAGCAGAATTCTCGCCAAGGAAGCACTTTCCGTACACTAATTAGCCAGAAAATATGACCACCTGTCTAATAGCCAGTATGTCCACCTTTGACACGGATAACAATGGCGACGCGTCGTGGTAGGGACTCAGTGAGGCCTTCGTAAGTCGCTGGAGGGAGTTGGCAACACATCTGCACGCACAAGTCACCGAATACGCGTAACTTTCTGAGAGGGGGGCCATGAGTTCTGATGTCACGTTCAATCATGTCCAATATGAGTTAGATATGGTTCAGATCTGGCCGGCTGGGGGGCCAGCACATCTATTGAAAGTCGTCACTGTGTTCCACAAACCACTCCGTCACATTCCTAGCCTTGTGACATGCCGCATTTCCTTGTTGGAAAATGCGGCTGCCGCCGGGAACCATGATCGTCATGAAGGGGTGTACGTGGTCTGTACGACACTCTTCGGTCGTCAAGGCTCCTTAGACGAGCTCCACTGGACCCATGAATGTCCTTGTGAATGCTCCCCAGAGCATTATGGAGCCTCCGCCAGATCGTCTCCGTCCCGCAGTACCGGTGTCAAGGACTTGTTCCCGTAGAAGATGGCAGATTCGCGCCCTCCCATCGGCATGTTGAAGAACATATTGGGATTCAATAGACCATACAACGCTCTGCCACTGCGCCAAAGTCCAGTGCCGATGCTCAGGTGCCAATTTCAGTCGTAGTTGCTAACGTCGTGATGTTAACATTGGCACACGCATGAGTCCTCGGCTGCAGAGTCTCCTTTGTTAGGAGTGTTCAGTGCATTGTGTGTTCAGATACACTTGTATTCTGCTCAGCATTAAAGTCTGATTTAGTTCCGCCACAGTTCGCCGCCAATCCTGTTTTACCAGCCTGGCCAGCCTACGACGGCTGGCATCTGCAATGAGGGGTGGCCGCTCAACCTCACGACGCCTGGTTTCGCCTTGGTTTCGCCACGTGCTGAAGGCAATCACCACAGCACTTCTCGAAAATCAGGCAACTCGTGCAGTTTATGAAATGCTAGTGCCTCCCCTTCGGACCATCATAGTCTGCCCTCGGTCAAACTCGGATAGATTGCGCGACTTTCCTATTCTACACACGGACAACACACTCACTGATACCACATGCACCGTGCGTGTGTCTGACTAGCAGACATTCTTCGCCAGGTGACACTGTTACCGCATGGAAGGGGTAGTTCTCTGATCATAATGTTCTGGCTGATCATTGTAAAAGATTCCAATGACTTCTCTGACCTCCTGTCTTCTCTGAAAAGCTTCCCTCTATGCGTCTGCTTCAGGACGTCCCATACACTTTTACCTATCGGCGTTTTTCGCACCCGTTAGTTAGCCTCGTTTCCCAGGTCATAGGAATGTTCAGAAACTGTACCTAAGGCTATCCACAATTCTGCGGACTCTTCATGTTTTCTCGAAAGTTGTACATTGTTATCTTCTGAGTGCACTATTCGGAACAAAGCAGAACGCGACCTTTCTGCTAATACAGCTCCTTTCTGTCACTCCACAGCTTTGCTTTCCCAGCCAGAGTGGAGACGAACTATAAAGACAAACAAAGGCTAGATGTCCAGCCAGCCACACAGCTTCCAGACGTACAACACACCGCTTCCAACTGTGGGAAGCCCGAGCGCCGTTTCCGTCAATTCTAGAGTCCCTGCTTCGTGGCACGCAGTGCGGGACCCGCCGAAAAAGCAGGTGCTCTACTAAACCGATGACGTAATAAGGCCCGTCAATAAAGATTAAAGAAAGTCGAATGTGGGAAATAATTCGTTTAGTCGCCAATTTTTGTACAGTGGTAGGAGGGCATGCCACGAATAACATACCCGAAACGGGCCGCATGTTGACTTTGGAGTGCGTTTAAAGGTTACTTTTGTACGTTTTTCATCAATAAATCTGAACTACGGCCCTCAACGAAAACGTATTCCAGTGTAAAATTTTACTACCTTGCATTTCCTACTAAAAGGTTCTGTAGGACTAATAGTTTACGGGTAGCGAGCGAGAGGATATGAAAACCCTGCGCATGGTTTGTGAAGGCCAGATCTACCATTGCGGGCTGCATAAAAATACAGCGGTATGGGTCGCTGAATCAAACTGTATACAGGGTGGTCCATTGATAGTGACCGGGCAAAATACCTCACGAAATAAGCGTCAAACGAAAAAACTACAAAGAACGAAACTTGTCTAGCTTGAAGGGGGAAACCAGATGGCGCTGGAGAGCGCTGCCATAGGACAAACGGATATCAACTGCGTTTTTTTTAAATAGGAACCCCCATTTTATTGCATATTCGTGTAGTACGTAAAGAAATATGAATGTTTTAGTTGGACCACTTTTTTCGCTTTGTGATGGATGGCGCTGTAATATTCACCAACATATGGCTCGCAAGTTTAGACTAACAGTTGGTAACAGGTAGGTTTTTTAAATTAAAATACAGAACGTAGGTACGTTTGAACATTCTATTTCGGTTGTTCAATGCGATACATGTACCTCTGTGAACTTATCATTTCTGAGAACGCATGCTGTTACAGCGTGATTATCTGTAAATACCACATTAATGAAATAAATGCTCAAAATGAAATCCGTCAACCTCAATGTATTTGGCAATACCTGTAACGACATTCCTCTCAACAGCGAGTAGTCCACCTTCCGTAATTTTCGCACATGCATTGACAATGCGCTGACGCACGTTGTTAGGCGTTGTCGATGGATCACGACAGGAAACATCCTTCAACTTTCCCCACAGAAAGAAGTCCGGGGACGTCAGATCCGGTGAAGGTGCAGGCCATGGTATGGTGCTTCGACGACCAATCCACCTGTCATGAAATATGCTATTCAATACCGCTTCAACAGCGGGCGAGCTATGTGCCGGACATCCATCATGTTGGAAGTCCATCGCCTTCTGTCTTGCAGTGAAACATCCTGTAGTAACACCGGTAGAACATAACGTAGGAAATCAGCATACACTGCACCATTTAGATTGCCATCGATAAAATGGGGACCAATTATCCTGCCTCCCATAATGCCGCACCATACATTAACCTGCCAGGATCGCTGATGTTCCACTTGTCGCAGCCATCGTGGATTTTCCGCTGCCCAATACTGCATATTATGCCGGATTACGTTACTGCTGTTGGTGAATGACGCTTCGTCACTAAATAGAACGCGTGCAAAAAATCTGACATCGTCCCGTAATTTCTCTTGTGCCCATTCGCAGAACTGTACACGACGTTCAAAGTCGTCGCCATGCAATTCCTGGTGCATAGAAATATGGTACGGGTTGCAATCGATGTTGATGTAGCATTCTCAACACCGACGTTTTTGAGATTCCCGATTCTCGAGCAATTTGTCTGCAACTGATGTGTGGATTAGCCGCGACAGCAGCTAAAACACCTACTTGGGCATCATCATTTGTTGCAGGTCGTGGTTGACGTTTCACTTGTGGCTGAACACTTCCTGTTTCCTTAAATAACGTAACTATCCGGCGAAGGTCCGGACTCTTGGATGATGTCGTCCAGGATACCGAGCAGCATACATAGCACACGCCCGCTGGGCATTTTCATCACAATAGCCATACATAAACACGATATCAATCTTTTCCGCAATTGGTAAACTGTCCATTTTAACATGGGTAATGTATCACGAAGCAAATACCGTCCGCACTGGCGGAATGTTACGTGATACCACGTACTTATACGTTTGTGACTATTGGAGCGCTATCTATCACAAAGCGAAAAAAGTGGTCCAACTAAAACACTCACATTTCTTTACGTACTACACGAATATGTAATAAAAAATGAGGAATTTCTATTTTTAAAAAATGCAGTTGATATCCGTTTGACGTATGGCAGCGCCATCTAGCGGGCCAACCATAGCACCATCTGGCCTTCAAGCTAGACGAGTTTCGTTCTTTGTAGTTTTTTCGTTTGACGCTAATTTCGTGAGATATTTGGCCCGGGCACTATCAATGGACCACCCTGTAGTTTTGAAACCGATTGTGCATGAATCGAACATCAAAATAAACTGTGTGATACAGTTCTTTGGAGAAACAGACTGTATGCACTAAATGGTTCTTATACTTTTTGAAAAAGAAACGAAACCACATGGGGGCAGATGTGAAGTGTATCGTGGATGCAGAAGTGCTGATGTTTGCGACGTCTCAAGTGGCGCTTCTGTTTTGCTTACCCTATACGCTGACTCGTGTTACGTAGGTCAGCGTGCCGCCTTATGTTTTTCTTACCCCAAAATCTGCACGCAGAAATGAAAACGGGTACCTATAAAATTTGCAAGAAAAAATATGTTAACCGCTACGGTCGCAGGTTCGAATCCTGCTTTGGGCATGGATGTGTGTGATGTCCTTAGGTAAGTTAGGTTTAAGTAGTTCTAAGTTCTAGGGGACTGATGACCTCAGATGTTAAGTCCCATAGTGCTCAGAGCCATTTGAACCATTTTGAAAAGATGTTATAAGGAACTTGAGTCGCTATTCTATGAGTGTATTACGTCAGACGCAGTTGTGTCGAAAGATTGTAGAAATGTACGATCATCGGCTCAGTATTAGGCTACATTGATAAATTTTACTTTTGGACCTTCTAATTACAACTGAGTTAAACAATTTTTGCGCTACACCCATTTTGCCTTAATTTCCTGCAGGGTATCTTAAGTGGTCTGGAATATGTACATATCTTTGTTTATATTATTTAGTTTGTATTTAGAACATTGTATACAGAGGTTGTAAACAGTTCTGGCAGTGTGCTTTTCTATGAAGTAATAACAATTTAAAATTGTACTTACAGGTTTCGTGGATATTGTTCTACATGTCGTGATTTCGCTCCTTTGGTAGAGCTCTTCTTCTTTTTACAATTGCCGTTTCAAAATTTTTCTTTTCAGATTTCACGGCGGTATAAACAAAAGTACAACATGTAGAACGTTAAATTAAACTACGAGGGGTAGTTGGAAACTACGTTTCCCCCGTCGACTGTGGGCAGAGTTGTGTGATACGGGCGAAAGACGACACGGCAGGTGAACATACACGTGCAAGACACCGATACACCATTGGGTAGAGGTCGACCGCAATCAAGCAGGTGGCGCTGTCATTTGCCTGCGCAAAGCGGAGGCCAGCCGCTCAGTCTTTTCCCGGAGGTATGGAGAGAAGGTGCGTTTTGGAGTCGTGGTCAAAGGCGGAAGTGAGAGCTGTCATCCGCAATGAATGGGCACGTGGAGAATCAGGGACAGAAATTCATTACCGCGTTGTTGAGGTGTATGGGTCAGGTGTGATGTCGATGCGGAGATGGTGCCAGCCATTCAGTGATGGACGTCAGCAAGTGCAGGACATACCGAGACCTAGACGGACGCGCACGGCCACTACAGATGCAAATATCAGGAAGGTGGATGACAGGATTAAAGCGAACCGGCGTATCACCATCGATGGAGTAGCGACAGAACTTGGAATCGGACATGAGCGAGCTCACAAGATCATCCACGACATTCTTCGATACCGGAAGGTGTCAGCACGATGGGTGCCCAGCCAACTGACCCCTACACACAGGCAACAATGTATGGCGTTCAGCCTGGAACAGCTCGTGCGTTAGCAAGAATCTGGCAATGACCTTCTGATTCAGACTGTGACGGGGGATGAAACATGGGTCCACCATTACACGCCCGAATCGAAGGCCGCATCCATGGAGTGGAAACATCCGTCACCGCCTGTCCGAAAGAAGTTCAAAAGCACTCCGTCTGCAGGTAAAGTGCTACTCACCGTTTTCTGGGACGCCAAACGAGTTTCGCTGCTGGATTTTCTGGAGGATGCAACCATCAACGTTGCGCGGTACTGTGCGACTCTGTCGAAAGCGAAAGAGGTGATTCGGAAAAAGCGGCCTGGCCTTCTCAGATCTGGCGCCCTGCTGTTGGATGACAATGCGAGACCACACACGGTGACGGCAACGCAAAACCATATTGCAACTCTTGGTTGGAAGCGCGTACACCATCCGCCTTACAGTCTGGACCTCCATCTGTTTTCTGCTTTGAAGAAAACTCTCGGCGGAAGGCGCTTTGGCAGAAATGCTGACGTCAAACAAGCCGTTCAATGTTCTTCCGTTTGCAACGCCTTGATTTTTTTCCTGGAAGGCTTTTTGAAGCTTATAAAGCGGTATGACAAATGTCTCAGTGTACTTGGAAATTATGTAGAAAAATAAAGATATATCTTATCTTTAATGTCTTATTCTTTCTTTCCTTTCACACACAACTCTGACAACAGTCGACAGGGGATACTTATTTTCCAACTCCCCCACGTACATCGTAGAAAAACGACTGCCAGAACTGCTTATAACCTACATATACAACGTTCTGAATAGAATAAACAGCCGGCCGGGGTGGTCGAGCGGTTCTAGGCGCTACAGTCTGGAACCGCGCGATCGCTACGGTCGCAGGTTCAAAGTCCCATAGTACTCAGAGCCATTTTTAGAATAAACAAAAACAGGTACATATTCCAGTCTAGTAAAGATGCCTAAAGGCGAAACGCGTATGGCGCAAAAATCGCGTGTTATTCAGTTGTAATTAGATGGTCCAAAAGTAAGAACTGTCAATATACCGTAATATTATATTCAACTGAGAACGACAGGAATATAAAAGTTGAAGATGATCTGCTTACTGTTCTGAGATTTGTTTGTCGCATGTTTGGTGATCCCGGCGGTTGCAGCACCTCTGCCGTACGTTTCCGGCTCGTAAGCCTCCGCCCCGCTGTTTCGTGAAGCGGCCGCTGTGGAGCGCTCTCGGCGCTGGAAGACAAGCCGGCAAACATTCGCGAAGAGGCGCCCGCCGCACTCGGAGCACAATTTCCGCAGACGTAACGGCTTCCGCCTCTCGCAATCGAATCTCCGCCCCTTGTATTGTCGGCTGCGCGGCGCCTGCACGGCACCGTACGGTACTTAACAACGGCGCTCTAAATCACCGAGCAACACAATGGCAGAGGCTGCGCCGCGAACCGGCCTCCCTGTGTCGGCGCAGCCTCGGCTACACAGTCTAGGCTGCTGCATCTCAGGGATACCAGAGCTGCACCGGAAAAAAAACTAGGCCCTCACTTTACAGACCAGTATGTGCTAACGGCAACGATCCTGATACATTGCAATCGTTTTCTGGCCAAGACTACACCAGCAATCTCCATCTTTCACAGTCAGCGTTTGTCCGTGCACACACGCGAACCCATGAACAGACAATAGCTTTCTCATACTGTCTGAAAAGCACTTATGCAAGAATCCAGGTCTGAGTCCTGGGCCATCACTATTACGAGTATATCTGCATAGTGACGCAGCTAAGATGCACCGAACTAGCTGGCTCAATGGACAGCACACTGTACTCGCATTCTGGAAGAGAATCTCCATCGGCCATCCAAATTTAGGTTTTCCGTGAATCACTCCAAGCCAATGCCGGGATGGTGTCCTTAAAAGGGCCTCTCTCTTCGCAAATGTTTGCAAGCTTGTCTTCTAGCGCCGACAGCGCCCCAGAGGGCCGCTTCGCTAAATAGCTGGACGCATGTGTACGGGCCGGAAATGTACTCCAGAGGCATTGCAACCGCTGGATCCAGGGATCCCACAATCTTCTCTAGAGACGTTTTCATTGTATCCCGACCGACGGCTCTTTAATAGAAATGTAGACAGCAGTCTCTAATGACCGCGCTGTGGACGAGACGTTAAACTCTAATCTTCCTCCCTTCCTTCTTGCGGTTAAGAGGTCTCCCAAATACGTCCCGAATCATCAATAATAATTAATAGCGTTCAACCACTTTAATTGTACTTAACAAAAATCAATGATACGTATGAAGAGACAGCGCTCTTATCATTTTGTCAACACTCAACGTGTATGGACGGAACATTAAAACTGTAACAATATATCTGAGGCGTCGATGAAATTAAATAGTCCAGTGCAATTTTATTTCATTTCATGAACGCTGATGAGTTGTCGTTAGAATTTTAGTAATCTATCTATACGTGTTGAGTGTTCATAACCTGATCATAAGAAACGCGCCACTGATTTGTGTTAAGTACTATTAAAGCGCTTAAACACTGCCAACTACTGTTCACAACCGAAAAATCGTTAGCATTAAATACGAAATGTCCCCCCTCGACAAAGAAAGTTCTTCAAATGAGCAATCCTCCAGCTAAACAACATTGAAAAATTCGAATCCTTTAAAAGTTTGGCGTGTGGATTTTGTCGAGTCAAGACGCACATTCCAAAGGTGATAGCATTAACTTCTACGCTTATAAACGGCAATAATACCTATTATAATAATTATTCACTGGTAGTAAACGATAAAATATATCAGTAATAGTTACTCCCATCGCCATTTAAAAAAAAGATTATTTCACCTCAGGCAAATGCGTTTCTGTTGCCTGGCGTCATTTTTCAGTCACTCTCGACCGTAAGTTTAATAAAATTCTTACATTGAAAAAATTCAGAAATTAATCTAGTAATCGGACTTCCATATTGATGAAGGTAAGTTCTCTCTCTATTAAGAGAACGATTAACGGAAAAGCACGAATAAAACTCGAATCGTTCGGTCATTGAAGAATCCGACTCCAACTCTTTCAAAACGACGTCTGAAAATCATAGAAAGCACATTACCCAGATAAGGTATTTCTTGTGGACTTATGGATTTAAACAGAGTTAGATAATTAACTTTAAACTTATTACTCCGTAAGTAGGCAATACATGAAACTTACATATTGTTCGTAACACGGCCAGATGGTGAAAGGTAAGTAACTACAGAATTGACAAGTGAGACTAAAATGTAAGCTTGATAGAAAAAGCTGAAGTAGCCTATGGCCAGTCTGTAGGGCTGTCTTCCTCAGTGATATACATTGGTATTCAGATATCGAGTGATTAAGGTTATATTCTTTTGTATTTAAATATCGCATATGTAAAAAATAAATAAATAGTTCTGCTGACGTATTTTAGTTTGGCGTTAAAAACTTACGCCATAAAATATACAGAACAAGTGTGTATATATATATATATATATATATATATATATATATACAAAATTCCTTTATTTAATTAAAATCAATAATCATAAACAAATTATCCAACTGTCGATATCGATCCATAGTGACCATCATCAGCCTTGCTTACTAATTGTCTGCTTCAGTTTGAGGAGCCATTTTACTCTGTAGTAATTCGGATATAGTACTCGTTTTACAGTACATAGTTTTATATAAATACATCGCAGTTTCTCTAAACTATAGCGAACAATATGATGAATTTTCTGACGCGTACAAGTAATTTTTAATATTTGTAGCTGAAGAATTATGACGCTCAGCTGCTGTCTCAGATATTCACAATGTATAACAGCACCGCTTACTGGCTGTGACGGGCCTTTCAGCACCGAGGGACCGCCGTGTCATCCTTTGTCTACGGCGTCATCCAGACGTGGTTGGAAGGGCATGTGGTTAGCACAGCGCTCTTCCAGTCGTTGTCGCCTTTTCCGTTTCTCTTTTAAGTAACTCAAATAACATCTTAAGGTTGGAAATATGATTTTCGTTTAAGTAGTATGTCGACCGACTATTAGCGGTGCGGTTGCGTGCTGGAAGTTATCCCGATAGCTCCAGACCCTCACGATCTTTCTTTTCAAACGTTCCAGACAAACTGTTACTGCCGGGTACTCAATCAAGACATAATGTGTTGTTAAATAGCGAGTGGTACGTGATTTCCTCAATCATACGACACTTACACACCATATCTTAAATACCATGAAAGAGGAAGCGGGATGGAATCATGGTCGATAGTGACAATTTATAATTAAGACAATTTATTGACATTACGCCTTTTAAGGAATTTGACAATTACAAATTGTGGACGAGCCACTAGATAAAGCTTCGCAAATACAAAGTGGTTCAAATGGCTCTGAGCACTATGGGACTTAACTGCTGTGGTCATCAGTCCCCTAGAACTTAGAGCTACTTAAACCTAACTAACCTAAGGACATCACACACATCCATGCACGAGGCAGGATTCGAACCTGCGACCGTAGCGGTCGCGCGGTTCCGGACTGTAGCGCCTAGAACCGCATGGTCACTCCGGCCGGCATGCAAATACAGTTAGAAACCCAACGAACTCGGTACTCAAATAAAAAGTCCCTTATTAAGAAAACAGAATTACTGACAAGCTTCAGAAATTTATATTCTCATATAGGATTTCGCTCAAAACACATATAATAAAAAGAATTACCAGTAAAGGGTGACTTAATAACACTTGAACACTAGTGCCAAGCTAAGATCCAATACAAAACATGATAGAACCACTTAAATTAAAAAAAAACTACAGCAGAAACACTGATCTTTAAAATAAATGTTCACGTATTCAGACGTGTTAATAAAAAAAATTACTAGAAAGAGCTCCACAAGGAACTCAACGGATGCTATGCAGCTTAAGGTTTAGCCAGTTGCCAATCCGTAATATTTAAGGAAACAGGTTTATATATGAACAGGTTACATACAATATACGTTTACATACCAGCTTAATCCCCTCTGGCGGAAGGAAGATAAATACTAAACTTCGGAAGGCGATACGTGAACAACTCCCGGTAATGGCCAGGTTCTTGAACACTGCCAGGCCTAGACCTCGGACGACATTTCACTCCTCGCCAAGGTGCTGACACAATGAAAAGTTTCTGTCCGAATCACAAAGACATTCCAATAACTCTGAAACACAGAAACACTCGACGGAACCTCTGACTCGATGTATGGGTAAGCGTGAAAAGGAAAACGTTACAATACTGACAAAATCGCAGCTTTGACCTTAAGTATTGTACACATTGACAACTGTATTAATAGAGTGCAGGCTTTGAAAACGACAACATAAAACCATTTGATTACAAGAATCACAAAGCACTAATAAAACTTCTGAGAAAACTTTCAAGTAACTGCCACCATTTAACTAGGCCAACTGGACTCTTCCGTACCATCTTAAAGTTCGACTTCGAAAGTCTCACCACAATAACAAATTTTAGATGGCTCTGAGTGAGTGCGTCGGTCAACAAAACACAATTACGACCACTTACTTCATATCACGTACACAGTGCGAGGGGACGGGTTCCACGGCTTCATCGCTTCACTTCAAATTTTGTTCTCAGCGAAGTCACAGAACTTGTATCCCCAAGCTGCGCATGTCGCCAAAACGTCAAACCAACTTCACACCACAGCATGTAACGGTCATCACGCTAGTTCGGCAGCCGTTGACACTCGTCTCTCAGCGAATGTCACGAGAAATCGAGGGTACCTGGCGAAGGCTAACAGCCAATTCACTTCACCCGCCAATCCAGAAGATAAGACACGTGAAAAATGGTTCAAATGGCTCTGAGCACTATGGGACTTAACTGCTGAGGTCATCAGTCCCCTAGAACTTAGAACTACTTAAACCTAACTAACCTAGGGACATCACACACATCCATGCCCGAGGCAGGATTCGAACCTGCGACAGAAGCGGCCGCGCGGTTCTAGACTGTAGCACCTAGAACCGCTCGGCCACTCCGGCCGGCGACACGCGAAAAGCAAAGATAGCTTAGCTCACCCACAATCGATGTCAACGATACATGAACAAAATAACACTGGCGCCAGTTCGCCACGGCTCAGCGAGTATATATCTTTTAATCTTGCAAAACATTAGAGGTACGTTAAATGTCATCATGGGTAGAAATTAGAGGGGAAAATTGTTGTATATGTACCTGAAAGTACACTCTAACACAAAAAACTACGGACCACGAAGGAATTTTCCGAAAGGGACGGAAAGTAGTAGATGTGATGTACATGTACAGATGAACGAATGGTTAAAATATCAGAAAAAATTGATGATTCGTTCGAGAGAAAGACCTTTACAAAAATTTAACAACTCAGTAACCCCTTATACAAGCAGTTATTCGGCTTGTCATTGATTCATGAAGTTGCTGGATGTACTCCTGAGGGGTATCGAGCCAACTGTGTCCAATTGGCGCGTCAAATCGCCAAAATCCCGAGCTGGCTGCAAGGCCCTTCCCATAATGCTTGAAACGTTCTCAATCTGGGAGGGACCCGGAGACCTCGCTGACCAAGATGAGGTTTCGCAAGCACGGAGGCAAGCAATAGAAACACTCTCTGTGTGAGGGCGGGCATTGTCTTGCTGAAATGTAAGCCCATGGTGGCTTCCATACTGGTTTGCCATGAAGGACAAAAAAAAAAGGCGTAGAACGTCGACGACGTAGCGCTGTGCTGTAAGGGTGCCGCGGATGAGAACCAAAATGGTCCTGCTATGAAGCGAAATGGTACCCCTGACCATCACTCCTGCCTGTTGGCCATTTGGCCCCTCCGCTGTGGGGCGTCTCCAGACACGTCTTCGCCGGTCATCGGGGCTTAGTTAGAAGCAGGGCTCATCACTGAAAACAATTCTATTCCAGTCAATGAGAATCCAGGCCGAGGACACGTCTAGAGACGCCCTGGACATTGGTGGGATACCAGGCTGACTATCACCTGCCACACACCCCGACAGTCAGGAGTGATGGTCTCCAGTTGAGAACGTTTGGAGGTTTATGGGAAGGTCCCTCCAATTAGCTAGGGATTTTGACGACCTAATGAGCCAGCTTGACACAATTTCGCACGATGTCCTTCAGGAGGACATCCAAAAACTTTATCAATCAATGCCAAGCCGAATAACTGCTGGCATAAGGACCAGAGGTAGATCAACGTGTTACTGACTTCCTGAATTTGTGAAGGTCTTTGGTTCAAATGGCTCTGAGCGCTATGGTACTTAACTTCTGAGGTCATCAGTCCCATAGAACTTAAAAACTACTTAAACCTAACTAAGCTAAGGACATCACACACATCCATGCCCGAGGCAGGGTTCGAACCTGCGACCGTAGCGGTCGCGCGGTTCCAGGCTGTAGCGCCTAGAACCGCTCGGCCACCCCGGCCGACTGTGAAGGTCTTTCTCTTGAATAAATCATCTAATTTTTCTGAAATTCTAATCTTGTTTTGTCTGTGCATTTTCATCACATCTTCCGATTTCCGTCCCATTCGCATAATTCTTTCGTGGTGCACCGCTTTTTTTGTTTTAGAGTTTATAGGAAATAGATTTTCCCACTTCCTGCTGACGAATTTCGCTCGTTTTAATTGTCATGCAACTTGGCTGATCCGATAGTGCCTGTACTACTCGATACAATCAAAAAGAGAAAATCAGTCTCTTAAATACGTGAAGGGACACATGAAGATTATTAAAAACAGTGGAACCGGCTCAACGCCTAAATCAGACGAGATTTAAATTGGTAACATGAGCTGCAAAGTGCACACAACAAATTTAATCCAAATGAGGCTAAGAAATTATTTAAAAAATGTGACAGGGATTGGAATGAACCTGGTATACTTGTCGATGGCGAGGTCACAGCAGATACGGGGAAAAATACCCAAATCTTCACAAGAGTTCTTGAGCGATTGCAGAGCCATGTGACTGATCAAGAGTTCGACGAAGCTCACGTCCGAAGACTGCCGTACTATGGAAGCCACTCTAAATTCACTGAACCACAGAAAGGTAGCTGCTGTGTTTAGGTGACAAGCTTGCACGCTTGCCGCTATACTGGTCACAGGGCTACCGTAACTAAAACAGAAATAACATTGGGAGCTGCATAAGTATCAAATAACAATCTTTTATTGAAATAATATAGAAGAGAAATACACATCTTTAGCTTGATGATGAACAGAGGTGTCTGTGAGACAGTTTAAGGATAAGGCTCGAATAATAATAGTCATGCCTCATGCGATACTTTTACTGCATGAACAGTGGAAAAGTAATAAATGATAAATATTTTTCCTTTCATCATCTTGCAGGGGCTGTCAGCGAGGAAAAATTGTCATAAAGATTTGAAATTATGTGTAAAGTTCGTTGCAAGTGACTAACAAAGGAAGTACTTCAGCTCGACTGGCTAAAACCGAGTACAAAAGCGTTTATAGTGCAAAGCTGTGCTTGTTCTACCACTCATCAGGGTTATTTATCCGTAAAACTCCATATTTTTGTACAATCTATGTTTAAACGTTAACGAATATAAAAGCTAGAGAAGCACAAGTCGCTGATGAAATAATACCATGTAGGATGTATGACTAGCAGATCCACAACAGACATAAATGAGATATTATCTGGCATAAAAAGCGCTACACGATATTTGCTGTAAACAATATAATATACTAACGGATGCAGCACGTACCTGTCCGTATTTTCCGTATTAGTAGGTGCTGTGATACGGGATTTTCTTCCTTTATTCATCATCAAAGTGCAAGAGTTTCAGTGAAGTGATCAAAAACACAACGGAGTGGAACAGTATGCACACTTGACAAGGGCAAAAATGGACGTGCTAATTTATCTTTGGTATATTCGCACTGCAGTTACCGGGTATCAAAAGCTGTAGCGACCACACTATCAAATGTTGAGACAAGAACATAAACATTGTATCCGGGCCTTTGCCACGCCATGTTAACACAGGCCTATACCTCAGTGGAGAAAATTTATTGTAGATAATTGTATTAGAATATGACGCAGTATCGATCACGTAATGTAACCTGTCGTTTGTCAGCGTGCAAGCATACAAAATCAACAGGGCGTCTGAAATAGAGTCTGCACTGCCTAAAGAAACATATATTCATGGGTTGGCAGCATTTGACTGTCTTTGGTGGCAGTGTCTGTAACGTAATATTCTTGTTGGGAAAACATTTTTCTACCACTGCCCTGATCATGAATCACAAAAAATGGTTCAAATGGCCCTGAGAACTTTGGGAATTAACTTCTGAGGTCATTAGTCCCCTAGAACTTAGAACTACTTAAACCTAACTAACCTAAGGACATCACACACATCCATGCCCGAGGCAGGATTCGAACCTGCGACCGTAGCAGTCGCGCGGTTCCAGACTGAAGCGCCTAGAACCGATCGGCCATGAATCGCAAAGTAATAAACCATTCTCTCCAGCATATTCACAAAGGACCTAATTGAAAAAGCTTTTCATTGGTCCTTTGCTCATATTTCCACTTTTACTCGCTTGAGTATGGATTTACCGTGGACCACATTGCAGCTGGTTTCCTGCGAACAAATATAAACATTGTTCGGAAATCTGCCATCAATCGACACAGTCACATTTATTGTGTAGCTATGTGTGGCATTATGAGCAGTTTGTACCACACTAGCTGTTGATTTTTCGCCTCTGTGTGATATTACTGAAGAAGATGACAGTTCGTAACAAAACAGTCTGTGGTCACTATTCCACACGTGTGCTGTAAGAGTGTTTTTGTCTTTAATCAACATATTTACATCTGCAACAAATGTTTCTGCTCTGTTTCTAACAATACGTTCCTCTTCAGTCTCTTTGCACGCCATGACCTTAGTGACATACTATATTCTTCTTTGAAGCCACTGACGAAATGCAAAGAAGCTTTAAAATTGTCTATAGCAACTGCCACTGCGGCTCCACAGCCACGCTTGAATGTGCCAATAGCGACTACTCATCCATAGTCTCTAGCTTTGTCAAACTATTCTCTGACAGATTCTTTTACAGCCTTCAATTTTGATGATTTGTTTCCCTTGAAATGGCTTGGATCTTGCCTTTTGTGCGTCACATAATCTTAATTGTCTTGCAATTGAATTTCCAACGGGTGCAGTTATAAGGATTGATTAATTTCACTGCGATTCCCGATGGGCCGCATGGCGAGTAGCCTGCTACGCTCCTATGAATTGACAATTTTTGATAAATATTGTTCATTATTCGGTTATCAATCACAATGGGTCGTGTTATTATTGGGAATGAAGGTACGTATTCACTTATACTTGCAGTTCCTTCATTTGTTTACGAGAACGTTGGAATTCTCACACCCGGGTACAGTTTATTCATCCCCATCAGACACAATTATTACCCCTACCCAATGTGTCAGAGTGTATGTCTGTTAAATCCCTAGTATTTTTGTGTTATGATGTCATACAACGTGCGTGCGAACGGCTCATCCTCTACTCCAATTACAGCCTCATTATCCGGGGTTTAAGTTCGACGTGCGTTTTCGCGAAGCAGGTTCACTACGTTCACAGGATTAAATGGCTTCAGCCTACTCATGTCTGACGTCAGTAACTGCACCTCATTACCGCACACTGTCTACAGAGCTAAGACGCAGTGGGGCTGGTACGCTAACCTTCAGGTGGCACTAACTGCCGCACGTCTAGTTTTATAGATGAATGACTTTGATACCTATTCGAACAGTATAACATATTTTAATTGCGTTTCCAATCACTTTTAGCCGTTCGAACAGGGGTACTTCCGTTGTAAGTACTCTCATTCCCAAATAGTGGACGAATAAAGTCTGGGAATTCACGCATCGCGAGCAACGCTTCTTTTTCACCCCCACCATTTTGATAAGTAGGTAGTTCTTACCCCCATAGCTATTGTCGCCTGAGAGTAAGGTATATTTCTATCAAGTTTGGTTGAAATCGGTCCAGTGGTTTAGGAGGAGATGTGGAACACACACACACACACACACACACACACACACACACACACACACACACATATATATATATACATATATATATATATATATATATATATATATATATATATAATTTCTGTAATATGTAATGCAGATAACGCTGAGTTTGGCGCAGGGTATTTGCCTAGAGATTAGCGTAAGTAATAACTGATTCAACGTACAATATCAGTTCTGTAATGCAACAATATATCTTGTAAGTAATTCGTAAATAGTCCTAAACGATTCCAAAAATCTTTTGTTGACGTTTTAAAATCTTATCTAGTATACTGTCCTTCCCCTTGAAAAAAAGAACGAAAAAGACAAAAACCAAACCAGATTAATACACCTACTGTTATTCTTCGCATCTTAAAGAGAAGTTTCTGGATAGTTCCAATATTTCTAATAGCTGAATCAGTAAATATTTGTGCCGTACTGCATTTACCGTGAATGTAGCTCAGTGTTCCCTGTACTGTCGTTGACGAATGTGTCTTTTTCGGTCAGCATTCGATGTATTAATGCCACTGCTTTTACCAGATCAGCTGTGGCGTTATTTGACGTTGGTACTAATGTTCGCTACAAAACTGCCCCAGACACATTACTATCAGTCGCAAGTGCTGTTGTTGCTAAAAATGAGCAGACTGTCGTATCGTGAAAGTCTCAGACCTCATGTTCCTGCACCTCAATTGAATAGCAAGAGTCCTTCGGCATTAAAACTGTCTCAACTGTCACTTTTTAGCCGTTTACCGGCCCACCTCGCACCCCATTGCGCTCGCTCTTAAAAGTGAATCGCTGGACGACCAGCTCAATTGCTCGTAATTACGCTAGTAAACACGTAAAGCGGCTCTCAACTGTAAAATTACAACTTGCTTAAACAGTAGACAACTAGCCTTCTCTGAAACTGTCCTTCGTTGTAAATAATAGTTCGTCCTCCTTCCATGTTTACCCTCTTCAACGCAGTTTCATACAACAGTTAGCGATGTGTATAATTTTTCCTTTTTTTGTCCGTCTTTTGTTCCTAGCCTATAATCAGCAACCTCCGATAAAATTTTGTATTCCTCTGTGTTTTGCCTATGTTCCACAGTCCTCGCATTGCTCTGATGAAACTTTTTCCACTGACTTACTTCCTTGTCAGTTTCATGTTATACATTTGCAATTCTGACGTTATCCCAGCACATATTCATTAACATCCTTCATATGCTCCCAGTATTTGTTCTCCGCTTTTACTCTGCTAATTTTTAATTTCATTTATGTTGTGTACGCACTACAGACGATTAAGATTTACATTGTGTAGCCCAGTGTTTGGAAAGAAAGTATTTCCTTTATTGTGAATACTTTCTTCAAGAACGGCGATCTGCTTCTACTGCCCTTGTTTGTGCTTAATTACATCTGCCGTTCGACTGGTTTGATGTCGTGCTTCCCCTCCGCAAATTATAAACTAACTTTTCTTATGTCTTATTTCATACTACATCCAGCATCATCCATAATGTTGTATGTATTTTGATTTTTGTCAGATGGAACAAAGTTTTACCTCCGCTGCAGCTTCCAAGCTGAATTTTATTATTCTTCAACGAATCCTCTTTGGTAAGAGGTTTCCAACAGCCCTGTTTTCCTCCATACCCATACTAATATTTCTCATTTTATATTTACCTTGTTCACTTAATCTTTAGCCCCTTTTTGCGACATCGCATTATAAATTCTTCTAGCTTCTTTTTTCCAGATTTAGTCATGGTCCATGTTTAACTCCCATGGCCGTTGTGCTCCAGCAGTTCTTCCGTAATTCTCTGTCAGTAGCGAACGCCATTAAAGCTTTTGTGGAGAACATGTTACAAGGCCTGTGCTTATTTGTTTCTAATCGCTCTCTTCTTTCAGCAGTCTTGTGTATGAATGCACGTATAGGAGTAGCATTTTAGATGCTTAGTTACTTTCCGTTCTGCTTTCTGTTCCTCTTCCTCTCTTTCGTCTTCCTTTGTTTACCCTCTATAGAAATTCTGTGTTAGGCAGCTTGTCCATTGAATTCAAATCTTCATTGCGTTTGACAGAAGGAACCATTTATACTTCCTTCATTTATACCGTACATAGCTGTATGTTTCGCAAGTACGAGAGAGAAAACAATAAATCTCGGTTTACTTCGTTTCATCCATAGCCTTAACGTGCAAGCTGTAAGCTAAAAGCGGTTCAAATGTTATGTAACGTTACAACAGCACAGTTAAAAGCATTCACAACGTACCGTACTTGCTGTTTGTGTCCTAAAACTCACATATTATTATTTTTTGTTTCGTTTTATTTGTATACTTCGATCGACGATGAACAAGCATGTCACCAGTTTTAAAAATAGTCAGTTATTTCCAAGAGTCAAGACCAATCTTGCGCATTTAGTGAGCCATACTACTGATATTCTCAAATACTACAGGAATATTAATAGAAAAAAGTAATGTGCCTACACGAACGGGGTATGACGTCTGCTGTTGAAGACTATAGACTTCCACCTCCACTGTGTACTGTGTTTGATGGACATCATTAATCACAAATTTAACTAAAGGTACTCTGATCTATTCTGGTGGCAAAGTTAACTTAAAGTTAAATATGGGAAGGTTAAGAGATGGAGCTGTGTGTCTAGTAACGATCGCATGTCCTGACTGTATCAAAATGTAATATTATTATTGCTAATAGAGTCGCTTGTCCTATTTCAGAGAAAACCTCCCAGCTTGCAATACCCGGGCAGTCACAGAGGGTGGAATTATTGGTAGTTTGGAGCTCCAATGTTAGGCAAGTTATGGGGTCCCTTAGGGATGTGGATGCCGAGGAGAGGAAGAAAGCCAGTGCGCACTCTGTGTGCTTAGCGGGTGGAGTCATTCCAGACGTGGAACGGGTCCTTCCATATGCCGTGAAGAGCAAAAGGGTGCAGCTAATTGCAGGTGGTGGTGCACTTCGGTACCAATGATGTGTGTCGCTTTGGATCGGGAGAGATTGTCTCTGGTTTCGAGCGGCTCCCAGAAGTGGTAAAGCCTGCCAGTCTTGCTCGCGAGTTGAAAGCAGAGCTCATAATTTGCAGAATAGTCTACAGGACCGACTGTGGATTCAGAGTATGCGGATGGAATAGCTCCATAATTAACAGGCATATACAACTGCTCGCTCGATGAAAGATCCGTACTCAAACATTGAAAAGCTGCACCCGCCAAGAAAAGCAATAGGAGCAATGCACTAAATTACAGCCCATATCATTAACGTCGATATGCAGCAGCATTTTGGATCATATATTGTGTTAGAACACTGCGAATTGCTTCGAAGAAAACGGCCTATTGACACATACTCAACACGGATTTAGAAAACATCGTTCTTTGTAACGCAACTAGGTGTTGAGTGCTATCGACAAAGGATTTAAAACTGTGTCCGTATTTCTAGATTTCCAGAAGGCTTTTGACACCGTACCTCACTAGCGGCTTGGAATCAAACTATGTGCATATGGAATATCGTCTCAGTTATGCGACTGGATTCGTAATTTCCTATCAGAGAGGTCGCAGTTCGTAGTAACTGACGAACAGTGGCTGTGTTGTTCTCTGTCCCTAAACATGTTCGTGCGGACTTTAAAGTAATATTTTTAAATTCTTTCCGTTCCAGTATTAGACTCTGTGCCTAATTTTTCACTTGCATGTTCTTCAAGCACAACATAATCCTTTAAGTTTTCTCTCAAAACTGCTGCACACCTTCAGTGTATTTAAAGGATAGCATAACGGAACAAACGGTCCAAATGGCTCTGAGCGCTATGGGACTTAAATTCTGAGGTCATCAGTCCCCTAGAACTTAGAACTACTTAAACCTAACTAACCTAAGGACATCACACACATCCATGCCCGAGGCAGGATTCGAACCTGCGACCATAGCGGTCGCGCGGTTCCAGACTGTAGCGCCTAGAACCGCTCAGCCATTCCGGCCGCCATAACGCAACAGTCAAAAGCTGCTAGAATGTGTATTTATTTATCTACAACCAATTTAGGTCAGACCACCATCGTCAACCCACGGATATCTTTGTCAGATTAAGGAAGTTCCCTTGTCGTCACATACATAATTTTCACTAGCTGCAGCTTTCGCCACATATACGTGCATTCACAGTGTTACACATTTTTCTGTTTGCCCCTAACAGGCACAAACTATTAGTCCATTGCACTGTTTAACTTACTATCTCACAAAATTCGAATCATAAAACTCTGAAACTGTTTGTCCGTAAATAAATACGCATTGTACACTCATGTTCAGAACAAAAACAGAATGCTTTTAATAACTAGAGATAGGACGTTCACATTCACAGGACATGTACATTAGCAAGTGTCCGGTTGCCTATTAGACAGAGGGCCCGCCATGGGCCCTGATATCTTGAGCCATACGTGATGGAATCGACGAGTATAAGGCGCGAATGGGGTCCTGTTGTATAGCCATCCATGCTGCATTCACCTGCTTCCAAAGTTTATATGTGGTGGTTGGCACTGGGTCACAGCACTGCACCTGTCGCTTCACCAAATCCCACACATTTTAGATTGGTGACAAGTCTGGTGATCTCCCGGGTCAGGGCAAAAGGCTGAGATCCTGTGACACCAAGAAGGCACGGTGTTCGTGCAGCAACATATAGTCGTGCATTGTCTTGTTGAAAGATGGCTTCTGGGGTGTTGCGCAGAAAGGGTATGGCCACAAGTCGCAGGATGTCATTCACGTAGGTCACACTGGTCACTGTGCCGTGAACACGTACCAGCTGTGATTTGTGGTTGTACCCCATAGCACACCACAACATAACGCCTTGAGTTGGCGCTGTATGTCTTGTGCGAATGCATCCCTGCGATGCAGCTCCCCTGTCTGCAGCGAACCAAATTGCGGCCATCACTTCCAACAAACAGAACCTGGATTCGTCCGAAAACGCTGTCTGATACCATTCCTGTCCGCAGTGAGATAGTTCCATGCACCACTGCCTTCTAACATGTTTCTGAACATTCATCAAAGGTAGACGGGGTAAGTGGACGACGCGCACATAACCCATGTCATAATAAACGGCGACGGACTGTCAGCTCTGATTGTGTACAATGTGTTACACCGTTCCATTGTTGCTTCAGAGCCGAGAAGAACGCAAGTTTGTACTGCAAAGCCGTTCGGATGAGGTGTCGATCTTCTCGGGGGGGGGGGGGGTCTGGGTGGTGCGACCTGTCCCATCTCATCGTGTTCTACGGCCTTCCGTGAACAATTCTGCGCACACCCGTTGCACTGCCGAAACATTTCGTCCCACACGGGCAACAATTTCCCGGACAGATGCATCACATTATCTGATAGCAACGACGCGCCCTCTTTCAAACTCGATGATTTGACGGTACGGTTCACGCGTAAGTCTTCGAGGCATCCTGCACGTCTGGTCAAGTCAGACTGAGCCATTACGTTCTGTTTATAGCGACAACGAGACCTGCAGGCGCATTTTACCGATAGCTGGTGTTGCGCCTAGATATCGATGTTGACCTTGAATCCGCAGGGCGACATGGTTCAAATGCCAATCGTTTCTATGGAACATACTAACGTACACGTCACGTGAATATGAACGTCGTATCTCTAGTCGGTAAAGGTGTTCTGTTTGTTCTGAACGTGAGTGTGGCAGGTATTGGTGGTTTCGTAAAGCCGTTCTTTAAATCCTTTTTCACTCCTTGCTCACATTCCTTGGAACTCAGATTCTAAGTCTCCAGCGCCTCTTGCCGTGGATGTACGGTTGTGATTCTGCCTCACCGTAACTCGCTGGACACGTCCAGCACCGGACCGCGTGCTAGCCGGCTAGCTGACGCTAAGCGAGGGAAGCCCCACCGCACGTTGTTTATAGCGGCAGGCGCGCACCGCGGCCGGATGCTTCACTTCCAGCCACAAGCCTCGTGTGTTTACGTGAAAGCCACGACGCACACGCGCTCTAAAAATTCTTGAGGTGCACAGGTTTATATTCACAAGATAAACGACGACATCGATAAACACGGTTGCGCTACCGCGGCGTTCGTTGTTCCGGGAGGCTGTAGCAAACTGTCGGTAAAAAGAGCGTACGTCTGCTGAGACCGCAGGTCCTTGGTAGCGTCAGTCTCATAACGCTGGGAACTATAGCTTCACAGAGGCGGATATTTGATCAGATGAGCACTTCATAATCTACACATACATTTGTCGTACTACTACTTCTTCGTCTTATTCTTCTCCTCCTGTCCGTCAAGGATATGACAGTTGTGCCTGTTCCGCCTTTACTATTCGCTGTCACCTCGTTCTGGATCCTCCTACGTTCCCTCTGCCTTCTAGCTTGTTATGCTTGGCGTGACGTGGTATTCTCTCTACACTCATTCTTTGTAGTAAATGTTTCTATAAGGTTATATTGTCGCCAGTCATTTCATGAATATCATAAATATTTCTAATATCCTCATTTCTTATGTGGTCTTCCCCGGTAACGCTTTTAACTTCCCTGAAAAATCTCATTTCTGCTGCTCGTAGTACTCTTTTATCATTTTTATGGGGATCTATGACTCATTTACATATACCAATATAGGTGTAATCATGGTTTCATAAAATTCTACTTTTGTTTTCTTCCGTATTTTGTTTTGGAATGTTTTATATATCATTCCGCATACTGATTCATATTTGTTAATCTTATTTTCGGTATCCTTGTTCATATCATAGGTTGCATCACATCTTAAAAGATTAAAGCTACAGACATGCTCAAGTGGAGTATTATCAGTTATAATTTTTGAGCCGGTGTGATATTTTGCATAATAAGGCATGGTTTCAGTTTTCTTTGTTGATATACAAGTGTCATATTCTCTTTTCGCTAGCATAGTTTGTACGAAGGTAATCCCAAAAGTAAGGTCTTCTATTTTTTTATAAGTACATAGACCTGTTTATTTCTACAATGGTTTACGTCAGTAAACAGCTTGAACATTAAGCTATTTTTCGACATAATCACCATTTCTGTCGATGCATTTTTGTAGACGCTGTGGCAGTTTTTGAATGCCCATGTCATACCAGCTGGCAGCCATGCTGTTCAGAAAGTTACGAACCTCTTCTTTCACCTCGTCGTCGGAGCTGAGTCGCTTTCCGGCCAAATGTTCTTTTAACCTAGGGAACAGCAACATTCCTCTTCTCCGATTCTGAATTGTCCGTTGGAGTTTTTTCAGTCTCACAGTACCTGTCACCGTTATTGTGGTCCAGTGGGCATAAAGTCGACCAACAATACTCCTTTCCGACACCAAAAACCGGTTGTCATGACTTTACCGGCAGACTGCCAACTCTCTACACTACTTACGAACATTTTTGACGTCCATGCACGACTCACCATACACTTCCGTCAATTGGCAATGTATTTCAGTCGGCGCAGTGCCCTTTGCGTTCAAAAACCGAGTAACTGCGTGCAGTTTGCATGTTTACACACAGTGTGTGAAGCACTCTTCATAACAGTGTGACCAACTGCTACACAAACAGAGTTCTGTACATATAAAAAAAAATAGGAGACCTTACTTTTGGGACTACCCTGATACATTGCGTTTTGTAGTTCATCTTCACTTTATTCCAAATTTGATACATCATATGCGTACATAATTATATGAACATATTTATTTCTATTAATCTGTACACTCGGATGTTCATCCTATCTCTAGTTCTTAATCAGAATACAGAATAATGTTCGCGACAGGCTACAGCGCTGTTTATCTCCTTATAAGTGATGGTTTCTTCAGTTTTCATACTATTTTTGTGTCTTTGTATAAGACTTTCATAGCTTGAATAAGATGTGTAGGATACTCTGCTTTAATCATTATGTTCCAAAGTTTTTGTTCTATTGACCCAGTTAAAAGCTTTTTCAAAGTTAATAAAAGATATATGTCTCTGCAAATTTAACTATCGTCGTTTCTCTAAAATTATTTTCATGGTGAATATACAAGATGTTAACTAATACTTGAGAAACCTCTGGCGAGTGATAGCGGAATTACAAAGGAGAAAAAAAAGTTCACATTTGTACATAAATATGGTTTTGTTTATTTTCTTACTTACAGATACTTTCTTGTCACATATTTGCTTCAATTCCGTCTTTTATTTTCACATTTACAGTTTGTTTCTACAATATTTTTCTTTTCAAATTGCCTTCTGATGGCTGAACTAAATGTTCAAAATGTCTACCACAAAATGTCTAACGCAAGCTTCTAAACCCAGCATCTGGGATCGTCTTACTCGCGCCCATATTCTTCGTGTCTGCTGTATCTGATTGAATCCTTCTTGAACACGTTAGCGAAGGATGTCAATTTTTGCAGTGGGTCTTGGATACACGATAAAACCCAATGGATTGAGATCTAGAGTTCGGACAGACCAGGGTGTTGCCACTCCATAAGCTATCAATTTATTTGGGAAAACATTGATTTAAAATTGTTCTTGCTTGCAGAGCAAAATGAGGTGGTGCCCCATCGTGCATGAGCAATATGTTCTCACATAACTATAGCGGCCAGTCTTCCAGCAAAATATTTAAATATTCCATTAAAAATTTACTGTATGATGCTCCAGTCAGTGTTCCATGGGAAATGAAATGTCAAATTAATCTGCCTCCAATTATGCCAATCTATACATTAATGCTAAACTGTTGTTGATGTCTTGTTTTGAGTACTGCAAAAGGCTTCTTTTCCCCCCATAAATAATCGTTATGATAATTTTGGACTCATTTCTCGGTATACTTTACTAAATCAGTGAATAGTATGGTAGGCAGAAGGTGTCACTCCTGACTACACACCACCAGTAACCAAGTACAAAAAGCTTTACGAGACTGGAAAACTGTTTCGATAAGACCTTGTACTGTCTGAAGATGGGTCGGATACACGAGTGACTCTCGTGACATTTTCCATACTGTCACGTGACTCACATTCTCAGTTTCTTCTATGTCTCTGTTACTACTGCCATTACTGTTTTCAATATGATGAAGTATTCGGTCTTCTGAATCAGGTGTCCTAACAACATTTTGCCTTCCATGATGAAATTACCTTTTTCTCAAAAGAGCCTGTCTTCACAAGACTCTCATGTATTCTTCGAAGGATCTTATTGTACGGTAAACTTCTGTTAGGAAACCCTTCAGCATACAGACGTCTGGCTCCAGACGCATTCCAATTTGCAAGTTCATACATCAGGTGTATGTCCGCCATGTGCTGATTAGAACATATTCTAGCCAGAAACGTGCAGTACACACTGCTCTACTAAAGTATTTCATTACTTTATAGAGAAGAGTGTGCCTTTTGTTATAAAATGATCCCATGACTCTTGATGCGCTAGCTTAGCTATCTGTTTGGCATGGTTCCGCGTTTGCCTATACTCCCCTCCTGTTTCTATTGTTTTATTCTGCAGAAGATTATTGCGCGATCCAATATATCTTTTTTTCAGCTACATTCCGTAGCAAAGCGACGGCTGTGTACTAAGAGCTCTACACTGACATCGGCACGAGGACATGTCCTTTCTTTGTGAGTCGTCGTAGATACACGCTACAAATCTAAAACAAGGAAATCTATTGAGATAACTAATTAACTGTGTGGTGAGCATATCTGAAACGGCAAATGAGTGAATTAGTTATGAAAAGTAAATACATAATTTAATGAGGGTATCCAAATGACTGCAAAGAATTCAACACTGTGCAGCCGAGTAGTCAAAAACTAAATTAAAAACAAAAACAGTGATAAAACAACTAGTAGATCCAATTCAAGACAACTTTCACAGACCTTTATGTTTTCACAAGGTCATCGAGGCATCCATTATTCACTGGTTTTGTAAAATTTTATTTGCACAATAGATCACAAATTTCATACTGGAGCAGGAAGATAAATGGGAATTACTCACTTTTATTCTCTTTTAACTATTTTAATTCATCATTTCCCGTTTCAGAGTCTCTTTAACATCACAAGTAATACAAGACTCATTTCTCTAACCAAAAACTAAGAGTAAGAAGATAAAGTATGTTCGTACTCTCAGTGCTAGGCTAGTGAAATTTCAAAAGAGAGGAAGTACAAAAAACTTCAAAACCAGCAAAGCAAGCACACACGCAGAGCAGCATCTAAAAACCTGGCGTCTTTTGATGGCTTTCAAAAAATAAAGGGGATAAGTGCATGGCATGATAAAATTGGTTATACTGAGATTCGTATAGACGGACACAACCTGAAAGAAATAAGCGTTACATTTCACGCAAGACAACGGGACAACACAGGTTAAAGAGATACTTATCCATTTAGTCAGGGAACTGGAAAATTCCAGATGAGTCTGGATAGCAACTAACGTCTTTTAATTTTAATTCTCAGAGATTGCATTACTTAGTTATCGTAATACATTAGGTAACTATTTCAGCTGAGCAGACACTCTATTATATACAATTACACAAATGTATTTATCACGAGAAAGAGTTAAAATAACGTTTCACAGTTCGTAAAATATGACCACGATTTAATTTGCTGTGTGAAAAGCTAATAAGTAAAAATGTCTTCTTCAGCTGTGCCAATTTTCACCCAGCCTTGGATGGAAGCAAAATATTAACAGAATCTGGGAAATTATGTGTGTCATCGCATGTTTCAATTTGTGGAGCACTTTACGTTCGACAAAATACGAGGCTGGCACGAAATCCTCCACGTTTTAGTACCCTGGCGTAAGGACATCTTGCGGATATTGATGTGCCTGACCCTCCACTTTCAAGAATTCTTAAGAACTAATTGGCTTACAAGCATTATACACTGAAGCGCCAAAGAAATTGATATAGGCCCGCATATTCAAACAGATAGATATGTAAACAGGGAGAATACGGCGCTGCCGTCGGCGACGCCTATGTAAAACAACAAGTGCGTGTTGCAGTTGTTAGACCGGTTACTGCTGCTACAATGGCAGGTTACCAAGATTTAAATGAGTTCGAACGTGGTGTTCTAATCGGCGCACGAGCGACGGGACACAGCATCTCCGTGGTAGCGATGAAGTGGGGGTTTTCCTGTACGACCATTTCACGAGTGTACCGTGAATATCAGGAAACCGGTAAGCATCAAATCTCTGACATCGCTGCGGCAGGAAAAAGATCCTGCAAGAACGGGACCAACAACAACTGAACAGAATCGTTCAGCGTGACAGAAGTGCAACCCTTCCGCAAGTTGCTGTAGATTTAAATGCTGGGCCATCAACAAGTGTCAGCGTGCGAACCATTCAACGAAATATCATCTATATGGGCTTTCGGAGCCGAACGTCCAGTCGTGTACCCTTGATGACTGCACGACACACGGTTTTACGCCTCGCCTGGACCCGTCAACACCGACATTGGAATGTTGATGACTGGAAACACGTTGCTGATCGGACGAGACTCGTTTCAAATAATATCGAGCGGATGAACGTGTACGGGTATGGAGACGATCTCATGCATCCATGGACCCTGCATGTCATCAGGGGAAGGTTCAAGCTCGTGCAGGCTCAGTAATGGCGTGGGGCGTGTGCAGTTGGAGTGATGTGGGACCCCTGATTCATCTAGATACGACTCTGACAGGTGACACGTACGTGAGCATCCTGTCTGATCACCTGCACCTATTCATGTCCATTGTGCATTCCGACGGACTACGGCAATTCCAACAGGACAATGGGACACCCCACACGTCCAGAATTGCTACAGAGTGGCTCCAGGAAACTCTTCTGAGTTTAAACACTTCCGCTGGCCATCAAACTCCCCAGACCTGAACATTATTGAGTATATCTGGGATGCCTTGCAACGTGCTGTTCAGAAGAGATCTCAACCCCCTGGAATTCTTACGGATTTATGGACAGCCATACAGGATTAATGGTGTCAGCTCCCTCCAGCACTACTACAGACATTAGTCGAGTAAATGCCACGTCGTTTTGTGGCACTTCTGTGTGCTTTCGGGGACCCTTCACGATATTGGGCAAGTGTACCAGTTTCTTTGGCTCTTCAGTTTTTAAAAGAGTGCCTCTTCAGCGAAATGATAGCTAGGATATGGTGTCATTGTGTCAACCACTTGTTAAACGCAATTTTGACATCGATCAATTCAGTGTCAAAAATATATTTATAATCTTAAACTTTATCTTGAAAGTAGTACATTAACGTCATGGAGTCCTTTTCAGGTTATCTAGAAATATATTTATGAAACTGCTTCCTAGAGAATACGTTTGAAGCAGTGGCATATTAACACGAACCGAACGAATGGTATACACATTATGATTCAATACTTCATACGTCGCATATCGTCTCCTAAGATTTTAAATAAAAAAATTATACTTATTTAATTTGTGACAGCGCCTGCTTCTTTCGTGATAAAAATAGCTGTTCTTTCGCCGACAGACAGTAAACCATTTACAGTACTGCAGTACTTGTTTTATTCCGAATTAAGATGCAATGTTCCTTCGGACATGCATACATGCTCGCGCTAAGTCGGAAACCCGGGTTCGAGTCCCGGTCCGGCACAAATTTTCGTTGTCGTCATTCCATTATGCAGTTGATAGTAGCCCATTTTCGTAGCCGGCCGCGATGGTCTAGCGGTTCTGGCGCTGCAGTCCGGAACCGCGGGACTGCTACGGTCGCAGGTTCGAATCCTGCCTCGGCCATGGGTGTGTGTGATGTCCTTAGGTTAGTTAGGTTTAAGTAGTTCTAAGTTCTAGGGGACTTATGACCTAAGATGTTGAGTCCCATAGTGCTCAGAGCCATTTGAACCATTTTCGTAAATGCGAAAACATTTCACGTATAGTAAACTACTTGTTCGTACTAGGACGTATTACGACCTTCACACGTACATCATCCTCCATTTCAGATACTGCCCTCTTATGTCCCTACAGGTTTGGTAAATGTTATTCTTTTGGCACACAATGAATGGTGAAAGGTCTTGGTCGCAAATTAATTTACTAGTGCATTTCGATACATCAGCATCAGAAATAGCTACGAAAAAAACCAAAGAAACGCATACATGTTGTAGAAATGTGCGTATGTATGTATGAATAGATATGTACACTGAGAAGACAAAAAGTCATGAGATAGCGATAAGCATATAGTATATGTATATAGTATCGCGTACACAAGGTATAAAAGGGCAGAGCTGTGGTTTGTATGGTTCAAATGGCTCTGAGCACTATGGAACTTAACATCTGAGGTCATCAGTCCCCTAGAACTTAGAACTACTTAAACCTAACTAACCTAAGGACATCACACACATCCATGCCCGAGACAGGATTCGAACCTGCGACTGTAGCGGTCGCGCGATTCCAGACTGAAGCGCCTAGAACCACTCGATTGCGTTTCATTCTTTTGTCTCAATATTAACTGTTTCTTTAAAAAACATTACCGTTAATTTTGTTGAAGGAACCTTGGAAGGAACCATTCCAGAATTATAAAGGTAGTGTTCAAAATTGGCTCTAAGCACTATGGGACTTAACATAGGTCGTGGTACAGTCATTCATGGATAGGGGACAGGTATCTGAGTGCTTTATTTTTTGCTGTGTTCTTTCTGGCAGAAAGAGATAATATTTAAAGAAAGAATTTAAAAGAACTTGGAAAATTAGTTGTGAACAAATTTTGTTAGTCATCATGCCTCAGTTCGTAGTTACCCTGATTGGCGACTGAGGCAAAATTTCACAAGGCTCCGTACGCAATTATCATTGCTTCACAAATTTTCCAGGTGCATTAAACGTAACAGTGATGGCGTCCAAACATGCAAAACGTAGATAAGATTTTAATAACCGGCTTTCATTTCAGATAAACTCGTAGACTGCGGCAACGGCGTACTTTTTATTGGCAATCATTAACAAGTTAAGTATGAACAGCAGCCAACAGCTGTGCTACACGCCACGGTGTCGCCTTGTTGGTAGCTTGTCCGAAAATAGTATTTGAGTTTCGTTTTAATTCTTATTTTCTCTTTAGTTTTCACTTGTTTCCACTTGAATTGTGCGGTGATGGCGGTTAGATTTATTTTTGATCACGCCATATACAGAAGCGCTGGTGGCCCTCCACAGTAATGTCTAACAGTAAGCTACGGATGTCCGTAATCAGAAGGCGATTCAGTACATCACATGGACCAACCTCAAACGGATTAAAATTGTTATCCTCCTGAATACTTAGCGACTTGTTTATGTGAACAGATGATTTGCGTCACAAGTTTTTTCTTCATTTGATATTAGTTCAAAATGTTTCCAATTATTTTGCCGAAGCCATCTTTTTGGGTGTTGCAAACAAGAAGGCGACAGGACTTTAACTTTTATATGTTATTCAGTCCAGTAATGTATTTTTTACATTCACAAGAACAAATCTCTCTTCAAAACGAGATCTGAACACATGTAACAGACACAAAAAATGGGCGACTGTAGAATATTTAGTACTTCATCACATGCACTGTTTGCATTGAAAGAAAAGCTCAAGAGAAGTCAATTCCATCACACGCACACGCACACAACACACACACACACACACACACACACACACGCACACGGAGAGAGAGAGAGAGAGAGAGAATGGATGAAACAGGCAGATGATGCTGAAATGTCTTAATAAACACTATTAGTTCCAATGCACTGGGCAAATCATGTTATGAAATAAGTGCACAATCAGAATCAGTATAAATTCATTAAGTATGTAGTAGTTTTCCCACCCTAAATAGTTTCAATCTGGAACTCTTCTGTACCAAATGGATTGACCTTTAGGAACCGAGTTCTACAAAAACCCTCCCTGCCACCTTGAGCAGGAAAATTTAGATCCACAACGAAATCTAAAATTTTAGAAAGCAGTCTTTCAATGGACAGTGAACAGCGATCGGGTAGTCCGCCTCCGTAGCGCAGCGTTAGCGTTACTGCCTACCGCACAAGGAGGCCCGTGTTCGATTCCCGGCAGGGGACCAGGTATTGTGTGTCTTTCATCATCATTGACACGCAAGTCGCTGAAGTGGCGTCAACTAAAAAGACTTTCAATACGGTGGCTGAACCTCTAAGGGGATATCCCGGCCAATAAATGCCATACGATCATTTCATTTCAGCGATCGGTATAAAATATTAAAATTTAATTAAACATTTTTTATTGCTACCGATATTTTGTTTTAGTTGGCAACCGGTTTCGGTATATAATTTGGATCCTCTTCAGGATGTAGGCACCATGATGACGGCCGGTGGCTGTGGCCATAACAAGATTCGTAAGAACATGGACTTCAACTGATGCGAGCAATTGACGTCCGTGTTCTTACATATCTTGCTCAAGCCACCACCACCAGCAGACATGATGACGCCTACAGCCTGGAGATAGTCTAAACTGTAGACCGAAACCGGTTACCAACCAGAATAAACATCTGGTCAGATCAAGACTGTTTAACTTAATTTCACCATAACAAAATGCTGTAGAGGTCAGCTCGAGAAAACCCATGGCACTTTGAACAGCAAGGTGAAAGCCAACAAATAAAAAAAAGTGATTAAACCAAATCAGTGACTCAGCATATAGGACCAGACCAGGATCAGGGGAGTGGTCCTCATGACCAACTTACGTTATGTCTGGATCTATGGCACAGCTGTAAAACGTCATCTATATTTTCCATGGGTGGAGGGGGGGGGGGGGGGGAGGGGAGAGTTGAGAGACTGGAGGAAGTGAAGGTGACGGATCTACCAGTTCCGTGGCGCCACTTACACGTTACTATCCACACTCCCTGTTGGGCTATCTGAATCAGCACCAAGATAGAAACATCACTGAATATATAATTTACGTCGCTCCAGTATGAATGTACAATATTAAGCTGTCAGCACCGATTTTATCTGAAATCGTTATCTAAAGTTCATACTAAAGGAAACAAACATCCGTTGGATTCCAGAAAGTTACTGGAGGGGCATTTATTAATGGGAAACTATTTCATCGTTTCTGTGTCGCATAGTAAAATCAAAGAAAATGGTTACCAAAACTGGAGACAAGAGCAACGTGATCTGTCTCTGGAGAATGTATAGTGGTGTTTATCCGCTTTTTCTGAGTACAATTCTCTGTTTCCCGAGGCACGGCTGTTCTCTTTCAGGAGAGTCCTATAACATCAGCACGAAAACGTCCTTAAGTGATCACTGGAGCATGGTCCGCAACCTGTGAAGAGGCTAGCGTTCACTGATGACCGACAAGTACGCATTCTCCTCGCAAGCAATGATACCACGTGGGTTTAAGTGAGCTACTACACGTGTTGCGTGTTTGAACGGGGAGAAGTGTTGATTGAACATTAGGCAGGTTAACTGCTCAGAACGAAGAGTTGGCATCAGTCGCAAATACCATGCTCGTACATGTATGATTCATTCTAGTTCATAGGAGATAAGACTGTATTGTAACAATATTCCAGTGAAACAGCAGATGACGATAAGAAACTGTAACATTTCGAAAAACTGGAGTCGGGAATATACTGTTAACTCCTGCCTCTGTTGATCACGTTACACTGAAGAGCAAATGAATAAAGACACAGAAAAACTGACGAAGTAGTGCAAATGCAATCAAATACACTTAAACCAACACATTTCCTCAAATGAAACTATATACGAGGGTTATTCCAAAAGTAAGGTCCGGTTATAAAAAAAAATCAAAACTAAAATGTTTTTTCAAAACAATTGTTTTATTTACATTCCTTACATCTTTATCTATTTTTCTACATAACTTCCATACTTATTTAAACATTTGTCACATCGTTCAACAAGCTTTTGAATGCCCATGTTATAGAAATCGGCCGCCTGTGACGATAACCAGTCCTTAACTGCTTCTTTCACTTCATCATCTGTGTCGAAGCGCTTGCCGCCGAGAAACTCCTTTAAGTAACGGAACAGGTGGAAATCACTTGGCGCCAGGTCCGGACTGTAAGGAGGATGGTCCATCTGTTCCCATCCAAATTTCTTGATCAGAGCTTGCGTTTCATTTGCAGTGTGGGGTCTGGCATTGTCATGCAACAACAAGATTCCAGACGACAAAAGACCACGTCGCTTATTCTGGATTGCACTCGAAGTTTAATCAGGGTAGCGCAGTAGGCGGCTTTATTAATCGTTGTTCCTCTCTCCATAAAGTCGACTAACAATACTCCACGTCTATCCCAGAACACAGTCGCCATAACCTTACGTGTTGAGATTGTCTGCTTTGCCTTGACCTTGACTGGCGATGACGTGTGACGCCATTGCATTGACTGACGTTTAGACTCTGGAGTGATGTGAGAAACCCATGTCTCATCCCCTGTGACAACATTGTCTAAAAGACTGTCACCTTCCTTATGATATCGCTCCAAAAAATCAAGAGCAAAAGCCATTCTTTTCATTCGTTGGGGCTCAGTAAGCAGCCTGGGAACCCAACGGGCACACAATTTGTGAAACTTCAAATGTTCAGACACAATTCTGTACAAAGTTGTTCTACTCACATTCGGAAAATGCATGTCTACGTCTGTAATAGTGAATCGGCGATCTTCACGAATTTTTTTGTCAACCGCATTGACCAAATCGTCTGAAATCACCGTGGTTCATCGTGCACATTATCCCGTCCTTCATTAAAAGCTCGCACCCACTTGCGCACTTTACTGTCGCTCATTATGTTAGGACCGTACACTTCAGTAATCTGCCGATGGATTTCCGATGCTGAATTGTTTCTTGCAGACAAAAACCGTATCACTGCCCTTACTTCACAATCGGCGGGCTGATCAATTGTCTTAAACATTGTAAAGTGACACTGTGAACTACACTCAGCAACAGTAACAAAGCGAATGGCGGCGTTTGACGCGCAAGGCTTGCCGGGAGTCGGCGCGCATGCGTGTTTTGTCATTGGCGCCAAATTTCAATAGTTACGGCGAATCGGACCTTACTTTTGAAATAACCCTCGTAGTTCCAGAGGATTTTGAATTTCTTGAACGACATGGTGCTTCAGGCTCTCCAGAATCCTTAGGCCTGATTGCGCTGCTGTTAGCGGCGGAGGATTGGTTACCTCCTGGAGTAGTTCTATCTAGAGAAATTGACATCATGCATAGTTGTTTAAAATTCAGGGGGGAGATGGCTTTTTGGGCCATTCCGAGGTTAAAACTGGGATTGTAAGTTCCAGAGTATGTGTTCAGCCGCTCATAACATGGAGAACAGACGCTGTTTGTAGCCACTCCTCTAGGAGTTCAGACGCTACATTTCATTAGTTTTTGGTCCGCCCTGGGTATTTGATTTCCCCAGTACCACCTATATCTAGGAGGCATTCCCCTATCCGCCACCTGGGGAGGCGCCCGATAGGGGTACTAACAACCCCACACTAACAAGGAAATGGAAGCTATAGCAAAAAAGGAGCGAAAAATCATTAGAAGAGTACTTGGGCCGAGGTTTGAGAATGGGACTTGGAAGCTTAGAAGTAATAGAGAAGTGTATGACAAAATTGAGAAAGTGGGAGATACTATGAGGAAGAGAAGAGTAAGCTTTTACGCCCATTTGAAAAGAATGAATGATGAAAGGCTGACAAAGAAAATATTCATGTTTTTTGACAAGAACCCCAGAACCCAAATTACCTGGTTCAAAGAAGTCAAAGCAGACTTAGAGGAGATGGGTATAGGAGAAGATGATATAACCAACAGAGACTTAATGAGAGACAAAATTCAACATTTTGAAGGATTTGAAGTGAAGAAGAGAAGAACTGGAGGAACAGTGTGGACAGAAGACCGAAGGGAGCAGCACAGAGAGAGGATGAAGACATATTGGCAGAAGAGAAAAGAGGAGGAGCGCAATAGGAGAAATGTACATTGAAAAATAGTTGTTTAACGCGGTCCCTAGACGGCCAAAATCGGAATAAAAGAAAATAGTTCCAGAGACATTTTAAAGTCTGAAACACTCGAACAGCATTGCAGAGGTTCTCCCTCTGTATTGGAAAAGCACCTCAGCATTGAACGAAATTGGGATCCTGTCTGAAACCACGGCATAGATACAAATTTTCACGTATATACAGGGTGTTTCAAAATTCAAGTTACAGAGTTCTGGAGGTTGTAGAGGGGAGTTAGTAGATTAAGTTTTAAAGAAGAATCCATGTCCGGAAACGTCACACTAAGACGCTACAGACTGCCAACGTTACAGGCGCCGGTGGCCATAAATGTATATACATAGAGAACATAGAGAGTAATTCCATGACGATGTTACAGACTTTCTAGTATGATGGAGAAGGACAAATGTATCAATCTGAGATAACAGCCCCTGTACTCGAAAGGTACGAGTCGTATGGTATAAGAGAAAACCGTTCTGAAACCTCCGGCGGTGGAATACATGCGTTGTTGCAAGTATCAGCGGTGGTAGCATGGACCAAACTAAGGAAAAACGTCCAGTAAACATGGGCTCTAATAGGCATACCCGAGGAGCTATGAGCACTTGTTCATCTTCAATAGTGTGAAACACATTTCCTCTATTGAAAAAATGCTCATAGCTTCTCAGGTACAAATGTTAGAGCCCATGTTTGCTGGAACTTTTTTCTTGTTTTGGTCCATACTACCACCTCTGTAAGTTGCCTACCTTACAATCTTAGCAACAACGGCACCAGTACATGTGTTCCACTGTCAGAGGTATCAGAACTGTTTCCACTTACAACTTTCGACTCGGTTGTTTCCGGTACAGGGAATGTTACCTCAAATTGATACGTTTACCCTTCTCCTTCGTCCTACAAAGTTTGTAACATCATCATGGAATCATCCTCTATGTACATACATTTACAGGCGCCGGCGCCTGTAACTTTGACGCTCCGTAGCGTCGTTGGATGAAGTTTCCGGACATTGGTTCCCATGTAAAACTTGTTCCACTGAAGCCCGTCTACAACCTTTAGACACGTGTAACATCAATTGTGAAACGCCATGTGCATCATAGGTGTTTGAGACTTCAAAAGGTCTCTGGAACCATATTGTTACACTTCACTAAAGTACCTATGCCTGGGTTTCGGGCATGATCGCCCGTTTCGTTCCGTGCTGAGGTACTATTCCAATGCAACTGGAGAGCCTCTGAAATGATGTTTGAGTTTAGGGGAAACACAAAAATGACGGAGGCGTGAATATGAACTTGCGTTGAGGAGGGAGACATGCTAGTATAGTCCGCGCAGTTGTGCGAATCACTGTGCCAGGATGGCGTAACGGTTAGCGCATTTGCCTAGTGAGAAGAAGAGCCGGGTTCGGCTCTGGGCCGTGATACAAATTTTCATTCATTCTTCAATGTCCTTACATACAAAACACTTTCTGTTGGAATGGTACTTCAGTTTCCTTTATTTGAACGAAAACACTAGTTGCAAGTTCGGTACAGGTTTAGACTTTGGCACATGACACAAAATTCTGGATGGTTGTGGTTATCCAAAGAATGAACACTGTGAAATATTGTAGGTACATCAATAAAGTCCAAGCGACGAGAAAAACGGCCAGAGTCAATCACCAAACATAGGTGAAGCTCACAGTATAGGCGGTCAACAAGAGGGTAGCTGGTGCGTATGTTGCAAGCACGTAGACTCAATGCGACACTGGCTTGCTGTCGCAGAGCGGACAGCTTTATCCCGCTCCGTGATCACTCTGCGTGATACAACGTGAAGGTGGACGTGTCTCCGGTCCATTGCTGTGCGCTCACTGCCTGCTGCGAGCATATGGGCCCGAGTGAGTAGTCTCTCCCCCTAAGTCGCTACATGCAGCCGTTCTCTACCGTGAGACGGGGTAGCTTTTTTCGTAGCAAGGGAGTGCGACCTATGACACTAATAGAATTCAGACTTTACTAGAATGAATACAACTAAGACCTCCGTCTCCCTCCTCAGAGCATGATTTAACATTCCCACGTCTGCACTATGACCCCATTCTTTGCTCTATAGGTCTGATTTCGAGCACAATTCAACGACTGTGATGAGCACTATATATAGCTAGCTATCCTAAAACCACTTTCTAGAAACTTCGTCATTCCTTTCCTGAATGAGCAGCTCTTTTCCGTTTCGTAAGAAACCGTTATCATTAGTATTACCCGATTTTACTGATAACGTGACTGAGCCATTTCGTACAATGCATACCCTGCTGCGAACGTATTTAACATTAAAATACGTGAGGAAAAATAGGTTTGTATTTGGTGAAAGAACATTATATGCTATGCCGATTATATGTGACAACAAAAACTGTGTGCGTACCGGCATTCGGAAACGGATCCTTGTCTTTCGTGGGCAGTGAGCAACCAATTAGTCTATCTGAACAGCGTGCTTGGCCGAATTCGAGAGGACGGCAGTTAAAAATCACCGTTCAGCCATCCTGATTTGGGTTTATGTGGTTTCACGAGATCGCTTAGGCAAATGTCAGTACGATTCCCCTGAATAGGACACGGACGATTTTCTTCATCCCCAGTCCAATCGTGTGCTCCGTCTCTAATTAATACTTCGTCGATGGCAAATTTAAAACTATTCTTCCTTCGTCCCTTCCTTCCTTCCTTCCTCCCTTCCTGGAACTATTCAAACTCTGAAGTAGTCACAACTGTTTCCCCGTTCCTTCCATACACTTCCAATGCCATTAGCGAGTCCATTACTCGTGCTCAGTTGGCGTAATTGGTAGCGCATTGTTGAAACGGTGCTTCGGTTTCCAGTGTTTGAATAGAAAAGTCAGTTATAAGTCTTCACAAGCTGAAAGTTCGGCGTATAACACAAACTTCTGGCTGGCCACGATTACGCAAAGAATGAACACTGTGAAAACTGGTAGTCCAAGAACAAAGCCAAAGTCCGTCGCTCTGCAATGACACATACAGGCACAGGCAAACAACAGACAGTCAGAACTCACAGCGTACGGTGTGAAGAAGACGGTAGCCGGCAAGTACATAGCAAATACGTTTAACTGTCACTTTCTAAACGTAACAGCAAATACAAGATTAAGTGGCTCAGTTGAAGAAGCGAGAGAATATATTAAAAAGTCATTACACAAAATGTTAAGCATCTAGAAGTAGTACCAACATCATTCAGTGAAATTAATACAGTTATGATAAGTCTAAAAAATAAAAGGTCTTGGGAGGTTGATGGACTCCCAAACAGATTTCTGAAAATATGTTCCAACTTAATAAGTAATGTACTTAGTGATATATGCAATGCATCACTGGTCCATGCAATTCCAGACAGATTAAAATATGCAATTGCTAAATCACTTTGTAAAAGAGGTGACAAGATAGACTTAAACAATTATCGCCCAATTTCCTTAGTGACATGTTTTTCCAAAATATTCGAAAAAGTAATGCACTCATGAGCAGTCACACACTTAAGTGAAAACAGTTTACTTACCACATCACAACTTGGATTCCAAAATGGTAGCACTACTGAGAATACTATTTATACATTCACTCATCAAATAGACCAAGCCTCGTGATAAAATATCGCCAGCTGGTATGTTTTGCAACCATTCCAACGCGTTTGATTGTGTAGATCATGATAGTCTCTTAGAAAAACTCGGTTTTTATGAAGTTGATGGCTTTATGCACAGCTCGTTTGAATCATGCTTGACAAACAGAAAGTAAAAGGTTGTGGTGAATAGTTCACACAATGTCGGAAACGTAGAACACTTTAATGACTGGGGAAAAGTCGCAAAGGGTGTCCCAAAGGTTTCAATATTTGTTCCATTCCTATTCCTTATACAGGGTTATTACAAATGATTGAAGCGATTTCACAGCTCTACAATAACTTTATTATTTGAGATATTTTCACAATGCTTTGCACACACATACAAAAACTCAAAAAGTTTTTTTAGGCATTCACAAATGTTCGATATGTGCAACTTTAGTGATTCGGCAGACATCATGCCGATAATCGAGTTCCACCCACACTCGGCGCAGCATGTCCCCATCAATGAGTTCGAAAGCATCGTTGATGCGAGCTCGCAGTTCTGGCACGTTTCTTGGTAGAGGAGGTTTAAACACTGAATCTTTCACATAACCCCACAGAAAGAAATCGCATGGGGTTAAGTCGGGAGAGCGTGAAGGCCATGACATGAATTGCTGATCATGATCTCCACCACGACCGATCCATCGGTTTTCCAATCTCCTGTTTAAGAAATGCCGAACATCATGATGGAAGTGCGGTGGAGCACCATCCTGTTGAAAGATGAAGTCGGCGCTGTCGGTCTCCAGTTGTGGCATGAGCCAATTTTTCAGCATGTCCAGATACACGTGTCCTCTAACGCTTTTTCGCAGAAGAAAAAGGGGCCGTAAACTTTAAACCGTGAGATTGCACAAATCACGTTAACTTTTGGTGAACTGCGAATTTGCTGCACGAATGCGTGAGGATTCTCTACCGCCCAGATTCGCAAATTGTGTCTGTTCACTTCACCATTAAGAAAAAATGTTGCTTCATCACTGAAAACAAGTTTCGCACTGAACGCATCCTCTTCCATGAGCTGTTGCAACCGCGCCGAAAATTCAAAGCGTTTGACTTTGTCATCGGGTGTCAGGGCTTGTAGCAATTGTAAACGGTAAAGCTTCTGCTTTAACCTTTTCCGTAAGATTTTCCAAACCGTCGGCTGTGGTATGTTTAGCTCCCTGCTTGCTTTATTCCTCGACTTCCGCGGGCTACGCGTGAAACTTGCCCGCACGCGTTCAACCGTTTCTTCGCTCACTGCAGGCCGACCCGTTGATTTCCCCTTACAGAGGCATCCAGAAGCTTTAAACTGCGCATACCATCGCCGAATGGAGTTAGCAGTTGGTGGATCTTTGTTGAACTTCGTCCTGAAGTGTCGTTGCACTGTTATGACTGAATGAAGTGAGTGCATTTCAAGCACGACATACGCTTTCTCGGCTCCTGTCGCCATTTTGTCTCACTGCGCTCTCGAGCGCTCTGGCGACAGAAACCTGAAGTGCGGCTTCAGCCGAACAAAACTTTATGAGTTTTTCTACGCATCTGCAGTGTGTCGTGACCATATGTCAATGAATGGAGCTACAGTGAATTTATGAAATCGCTTCAATCATTTGTAATAGCCCTGTATATGTGAATGACCTCCCACTTAACGTTAAAGAAACGGACGATACTGGTGTTATAATAAATTCCATTAGAGAGAACACAACAGAAGAGTTGGTAAATTATATTTTCCAAGAATTATTAAGTGGTTCTCTAAAAAAGGGCTCTCCCTAAGCCGGCCGGAGTGGCCTAGCGGTTCTAGGCGCTACAGTCTGGGACCGAGCGACTGCTGGGGTCGCAGATTTGAATTCTGCCTCGGGCATGGATGTGTGTGATGTCTTTAGGTTAGTTAGGTTTAAGTAGTTCTAAGTTCTATGGGACTTATGACCCCAAAAGTTAAGTCCCATAGTGCTCAGAGCCATTTGAACCATTTGAACTCTCTCTAGATTTTGAAAAAAGGTCATTACATACAGTTCTATACATAAGATAGAGCCATATCAACAGTCGATGCAGCACGAGTGCGCCGTCATCGTACATATGTTCGCTAATGAAATTCATCATAAATAATCCATAACAATTTGAGAAGAACAGTGATGTCACAACCTACAACTCAAAAGGGGGAAAAAATTATTACCTATTGTTAAAGCTGTCTGTGCCTCAGAAAGGAATTCAATACGCAGCAACAAACATTTTTGACATAAACATTTTTGACATAAAAAGTCTGACAGGTAAGGAAGCAATTTTTACATCTAATTTAAAGTCACTTCTCCTGGACAACTCCTTCTATTCCATCGATAAATTTCTATCTAAAAAATGGCAGCCAGTAAGAAAATTAACTTTAGTTGCATGAGTAGCGCTAAAAATAATAATTGGCCAGGTGCGAGTAATACTCGAGCCCTGACGGTTCAAAAAGACTCAGATGTGTGTGAAATCTTGTGTGACTTAACTACTAAGATCATCAGTCCCTAAGCTACACACTACTTACCCTAAATTATCCTAAAGACAAAGACACACACCCATGCCCGAGGGAGGACTCGAACCTCCGCCGGGACCAGCCGCACAGTCCATGACTGCAGCGCCTTAGACCGCCTGAGGGTTCAGTACACGCTTAATTATGTGTATGTATAGACAATTCATCCATTCCGGGAATCGCGAATCTCGACGATTTTTGACTGTTATGTACATTGATAGTGGCAAGATATCGGTCTCAGGGATCCAAAACTTTCTAGAATGATTTAATTTCAAGGATGAAGTCGGATAACAAACTACAAAAGAAATATTTCTTCGTGTTTTTTAATCACAAATCAACAATTACCTGATTTTTTTCCCTTTACTTGTACTGTGAAACCTTGCTTCTTACCAAATGTCATGTCACTACGTCAACGGGAAGTAGCCTATACGTTTTAATGAGTGAGTTTGCGAATGTTAAAATATGTGACATAAATGGCCTTATCTTTTGGTTGCATCGGCTTAGAAGCTTACGTATTACACCATCAATGGACCATAGATCTTAGCATGTGAAATAAATTTCTACTTGATACGTCTACTCGACCCCAAGAGAAAGGGGTCGATACAGATGTACGTACATACAGTCCGATAGTAAACGACAAAATTTATTTTTTCGTCTGATATAATCACAAATTAACAATTTTCGGAATCTTTCCCTTTGATTGCACCGTAAAATATTGCTTCTTCCCAAATTTCATGATTCTGGGTCAAAGGAAATTACCCTATACGCTTTTGATAAGTAAATTTGCGAGGGTAAAAATACGTGACAAAATAGTTCAAATGGCTCTGAGCACTATGGGACTTAACAGCTGAGGTTATCAGTCCCCTAGAACTTAGAACTACTTAAACCTAACTAACCTTAGGACATCACACACATCCATGCCCGAGGCAGGATTCGAACCTGCGACCGTAGCGGTTGCGAAGTTCCAGACTGTAGCGCCTAGAACCGCTCGGCCACCCCGACCGGCAAAATATGTAACACAAATGGCCATATCTTGTGACTGCACTGACTTCGTCGCTTAACTCTTTCATACTATCAAACGACCGTAAACGTCAGCATTTGACATAAATTTCAACTTGATACATCTGCCTGTCCCCGAGAAATCGGACCGACACACAGTCAGTAGACAGTCGGACAACAAATTGATCCTATAAGGGTTCCGTTTCTACCGACTGAGTTGATAAGGAACCTTAACACACTGTTCATTAGTATTAACAACACAACAATTACTTATACATGTCCTATAAACTAGCTCGTTCAACATTATTTCAATAAAATAAGCGTTCAACTGATGTATGGAACTTACAATTATCTTATTAAGTAACTAACTACAATACTGGCCATTAAAATTGCTACACCAAGAAGAAATGCAGATGATAAACGAGTATTCATTGGACAAATATATTACACTAGAACTGACATGTGATTACATTTTCACGCAATTTGGGTGCATAGATCCTGAGAAATATGTACCCAGAACAACCACCTCTGGCCGTAATAACGGCCTTGATAGCCCTGGGCATTGAGGCAAACAGAGCTTGGATGGCGTGTACAGATACAGCAGCCCATGCAGCTTCAACACAATACCACAGTTCATCAAGAGTAGTGACTGGTGTATTTTGACGAGCCAGTTGCTCGGCCACCATTGACCAGACGTTCTCAGTTGGTGAGAGATCTGGAGAATGTGCTGGCCAGGGCAGCAGTGGAACGTTTTCTGTATCCAGGAAGGCTCGTACAGGACCTGCAACATGCGGTCGTGCATTATCCTGCTGAAATGTGGGGTTTCGCAGGGATCGAATGAAGGGTAGAGCCATGGGTCGTAACACACCTGAAATGTAACGTCCACTGTTCAAGTGCCGTCATGCGAACAAGAGGTGACCGAGACGTGTAACCAATGGAACCACATACCATCACGCCGGGTGATACGCCAGTATGGCGATGACGAATACACGCTTCCAATGTGCATTCACCGCGATGTCGCCGAACATGGATGCGACCATCACGATGCTGTAAACAGAACCTGGATTCATCCAAATAAATGACGTTTTGCCATTCGTGCACCCAGGTTCGTCGTTGAGTACATCATTGCAGGCACTTCTGTCTGTGATGCAGCGTCAAGGGTAACCGCAACCATGGTCTTCGAGCTGATAGTCCATACTACTGCAAACGTCGTCGAACTGTTCGTACAGATGGTTGTTGTCTTGCAGACGTCCCCATCTGTTGACCCAGGGATCGAGACGTGGCTGCACGATCCGTTACAGCCATGCGGATAAGCTGCCTTTCATCTGGACTGCTAGTGATACGAGGCCGTTAGGATCCAGCACGGCGTTCCGTATTACCCTCCTGAACCCACCATTCCATATTCTGCTAACACTCATTGGATCTCGAAAAACGCGAGCAGCAATGTCGCGATACGATAAACTGCAATCGCGATAGGCTACAATCCAACCTTTATCAAAGTCGGAAACGTGATGGTACGCATTTATCCTCCTTACACGAGGCATCACAACAACGTTTCATCAGGCAACGCCGGTCAACTGCTGTTTGTGTATGAGAAATCGGTTGGAAACTTTCCTCATGTCGGCACGTTGCAGGTGTCGCCACCGGCGCCAACCTTGTGTGAAGGCTCTGAAAAGCTAATCATTTGCGTATCACAGCATCTTCTTCCTGTCGGTTAAATTTCTGTAGCACGTCATTTTCATGGTGTAGCAATTTTAATGACCAGTAGTGTAACTACTGTAAACATGTAGAGTGAATGCGACACCGGCTTACGGTCGCAGAGCGGTCACGGTAGCTTTACCGCTCCGGAGACCACGAGACTGCACCACGTTACGTGTCGTGTCGTGGCCGATGAGGGCGTGTCTGGAGTCCGTTGTGGTGTGCTCGCTGCCTGCTGCGTGTATGTGACGCCAAGGTTGCGCTGGGCGAGTAAACAGCCACACACTCTCTCTGAGTCACTGGCTGCAGATCGCACTGCTCGCGAATTAAGTGGCTATGTGACGGTGTTACGTTAAGTTCCAAAGCACGTAGCTGGAGGCACTGCTCCTGGTAACTGATGTCCCAACATGCAATACTAATGACATAATTGATCATGTATCATTTAATACACTCATGGACAACTGAATGAGGCACATGTGCCTAACAGCGTGCACTCATCGAAAAGCATCGGCCAAAAGTGGTGAACCTGTGCCTAGACTCCGCTGCGTCATCGTGAATGTATTCAAGGATTTTGTAAAAGTAAGTACTGTTATTTTACTTTTCAAATATTCTTAAGAAATTAATACATGCACTTATCGGCGCAGGCTACATGTCCAGTTCTTCCACATATCCCACTGTCTGAGGGCAAGGAACTGAAAGTTGTTGTTAAAGTCTCATATTACCATAATACACATATCAAAAAAAGTTTTGCATCACCCCGGTTCCTAGAGCTCCTAAAGACAGACTTTGACTGTGGATATTGTATCACAGACACAGTCCCTTTGACTGTTCAGAGATGTCACTAAACACGCCCAGAGATGTAAACAACTATGCATGAGCAGCGCCTATTAGACGGAGGGGGTCTGACAGCCGATCAGTTCCAGTCATTCCACCAGGAAGGAGGTACTCGGCTCGTGTTGTCTGTAGTTAACCATGGTTAGACGGTCAGTACTGCGGTTCGATCGCGACTGCATTTTTACTTTGTGCCAGGAAGGGCTCTCAACAGGGGAAGTGTCCAGGCGTCTCGGAATTAACCAAAGCGGCATTGTTTGGACATGGAAGAGATGCAGAGAGACAGGAACAGTCGATGACATGCCTCGCTCAGGCCGCCCAAGGGCTACTACTGCAGTGGATGGCCGCTACCTACGGTTTATGGCTCGGAGGAAGCCTGACAGCAACACCACCATGTTGAATAATGCTTTTCGTGCAGCCACAGGACGTTGTGTTACGACTCAAACTCTGCTCGGTAGGCTGCATGATGCGCAACTTCACTCCCGACGTCCATGGCGAGCTCCATCTTTGCAACCACGACACCATGCAGCGCGGTACAGATGAGCCCAACAACATGCCAAAGGACCGCTCAGGGTTGGCATCACGTTCTCTTCACCAATAAGTGTCGCATATGTCTTCAAGCAGACAGTCGTCGGAGACGTGTTTGGAGGCAACCCGGTCGGGCTGAACACCTTAGACACACTGTCCAGCGAGTGCAGCAAGGTGGAGGTTCGCTGATGTTTTAGCGTGGCATTATGTGGGGCTGATTTACGCCGCTGCTGGTCATGGGAGGCACCGTAACGGCGGTACGATAGGTGAATGCCATCCTCCGACTGATAGTGCAATCATATCGGCAGCATAAAGGTGAGGCATTCTTCTTCAAAGACGACAATTCGCGCCCCCATCGTGAACATCTTCTGAATGACTTCCTTCAGGATAAAGACATCGCTCGACCACAGTGGCCAGCATGTTCTCCAGACATGAATTCTATCGAACATACCTGGGATAGATTGAAAAGAGCTGTTTATGGACGACGTGACCCATCAACCACACTGAGCGATCTACGCCGAGTCCCCGGTGAGGAGTGGTACAATCTGGAGGAACGGTGCATTGATGAACTTGTGGGTACTATACCAGGATTAATTTAGACACGTATCAATCCAAGAGGACGTGCTAGTGGGTATTAGAGGTACCAGTGCGTACAGCAATCTATACCACCACCTCTGAAGGTCTCGCTGTATGGTGGTACAACATGTAATGTGTGGTTTTCATGAGCAAATAAAAGTGCGTAAATGATGTTTATGTTGATCTCCATTCCAATTTTCTGTACAGATTCCGGAACACTCGGAACCGAGGTGATGCAAAACTTTTTTTGATGTGTGTAGTTGCCAGGTACTTCAACCTTTAAATAAAAAATATGAGTTCCCGTAAACAATTTAAACACATGCGCCTACACTCAGATACATTACTTCTTGCCAGAATTTCAGTCTAAGAGCAAGCAACTAAAATATATTTTAAGACCCAAAATGAACATACTGGATGTCACTGCCTTAAACTTAAAGATATCAAATTTAAATAACATATTCATATAATTATCGGATCAGCTTCATTGCACGTCGACCTCGGCCTCTGAATGCAAATACGAAGTGTGCACTACTCGTAAACAACCTGCACTGATGCCTGGCCTGCACTGAACACGCACAGTCCAGCGCGATACGTGCCTTACGTGCGTTGTTGACCATCAAACACAACCATCCCATTACTATCACTGTCCGCATTATTTTGCCCATCTCCAGTAAATGCGAAGAAACCATGAGTAACAGAAGAAATACTTTAGTTGCTCAATGAAAGAAGGAAGTACAAAAATGTTCAGAAAAATTCAGGACTACAGAAATACAAGTCGCTGATGAATGAAATAAATAGAAATTGCAGGAAAGCTAAGACGAAAGGGCTGCATGAAAAATTTGAAGAAATCTAAAAAGAAATGATTGTCGGAAGGACTGACTCAGCACGTAGGAAATTCAAAATAATCTTCGGTGAAATTAAAAGCAAGAGCGGTAACAATATGAGTGCAACGGGAATTCCACTGTTAAATGGAGACGAGAGAGCGGATAGGTGGAAGGAGTACATTGAAGGCCCCTATAAGGGGGAAGATTTGTCTGATGTGGTAAAAGAAGAAACAGGAGTCGATGCAGAAGAGATAGGGGGATCTAGTCCTAGAATCAGAATTTAAGAGAGCTTTGGAGAACTAAGCATCAAATAAGGCAGAAGCGATAGATAACATTCCATCAGAATTTCTAAAATAATTGTGGGAAACGACAACAAAACGACTCTTCACGTTTGTGTATAGAGACTGGCTATAGAACATCAGACTTTCGGAAAAACATCATACACACAATTCCGAAGATCAAAACAGTCGACGGAGAATTATCGCACAATCAGTTTAACAAGTCATGCATCCAAATTGCTGACAAGAGCAATATACAGAAGAATGGAAAACAAAATTGAAGATGTGTTAGATGACGATCTATAAGGGAAGTTACATGGAGCTCCCCAGATGGGATCACAAAAAATCAGATTGATCACATACTCCTAGATAGACGACATGCTTCAGATGTATTAGAGGTGGATAGCTGTCATAGTGCAGATGGAGATATGGATCATTATTTGGCAAGAATCACATACAGACAGAGGATAGCCAATTATAGACAGACTAAGAAAGCTATCGCGCCAAGATTTGATGATACCTAGTTAAGAAATGATGAAAATACAGTACAGCAGTATAAAACTATATTGACAAATAGACTTAATGAAACCGAAAAGCCGGCAGGAGAGGCTATTGAAGAAGGATGGGAAACGGTTAAAGGATAATACATGAGACAGCTGAAACTGTACTGGGCAGAAGGAAGCAGTCGAGAACCCAGAGCTGGTTTGATGAAGACTGTAGAAGGAAGCTAGAAGAAATTAGGCAAGAAAAAGAATGCTGCAGAGGAGAGCTAGAGGTACAGTAGGAGAATACCACGAGAAGAGAAGGGAAGCATATAAGGAATGTAGGAGGAAAAAGAGAGAAATTGAAAAACGGCGATTGATGAGTTAGAAGAGAGAAATACTGCTCCAGAAACAAGGAAACTGTACGTGAGGGTTAAAGATATCAGGAAGGGATTCCAACCCAGAGCAGTTTTCTGTAAAGATAAGGAGGGAAATCTGATTGTAAGAAAAGATCAGACTTTAGACAGATGGGTGGAGTATTTTAGTGAACTACTGAATGCAGAATCGGGAAACGAACGTGGGGTTGATGCCGGTATGGCAGAAGAGATGAAGAAGGAAATAAACAGAGATGAAGAGCACCAGGGATCAGTAGCAGAACCCTCACTGGAAGAAGTTAAAGTTAGTATCAAGACTCTTAAAAACAATAAAGCTCCAGGAGAAGACAATATTACAGCAGAAATGATAAAATATGATGGAGAAAAAGTAGTGAGGATTTTGCATGAGATTATAGTGGACATATGGGGGAAAGAAAATATGCCAAAACAGTGGAGTACAGCAATACTCTGCCCTATACATAAGAAATATGATAAAGGTGAGTGCACGAATTATAGAGGAATTGCACTGCTCTGTATAGTATATAAAGTATTAGGAAAAATCATGGCTGGGCGGTTAAGAACATACGTAGAAGAGTATCTAGGAGACTACCAATGTGGTTTCAGGACTAATAGATCCACTACATATCAGATTTTCACTATCAGACAGATCCTTGGAAATGTTATGAGTATAACGTCGATGTCCACCAGCTGTTCATTGATTTCAAACAAGTTTATGATAGTATCAAAAGGGATCAACTTTGGAAGGCAATGCAAGAGGCAGGAGTCCCTAACAAACTGATAATATTGGTTCAAATCACTTTGAGAAGAACAGTATGCAAAGTAAAGATCAAGGGCACTTTATCAAAGGCATGTGAAGTTAACCAAGGACTGCGGCAGGGTGATGTGCTCTCCACTATTCTGTTCAATGTCGCCTTGGAGAGTGTGATGCGAAAGACACAAAGCAACAACCGCGGGGAACACTGTTTAATAGAGCGACTCAGGAGCTTGCATATGCGGACGATGTTGATTTGTTATCCAGTAGGAAACAGGACCTGGAAGAAAAGCTTGAAAGGTAGAAAGATATGGTGCGGAGTTGGGGATGACTATTAATCAGTCAAAGACCAAGTATAGTAGATGTTAACCTCTAGGAAAAAATATATTGAAGGAGAAAGAAGCATGACTTTTAATGGAAAAGAATATGAACGCTGTGAGAGCTTTAAATATCTTGGGTCGCTGGTAACTGAGAATAATGATAAGAGAGAAGAAATTCATGCAAGGATTGCAGTTGGTAACAGTAGCTACTCTGCACTGGTTAAAGTTTTTAAAGCAAGGAGCTTTAGCAGTAATCTAAAGCGACTGTGTATCGTACAGTAGTTAGACCTGTGATGATGTATAGTTCGAAGACCTGGACTATGACACAAAATGATGAGGAGTTGTTGCTGCGATGGGAAAGGAAGATACTTAGGAAAATCTACGGGCCTTTAAATAACAGGGGTTTTTGGAGAATCAGAAATGATAAGGAGATCAGAGAGTTGTACAAAAAGCCAGATACCGTGACAGAAATGAAGAGTAATAGACTACGTTGGCTGGGACATGTAGAAAGAATGGTGGAGAACAGCACAGTCAAGAAAGTTTTCAAAGGAAAATCCTGTGGACGTCGAATAAGGGGCAGACCGAGGACCAGATGGTTACACAACGTGGAGGAGGACTTGATAAGGATGGGAGTTAGAAGATGGAGAGCCAAGGCAGCCAGCAGAGAAGAGTGGGCGGAGATTTCCGGGAGGGCAAGGCCCTACAAAGGCTGTAGCGTCAAGGAGTAACCAAGTAAGTTAGATGGCGGTCAGTTAGACTTTAGGAAAGGTGAAGTCACCAAGAGAGTCTATTCTGATGTTGCGGCTGATAATGGGAACAAGACTAAAGAAATAACAAGACACGTTCATAGAATTTGTCGAGCTGGAAAAAGCCTTCGACAATGTAAAATGATGCAAGACGTTCGAAATTCTGAATAAAATAGAAGTAAGCTGTAGGGAGAGGCAGGTAAATAAATTGTAAATTTGTGGTAAGAGCTTATTGAACCAAACTGCTTAGGTCATCGGTCCCTAAGCTTACACACTACTTAATCTAACTTAAACTAAGTTACACTATGGACAACACACAAACCCATGCTCGAGGAGGACTCGAACAGGTAATACACAATATCTACAAGAGCAAAGGGGGAATAATAACAGTGGACGACCAAGAACGAAGTGCTCGGATTAGAAAGGGTGTAAGACAGGGATGTAGTCTTTCGCCTCTACTGCTTAATCTGTACATCGAAGAAGCAACGATGCAAATAAAAGAAAGGTTCAGGAGTGGAATTAAAATTCAAAGTGAATGGACATCAGTGATACGATTCGCTGATGATATTGCTATCCTGATTGCAAGTAAAGAAGAATTACATGATCTGCTGAATGGAATGAACAGTCTAATGAGTACAGGATATGGATTGTGAGTAAATCGAAGTAAGACGAAAGTAATGAGAAGTAGCAGAAATGAGAACAGCGAGAAACTTAACATTAGGATTGATAGTTACGACATAGAGGAAGTTAAGGAATTCTGCTATCTAGGCAGTAAAATAATAAATGACAGACGGAGCAAACAGGACATCAAAAGCAGACTAACACTGGCTAAAAGGGCATTCCCGACTTAAAGAAATCTTCTAGCATGAAACATGGGCCTCAATTTGAGGAAGAAATTTCTGATAATGTACATATGGAGGACAGCATTGTATGGTAGTAAAACATGGACTGTTGGAAAACCGGAAAAGAAGAGAATCGAAGCATTTTAGATATGGTGCTGCAGACGAATGTGAAAAATTTGGTGAACTGGTAAGGTAAGGAATGAGGAGGCTCTGCGCAGAATCGAAGAGTAAACGAATATGTGGAAAACACTAACAAGGAGAAGGGACAGGATTGTAGGACATCTGTTAAGACGTCAGGGAATAGCTTCCATGGTACTAGATGGAGTTGGGGAAGGCAAAAACGGTAGAGGAGGACAGAGATAGGAATACGTCCAGCAAATAATTGAGGAAGTAGGTTGCAAGTGCTACTCTGAGATGAAGAGGTTAGCATAGGAGAAGAATTCGTGTCAGACCTTAAAACGTCCCCTTAGAAAAATTACTGACACACAATATTTTTTGGCGCAACGCAATGTGACTTTCAAAAATCCCTACAAAAGAATGGCCCTGACTAACATTAACCTATACGTTTGACAAAACACTTACCTCAAAAAAATCTTGGTTACTCGAACTACTGCAATACAGCGAGCGCCACTACTGCCAGCTAAATAAAAGATTCAAACTACGGAAGGCACTAACTACTGATTGGCATAGTCAGCAAATGAAAGATTTTAATAGAGAACAAACAATGTATTTACCTTAATAGTCATCAAAAGTCATAATATATATATAGCAGTTCATGACATCCAGTCTTACAAATTTCAAAATTCCGCCATTTCTTCCCTCACATCCACCACTGCTGGCGGCTCACCTCCAACTGCGCAATGCTACGCGCTGTTAACATCCAGCTGCCCAACACTACAATGGCGAGTATTACAACAATGCCAACCAGGTACACACTGCACACAGCACAGGCAGTGATTTTCATACAGAGCGCTACGTGGCGTTACGAATAAGAAAACCTAAACAGCCTACTTACAACCTTATCTAACCAGTCAGAAGACTGATGACTAACAAAGAAAAGAAATAAAAGGACAGAACGAAGGGGACTGTGGCTGTGACACAGGACATACTGGCAGAGAGACAGAAAGAGAAAATCACAATGAGTTGAGCTGAATGAATGAGGCAGAATAGGCAACTGGGAGTGGATAGGTATAAGTGACTTACAGCGATGGACTGGTGAGTGTGAGTGACTTACAGTCAGGCGAGCCTGTGGGAGTTTGAGGTGAGATGCATGTTAAAAAAAGCGCGAATATGTTCGCATACCAAAGTTTTTGTGAAAATTTTTGAAATGCTGAGGCAGTTAGAATGAGGCAGTTGGTACCCCACTTTTCAGTCAGTGTTTTAAAACAAAATTTGCATTTTTTGTCCTCCGATAGGAGAATTTTTCTGCTGGTTAAAATACGAGGGTTATTCGTAAAGTACAGTCGCGTAACGGAAACCACTGTGAAATTAAAAAATGTTTTATTGGGAACAGTTAGCTACACCTTCCAGCGTCTTCTCTACACAGTCACCGCTCCAACTTAGACATTTGTCATAGCTTTGTTCCAACTTTACAACACTGTCGTCGTAGAAGGCAACCAGCCGTGCTTTCCGCCAATACTCTACGCTGGTCTACAGCTCGTTGACTGTGCCAGAAGGTTGTCTTCAAAGCCAGGGGTTCAAGTGAACAGAGATAAAGCTTAAGGGCAGCCAGTTATGGGCTGTATTGTAGGTGATCACAAACTTCCCATCCAAAACGCTGCAGGAGCATCTTCATTGCCCTTGCAGAGTACTGCCGAGAATTGGCATGAAAAAGGAACCGTATGACAGTTGCGTTATATGGGCTGCATGACATCAGGCAAAACATCTCGCCAGGCCCTCATAATTGGCGGGAGACACTATTTCCTGTGCCTCTTTAGGCGCTTATTGTGCACCCAGTACTGAAAACAGCAACGTGACGAGATCGCCGGGCATACTACAGACACTGCCCAACACATCTGATCAAAGCTTCATCGGGTTTTCACAGCGATTTTCATTTCGCACCCGATCGGAACTCACTTTCCTAATAGCCCTAGTATATTTGTATATGGAACTATAGGACATGATTTACAATGTACTCCCTCAATAACACGAATTACGCTAAGTGAAGCTAGCTGAAATGTTGTTTGTAAACAAACAAAAGCCACGCAGCTTGCATTTCTTTTCCTAATATGCGTGACGCTAACATTCATAATTAACGTGATGAATAACAACGCATTCAAAACAGAGGGAGACACGGCGATCGCGTATTCGGGCAGTGGACGCGGCTAGAGCTGACGAGCCGGTAACGACCGCGGCGCCGGAAGTAAATTGCGTGGCTGGCTGCGCGCATTGTCACCCAGGGCGCGCGATGGGCCCTCTGATAATTAACAGCCCTGTTCCGGGCTGTGGGAACACGTGGCGAGCGCAGGTGTTCAATTACGCGCCTGCTAATTGCATATTCAAATTGTATGGAACGGCCGCTGATGCCAGCGCGCTGTTGTTGTTGTTGTAAGCGTGGCCGCAGAACGCAAATTCGGTTCCGTACAACAAACGAAAATTCCTCGTCAGCTACAACAACAAGAGAGCCACAAATGGTGATCGCAGATAGTGACCAATCCATGAGCACCCCACCCTTTCCTCTCCTTCCAAACCACAATTCATCTACGCCGCCCTTCACTCCCAGCTCCTTTCCCCCTTGCATACGGGCCTTGCGACACCATACTGTTAAGCAGAAGTTTTGCGCGCGTCTTAACACTTACGTTTACACTGAGGTGACAAAAGTCATGGGATAGCGACATGCCCATATACAGATGGTGGTGGTATCGGGTACACAGGGTATAAAAGTGCAGTGCATTGGCGAAGCTGTCGTTTGTACTCAGGTGATTCTTGCGATTATGTGACCGCACGACAGGAATTAACAGGCCGTTGCTATTCAAGATATACATAAATGACCTTGTGGATAACATCGTAAGTTCACTCAGGCTTTTTGCGGATGATGCTGTAGTATATCGAGAGGTTGTAACAATGGAAAAGTGTACTGAAATGCAGAAGGATCAGCAACGAATTGACGCATGGTTCAGGGAATGACAATTGAATCTCAGTGTAGACAAGTGTAATGTGCTGCGAATACATAGAAAGAAAGATCCTTTATCATTTAGCTACAATATAGCAGGTCAGAAACTGGAAGCAGTTAATTCCATAAATTATCTGGGAGTGGGCATTAGGAGTGATTTAAAATGGAATGATCATATAAAGTTGATCGTCGGTAAAGCAGATGCCAGACTGAGATTCATTGGAAGAATCCTAAGGAAATGCAATCCGAAAACAAAGGAAGTAGGTTACAGTACGCTTGTTCTCCCACTGCTTGAATACTGCTCAGCAGTGTGGGATCCGTACCAGATAGGGTTGATAGAAGAGATAGAGAAGATCCAACGGAGAGTAGCGCGCTTCGTTACAGGATCATTTAGTAATCGCGAAAGCGTTGCGGCGATGATAGATAAACTCCAGTGGAAGACTCTGCAGGAGAGACGCTCAGTAGCTCGGTACCGCCTTTTGTTGAAGTTTCGAGAACATACCTTCACAGAGGAGTCAAGCAGTATATTGCTCCCTCCTACGTATATCTCGCGAAGAGACCATGAGGATGAAATCAGAGAGATTAGAGCCCACACAGAGGCATACCGACAATCTTTCTTTCCACGAACAATACGAGACTGGAATAGAAGGCAGAACCGATAGAGGTACTCAAGGTACCCTCCGCCACACACCGTCAGGTGGCTTGCGGAGTAGGGATGTAGATGTAGGCTTTGATCCGCAACATGGTAGTTGGAGCCAAGGGCATGGGACATTCCATTTATGAAATTGTTAGGGAATTCACTATTCCACGGACAAAGTAGCGAGCGACAGCCTTCACTTAACGACCGAGAGCAGATGCGTTTGCGTAGATTGTCAGTGCTCGCAGGCAAACAACAACCTGTTTCCTCCAGAGGAATGGACTCTTCGCGAACACTACTTCATCATTGCCCTTCTAATCTCATCCTCCTCTAACAGCAGAGCACGAGCAGAAAACCTAACAGCCCACTCGCTACGGTTGTGGACAACATTCCCTCAGAATGATTTTGATTCTTGGAGAGGGAGTGCCGGTTGTTATGAAAAAACTGTTTCATCTGATGTGTGAGAATTGTGAGCCAGGCGGAATACCCTTAGACTTCAAGAAGTACGGAATAGTCCCTGTTCCGAAGAAAGAAAATGCTGAAAGGTATGAATACTACTGAAGCATTAGTTTAATATGTCATTGCTGCAAAAATACTGACACGAATTATTTGTGTGCCGGTCGGGGTGGCCGAGCGGTTCTAGACGCTTCAGTCCGGAACCGCGCGACTGCTACGGTCGTAGGTTCGAATCCTGCCTCGGGCATGGATGTCCTTAGGTTAGTTAGGTTTAAGTATTTCTAAGTGCTAGTGGACTGATGACCTCAAATGTTAAGTCCCATAGTGCTCAGAGCCATTAGAACCATTTTGAGCCAATTATTTGTGTAAGAATGGAAAAACTGGTAGAAGCCGACCTCGGGGAAGATCAGTTTGGATTCCAAAGAGATGTAGGAACACGCGAGGCAATACTGACCTTACGGTTTATCTTTGAAGATAGGTCAAGGAAAGGTAAACCTACGTTTATAGCATTTGTAGATTTAAAGAAAGATTTTGAAAATGTTGATTGGACTAAACTCTTTCAAATTTTGAGGCAGCAGAAGTAAAATACAAGGAGTAAAAAGTTATTTACAACTTGTACAGAAACCAGACTGCAATTGTAAAAATTAAAGACATGAAAGGGAAACAGTGGTTGAGAAGGGATTGCGACAGGGTTGTAACCTATCTCCGCTGTTATCCAGTCTGTATACATTGATCAAGTCATAAACGAAAGCGAGAAGAAATTCGGGAAGGGAATTAAAATTCAGGGAGAAGAAATAAAAACTTTGAGGTTTGTCAATAGCATTGTGATTCTGTCAGAGGCAGCAAAAGATTTGGAAGAGCAGTTGAACAGAATGGTAAGTGTGTTGTAAAGAGGATATAACATGGACATCAACAAAAGTAAAACAGAAAGAACGTGGGTGAATTAAATCAGGTGATGCTGTGGGAAACATATTAGGAAATGAGACTTTGAAAGTAGTAGATGAGTTCTGTTATTCTGACAGGAAATTATAAGTGGCGGTAAAAATTTTCCATTCGATGGCCGTATAATCCATAATCGGTATGGCAATCAGGCAAAATCGTGTGAGCAATGACGCAGTCACTGCAATGAGGCATCAGATTCCTTAAAACATCGTGTCCTGCTGCCTGAAGAAGTCCGTAAGTACCCGCTACACGTTCTCGTCCGACTGGGATCGTCGACCTATCAAGTCATTTTTTACGGGACCGATTGCGTGGTAATCGCATGAAGGTAGATCAGGACTATAGAACGGGTACTCATGTGTCTCCCTCCTGATTTGGTGGAACTTCTGAGGGATAAAATTTGAACCAACACCCATTCATGCACCATTCCACAACGGTTGTTTTCGACAACTGACAACGGTTGTTTTCTGCCCCATACATATTCTTCATTCTCCGACGGATGTCTACTGTGTTTGTACTTCGGCAGCCAAGAAGAGTATAACAGCCCTTGGTCCTGTTTGGACTCATTTGGTAATAACGTCGCCATAGTTCACGTTTCCGCTTTTACTGCCCGCACGTCGAAAAGACAAGAATGGCACGTTAATCCCTTGCCTACAAACCGGTGCTCATGTAGCCGCTGGCTGCAAAATACTAACGCGAATTCTTTACAGATGAATGGAAAAACTGGTAGAAGCCGAACTCGGGGAAGATCAGTTTGGATTCCGTAGAAATGTTGGAACACGTGAGGGGATACTGGCCCTACGACTTATCTTAGAAAATAGATTAAAGAAAGGCAAACCTACGTTTCTAGAATTTGTGGACTTAGAGAAAGCTTTTGACAATGTTGACTGGAATACTCTCTTTCAAATTCTGAAGGTGGCAGGGGTAAAATACAGGGAGCGAAAGGGTATTTACAATTTGTACAGAAACCAAATGGCAAATATAAGAGTCGAGGGGCATGAAAGGGCAGCAGTGGTTGGGAAGGGAGTGAGACAGGGTTGTAGACTCTCCCTGATGTTATTCAATCTGTATATTGAGCAAGCAGTAAAGGAAACAAAAGAAAAATTTGGAGTAGGTATTCAAACCCATGGAGCACAAATAAAAACTTTGAGGTTCGACGATGACATTGTAATTCTGTCAGAGACAGCAAAGGACTTGGGAGAGCAGTTGAACGGAATGGGCAGTGTCTTGAAAGGAGGATATAAGATGAACATCAACAAAAGCAAAACAAGGATAATGGAATGTTGTCAAATTAAGTCGGGTAATGCTGAGGGAATTAGATTAGGAAATGAGACGCTTAAAGCAGTAAATGAGTTTTGCTATATGGGGAGCAAAATCACTGATGATGGTCGAAGTAGAGAGGATATAAAATGTAGACTGGCAATGGTAAGGAAAGCGTTTCTGAAGAAGAGAAATTTGTGTAACATCGAGTATAGATTGAAGTGTCAGGAAGTAGTTTCTGAAAGTATTTGTATGGAAGTGAAACGTGGACGATAAATATTTTAGACAGAAAGAGAATAGAAGCTTTCGAAATGTGGTGCTACAGAAGAATGCTGAAGATTAGACGGGTAGATCACATAACTAATGAGGAGGTACTGAATAGAATTGGGGAGAAGAGGAGTTTGTGGCACAACTTGACTAGAAGAAGGGACCGATTGGTATGACATGTTCTGAGGCATCGAGGGATCACCAAAGGAGGGTAAAAATTGTAGAGGGAGACGAAGAGATGAATACACTCAACAGATTCAGAAGGGTGTAGGTTGCAGTAGGTACTGGGAGATGAAGAAGCTTGCACAGTATAGAGTAGCATGAAGAGCTGCATCAAACCAGTCTCAGGACTGAAGACCAGAACAACAACAATGTACCCGCATCGGAGTCGCGCTACGTAGCATGTGCGATACAGCAACGCCTTCAAACGGAAACTTTTTGACTGCGGCTTATAACAGACGCTGGCCGAAAAGGAAGCTCTCCAGGTTCGCAGGAGAGCTTCTGTAAAGTTTGGAAGGTAGGAGACGAGGTACTGGCAGAAGTAAAGCTGTGAGTACCGGCCGTGAGTCGTGCTTCGGTAGCTCAGGTGGTAGAGCACTTGCCCGCGAAAGGCAAAGGTCCCGAGTTCGAGTCTCGGTCGGGCACGCAGTTTTAATCTGCCAGGAAGTTTCATATCAGCGCACACTCCGCTGCAGAGTGAAAATCTCATTCAGTTAATTATTATGATTATATGACCGTGTGCGTAATGGATGAAAGGCCATCGGTTTTTCTGCGGTGGTTTCGGGGCTATTTCAACACAGTGCGGTTGTTCTGAGACGGAGTAGTTAATGATTGAAAGTTTGTCTATTATTAAAGACCATAAAGGTTGCGATGTACAAACTGATATGTATTTTCTATAATAACACACAGATTCTGAGGCAGTTGCTACCTTCGCCTTACACGTCTAATTACGGTTATATCTTTTTATTGGTTGCTGATTTTAAGTACTTCGTCACACGCAATGATGATGGTTAACATTCACAACAATCCTCACTGCAATCCATGGTTGTTGCTGGCCGACGCGGTTGACGCGAAACACGTAATTCGGCACTTATCACTTTTGGTTTTATATCACTCTCGAAGCGGTATCGATGATGGTCAACCCCACGACGATCAGTGGGATGCGCTCATTTGTCATACTCCGGTGAATTTACCGTTTACTACTCGCTTGACCACCATTCTTGCCCGTCTCTCCAGTACTACTGCTCAGTCGACACTAGTCTCACTGCCTCCTGCAGCGCTCGACAATCGACTCCTGCCTGCTATCGACCTGGGTGTCGAATACTAATATCTTTGTTCGTGGAATCACAGATCCCTTACAAGCTTCATACTGCCATACCTCCTTTTGGGGCGAGAAAATTGTTTACACGATCTGCACCGGAACTAACTTCCTTCGGGGACAGCGTCGACAAGATGATACTTTTAGCGACCTCAAGAACTGTACATGTTTCGAATACGCCAGTATTTACCAGCACTGCAACATTAAACAAGACTCGTGTGACTGGAATTAACCACATACCACTGGTTAGTTACATAAAAATAGATCGATGTTTATGACTGCAGAATTGTCCATGATCTGTGACTGAAAATTCAGTACAGTGTGAAGTCCACAGCGCTGCTACCAGAGCTTTTAAACATGGTACCATGGAATCAAAGAACATTTGGATATGCTCCTGGGGATCTCTCTCCACGTGAGTCGTATGCGTCTCTACAAAGTTGAAGGAACAAATTACCGATAAACCATACCCCAGACGTTTTCGTTGGGCGCCATGTCAGTCCAATGTGCAACACTGGGCAGCAGCAGGCCTAGGTGGAGTTGCCTGACGAACAGTGATTCGGCCTGCAAAACCCCCCTGATGTAGCGGATACTGTTTGTATTGTCCTCAGAACACATCGGTTAAGGTAGCACGTTGTATCCGACAGTGCACCAACCCGTCCCACGTGGGCGCGCAGCAATCCGGGCTGTCAGACTGCGACCATTACGGTAATGTCTAACACGTTTACGTATATCACTGAAAGGCATAATTCAGTGACATTCGTCCGAAAACACTACATTTGGTCACTACGCACGCCGATGACGGTGTCACGTGCCTATTGGAGTATGAGCTGTTTGTGGTTTCCGTACGCCGGAAGGTGAAGCAATGGGACACTTGCCATCAGCCGAACCCTCACCAAACGGCGCCGAAGGAGACAGTTTCACATCTGCTATAGTGAACCCGCCAGGTGTATGGCCAGTTATGTCTTGAACAGACTTGATGAATACTATCTGGGCAGTCTCGAACAGGACCTCACGTGGCTGGTGCTTGTGAAGCCCCAGGAATATTATTACACTGTTCAGGAGAATAACCGTTTTAACAACCTAAACGGACAGAAAATACAGTTTGTTGATCTGGATTTCCGCCAGAAATTTGCTTCCAGCCCTCCAAATTTCGGGGTGCTAGGACGCCACCTAGTTCATCATGCGATAGAGATATCTTTGCTTGCTCCATCAGCCTCGATCACTGTATAACACTTAACACAGAAACATTATCGAAAATGCCAGCAAAGCTTGTCTCGCGTGAATATTGAGTTGAGATACACGGACTGGAAAATGGAGCGAAGAAGGAGAGAAGAAATACAAGATAGGGTACAGATGGATCTATCAGAGGTTTAGCATTTTCTGGTGGATAATAGCTTCAAAGATGTGTCAGTCTTTTCCACTCATAACCAAACGTTGCTGTCTAGTAAAACACTAGGCGCATGTTTGCTGGCGTGCAGCATATTTTTTTATCTTTGGTTCCGCCTTTAGGCCATCTGCCTTTCTCATTAAATTTAGGGGAGAACTTAAGAAATTCCCCAGGTTTACAAGCTGCGGGCGTGGCTGTTAGACATTTTTTTTTTTTTTTACAATGTTAACAATGGCAACCGCTTTGGTATGTGGAGTATGAAGGGTAGGGGAACTTAAAGTGTGCTGTCTCTGTCAGTTGATGCCTGAAGTTCTCCAAGGAAAACGCTCCTCACTCACTGAGTAGGCTCGCAAAGGAACAATGTGTTCTTCCCAAGTCGGGAACGTGAAACCATGTTACTTCGAATTTCAATGAGTTCATTTTCGTTAACTGACTCTCGCCAGGCAAACTAAGACTGTTGAATTTATATATACTTACTACATGATAATGGAAAGAATATATTTATTTTTATTACTCTAATAACTATTCTTCGTATGTTCCTTATTTTTATTTGTAACGTGGCTGCCCCTTATTATCCCTACTGGTTATATTACATACTTGAAACATTCACGCTTACCAATAGGAGATGTACTCTCGGCCGTTATCTCTTAGAGATCCGCGGCTTTCATTAATTTCTGTGCAGCAGGCAGATTTTAATCAGGAATGCATCATCATATTAAACAGCCATAGGTCCAGAATTTCTGTAAAGATCAAAATTGGTCACTGTTAGGTTAAGGACAGCCAACATACCAGAGTAAAGTTACACGGTGCCACATTGCCTAATCAAATCAAACGAGCGACTATGCAACCTTGAATTACCATTCTACTTAAAGCAACATTGTTATTTTATTTGAAATACACGAGGTTGATCTCCCTGTGAAAGTCTTTGTAGCCTTTCCAACGAATATATTGTATTGTTGGTCCGTCTCCGGTTCGTACCTGTTATCCAGTGCCACTCCTAAGATATTGCTTTGTTTATTTATTTCGACAGGCAAGAAAAGAGGTTTCAGGAGCATCCTTACATCTAGCCGGACACACTTAGCTAGAGAGCATTGCAATACACATAATTAATATTATAATAATACACTGAAGTGCCCAAGAAACTGGTACACCTCCCTAATATCGTATAGGGCCCCCGTGAGCACGCAGTAGTGCCGCAACACGACGTGGCATGGACTCGACTAAGGTCTGAAGTAGTGCTGGAGGGAGCTGACACCATGCATCCTGCAGCTATCAATAAATCCGTAAGAGTACGAGGCGGTGGAGATCTCATCCGAAAGGCACATTGAAAGGCATCGCAGATATGCTCAATAATGTACACGTCTGGGGGGGTCTGGTGACCATCGGAAGTGTTTAAACTCAGAAGAGTGCTCCTGGAGCCACTCGGTAGCAATTCTGGACGTGCTTGTCCTGCTGGAATTGCTCAAGTCCGTCGGAATGCACAATGGACACGACTGGATGCAGGTGATCAGGCAGGATGCTTACGTATGTGTCACCTGTCAGAGTCGTATCTAGACGTATCACGGGTCCCATATCATTCGAACTGCACACGCCCCACACAGTTGCGGAGCCTCCACCAGCTTGATCAGTCCCCTGCTGACCTGCTGGGTGCATGGATTCTTGAGGTTGTCTCCATACCTGTACAGGTCCATCCGCTCGATACAATTTGAAACGAGACTCGTCCGACCAGGCAACATGTTTCCAGTCATCAACTGTCCATTGTCGGTGTTGACGGGCTCAGATTAGGCGTAAGGCTTTGTGTCGTGCAGTCATCAAGGGTACATGAGTGGGGCTTCGGCTCCGAAAGTCCATATCGATGATGTTTCGTTGAATGGTTCGCACACTGACACTTGTTGATGGCCCAGCATTGAAATCTGGAGCAATTTGAGGAAGTGGTGCACTTCTGCCACATTGAACGATTCTCTTCAGTGGTCGTTGGTCGCGTCCTCGCAGGATCTTTTTCCGGCCGCAGCGTTGTCAGAGATTTGATGTTTTACCGGATTCCTGATACTCACGGTACACTCGTAAAATGGTCGTACAGGAAAATCCCTACTTCATCGCTACATCGGAGATGCTGTGTGCCATCGTTCATGCGTCGACTATGACACCACGTTGAAACTCACTTAAATCTTGATAACCTGCCATTGTATGGTTCAAATGGTTCTGAGCACTATGGGACTTAACATCTGAGGTCATCAGTCCCCTAGTCTTAGACCTACTTAAACCTAACTAACCTAAGGACATCACACACATCCATGCCCGAGTCAGGGTTCGAACCTGCGACCGTAGCAGTAGCACGGTTCCGGACTGAAGCACCTAGAACCGCTCGGCCACAACGGCCGCCTGCCCTTGTAGCAGCAGTAACCGATCTAACAACTGCGCCAGACACTTGTTGTCTTATATACTTGTTGTCGACCGCAGCGTCGCATTCTAAATGTTTACATATGTCTGTATTTGGCGCTTCAGTGTAATAATAGTAATAATAATGATTATGTATATAGTAATGAATAAACGAAATGTCAGTGTCATTCACATTGTGTTAAGCATTTTCTTCATTAAATTCTTGTCGAGTGTGAGTTATGGCATCTAACAGAAATGTGTGGCACCAGTACAGAAGGAAAGAAATTTGGAAAGGAAGTTGGATGATCAAAGGAAGAGAGAAATAACGGGATAATATTAGCAGATAACACGAAAGGAAGAAAACAAACAGGTAAGAATGGGAAAAGCATGGATAAGTTTATAGTGAGACGGAGATACTGGTTAACCGTTGGACAAAATGAAGGGATATGCGAGAGGGAAATTGCACCGATGACAGCATATAAGAAGTTAATCTCCTATTGAATGCAGGGTGATTTTGGATCATATGCAGGTTCAAGGGCAGTTTGTTCCAGAGTCGAATGGTTGAAATGGAGGAGGTGCAGAGAGATCTAGCTTGTATCGCCGCAAGTATCGGATCAGGCACTGCAGTTGTCTTGTGCCCTTGTGTTGCAGCCGGCGGCCGCTTCGAGGTGGACGAGCGGTCTGGCGTGGTGCGCACGCGCGGCACGGACGCCTTCCAGCTGGACATGGAGTACGTGCTGTACGTGAAGGCCGAGGACCAGAACGGCCGCGTCGACGAGCGCCACTTCCAGTCGACGCCCGAGGAGCGGCTCTCCATCGTGGGCGGCAAACGCGCCCCGCAGTTCTACATGCCCTCCTACGAGGCCGAGATCCCCGAGAACCAGAAGAAGGACTCCGAGTAAGCAGCGGCGCGTCTCTCTTTTTTCCACCCTACCTGTTGGCTCCCCCACATGCTAAAGGTGAAAGCTATGCACTGAGTACTTATGGAGTATCATCTTTCTTGTGCGACTGTATTTGCGATTTCCTGTCGGAAAGGTCACAGTTTTTAGCAACTGACGGAAAGTCATCGAGTAAAAAAAGTAAGATTAAGTCCTATGGCATGAAGGGGTACGAGACGCCAAAGGGCGAGATCAGCTGACTAATGGAAAGGTTTTCCCTATCTTTCGTTCCCGCTGGCACCTTTCTTTCGCAGAGTATGTGAGCTGTCTGCGTATCTGTTAAGAGTTGGTGACTGTAATGTATGTGTGTATGGTATAGTGTCATGTTCGTGCTGGGGAGTTATGGATGGTGAGAGAAGGGACAGAGTGAAACCCTGTGCCGCCACATAGCGTACTGCTCTCGGATAGCACCAAAGGGGCCGCCGAGCTTAAAGTACCCATCCGACAGACGGTTCACCACCAACTGTGTCACATACCCTCACTTAACAACGCTCTCTGTGGCCTTGTAGCGAAAAGGAAGTACTTCTCTGGTCGCTGTGTCAATAACCTGGTGTCTTGCTGCTGCAGTAGTCCGTCGTCGCACAGTAGTAGAGCTCAGGCGCCAGGTTCCATGTAGACTGTGATCCTGCTGAAGTGGGGTGGGTCGGGATGCCAGTTGTTAAATGTGAACAATGTTTTGTACTATACTCGTTTGAATAAAAAATACTTTGAAACGCACTTCACAGAATTTCCAATATGGCGGCTCTTGGTTACGCCGTTATTCAACCCTTTACAACACATTAATACATTTCTCACTTCCCATACTCGTGATATACACTACTGGCCATTAAAATTGCTACACCACGAAGATGACGTGCTACAGACGCGAAATTTAACCGACACGAAGAAGATGCTGTGATATACAAATGATTAGCTTTTCAGAGCATTCACACAAAGTTGGCACCGGTGGCGACACCTACAACGCGCTGGCATGAGGAAAGTTTCCAACCGATTTCTCGTACACAAACAGCAGTTGACCGGCGTTGCCTGGTGAAACGTTGTTGTGATGCCTCGTGTAAGGAGGAGAAATGCGTACCATCAAGTTTCCGACTTTGATAAAAGTCGGATTGTAGCCTATCCCGATTGCGGTTTATCGTATCGTGACATTGATGCTCGCGTTGGTCGAGATCCAATGACTGTTAGCAGAATATGGAATCGGTGGGTTCAGGAGGCTAATACGGAACGCCATGCTGGATCTCAACGGCCTCGTATTACTAGCAGTCGAGATGACAGGTATCTTATCCGCATGGCTGTAATGGATCGTGCAGCCACGTCTCGATTCCTGAGTCAACAGATGGGGACGTTTGCAAGACAACAACCATCTGCACGAACAGTTCGACGACGTTTGCAGCACCATGGACTATCAGCTCGGAGACCATAGCTGCGGTTACCCTTGACGCTGCTTCACAGACGGGAGCGCCTGCGATGGTGTTCTCAACGACGAACCTGGGTGCACGAATGGCAAAACGTCATGTTTTCGGATGAATCCAGGTTCTGTTTGCAGCATCATGATGGTTGCATCCGTGTTTGGCGACATCGCGGTGAACGCACATTGGAAGCGTGTATTGGTCATCACCATACTGGCGTATCACCTGGTGTGATGGTATGGGGTGCCATTGGGTACACGTCCCGGTCACCTCTTGTTCGCATTGACGGCACTTTGAACAGTGGACGTTACATTTCAGATGTGTTAAGACCCGTGGTTCTACCTTTCATTCAATCCCTGCGAAACCATACATTTCAGCAGGATAATGCACGACCGCATGTTGCAGGTCCTGTACGGGCCTTTCTGGATACAGAAAATGTTCGACTGCTGCCCTGGGCAGCATATTTCCAGACCTCTCACCAATCGAAAACGTCTGGTCAATGGTGGCCGAGCAACTGGCTCGTCACAACACGCCAGTCACTACTCTTGATGAACTGTGGTATCGTGTTGAAGCTGCATGGGCAGCTGTACCTGTACACGCCATGCAACCTCTGACTCAATGCCCAGTCGTATCAAGGCCGTTATTACGGCCAGAGTTTGTTCTTCTGGGTATTGATTTCTCAGGATCTATGCACCCAAATTGCGTGAAAATGTAATCACATGTCCGTTCTAGTATAATATATTTGTCCAATGAATACCCGTTTATTATCTGCATTTCTTATTGATGTAGCAATTTTAATGGCCAGTAGTATATATATATCCACAGTTTCAGCCAATGGCTTTCAGATCGCTGTTGCTAGGCAGATCTGACGTCACGTTAGCGGACATTGTGACGGAAGTTTGTCTCGTAACACTGTCTCAGATTGTAAGATCCTACGATCCTACTCTCGAATAGTCGGATCTTGTTCCTACTAAGGTTGCACAACATTGCCTCCTATGATTTTATCATTAATACTCCTTGCTGACGCATAATTGTCAGATGTACGTCTAGCCTCGCTGCTACTGAGCATTCCTGATCGCATAAATGTGCGTAATACTTGGCCAAAACACGTGCAAGGAATGCATGTACGCAATACAACTTCATGAGACACTGCAGTGAGGTTTGGAATTTGATCCAGGACATTGGTGCAAAGACTGGTATCAGTGATTTTACACCATCTCCCCATCAATTGTCAACAGCGCATGGCGTACGCGGATGGTCTCCTATCGTAGTACTGGTGACGCCCAACGGTGCTTAACTTAGGTGATGCACCGGGAACCGGCGTACGCACTTCGGTACAGCCGTTGACATCTACCGAAACAGAAGTGATATCTGGTATCCCCCAAAGAAGTGTTTCATGCCCTCTGATATTCCTGACCTACGTAAACTATTTAGGAGACAATTTGAGCAAAGATTTTAGTTTGTCTGCAGATGACACTGTCATTTACCGTCCAGTAAAGGCTTCAGAAGATTAAAACCAACTGCAATATGATTTACAAAAACTACCTGTACGATGCGAAAAGTGGCAATCAACTCTAAATAACGAAAAGTGCGATGTCAGCTGCATGAGTCCTAAAAGGAATTCGTTTAAATTCCGGTTACAAGATAAGACACACAGATCTAAAGGGTGTCATTTCAACTAAATAGATAGGGATCACAATTGGGAACAACTTACATTGGAACGATCACATAGATAATGTTGTGCGGAAGCCGAACTAAAGAGCGTGTTTTATTGACAGAACACTTCAAAGACGCAATAAATCCATTGGATAGACTGCCTACAGAATGCTTGTTCGTCCCCTGCTAGAGTATAGCTGTGCAATATGGGACCCTTACAAGATAGGATTAACGGAGGACGTCGAAGAAGTTCAAGGAAGGGCAGCTGGTTTTGTATTATCACGAAATAGGGGAGAGAGTGTCACGGATATGATACGAGAGTTGAGGTGGCGATCATTATGCCGTTTTTCGTCGCGGCGAGACCTTTGCTGAAATTTCTCCTCCGAATGCGATATTGTTTTTAAGTGCCCGTTTTACCCGAATGCTTTTAGAAAGTGGAACAGAAGAGAAATAGACTCTCACGTTCGAACAGATGGCAGAGGAACTTAAACTGAATACTTCGAGCTATGGAACTAACGGTCGGAAATGAATATTTACCTTTTCATTCTCTCCAGCGGAGTGTGCGCTGTTTGGTATTTCCTGGTAGATTTAAACTATGTGCCAAAACGTGACTATTCCGGAATCTTTCCTTTCGCGAGCAGTGCTCTTACCGACTGGGCTATCAGGCCCTCACAGCCCTCCATCCTATCTGCATACCTTCACACAAGCTCCCTTCCTTGACGGGACTATCTCTTCGGGATGAAAGGAAATTGCGGAGAAATGGCTTAGCTGTTCGGAGATAAATACTCGCGGAAGTAAAGCTGTGAGGATGGGTCGTCCGTTATATATGGATAGCTCAGTTGGTAAGATTGCATCCCGCGAAAGGCATGCTTCTGGGTTCGTGTCCCAGTCCCGCACACAGTTTTAAAGTGCCAGGAAGCTTCAGTTGTTTATTTTATTGACATAAATAACTTACGTCTTACAGCAACACCTTACACTAACAGCAACTGTTCATAGAGATGACCGTAGTCTCAGCGTATGCATTATAACCGGAAACGAGGCCCATTACTTTTCGAAGCCGATATCACTAATGTTTCTGAAGTGAAACACGATAGCTACCTACTTTCACTCGCTTATACCTAACATGCAGATAGCCAAGGATGGCTTCCACTCTTTTGTAACTTTCGATTAACATTCCTCGGCAGTCTCCTCTTTCACCGTATCATGGGGATATCCGATTCCTTTAAGTTCTCGTGATGTTGTCACTATCCTGCACTCTGCGTCCGACTTCGGTTAACACCAAATTAGTGGAGGTTTATGCGAACCATGAGCCTGTGATATAATCAGAAATAAGTCAGAAATTATTTCGGCGTGTGACGCAGACCACACGAAGCAATGGACCCAAGTTGTCACCAAGGCACTGTGCAGGCTGGTAGTGACTTCATAATGACGTGGGCTGTGTTTACATGGAATGAACTCGGTTCTCTGGTCCAACTGAACCGATTATTGACTAGAAATCATTATGTACTTGGAGACCACAAGCAGCCATTCATGGATTTCAAGTTTCCAAAAACAATGGAATTTTCATAGATAACAATTCCCTGTGTCACCGGGCAACAATTGTTTGTGATTGCTTTTAAGAATATTCTGGACAGTTGTAGCGAATGATTTGGCCACGCAGATCGCCAGACATGAATCCTATCAAAAATTTTCGGGACATAACTGAGTGGTCAGTTCGTGCACAAAACTTTGCACCGGCAACAGTTCCGGAATTATGGTTGGCTTTAGAGATAAAAACTCATATCACTACATCAACATCTAAAACTTTATAAATTCGACTTCGAAACTCGTATATGTGAGGCTGACAGACGTAATCCCAGTGCTGCTACTGTGGCATAAAGCAGACATTCGAACAGGACTATCACCTTGTTGCGGTTAATTTTCTGAACTTCACATCTCCAGCAGAGACAGTGTTCCATAGCGGTGAATTCGACGTGGGGTGCAGGTGCATCACTACGCTAAAGCATAATCTGCTTCAGTTAGAGAGTTTCGTTTTTGCCAACATCCAGTCGGCGGTGATATACGTCTACTCTCCATTTTATTATAATGGCACTCATTTAGAAAAACCAGAAATATACTTGATTAGAGTTTTTGAAATAATGTCAAGCTACTGCAACATGTACCTGCCTAGAAAGAATTGAGTAAAAACCCATAAGTTTGAGTTTCCTCTAATGATAGAAATACACTTCTGGCCATTAAAATTGCTACACCACGAAGATGACGTACTACAGACGCGAAATATAACCGACAGGAAGAAGATGCTGTGATATGCAAATGATTAGCTTTTCAGAGCATTCACACAACGTTAGCGCCGGTGGCGACACCTACAATGTGCTGACATGAGGAAAGTTTCCAACCGATTTCTCATACACAAACAGCAGTTGACCGGCGTTGCCTGGTGAAACGTTGTTGTGATGCCTCGTGTAAGGAGAAGAAATGCGTACCATCAGGTTTCCGACTTTGATAAAGGTGCGATTGAAGCCTATCCCGATTGCGGTTTATCGTATCGCGACATTGCTGCTCGCGTTGGTCGAGATCCAATGGCTGTTAGCAGAATATGGAATCGGTGGGTTCAGGAGGGTAATACGGAACGCCGTGCTGGTTCCCAACGGCCTCGTATCACTAGCAGTCAAGATGACAGGCATCTTATCTGCATTGCTCTAACGGATCGTGCAGCAGCATTGACTATCAGCTCGGAGACCATGGCTGCGGTTCCCCTTGACGCTGCATCACAGACAGGAGCGCTTGCGATGGTGTACTCAACGTCGAACCTGGGTGCACGAATGGCAAAACGTCATGTTTTCGGATGAATCCAGGTTCTGTTTACAGCATCATGATGGTTGCATCCGTGTTTGGCGACCTCGCGGTGAACGCACATTGGATGCGTGTATTCGTCATCGCCATACTGGCGTATCACCCGGCGTGATGGTATGGGATGCCATTGGTTACACATCTCGGTCACTTCTTGTTCGTATTGACGGCACGTTGAACAGTGGACGTTACATTTTAGATGTGTTACGACCCTTCATTCGATCCCTACATTTCAGCAGGTTAATGCACCACCGCATGTTGCAGGTCCTGCACGGGCCTTTCCGGATACAGAATATGTTGGACTGCTGCCCTGGCCGGCACATTCTCCAGATCTCTCACCAACTGAAAACGTCTGGCTAATAGTGGCCGAGCAACTGGCTCGTCACAATACGCCAGTCGCTACTCTTGATGAACCGTGATATCGTGTTGAAGCTGCATGGGCAGCGGTACCTGTACACGCCATCCAAGCTCTGTTTGACAATGCCCAGGCGTATCAAGGCCGGTATTACGGCCAGAGGTGGTTGTTCTGGGTACTGATTTCTCAGGATCCATGCACCCAAATTGCGTGAAAAATGTAACCACATGTCAGTCCTAGTATAATATATTTGTCCAATGAATACCCGTTTATTATCTGCATTTCTTCTTGGTGTAGCAATTTTAATGGCCAGTAGTGTTATTAGGAAAAAGGAAAATAAATGTTGAAAATATTGACAAAAAAGAACGGTGAATTATTTAAAAAATCGTGAGAATATAATGGTTAGGTGATCAGCTCAGGCGAAGAAGGAACCGAGAGAGCAGACACTACACGAACATCCACAGTGATATTAGAAAACATACTTTACAAATTTACATCCCCATAAACTTAGAGACAAATCGTTGGACTGCATGCGAACATGGACCATGAAAGGAGTTAGGGAATATAAAAAAGATAGTATAAAATACACATAGAAATATTCTGAACAGGAAATATATTTGTTGTAAACTTAAACAATGGAAAGTTGATCAGGAAGAAAACCCGAAGACGACTTCCAGAGCAGCTTGGTTTGATGCAAGAAACTGAGCTTATAGCAAAAGGATGGAAGAGATATGGGTACGAAAGACGGTCGAACACATCGTTTCGGAGTACTTTGTGCAGTCAAATATGGGTTCGTTCGCATAAAAGAAAATAATAGGACATAATATCGAGGATTTTCAGATAACACGGGCAGGAAAATTGCAAAAAGAGTAAACTAAAGGCCTGGACTATGAATTTTCTTCTGCGGAAACTGGAGGGATTGAAGCAACTTGCCCATTACAGAGCATCTTCACATCTTCGTCAACGTTTAGCCAATCAAGAACTAACGAGAGGTGAATATGCTTGACCCGTCTGGAACATCTCGGCCCATGCAGATAGACGGATATAACTCTGAAGCCACGGCTGAAGTCAGGAGGTCTTTCCCTCTGAACATCAGAGGGACCCAGAGTACCACTCGAGAAGGTAGGATCAGCCCTCCGGAGAACAAAGACCGCCCCCGCCGCCACGGACACTCGTCGACGCCTGCTACACGACCGGCCTCTGTTGCCGAGGTCGTTAACGCGCGTCGGGGAGCCTTGTCGGCGCTTAACCCCCAAGTTAGAATACATGGGGCGGGACCTCCGTCATGGTCTGAGGAACATTTTCGCAGCGCCCTCCAAGACCGTTATAGCATGGTTTAAATCAGCTGCAGATCTGGTGTTCAGCTCTGGGGGAGCGGGGAAGGGGGGGGGGGGGGGTCCTAGCTGTTATTACTGTCCCCCTCCCACAATAGAACTTGTCATCTGACACCCACACTTTTAACATGCCACAACTGCCTAGAGTTAAAATAATAACATTTAATTATATAACAATTAATATAGCAAAAATTCGAAGCTCTTTTCCATAAGCCTTGGCTACTATGGTATATCGTGTGAACACGTGGTATCACCGTAATCGCAGTAAATAGTTCAAAAGCCCTCAGCAAACAGGTCTGAAATCAAGCGACAAATTGTAACCGCATGTAGGATTACTCGGTACCAGAGTCTGAAGCACTTAGTGTAAGCTTGGCCGTCCTACAATATGTAAGCGGAGTGGAAAAGTGAATATATGTCAAAAGTGTATATCTTGCTGGCAGATATGCGGCTCAATGTCGTGTGGAGCTACGAGCAGCTGTGGGTGGCAGGGCATTTCTCTACTCAACAAGAAAGTTGGGTGGAGGCCTTCCAAAGTGGACGCCCAGAAACGACAGACTCATCGCAAAGTGAGCGGCCCAAGTCTGTCCTGTCTGACCCGTCCGTGGCTGTTACTGAACAATGTTTAACAGTGGACCGACGCTGGACTGTGCGGGAATCAATGACATGGACGTGTATGTCGAGAGTAACATCTACATCTACGTGATTACTCTGCTATTCACAATAAGGTGGCTGGCAGAGGGTTCAATGAACCACTCCAGAACGGCACGCGGGAGAAACGAGCACTTAAATTTTTCCGTGCGAGTCCTGATTTCTCTTATTTTATGTTGATGATTATTTCTCCCTATTGTGGTGGGTGTCAACAGAATGTTTTCGCAATCGGAGGAGAAAACTGGTGATTGAAATTTCAAGAGAAGATCCCGTCGCAACGAAAAACTCCTTTGATTTAATGATTGCCACTCCAATTCACGTATCATGTCTGTGACACTATCTCCCCTATTTCGCGATAATACAAAACGAGCTGCCTTCTTTATACTTTTTCGATGTCATCCGTCAGTCCCACCTGATGCGGATCCCACACCGCACAGCAGCACTCCAGAATAGGACGGACAAGCGTAGTGTAAGCAGTCTCTTTGGTAGACCTGTTGCACCAAGTGTTCTGACAATGAATCGCGATCTTTGGTTTGCTCTACCCACAATATTATTTATGTCAGCGTTCCAATTTAGGTTATTTGTAATTGTAATCCCTAAGTATTTAGTTGATTTACAGCCTTCAGATTTGTGTGACTTATCGCTTAATCGAAATTTAGCTGATTTCTTTAGTACTCATGTGAATAACTTCGCACTTTTCTTTATTCAGGGTCAATTGCCACTTTTCGCACCATACAGATATCTTATCTAAATCATTTTGCAAGTCGTTTTGATCATCTGATGACTTTACAAGACGGTAAATGACAGCATCATCTGCAAACAATCTAAGACGGCTACTCATATTGTCTCGTATGTCGTTAATATAGATCAGGAACAATAGAGGGCCTATAACACTTTCTTGGGGAACGCCGGATATTACTTCTGTTTTAGTCGATGACTTTCCATCTATTACTACGAACTGTGACCCTTCTGACAGGAAATCACGAATCCAGTCGCACAACTGAGGCGATAGTCTGTAGGCACGCAAATTGATTAGAAGACGCTGGTGAGGAACGGTGTCGAAAGCCTTCTGGAAATGTAAAAATATGGGATCAATTTGACATCCCCTGTCGATAGCACTTATTACTTCATGAGTATAAAGAGCTAGTTGTGTTTCACAAGAGCGATATTTTCTCAATCCGTGCTGACTATATGTCAATAAATCGTTTTCTTCGAGGTACTTCATAATGTTCGAATACAGTATATGTTCTAAAACCCTACTGCAAATCGACGTTAGTGATATAGGCCTGTAATTCTGCGGATTACTCCGACTTCCCTTTTTGGGTATTAGTGTGACTTGAGCAATTTTCCAGTCTTTAGGTACGTATCTTTCTGTGAGAGAGTGGTTGTATATATAATTGCTAAATATGGAGCTATTTTATCAGCATACTCTGAGAGAAACCTGACTAGTATACAATCTGGACCGGAGGCCTTGCCTTTATTAAGTGATTTAAGCTGCTTTGTTACACCGAGGATATCTACTTCTATGTTTCTCATCTTGGCAGTTGTTCTTGATTGGAATTCAGGAATATTTACTTCGTCTTCTTTGGTGAAGGAGTTTCGGAAAACCGTGTTTAATAACTCTGCTTTAGTGGCATTGTCATCAGTGACTTCACCGTTGTTATCGCGCAGTGAAGGTATTGATTGCGTCTTGCCACTGGTGTGCTTTATGTATGACCAGAATCTCTTTGGCTTTTCTACCAGATTTCGAGACAGAATTTCGTTGTGGAAATTATTAAAAGCATCTCAGTGTGCTGCATTTTATGGAAGGACTTGAAGTTGCTCAAGAAGTGGTCAAAATGGCTGCCACATCAGTTACCAGAGGTGGAGAAGTGGACGCGATACGAGACCGGCCGTATCTACCTGGAGCGACTTAAATAGGATGGGAATAACATGCTCCATCGCATTAATCTGGGCAGGAGCATATAAACCAGAATTGAAGACCCAGTCAGCTGAATAGCGTCATTCAGATTCACCACGAGGACACAAGGTGCGACAGAATCTATCAACCACGAAGGTCATGCTCATTCGGAGATATGACAGCCACTGTATCCTAGAGTGTCACACCGTAAATACTCAATATTGCTGCAACTTTCTGCTGTCCCATCTGCGACATACACTTCAGCGAAAATGTCCGGCACTGCTGGATAATACAGTCATACTCCATCACAGTGCTGCAGCCCCCACACCGCAGGCGTCATCAACAATGTGTACGGCAGTAAGGGTGGGAAATCCTCCCCCACCCACCCTACCCACCAGACCTCAATCTCTGCATGGGAGGCGAACAGAAAGGATATCCTCGCAGCATTTTGGTGACAAGTAGCGCACACTGATGGCAATGCCAATAGCATTCAGCCACTTTCCCACCGTTGACAATGCTGTGTTGGTACACTGGGAGATTATTTCGATGGTTAGTAGTTGATTTAGATTCATTTTTGTTCCATTTGTACTTGTTGACAATAAATTTACACTGTGTGTGTGTTTCATTTCACTCTTTGCCCTGACCTCCTCGATTAAACCCTATTTTATCTTGGCATTTAGATAGACACTGCCTTACCGTGTCTCATCGTGGAATTCTGTTCGCTCCGAAAGCTGAACTGCCAGCGTGACGGACTGCCGTCCTAAGAGACCCGGGTTCGATTCCCGGGTTGGGGATTTTCTCCGCTCAGGGACTGGGTGTTGTCTTCATCTTCATTTCACCCCCATCTGCCGCGCAGGTCGCCCAATATGACGTCGAATGTAATAAGACCCATACCAAGGCGGCCGGACCTGCCCCGTAAGGGGCCTCCCGGCCAATCACGCCAGACGCTCATTTTCATTTCCATCGTGGAATTCTCATGCTGTCGCGTTATCGCAAGATATGCCATAGTTGCCATGACCTATGGAATGGGCCTAGTATATAATTTGTTTATGTCAGTGCTTGACACACAGCTTTAGCATTAGTTCAAGAAATTGCAATTCACAAAAATATAAGAAATGAAAGGCATCGACCAAAAATTTCAGAAGTACTTGTGTCGTGCATTTGGTTTAAGAACTGTAATAGCAACGATTTCTCATAACTCTAACAACCCCATAATTTACGCAATCTGTAACCCACTGCTGCACTCACATCGGTGTCAATATTTTTTCATTAGCGATATTTTTCTCTAAACACAAGGCGCGGATCCAGGTTCCGGATGTCGAAGAGGTCACAGATCGTTACCCTCTGCCCCCTCCCCTGCGCCTTACATAAAGTGTGTTACAAAACGATACCGACAAACTTCGAGGGACAGTAGAGGGTCTCGCGAGGAACACTTTGAGGACAGGAACCCGCGTTCAGAAATGACATCCAACGAGCGCTACAGAGCGTCGAAGTTATAGGCGTCGCCGTCTGTCACTAGGCCACCACTTGAGCAGCAGACGTGACTTTTTATGCTGACGGGCCGTAGGCGGAACGTCTCGCAATGTTGATTCGGTGATGCTGACTGATTACCACGATCGTCAGTGGGGAAGACGGGGTAGGCTGCTGCGTAGAAAGACCTTGTCTGCTATGAATGCAATGCTCTGTTGCCTGGCTTCTCCTGGATCCCTCTAAAATCTCCAATGGTTCAAATGGCTCTAGGCACTATGGGACTTAACATCGGAGGTCATCAGTCCCCTAGACTTAGAACTACTTAAACCTAAGGACATCACACACATCCATGCCCGAGGCAGGATTCGAACCTGCGACCGTAGCATCCGCTTGGTTCCGGACTGAAGCGCCTAGAACCGCTCGGCCACCACGGCCGGCCTTTCGGTATACAGGAGAAAAATAAACTTCAGATTGAAACCTGTGTCTGAAATTGTCATTCAATAAGGAAGCAGCATCGCATTCATAGGAGACAATGCCTGTCTACACAACACCTATCTGCATCTTCTCCAATGGCGATCGTGGCAGTCAGTGATGATCACTGGATAATGACATTGCGAGACATTCTGCCTACAGCCCACCAATGTACAATGTCACATTTGCTGCTGAAGTGGTAGCCTAGCGACAGGCCCTATAACTTCGAACCTCTGTGGCGTTGGTGGATGACGTTTCTGGACATGGGTTCCTATCCTCAATTTGTTCTTCAAGACAGCCTCTATAACTCGTCCATGTTTGTCGAAATCGGTTTGTAGCACCTTACACAATTTGCCACCAACCCACTTATAACAAGCCACAGGTTCATAGGATTTTAATAATAATAACATCAAAATTTCTAAAATGTTATAGTATTAATTTGTTTACTTAACACTGAAATTACAGCGGAACTCTATTACTTCTAAACTCGATCCAAGGGGGGTGGAAAACTAAAACTAGAGTTTTTTTTTTTTGTTTTTTTTTTTTTCGTTTTCTGTCGTTCCTTAGTTACTTCAAAATTCATGGAAGTACCAGGTGGTTATAACTAAACTTCCCCTATTTTACACGTTATAACACAGAACCTAATTACTGTAGAAGTACTAAACTTGGTAGTGTTATGTCCAGAGTGTGAGGTTCATGATTTCGATGCGCCACAGTGCCACCATCCAGTTCCAACTACGGCCACCAGGTGCTGTGATTAGTCATCATGATTCATTGTCTCACACACCGGACCAGTCATAATGCACTTGTTGACATGTCACCAATGAGTTTGGAAAAAAAGGAGCAGGGCGTTATTGGTGAAACTCTGTTATCAGAACAACAGTAATGCTGCAGCTGCACTTCGAGAATATCGCCAGATGAAAGGATTATGGAAGCGTCCTCTTTCTCCACCTGCTGTGCGCAGCATGATGAAGAAGTTCGACTCAACTGGAGGCGTCGCTCCAGGGAGAGAGCGACGACCAGTTGCACCACAAGCGATTGATGAAATCGCTGTTGCTATGGCAGACAACGCTGCACGCAATTCCCGATCGTCAGGCAGTACATGTGCTATGTCACGACAGTTTAACATCCCATGATCCACAGTATGGAGGGTGCTTCGAACCATTCTTGGATGGTATCCATACAAGATCCATATGTACAGCGGCTTGCACCACAGGACCCACAACGTCATGATGACTTTGCTCTCCACTTTCTCTGCCATTAAATCAAAACATGGAAAACAAAACTTTCCAATTCATAACTGAATGCAATGCACTACTGAGGTTTAATTCAGCTTTTAACTACAGAAGCATCCGAAAGCACAGTAATTGCCCACAGTGAATGCGTGGAAGACCTTTCTGCGATTCCCAGCAGGTGACACTAGGGACTTCGCTTTCTTCCAACTGCCATTGTCTTCATGCACATGCATATTGCCAGCTTCCACCCTGATAAATTTCGATGTCACCACGTGATTATCATCAGTTGTGCCTTGCAGCAGTGGCAGCAGCAACTACTGCCACCTGAATGACAGCAGCAACTACCACCACCTGAAGAAGTCAAACTGTTGCACTGATGAAATATTGTGCATTTTACACAATATGATCCACGGCATACTTGAGAAGTGTATTTGAAATTATGTACAAGTAATGGAGGTATCCACTGCAAAATGACTAACTGCCAATTCCACGTAAAAAATCAAAGTTCATTATTTTGGGTGATGCTTCTTTAAAATAATGAGAATGAAGCAAACACAAATTTGGTAAAAGTAGTAACTGTATGTTACTAGATTAAAGAATCATTCTTGTTTTGTATGTTTAATATCACATCAACAAAGTGTGTTATATTCACTTTGCTGCAACTTTTGGCTTTTTAGGTGCATTTTTGTGGGACAATCTACACACATCAAAAAAAGTTTTGCACCACACCGGTTTCCAGAACTCCTGAAGATAGACGTTGACTGTAGATATTGTATCACAGACACAGTCCCTTTGACTGATCAGAGATGTCACTAAACCCCCTCAAAGATGTAAACAACCATGCGTGAGCAGTGCCTATTAGACGGAGGGGGTCCGACAGCCGATCAGTTCCAGTCATTACACCAGGAAGGAGGTACAGGGCTCATGTTGTCTGTTGTGCAACCATGCCTAGACGGTCAATACTGCGGTTTGGTCATGTCTGCATTGTTACTTTGTTACAGGAAGGGCTCACAACAAGGGAAGTGTCCAGGTGTCTTGGAATGTACCAAACTGATGTTGTTCATACATGGAGGAGATACAGAGAGACAGGAACTGTTGATGACATGCCTCGCTCAGGCCACCCAAGAGCTACTACTACAGTGGATGACCGCTACCTACGGATTGTGGCTCGAAGGAACCCTGATAGCAATGCCACCACGTTGAATAATGCTTTTCGTGCAACCACAGGACATCGTGTTATGACTCAAACTGTGCTCAATAGGCTGCATGATGCACGACCTCACTCCCGACGTCCATAGCAAGGTCCATCTTTGCAACCACAACACCATGTAGAGCGGTACAGATGAGCCCAACAACATGTCGAATGGACTGCTCAGGACTGGCATCACGTTCCCTTCACTGTTGAGTGTGACATATGCCTTCAACCAGACAATCATCAGAGACATGTTTGGAGGCTACCCAGGAAGGATGAATGCCTTAGACACATTGTCCAGTGAGTGCAGCAAGGTGGAAGTTCCCTGCTATGTGTGATGGCATTATGTGGGGCCAACGTACACTGCTGGTGGTCATGGAAGGTGCTGTATTGGCCGTATGATACGTGAATGCTATCCTCTAACCAATAGTACAACCATATCGGCAGCAAAACTGGCGAGGCATTTGTCTTCATCAACGACAATTTGGGCCCCCAGGATAATGACATTGTTCAACTAGAGTGACCAGCATGTTCTCCAGACATGAACACTACCGAACATGCCTGGGATTGATTGAAAAGGACTGTTTAAATACGACAACATGACCCACCAACCACTCTGAAGGATCTACACTGAATTGCCATTGCGAAGTGCAGCAATCTGGACCAACAGTGCCTTGATGAACTTGTGGATAGTACACCATGATGAATACAGGCACGCATCAATGCAAGAGGACATCCTACTGGCTATTAGAGGTACCAGTGTGTACAGCAATCTCAACCACCACCTCCGAAGGTCTCACTGTATGGTGGTACAACATGCAATGTGTAGTTTTCATGAGCAATAGAAAGAGTGGAAATGATGTTTATGTGATCTCTATTCCAATTTTCTGTACAGGTTCCAGAACTCTCGAAACCAAGGTGATGCAAAACTTTTCTTGATGTGTGTAACCAAACTGATTAACACAGTACAATTAATTTTGATTGAAGTTTAGTCAAAACAACATGAAGTGAAATTACACTGCACTGTGTTATGTAAATTCAAAAATGAACTGCAATGAACTCCAGAAATGAAATGCAAACACTGACTTGTGAACTAGCCTGAACTCAAACCCTGTCTTGGTGGTTGAATCCTCCAGTCCATATACATATATTCCTAACAATTAAAAGGATTTGAGTAATGTTAATAACATGATTTTGATTGACTTATAATTACTGAAATTCTTAAAAATCAAATAGGATGCACCATGGTGTACATAATAAAATGCAAAAACATACTTGCTACTCAGGAGAACAAAATGCATACCAGTTTAGTTTCAAATTTTCAATATGCTTTTAATAATGTTGAATTATCAAATCTTAATTTTACATATAATTAGTTCATTAATTTCTTTGCTAACATTTATGGCTTAATGCAACCTTAAAAGTTTTTTCATGTAGTGTGCTTTTTTTTTATGCAGCTACGTATCACTTGTTAACGATGTTTAAATTTCAAACAGATACAGCTTTTCCACAGTTAACTAATAACACTATTGGTTTTACTGAAAAGTAACATAATTATCAGCAGTTAACATAAATTAGTAAATAAAGTCATGAGTCATTGTATTAATGAACATAAAATGTGGCTCTAGTGGTATTGCGTATTCCAGTCTGTACTACTTGGTCTGTTACATTATACTCCCACACCTGACAGATTGACAGAGCATGATAGGTGGTGAACTGCACACAAGAGGTGACAGTCATGGCTTGATATACAGTTTTAATTTGCCACAGATACTCATCAGCCTATATTTCACTAAAGAGCAGAAAAACACATCTGTGGAAAAAAAATTGTCTCAAACTACCATTATGTTGTGTGTTACATTTATAACTTTCCTTTTTTTATGCTTCTGCAATACTAATGTAATTAAATCACAAAAAAATGTTAAAAATAATTTTCTCTTCATTTCACAGTATAATTTCAGTGAAAGCAAAATCTTTTGCTGATCGTGAAATTCGATACACACTGAAGGCGCAAGGTCAAGGTGCAGGTACTTTCAATATTGGACCTACTTCAGGAATTGTTAAACTAGCCAAGGAACTAGATTTTGAGGACCTCCGTCAACCTCATGTTTATTCTCTAATTGTTACTGCCACTGAAGATTCTGGAGGTTTCTCAACGTCTGTGGAGGTTAGTTCATTGTAAAAATAACAACTTTTTACCTTGATACTTTACGTTTTTAAGAGGATGAGAATTCTACTTATGCCAGTGTACTGATGTATTTTATTTTGATAAACAATGTTAGTGTGAGCTTAGTTCAAGGGAAATACAGCATTTTTGCAACAGTACATGCTCGTACCCTAAGTATGACTTTACATTTGTAACTACAAAATGCTTCCTTTTAACAGTGTATGAGTTCAGTTCCAGCTCAGGTAGACAATTCTAAATATTGCAAAACACGGGTTCAGTGTACACTCTTAGTGCTGTATCCACTAGTCACTTAATGTTCTGATTGAGACATTAATTTAAATGCTCATTGAGATTAACACCATTTCTTTCTTTTATAGCAATGCAGTTTTCACAATCAGTTATGTATTTATGCAATTAGCACAAAGAGAGATGCCTCAAAAGCATCAGTATTACTTACTGTGAGTGAAATATAAGTCATGAGAGTGATAGAAAAGCCATTCTTCTCTGGTGCTATATTAAAGTGTTTTCATTATTGTTGTTTTCACTTTAAATAGCCAGTAAGACTTGTATTTTTTCAAGTCAAATGTGGTCATCTTATAAACATTCAGTGTTTCATTATATTTCAACTTCAGAAATAGTCATAAAAGTTATTTTATGAATACGAACCAAATAATGTCTTGAATTTTGTTTTACTATTCAGAAGAAGATTTATTATAAGCAAGTCAATATTTCTCTTTTGACTGAGGAGAATTGAACACGCTGTATGATGCAGTGAGCTGTAATTTCTACTTGAACGTATCACTCTAGCAAAAATAGTAGATTATTTAGCATCATCTGTTAACCAAAATGAAATTATTATATAGTCACTCTGATCATGTTTCTCTATGTTTTAGCTTACAATACGAGTCACAGATGTCAATGATAATGCTCCAAAGTTTGAATTACCAGATTACCAGGCTCACAATGTTGATGAAGATGTACCTCTTGGAACATCAATATTAAAAGTGAAAGCAACAGACTCAGATTCTGGTGCAAATGCAGAAATTGAATATATGGTTTCAGATGATCATTTCAGTGTAGATTCTAGTGGAATCATATCAAACAATAAACAGCTGGATGCAGATAACAACAATGCATACTATGAATTTGTTGTGACAGCAAAAGATAAAGGTTTGTAGGCAATCATGTAATGTCAAAATGTAGAAGCCAGTGGCTGACACAACATTTCTACAGTATTTATTTAACTTACAAAATCATTTTATATTTCCACAACATTTTACCAGTTTTGACCAATCATTGATCATCTTCAGAGCATAGAATATGAAGCATGATGCTGAAATATGTTCTAGTGTAGAACCACGCACAATCAGTGAGAGTTTCTTTCTTTCTAGCTATGTATCTGTTTTCACTTCGCATCCCAATAGTCCATGAGCACTTGAAATTCTAAAGAAATTTAGGACTGTGATACAGGCTACTATATATTTTTTTCTTGTTTGTAAATACATTGCCACCTTCATATTTAATTTCTTTTTAGACATTGGCATGTCAATTTTTCATACAGCAGAATGTTTTAAGGACAAACATGTTGCTAAAATTACTTGGTTTTCCAGTTAAGTGATAATGTTGAAATACTGTTAAATTTTAATGACTGCCATACTCACCTTCAAAGTTTAATCCTAGCAACATCAATGGAGTTTCACGAACATATAATACCAATTGGGAGAGGGAGGGGGGTACATTTTGACCATATGAACAAAAATAATTTTTTTTTTACTTTTCTTTACTTTTTATAGCAGCATGCTTTGTTATAAATTTACTGTCTTCCAATTAAGGTCCAGAACTTGAAAATATGTTTCAGCACTTTCTTACCAATACCAGCACATTTTGAACAATGGAAAGTAAAAGTTCAGACAGGTACAATTAAAAGACACTTACATAAAGCTTCTACCCACAGCCTTCATCAGTAAGAGACACATGTACCATTCACACACACAAGCAAGCACACCTCATGCACACATGACCACCAACTTCAGCATCTCGGGCTAGAATGTAACAATCATGTGGGATGCAACAGCAATCTGGAGGGGTTGGGGAGGGGGACGGTATAGTAATATACAGGTGGGGATTTATTTATTTACTTTATTTATTTATTTATTGTTCCATAGATCCAGTTAGTGAGTCAATCACAAGGATATGGAACGTGTCAAATTGTACAGGTTTCAATTTAAACTTACAATAAATACAAGGGCAATTGAATGGCAAATTGTACATATTTTAAGTAAGACATACTATAAATACAGTAACAGATACAATGTCAGCTAGATAACATAACAACCATTTAACAGAAAAAGGAGTTTCAAATAAAGGTTAAAGATAAGAGCACAAAGTTAAATCAGATATTAGGCCTAAAAGAGTAAATACATGTACAGCCAATCTGTTGTTACAAAAAGTGTGCTAATGCCCAAATGCACAATAAAATCAATTGAACTACTTCTAGACACAATAAGTTTAGTGATGGTATACATTTTCTTTCAGATATTCATCCACAGTATAATAAGATTTCTCTGTCAGGTAATCTTTGAGAACTTGTTTAAATTTTGGCAGTTCTGTATGAACACATTTGATATGTAGTGATAGAGCATTGAACAGCTTAATGCTGGAGTAGTAAACTCCTTTTTGTACCAGAGTGAGACGTTTCATTTTGAAATGTACATTGTCTTTGTTTCTGGTGTTATAACCATGGAATTTACTGTTGTCTTGATAGATGGAATAAGTTTTGCACACAAAGGTCAGCAAGGAAAAAATATACTGTGAGGCAGTTGTTAGGATACCTATCTTCCGAAACAAGTGCCTACAAGAGTGTCTTTGATGGACCCCACACATTATTCTGATTGCTTTTTTTTGGATGGTGAAAACTTTTTTTGCAAGTGGTTAGTTCCCCCAGAATATGATAGCATATGACATCAATGAGTGGAAGTAGCCAAAGTAGGCAACCTTAATCGTGTCAACTTCAGCCACTGAAGAAATTACCCATAATGCAAATGTTGCCGAGCTCAGTTTTTTACATAGATGAAGAATGTGAACTGACCAATTACATTTACTGTCTATGTAAGCACCCAGGAATTTTGTATCTTCAACTTTCTGTATTGGTTAATCTCTACATTTTACGTTAATTTCATCGGGATTACTTTGTAATGTATGGAACCTCATATAATGAGTTTTATCTGCATTGAGTGAGAGACCATTTGAGGAGAACCAATTTAAGATGTCATTAAAAACAGTATTTGTAGTTTGTTCAAGATCATGATCAATCAAATCGTCAATTAGAATTGTGGTATCATCGGCAAACAGGGTAAATTTGCTGTTTATCTCAGAACAAAGAGGAAGATCATTAATAAAGATGAGGAAAAGCAGTGGGCCCAAAACGGAGCCTTGAGGCACACCACATGTTATCGTGCCCCATTCAGACGAGGCAGGTTCTCCAGAAGAGCCATTTAGCATTACGGTCTGCTTCCGATCCTGTAGATATGATTGTAGCCACAAGCCAACAGTACCACCTAAACCTACCCACTGGAGACATTTTTTTGTTAATGGCTTCCAAAACTTGGTTGCTGAAAGAGAATATTGCCTGTTCAGTACAAAGACCGGCAAGAAAACCAAACTGATTTTTGCTTAAGATACTGTGGAAGTTGAGATGGTCTACAATCCTCCTGTGCATGAGTTTTTCTAGAATTTTCGAGAAGGTAGTTAATAGGGATATTGGGCGATAGTTTGTAACAATGCTTCTATCACCTTTTTTAAAAAGAGGAATCACTACAGCCAACTTAAGTCTGTCAGGGACAATCCCATCTTGTAGGGATGCATTGTATATGTTGCATAAGATGGGACTAACAAATTTATAACAGTGTTTCAGTATTTTACTAGAAATATTGTCCACACCAGCAGAATTTTTATTTTTTAATGATCTAATTACTCTTATGACTTCACTTACAGTAACTGGAGGTAAGAATAACTGTGGGATTCTGTTACTAATAGCTTTCTGTAGGAGGGACAATGATTCTTCCATAGAACCATTACAGCCTGTCTTCTCTGCTGCTCTCAAAAAGTGGTTATTAAATATTTCTGCAACCAACTCAGGTTTCTTTATGATACTGTCCCCTGTTTTAATCTCTACCTGAGACATGTTCCCTGTTGTCCTGCCAGTTTCCCTCTTTATTACATTCCATATAGTTTTAATTTTATTTTCTGAGCTTTCAATTTCTGATTTTATGCACATACTTTTAGATTTATTTATAACTTTCTTGAGAATGCTACAGTAAAGTTTGTAGTGTTGTCGTTTCTTTGGATCATTACAAGTCCTGAGAGGACTGTATAACATCCTCTTTGTTCTACAAGATGTTATTATCCCTGTAGTGATCCAAGACTTCTTGGCATTGCCTATATGACTATTTCTAACTACTTTTTTGGGAAAGATGGACTCAAATGAATTGTACTTTTTGTTTACATCTGTTTCCCTATAAACTGGGCTCCAATCTATCTCTTTTAGGCTATCATTGAATTTTTTAAGGTCCTGTTCATTTATTATCCTAAAAGATTTCCAAGAATGCTCGGAACTGTTGCACACACTGATGTAACTGAGCCTAAGCAATTGACCACCATGATCAGAAAGGCCAAGGATTGGATGCACAGTGATCTCATTGCATTTAGACTTATCTATAAATATATTATCTATCAGACTTTTACTGTTAACAGTAACCCTTGTTGGGAAATCTACTATTGCCATCAGATTATAAGACTCCATTAAATGTACTAAATCAGCTTTACTATTGCTCTCATTTAGGAAATCAACATTAAAGTCACCAGTAATTATCAAGTCCTTGGACTTTGAGTACAGTACGGATAATAAAGAATCTAAGTGCTTAAGAAATACATTCAAATTGCCTGAGGGAGATCTATACAGTGCTAACACTACAGCCGTGAAGTCATTTACAGTAATCTCAATACCACATACTTCAATTTGTTGCTCTATACAATGGCTCTTTAAATCTAATGCATTGTAAGATATGTTGTTTTTTACATAAATTACCACTCCACCTTTTTCCATGATGGTTCTAGAGTAATGCGCTGCCTGACAGTAACCACTTAGCTGTAACCTTTCAATATCTTTCACATGATGTTCACTAAAACATAATACATCGGTATCTTTTATTCCTTGTGGTTCCTCTAACAGAACAGTAATGTCATTTACTTTATTACCAAGTCCTCCCACATTTTGGTGAAAAATCGTCATTTCTTTGGAATTAGAGACAGATGTAAACTTTTGCCTAAAAAATTATCTGCAGCTACAGACACAGTATGTTCATTACTAACAATTTCCTGAAACATTTGAGTTTGAAGCCGAGTCTGACTTGATGGCTGGAGCCATTTAAGTGCGATTGGTTCCAACTTTGGGGTACATTTGTGGACTTCTTGCAATATTTTTGTTTTTAAAAGGGTACCAAATGCTTTTTTCCTGATCTGTTCAGGTGCATACCGTGTTTTGTAAATAATTCTCATCCAAAACTGCTTATATCTACAACACAAGTATTTTTAAAACGCTTACACAACTTTGCTAACTTAGAGTTCGTTTGTGAGATAGCCTCATTTACACAGGACTGTGGAATTAAGTCATGTCTCTCTGGAATGTTCACAACAAATACCTTAGACTGATGAAGCGCCGATATTTTCATCCTGAGCGACTGTATGACATCATTCCCTTCGTTGCAGGCAACGTTGTTTGAGCCACCTATTAAGATCACACACTCGTTTTTTACTTTTTCAGGATCACACCCCACTACATCTTCTTAAAGTTTAGCACCTTGCTTCACAATTCCACAAACATCGGCAGCATTAAAACTGCTTATCACTATATCAGCCATGCCTCTACCATGACTATCAGCGAAAATGTGAAAACGATTTGTTGATGTTTCACTCACAGCAGACTGGATCACACCACTGCCACTTTCATTGCTGTTAACTGAACGTTGTGGCTTTGGAAGATCAAACCTAACCTTTTTCCGATAGTTTATTGGTACACTCTTCTTACAATGGTTTTCACTTTCTGTGAGACTATTACTAGAACAAAGTACATCAAAATTGTTTACATTCTCGAACCTCGAAACATTTGCTGTAGACGAAGTTTTAGTACCAATTGTTTGATGCTTGTTGTGTACTACCTTCCATTCTGATGATTTATCAGCGTCATTTTGCACCAATGTAGCCATGTTCTGGCGAAAGTTTTTGTCCTTCTGTCTGTCTTGAAGCAATGGATCCATGTTTCGCTTCGACTTCGGTTCTATATTTTCGGACTTCAGGCTGTCAATTTCTATTCTTAGACTGCTGATTACACATTGTAAACTAGCAATACGCTCATTATACTTTAATAATTCACTTTTGCACCTTACACACGAATTTTTAACGGCTTCACTGTAACTTATTTTTGGAGTAAAATCACGGATATCTACACACGTCGCCATCTTGTACTGTCTAGTACAGTGTGCAGGGACTAAACTGCCAACAGGCACAGTGTTAAGAAGTTGTGAGCTGGGAGGTGGGGAAAAAAAGGAGCAAAAAAGGATAGAAGGATAGAAACGTGAAAAGATGGGTGGATGCCTTGGCAGAGGGCTGCAAATAAACAGGATGTGAGGTGAGAATGGGGAGGAGATGTTGGACAAAAGGGATGAAAACTGTTGGGTGGAGGTTGTGGGGACAGTATGTTACTGTAGGTTGAGGTCGGGATAATTATGGGAGTGGAGAATTTGTAGTAAGGATGAGTGCTGCTGCACAGTCTGGAAAAGCTGGTGGTTGAGGGAAGGATCCAGATGGCTTAGGTAGTGAAGCAGTCACGGAAATAAAGTCCTTTATGTTGTGCCAGAGGTTAGTCTGCTTTACTCTTGGCCACAGTTTGGTACTGGCTGTTCATCCTAGTGGTCAGGTGGTTGGTATTTACACCAATATAAAAATCCCTGTGGACGACCCAGGTGCGAAACCTGCCCAATCCACCCACCCAGCACATCCTATTCCAGTCCTATCACAAATTTTTCCTACACCATCAGGGGCCTGTCTACTTGTGAAAGCAGCCACGTCATTTACCAGCTCTCCTGCAATTGTTGCAAGGCTTTTTACATTGGCATGACTACCAACCAGCTGTCAACCAGGATGAACAGCCAATGCCAAACTAAGACCAAGAGAAAAGTAGGCCACCCTGTGGCTTTCTACCGGCCATTAGATTACCTCAAATGATGTTAAATGGTCAGATGTAATCATAAATATGCATCAACATAATAAAAATGATGATGATCATGTACTCCACTAGAACTGTGTACTGCCTGCTCCTATATAAATCTGGTACTGAGTCTTTCACTAACCAACTATCCTGACTATCCAGTTACATCTCAAGGCATGAAAGTAGTATCTCAATGAGAACACAATGAATGAAGCTCCCTGCATGAAGTTCCTAGACATACAGTTGGATAATAAGCAATAGTGGCACCAGGACATGGAAAAGTTAAACACAAAATTCAGTTTGCCTCTGTTGCACTTCAAATTGTGTTGAACTGCAGATGGAATTGGTGGCATACTATGCATACTTTTTGATATGGTCTTCTAGGGCAATGCATCTAATGTCAAAAAAGTATTTCATTTACACATCTGCGCAATAAGAATACTGTGCAAAGCTGATATAAACTGATGTCTTGCAGCAGCATGTTGAGGGACATTTCTTACAATTATTTTCCAATACATATATGTTTTAATGGTATTCTTGGTCAATAATAGGGTGGATTTAGTATAATCTGTGCAGTACACAACCATAATACTAGAAGTAAAGACTATGCATCCAATCTAATGTTCAGAATGTGGTTGTAAATTCTTTATTATTTATGGCAAGGCATTGAGCAGCAAAACTGAAAATTCCAGATATTCACAAACAAGTTAAAAGAATACCTCATTAGTCACTTCTACAATTTAACAGGTTTATAAATGTAAATTATCCATAACTCTAATGTTTTTACTAAATAATACTCATTTTGCCAGTACATAGGTAGCTATCGGTGGTTTGTGTAAAGCTATATAACAGCTCTGTTTGAAGTACTGGGTGATCAAAAAGTCAATATAAATTTGAAAACTTAATAAACCACGGAATAATGTACATAGAGAGGTAAAAATTGACACACATGCTTGGAATGACATGGGGTTTTATTAGAACCAAAGAAAACACCCCATACTGCTAGACGTGTGAAAGATCTCTTGCGCGCGTTGTTTGGTGATGATCGTGTCCTCTGCCGCCACTTTCGTCATGCTTGGCCTCCCAAGTCCTCAGACCTCAGTCCGTCCGATTATTGGCTTTGGGGTTACCTGAAGTCGCAAGTGTATCGTGATCGACCGACATCTCTAGGGATGCTGAAAGACAACATCTGATGCCAATGCCTCACCATAACTCCAGACGTGCTTTACAGTGCTGTTCACAACATTATTCCTCGGCTACAGCTATTGTTGAGGAATGATGGTGGATATATTGAGCATTTCCGGTAAAGAACATCATCTTTGCTTTGTCTTACTTTGTTATGCTAATTATTGCTATTCTGATCAGATGAAGCGCTATCTGTCGGAAATTTTTCGAACGTTTGTATTTTTTGGTTCTAAGAAAACCCCATGTCATTCCAAGCACGTGTGTCAATTTGTACCTCTGTATCTACATTATTCTGTGATTTATTCAGTTTTCAAATTTATACTGGCTTTTTACAAAGTAGCTGCTTTTTATGAGGGCAGACAATGTAGGTGGAGAGAAAAAGCAACTGTTGGAAAGTTACAGTTAACTACATATTTCAGGCACAACTGCGATTTAATATAGTTCATTACTGGTATCAGCCCTTATTGATAATTTTCAGATGTTTTCACCTTAGTTACGGTGTGACATACAAACTTCATTAACATAAACAACTGAAATGCATGACAATGAAGTTTATAAATTACCCTCTGTTTGAGAAAGCATCAGTTTGTTTCCTGTTGTAAACAAAATGATTTTTAAAGCAGAGTTTTACATGCCTATTTGACAGAGCTGTCTCAGATTCATTTTATTGCTATGTATTGACAGGGACAGCAAAACAGAAAGAGTAAGCAGTGTCCCAACAACAACTGAGCAGCTCTGCTGCGTGATGGTAGTAAGCTATGACACGAGTCACTGCTGGAGTGCTGGTTACTTTTCATGTTTGATTTCCCTGTTAACACATCTCAATGAAACACATATTTCAATAGATTAATCTGTGACCACTCTACTGAATGGGTATGTAAAATTCCAAACTAGAAATTAATTTTGCTTGTTTCCTTAGTAATTAATAATTTTGTTTGTAATAGGAAACAAACAGACACCTTTTGTTACAATGGAGTGTAGGTGCACATGCGCATGCGATCGCGCGCGCGCACACACACACACACACACACACACACACGTGCCTATGTCCCAAAATCCTAAATGGTGCCAGCACAATGTCAGTGCTGTATTTCAGCAGGTGGACTAGGTTAGGGTAGGAATTGTGCTGGGTAGGACAAGTAGAGGGGGAGCATGTGTGAGGCAAGAAGAGGGGTTGGAAGTGGGTGGCTAGCAGCTAAGAAGGAGACAGCTGATTTGCTGGATCTGAATGTGGGGAGGGAGGGTTGATTGGTGCACGGGCTAGGTATGTGTTGCATGGGTGTTGCAGTTGGTGGGAATAGGTATACACTGCAAGTGACCTGAATTTGGAGGGACTGAACTGGAACAGCTGAACCACATCCTTTGCCAAGGCCTTGATTATCAATCATCATGCCCTGAAATGAGGGAATTCCACCCCGAGATTATTCCCACACCTCCTTCAATTGTGTTCAATTGCCCACCCAAGCTACACATCCTAGTCCATCCCTATGGCACTCCCACTCCCATCCACTTGCCACAGGAATCCTACCCCTGTGGAAGATACAGGTGCAAGATTTGTCCAATATACTCACCAAGCAACTCACACTCAAGTCCTGTCACAGGTTTATCCTATCCCGTGAGAGGCCAGACCATCTGTGAAAACAGCCATGTCGTATACCAAATCTGCCACAAGCTTTTTACATGTTGGTGTGACTTCCAACCATCTGTCCATCAGGATGAATGGGCACTGCCAAACAGTTGCCAAGAATAAAGTTGATTACCCTGTGGCACAATATGCCACTGAACGCAACATGCTTAATTTCAATGGTTGCTTCAGAACCTGGACCATCCAGATCGTTCCTATCAGCTTCCCTAAACAATGCAGGTGGATGTCATCCTTGCAACAGCCCCTTTGCTCATGTAATTGTTCTGGCCTCAATCTCTAGTAACCTACTGTCCCCACACACTCCACCCAACAATTTCCCCTTCCTCCATCCTATACCCTTCCCAGGCACCTTCAGTGTGAGCTGCTCTTCACCGGCTCCAACACCATGCATCCCATTCCTCGCCCATGCACCTGCCCCCCTGCCTCCCTAGCTGTCAAACTAGAGGCATCTCTATGAGCTGTTAGCCACCCATCCCACCCCGTCCTCCTGCTTCCCCCCCCCCCCTCTCTTTTCCTGTACCCATCCCATCTGAAACAACCCCCACCCTCAAACAAGTGCACCTGCCGAAATGTAGCACAGGCATTGTGTCCACCCGGCACAATGTAGGGGCCCAATTGCATGCATGCACGTGTGCGCATGTGTGTGTGTGTGTGTGTGTGTGTGTGTGTGTGTGTGTGTGTGTGTAAACACACATGCACTCTAGCTCAAGAAAAAATTACACCAAAAGCTAGCAAGTTCTCTTTCTATCAATCAATTGTGATAGGATTTACAGAACACAGTCTCTGAGTGAAAGACTTAAAGGTTGGGGCAGACTGAAGGCTGCATTTGATACTCTGAATGGCAATACTTGTTCTACCTTGAGAGCCTTTCCCTGCTCAGTACACTCTCATAGTATAGCCATTAACTCCAGATACCACACTGAGATGAGCTCATGGCCCACATCCTTACATACAAGATTACAATGAATATGTATTTATGTTTCTGACAGTGTACCCTGAAGAAGAACAGAAGCTGAAATGCCAAGCTACATTGTTCAACTTCTCATTTCTGCCTCCATCCACCATTCAATGCCTCCAATATGTGGAGAGAGGGTGTTTGAATTTCATATAGAAGCTTCCATTGCTGTATTAAACAAACAAACAAATTAAATTAAATTAATCTTCCAGAAATCAGAATTAATGAAGAAAATTCTGAAGTAGCTAAAATATAAATGGTGGCTGGACAGAGTGTCAAATATAGTAAAATAAAAACAAGAATAATTTTAAAAATTGTAACAATTTAAGGAAGAAAATAATCAGCTACATAGCATTAGTACCTATAGCAATTATAAATATATGAAAAGGTGGAGTAAAATGCAAAATCTTATTCAGATTAAATACAACTTTTTTTTTAAGAAAATAGACTCTTATTGTTAACATATAACAAGGGCAAGAAAAAATTGTTTCATTTTATGGCCAATTTCATTGTCACTTTCTTACAATTTAAATTTTATTTTTGCCAATTTTGAGTTATTTTTCCTATTTTTGATATTAGAGTCTGATTAATTAGTTTTGAAAGTTACTGCATGTTCTTTATTTTTGTTTCATTCCATTGTTTTACAGTGTTATGTTGAAAATGAAAACGTTGTACTTGATGGTTCAAATGGATCTGAGCACTATGGGACTCAACTGCTGTGGTCATAAGTCCCCTAGAACTTAGAACTACTTAAACCTAACTAACCTAAGGACATCACACACACCCATGCCCAAGGCAGGATTCGAACCTGCGACCGTAGCAGCAGCGCGGCTCCGGACTGGAGCGCCTAGAACCGCATGGCCACCGCGGCCGGCGTTGTACTTGATATTAAATTTTACTATCATAACCTTGTCGTTATAGAAAAAAAGAAACAATTATGGTAAACCTATTAAATCTAATTAATCAAAGAAAAAAATTACTCTTTAACTATTCAATTGAAAGCTTTCAAAAGAAAGCCCTGTGATAACTTGAAAGTTCTTTTCTGAGGCATTATGATACTGGTCAGTCAATACTGCTCTATGTTCGTGACCAGTAAAAACAAGCAGATTTACCTGCTGACTTACAGAAGCATTGCCCAACCATGGAACCAGTATTACTCCATGTGACACCACATTCATGGATCTAATTCCCTCACTGGAAACTGTCCATGTATGGCCTCCACCGAGTGTCTAATTAGCCAGCCACTTGGCCCACAGCCAACCAGCCGTCCTGTAACCTCCATCTCTGCATTCAGCCAAACCAGCAGCACCACCATTCACAACCAGGAAGAACTTAACCTGCAGCACACTCCCGATTTGTCTTGCCGTTGCCTCCCACAGAGCACAGTCTTGCGAGTCCAGTGCCATAAGCTCCATGAGCCACTATGCTGTCACTCACAGCTGATTCTTACATACTGACCATGGTGACTCAGGATTCTGCCTGCCTTATGTGCTTGACCTGCTCAGCTGTCACCAGGGACTGCAATTGCTAGCCAAGAACCCCTGCCTTATGGGACTCGGCAGTTATGAATGCTATGAGACAATCCTACTTCAGTGATTAAATGTAGACACTGATTGAACCTTCCTGCTGGTGGATGAAGTGTAACCTTATCCCTTGTTGTGTTTTGCGAAGGCTGCTTTGGACTGTATCTGTCCATACAAGCAAAATTTTATGAGAATTATTATTTTACAGCATATTGTCTAGTCCTATTGTGACAAAGTGGTTTAAGCATTGTGTGATGTAAGTATCACAGCCCGGTTTTATGGGTATGTAATTTTTGTCATTGAGCTGTTGTGTATGGTAAACTATGTTCTGTTCTGTTCTGTATGAGTCAACTTTGCTGTTGTAGATCTGAAGATAGAAATACATACTGCAAAAGCTAGTAATCCAGTAATTTTGTTGACATTGTGATCTTGGAAAATAAATTGGCTTTCACAAAAAGACTACAGAATAAGTCCCTGGACTGAAAGATCATGTCAGGTATCCAATATTCCTTGTTCTCCAAAAGTGACTCTTTATTTTCCCATCACTCATGTTCCATGTTTATTGGCTTAATAAACTGCTGTTCAGCATTACTTAAGGACATCTATAAGTGTTCTCTCCTTATGGTCACCAACACAAAACTGGCAGCACGGATGAAAGTTTTATGATACATGTCACACTCATAGTTTTTATTGTTTTTCAGTACGATGGTCTTCCCCAAACAGGACCTGCTGCAGAGTTGCGGCAGGCAGACTGCGGACTTCCAGGCTGCTCTGGCATCGGGTTAGGCACCTGAAGAAATGCTTCTTCCTCTGCTGCCTTGCTGTGGCTCTGCTCTGCATCCCTCCGTTGTGCCTCCTGCATTTCCAGTGCCTTTGCTACTGGCAGGCACCGCAATGACCCACCCACCATCCAGCACAGTGCTGCCTGTTGCAGTGACAGCCAGCCTGCTGCTGGCCCACACAACACCTCCCTGCACATTGCTGGTCTGCCTCATCCTGCCACCTCCACTGCCGGTCCCCACTCCACCAGTCTACCAGCAGCTGTCGTGCATTTTGCCAGCCCGCACACCACAGTTTTTACACTGCTGGTCCACCCATCACCAGTCTGACCACTCCCAGCCCCTGTGCAAGTGGTCATGTTTTGCTGGCATGTTCCCATCATCATCTTCATGCACCAATGTACACCTCGACATTCAATCATGTCCTTATGTGGCCAAACATACCTGCACACAGTCTCCTTTGCCTTCTCCTCAACCACTCTTGGCAGTTCCTTCTCCTCAGATCCTGTGGTGGGTCCTACGATGCAGGTCCCTCCAATTCCTGCACCTTGGATCCTGCCAGCTCCTGTTTCGTTGCCACCAGCACATCCAGCACCACCTGTTTTGACAGCACCGGGTCTCACTTCTAACCCTTTTGACACTGGCATCATTGCTCAGCAATCCTCTACCCACAGACTTCACTGTCCTGTTGGCTTCTCCCATGACCCCCTTCATTCCCTTGTTGTTTCCTGTCTCTCACAAATCACCTTGCTCTTTTCCCACACAGCACTGCATCAATATTTTAATTTTCCTTCTCTTCTTTCTGAGCACTCAAATGTGTGCCAAGCACTTCTGCAAGCCCCAACACATGCTAAAGTTCGTCTGTGGGTTTCACTGTGCACCCCTGTGCCCCTCAGTATGCAAATGCTCACACTCATGCATGCTCTCCCGCACAAGACCTCTCTTTTTCTCTCGTGCAATTGCTTCCTATCAGTTACTGGTTCACTTCTTTATCTTTTGTGTTCCATTCAATTTCTTGGCATTTCTTCCACTATGGGCCTTACATTCCATTTCTTACTGGTCCGGTCCTCATGCACAAACCTGGTCATGAAACACTGTCACTATCTTGATTACACTGCGTCCTCATCCAGCAATCACCATAGAACTTCCCAAAGTCACCAGCAATCACTGCAGCACTTTCGAAGGCCATGTCTCTTGTGCCTCATGTTTTTGGTCACACTCCTGCCAGGAGGGACAGGTTAAGTAGATGCCCAGAGGAGGCCAGGTCTTGCATCTCACATTTTATGCACCTATAATGTTTTCAGGGAGAGGACTCTGCACAATGCTGACATCATCCAAGGGTCTACACCTGGTGGGATGCCATCCTCATTCACCACCAGCCCACTCTTGTCCTCCAGCTGTGCCCAATGCTGCTCTCTCTGCTTCATGGAGCAGCCATGGTTGGCCTTTTTCGTGGGGGCACTCTGCCATGCCCTCACCACATCATCAACTGCCACATCCTTACCATGGTCTTGTGTCTGGTGCCTCTCGCCTCGCTTCCTCAAAATAGCTACACCAATTCTCCTTTATGGGGAGAAGGGGTGCAATATCCCAGTACAGCACCCCTGCACAATTCAGCACCACATACAACAGTCTGGTGGCTGTATCCCCACAACTTAGATGTCAGAAAACAAACACATTTCCATGGCTGGTAAACATAAGCAAATTTACCAGCCAATTTACAGAAAATGCTGCACAACACCATAGCACCAGTATCACTCTATCGAGCGCCATATTCATGGACCTAGTTCCTATACTTGTCACATGCCACTTGAAAACACACAGGCACAGGTTAAGTAGATGCCCAGAGGAGGCATACACAGAAAATTTCCAAGTGGCATGTGACAAGTGTAGGAATTAGGTCCATGAATATGGTGCTGCCTGGAGTGATACTGGTGCTATGGCATTGTGCAGCACTTTCTGTAAATTGGATGGTTAATATTCTGACGTTTGCCAGCCATCCTGCTGGTTTCATCTCTGCAAGCAGCCAAATAAGCATCGCTGCCCTTCGTGGCCAGGAAGGACTTCACCGGCAGCACACTGCTGAGTCACTTTGCCATCGTCATTAATGGCCATTGCCTGCCACAGAGCAGAGCCTCATGAGTCCAGAGCCTTATATTCCATGAACTGCTACACTGTCATCATGTAGCCACTACTGACATGCTGACCACAACCTTACTGGACACTGCCTGCTTTATGTCCTAAACCTGCTCAGCTGTCACCAGGTGCTGCCATCGCTCACCATGGACCCCTGCCTCATGGGACTTGGCAGTTACAAACACTATGAGACAATCCTACTTCAGTGATTAAATGTAAAGTCTGAGTGAACCTTGTCAGTTGTCAATACAGTATAACCTCATTCCTTATTGTCTATAAGTGACTCTTTATTTTGTTCTTGTCATCAAGCAGTGACTCTTTATTTTGGTCTTGTCATCAAGCAGTGACTCTTTAGTTTCCTCTTACTCATGTTCTGTGTTTACCGGCCTAATAAACTGATGTTCATCATCTGTGGCAGATCAGTAAGTGTTCTCCCATTGTACCAATATGATTTACCCTAAGATATTGCTCTAGTGTGTGGCATCCATATGTATCAGAACTAACATTGGATTTTGAAAGCATATAAAGATGGGTATCACAAATGGTCAAAGGTTTGATTGGACAGTTCTTGTGTCCAGTGGGCACAATCTTGTGTGGATCAGACATGTTGCCATCATCAAGTGTGTAGATGAACTGATCTGGGGCGAGGGAACATGGCTAATCCTTTACCTACAATTCCTGTTGGCCACTCCATAAGCCATCCACAGCAGAAGGTATATGTTGGCAGCCAGTGAGGCAGCTGCACCCATAACTACCAGTCAACACTCAGTGGGGATCCCGTCTGTGGCAGCCTGCATGTTGGCACTCCATCCAGACTGAAAGAGATCATAAATTGAGGAAACAAAATTTTAAAAAACCATGGAATATCTCCTTTATCTGAAGGAGGAAGCTCTAAAAAGAGGACAACATATTTGCCATAGAACCATCAGATCTTGTCACACCTTTCTTAAATATTTGGACTTACTAGAATGATAAAGAGTCGTGCTAGCACTAAAATTGCTCTAATTATTCAGTGTAATATGAATGGATCCAAACTCATGTAAAAGAACTAAAGTGTCTGGTGCTGCAAAGACTCTTACTTACCAATCCCACTTATCACTAAATTACAAGTAGTCGCCATCAGCATGCTTAGGATAAAGCTGTCCTCAGTTTAAAAGTTTCTTTGAGCACAACAGTGATTTATTAGGCTTGATCTTATTAGAGACAATTCCTTTCATTCCTCTGATGTGTAAACTGACTCGCCATGCTATAGCGAATTTATAGTTTGACTTGAGCTAAAAGCATGGTGGAAATAGGCATTTTTCACTTGTACAAATCATTTCAACAAATGAAAGATGCAATAAGTGACAGAAAAATACAGGGACTAATTTGAGATTGAACTCTGGATGTTACGATTTGCAGTCTCAGACTTACTGTCACCATCACTGTTTATACATGTGACCACAAGACTCCCATACTCATAGAACCTCTCAGCTCCTTCCTCCATTCTTCATCCTAGGATATTCAGATGTGTGTAACACGCTATGGATTTCTGCAGACCTGCCCCCAGGGTAAAGCCGTAGAATACCTTATCCTCACCTGTCTACTGAACAGAGTATGAGTGACACACATAGGACTACAACAGGATTTGTGTAAACCACAGATATTTCCTCCTCGCCCATTCTTTTAGATACTGTTCAATGGGGAGTTTGCTAATATTGAAATATTTAAGGTAAAGTCTTGCTCTTACAAACATTTATTTGCCATTACCTTTCCAGTTTGTGTGTACACCATCTTTAGATTCTGTGGTACATTGAAATAACAGAAAATGAACCAATAGCGCAAAAAATTAATTGAAACTCATAAATCAGAAAAGAAAAGTTAACTTAATGGACATTGTAACTTACATTACTTTGAAGAAACTAAAACATTACAAAGTTCAGTTTGCATGGGACAATCCCATGAAACAAATGATACATTTTTAATGTCCATCCTGCATGAAGTGCTAACTGGATGTGTGTGGTCTGTAAGAAGACTGAATGTCCAGCAGATGACAGTGACATATGAAAATTACCAGACATGAAAACAATTTAGAACATACCATACATGCTATTATCAAATAAAGTAGGCATAATGTCCTTTCCTGGATATGAAGCACAAAAAAAAAAAAAAAAAAAAAAAAAAAAAAAGAGAGAGAGAAAAAAGAAGAAGAAGAATAAGAAGAAGAAAATGCTTGTAAATAGCTAAAATTGTGAAACAATGTAGTCACAATGTAACCAATCAGAGAATGTATAGACTGACTGTCAAATATACAGCACTAAATGAAAATAAGAAAGGAAATTACCATTAATGTGTAAAACAGATACACAACAGAGTAATCACAAAAGTAACCACCAGCCGTGTGGCTAAGCGGTTCTAGACGCTTCAGTCCGGAACCACGCAGCTATTACGGTCGCAGGTTCAAATCCTGCCCTGGGCATGGATGTGTGTGATGTCCTTAGGTTAGTTAGGTTTAAGTAGTTCTAAGTCTATTGGACCAATGACCTCAGATGTTAAGTCCCATAGTACTTAGAGCCATTTGAACCACTCTGAACATGAATAACTATGTGCATATTGATATGTGTGCTTTTCATTGAGCTTAGTTATAATGTTGAAAATTGTATATTAAACTCAAAGATAAACAACTTGAATACCGCAAAGGAAGAACATTCTTCATATAAAACGTGAAATCTTGTTAGAGGTTGATGTTTATTTTGTTCTGTACTTATGTTATTGTAATAATGTTTTGATCATATAATCATTTATTTGTCATCCCTCATGAAATTTCATCGCACTCAGCATAATCAGACTATCAACCTGAAAAATATAGAGCATATAGAACAGTGGTATGAATGAGTCATTTTCATAATGAATGCCATATAATTTGAATGTCTAGTGAGGAGGGGACACTAGTGCTGATTTCATCTCTTATGTCATTGAAATTTGCACTCAAGCTACCATTTCTTAATATGGATTCATCTCGCTGAAAGGATGCCTGCCACATGGATGGTCCATTAATTTAAGAATAGGATGAACTGAATGTCTGATAACCAATAGGTTGTGTATGAATGGTAAGACAATGTACAGGTTGAGGTGGATCACCTTACATAAGTTATTCATCAAGGCACTTCAGCATCCATTTCCAGATCATCCAGTTAGCTTTGAACATAATGTGTCCATTGTTGGAGTGGAGTTGCCACCAGGCAAATGTGGAAGCATGTAGGGCTCTGCAGAAGTGTAAAAGTATCCCATCAGCAGGAAATCATGCTTCCACTTAAATTGCAATAGCAAAACCATAAGTGGAATAAGGGAGAATAAGAAAGATTTTGGCTGGAATTCCTGAATTCCAATAATTACATCACACTTAACACACAATTTTGAGAGTCAATAAAGGATTTCAGGCAAAAAAAGTACACATTCTTGTATGGTTATATCAAGAAACATCATTGTGTTGAGTACACTTATAGATAAGACTCACAGAATGGCAGAGCAGCTTTTTTTCTCTTTTTAAAAATAAAATAGTTGTAAGAATGAAAACTTCCTGAGTCAGGCACATTCCAGAATTTCAGGCAATTCACAGAACAGTGGAAGTGATAAAAGTGAGCATCTCCAACATGTTACTAGGAAACACAGTCACCCTGGACTACTGTCTGTCGAATGCGGAACAGCCCCAGGACCAAATGAAATTCATTCTGCCATTTTGCACCATTTGTGTTTTGTGCTTAAGATGGACTATTCAATTGTTTTAATAACATATTATCTCATGGACAATTGCTATGCACTTGGCAAGACTCATACCAGTCCGAACAGTTACTGGAGTGTTGCCATCACGGCTTTTGGGCTGATAGTGAACATTATCTCATACGGGTTCTTGAATGCTGAAACCTCTGGGAACTATTACAGTGTAGATTCAGATGGTATCATTACACCATTGGTAATTTAATAGTGATGGAGGCAAATATTCAGGAGTTCTTCCTAGACTGGAATTACACTAGTGTATTCTTTGTCCTAAAAAGGTGTACAACTCCACTTGAAGGTATACATTTCTTGTTAAATGGTTTCTGTTAATGGCTGATTTTTCAATCTTTTGCTCTCCGTCTATCGTCATAACCATAACACAGTTGTTATACTTGACTGTGATTAAGTTATCAGTCTGTTCTGAAGTGTGTGAGAAAAGTAATGAGACTAATTTTTTATCTATCCAAGTTTTTATTTTTTTCAAACAATATTGTCCCCTTCAGAGTAGTTCCCATCAGTAGCTATACACTGGCAGAGTTATTGTTCCCAGTCTTGGTAGCAGCTCTGAAAGGCTTCAACTGGTAGAGCCTTTAAAATGTTGGTCAAATTCTTTTGAATGTTCTCCAGAGTCCCAAAATGATGTCCTTTTATGACATTTTTCACTTTCAGGAAAAGAAAAATCACAAGGACTCAGATCAGGTGAATAGTGGGGCTGTGGAATAAATGTTTTTTGACGTCAGAAATTCTGTGACAGAAGTGACTGTGTGAATGGTGTGTTGTCATGATTCAGCATCCATAAGTTTGCAATGTATGGTCTTTCTTGATTCACTCTTTTTCCCAAGCCTTTCAAGAACATCTTTGTGAAACACTTAGTTGATAGTTTGTCCTGGAGGAAAAATCTTACAAGTGCACACACATGTTTGATGTTTTGTTGGTTCGAGGTTCATCTTTAACATGTTCTTGACCTTCCAAAAATGATTTGTGCTCCTGTAAAGAAATATTCCCCTTAGGCCTGTTTCAACTTTTCAGTGGTCACACTCATGGATTCCCCCAGTTTAACACAAAATCTGATGGCATAATATTCCTCTAAATTTCACTGTTCCTTTTTTGTAACACACAGCAAAAACACAACTTCACTGATGACGCCATCAAAATCATGTGATGGCTATGCTGAGCTCAAACTCAGACAGAGCATCTGGAAGGGATGAACACACTGGTCTACACAAGTAGAACAAAGAAGCATTGTCTGATCTCTCACCATGTTGTCAATCTCATTACTTTTCTTGTAACGATCTTTATATATTTACTTTACATCAAGGAGTGCATGTATTTAAATGAACATGAGTTGCTACTAGTTTGTACCGATACTTTTATGTTATTTCTTCAAATAATTTTCTTTCTTCCTATTTACAGCTGAAGCAGATTTCTCAATCTTATCAATTTGATATATCTGTTTACTCTGCAGGAGAACCATCAAAGACTGGGACTGCTACAGTACGAATTTACACAAAGAACAAAAATGATGAAGAGCCTAAGTTTTCTCAACAAGTTTACACACCAAATGTTGATGAGAATGCAGGACCCAACACTTTAGTTACTACAGTTGTTGCTTCTGATAAAGATGGTGACAATGTGCGTTTTGGTTTCGTTGGTGGTGGGACATCATCTGGACAGTTTGTTATTGAGGAAATCACAGGTGTAATACGTCTGCATGGTAATGAAATTTCATTAGATCGTGATAAATATGAACTGAATGTAACAGCAATGGATGATGGTTCATGTTGTGTTAACGGGGATAGCACTATTCATACAAGCACAGCTGTTGTTGTTGTTTTCATAACTGATGTGAATGACAACAAACCAGTTTTTAAGGACTGTGGAACTTACTCACCTAAAGTTGAAGAAGGTGCACCAAATGGAAGCCCTGTCATTAAGGTATTGTATTTAAAAGCAGTCAAGATGCTACTATTTTAAATATTGATGGCATGTAATAAAATAAGATATTGCCTGAAGGGGAATATTTAAAAAAACTAAAAAATACCAATGCATTAACTGTGATACTAGAAACCTAAACAAAATTAAAATACGGCACATAAATGCATGTTAACTACTCACCATGTGTCAGTAAGAAAAAGAGTGAATGAAGAATTACACTACTGAGTGAAAAACATTTGTGTTTGTAGGTAGCAACATGTAAATAAGAAAATTGTTCTGTGTCATTCATGATTCTGTTTCTTTCTTCTCTTTTTTTCTTCTCTCCAACTCATATCCTTTCATTGTTTCATTATTTCACCCTTGATGTTCTTGGGCTATTTCTTTCCACTGCTTCAGCTGTACAAGTCTATTAATTGGTATTCAGTTGTAGTTCCCTCTTCTCATTATTTGTTTATTCGTCACTCCCTCTTGCTATCACTCATGACCACATAATTTCAGTTACCAAGCATAGAATCATTCCTATTTAATTTTGCTGCTCATATATTTTTAAAAATATTTTCCAGTATTTTACGCATATCTATGCAAAATGACATCAAACCAAATAAAGAAAAGACTGCTTAATTAAAGTGGAAGAATTGATATTATTACACTATAGTGGCCTTTTAAGCAGGTAAAGACAGATTAGGTTATAAAAATAAAATATTTCAAGGAATTAAATGGAAAATAAATCTTAACATTTTGAACTGAAAATATGAATTAGGATACATTGCAACTCACTGCATAGGAGAGGCACTGAACAGCAAATAGACACATTTAAAAGTTGACTATTGAATGTTAGCTCTCAGACAAAGTCCTTCAGCAGATAAAAAAGACACACATACACACACAACTCACAAGACAACTGGCCACTGTTGTCTCAAAGGGGCCATGGCCCCAACCACCATGGCCACAATGTCAGCAGACAGCATATGTCTTATCTTCATCAGATGAAGGACTTTGTCTGAGAGCCAACATCCAACAGTTTATTTTTAAGCACCTGTCTGTGCTCAGTAACTCCTCTGAGCAAGTCTATTCCAAAGTCATTCAGTTATTCCATCCCAGATTTTCCACTGTTTAAAGTTACAGACTGTGACTGTGCAGCAGGATGAGCCCAAAACAAAACTAAAAATTGTATGTAACATAATTACTTCCAACTTCTTTTTTACTATGAAGTTCTTTTTTCTCTGAATCTTTGTCTCCTTTCCTTCAGATACACAAACTCCAAATAACAAAAGATTGCAACATGTTTTCTTTGCTTTGCATGTCAGTCATTTCAAATAGCTACATTATTATTATTATTATTATTATTGTTGTTGTTGTTGTTGTTGTTGTTATTGTTAGTAGTAGTAGTAGCAGCAGCAGTGATATTATTTTCATTCATGCATAATATACAGGATGTCAAACAAATGTCTCACTGATTTTAAAATTAAATAATATGATAATGAAAATTGACAGAAGAATGTGACAGACAGTATGTTTATTGTGAAAGCTGTAAGAATTTTATACAGAAGTTTAGAAATAGTAGCTAGAAAAGCTGCCAACAGATGGCACTATAACTGCAATAAATAGCACCAATAAATAGTACTCTCAAGCACAGTATGATCAGTTCCTCTGTTGTAAATTGAACTGACATTAATGTACCAAAAGGAGAGGTTCAAACTGTGTATTCCATTGAACAATGTGTGTTTCTGGTACTGCAATATAACAGGTTAATACACAGTAATATGACAAGGCACAGTTCTGAAATATGATTTAAAGATATAAAAGGACCTGATGTGAAAACTACTCACAAGCATTTCACCAAATTCAAATGAATGGGCAGCATGGCAGATGGTCTCATTGGGAATGATGGCCCAAGGCCAGCTGTAGTTGCTCCTGAAAATGCCATCACAGTTTCTGGCCTTAACCAGCAACATCTGAGGAAATCTGTCTGAAGAATTGTAACTGAGACTGCTTTGAAGAGTTTCAACACACATGCAATACTGAGAAACAGTCTACACATGTTTCCATTCACCAGGTTTGTTGCATCGCACCAAACAGGTGTTTCACTTTCTTGATGAACACTTTGGGGATAGATTCATCGCTTTGCACTATCCCAAATATACTGGGGCAAGCATGTATTGGCCCCCTTATTCACCTGATATACCCCTTGTGACTAGTTTTTGTGGAGCACATTGAAAGACATTGTCTATGTAATCATCCCACCGTGCTGGACAAAACTGAATCCTTGATCTGCAAGGCAACTGAATCCATTTTTGGTGAAATACTACAAGATATGAGGCAAAATTTCGTTTTTCATTTGCACCACTTCTCTACTGCAAAATGTGGATATTTTGAAAAGTTTGTAATGTGACTGCAAAGACCCCTCGCAGGGGATGAGTTTGTTTACTATAAGACAGTCGAAATGATGGCTGGTGGGTGTGAGCGAATATGGGAAATGCCTTTACGGTCACTCCCATCAGCCAGTGCACAGAGTTTCAGCTCGACAGCTCGAAGTGCTTGAGTACATGCAGGCTATGAGCTGTATAGTGTACAGCACCATCTGTTAACAGCTAGCTATCTTAAATGAATTATTGTTGACAAAGGGAAGAAAGCTAGAGGGTTTTTTATTTTATTAGTTTATTTTTAAGTTTCTGCTGTTTGACTATTAATTGGCAGAAATTCCTTTCAAAAAAATTTATGTGACTGTAGCCCCCAAAGGAAAGATCATTAAAAGCCAGAGATGTTACTAGCTTTCTCTCTTCTTTATCCAACTGACAAAAGTTGGGAGAGCAGTGTGCTGACCACATCACATCTATATCCGCATATGGTGATGCCTAAGGGGGGGCTGAGGATGACACAGTGGATGGTCAGTACCATTCAGCCTTCAAGGCCTGTTTGGATGGTGCTTTTTTTTTTCTTTTTTTTCCAAACTGATGGTTAATCTGCTGGGTAGAATACACATTTCCCTGGAACACTGTCTTTAGGTGGACAAGCTGTATAGGCCAACTACCAGGTCCTGAGACTTTGTGAGCTCTCTGTGAAAGTGTTCTAAGCACAATCATAGTTTGGGACAGGTGATGATTGTAAATAAAAATTGGTATGAGTAGTCTGACAATAAACAGAATGCCCCAGAGAGCCATCATTCTTCTGTCTAACCAAAACATCCAGGAAATGCAGATAAACATCTTTCTCTGTTTCCAGAAAAAACTATATGCTCTTATGAATGTAGCTGATGTAGTGTAATAACTGTATTAATTTATCTCTCCATGAAGCCATGTTATGAAAGAATCGTCCACATACCTCCAAGACACAGTTTCTTCAAGTGTCACTGACTCTCTAGCACTCTTCCTTCATAGTACAACATAAAAAACTTGTCTCCTTGTAGTAGTCTTGGTTGAACATAAAATAGTCAGGAAAGAGCATGCCAAAATAAAGCAGTGATGTCCGCCTAAAACTCATTACAATTGGTGTCACAGAACCTGTGAGGACCTTATCTGGCATGGAAGTGCTGCGTGATAGGATGTACATCCTTCCTTCATATTATGAAACCAAGGTATTTGACATATTTCTGGAAGAATTTTCATTTCTTGGGCACACCCGTAATGATGATGTCATTGAGATAATTGCAGTTCAAAGGAATGTTCTGTGTTAACTATTCCAAATGTGGCTGGAAAACCGCAACCAGCCAGTTGTACTGATAGAGACTAAAATAAGTATATAATGCTAACAGTTACTGACCTCCCAGGTGTAGAGTTAACTGAAAGCACACATCAGATAGATTGATTTTAGTATGGCATTCACTTTTGTTCAGTTTTTACAACAGGTCATCCGACCACAGAATTTGGAAAGTATCCATTGGGCATTTATAGCTTTAAAATTGCCATGCATTTGGAAAGAACCATGTGGTTTTTTTACAATGACTAGTGGAAATATCACTGGCTGGATGAGACAGTCTCTCTAATTCACTTTAACAGCATCCCATAATACATGTGGATTGGGTGTGCATGCACAAAGTGAGGTAAAGCTGCCTGTTATAAAAGAATTTCCACTGCCACATCCAGCACTTCCAGTCCTGTGTTAAATAGATCTGTATATGCAGCAGTTAATTCTTGTATGCCTTGGAATGGATTCTCAGATGATACGAAATGCACATTTTCTAATTGAGAAATCAAGCTGTTTGAATACGTCTAAACTAAATATGTTTTTGTATTGCTAGAACTAATAGCCAAGAATGGAAATTTCCTAGAAATTTTTTGTACAAAACTTATCATAAGCAGTTTCTTTTCTATGAAACAGTTTTAGTATGGGGGAACCTTACATGATATAGATATTACCATTAATGATATATGATAATGTATCAGTATATGCAGTGACTGCATTGCTACGAACTTGTAACATTAATAATAAGTTTACAGGTTTTCTGGTTTCTGGATCTATTAAAATTTTAATGTTATGCACTGCTTCATTTGAATTACACTGTCTAGTGTGGTGGTAAAAGGATACAGTATAACAAGATTCTGTCTTTGACTCATCTCTGTTCCTATTTCACCTCCTACCATGTGACTTACACACTAGTAACGTGACTTTTAGTGTCACAAGTACAACAGGCAACCAACTGAGGTTGGCAGGATGTTAGCTGAAATAATTTGGACAAGAGGCTAAATGATTAATTTTCTATTCAGATGGATAGTTCAATAAGTTCTCAGAAGAGGAACTACAACTAGAGAACAACTGTTCGGATGCACCTGGAGCTGTGCTGCTCTGTCTGAGTGCCGGTTGCCTGTTATGCATAGAGAAAAGAAATTTCTGGGGACTAGCATGTTTACCTGTATGGCCTGAGAGTGCCTCATTTTTCCTTATGTGCTTATGACACATGTATGCCAGTTTTCCTGTGGTACTGTGGACTCAATGGACTGAGCCTCCAATGGATTTGTGCTTCCTACACAAATTCGAATGCCTGAGTTATTTTAAGCACCTCTTGTAAAGAAGGATCAGAATGCCTTAAAGCCTATGTGTAAACTTCCTTGTTTGGCAAATATCTGATGAGTGACACTCTAATCACTGAAGCTGCATACGATTTTTGGCATGTTTGACTGAAGTAGGAAAATTCACAAGACAATTAAGATCCTGAAAGTCTATGAACCAGTCTTATAGGATTCAGATTGCCTTTTATAATGCTGGCAAATTTCTAAATTAGCGCATGATACCTGGGATTGACAACCATAATGATCCGATAACATTTTATGAAGTTGAGCAAAATATAACAGAATGAAGTAAAACTAAATGCGATTAGAAAAGGAGACATTTAAAGTAGTAAGTGAGTTTTGCTACTTGGGCAGCAACAAAGTGATGATGGCCAAAGTAGAGAGGACATAAAATGCAGACTGCCAATGGCAAGAAAAGGGTTTCAGAAGAAGAGAAATTTGTTAACACAGAATACAGATTTAAGTGTTAGGATGACTTTCCTGAGGTATTTTTGTGGAGTTAAGCTATATATGGAAGTGAAAGATGGATGATAAGAATATAATAGAAGCTTTTGAAATGTGGTGCTACAGAAGAATTCTTAGGAGTAGATGAGTAGATTGGTTAACTCCTGAGGTGGTACTGAGCAGAGTTGGGGAGAAGTGAAATCTGTGGCACAGCTCGACTAAAAGAAGGGTCTGGTTGACGGAACACATTGATGTCAACAATTTAGTATTCGACGGAAGTATGGGGAGTGAAAGTCATTGAGGGAGACCAAGAGATGAATACAGTAAGCAGATTCAGAAGGAAGTATGTTGCAGCAGTTTTCAGAGATAAAGAGCCTTGAACAGGATTGAGTAGCATCGAGAGCTGCATCAAACCAGTCTTTGGCCTGAAGACCACTGAACAACAACAACAGCAAGAACAGCAAAATACAAAATGTCTAGATTCTTCATGGGGGACAACTTATGTAACAACAGAAACATACTATGTGAAGCCCTCAAAAGAAAAAAAAAATGATATTTTGAGATCTGAATCAGTTACCTCATAAGCAGTGAAGCGATGGTTGAGATGACATTGATACATTTCCCTTTTGTCAATACAGACTTTAAACGATGGAAACAGTGGGAGTGCCAAAAATTTCTTGTTTCCAGTAGACAACACCCTTATATGCTGCTGTAGGAAGGCCAGATGCTGTTGATGCTGTTCCAGTTGTGAGCTGTTAGCCCTGTTCCCACTGCATAGCAGTAGTTGTCAATCGCTCTGTCATTGTTCGTGCTGTTGTAGAAGCTACTGTTTCATAAATTCCAGATCATTGTCACCAGATTTATCAATGTACTCAAGATTTGGTAATATTTGTTGCCACTGTTGCAAGTTATAATTAAGAACACAATTTTATTGAATATACCAAACATACAAGTATGCACATTGTTAAATTGAGTATATGGAAGGTTTGCTTGATGCTAACTGAATACTGCCAACTGAAACGGAGCACTTGAAGTCCATAAAATGTGGATAATTGTCACCATTTTACACCAGCTACAAGGCAGTTGTACATATGTTTCCATAGGAATGAGTCCAAAAGACGTGATACTCCAGGCTGGCAGTTCATTTAAATGCAAATGGAAATCATAAGGTCCTGCCACATGACACGATGTGTCTTCCGGGAGTGTGACATATGTTGATTGTGCCACCTGTAGTGAACTCACATTGACTGAGGTGCTGTCTGGGACAAGGGCCATGAGTGATGGTCGATCTCCGACAGATGTGATAGTCCCGTATCCCTGTCAGAGACAGTTACAGCAGTTATTTCAAGATAGCAAGGATCACCTGTAAATTTCAGTTGAAAGTGTTTTCTGCCCACTATCTTAGATTGCAAACCTTCTGGGATGAGTAAAGGACAATTTCTTATTGCAGAAGGCAATGTGGTGTTGCTTACATAAGTCAGACCCCATGCACTGTGGTAGAATGCTACACTGAACATCAACACGTAAAGTGCCCTCCGCCACACACCGTTGGGTGGCTTGCGGAGTATCAATGTAGATGATGTAGATGTAGAACACCACGAGTCTACTTGTCTTCTGCAACCAAGCAAGTCCCCTGTAGATGAATGTTGTATCTCCACTGGACTTTCAATGGAGTATGATATAACAATACTTATGTCCACAGCAACATCTTTTTGGGACTCCATTATTAAAGAATATGAGGAAACAGGAAAGACAGAAAGTCTGATAAACAGTGATAGTGGCTTTTGTTGTTGTAGTCTTTAATTCAGAGTCTGATATGATGCAGCTCTTCTCCTTGCTAGTCTGTTTTGTGCAAGCCTCCTCATCACTGCAGAACTACTGCAACCTACATCCATTTGGATCTGAGTACTGTATTCCAGCCTTGGTCTCTTGCTACAATTTTTATAACCTGCCCCCCCCCCCCTGCACCCTAACATACACACACCCTGTCCTCCAGTACCAAACTGGCAATTCCTTGATGCCTTGGAATGTGTCCTAGCAACTGATCCCTAAATTTCTTTTCTACCCAAATAGATTTAGTACCACCATATCAGTTATGAAATCTATCTATATAATCTTCAGCATTCTTCTGCAGTACCACATTTCAAAAGCTTTTATTCTGTTCTTGTTTCACTTCCATGCAAGCTGCAGTCCAGACAAACACCTTCAGAAAAGACTTCCTAATATTTAAACTGATATTAGATGGTAATAAATTCCACTTTTTCAGAAATGTTTTTCTTGTTATTGCCAGTCTACATTTTACATCCTCTCTACTTCAGCTACCACCATTTATTTTACTGCCCATAGCAAAACTTGTCTACTAGTTTTAAAGTATCGTTTCCTAATCTAATTCTCTCAGCTTCACCCCTTTTAATCTGACTACAATCTATTACCCTTGCTTTGCTTTTGTTGATGTTTATTTTGTATCTTGCTTTCAAGATACTATCCAATCTGTTAAACAATTCTTCCAAATCCTTTGCTGTCTTTGACAGAATTACAATGTCACTAGCACACCTAGAAGTTTTTACTTCTTCTCCCTGAATTCTAATTATATTCCTGAATTTCTCCTTAACTTCTTTCACAGTTTGCTCAGTGTGCATACTGATTAACACTGGGGATAGGCTACAACTATGTCTCATTGCCTTCTCAACCACTGCTTTTCTGTCATGCCCTTTGATACTTGTAACCGAAGCCTGGTTTCAGTGCATGTATAACACTAAATCTACAAATGCTGAGAATGTAGGCTTGCCTTTCTTCAACCTGTCTTTTAGGGTACGTCATATGGGCAATATTGCCTTTGCTATTCCTACATTTTCCCAGAATCCAACTGACTTCTACCAGTTTTTCTGTTCTTCTGTAAATAATTCATTTCAGTATTTTTGCAACAATAACTTATTAAACAGATAGTTCAATAGTATTCAGACCTCTCAGTATATGCTTACTGTTGCATTATGGTTACTATTACATTCTTCTTGAAGTCTGAGGTTATTTCTCCCGTCTCATACATATGTTTTTCAGTGGTCAACATTTCCTATTAACATTAGCCTTAGCATGTTCTCTTGTCCTCCACCTGCCTCTTACCTAACTAGAAGAGAAACTTTCTCTCCAAAATATCTTCATTATTTGTGTTACTGCAATCTTATGCATTTTTACTCAATTTGGCAAGATTATATTTAATGCAGACACCATGAATAGCAAAATATTTGAAGCTAGTGCACTACTATGAGTGGAATTTATTATGGTGTCAGGATTCACCATTAACTGGCAGAAAAGAATACTTAACTTCTCAGGACTAACTTTGATATTAATGATTAAGAGTATACATCCGTTCTTACAATTTATGCATTTTATGGTAGCTTTTACTCTAATCAGTTCAGTGGTACAAATTACTTTACGTTAATTTCAGTGGTGTATGACAGCGCACACACACACACACACACACACACACACACACACACACACACACACACACACACACACACACACACACTTGCACGGCATAAGGATGGACCACAATATTTTGTATGCTTTGTGGGTGGCAGAGAAATTCATTGGTTTGGGAGACAGGTACATGAAAGAGTTTGTAGAGGAGAAAAGGAAAATTAGTTTTAATGTCCCATTGATGATGAGCTCATTACTGATGGAGTGCAAGCTCAGACTGGAGAAGAGTGGGGAAGAAAGTAGGCTGCATCCTCTTCAAAGGAATGGTCTCATCATTTCCCTTAAGTTATTCAGAGAAACTATGGAAGACCCAAATCTGGTTGGGAAGATGGATGTGCCTTTGGGGCTGATTAACATGTGGGAATCAACAGTTATGAACATGGTGATATATGGCATGAAAGATCAGTTTACAGACAAGATCTGGAAGATAGTACCCATCTTGGCAAGACCAGCAGTTCATCTAGATAGACTATTTATCATTGCAAACGTCATGTCTGCAGATGTAGTGGAAAACATAAAAGTTGTATTCTACCAATGAACTAATAATGGTAGCAACATAACCACAAGGCTCAGTATTTCTGAAGCCAGTTATAAAAAAGTAATTGGGAAGAACTTGTGCAGATGTCCATCAACTTCAGGAGAGCAAGTATCTAATCATGCAGTGAAGGAATGTCAGTGAAGACATACCTTCATAGCTGAGATACAGCACACTGTTATTCCAGAGGTGAGCCATGTCCAGAAAAGATGAAGATTTGTATGGTTATGACATTTATAACGCTCCAAACAACAACTGTCTGAACAAATACCAACCTGTGTTACTGATATGTGGTACCTTAAACATTTTGGAAATTATTTATTTACAATATATTAATTATTTTATCGAAAACATCTACAGAACTGTGTGGCTGTTTAGTAATACACCAAAGAAAAAATATGCTACAACTGACCAAACACTTCATGACAATACTGTTTAAATTACTGTGATTAATTTCAGATACAAGTTCACATTTACATAGTAGGTTAATTTTATTCAAAAAGGGGGTATTGATCTACTGTTTATGCTTGCTGCAAAACTTTTCATAACATTTTCTTTAAGATAAGTATCATCTTGTTTCCTTTGGTACTGCCTTGCCAGTTTCTAAATGTGGGTATGATTAGAGAAATTTTTGTACAGGTACATGCAACAGATGAAGATAAGGGAGTTAATGGACAGGTGAAATATTCCATTGTTCAACAACCTAATCAAAAGGGAACTAAATTCACTGTTGATGAAGAAACAGGTGAAGTCTCAACAAATAAGGTTAGTATAACTGTGGTAAGATAACATAAATTATATTAAATCAAGATGATTTACAAATATGTTCAACAGGATTTTAAAATCTTGACAGAGAGTAAATACCAATATGTAAATAAATGTCAAATTCAAATAAACTGAAATTTCATTTTGATACAATTACAAATGGGCTATGCTGCTAACCATACTTATTTTGATGGTCAACTGCCAGTCCCTGCACCAAACAACTCAATCCACTGCAGATTTTCCTGCATTTTGGTAAAATTTTCTGGCGTTGCAACTCCCTTAAAAACTAAAATATCACCTGCAAACGATCTTGTAGGCTTCTGAACTATTCTGACTGATAATTTATATGTATTATGAACAGTAAGGGCAATATAACACTCTCTTACAGTAGTCTTCGAGTTAATTTTACCTCTGTTGATTTTACCCCATAGAAGAAAAATGTGTAGAGATCTGTCTGCTAGAAAGTCCTGAATCCAATAGCAGTGCTATCCAGTATTCCGTAATATCATATTTTGATGTCTTGGCACATTGCAGAATTCTACTGACTCTTTTCTGGAAGCCATATCATTAAACTGGAAGCTATTCTGTATTGTCCTCTGGAACTCATGGATGGACAGAGTGAGTTGAGTTTCATAATATTGCTCTTTGCAGAATCTGTGTTGTTTCCTATATTTTAGAGGTTGTTTCCATTTTTCCAAGAAGGTCATCATACTCTGGTATCAGTTATGTTACATAATTTTACAACAATACAGGCCTATAATTATGTGGATACTTAATAAAATGGGAATGATGTACACCATTTTACAATCACTCGGAGCCCGTTGTTGTGTCGGCAGCCTATGATAGACTGCTACTAGATGGTTCAAATACCGTTTTATTATTATTATGGTGAAAAATGATTAAAATACTCATATTACTTCTGACACCTCAGAAGTATCTCCTGTGATATGGCTTGTGTCATATTCTGTCACACCTTGAAATGAAGTACAAGATAAATTTAGAAATGAAAATCCACATTATTTGTACTTATCTAAGAAAAGTTTCCATACATCATTATTATTATTCTTGGCACAGTAGTATAATTAATGATTCCTGCTTGGAAATAGGATTTTCTGGGTTTAAATTCATGTCTTCTACTCTTTAATTGCATAGTACACAGGATATTTGATTTGTTCTTCTATATCTTTTATTCCTCTTCCACAGAAAAGATGTGTCATGGTGATCTCATCCCAGAAGTCCAGAATGACCTTCATTCTCAACTCAAATTTTTAGGCTCATACAGAATATCTCCCCCAAATCCTCCCTCCTAACTCCAGCTACCTCCACATACCAAGCTCCTACTTGCTTGCCTAAATCTATAACCCTAACCCCGAACACACCATTGTAGCTGGTTACTGTGTTCATACTGAAAGAAGCTCTCATTGACTACCTCCTACTAATTACCTGCAGCCTGAATGCCTCATATAAAAAATGTGAACCACTTCTTTCACTAGCTCTCACCTCATAAACATTTGGATCCCTGTTTGTCACTGTTGACACCAACTCCCTACAGACCATCCCCCACGCCATGGTCTTGCCACTATTGAACACTACCTTTCCCAAAATCCTTTCAACTACAAATTCACCACCTTGCTCATTATATATCTAACAAACTACCCTTCTACCACATAAGTTTTTCTCCTTTGAGGGGAAGATATACAAACAAATCTTCAGCATGGTCATGGCCAGTCACAAGGTACCCTTCTATACCAACCTCGTTATCGGCCATATACAGAAAATCTTTCTAACTACTAAAAACCCCAAACCCATTGTCTGTTTCAGATGTCATTGATGGTATCTTCATGATCTGTACCTAGAGCCAAGACACTTTATGAAGATTCCTTCAGTGTCTCAACACCTTCTCAACCACCTGCTTCATCTGGTCCTCATAAGCCAATATGCCACCCTCCTGGACATTGTCGTCCACCTCCCTAATGGCTTCATCCAGACCTCCACTCATATCTAATGGCTTCATCCAGACCTCCACTCATATCAAGCCCACTAACTATCAACTGTACCAGCATTTTAATCATTTCCACCCAAAAAGTCACTCACGCATTGTGCATGTGCAATGATGTGTGATGCTTTGCTCATTACACTGTAGTGGCTTCATAGCCACTGTCAAATTATGGCCAACAGCAGAGCTGACCACTCAGTGGATGAACATGCTGCTGGGAACAACATATTTGATTTCAATGGCCGCTTCAATGCTCATTGCATCTGAATCCATTTCCAAGACACTATTTTCTCTGACTGGCATAGATGAGAGTTGCCCATAATCCTCCAGGCCTTATTCTCCACTAGCATCTGCCTCACACCTGCCTCAAACACTGCCCTATGGCCCTAACTTCATCCATCCTGCACTCACATCCTCTTCTATTTAGTCTCCCTCTTCCTCTGTTCTGTCTCCCCTTCCCCATCATCTGCACCTATCAAATCCTCAGCAATTCAATAACACTGCCTGAAAGGAAAAATGAAAATGTACACCCTTGAAGGGGTTTCCAGTGTAGTCAAGATTTGTTGTTGCAAAATTGCATGTGGAGAACATGAAAGATTACATTTACAGTTCATTAGCACAAGCAATTCTGAGTTACCATATTAGTACAAAGTGTAACATCCATATGCAGCAATGAAGACGCTGTCTCTGGCATCCAGTTGAATGTCCTGGAAGACATTACAAAAACCTGCTCAACCTGTTCATATGGTTCTGTACAAGTTGGTTGACGAGTCGCTGAGTTACTTCTCATCCCATCACATGTGCTTGTTTGGAGACCATTCCAGAGATTATGTTGGCCAGGGAAGTTGCTGCACATCTTGCAGAGCAAATTAAGTTTCACAGACTGTGTGGGCAAGCATTATCCTGTTGGAATAACGCATCACCTTCCTGCTGCAAGAATGGCAAAAGAACATGTTTAACAACATTCTGCACATACCGAGCACTGGTTGGTATCCCCTCCAGAAATACCAAAGGTGAATGAGAGTTGTAACATATCACACCCCAGACCAAAAGACCCCAGGAGGGGCCAGTTTGTCTCAGATGAATGCAATCTATGAGGCAGCATTCACCAGGCCTACCATCATACATGCAAACGACCACCATTTTCATGCAGCCAGAGCTCGATTTCATCGCTGAAAAACACGGCATGTCATTTCACCTTCCAAGTGATCCTCTGAAGACACCAATCAAGCCATGCACACCGATTCTGTGACATGAGTGGAAGCCCAGCTCCAGGTGTGGGTGCTCTTAGACCTAGTCTTAATAACGGTTCACAAAAATTCATGTTGACACATCTGGGCTCACAAGCCCTCTTAACTATGTGATCAAAAGTATACAGACACCCCCAAAAACGTACATTTTTCATGTTAGGTGCATTATGCTGCCACCTAATGACAGGTACCCCATATCAGCGACCTCAGTTGTCATTAGACATCATGAGAGAGCAGAATGGTGCGCTCCGCAGAACTCACGAACTTCGAACGTGGTAAGGTAATTGGGTGTCACTTGCATCATACATCTGCATTTGAGATTTCCACACTCCTAAGCATCCCTAGGTCCACAGTTTCCGATGTGTTAGTGAAGTGGAAACATCAAGGGACATGTACAGCACAAATGCGTACAGGCTGACCTCATCTGTTGACTGAAAGAGACTGCCCACAGCTGAAGAGGGTTCTACTGTGTAATAGGCAGACATCTATCCAGACCATCACGTAGGAATTCCAAACTGCATCAGGATCCACTGCAAGTACTATGACAGTTGGGCTAGAGGTGAGAAAACTTGGATTTCATGGTCGAGCAACCGCTCATAAGCCACACATCACACCAGTAAATGCCAAACGACGTCTCGCTTGGTGTTAGGAGCGTAAAAATTGGACGATTGAACAGTGGAAAACTGTTGTATGGAGTGACGAATCATGGTACAAAATGTGGTGATCTGACAGGCATACATTGGTATTTTAACCACCTTCTTGCTTCCCACTGTGTTGTAGAGCAATTCAGGGATGGGGACAGCATCTTTCGACACGATTGAGCACCTGTTCATAATGCATGGCCTGTGGTGGAGTGGTTATGTGACAATAACATCCTTGTAATGGACTGGCCTGATCAAAGTCCTTTGGCATGTTTTGGAATGCCGATTTCATGCCATGTCACCGACCAACATCGTTACCTCTCCTCGGTGCAGCACTCCATGAAGAATGGGCTGCCATTTCCCAAGAAACCTCCCAGCATCTGATTGAACATATGCCTGTGAGAGAGGAAGCTGTCATCAAGGCTAAGGGTGCAACAACACCAAACTGAATTCCAGCATGACCGATGGAGGGTGCCAGGAACTTGTAAGTCATTTTCAGCCCCAGGTGCTCAGATACTTTTGATCACATAGTGCATCTGTCCTGTGATACCTGTAAGATCTACCACTGCTGCCCTTACAATACAATAGTACTGGTGAGCATCTGTGCTGCATGCACCTCCAGAACCTCATCTAGGGGTCTCAAAATGTTCATGTGACTACTGATACAGGCATCATTCCACAACTGATGCAGCACATCCAATTTGTATGGCAGTTCTCCAACAAGACCTGTGCACCACGTAGAAGACCACAATTTGACCTCTTTCAAACTCTCTCAGTGGCTGTAGGAAGCACAAGTGTGTTTTCATGGCATGGTTGCCTGCTTGCTTCATGCATTTGCAGCCCACTGACCCTTCTAGCTGTGAGCATTCCTTATTAAAGGGTAGACACAGATGACACTCTGGTAGCTATGCCACTACACTATCTGTTGGCGGACGATGTTGAAACCATTATCAGTACATCTACTCTCCCCCAGTGTATTTGGTGAGTTGTGCTTTATTTATTTTCCTTTAAGAACTTTTCAATACACACACACACACACACACACACACACACACACACACACACACACACAAAAACAATATTTGCCTTGTCATTCCAGCATTCATGGCATAGTTGAATGGAGGAAATGTACTAAGATCTTCTGCAGCAAAACAATTTTTGAAGATTGAGTTTATTGTTTTGACCCTCTGAGTTCTTTTCCATTTCAGTGCAAACTGATGACCGAGCTTACATACAGTTTGCTGACTTTTTGCAAGATCATACTTCTTAGGATTTTTCATCAGATTAATTACCATTGAATAGCTCTCTTTACACTCATTTTGGTTTCATTCAGCTTTGCTTTGTCAATAAGGCATTGAATTTATTCAAATCTGTGATTTCAGTTCTCCTTGTGTTTATAGCATCTTTATTAAGTTGCTATTGAACCAAGACAGGTCTGCCCAATTCCTCATAATCTTGCTTAGAACGTCTGTCTGAAGCATATTGTGCAGTCCTTTTAAGTCCATTGATACTCATCATCTTCATCGCCAGATATGGATGTCTGACACTGATCCTTTAGATGACCTGAAAAAGAATTCCTATCAAAATTATAATTAAAAATATTCTCCTTCCTTTCTTAATATTGGTTTTAGTACCTATAGCCATTGATACTGTAACAGCATTATGGTCACTAAATGCTTCCTCAGTCCTACCTGAATTGAACAGTTTGATCTATTAGTTTTGATAGATATAAGAAGTTGCTCTACCTGAAGGTTGTGTAACTAACTACTCAAGATAATTTTCAGAAAAGATGTTCAGAGCAATCTCTTATGAATCCCTGTCCTGGTAACTTTTTTAATCATTTTACCATTACTCATCTGTTATTTAGGTGACAAATTGAAATCCTCCCCTATTAAAATCACAATCACATGGTCACTCCTGTGATATTCTGCACATTTTCTCTGAAATGTATCTTCACTATAGCTCCTCAGGAAGGTGGTCTTTAAAAGCATCTGACTGTCATGTTTTTAGTGCTTACCTTCATCAAAATTATTTCACATTAGGAACCTGTAATCACCTCACTAGCTGGAAAATAACCTCTGTTAGGCTACAAATAATTTACTGGGGTTGTTAAAGCAAAATTATTAGGAAAATTGTTACACTATCCATTGTATTACTTCTCTACCTAATCATCATTCATATTTCAATATTTATAGGTATTAATGTGTTAAAAACTTCTGTCTGTACAAAAGAGCTGCAGCTAGCCCATGACAGCAATCTTGGAATTCTTAGTTGGAGTAATAATGTTGGGAATCAAGCCACTTTTTGTGCTTGAAGTGGTGAAAATCACTTGAGACCAAGTGGGACTGATATTAAAGATAAGTCCTGAATGATGCAAAAATTTGTGTTTGATATGCAGAGTGTATCTGAGCATTGTTGTACAGAAACACTACGTTGGTAATAAAGAGACCACATCACTAATGCATTTACTCAGCTTTTACCCAGCAAGTTTCAGAACTGATTGTCATTCCACATTGTATACAATGTATGAATAAGAGACTTCTAGCATCCCAGAATATGTTGAATATAACCTTCCTGCCAGACAGAGCTCGGGATGCATTTCACGGCAAGAGTAGTAGCAAAATGTTTTTCCAAAACTGATATTAGCAGAAGGGTATCTATAGCTACCATCATATGAAGCTTCCAGCAATTCAGGGTCATCGGTCCTCTTTCATCCTCTGTCACTACAATTGCCTCCCTTTTGGCATGAATAGTGCCCCTGCAGTTATTCATCATTACATGTTAACAGTTTACTCATTGCCCTGTCCTGCACTAACAACCTGGATCTCATCCTTGTTACTAGGAAAATCAGATAATCACATCTACACAATCTTTGCCTTCTTTTCCAAATCTTACAACACAATGGCACCTTACAACTTAAAGAAATATGAACTCCTTAAACCAGTGGCTGACTACATGGTACACATCCTTAATGTGGATGGCTTATGCCCACTGAATAAAAATGTCAAAGCTGCCATCAGACTTCCTCCAATGACTATCTTTAAAGTATTACAGTCCTTTCTGGAAAAAGCCAATTATTATGGGCAACATATGCCCAAGGTATCACAGGTATTCAAATTTCTCAACTTTCTGAAAAAAGTGCTAAATTTCAGTGGATTACTGTTTGCCAACAGGCTTTTGAACACTTAAAGCATGGCCTTCAATGTGTTCTTCGCCTACCTACCTTCAACCCCAGTAAACAATTGGCCCTTGTGACTGATGCTTCCTGCAACAAGGCACTGGTACAGTTTTATTGCACAAAAATCCTGATGGCACAGAAAATTCCACTGTTTATACCTAAAAACATTACCTCCGACTCAACTCAGTAATAGCCAAATAGATAAAGCAGCACTCAACCATTTTTCACATTGAAAAATTTCATAATTCCCTCTAATGAATGAAATATCACCTGATTACTTGCCACCCTCTTCAGCTTTCATAGTATTATACTGGAGAAAACAGCTCAGCGATTCCAAAGATGGACCTTATTCTTAAACAAGTTCCGTTATCAAATCCAATATAGATCCACCTCTCAGCATGTCAATGTAGATGCATTCTCGCTTCTCCCCATGGTTCCCAAGCTCACTTCAGTCAATAGGAGCCAATTTCTTTTGCTATCAACAGGGAGCTACAAGATGTTCTTGACAGATTCCTCATCACCACTGTGCAAGTGAGAGCTAAAGCCATGGTAGAGGACCAAACACTCAAACAAGTCCTCTATTTCATCACCTTGGGCTTACCTGAACATCTGTGCACTAAAATTGCTGCTGAACTTCAAACCTTGCACTTGCTACATCACCTAAAAGCTGTTAGTGATATACTTGTCTGTTCACTTGCATAGGACAAATGTTGAATCTCCTTTCCTATGTGACCCCACTCCGCATCAAACGGCTTGTAAATGACGCACACCAAGGCACTTGGTGTGGGGCACTTTTACTCACCAGGCACACACAACTTGCTGTCTGTGGCTGTGTTACCTGTTTTCACCGCGCCTGATGTTGCAGCAACTATGACAGTACATCCACATCACCCACATTGGCCCCTTCCTTGATGACATGTGGCTAGTGGTCAACAATTTATCCTCTAAATTTCCATATATACCATAGTTTGCTCAAAAACTACTGCATCAACCACAAATATTTATTCTCTAAGAAATATCTTATCCATAGAGGTTGCTCCTCACATCTTGGTCTCAGACAGTGGGCCACAAGTTCGGTCCATTTGGTTGTTTGCAGAAACAATGGCATCCAACAAATGATTTGTGCTACTCTTTATCCTGCTTCTAATGGCAAAGCTGAGCATTTAGTGCACACATTCAAAATGCAAATGATCAAAGCTATCATTACTACCAGTAAGGAAGATGCACTAAAAGCTTTTTTTTTTTTTTTTAATCTGCATACAAGAAAACCCCAGTCCAGGGCCAATCATCAGCTCCTATCCTTCATAGCTACTGGCAGCGCATACTACTGCTGTATCTCTTGCAGCTGGCACAACAACATCTGATGTCCAGCAGCCATTTCCAATATGCAGTTGGCACCACGTCTGGGCCCAAACATATGATTAGTTTCTAGAATGTGTTCTGAGAGTTGTCACAGCCATTCAGGGCCACATGATGTTTGACACAGAAGTATATGGCACATGCCTAGTCTGATGCACAAATCAGTTCTGCCCTTGCCTGCAATCCAGTAAGCTGGCAACAGCTTGGCCTCTTCCAGTATTGGCTCCAGCCTGGAGCCACTCCAGACATCTTCCCATCATGATGCAGTCCTGCAAGAAGATGCTGCAGAGGTACATGATAGCTCTTTATTCCCCTGTTTCTGTCATCCATGCATTTGACGCCAAGGACATTGTGCAACCTTTTGAGGTGCAGATGAATGACACATCTTCAACCTCCCTGCCACAACTGTATCTGGAGATGCACTTCCTGTGGAGGAACTATTGGGTGAGACACCCACCTCCACTTCTCCTCATTCAGCTATCTTGTCACCTCCATCATTGTCCTGGACATTTTTGGTCATATCAACCATTCCCTGGGGGGAGGGATCTTGTATCTTGCCTAGATAATGATACTGATCCTGCCACAGAAGATATTGTCATTATTAAGTCAAATAGGTTATGGGGTGTGTTAACTCAAGATAGGTGGTGCTCCCAGCAACTCACCTGGTTCTGCCAACTAGAGTTCAGAATGCCTTTATAAGCAGTGGATTATGAACAATCTCACGTCACACTACCTGGAGCTGGCTACACATTATTGGATTTCACCAAAGATTTATATATGGAGCATTAATTTCTGCACCGATAATGACTTTGGCAGGACTTACGAACATCCAGGAGAACCAAATGTCTATTACAACATACTAAGAAGTAAGCATAAAGTTGTCTGACATATGAGACATTATAAAGCACTGGGTTTCAGAAAGTATTTCATCAAGTTGCTGCACCAGTCTGAAGTTGACTGCAGATTGATGACCCTTTCTGTCACAATCAAGAATATTTGTCCCTCCACTATTAAACAAATGATATGATTCACACACAATACTTTCATTTGTCCAATGTTCCCATGAGATATATTGCAACTTCTCCCCCATTTGCTTCACCTGGCCCTACTCAACCCCACAAGCCACTTTTCTAGATGTTGGCCTCTGTCCGTATCAAACCTACTAACCACCAGCAATACCTCCACTTCTACAGTTGCCACCTGTTCCATACCAAGAAGTCCCTTGCATACAGCCTAGCCACTCATGGTCTTTGCATCTGCAGTGACAAATGACCTTCTTGAAATATACCGAGGGTCTCACTAAGGCCTTCACATAAAAAAATGGTTCAAATGGCTCTGAGCACTATGGGACTCAACTGCTGAGGTCATTAGTCCCCTAGAACTTAGAACTAGTTAAACCTAACTAACCTAAGGACATCACAAACATCCATGCCCGAGGCAGGATTCGAATCTGCGACCGTAGCGGTCTTGCGGCTCCAGACTGCAGCGCCTTTAACCGCACGGCCACTTCAGCCGGCGCCTTCACATACTGTAATCATCCTCACAACCTTGTACAAAAACAAATCTCCCATGCGTTACCTTTCCAGTCTCCCACCACCTACAAAAGTCTCACCATCTGGCCACGGAGGAGCATTTGCCTTGTAGCTCGGTAACACCCAGGACTAGAGCAACTCAATGATATTCTCTGTCAGGGTTTTGACTACATCTCATTGTGCCCTGAAATGAGAAATGTCCTGCCCACTATCCTTCCCACTACTCCCACAGAGGTAATCCACCGACCACCACACCTACACAATATACTCATCCATCCCTACATAACCCCTGCTCCCAACCCCGTACCCCAAGGCCCATATCCCTATAACAGACCTAGATGCAAGATCTGCCCCATACATCCTCCCCACCACTCATTCCAGTCCAGTCACAAACATCACCTATCCCATCAAAGGTAGGGCTACCTGGGGAACCAGTTATGTGATCTACACACTATGCTGCAACCACTGTGCTGCATCCTATGCGGGCATGACGACTAACATGCTGTCTGTCCATATGAATGGCCACCAACAAACTGTGGCCAAGAAACAAATGGACTACCCTGTTGCTGAGCACACCACCCAGCACAATGTTCTTCATTTCAATGACTGTTTCACAGCCTGTGTCATGTGGATCCTTCTCGCCAACACCAGCTTTTCGGAACTGCGCGGGTGAGAACTCTCCCTGCCTGCAATATATTGAACATTCCTGTAACCCTCCTGGCCTCAACCTTCTTTAGTAATTGACTTCACCCATGAAGCCCCTTCCCTGTTTCCATTCTAGCATTGCACACTACACAGCCCTCTACTCTGCCAACACACCCAGTCTTACTTCTCTCCTTTTCCATATGCTTCCCCCCCCCCCCCCCCCACTTCTCCCCTGCCCTCCATCTAACCTCCCGGTTGCACCTAGCTGCCCTACCCTGTCTCCAACTCATCCCTGTACACTCCCCATCAGCATTTCACCATCCCCCACCCCTACTCTGCTATCCCTTCCACTCCACAACCCAGCATCCTCCATACCCTCACCTAGCTGCCTCTCCCATCACGCACTGCTGCTGCTGCTTCTCGTAGTGTGGCTGCAGCTGCCAGAGACTGCACTCATGTGGGTGTGAGTTGCATTTGTGTGAGTGTGCATGTGTGTGTGTGTGTGTGTGTGTGTGTGTGTGTGTGTGTGTGTGTCATCAATTTTTGACTAAGGCCTTGTCGGTCGAAAGCTTATTTTGTGACAGTCTTTTTGTTGTGCCTATCTGTGACTCAGCATCTCCATTATATGGTGAGTAGTAACTATCCTTTTCATAATATTGTTACATTCCATCCTGGATTTTCCATTGTTTAAATACAGTTAAGGAGGTCTCAGTCAACTGGAATTCATACCATGAGTGTAAACAATTATGCTGCACACACCAAGAGGATTTCCCCCATAATACATAATGTATACTGTATCGCCTCTCGGTTCACCGCAAGACAACAGTCATAAGTTAGCTATAAGAAACTGCATACAGTTTAGAGATGTTGCATCTTCTTTATTTGATGGTGGTTTCTTTTGCACCTGTCTCCATTCCTCATTCATCCTACATATATATTGCCCTTGGTTCCACATTCCTTTCAGCATCGTCCATGCATTTCTATATCCCAGTATCCATTCTCCTCTCCTTCCAGCATTATAATATCTCTCCTTCCTTCCACATGTCCTGCCTTCCAACTTTCCTCATTATAGACCATTACTCAAGCTAGTATTGTTATGCTAGTACTCTTGGAATCTCTCATGAAATTCATGATGTCTGTGCACCATGTGTGTAGTGATAGCATCATGTATCAATGGTATCATTAGTTTAAAAATGGACAGATGAATATGCTGGACGAAGACAGCTCATTCTACCATTGTTTTCAGTGTGTATGTGTTATATTCAAATATCGCTTGCTCCTTTTGGTATTCGACTTCGCAGTACATAGTGAAGGTGAATGATGGACTGTACATAAAAAAAACATAGTCTCAAAACAAAATGGAATTACATGAAAATCTATGAAACTACATGAAAATCTTGCCATTAGTAATTATTACCAATATATGAAATGTAAGAGAAATGGCTGATAGATATTGAAACTTGCTGAATACTAGAATAAATTCAAGGGATGAATCTCAAGCTTTTGGAATTTTTAAAAATTCCTTCCTCAGCAGAAATAGGAAGACAGAAAACATAAAAAACATATAGAATGATTTTTGGTGTTTAAGGGATAGACAGTGACTACAGCAGCAGAATCTGATAAATTTTCAGTAGATGGTGTCTCTCAGCTTATAAGCATTCACTGAAAGTCATACTAAACCATCAACAGCATCTAATTTCAATAGCAGCAGATCATGATTAGTCATTTTTTTATCATCTCAACATTTTTATTTACTTACAACTAAGATGTCAAAAAATAAAATGTTGATAACTTGTTAGAAACATCACAGGATGATGCAAAACGCATTGATCAATCACATCTAAAAGAATTTAATTCTTACATTGAATACAGAAATATAGCAACCTGCTGAGTACTGAGGAAGTATTGTATATACCTCCTCTGAAACTTGTAATTGTGTTAAAATACCCCACACTAGTCTAGAAGAATCTATTAGTGATCAGCCAAAACATTACGAACACTGCCCGCTGTGACATTAGATGCTGCCTGGTGGTGTTGTGGACATGTGACATGGTAACTGAAGTACACAAACAGAGCAAACATGGACAGAGGATCTCCCTAGCGAAAATATGGGCTGCAAATGGGGAAATCCATCAACATAAGAGACCTTACCAAAGGGCAGATTATTATTATTACACAGAGCCTGTGATCGAGTATCTCAAAAACAGTGGGCTGGTCAAATGTTCTCATGCTACTGTCATGAGCATCTACAATAAGAGGTAGAAGGAAAGTGAAACTACCACTAGGCGCTAAATGGCTGGACGTCCATGGCTCTTCACAGAACATTGGGTTTGGAGACTTGTCTGCTCTGTAAAGTAGTACAAATGGTGGTTTCTCTGCCAAAAGAGCATGCACAAGTGTTTCAGAACACGCCGTTTATCTTACACTGTTGAACATGGGGCCCCATAGCACATCACACCTACAAGTTCACATGCTGACCCAACAACATCATCAATTACAACTGCAGTCGGCATTTTAACTTCTGGATTTAACCACTGATCAATGGAAATGTATCGGCTCTTTGGGTGAATCATATGTTTGCTACACTAGGTCAATGGTCGTTTCAAAAAATGCCATCATTGAGGTGAATGGCAGCTTGAAACATGCAGCAAACCGTGGATGCGGGTTGGTGGGAGCAGTATTATGCTTTGGGAGACATTCCCCTGCACTTATGTGGTACCTGTGGTACTAATCAAAGACAAGCTGGCACCTGTGAACCACCTGAATCCCTTCATGCTTGATGTGGTCCCCAACGATGATGTCATCTTTCAGCAGTATAACTTTCCATGTCTCAGAGACAGGACCATGCCACAGTGGTGTGAGGAGCTTTATAGTGAACTCCAGTTGATGTCTCAGTAACCAAACTCACCTGATATAAATCCTATGGAACCCATCTAGGTCACTATTGGGCGCCATCACCGCATATGCAAATCAGTGCCTTGTTATTTATGTAAATTACATGACCTGTGTATAGACATCTAATGCCACACACCTCCACAAATCTACCAACAAAATGTTGGATTCCTGAAATGTAATATCAGTGATGTATTTTAAGTTATTAAGCAGGTGCTCATAATGTTTTGGCTCATCAACATATATTTTCAGTAGATGGTGTCTCGCAACTTGTAAGCATTCATTGAAAACCATGCTAAACCACCAACAGCTGATATCATGAACAACCTTATTAATGCAATCAATTTCAATTGCAGCACATCATGATAAGTCATAAAATTTTTTTATAATTTCAACATTTGTATATGCTTATCCCAAGATATCAAAAAAACGCATAGTGAATACCTTGTTAAAAACATCACAGAATGATGCAAAAAGCATTGATTAGTCATAACTGACAAATTCAATAGTGACATTGAATACAGAAATATACCAATCTTTTGAGTATTGAGTAAGTATTGTACGAGATCTGTTTAAAAATTTGTCCACAAAATTTTTCTACACATACATTTTACTTAATGTGCATGGTCTCCTTCGAAACACTCTCTTTCACAGTTGATACACTGCTCCCAACGCCGTTTCCACTTCCAGAAGCAGTCTTGGTATGCCTTTTGCTGGACTGCATGAAGGACTGTCTGCGAATTTTCTTTTACCTCATCTATCGGTGCAAATCTTCGTCCATTCAATGGTGTATTCAACTTTGGAAGTAAAAAAAGGTCCAAAGGGGCCAGGTCTAGAGAGTATGGAGGATGCAGCACAGTGATTTCATTTTTTGTAAAACAGTTACACACCAACAGGGACAAATGTGCAGGTGTGTTATCATGATGCAGGAGCCATGAACCGTCTCACCACATTTCGGGCAGTTTCCTTCCCAAATTTTTTCGCAGACAACACAACACATCCAATAGTACCATCAATTGATGGTTTGTCCCCTTGGCATGAATTTCGTTGAAGTTCCTGACATGAGTGTTGTTGGTAGACAGGTGACCTGTACATAAGCATCCTGTCTGATCATCTGCATCCATTCGTGCATTCCGATGGACTTGGGCAATTTCCGCAAGGCCAGTGTAACACCCCACGCATCCAGAATTGCTACAGAGTGGCTCCAGGAACACTCTTCTGAGTTTAAACACTTCCACTGGCCACCAAACTTTTCTCAGACATGAACATTATTGAGCATATCTGGGATGCCTTGCAACGTGCTGTTCAGAAGAGATCATCATCCCCTCGTACTCTTATGGATTTATGAACAGCGCTGCAGGATTCATGGTGTCAGTTCCCTTCAGCACTACTTGAGACATTATTTGAGTCCATGCTATGTCATGTTGCGGCACTTCTGCATGCTCGTGGGAGCCCTACACAATATTAGGCAGATCTGCCAGTTTCTTTGGCTGTTCTGGGGAAATACTACTTTTACAAAACAGTCGTTTAAACTTTAGAAAAAGATGTAAGATAAAAAGGTGTTGCTTACAGAGAGTAACATAAAGGTGTTTCTAAAGAGTTAAAATCATAACCTTGCCAACTATTTTTATATTTGAAAATATTTGAATCATTAAGACTTTCATTGATGAACAGTGGGGTTCACAATTATGAAACAAGGAACAGGAATAACTTTCATAGGTACATACCACTAAAATAATATATTCGGACAATGTATTATAAGCCAGAAATTTTCATCAGTTCACTGCCATATAAGATCAAAAGAATACTAAACTTTAATACATTTAAAAGAGAACTAAAAGCTCTACTAATACAACATATAAAGCATTAATGAATATATGGAATGTTTCTCAATGCTCTGTAGGTTCTCTCTCACACTCTTTGTATTCAGCGGTTCATAATTATCACAGTATTTCTATAAAAATTAAACATATTTTACTAATGTACTCCCATTAATTGTGTGTAGTTATGTGTCTTTTGTAGCCATAGGTGAGAGTAGTTTGAAAAGTTTGTGGTATCACTACTAGATGTCAGTGCCAGTGCAAAGAGGATCCCACATAATAACAGGCTGTTCTTCATGAGTAGACACATGGTGTGACAGTGCACTGTGTAGAGATCTGTAGTGCAAACATCTCTCTGTTGTTGTTTCTATGTAGTAGTTTGTGAAGATAGAACAAATTGAGAAGCAACCAGTGATTAAGTGCTTCATAAAGAAATATATGAATGCAAAGGAAATTCATGTCAATTTTGAGAACACAATGGGGGACTCTGCTCCTTCATATTCAACTGTTGCCAATGGGACAAATGAGTTAAAATTTAATCTGGATAGCTTAAATGATGATTCCCATAATGGTTGGAAAAGATGTGCTACTACCCCATAAATTACTGCAGAAGTGCATAAAATGGTCATGGAGGAGCACCGAGTCAAAGTGTGAGACGCTGCTGAAGCTGTTGGGCTGTCATCTGAAATAGCACACCACATTTTAACGGTGGAATTCAATATGAGAAAATTAGCTGTTAGATGTTTGCATGATTTATAACAGAGGATCAGAGACACATCAGAATATAAATGTCCAAATGACGTTTGAATCATTTTCAAAGCAACCAACAAGAATTTTTTTGCTAGTTTGTGAATGCAGATGAAACTTGGGACCACTATTATACCCCACAAATGAAACAACAATCAGAGCAGTGAAAATATTCTTATTCACCACCACCAAAGAAAGCAAAGGCAATACAATATAAAATACGAAAGGAGGCAAAAATGATTGTGCTGATAGATTATCTTCCCACAAGCCACACAGTTATGGGACAGATTATCTTCCCACTGGTCAAACAATTATGGGCGAATACTACACTTACCTCCAGACTAACTACAGCAAAAGATACATGGAAAAGACTGGGTGTGGCAAGGAAGGCTATGCAAGTGTTGTTTCCATGGCAAAAATCATGAACTAAGAAACAAATTGTTGGTAAACTGGTCTTATTTGATACAAATTCTCTACAAAGGAAGAACTGACAACTGGAGTTGATGGATATTTTGCATGCTTGGAGAAATTCATTTTAGAGATAGGACCAAGGCACTGGAACACAGATGGACAAAGTGCATCAGTGTACAGGGAATCTACATTGAGAAATAAAAAGTTCTAAGGTAAGTCGTTTCTTTCTATTCCAGTCCGAGAAGTTTTCAAACTACCCTTGTATGTGGGAATTAAATGCTATTTTCTTATGCATATCTAATTAGAATATTGGTATAATAGAGGGAAACATTCCACGTGGGAAAAATATACCTAAAAACAAAGATGATGTGACTTACCAAACGAAAGCGCTGGCAGGTCGATAGACACACAAACAAACACAAACATACATACAAAATTCAAGCTTTCGCAACCAACGGTTGCTTCATCAGGAAAGAGGGAAGGAGAGGGAAAGACGAAAGGATGTGGGATTTAAGGGAGAGGGTAAGGAGTCATTCCAATCCCGGGAGCTGAAAGACTTACCTTAGGGGGAAAAAAGGACAGGTATACACTCGCACACACACCCATATCCATCCGCACATACACAGACACAAGCAGACATTTGTAAAGGCAAAGAGTTTGGGCAGAGATGTCAGTCGAGGCGGAAGTACAGAGGCAATGATGTTGTTGAAAGACAGGTGAGGTATGAGCGGCGGCAACTTGAAATTAGCAGAGGTTGAGGCCTGGCGGATAACGAGAAGAGAGGATATACTGAAGGGCAAGTTCTCATCTCCAGAGTTCTGACAGGTTGGTGTTAGTGGGAAGTATCCAGATAACCCGGACAGTGTAACACTGTGCCAAGATGTGCTGGCCGTGCACCAAGGCATGTTTAGCCACAGGGTGATCCTCATTACCAACAAACACTGTCTGCCTGTGTCCATTCATGCAAATGGACAGTTTGTTACTGGTCATTCCCACATAGAAAGCTTCACAGTGTAGGCAGGTCAGTTGGTAAATCACGTGGGTGCTTTCACACGTGGCTCTGTCTTTGATCGTGTACAGCTTCCGGGTTACAGGACTGGAGTAGGTGGTGGTGGGAGGGTGCATGGGACAGTTTTTACACCGGGGGCAGTTACAAGGGTAGGAGCCAGAGGGTAGGGAAGGTGGTTTGGGGATTTCATAGGGATAAACTAAGAGGTTACGAAGGTTAGGTGGACGGCGGAAAGACACCTTTTTTCCACCTAAGTTAAGTCTTTCCGCACCCGGGATTGGAATGACTCCTTACCCTCTCCCTTAAATCCCACATCGTTTTGTCTTTCCCTCTCCTTCCCTCTTTCCTGATGAAGCAACCATTGGTTGTGAAAGCTTGAATTTTTTGTGTATGTTTGTGTTTGTTTGTGTGTCTATCGACCTGCCAGCACTTTCATTTGGTAAGTCACATCAAATTTGTTTTTATATATAATTAGAATATTGCTTACTTTAGTACAGTCACTCAAGATGTGTCAGTAATTCTTTAGCTGTGTGTCTTATGTGTTGAGTGTTCAGTGAAGGAAAATTGTGAGCTACTAACACACAACAAGTGCACTGAATGCTGCAGTGAAAATATGGTGAAAACAGGGAAAGTAACAGACTATGACTATAAAGGTAACTACTGCTATTGTGTGAGGAGGTAATTGCTGAAGTCAGTGTCTCAATGCAGAAATCAATCGACTGCAGAAAGATATGTTGTAATTTAAATGTGAACATTGAGATTCTTAGTTCTACAAATATTTCTAGTAACAATTTCAAAATGTGCCAGATTGTAAAACTAGGACTGTATATGGTGATCACTAATGCATCTCTTTTAAAATCATTAACAAAGTGACTGAAAAATATAATATGTAACCAGGAAGGAGAGTCAAAGTGTGTGGAACTATATCCTTAGCATCATCTGCAGAAACTGTAAACTGCATGGAGAAAGATACAAATGAATGCTGCTGAAAAAACAGACCAATTAAAGGCATCATGTGAGTGAAATTTAAAATGCTTTGTCATGTTATCTGTGCAAAAGTAGACCTGAAGAAAAAAGATGAGGCTGTGCTTCAAATATTGCAACCTGAAATTAAGCCTACAAGAAAGAATCAAACAACAAATTATTGGTACACTATCTAAAGACATACTTATGAGAAAAGACAAATACAAATATCTGCAACCATCCAAAGTGTACACTATTCAAGGAAAGTCTAACAAATTGTAACATAAATTCAAAATTATGGAAAATACAGGGTGTTACAAAAAGGTACGGCCAATCTTTCAGGAAGAAAATATGTTATGTGGACATGTGTCCGGAAATGTTTAATTTCCATGTTAGAGCTCACTTTATTACTTCTCTTCAAATCACATTAATCATGGAATGGAAACACACAGCAACAGAACGTACCAGCATGACTTCAAACACTTTGTTACAGGAAATGTTCAAAATGTCCTCCGTTAGCAAGGATACATGCATCCATCCTTCGTCGCATGGAATCCCTGATGCGCTGATACAGCCCTGGAGAATGGCGTATTGTATGACAGCCGTCCACAATATGAGCACGAAGAGTCTCTACATTTGGTACCGGGGTTGCATAGGCAAAATCTTTCAAATGCCCCCATAAATGAAAGTCAAGAGCGTTGAGGTCAGGAGAGCGTGGAGGCCATGGAATTGGTCCGCCTCTACCAATCCATCGGTCACCGAATCTGTTGTTGAGAAGCGTACAAACACTTTGACTGAAATGTGCAGGAGCTCCATCGTGCATGAACCACGTGTTGTGTTGTACTTGTAAAGGCACATGTTCTAGCAGCACAGGTAGAGTATCCCGTACAAAATCATGATAGCGTGCTCCATTGAGCATAGGTGGAAGAACATGGGGCCCAATCAAGACATCACCAACAATGCCTGCCCAAACGTTCACAGAAAATCTGTGTTGATGACGTGATTGCACAATTGCGTGCGGATTCTAGTCAGCCCACACATGTTGATTGTGAAAATTTACAATTTGATCACGTTGGAATGAAGCCTCATCCGTAAAGAGAACATTTGCACTGAAATGAGGATTGACACATTGTTGGATGAACCATTCGCAGAAGTGTACCTGTGGAGGCCAATCAGCTGCTGATAGTGCCTGCACACGCTGTACATGGTACGGAAACAACTGGTTCTCGCGTAGCACTCTCCATACAGTGACGTGGTCAACATTACCTTGTACAGCAGCAACTTCTCTGACGCTGACATTAGGGTTATCGTCAACTGCACGAAGAATTGCCTCGTCCATTGCAGGTGTCCTCGTCGTTCTAGGTCTTCCCCAGTCATGAGTCATAGGCTGGAATGTTCCGTGCTCCCTAAGACGCCGATCAATTGATTCGAATGTCTTCCTGTCGGGACACCTTCATTCTGGAAATCTGTCTCGATACAAACGTACTGCGCCACGGCTATTGCCCCGTGCTAATCCATACATCAAATGGGCATCTGCCAACTCCGTATTTGTAAACATTGCACTGACTGCAAAACCATGTTTGTGATGAACACTAACCTGTTGATGCTACGTACTGATGTGCTCGATGCTAGTACTGTAGAGCAATGAGTCGCATGTCAACACAAGCACCGAAGTTAACATTACCTTCCTTCAATTGGGCCAACTGGCGGTGAATCAAGGAAGTACAGTACATACTGACGAAACTAAAATGAGCTCTAACATGGAAATTAAGTGTTTCTGGACACATGTCCACATAACATCTTTTCTTTATTTGTGTGTGAGGAATGTTTCCTGAAAGTTTGGCTGTACCTTTTTGTAACACCCTGTATAGTTTGCTACTTATGGTATAAAGAAGGCATTGAATCGCAAACAGATATAATGAAAAGCACTGCTAAAATATTTGATATAAAAAAGACACATACATTCACAGAAGCACAACTGACACACTCATGTCCACTGTCTCCAGTTGCCAGACCAGCTGTGATTACTTCTGACATGAGCAGAAGTCTCGTGGGGTGTGTGGTGGGAGTAAGGAGGAGTCATGGTACCAAGAGGGGGAGGGATAGCAGAGTAGGGGTGATGGAAGATGCTGTGCTGCCTGTGGGAACATGCAGGGACATTGTGGGGACAGGGCAGAGCTGCTAGGTGCAGTGTTGGGAGGCTGTACTGGGAAAGGAGGGGATGAGAGAAGTAGAGAAGGGGAAAAGACAAATATGTAGTTTGGTGAGATAGAAAGAGAACAGGTAGAGGGAGGATATGGACTAGCAAAGGTTGAGTCCAGGTGGGGGGGGGGGGGGGGGGGGAGAGGGGTTCTGGCAATGACGAATGTTTTGTAGGAAGAGTTCCCACCCACGCAATTTAGAAAATCTGGTGTTGGTAGGAAGAACCCAAATGGACAGGCTGTGAAGAACCATTAAATTGAAGCATATTACATGGGCAGCATGTTCAGCAACTGGATGGTCCAGCTGTCTCTTGACCACAGTTTGGCAATGGCCATTCATGTGTACAGACAGCGTGTTAGTTATCATACACATGTAGGAAGCATCATAGTGACTGCCACTTCATTTGGAGATCACATGGCTCCTTTCCAAGGTGGCCCTGCCTTTAATATGGTAAGAGATGTCTATGATAGGACTGGAGTAGTTGATAATGGAAGAATGTATGGGACACCTCTTGGGTTTATGCCTGTTGCAGGGATATGAGCTATAAGGCAAGGGGCTAGGAGAAGAGGGCGGGGAGTAGGGACTAACAAGGATACTGTGTAAGCACAGTGGGTGGTGGAATACCACAGTAGGAGGGTTGGGAAGGATATTCTTCATTTCAGGGCTCAGTGAGGAGCAATTAAAACTCTGACAGAGAATGGGATTCATTTGCTCCAGACTTGGGTGGCACCAAGCTGCAAGAGCAGTTTTCCTTTATGGCTACTTAGTGGGTATGTGATAGGCGGTAGGTGACTGGAGAATAAAGGCATGGGATATCTGTTTCTGGACAAGACTGGGAGGGTAATTCTGATTCTGTGAAGGCCTCAGTGAAAATATGAATACATTTGGAGAGGTACTGCTTGTCACTACAGAGATGACAACCACTGGTGGCTAGGCTGTATGGAAGGATCAGTTTGACATCAGTTGGGCATTAGGAAATGTAGTGTTCAATAGCTGCAAGACCATAGACATCTGGAATGTTAGTGTAGAAGAAGTTGGCATCAACAGTGGTGAGCAGTGTGCTAGGTAGTGAAGGAACAAGAATTGTGGAGAGTCACTGGAGGAAATGATTGGTGTCTTTTGCATAGGAGGGTAGGTTACGGGTAATAGGCTGGAGATGTTGGTCCACAAGATTAGAGATTTCCTGTATGGGGCACACTAACTAGTCACAATGGGGAATCCAGGGAGGTTGGGTTTATGGATTTTATGAAGCACATAGAAGGTAGGAATGCAGGGAGTGGCGGGGGGTGGGGGGGGGGGGGGGGGGCGTGAGGAAGGAGATGAACTCAGAGGAGAGGTTCTGGGATGGACCTAAGGATTTGAGGAGGGACTAGAGATCCTGCTAGATTTCTGGAACGTGGATACTGGTTTTGCATTAAATCTCATCGGTAGAGTTGGTGGTGAAGAGGTGTTTCCAATGTAGGGAACGGGAGAAGGAGAGAAAATGTAGGGACCGGTAGAGGGAGATAAGTTCTTTAACAATCCCAGCATGCAGGAAAATGCAATAATGTAAATTCAACAGACAAGATGAACTACACCATTACTAAGCTTGAAAATCGCTTTGGTAAGATGACAAAATTGGATATCCAGCAGTGGAAAAAAAGAAAACATGACGACCTGATTGATATTATGAAACATATTTAGCTTCAAAATGGAAACAAAAAAGAGCACGTATGAAAATATGATTCTCCAATTCTTAATGAAGATCTGGAGTTATCTGGGATGCTTCTGAAGATCATAGCTATGTACAGCAACATTATTTTGAAATATGAAAAAGTAACAAAGTTTACTGTTCCTGCAGACAGCTTTGATTGTGGGATTGCCACTCAAATAGGTGACATAATGGCTGGAAAAGCAGCAGCATTTATTGTGCCTGGTGGTCCCTTGTCTGAAATAAGGAAACTTGTCCACTTGCCTGAAGTCAGTAATTTAACTCACAATGATTTTATTGTGTTGCTTGGAGGTGCAAATGAGATATTTAAAAATGCAACTTCAAAAGCCACTGATGGTTTAAAAAATTGTCTAAGACACTTAACTCATACAAAATGTCTTATTAAGGACCATTCTACATTGATATGCTGTACCTCCACAGTTTTTTGTAAACAAAGAGGTAAATGTTGCAAGTGTATTGTTCTCAAAGATATACATCCAATATAAAAAAAGTAGGAGTTACTGGTCTCAGTGGTATAGGTTGTAGATTCCACACTACACATGGTCTACACTTAAACGTGCTGTGAAAGCAGCTTGACATGGAAAAAATAAGCAAATATTTTATCTAGAACTCTGAGACATAGAGGAGGTAGTGCCACAGACATGGTACATGAACTGGAGTGGCAATCATTAAAACAAAGGCGTTTTTCATTGTGATGGGATCTTCTCATAAAATTTCAATCACAAGTTTTCTCATCCGATTGCAAAAACATTCTGTTCGCACCTACCTACATAGGGAGAAATGATCATCATGATGCTATCAAGTTCTTCAATCAGTCACAGACAAAGTTCTAGATGCAGAGATTTTGCTAAATACAGAACCCCAAGTTATTTGTCTTCTGTGCATTAGACAGCATTGGCTAAAGATTGAACAGACTGTCTGTTTTCCTATACCAGGCTAGATACTAGTAAATTATTTCTGTAGAAACAGTAATAAAAATGGAGGTACTGTAATATTCTTTAAACAGGGGTAAATATATACATCTATTAATAAGTTTCCACCTCTCAAAGCAGAAAGGGGCTTCAAGCGGAAATTCATTGAAGTTAGTGATGCAAGTAGGGTTCCAGTACGTATTTATTGCTCCCCTAATGGAAATTTTGACTTATTCCTCATGAGAACAAGAGTGTTATTGATGCCCAACATACTGAAAACCTTTTAAGGTGCTACTATGCAGATGTCACAATCAATCAAATAGTCAGTGACAAAAAAGATAGTACAATAAAACAGAAAAATAAAGTACACTATGATCCTCTTCAGTCTATTTACAAAACAACTCCATATGAAATCAAACACTGGGAACTCCAGGTAGGAATATCAACAGTGTACAACAAGATGGATTGCTCCTTGCCCATAAAGATAACATGCTAAGTTGCAGAAAGGCACAATTAAAAGACACTTACATATAAGCTTTCAGCCTCAGACTTTGTTGGAAAAAGAGAAACACACGCCATTTATTCACACAAGCAAACACACCTCATGCACACATGACCACTAACTTCAGCAGCTCAGGCCAGAATGAAATCAGCCATATTGAGTCAACTTTTAAGAAAATGTCACCTGGAATTGATGGTATTCCAGATTACATTCTAAAGCAACATATTACAAACATTTTAGTGGCTGAAACTTCCTGGCAGATTAAAACTGTGTGCCAGACCGAGACTCGAACTCGGGACCTTTGCCTTTCGCGGGCAACTGCTCTACCAACTGAGCTACCCAAGCACGACTCACGCCCCATCATCACAGCTTTACTTCTGCCAGTACCTCGTCTCCTACCTTCCAAACTTTACAGTAGCACTCCTGTGAACCTTGCAGAACTAGCACTCCTGAAAGAAAGGATATTGCGGAGACATGGCTTAGCCACAGCCTGGGGGATGTTTCCAGAATGAGATTTTCACTCTGCAGCAGAGTGTGCGCTGATATGAAACTTCCTGGCAGATTAAAACTATGTGCCGGACCGAGACTCGAACTCAGGACCTTTGCCTTTCACGGGCAAGTGCTCTACCAACTGAGCTACCCAGCTCAGTTGGTAGAGCACTTGCCCGCGAAAGGCAAAGGTCCCGAGTTCGAGTCTCGGTCCGGCACACAGTTTTAATCTGCCAGGAAGTTTCATATCAGCGCACACTCCACTGCAGAGTGAAAATCTCATTCTGGATTTTGGTGGCTATTGCAGATATAGTAAGTTCATCTCTCATGATAGACACATTTCTGAACCATTTAAAAATTGCTAAAGTCATTCCTTTTTGTGAGAAAGGAGATAAATCACATATAGAAAACTATAGACCAATGGTCTTATTGTCAGGCTTTAATAAAACCACAGAAAAGTAATGTATAATAGGTTAGTGAAATTTCAAGACAAAAACAAAATTCTCATTGATACTCAGCATTGATTCAGGAAAAAATAAACTGACAACTAGTGCCCTATATGATTTTATGCAAAACACCTAAAAACAGTGAAACAAAACAAAAAGTCCCTGGCATTTTTTGATATTCTTAACAACAGTATACTGTTGGAGAAACTCCAAGCGTATCACATTAAAGTTATGCACTAAAGGTTTAAAACTTGTTAAAACACGTTTTCACACTGTCTGACGTACTTACTTCACACAATTCCACAGCATCGTACTGTAGGGAATTATTCTACTCCTCCTCCTCCTCCTCAGCTCTACAGCCCTTGCCTGCATCACAATATCATAAGGAATTATATCCTGGGGTAATATACCACCTATTTTAGTAATTTTCTTATCTCAGAAAGGAACAGTACAGGTTGTGCAGCAAGTTCAACACACAGATTCTTGCAAATCGCTATTTCAAAAGTCATCAATCCTCCCACTTCCCTGTGTGTATGTATTAGAAATTAGTAAATATGTTAAAAAGAATTCAAAAGTCATAAATAAAACTTTAATATTCATAATCATGATACAAGGCAAAAGGAAAAGCTTAATGTCCAGTCAAAAAATAGTAGTATACAATTTACAAAAGTATTCCACATCAGGGAAAAATTATATCATCATTCTCATTTATTGTAAAACCCTAAGAACATTTTTATTAGATCATTGCTTCTATTCTGAATCAGAATTTTTTAGACCATGATAAATGCAAGAGATTTATAACAAGACAGTGCAGTTACTGCAAACTCTTTATGGATAAAACAAGAAATTCATTTATTTACTGAAATAAAGGGTGGATGAATAAATAAATTACAATCAATCAACATGTGTTATGCTTAAATGCTGTATATCCTTTATAAACTTCTGATGGAACAACAGGTACATACATTCATGTCTGTACCACAGACATATGTATTCTGAAAGACTGAGTGTCCATCTATGAAAATGATGTCCACAAATTGTCAAGAAGTGGCTAGGACATATGGCATCTAAACAAAGTGAAACGTATCGGCACATGGTGTTGAACAGGTTCAAGTCCTTTCTAGAGATAAAACTGCCTGCCACCCTGTAATACCAAGAAGCCCCTAGTTGTTTTCAGTCTTCTGAAATTTAGAAGGAAAAGTGCTCCAAATTTCTTTTATAAGAGTATCTTACATTAATATTGAAAATATTCATAAATTGTTACTAATGACTTCAAGCAGGGAGGTGACCTTGACTGCTCAGTGGATTGACCTGTTCATGTCATTAAGAACAATTTACCCAACATACTCAGTGTCTATTGGTGGAAGGACATATGGTGTTAAGGGTACTGAAGCACATGAAATGTGCTCATGCTATTAAATTCTTCATTTGTTCAATTTCCATGAGGGCACTGTGAGTTATCCAGTGCATACAACCAGCAATTAAACATGTTCAGACCAGGCAGGACACCTTTCTCTGCATACATTATTTATAAAATGAGCTGATACTCTAGAGGGTACCAGGCTATATGGATATTCGAGGAATGAAGTGGCTAATGCAAGGAATGTAGTGGCTAATGCATTAGCTAAGGACACTGTATCTTAAGAAGTACAGGCAGAATATTGCCAAGGAACAACTGAATTACTTTTCAATTTGTTGTGACCAACCAACACTTCAATTGTGGATGTCTTTATACTTTTCTTTATATATATTTACATGTTTTGTGCCAAGTGTCCTACTCTGTGACTATCTAAATTCAATTGAGATGTTAATAGCTGCATTGTCTGGTGTCCTACCTTCAGAAGACAACAAAATAGTATAAATACATCTTTTGGACCATGTTGAAGGTCTTTCACAGGATGAAAATATCCATAAACATGTAACCTATTTGTTTAGTCATGATAGACACAATAAAAAGAAATTGTGCCTATCACGACTCAGCATCTCCGCTATATGATGAGTATCAACTTTCCTTCTCTGGTATTGTTAAATTCCATCCTAGATTTTCCATTGTTTGATTTTAACCTATTTGTTTTGTATGTTTGGTTCATCTTGTAGACTTCACTTTTCATCAACCTGAATTCACAGTTCGTTAGGTATGATAGTTAATTAATTAATCCCATGTTCTTTGGAACATAATTGCAACTTCTTGCTATGATATGGAATGAACACACACACACACACACACACACACACACACACACACACAGATGCTGTAACTTACCAAACAAAAGTGTTGGTATGTTGATAGAGACAATAAAAAACACACACACAAATTTCAAGCTTTTGCATACCAAGGTTTCTTCATCAGGAAAGAGGAAAGGAGAGTGAAAGACGAAAGGATGTGGGTTTTAAGGGAGAGGGTAAGGAGTCATTCCAATCACAGGAGTGGAAAGACTTACCTTAGGGGGAAAAAGGACAGGTATACACTCACACGCGCGCGCGCGCGTGCACACACACACATACACACACACACACACACACACACACACACACACACACACACACACACACACACACACATATCCATCCGCACATATACAGACACAGGCAAACATATATATATGAATGGTACTGTTGTTTTCAAACTGAATATAAGCCCATTTTTAGACATTTTCATCTTCAAAATTTGATATTATCCATACTGCAAAAGTTCCAGAACATAGACATTTAAGAAGATCTGTAACAGGTGATTTCCAGTTCAGGTTTTTATCTACATGAATCTGTAAGAATTTAGAATATTCTCTTTCACTTGTCGATTTACCCTCATACATTATGAGGCTGCAGAGAGCTTCAGGTAGAGCATTAGGGAACAATTGACAAGAATGGGGGAAAGAAATACAGTAGAAGAAGAATGGGTAGCTTTGAGAGACGAAATAGCGAAGGTAGCAGAGGATCAAGTAGGTAAAAAGACGAGGGCTAGTAGAAATCCTTGGGTAACAGAAGAGATATTGTATTTAATTGATGAAAGGTGAAAATATAAAAATGCAGTAAATGAAGCAGGCAAAGAGGAACACAAACGTCTCAAAAATGAGATCAACAGGAAGTGCAAAATGGTTAAGCAGGGATGGCTAGAGGACAAATGTAAGGATGTAGAGGCGCATATCCCTAGGGGTAAGATAGATACTGCCTACAGGAAAATTAAAGAGACCTTTGGAGAAAAGAGAACTACTTGCATGAATATCAAGAGCTCAGATGGAAACCCAGTTCTAAGCAAAGAAGGAAAAGCAGAAAGGTGGAAGGAGTATGTAGAGGGTCTATACAAGGGTGATGTGCTTCAGGACAGTATTATAGAAATGGAAGAGAATGTAGATGAAGATGAAATAGGAAATACGATACTGCGTGAAGAGTTTGACAGAGCACTGAAAGACCTAAGTCGAAACAAGGCTCCGGGAGTAGACAACATTCCATTAGAACTACTGACAGCCTAGGGAGAGCCCGGCCTAACAAAACTCTACCATCTGGTGAGCAAGATGTATGAGTCAGGCAAAATGCCCTCAGACTTCAAGAAGAGTATAATAATTCCAATCCCAAAGAAAGCAGGTGTTGACAGACGTGAAAATTACTGAACTATCAGTTTAATAAGCCAAGGTTGCAAAATACTAACATGAATTCTTTACAGACGAATGGAAAAACTGGTAGAAGCCGACCTCGGGAAAGATCACTTTGGATTCTTTAGAAATGTAGGAACACGTGAGGTAATACTGACCCTACGACGTATCTTAGAAAATAGATTAAGGAAAGGCAAACCTACGTTTCTAGCATTTGTAGACTTCGAGAAAGCTTTCGACAATGTTGAAGGGAGTGAGATAGGGTTGTAGCCTATCCCCGATGTTATTCAATCTGTATATTGAGCAAGCAGTAAAGGACACAAAAGAAAAATTTGGAGTAGGTATTAAAATCCATGGAGAAGAAATAAAAACTTTGAGGTTTGCCGATGACATTGTAATTCTGTCAGAGACAGCAAAGGACCTAGAAGTGCAGCTGAATGGAATGGAGAGTGTCTTGAAAGGAGGATATAAGATGAACATCATCAACAAAAGCAAAACGAGGATAATGGAATGTAGTCGAATTAAATCGGGTGATGCTGCGGGAATTAGATTAGGAAATGAGACGCTTAAAGTAGTAAATGAGTTTTACCATTTGGGGAGCAAAATAACTGATGATGGTCGAAGTAGAGAGGATATAAAATGTAGACTGGCGATGTCAAAGAAAGCATTTCTGAAGAAGAGAAATTTGTTAACATCGAGTATAGATTTAAGTGTCAGGAAGTTGTTTCTGAAAGTATTTGTATGGAGTGTAGCTATGAATGGAAGTGAAACATGGACGATAAATAGTTTAGACAAGAAGAGAATAGAAGCTTTCGAAATGTGGTGCTACAGAAGAATGCTGAAGATTAGATGGGTAGATCACATAACTAATGAGGAGGTAATGAATAGAATTGGGGAGGAGTGGAGTTTGTTGCACAACTTGACTAGAAGAAGGGATCGGTTGGTAGTACGTATTCTGAGGCATCAAGTGATCACCAATTTAGTATTGGAGGGCAGTGTGGAGGGTAAAAATAGTAGAGGGAGACCAAGAGATGAATACACTAAACAGATTCAGAAGGATGTAGGTTGCAGTAGGTACTGGGAGATGAAGAAGCTTGCACAGGATAGGGTAGCATGGAGAGCTGCATCAAACCAGTCTCTGGACTGAAGACCACAACAACAACACATTATTTCTGATTATGTGTGTGCAGTACTGAATTACATGTATTGTGTATTATCTAAAATCATTGACAGTCCATTTGCAGAGAATGAATATCAGATGAATGTCTGGATGTTTTGGTAGTACATAATATGGTTGCCACTATCTAAGAAAAATCAGCTTTAACTCACACATCATGTTACATGTTACAGATTGTATATCCAAATACTCTTTCACTCTTGAGTAACAATTCCAGTATTTTGGTCAAAGAAATGTCTCCCAACAATTACAATTGTGTAATCTTGTTTTACAATAAGTTCACATAAACAGTCTCTGGAAGAAGGACTGATAAAACAATGAACCCATTTAAATGAGCATTGGTCAAGCCACACAAAACTGAACAAAAAGTAGACATTTAAAAAAGGCCAATAATTTTTTGCCTGCCAATATGGGTATCACACTGTTAGAAGAAGTATGAGTGGATCCAAAACTGCAGTGTTACTAAAATTAATATTTGTAATAGAAAAATTTGATGGAATATAAATAATCTAGGAGTAAAGGAGACCACTCATTGAAGAGCTGAATCATTGTCACCAACAGGCACATACAACAGAGAAGAACTTGCTAGCTTTCAGAATAAAACTTTTGTTCAGCTGAAGCACATGCACATACCCTGTGCCTGTACAGTGTGCCAGCTGGGCACATCAATATTTATCAGTTAATTATTGATAAGATGCTGTTTAGCTGCACCAGCTGTTGATGGAAGGAAGAAAAATCTGCTTATTCAAAGTTCACTATTGTTTTTTATTTTGAAAACAAAAATGTGTATAAATTTGTGGCATTGTTTATTTTATTTTATTATCTGTCTACTATACAGCACAAAGGCTATTTGATTGACATATTTAAGATATACAGCTGTTGCATATAACTACTAATATTATAACTTATTTTACTTTATTTTTGTTTTACAGGTGTTTGATCGTGAAGGTGATGATGGAAAATTTGTGTCAGTAACGGTGAAAGCCACTGACCAAGGAGAACCTTCCTTGGAAGGTGTATGCTCATTTACTGTGGAGATTACTGATGTTAATGACAATCCTCCCCTTTTTGACAGACAGGTATTTTTCCATATTTATAGCGTATGGCACAATGTAATGTTTGCTTTATTTTCATAGCTCAGGATTCTGTAGTAAATTGAAGTTATTGGAAAATGTACAGTAGCTTTTGTTTTAATTGCAGAAATACATAGAGAATGTGAAACAAGATGCAAGCATTGGAACTAACATACTGAGAGTGTCAGCATCAGATGAGGATGCTGATAATAATGGTGCCATTGTATACACATTAAGTGCACCATACAATCCAGATGATCTGGAATATTTTGAGATTCAACAAGAATCAGGATGGATAGTTCTGAGGAAGCCGTTAGATGTAAGTAATAACATGTAATTAACTAATAGCAAAAGAAATGGTTATACTTATTGTTTCAAAGTGCAGTTTTACTTTTTCAGAATGTAGTAGACATGCATGTTTCTAACTGATATCACAAACTTGCTTTTGCTACAGTTTGTATTTTCCTTGTGATTAATCACTACTACCAGGGTTTAGTCTGCATAATATGGTATTGTAACAAGAGACATTGTAATCCTTAGAGGCTAATCCTTAGAGACCTTACAAGAAGAGTTGCCAACATTACAAGAAAAGTATTCATCACAATGCCAGACTGAACCCTGGTTCTTTTGGGTATAAGTGAAGGCTTCGGAGTGTACTGCCACTTCATTACAAGGTGATAGACAGTCTGTCTAGAGATGTCTGTGAAGTAATAATATGCATTCTTGTTTGAATATGACTCTAGTGTGACGCTGCAATTGTTTTCAAACTTAGCTTTTTGACTTATATTTATTCTTTTAGTCACACATTACTTTATGTTGCCATCAGCAGTCAGTAATCACTGTACATTAAAATGATGGATAAGTTTCCTTTCTACGGCACTTACCTTCAGTGATTTTATTGTATGTACTGTAATTCACTGTTGTTCACTACTTTCAGTTTACATGTATGTATGTACACACAGTATTTATCCAAGAGCACTTTATAAGTTTTTAAGTAAACCAGTTTTCTGAAATAACTGCAAGTATTTTAAATCTGAATATGCCTTTATGTATATAATCCACTTCCAAGAAGAATTTTAATCCACCAAGAATTTTTCATTTTTGTACATTTCTTAGAAATAGAAGCAAACTGTATTTTGCAATAAATATTGCGAGGCACTTGAGAAGACATTTTTGTAATTTTTAACTGAGCTGTACCACTATATTTATGACTGAACTCACTAATTTTGTTAACTGCTTTTCAGAGAGCTCTAGAGATTTTTGAAGGGTGATGCTCCGATTTTGCTGAGTTAGTATGTTTTTGTATTGATAATTCTTTTTTGCCTCTTCAGGAGGCTATATGTGATAGTATATATAGTTTGTGATATTTTGGTCAACTGAGGGCATCAGAGGTAAATTTTTATTTTTGTGCCCTCCAAAGGGAAGCCTCTGATGTTGCTCAGTTGATGTGACATTTGTGACATTTTTCCTTCTGTGTATGGGGCAGCGTACAGTAATAAGAGGCATCTGCAATTTTTGGATGCAGTGTTAGATATCATCACCATTTTTGGCCCAATCCTTTCCCCAATACCCTCTCTAAATGCATCTTCTTCCGCATGTAAATTGCTTGCTTTAATGATATTGTTTATAATTTCATACTCTTGTTTTGTTTCGTTAATTGCACCATTTCTGTTCTTCGGAATTGAACCACCACAAGGGATGTTTTCCAGTAAGTAGGTGACTCCATTTCCATATGTGCATACATAAACAATGAATGGAAACATTGGAGTGTTCAGTATGTTCCTTAAAATAAGTAGTATAGTTGAAATAATATTAAGTTTCTAAAATCATTAATAACAGGCTCGGTCTTGGGCAAAGTGTGGAGGGAATGTTCAGATAAAAATGACTCATCATTTTAAAAAGCTGTGTTATACATAATGCTAAGAATGTCATTATGAAAGCTGCAAAAATCTCTCATGTTACATTTTCACAGTACACAATATGTATAATTGACACAGATCTTTATTTCTCTGCTCTTCTTGCTGACATGCCGCAAGCTTCCCCTATAAATGTCTTGTATGAAGAATATGTTTAGGTACCACAGTTATTTAGTTTTTTTGTAATGAGAAGCATCATATGTAAATTGACTCTTATTGACCTGTCTTAAGAGTATTTAAAGGTGAAGCAATCATATAACTTTATTCACATATGAAAAGATGTTTTTAATTTACTGTAGAGAAATCAGCAGATCTATTTATTTAAACAAGACAGGAGAAAAAATTCGCCTTGAATAAAGGATAGGTACTAAGAGATATGCTATGGAAATCATGCATCTTAGAAAATATGCTGAATAATTAAATAATACTCAGGAAGATAATACTCACTGATTAAAGACCACTAAGTTACCCCATGAACAAACTCATGTGTTCAAAACCAACAGAATTCAGCACATCAACTCAGGCAAATTTTGTGTCACATGCTTCTCCTACAAAACTCTTGTATGAAGAATATGTTTAGGTGCCGTAGCTATTCAGTGGTTTGTAAAGAGAAGCATCATATGTAACTATTTTTTGCTAAATTACAACTTATTTATTTCACTGAATCTATTACATGGTTTCCATTTGATGAAATTTAGGAATGGAGTTTTGCATCTGTTATACAAAAACTTCTTTCCAGTTCCACTCTAGATAAGCCTCTGACCGGGCCTGCATATTGCTACTTTGTTGGCAAAAAATCAGAAAGTTTCCTAAACATAGCTGCAATAAAAAAATGTGATTCACTTTTTGCTAATTGCAACAATGCTTATTTTCAATTCGATAGTTCTATTTGAAGCCCAAAGAATTAAATAATTCATAATCTGTGAGACATTTAAAAATGAGGAAGTAGGTATCTTTTTTTATTAATTGCTTATGTTATTTTATCTTTGGTTAACTCAAAGAGATTAAGTGGAGTTTCTTTCTTTTTTAAAGTTTCTTTTTTAAATTGGTTTGTTTAATTTTTTGAACTGAATGTTGTGCTTGTAATCTCCCCACTTACCTGACAGCACATCTTTTCATGCCACTGTAGCGAGAAAAATATCTCCTGCGTGTCCGTGCCTTGGACAGGGGAAGTACTCCCTTATATGCAGATGTGGACGTTGCATTAGACGTCGTAGACAGGAACAATAAGCCTCCTCTATGGGACCTGAGTGTATACGGCCCCATTCACATCAAAGAAAATGTCACAGTTGGTACAGTAGTGACAACAGTGAGAGCAAGGTTTGTATGCTGCAGGAAGCTATAGAATGTAAGAAACATTATTCAAAAGTGAAGGTCTATCATCTTCATAGCAGCTGCATCTATAGCAGTTTGAAAATTTTTTTTGAATTTTTACATAATCTCTGTACATTTCACAGTGCCACAGGATCAGTTCAGTTGCTATGGAGATCATCCTGGTGGAGACAGCAGCTCGTGCGTGCTTCCTTCCCCCTCTTCAACCTATCCTTCATAGTGTGTAAGAACTAATATGACTAACAGCGTGATTTTTTGTTTTTCCATTGACAATTTTTTAATATAGCGAGAGACGTACAAGTTGGAAGCCATGGCTCAAGATAAAGGATACCCTCCCTTGTCCCGAACCGTCGAAGTTCAAATAGACGTTGTGGACCGTGCAAACAATCCTCCAGTCTGGGACCATGTTGTGTATGGACCCATCTACATTAAAGAAAACATGCCAGTTGGGGCAAAAGTTGTGTCTGTTAAAGCCAGGTCTGTCACTCGACTCAATGTTGGTTGCTCCGTGGGGCACGCCTCACCCTTGCACGGCACTGGGAGTTGTATTTTGCACGCTGACTCCCTACACGTAATGCACGTCCAGAGTTTTCTTGGTGTGTGTGACTGTCCATCTGTACCTCTACTAACCTGTACTTCTTGTGATGTGTCAAAGAATTTATATTAGCTCTATAAGTTCTTTCAACATTTTCAATGAAATGAGGACTTCATATAAAGATTGAAGATGGCAGCATTTTAAATCAGATCAGTTTATCAATATTAGTAGTTGTGATTTTAGAGAAGGGGGACAATTATTTTTTTGAAAACTGCAGGATAGTATTTCATCAAAACATTCTAAAACAGTTTCTGAGGCAGGCCAACAGTTAACAGATTAGATAAATCTTTATCTGAATTTGTAAAATACAACAACAAAACTTAAGAGTAACTTATAATTGTGGGAATATTAGAACATTAGTTTAAATTTTTCTGTTTTAATCAGTCAGGTCTATGTATTTTTGTGAAGGCATGAAATATCCTGATAGAAAAGATTTAGGCACAAAAAAATATTTGATCTTTTTTAAATCTGGGGGTCACTTTCAATAAAATTAAAACCGAGCTAGATTTTACTTTAATAATTTTCTTTACAACAAAATGCCCATTTTCTTTATTTTCTACAATCTGTGTCATCTAGAACTGATATGTCAAACATAGAGTACAGGTAGTTAAAAAAATCTTTGTTTGTGTAGTTTTGGATTTCATCTACTGTAATAGAAGTAATTTTGTGAATTATTTTATTGCTGTCAAATAGGCATTGTCTGTACAATTATCAGCATACATCAATTCAAAGGCTGTGTTAATTATCATGTAAAAAGAAATGTGTTTAATGTAGGTTGCTTTATTTAAAAGCATGCGCAACAATTTGTGTAACGAAAGCTTTGTTATGAGAATGTATAGGTGCAGGACTATTATGAATCAATACATATTACTGCTTCAATACATTTACAGACTATGCAGAGAACTAACACTACACATTCAATAGATTTTTGTGATTTCAACCAATTTTTGTGCAGAGGTTGACTGATTTTTTTTCTGGCATGATTTTTGTTAGTAGACATTGTAGAAGTTTTTATAAGATTTGTGGATGGGTACAAAGCAGTTGAAATACGGTTCAAAAATATTTTTTTCTCATTTTGTTTCAGTCTGCATGTGCGCATTTGCTCATATACAAAGTTTTAAGGCTGCAGAGTTAGTTACTTTTTTATTTTTGCCTGTGCTACTTGTAAGTCAAGAAGCAATTTCCCATACTTGACAGTATATGAGCAGCTCTTAATTTGCATGGATAATGGAGCATTTTTTAATTGAGAATAAGACAATTTTGGTTTTTGATGTTAGAATTTAGAATATTTTTAAAAAGAAAATAATGTTTTTGAATATATTATAAACTACAAATCAATAATTTTTTTCAATTTTTACATCATATCAATAGAACATCATCATTTCCAAACGTTACACAATATCTTACACAAAATACAATCAGTCAGAGAATTTTACAGATATGTAAGCTTTTGTAAAATTAAAGGTCTTGAGATTATAAATTGATCATAAATCAATAAAATTATGAGATACTGTATATTGCTCCAATCTGAAATACAGTTGGTAAATAATTTTATATTTTTCCAGTTCTGGTATAGAAGGAAATCCAACTGTTTTCTATCGCCTCATGCCAGGATCTACAGCACAAACCAACAAATACCATACTTTCTATTTACAACAAAGAGCTGACAATGGATTTACTTGGGCAGACATCAAAGTGAATCACCCATTAGATTATGAAAGTATTAAGGAATATAATCTCACAATACGTGTAGAGGTAAACATCTAAACTTTCTTATAGAAAAAAAATCTAGCATTATTTTACTCTGTGTTTAAGATTATGCCTTTGAAATTGTTGTTCATGTGCCTAAACTGCTGTGATACGGCAGATGAAACATAAATGAAACTTGAAAAAATTAAAAATTCAGAAATACAATCTACAAATTTTTAATTTAGTAATCCACACAAATAAGAGTTTTAGGATGTGCTGAAGGATGCAAATGCCTTCTCCAGTAAGTTTATTTTAGTTTAGTGTATGTTAAGGCTGCCTAAGAAAGATGTTTAAGATTTAGCACTTACATTACGTTTAGAAACACAGATCAATCGAGAAAACACGAAGAAGTTGTGTGGAACTATGAAAAAAATAAGCAAAATATACAAACTGAGTAGTCCATGCGCAAGATAGGCAACATCAAGGATAGTGTGAGTTCAGGAGTGCCGTGGTCCTGTGGTTAGCGTGAGTAGCTGCAGAGTGAGAGGTCCTTGGTTCAAGTCTTCCCTCGAGTGAAAAGCTTACTTTCTTTATTTTCGCAAAGTTATGATCTGTCCGTTCATTCATTGACGTCTCTGTTCACTGTAATAAGTTTAGTGTCAGCGTTTTGCGACTGCACCGCAAAACCGTGCGATAAGTAGACGAAAGGGTGTGCCTCTCCAATGGGAACCAAAAACATTTGATCGCAAGGTCATAGGTCAACCGATTCCTCCACAGGAAAACACGTCTGATATATTCTATACGACACTGGTGATGTCATGTGCGTCACATGACAGGAACTTGTACACTTGGCGAATGGGTAAAAAGATTCTTCTATCTTGCACAATTTAGGTTTTCTTGTGGATGTGATAATCACTCCCAAAAAAGTAATGAAAACATAAGAGTTTGTGACATAAACTGCAAAAAATTAATGCAACAGTTTCACAGTTTTCCCTATGCTCTGTCAAAACATATGTTTTTAACGTTTTCAAATTTTTCCGGGTGTAGTCCGTCAAATCCTGCATATGTCCATGCAAATCTGAACATGTCCTTGAATTCTGGAGAGCGAAGTTGATTATGTGTGAGTGCCTGAACTTTGATAATTGTCTGAAAATAAAAAATTAAACTTTTCACTCGAGGGAAGACATGAACCAAGGACCTCTCATTCCGTAACTGCTCACGCTAACCACGGGACCACGGTGCACCTGAGTTCACACCATCCTTGATGTTGCCTATCTTGCGCATGGATTACTCAGTTTGTATATTTTGCTTATTTTTTTCATAGTTCCACACAACTTCTTCCTGTTTTCTCGATTGATCTGTGTTCAGTTTTTCAAGGTCTATCCACTGTGCTAACTTATAACTAAATCAGAGGGGGGTGCGATGGGGAGGTTCCCTTGTCAGTAAATAAGAAATGAAATTAAAAGAGGAAGATTGCTACAACAAATCTTTGGAGCGGACAGATCCACCTTCAATTTTATTCTCACTGCCTTGCTTTTCCTCCATTTTGATTCTGCGTTGTACTGGGGCATAAGTATATGAGAACTTATTTCGCTTCTTCAGTAAAGAAGCGATGAGCCCATCTTGTATAAAATTTCACTTAGTCAATAATTTTATTTGTGGTGTATGTGCTCTCAGAACTTATTATTTTGTTTAAGAATTGTCTTGGTTTGGTAATTATGCATACATGAAGGAACTGTTTTTCTTATTGTCACAGAATCCATTTGTTATGTTTATTTTTTATTCCCTAACAGCTTTTTGCCTAAAAATCTTTTCTTCAAAAATTTTATTCTCTTTGGCTTATATCACTTCTCTGTAAACTATTAGCCACATTTTCTTCCTTCTCCTGTTGTAAAAACTTTCTTTCTTGTAATTATTTTGAAATGACAATGGGTTCTTCACATTTTCCACCTGTTTCATTTATGTCAACAGGGAAAACAAAATCTTTGAAGGTAGAATCCATAAACTCTTTTCCTCTCCAGTTGTGCCAAATGTTCTAAGTTGAACATTATGGCTTGAATGTCTTCTGCAATAAACAGTACAGCTCAAAACAAATTTGTCCCCTACCTTGGTATATGTTCCATAGTTGATGCTGAAACACACACAAGTGTATGGACAGTGTATATTTCTTTCATATGTTCCATAGTTGATGTTGAAACACACATAATTGTATGGACAGTCCATATTTCTTTCAGTAGTGAAGTGTTAAGTGCAATATAGTGTTCAGGGTGTCAAAGAAAGTGGTAAAACACTGGGCATGGCTATTTCGCTGTGTCTAATGTGGAGTCCAAACTGACGAAACAGAGTGCAGAAGTGGCTAATTGCTTTTGAGCACACCAAGGTAACCCTTAAAAGGAGCTGAAAATTTATTCAGGTTGCCATATGGCTTCCTATATGTTCACTGACAGTGACAGAAATCTCGTGATGTACCTTCACTCATGACATGTGTGTTTTCAGAGATTGTGTGCCCATACAGTATACAGTCAAAGGGCTGCTTGTAAAGGTCACCTGGATCAGCCCCCTCGCGATGGGTGAGTGTTACATTTTCTCTGCGTGTTACTGTCAGTGCTGAATCACCTAATGAAACATCTCGATGAAGGAATTACTCCAACATATCATTGCCTAGCAGCAAACTTTCGCAGAACAATGGCAGGTTCTCACCACCATTCTAAATCGAGTGGCAGCAGCGCGTTCATGGCAGCTTACTTTCCCATCAACACAGCCATTGTCCTTTCTGGAACTAAACCAGGTGGCTTCTACAAGCAGGCCTGTGAACTGTATGGACATGCAATTCTGAAGTTGCTCGCATCATAAGGGAAGGTACATCACTTTGTTTACAAGGAATACGTCACAACTGGAAAGAACAGATGACAAATTATGGCTAATGGAAGATCGGGGTGTATTCCAGGTCACTGCTAAAAATACTCTCACTGCTAACAAGGAAGTAATACAAGGCATGAAAGCATGTCCAGACTTTGCCAATCATGTATCTCAGCATCAAAAATGTTACAGTATCCAGTCAAACATAAAAATAGGTGACAAGATTTCAAAGCTGAGTTCTTTGTCTGATGGTAAGGAGAAAGTCTAGGAAGAGTAAACATCTAATCTTGGTGGGAGATACTCCTGGTCAATAGGGACATGGCAGAATAAGATGCAATTGACCAAAATCTTACTAGCTTCATTTCATTGGTACTTTCTATAATGTTCTCTAGCACTATGTCTCTCTTGCATTTTGCATCACTTTCCCATGAGTTTAAGTCACTTCCCTGTGTGTGTGTGTGTGTGTGTGTGTGTGTGTGTGTGTGTGTGTGTGTGTGTGTGTGTGTGTGTGTGTGTTTGTATATAGAACACTTAATATGGAGGTTATTTGTGCTGTGCCGAAAGAGGAACCCACTCTAATTTTAACCCAATGTATATCTGCTGTCTCATGTACATAAGTTTGGAGGCAGGTGAAATGAAGAATACTTAACACTTCCCAGTATTAGTGGAATATTACACACCCTACAGATTGAAATAATTATTGATTTTTACCAAAACTGTAAGCAAAGCTTTACTTTTTATCAGAAAACCATAACACGACAAGTCATTGTCTGCGGCTAATACTCATATCTGATTTTTCGTTTCTCCCCTGAGATTTCCTTTGTCACAGTTCAGGCGTGGAAATGTCTTTGATGGCTTGGTAGTCCAATCCTAGCATGGAACTTGTGACCATAGGAATTACAAATGATGGAAGGTGGAGGATGTGGCTGGGCCTGGAGGAGTTTACATCTCTGGCATTTGTCATTCTCCAGTCTTCAATATTCCCGCTCAAAATTCTGAAGAGCACTTGAGGTAGTTGAGTGCCAGCGACTGTGATATTCTGCTATGGTCGACCAGTTAGTCGGATCGATGTTCGAGGTTTTTAGATTTTTCTTGCACTGATCCTTATAGCATTTAAGAGGGGCACCTCACGGCCTTTTTACCTATGCTCACTTCACTGTACACCATTTGATGTGGAAGTCTGTCATTTCTCATCTGCTGGACATGCCCAACCCATCTTAGTTGGTGCACAATAATGAGAGCTTCTATACTATTCATTTTTGCTTTCTCAAGAACAGTGATATTTAATATAAAGTCATCCCATTTAATATTCATGATGTATCTTAGCTTCTGTTGGTTGAAACGTTCCAGTTTCTTCAGATCAGATCGCGGCAGTATAATGTCCAGGTTTCACAACTATAGAGCAGCATTGAGATGACAACAGCTTTATACACCATCAGTTTGGTGTATAGTGTTAGGTCTTTACTCAGGAAGACATGTTTTCTGAGACAACCAAATGCTACATGGGCAGCACGTATTCTGTTAGCAAAGCCTTACTTTGTCTCAGAAAACCATTGCATGACAAATATAGACATTTGAATAAATGCAAACCAACACACGTGAATCAAAACTGAGACTATTCCATTACCTAAGTACTTCACCATTGGGAGCACACTGGCTATTTGCGATTGGCCGCTGCCTGCTAGTTTATGGTGGGTACTGCACAATGCACATACTATCTTAGCATATGGAAATGCCCAACTCAAAAATGAACACAAAATAATGGTAGCATGCAAATGCAGGAAATAACCCTTGCAAACAACACAAATATACATACATACGTAATAAAAGTGAATGAAAAATAAAGCCTGAGAACATAATTGCCCATTTTTGCTGACAGCAGAAATGCATGATATTTGTACAGTTCTTTCAGTTAACATGTCTACAACTGGCGACATAGATAAGACACCTTTCATTCAATTAACTCGTACTGTAACCTGACGACATAAGTTTTATTAACGGTTTATAGTCACAAATTTGAATTTGCTGTTTCCTGTTTGATCACAGCTCAGAACATTTCAAAGTGCCATGGTCGGCAATGAGAAAATACATTAAGATATTCGGAATGTGAATTAACAATCTGCATTACTTGCCAAACAGTCCAGATTGTTCACAATTGATACAGTATGCTCCCAGCGATCATGCGGTGAATAACACATTGTAAATTCAAAAGCAGTGTTATGAATATTAGGTCACAATGAGAAAGTGCATTAACATATTCCTAATTAGATATGACAATCCACAGTATCCACTTCCGTACACGCACAGCACCCATTCACCTTGGTGATCTGCACATTGCAGTTTTAGGATTAATACTCTGGACATCAATCCATGATGAAAATATCTTCATCGACAGCTACAGACATACTCCACAAACCACCATACTGTGTACGCAGAGGGTCCCATATACCACTACTAGACATTTCCTTTCCAGTTCCATGTGCAAACAGAGCAAGGGAAAAATGACTTTCTATAAGCCTCCTTATGAGCCCTAATGTCTCACATCTTATCTTTGTGGTCCTTACATGAAATAAAGAATGAAAGCAGTGAAATCGGTCTGAGTCACACTCAAATGTCAGTTTTCTAAATCCCCTTGATAGCAACCCACAGAACAAATGCCATCTTCCTTCCAGGGATTCCGTAGCATTTCCATAATAGTTGTGTGCTGATTGATACCACCAGTAAAAAATCTATCAGCATGCCTCTGAATTGCCTCAATGTCTTCCTTTAATCTGACCCATGGGGATCAAAAACACTCTTCCGATATATAAAAATGGGTCACACTAGTATTCTATATGCTGTCTCCTTTATACATGAGCTAAGCTTTCCATAAATTCTCCCAATAAAATGAAGTTCTCCACACTAATGATGTGATATTCATTAACATGCATTAATACATTTTTTATTTAATCTAGTGGTTTGCAGTGCATACCATCCAGTCAGTGCTGTTTGCACTCATAGGGCTTGGTGATCTGCTCATGATAATTTTAAGAATAATATTCTGAATTCTGTCCAGAATGTGAAGCGATCCACAGGTTTGATTATTAGTTTCCTTGTCTGCAGTACAAATAGAAATGGAAATGTATCACAGATAAAATGATTTTTAACATCAGCCAAGGACGCGGCACTCATGCGACATGACAATCAGATCCTTTCTGGCTCTACAGGCTCTTTTGTTGGTTTTCATTGATCTCTCAATACATTTCTGCAGCTCAACACATCTTGTTCAGGATTATCTTGAGTAAAATGATTTGAAATTTCATATCAACTAATAATTTCATATTGTCGTGTTGATGGAAATTAATGTAAATATCATGTAACTAAATGTGCAAATACACATTAAAAAAATAAAAATAGTAATTCTAACATACAGTTCCAAACATCAGTGACATCATACCAGACCCAAAGATGCAACACACACAAAATATCAAAATGGCAATCAATACTTGTAAATGTTTCCATGGCACTGAAATAATAATGAAATACACTCTCACAAAAAGAATAAACTATGACAGCCATGAGAAAATGGGATTCTGGGTGAGGAGAAACTGACATGCACAATAAGAAACTCAGAATGACAGTAATAATAAAATATTGATAAAGCAACAGATGACGATGATATCTTGCTAAAAATAATAAAAGACAACCAAATGTGAATTGCCATCCAAAACTGAGCAATATAGCAAAAGTGCAAAGAGCAATAACAAAAAAATTTAAATTCTAAAATAAATTGCACAACACACCTAATGAAACATCCCAAAAATAACTAAACATGCAATCGACAACTTGAATTGAGCTATATAGCTGAAGTAGACAGAGTGATACCAAAAAAACTAAATCCTAAATGAAATTGTGTCACATTCAGAAAAAAAATCAGCCAAATATTTATGAGAGCGAAAATTATAAATATGATTACTGCTTGCTCACTTGCAACTTCCTGCTGAACCACACCATTGGAAATCATGAGGTATTCGAAATAAACAACAGTTACTGAGACAACCATAGTTAATATATAATAATGGACCACTTACATCCTTCACGTCAGAAACTCATGATGTCATACATAATGTCTTGGCTCAAAGCAAAGAACTGGAATTACACAGTAGAACTTACCCCAAAATTGCAGAAAGAGCTTACGTAACAAAATTCACCCTATATTAAATTTTCCAACATACTAAAAATAGAAAGCAGGAAACGAGAAGAAGAAAGCACAGGAAAAAGAAACTTTCTGATACCTTACAAAAATAGGGATAGTCCAGTCACCTTGATAGCACATTAGATTCTATTGCAGATTTGCATAATAATAAGGCAGTCTTTCTGAATACCTGAGCTGGGAATTTTCCTATTAGCACTAGCTGGCTTGTAAAGAATACAATTAAATATTTTGTTTTTATACAGTGATTCAAGAATACAGTCCAGGTGACCAGGTTTAACACTTTGACTAACAATCACATATACCTTGCTGTTTCTTAGAATGCCAGCCATTTTTACAGTGGTTTTAGAAATTATATGCCCTTCGGAACACGATGAGACCAACTGAGCCCATCAATATACATGATTTAATATTTAGAAATAGGAGTAAGTGTACTGCATCAAATGATGGGATTGGCAGTCAAAGTGTTATGGGTCAGGACTCAGCTAGTTTGTTTCCTAATACGGACTGTGTTCCATCTCATGCTTCTGGTAATTTTCTTTCTGCATCCTCAAATGTTTCTCCTTAGATAACTATGATGTGACTGTGGAAAAACAGCAGTTATTAAATAGTTTTAGAAACCATTGTTTGGGATCATTACTTGCAGGTGATTTATGAAAACTGATATGGTAGGGCAGGAAACAGTTTGCACTGCTAACAATTCTGGGAGAAGAAGAACATGTACACCTGATGCACTTTAGGAAGATGCTGGGAGATGACAAATGAAAGCTCCCCAGTTTCAGCTCACAGACTGGCTAAGAGGTTTGTCCTGCAAGCACCTGTGGCTAACCTGATCCCCACATAGTTGATAGGATTGGTGGTCTTCGACTCAGTGATGCATATACTGTACATCCATAGTCTAGCTAGAATTACATACAGAAGTTTTATAATACTAAAGCAGATGAGCTCTATCTACTTACCGAGACAGTGATGGAAAAAATTTCTGGTGTTTAGTTTCTTCAGTGAATTTGGATCAGGTCCTTTAGGTGCGGTACCCATGGCAGTTTTGTATCAAATATGTGGCTCATAGAGCTCACAGGCTCATTTGCAAGTCAGGTAAATTAATTCACTATGAACTATAAAAAACAGTGCACACAACCCCCTCCCCCTCCCCCCTCCACTCCCACACTCACCTCTACCTACAGTACATACAAAATCTTTCTAGCCAACTGCCCAAACCTATTAATTTGAGTTGTAATTATTGAGTTGCTGTGGCAGGATAAGAAAAGAGAAGAGGGAAAAAAAACCTTGTAAACTTACTCACAAATAAAGAGCACCACACTGGACCCCAGTGCATTGTACTTTATGATGTAGGTACACTTAAAATATATTCTTGAGGAACACCCTTGTCTGGCCTAAAACAATCAGATGGAACTCTACCAAGTATCTAAAAAGTCATTGTGATAGAAAGGAGTAAATCATACAGGCAGACATTTATGGAAACTCAATTGATGGAGTTCTTCTAGAATACTGTGCCTGCAAGTAGCATAATACACGTTTTTGCTTCCCAGTCTCTAGCATCCAGTCCAAATGATGGATATGACCATTCATGCCAAAATATTCTCTATAAGTCTCATTAAAGTGATACTTTGGTACTGAAGCTCATATGGTGATTCCTTGATTTGAGGGACATGACCAAAATTGTTTTACTCAATGAGTCGGGAAATTATCCTGTCTGTTGTATTACATTAAAAATTCAAAGAATACATCCTTTGATTTAGGTTGTGGGTGTCGCAGCATGTTTTATGGGATTTGGTAGTGACTAGGTGCAGCTCAGAGTTAAAGGCTCTGGCAAGAGAGCTGTCCAAGCTGACATGTCGAAACCTGCTCTGAATTTTATTACAAAAGAAGAATACACCAAAAGAAGCACAATGTCAGAATTTTAGCTGTTAGGGCATGCTGCCAGTATTTCTAAAAAATGTTGAAATTTGCCAAATTCCTAGTTCATCAGGCAGCTGCAGAAATGGTCACCACTGCTGTAGCTGTAGCAGACAGCACATGTGCAACACAGCAGACACATATCCCTGATTGATAGCACATCGGTAAACAGATAACATGGCAAAATGCAATTTAACTTATAAAGCAAATTACAGTTTACATTTATAGTTTCTCTGAAACAACTGTACAAAGTTACTGTTCATTTGAATTTGCTGCTCATATAACATCCATAGTAATTAGTGGCCGTCTTTGAGGTATCACTAATTGTTAACAATGGAAATAAAACTGAATTAATTTTCTTTGTGATCTCTTGGCAAATGCTTGCTAATAATATCTGTCTTTGTGCAGGTACCAGAGTTTCACAGTAATATGGAATCTTATTAATGTTTTCAACCTCACAAAGACAAAATATAAAGAATGAGGTATGCAGTTGGAATCACCTACTTCTCCTGAAGACCTACAAAAATTTTTTTTGTTAGCTAATTTCTTGAAAATGAGCGTTTGGCGTCATTGGCCAGGAGGCCCCTTACGGGGCAGGTCCTACTGCCTTGGTGCAGGTCTTATTACATTCGACACTACACTGGGTGACCTGCGCACTGGATGGGGATGAAATGATGATGAACAAACCAGTCCCTGAGCGGAGAAAATCCCCGACACAGCCAGGAATCGAACCCAGGCCCCTTAGGACGGCAGTCCGTCACGCTGACCATTCAGCTATCAGGGCGGACAGTTTCTTAGAGATTCATTCCAATGATGTCATCTTTTGTTATAAATTGTGGCAACATTAAAGAAACAGGAAGTAACTTGGATAATTCTGTGAACTGTAGTTCAAATGATGACTGATGTGCTAACTAAAGTCCAGAACAAAAACAAAGTACTTCCAAGTCAAAAGAAAATATGCACAGTAATAAGCTTTGACAAAGAAAAGGCTGTTTAAAACAAAATTAATAAAAGGAAGGAGGGAGAAAACACCTCACCTTAAGTGGTGTGCAAAGCTAGTTTCATTATGTAAAATCTGAACACAATCTTATAAATGGAAGAAAGATTTACACAAAGTACAAAATATGTGCCAAAATGAATTTCATAAAAATGTGAAAGAAAAACTGCTCAAAAGATTTAGAGTTGCTTATGAGAGTCAGTGGACTGTTACTGAGGGAGAACTATGAGACTGGGTGCTCTGAATTGCAAGTGAGATGAACATTACTGATTTCCATGCTGCTTTGTCATAGTTAAACAGTTTCACCAACTTTAACTCTATCTTCACGAACATCAAGGCAAATTAGGACCAAAAATAAGAAAAAGGACTGTTTACTTGCAGAAGTCTAGTAATCAATCATTCATTCAGGTTACCATTAACATTACCCATGATGTTTATTTCAACCTTAGCGGTGATCAATCACTACCCTTTCATCTACATCTTCATATGAATGGGCTGTGGACACTCCTATCTTCTGCAGGGATGCATGCATACATTCCTAGTTGTTTGAACACTCTGACACCCTATCGCAGCCTGACTTAACTGCTAAATGACGTAGTCTTGATGTCACTTAAAATGTGTGTTGCTATTTGGAGCAGCAGATGAAACACTGCAGTTGACACCCTCACAATTTTTTAGCTCTGTGGGATCTAATCATCAATGAGTGACTTCAGCTGAATATAGCACACATATAGAAATTTATGGTATCTCTTTCCAGCCAAAAGGAGGTCATTATAAAGGCTACAGGTGATGTTACATGTAGTGTTAACACGAGATCCCCTGAAGGTGACTAAATGTTTGTCTTGTATACTTTTCTTGAAATATGATCACAAATAATTAAGCCACTAAGTCATAAAATATGAAATACACAAAATATACTGAAATAGCAGAAAATCACGCGGTGTTAGAATTACACAGTTGGTATTGTGAATTAGTACTAAAGTAAAGCATTTCAATTTTTGTATTTTTCGACAGAATAACGGAGCACAACAGCTGGCTTCAGAAGCAACAGTATATATTCTGCTGGAAGATGTAAATGATGAGATACCACTGTTCACTGAGAGAGAGCAAGAGACTGTTCTTGAAGGTGAACCTATTGGAACAAAAGTAACACAGGTCAATGCAATAGACAAAGATGGGACTTTCCCTAATAATCAGGTAAGAAATATTTGCAAATTGAAACAATTTAACTATGTTACCATGGAGATGATCATCATACGTGCATGGGAGGTGTGCATGCTTTTGTGAGTGAATGTGTGTGTGTTTGTGTGTGTGTGTGTTTCCTTTTCTGAAGAAGACTTTGACCAAAAGATAAATGTGTAACAGTCTTTTCATTGTGCCTGTCTGCAACTCAACATGGCATCTGTATGGTGAGTAGCAATCTATCTTGTTCCTTATATCATAGAAAATTTTTAAAGAAATTCATACAAAACCTTGGAAAATGAAACCATTGATATTAGAGCCCAAATGAAAATTAATTATTTCTTTTCCTTCTGCATTCCTCCCTACTCCACTGCTGACACTCGTGTCTTAAGATTTTAGATTTAGTCTTGTTTTTATCATCAAATGTGGGGCTGCTACTGTTTTTCTTATTAGAAACAGCAGTTTTTATCAATATCTGCCCAAGTTTTATTTTTGATTATTATTTCTGAAGAGAAGAACTGAAAATAATATATAGATATTTGAAAAATTTCACTACAAAATGAGGGGTACTGACCCTCAGCAGTTTGGCAAAATAAGATGTACAGCTTTTAGCTTGTCAGTATCATAAAAATTAAGATATTTATTATAATTATAGTCACAAATAATGTGTAGCACATCCAATATGGGATTCAGATGCTGCTGCATCTCAGAATAAAGAACATGTCATGAAAGACTTCATAACATTCTTTCTTCCATCCTCCTTCCCTGAACAATTATCAAACAGAAGTTTAGTATGGAAAGTTCTGGCGGGACATAAATAATTTAAAAGTAAAGATAACAACTCATGGAATAATCCAATTTTTGAGCTAGAAGCACATGCACACGTGTGCGTGCCCACATGCGTGCACGTTATCCCTCTCCCCCCACACAAACACACACAGCTACATTGTGCTGGCTGAATCTAGCTTGTATGTGTGTGTGTGGGGGGGGGGGGGGGGTGCTCGTGTGTGTGTGTGTGTGTGTGTGTGTGTGTGTGTGTGTGTGTGTGTGTGTGTGTGTAGGTGCGTTGCTTCTACTATTCAAGGAGAAGTTGTACAGACTCAGAAGTTCCAAGGTACATATATGCACATTGCAAATTGAGAAATAGAAAAAGACAGAGCTCAAAGATTAAAAATACACACAATGAACTATTTAACATCTTTATGTACAAGATTGTCACCAATCTCTCTCATAAGTTTGTATGTAGCAGTTGTGCAGCATGCTATAGACCCATATGCATAAGGAATCTTTTTAATACGCAAGCAACCATTGTATCATAATTGCAAAGAGTAAACTAAACTGTGGCAGCACAACACAGAAACATGGGACATATATACCTTGCCGGTAGGAGAGCAATTAATGTTCCTATAACAGATATCATGGGTATGAGTACGGCCATAATGATTCTGGCTGTGTACTGTGTGTATTCGTATGGAAGCAGGATGACAAGTGAACACATTTGGGTGACATTACATGTGACAGTATAATTTGCTGGTAGAAAGTTGCTCACAATCAGCACAAGATGGACTGGTAGTTGAATGCTGAACTTATTATCATTTCATGAGCAGCATTTAGGAGGGTGGAAACATTAAATAACAACATCAACAAGATCAGCCAAATGCTGTAATCCAGTCTTAAGATTACTGTTTTTCATTAAGTAAATAAATTTAAATGTCGTGTGACTAGGGCCTCCCGTAGGGTAAACCGTTTGCCAGGTGCAAGTCTTTCGATTTGACGCCACTTTGGTGACTTGCACGTCGATGGGAATGAAATGATGATGATTAGGACAACACAACACCTAGTCCCTGAGTTGAGAAAATCTCTGACCCAGCCAGGAATCAAAGCCGAGCCCTTATGATTGACAGTCTGTCGCGCTGGTCACTCAGCTACCGGGGGTGGACTTTTCATGAAGTGACCAAAGATAAGTAACCAAAACAGCACTTTCCCCAGCTAGGGAAACATACTTCCCACAAAATGATGCATTATCAGTTTTGACAGCTGGTTCAGTATGCTTGGCAACTCATCATCATATCTGTTCCATTTACACAAAGACACAGCAGATGCAGTGCTTTGCTCCCTGAGTGTGGACCCAAGAAGACTGGCGAGGTGTACTGTTTACAAACAAGTCAAGCTGTAGCCTGGAATGTAATTCTTGTCATTTGATCATATGATGCAGTACTGGTTTAACTCTTGTCAGTACTGTGAAAAGATACCAATATGCCAACATATGAGATCACATACAAAATGACAAAACGTCAAGAGCACATACATGCATAAGTATTCCATTCAGTGGTTTATAATGCCTGGTTATACATTGTCAATCTGCTAAATGGTACTTATAACATGAGACCATCACTTATCTATGGTTAACAGCAGCTTGTCTCTGGTCTTAAGGAACATGGATGAGACATTCAAGAGCTTGCCTTTTCAGCAGTAGGCTGCATTCTTTTACTTAATGCTGGCGACTTGATTGATAGTATGGGCAGCTACTCTGCATTCCTAATTGCAATGCATGGGCATCACATACTGTGCAGAAGTTCTGTGTATTATCATCAAAGGAAAATCACAGATGGTAGGTTTACCTCCAATTTGTATCGTATGCTGCAACGTGTGGTTATGTTTTGGTGCACTCTTCATCACTGTGCATCACATTGTTCCATGGATCTCAAATGTCCATAAACTTCTGGATATGAATTTACAACAATTTCTGTTACGATACCCTTAAACAGCTAATGTAACAAAATTTTATCCACAATTTTTGACACATGTGGTTTTGTATGAAGTGCATTACACAAAGTCTTTATGTCATATTTGTTGTGTAAACTAGTTTTGATCGACATGGATACATGTGAGTTAAGGGCAGTTTTGCAGCAGGCCTGCTGCAAATGACAAATATTGACTAATAATAATAATTTTCCCTACACAAACGATTGTTTTATTTTATGTTCTTACTGAATTTGACTCCATTGTGGATGTTTACAGGGTTTATGTTACTGTATTATATTTATAATTGCAGCTAACTAATTAGTTTTTGAAAAATTGTTTAAAGTCTTTTAACAGGATATTTTTGGGCAATGTTATGAAAAGGAAAGTTACTACTCACCATACAGTGGAGCTGTTGAGTCGCAGATAGGCTCAACAAAAAGATAGTTCCAAATAAAGCTTTCAGCCTGTAAGGCCTTTGTCAAAAATAGGTGACACACACACACACACACACACACACACACACACACACATACACACACACACACACACCTGACTGCAGTCTAAGTCAACTGTACCCACCCAGCAGTACCAATGCATGATGGGAGTGGGGACTGGATGGGGCTAAGGAGGAGGCGGGGGCGGGGAGGGATACTAGGGAAAGGGTGGCGGACAGCGCAGTCCTGCAAAGGTGCACGCAGGGACGAGTGGAGAGGGTAGGGCAGCTATGTGTGGTCAGAAGGTTAGACGGAGGGCAGGGGAGAGGTGGGGAGACGAGGTAGCACAAAAGGAGAGAGGTAAAAAAGATTGGATGCGGTGGTGGAATGAGGACTGAAAATGCTGGAATGGGAAGAGGGAGGCTGGATGGGTGAGGGGAATGTCTAACCAATGTTGAGGCCAAGAGGGTTGTGGGAACATAGGTTATATTACAGGGAAAGTTCCCATCTGCACAATTCAGAAAAGCTGGTCTTGTTGGGAAGGATCTATATGGCACAGGCTGTGAAGCAGTCATTGAAATGAAGGATGTCACATTTGGCAGCGTGCTCAGCAACTCTGTTGACCCCTTGTTTCTTGGCAACAGTTTGTCAGTGGCCATTCATGCAACAGGCAGCTTGTTGGTTGTTATGCCCACACAGAATGCAGCACAGTGGTTGTAGCTTAGCTTGTAGATCACATGACTAATTTCACAGGTACCCCTGTCTTTGATGGGATACGTGATGTTTAGGATCAGACTGGAGTAGGTGGTGGTGGGAGGATGTATGGGACAGGTCTTGTGTCTAGGTCTATTGCAGAGGAATGAGCCTTGAGGTAAGGGGCTGGGAGCATGGGTTGTGTAGGGATGGACAAGTATATTATGTAGGTTCGATGGACGGCGGAATACCACTGTGGACAGGTGGGAAGGATAGTGGCAGAAATGTGACTGCTGCACAGCCTGTACCATATAGATCCTTCCCACCAGCACCAGCTTTCCAGAATTGTGCAGGTAGGAACTTTCCCTGCAATATATTCTATGTTCCCATAACCCTCTTGGCCTCAACCTTTGTTAGTCATTGTCCTCAACCATCCAGCCTCCCTGTTCCCATTCCAGCACTATAGAGCCCTCATTCCACCATTGCACCCAGTCCTTTTACTTCTCTCCTTTTCCACTACCCACTCTCCCTATCTCTCCCCTGCCCTCCGTCCAAGCTCCTGCCTGTGCATAGCTGCACTACCCTCTCCACCTCGCCCCTGTGTGCTCCCTAGCAGCACTGCACTTTCCACCACCCCTACCCTACTATCCCTCACCCTGCCTGTCCCAGCCTCCTCCTTACCTCCACCCAGCTGCCACTACCATCATGCACTGGTGCTGCTGGTTGCAGTGTGCCTACAGTTGCCTTAGACTGCAGCCAGATGAGCATCAATTGTGTGTGTGTGTGTGTGTATGTGTTTTTATTGTCTATTTCTGCCTAAAGCCTTACGGGCTGAAAGCTTTATTTGGAACAGTCTTTTCATTGTGCCTATCTGTGACTCAGCATCTCAACTAAATGGTAAGTAGCAACTTTTCTTTTCATAATACTGTTACGTTCCATCCTGGATTTTCCATTGTTTGGGCAAATATATTAACTGTGGATGCACAGACTGTATGAAGATAGTGTTTAACATAGAAAGGGTGATAGCTTTAATTAAAGAAACCACAGTGTAAGTATATAATACTGATATTCTGTTTAAATGAAATGGAGCATTACCTCCATGAAAGACACTAGGGGCCATGTTAGGTGCCACCTTAGCAGAAACAAAAATAACCTCAGAATGTAACTGGTTGAACATTTTAGGAAGGAAGCCACAGGGACACACATTTAGCAAGGCAGATTGGATGTGATACACTCCGCTGAGTCCTTTTGAAATCAAAGACAACATTCCTGATTACACAGATTACACTACCAGCATGACACACCATGTGGCTACTTCATGAAGTTCTCATTAAGTTTCAGGGGCAGTGAATCGCGCAAGTGAGGATTAACAGCTATGGTCAAGCTTGAGGCACTGTAATGGTTCAAGTATCGATCGCCTGCAAATAAATCACAGCCCATCTTGTCAAAAGCACTAATATATGACAAACAATCTAGAAAGCAAAAAAACAACATAGTGCATGTTCCTGAATTTACTGATTGGTTGTTCAAACAATAGAAGAGAATTTCTCTTCAATCATCTCCACTGAAAAGCAGCATTCAGCTCTTGATTGCCATCAGACCTAGATTAGGCATCAAACAAGGTTTGTAAATGATAGCAGACAGGGAGGAGGGCACAGCATGTTATATTGGATGGAGCGTCATCAGGAGAAGTAAAAGTAGCATCAGGTGTGTCCAGGGAAGCGTGTTAGGACCCTAGCTGTTCGCGTTGTTTATTAATGACCTTTCAGACAATATTGATACTGACCTCAAACTTTTTGCAGATGATGTTGTTATCAATAATGAAGTACTGCCTGAAAAAACTACACAAATATCAGTCACGTTTCGATAAGATTTAAAAGTGGTGCAACGACTGACAACTTGCTTCATATGTTCAGAAATCTAAACTTTTGTGCTTTTAAAAAAGTAATAATAATGCTTAGTATCCTATGACATCAATATCAGTGAGTTACACGATTGTTAATTGGTCAGATCATACAAAAACTTGGTTGTAATGATCTGCAGGGATATGAAATGGAATGCTAATATACCGGTAGGCTCAGTCATAGATAAAGCAGGTGGCAGACTCGGGCTCATTGGCAAGATACTGGGAAGATGTCATCGTTATACAAAGGGAGCACTAGCAGCTGCGTGCTGCGTGAGCGAGTCCATCGCGTCCGGAAAAAAAAGACACAAGTTATTCAGTGACAGCCTACTTACAAAATTTCAGCAATCAGTATTAGGTGAAGTATCGTTCTAGAGACATTCTTCAGGTCCTGTGCATTGCGTGGAGAGAAAATTAGATTAAATATAACAAGCACAGAGGCATTTAAGCAATCCTTCTTCCCGCGCTCCATACACAATTTCAACGAAAATGGCCTCGCGACCATCGCAGCCAGTGTTGCCAACTCTAAAAAACCCGAGTCGCTAGATTCAATATCAAAAGTCGCTAGAAAGTCGCTAAAACTGATTTTACTGGTAATATACTGAAAATTTCGTCCTGTGAAAGGTGCAATAAGCCGTGGGGGGGGGTAACAAAATATTAATTAAAATTGTCTCATACGTAATTGCTATATTGTCTTAATTAAATGACGCATCGCTTGCAACAACATACATATAAAATACGCTAACGTTTAATTAAACGTGTTATCATAATTGACGCAACACATAAATTGTTTCAATCACAGTAGTCAAATATACTAGAAATATACAACTATATTTGCAACAAAAGAAAGCAAGAACTCAAATTAGGTTACAAAATATATACGTACCTCTATATGAGCTATTCATCGTCGTCACTCAGAAGATCGAATAACTCTTCTGTTTCATGCTCTGACAGAACTGTAGTTGATGTAGGGGGTTGAACGTCGCTCAAAAGATGATGTTGCAGTTCGACTGGTTTTGTCACAAAAGAGTAACTTTTGTTCGCTCCAAAAAGCTCCAATACGTCTGACGGTATGTCAAAAGATGCACAATCTTTATTTTGTTTCTTCAGCTGGTCTCTTAATTTGATCAAAGCATTAATTGTCTTTAACGATAGTCTGTTACGTTGTTTGGTTTTTATAATGTTCATAGAACTGAATATTCTTTCCACTTCTGCATTTGAATGCGGTAGGCAGAGAACAGTCATTGCTAGCTGTGAAATAAAAGAAAAAGGATTCTCCCCTGCGGCATTTTTATACTGCAAAACCTCACTCCAAAATCGAACAGTGTTAGTAGTGTTATTCCACCTAATGAAGATGATATTATGCCATTCTTGCAGCATACCGTCTATGAAATCGCCACTAAAACCCAATTATTTGGCTACATCCGCTACAGCATTATTTTTATTCACTTTTAGTGTTTCTTCAACATTCAGTATTGACATTTTTTTCAGGATCGTAACGTTACTTGGTAGTCTTTGTTGAATTTCTTTTATGAGTTCCAGACTAAACTGAATGCATCTCTGTCGCCTTGGTGGCCGTGCGGTTCTAGGCGCTCCAGTCCGGAGCCGCGCTGCTCTACGGTCGCAGGTTCGAATCCTGCCTCGGGCATGGGTGTGTGTCATGTCCTTAGGTTAGTTAGTTTTAAGTAGTTCTAAGTTCTAGGGGACTGATGACCACAGCAGTTGAGTCCCATAGTTCTCAGAGCCATTTGAACCATTTTTTGAATGCATCCCTTCTTCAAATAAACTTTATTTTCTTCAGATAAACTTGACTCAGCCAATTTCTGTTCAAACATAAAGCCAAGGTTCGGATTTGCGTACATACATTCTCTTGGAACTGGTGTTGTCAACAAATCAACAATTGGAAAAACTATGTTTTGTCCGAGTGACTGCATGAGAAATAAAAGTGTATCTAGTAATTTAGTGGGGTCATTGTCTTCTCCTTCAAAAGCTTTTATTGCTATTTGTACGTCTTTTAAAACATGTTTAAGATAAAACATGTAAAGATGATTTGAATCGTCACAATACATCTTGTACAAAAAATCGGCAGTGTAACAATTGTCTTGAACCATGGCAAGTGAAAAATGTAGCTTTAATTCTTCCCACTGCTCCAGAATTCTTCGTATTGCTGGTTCAATTGAAATCCACCGTGTTGCACAGACCTTCAAAAATTTTAGTGGCTGTTTTCCACAATTTATTGTCTCATAAACCTTTTCATATTCCTCTTGTCTTTTGGGTGAAATGGAGAACCAATTGTAGGTTTCCCGTACAAGAAACTCTATGTTTCTAGGTATTGTATTCACTGAGGCGTGCGAAACTGCAAGCTGAAGAGAGTGTCAAATGCAATGGATCCATACCAAATGCTTCAAACCATATTCTCTCTTGAGCTGTTCGAAAAGCCCATTGTTTGTTCCAACCATTGCAGAAGCATTATCTGTGCCAATTCCTACCATATTAGCGATTAGAAATTTGAGATCTTCCATAGAATTCACAAGAACAGCAGCCAGATTTCTTGCATCTGCAGTTTCTACCACAACGAGTTTGAGAAATGCTGATCTAATGGTTTGGTTGTTTACACTATAGTACCGTATAACGATACCTAGCATTTTAGATATTGATACATCTGTGGATTCATCTATTAGTACACTGTATTTTTGGTTACCTATATCTTCAACCAATGATTGTGTAAAATATGGAGCCAAAACTTCAGTTATAATGTTAGTGCACCTTGTACGATGTAATTGCTTGTTTCTAGCGCCCTCATCACCGTAAAACACCTTCTTGCACTGTATTCCAAAATGATCTACAGCTAAAATAGAACAATGTTCAGCAATAAAGAAAGGAAGGGCCCCTTCCGCTCTGCTTGCTATTCTAACTGTGGTTTTCGGAACAATTTTCACAGGTAAGGTGGTTTGTGTTTCTTTAAATCAATTTTTTGTTTATGCTTAACAGTTTTCGAATGCTTTCTAATATCACACAATTTAGCATAAAACTCTGTTGCACATACTTGGCATCTTGCCTTGGATAAGTCTGCAACGACTGGTTTCAGCCACCCATTGAATTAAGGTTCTGCTTCCCACGCATCCCGATATTTTTGAGCGTACTGCTTCTTCTTTTGCGGTAAATCCATTATGTAAGCCACCACAACATAAGTTTCACCAATCTGTAATCACTGAAAACACATTAAAACTGAGGCGAACTAGAGACCATCAAACAATCTACTCATTCGGTAACTCGATATCAGTCCTATTGCTCATTGTTTAAAACGTAATACTGTCTGAGATACCCCCACCGAATTGTTCTTGCGTTACCACTGTGCATGTGGTAATAATTTGACTGCGAGTAACATTTCGAAAAATTAGAGGTTGCTAGACAGAAATGTATTTTATTATACTTAATATTACGTATGTTTTTTGTCAATTCGAAAAATAAAGGGAGTTCAAAAGTTGAAGAATTATAGATCTGTACGCTATCGACAACAGGCTAGTGGGTAATGAATAATGAATTGTTCTATAGTCAAGGTTTTCTTGCTCTGTAAGCAATTCCCACATTCAGGTTTACTAAATGCTGAACAATGCTACATGATCTGCTAAGAACTTAATTTAACTTAGTAATCTAGAATAAAGTCAGTGTAGTATCCATTATATAGTTAATATCTTAGTTTTGTTAATGAAAATACTGGCCCAAGATAGTTTTGATTTGTACTTCAAAAGTCGTCAGTACTCCAAAAGTCGCCAGATAAGTCGCTAAATAATTTTTGTCGCTAAAAAGTTTTTTTTGTCGCTAAGACGAAGGCAAAAGTCGCCATTTCTAGCGACAAAGTCGCTAAATTGGCAACACTGATCGCAGCGATACGTCGTTTGTGCGATCGATCACTTCGTAGATCGCCATATTTGGGCAAACCGCAGTAGTCAGTCGGTCGCGGATCGCATGGAAATCACAGGCAGTATGATGTATAGCATGCGATTCGTGCTTGCAGTACGACAAGACGACCTATAATAAATACATTGTAGGTGGTCTTGGATTGCCTGGCTTTTTAGCACTTAACGATATGTGACAATGTGGCTATTCGTTTCTCTAGTTATTAGGTGTGTTTGTGCAGTTTTGTTTCGTTTTGCTTTCCCACGTGTGGTAAGAATTTCATACTTTACAATAATTGTAATTATTTATAGTTATTCAGGGACCACGAATTACGCTGAGAAGTGAAGTGGAGATCGGAGTTGTCATTTCTGTTGAAAGTGATACAAAATAAATCCACCGATTTCGCAATGATTAGCATTTTTGAAGCTTGTGCCGTAGAAGTGGTTCAAATGGCTCTAATCACTATGGGACTTAACTTCTGAGGTCATCTGTCCCCTAGACTTAGAATTACTTAAACCTAACTAACGTAAGGACATCACACACATCCTTGCCCGAGGCAGGATTCCAAACTGCGACCATAGCAGCAGCGCTGTTCCGCACTGAAGCGCCTAGATCCGTTCGGTCATAGCGGCCGGCGCTTGTGCCATAGAACTGACGGGAAGTTCAAAGTAACAGTAATCATAGACTGTGCTTAGGGTTGGCAACCTTAACAGGAGCCACAACTGGACAATTCAAAAATTTATTATTATTGTATTACTGTTATTGCTATTATTATTGTTATTATTATTATTACTATTATTATTACTATTCACAACACGTTAAACAATAGATACATTATAGCTGCTACAACAGGAAGCATGCATTTATTTAACACGATAGACTCCCTACTTATTGTTAATACTCCGGAACCAGCCATTTCTGTGAGGCTCTAGTTTCTTCTCTAGTTTTATCTTTTAAGTTTTACTTTTTTCGACTTCACCATTTTAACAAGTTCTTTCCCGTTGTTGTTTTTGACAAATTTAGCAAATTCTGCACATAGCATATGGTAGTTCAAATTCACAAATAGTTCAGCTTTCACCATTTCCACTTGCAGTCTGCTTCTTTCATTGCTCCAGATATATAGCATCACACTGAAAATCCCCTCTACAAACGCATTGGACGAAGACACTTTTACCACAAGTTGAGCAACTTTCAACAAATTATGTGCTTTGAATCTCTTAAAAAATATCACCCATTTGTTTGAAATGTTAGCGTGAGGCAAGTCTTTAATGAATGGCAAGACGTCATTCAGTGCACATATTTCATAAAATAGTTCGTCGCCGTTTATAATTATGTTGAAATAATCTATAAGTTTCATTACGTTCTCCATTTTAAGGGCCCTTCAAGATTTAACTGAGAGATAAGCTTGAATGCGAATCTTCACTGAAGTCAAACCATTTTTCCAGATATTGCATATTCCTAGTATAGACTTGCTGAGCTTCTCTGATAAATTTTGCTCTTCATATTGCGGACTTTTTTTTCAGCTTTTGTAATACCTCGAATCCGAAGAAATTATTTCTTTGTCTATAAATAGTTTATGTATGCAATTTCAGGAATACAGAATATATTTCAGTTATCTGTATATAATCACTTTCAACATGTTTTATGGTTGTATTAAATAAAGGCATAACATTGTGGGCAAAATAAATGTAAATCTCTGGGAGTGTTACTTCATCGTCCACGTCACTGTCGTTTTCATGGGCTACGATTGTTCAGATAAGTTTGGCAATATTGTCTTCACCCTGGATCAGAAAACAGGGCTTTAACAACGGCCAGTTCTGGAGCAATCTGTCTACAGCAGAAAAAAACTGAAAAAGCGTGTACGAGCGTGCTTGAATAGTGTGGAGTACTTGACTGCAGGAACTCCAAAAAGTTCTTCAGCTCACTCACGTTCTTAGCGCTTAAAGAAAACTCATTAAATACCTTAACCGCTAACGATTCAACATCGTATGACAGTAGTTTTAGTCCATATTTCTCAATATTATGCAGCATATGTATGTCACAATGTCCTACAATAATATGTGGTGTTTCAAACATTTTTTCAAATCCATGAAAACAGATTGGTTTCTCCGTAATTGACCAACAGTTGTCCGCACCATAAAAAATCAGTTGCGATCCTGAAAGATGCTGTTAATGATGCTCTCTTTAAGCTTCTTGGCTATAGAAATTGATATTTCGTCTGCACTTTCGTAAACAATCCATAACAACTGGAGTCGTTCCCATTTCTTGGTCGAAGTATCGGATAGCAACTGGAAATAATTTCATATTTCCTTTATTTGAAGCATAACATGCAATCGAGAATGGAGTTGTACCATATTTTTTCAGAATTTGTTGCAGAGAATGTGGAGCCAATATATTCTCTACTACAGCTTCAGTTTTAGTCCTGTCACAGTGAATTTTGGATGATAGTTTCAAATCTTGAGACAAAATGTGAGATAGGAGAGCATTTCCACAGTCTTGTGAACGGCAGCTGTGATGACATTGTCACTCCATTATATGTTAATATTAATTCCGTAGCTGACACTTCCTCACCAGTTCCCGCTGGCACGAATTACATTCGAACAGTATGAGTCAGTATGAATCTTGGTACTGGCATGATGGCTTACAGTTTTCACGAGTTGTAATGCGCTGTAAAACTTATACGGCATGTTTTACAATATTCGGGATAGTCAGCTTCTTTCGAATGCCAGCCCGAATAGCCTGTTTCTTGTAGCCGTTTGTCACTGAAATGACACTCACGGGCGCTGTTTTCGAGCCTGCTGTATTTGAGAAGCTCACTATAATACGATGTTATGTACGTACACGTAACACTCAGTCACTACAACGCCATTCCTAAACACTTCAGTTTCAAAGTAAACGCATGCCGTGTGCGGTTCACCTAGTACAGCCAAGACAAAATACTTCACTACATCAATCAGCCGCGTGCAACAATGGGTATACAGGGCGCATACAGTTGTTCCACAGCGGTATTCCATTTAAGATTAGTGAGTTATTCCATCTGGTGATTTTCAGTTATTTATCAAACAATCAAATTCATTATTAAAGCTTTAAACTTCGAAACAGAATGATGTCCCGTAATGTTAAGTGGACATTTTAATTTAAATGTTCAGGGCAAATCTTTTACGCACCTATACTAAAGTCCCTGGTCAGTTAATATACTACAAGAAAAAAAACTCCCCTTAAACAGTTACGGTAACCAGTATTGCTCCTGTAGCAAAACAATGGCAGTAGATATCGCCACTCGAGTGACAATAGCGTCATATGGTTACATCCACTATGTACGCATTCTCGGCCACAGAGGCGGGTTCATTACACTTAATAATTCAGAACTAAACATGAAGAAATTGAACTGTTTTGTACATTCAGAAACACTCGGCATTACATAGGCTATATATGATGGAAAAATTGTTTAATAAACGATAGTTATAAATTGTGAAAATGTGATGTTTTGCTTTGTTACTTGCAGTCAGTTTTAACAGGAAACCTGTAAACGGTAAACGGCGCGAATTTAAGGACTTTTTCCATCTACAGATCAGAACCAGGATGGCAGTGCATTTAAAACATATACAGTTTGTTTTCTTATTCTGATGACGCTCTGCCCGCTGATAATGGCCTGAGTCAACAGATTTACTATTAATGGAACGATTATAGTGATATTCGATTGAAGTCTTTTCAATCATTATTTGGGCTTGGTAAGCATAAGGGAAATAAAAAGAAATGAGACACACTTCTGGTCACAGAACCAGAGCATTATGTGGATCAGGCATTCCTGAGACAAGAATATGGACACTGTCCTCTTGTATTATAAAAATGGAATTCATGGGCTGTAATGTAGGATCACTAGCATGATGTGGGGCTATAGAAAGCACCACAGTGCTAAAAAGTATGAAAATGTGAATTGCTGAAAGTTCAAGCTGTGCGACCAAAATTGTCTTGGGCTCCGTTATTTCAAAAGTGAGCATATATGGTAGTGCATACATATCATAGACTTGAGAAAAGCTATCGTCTTTTACGATTACTTGAAATACGTTCGAACTTTGAAGCCGTCGTGCATCACAACAGTCGATAGAAACACAACGAAACTTTGAGGCATGCTCTCAGTTGAGTTTTCCAGTTCGTAGTAAAATTATAGGTCTATATTTACTATTGCAAAAATAGGAAAATATGAGTGATTCAATGTACACCAAGGGATATCCTGAGTCACTGCCGTTTCTGACGTTAGCTCACATGCCAAAAACATCAGGTGTAAGTAGTGAAACTCTAGAAATGTTAAAAACCTACAAAAATAATTTTGTCTTAAAATTATTAACTGCTGTACTAGAAAGTTCGAGGAATTTAAAAATGTAGCGAATGGGCACTAGTAGTTCTATCAGATGCTGTGAGAGCATCTCTTTAAACTGCTTCATACCGTTACGGACTATATAAAGCCACCTGCGGTCAAAGGATTTTTTTTTCCTCTTTGCAGTGTCCTTCGTTGAACCATCATCGCACGTTAGGGACACTGCAAGAAAATAATTCACGTTTATATTGTGAAATTCTGAAAATTCGTATTTTCTGACATGTTCTCCTTGGTGATCTTTAAGTTCAATTTTGGATCGTTACTGTACCGTGGTCATCAGCGCAACTGTGAAAATCTTCATCACTGCTGGCCTCAACTGTTTTTCAGTGAATATAAAATAGGTATTTACAGTTGTTCCAAATAACCCCTCTTTGGAGATGGAATTATTAAAAAAAGTTTAAAAAAGACATAAAAAATTATTAATCATCAGCAACAAGACAAGCTATGCTTATGTTTTCATGAAATTATTAGGGATTTCGTATCTTGGCATTCAGAAAGGAAGTTTCCAAAGGTAAATTTTCGGATCCAAAATCGTCAACAAAATAAACGATATCTAGAGGCCAGTAACTTCATTTACTTCAATTTCTTGTTAAAACTACTTCAAATGGTTCAAATGGCTCTGAGCACTATGGGACTTAACATCTGAGGTCATCAGTCCCCTAGAATTTAGAACTACCTAAACCTAACTAACCTAAGGACATCACACACATCCATGCCCGAGGCAGGACTCGAACCTGCGACCGTAGCGGTCGCGCGGTTTCAGACTGAAGCGTCTAGAACCGCTCGGCCACACCGGCCAGCGCTAAAACTACTGCTCGTCAGTTGCAGAAGAAACAATTGTATTACGCAAGCCATGGTGCCAACAGTAAAAACAAGATAAATGCAGATCGTTTTAAGTTAGTCCACTGTTTCATGTAAATCCATTTTACGGTACTGATTTTTACACCGTATTCAAAAGAAGAAAAACCTAAGATACGCTTTGATCCTATTTCAAAATCTGAAGTCAGCTGTGAATTACAAACATAAGGCCAATATACACAGACGCAACAGTCACAGCAAATACGTAAAGCACATCCAGCGATTTTCTTTACGGAATGAGCGAAAGTTCAAACACTTAACAACACGTATAATATGCAGAAATGAACCAGGTCACGCATACAAACGCCTAATAGGGCATTTCGGCCTTGCCTCTGTTCTCACATCCTTTCGTAACACATGTGGAAACTCTCCGGACTTTTTGGGATAAAAAAAACGATAAAGATACGACGAGTAACGCTAAAAAGCGCTGATTATACGCTGAAGAGCCAAAGAAACTTGTACACCTGCCTAATATCGCGTAGGGCCCCGCGACCACGCAGAAGTGCCGGAACACGACGCGGCGTAGACTCGACTAAGGTCTGAAGGACGGAAGGAGGGAACCGGTATCATGAATCCTGCAAGGATGTCCATAAATCCGTAAGGGTATGAGGGAGTGAAGATGTCCTCTGCACAGCAGGTTGCAATGCTCAGTAATGTTCATGATGATGATGATGATGATGATTGATTTGTGAGGCGTTCAGCTGTGCGGTCATCAGTGCCCGTAGAAAGGCCCAATTTTTACACAGTTCAAGTTTTTCACAGTTCAGTCGAGCTGCTGTCACGAATGATGACGACGAAATGATGAGGACAACACAAACACCCAGTACCCGGGCAGAGAAAATACTCAACCTGGCTGGGAATCGAACCTGGAACCCCGTGATCCAGAGGCAGCAACGCTAGCCACAAGAATAATGATCATGTCTGGGGCGTTTGGTGGCCAGCGGCAGTATTTAACTCAGAAAACTGTTCCTGGAGCAATTCTGGACGCGTGGGGTGTCACTTTCTCCTACTGGAATTGCCCAAGTCCGTTGGAATGCACAATGGACATGAAAGGATGCAGGTGATCAGACAGCATGCTTACGTACGTGGCACCTGTCAGAGTCGTATCTAGACGTATCAGGGATCCCACATCACTCCAGCTGCACACACCCAACACCATTACAGAGCCTCCACCAGCTTGAACAGTCCCCTGCTGACATGCAGCATCCATGGATCCGTGAGGTCGTCTCCATACCCGTACACGTCCGTCCGCTCGATACAATTTGAAACGAGACTCGTCCGACCAGTCAACATGGTTCCAGCTATCAACAGTCCAATGTCGGTGTTGAAGGACCCAGGCAAGGAGTAAAGCTTTGTGTTATGCAGTCATCAAGGGCACACGAGTGGGCCTTCGGCTCCGAAAGCCTGTATCGGGGATGCTTCGTTGAACGGTTCGCACGCTGACTCTCGCTGATGGTCCAGCATAGAAATCAGCAGCAATTTGCGGGAGTGTTGCACTTCCGTCACGGTGAACGATTCTCTTCAGTCGTCGTTGGCCCTGTTCTTGCAGAAACATTTTCCGGCCGCAGCGATGTGGAGATCTGATGTTCTGCCGATTTCCTTATATTCACGGTACACTGGTGAAATGGCCGCTCGGGAAAATGCACACTTCATTGCTACCTCGGAGAATCTGTGTCCCAACGCTCGTGCGCCGACTATAAGACCACTTTCAAGCTCGCTTAAATCTTAATAACGTGCCAATATAGCAGCGGTAACTGATCTAACAACTGCGTCAGACAATTGTCTTATACAGGGTGTTACAAAAAGGTACGGCCAAACTTTCAGGAAACATTCCTCACACACAAATAAAGAAAAGATGTTATGTGGACATGTGTCCGGAAACGCATAATTTCCATGTTAGAGCTCATTTTAGTTTCGTCAGTATGTGCTGTACTTCCTCGATTCACCGCCAGTTGGCCCAATTGAAGGAAGGTAATGTTGACTTCGGTGCTTGTGTTGACATGCGACTCATTGCTCTACAGTACTAGCATCAAGCACATCAGTACGTAGCGTCAACAGGTTAGTGTTCATCACGAACGTGGTTTTGCAGTCAGTGCAATGTTTACAAATGCGGAGTTGGCAGATGCCCATTTGATGTATGGATTAGCACGGGGCAATAGCCGTGGCGCGGTACGTTTGTATCGAGACAGATTTCCAGAACGAAGGTGTCCCGATAGGAAGACGTTCGAAGCAATTGATCGGCGTCTTAGGGAGCACGGAATATTCCAGCCTATGACTCGCGACTGGGGAAGACCTAGAAGGACGAGGACACCTGCAATGGACGAGGCAATTCTTCGTGCAGTTGACGATAACCCTAATGTCAGCGTCAGAGAAGTTGCTGCTGTACAAGGTAACGTTGACCACGTCACTGTATGGAGAGTGCTACGGGAGAACCAGTTGTTTCCGTACCATGTACAGCGTGTGCAGGCACTATCAGCAGCTGATTGGCCTCCACGAGTACACTTCTGCGAATGGTTCATCCGACAATGTGTCAATCCTTATTTCAGTGCAAATGTTCTCTTTACGGATGAGGCTTCATTCCAACGTGAACAAATCGTAAATTTTCACAATCAACATGTGTGGGCTGACGAGAATCCGCACGCAATTGTGCAATCACGTCATCAACACAGATTTTCTGTGAACGTTTGGGCAGGCATTGTTGGTGATGTCTTGATTGGGCCCCATGTTCCTCCACCTATGCTCAATGGAGCACGTTATCATGATTTCATACGGGATACTCTACCTGTGCTGCTAGAACATGTGCCTTTACAAGTACGACACAACATGTGGTTCATGCACGATGGAGTTCTTGCACATTTCAGTCGAAGTGTTCGTACGCTTCTCAACAACAGATTCGGTGACCGATGGATTGGTAGAGGCGGACCAATTCCATGGCCTCCACGCTCTCCTGACCTCAACCCTCCTGACTTTCATTTATGGGGGCATTCGAAAGCTCTTGTCTACGCAACCCCGGTACCAAATGTAGAGACGGCTGTGATACAATACGCCATTCTCCAGGGCTGCATCAGCGCATCAGAGATTCCACGCGACGGAGGGTGGATGCATGTATCCTCGCTAACGGAGAACATTTTGAACATTTCCTGTAACAAAGTGTTTGAAGTCACGCTGGTACGTTCTGTTGCTGTGTGTTTTCATTCCATGATTAATGTGATTTGAAGAGAAGTAATAATATGAGCTCTAACATGGAAAGTAAGCGTTTCCGGACACATGTCCACATAACATCTTTTCTTTCTTTGTGTGTGAGGAATGTTTCCTGAAAGTTTGGCCGTACCTTTTTGTAACACCCTGTATAGGCACTGACGACCGCAGCGCAGTACTCTGCTTTTTTACATACATATCTCTATATTTGAATACGTATGCCTATACCAGTTTCTCTGCCGCTTCAGTGTACCTGCCGGCCGCGGTGGCCGTGCGGTTCTAGGCGCTGCAGTCCGCAACCGCGGGACTGCTACGGTCGCAGGTTCGAATCCTGCCTCGGGCATGGATGTGTGTGATGTCCTTAGGTTAGTTAGGTTTAAGTAGTTCTAAGTTCTAGGGGACTGATGACCTAATATGTTAAGTCCCATAGTGCTCAGAGCCATTTGAACCAGCCATCAGTGTACCTCAGTTCACGAAATCTGTAATCAGTATAAAGAAACAATCCGTATAATTTAAGTGAACTTGCTGCTCTTTTATTGCTCGTGTTTCAAGTGAAAATTATTGGATGTAAGGTTCACCTGTTATGCAAAACTTTTTTTTTTATGTGACCCACACAGTCGGCCGGTGTGGCCGAGCGGTTCTAGGCGCTTCAGTCTGGAACCGCGCGACCGCTACGGTCGCAGGTTCGAATCCTACCTCGGGTATGGATGTATGTGATGTCCTTAGGTTAGTTAGGTTTAAGTAGTTCTAAGTTCTAGGGAACTGATGACCTCAGATGTTAAGTTCCATAGAGCTCAGAGCCATTTGAAGCCATTTTGACCCACACACGTTTCAGTGCTTCTGTGCCATCACCAGTGGGATTTCCTTATTAAAATCTGTGAAATGTGAACACATTTTGTGTGACACTTAGTCTACAAACATTAGGCCTAAATAACAGTTTTTGTTCACTTTCGCCATCAACTTAATTTTACATTATACGCTTCTGCAGTACCATTTGTATTTTATCATCTCTGGTTGTATTCATCTGTATCTACACGATGCTAATGTGAATTTGGTTGACTACTTAATACATCACGTCCGCAGCTCGTGGTCTCACGATCGCGTTCTCGCTTCCCGAGCACGGGGTCCCGGGTTCGATTCCCGGCGGGGTTAGGGATTTTCCCCTGGCTCGAGATGACTGGGTGTTTGTGTTGGCCCCGATCATTTCATCATCATTCATGAAAGTGGCGAGATTGGACTGAGCAAAGGTTGGGAATTTGTACGGGCGCTGATAACCGCGCAGTTGAGCGCCTCACCAACCAAACATCATCATCATTAACACATAACTTTATAGTTAAATGTAATTTTGCTGACTAAGATATGCACTATGTGATCAAAAGTATTCGAGCACCTGGATGAAAATGACTTTCAATGCTGGAATTCAGTATGCTGTTGGCCCACCCTTAGCCTAATAATCTGTAAAATCTTTTAAATGCCCCTTCATTCTCCTTCTGATCGACAGATGTCGGAAAAAGTCTCTAAATTCGTGCCGGTCCTGGTTGCAGGTTTTCTGTTAAAAATGACTACGAGAAACAAAGCGAAACACCACCCTTTGATAATTTTTTTCTAAACGCGTTTTTGTTTTTGAAATCACCACATCACATATAGCCGATCTAATACCGAGTGTTTTTAACTACACAAACCAGTTCAATTTCTCCATATGTATTTCTTAATTAGGAAGTATAACGATGCCTGATCCGTGGCACTTAGTGGAAATAACCGTATGACGCTGTTGCCACTGGAGTGTCAATGGCCACTGCCCAAAACAAAATGTGTAAATACTTGAAGTTAAGCTACAAGACTAATGGAAAAGGAATTGAGGACTACTAAACAAGCCGGCCGGGGTGGCCGAGCGGTTCTAGGCGCTACAGTCTGGAACCGCGCTACCGCTACGATCGCAGGTTCGAATCCTGCCTCGAGCATGGATGTGTGTGATGTCCTTGGGTTAGTTGGGTTTAAGTAGTTCTAAGTTCTAGGAGACTGGTGACCTCAGAAGTTAAGTACCATAGTGCACAGAGCCATTTGAACTACTAAACGAAAAACGAATTCTGTTAACACAATGGAAAGATGTACGCAACCCTCTTGGCGCCACTTAAAAATGTAATTATTCTGTAGAGTAGCCTACAGTTCCCAAGAAAAGCGTTTGAAAACTAGTTTTAATAAATTACAATTCCCATTTTTTAAAATATATTTCTTGCAATTACTCATGGGGATACGGAGATCAACTGTGGCAGTTCATTTTCCGTAGTAAAGCTTCCAGACACAGCGGCATTTGTAATACTGGCTGAAATTGCAAGGTAAGTCGTTCGTGTGTGTCGAAGTCGAGGCGAGCAACGAATTGCAGCGGCATCGCACATGACTGATCGCTGCGATCCGTCGCTCTTGTCTGGGCCCCTTCATGGGTCGTACCATACTAAGTATCCCCCGCCACGCACTTCACTGTGGTTTTCAGAATATGTATGTAAATGTAAAACTTTGTTTGCTGCACCTGTTCTTCACAGCATTTTTCATAATTTTTGTTTTATTAGTCGCGCCATAAAGTACCCTATGGGTTTTTAACACACAGGATGTTGATGAGATTAATCCAATATCACAAGACTATATCTTGTACATAGATAAAGCTACAGACTTCGGGTAAACTTTAACTTACATGTCGAAATTCAAAGTTTTTGGCTCCATCCTTTCCAACAACTTTGAGTCAACTGCAACGCTAAATAGCAACATCAGTAAACGCAGTAAAACTCCGTACATGCTCGTAAAATTAAGTGAGGAGTGTGATTATCGTCTGGAAGTTTGTGGTGCGTCCGTTGAGAGGTGAATAAAGGTTTCGGTTCGAAACATACCCCAAGGTTGTATGTGCACGTATGTAAAAGATGTACCCTTGTAAAATCGGAAAAATCATGAAAATAAAGCTTTGTAGTCTGAGGAGTAACTTAAAACTCAGCCCAAATTTCTAACTTCATTCGTGCGAAAGAATTTCGAATAATTCTTTTTGAAACACCCTGTAAATTAAATGTTAATGCTGTTACAAAAAGTATGTTTGACGTCTGTAGCTAGCAGCAACGATAATTGGCGAGACTGTTCTGACAGCGTTTAAAATACTGTATTATCCTTTGATTATCGCGTTTCCCGAGGTGGTAACTAGCATAAATTCCTGCGGGTGAATTGTGTAGCAACGATAATTAGCATGAAAAAGTCACCGCTTATTGTTTGTCTCTTTTAAATACAATGTAACATATATTCCGAGCTGGATATCGGGTTGGGGCAAATGAGCTTAGCCTTGAGGCACTGATGGAGAACAGAGCGAGATTATGCTATGGTTTACTTCTTCGTTCAAAAAGTAAAGGCGTATTTGGTTGTTTAGCTTGTGTTCAACATAAATAATCAATTTCCTGTTATGCGCGAATTAAATCACCTGTCATATTTGCTTCTTTTTCTAATATAAAAATCTTAGAAATGTCGGATTTGCAAATAAACAAGTTATCGGACTTCTATTTCTTTATTACTGTAACAATTTTTTTACTTACTTTTAAGCTGTTGCTGTATTCATGAGCAAGTGAGCAGTAGAAAATACGGGCTCACACTTAGCCTCCTCTTCCTCAAGGGTCTGTCTGTGTAGCATGCTTTTCTTTCTCTGTTTCACTTCAGGTGTTGCGCATCACACCGTTTCACAAATTATGACGTGATAGTGTAAAATTTAAGACTTAGAGACTGATCTGAAGTGCTAATATAGTATCAAACTTGTTTTACTGTACATCACTGTATAACATGAAATGAAACGAAATTTTCCATGTTTTACTATAAACAGAAGCCAAAACTGGAAATAGTGTTCTCAGACTTTATCAACAACTGGATTTTTACTAATCAAATTCATTTCCTTTGCGAAGGAATGGAATATTTAAAGTTGTTACTTACGTCGTTTTATAATACCGAACAAAACACAAAATATTTCTTTTTAAAAACCTATTAGTAAAAATATCATTCACGGTGTGAAACAAACGAATTTTTAATTAAATAAGCAAATAAATAGCACAAAATGACTACCTCTAAAATGATCTTCAGAAGTTTTGTACACTCCTGGAAATTGAAATAAGAACACAGTGAATTCATTGTCCCAGGGAGGGGAAACTTTATTGACACATTCCTGGGATCAGATACATCACATGATCACACTGACAGAACCACAGGCACATAGACACAGGCAACAGAGCATGCACAATGTCGGCACTAGTACAGTGTATATCCACCTTTCGCAGCAATGCAGGCTGCTATTCTCCCATGGAGACGATCGTAGAGATGCTGGATGTAGTCCTGTGGAACGGCTTGCCATGCCATTTCCACCTGGCGCCTCAGTTGGACCAGCGTTCGTGCTGGACGTGCAGACCGCGTGAGACGACGCTTCATCCAGTCCCAAACATGCTCAATGGGGGAGAGATCCGGAGATCTTGGTGGCCAGGGTAGTTGACTTACACCTTCTAGAGCACGTTGGGTGGCACGGGATACATGCGGACGTGCATTGTCCTGTTGGAACAGCAAGTTCCCTTGCCGGTCTAGGAATGGTAGAACGATGGGTTCTATGACGGTTTGGATGTACCGTGCACTATTCAGTGTCCCCTCGACGATCACCAGTGGTGTACGGCCAGTGTAGGAGATCGCTCCCCACACCATGATGCCGGGTGTTGGCCCTGTGTGCCTCGGTCGTATGCAGTCCTGATTGTGGCGCTCACCTGCACGGCGCCAAACACGCATACGACCATCATTGGCACCAAGGCAGAAGCGACTCTCATCGCTGAAGACGACACGTCTCCATTCGTCCCTCCATTCACGCCTGTCGCGACACCACTGGAGGCGGGCTGCACGATGTTGGGGCGTGAGCGGAAGACGGCCTAACGGTGTGCGGGACCGTAGCCCAGCTTCATGGAGACGGTTGCGAATGGTCCTCGCCGATACCCCAGGAGCAACAGTGTCCCTAATTTGCTGGGAAGTGGCGGTGCAGTCCCCTACGGCACTGCGTAGGATCCTACGGTCTTGGCGTGCATCCGTGCGTCGCTGCGGTCCGGTCCCAGGTCGACGGGCACGTGCACCTTCCGCCGACCACTGGCGACAACATCGATGTACTGTGGAGACCTCACGCCCCACGTGTTGAGCAATTCGGCGGTACGTCCACCCGGCCTCCCGCAGGCCCACTATACGCCCTCGCTCAAAGTCCGTCAGCTGCACATACGGTTCACGTCCACGCTGTCGCGGCATGCTACCAGTGTTAAAGACTGCGATGGAGCTCCGTATGCCACGGCAAACTGGCTGACGCTGACGGCGGCGGTGCACAAATGCTGCGCAGCTAGCGCCATTCGACGGCCAACACCGCGGTTCCTGGTGTGTCCGCTGTGCCGTGCGTGTGATCATTGCTTGTACAGCCCTCTCGCAGTGTCCGGAGCAAGTATGGTGGGTCTGACACACCGGTGTCAATGTGTTCTTTTTTCCATTTCCAGGAGTGTAGAATTACTAAAGATCATTTTTCAGTATTTCAGTCATTCTGAGTATTCATTTTTTTCGCAGATGCCTTCTACAGTCGTGTTTAGTATTTCTGCATTTTCTTCTCATAGGAACTTGAGTAATGCAAAAATATCCTTCTTATTAGCATCTGTAATGCCAGGGCGTGACGGTTCCGACATCACCATTTCAGTCTTCACCACTGGAAATATACATACTCTTTTTTATTTGATAGGGAATGAATATTCCTGCATAAGAAAACGAGACTAAAATGAGTGTGTTTTAATACCAAAAAAAATATTTTTGATTTTCAAATTGTGTCTTTCCTATGGATTTCTTGTCGTAGTATGGTGATACAGCTGATGCCCAGTCCTCAATAATGTCCACGCCTTCTATTACTTCAAAGGGTGCTGGAGTCTTTCTACAGCTCGGGAGCACTGTAATGTACTCGCACACGTTCTCAATGCTTTCAGTGTCTTGTGAAATTTGTCGCGTAAGCCTAAGTTACCATCTCATAGACTGTAGAAGTACCCTGTAACTGAAACACATGTTGTGTGATTGCCAAGCTAAGTACAAAGTCTTAACATACCGTAAGATGGGGTAATATCGGATGGAATTTCAATATTCTTTAAGGTAGCTTCACAAAGAATATTAAATTCATGCACCAAAAGCGCAGGATATTTTGGATGACATAGAAGAATAATATGATCAAAGGACTGAACGTGAACCGAAAATGTTATTTAAATAACCAGATCCTAAGAAATAAAACTGCCTGATGTATTTGATTAATAATGACAATCTACTCATAGCATAAATCATAAACCTATAGTATGTTCTCAATGAACAAAGACTTCCACTTTTCTTCTCTAGGAGTCGGTGACATTCTGACAATTTGGTGTTTGCCTATAGTATGACTATGTGAAATCTAAGGAAAAATAAACACTAATTTGCTGCCTTGCAATAGACACAGAAATCTGACTTGTATTACTTTTGCGTCTACTTCTGTTACCCTTCCGACGAACTGTGTATTTAGCTACTTCTCTCTCTCTCTCTCTCTCTCTCTCTCTCTCTCTCTCTCTCTCTTCAATGTGGTATGCCAAATTTGCTTGATGCCTTTCTGCAGTGAAGTTTTCCTCATCTTATAGAAAAAACAACTTTTTCAAGATTTTGAGGGCTGCAATTGCACCTCGGAAGCCTCCTTTTGTAAGTCCTCGGCATTGTCCGATATTCCTCCCAACGTATGTAGTAACTGTTAATAGTTTACTAGACATTAGTGCATGTGAGATATGCAGACAAACTACAGTCATATTTCCTTCTCAACATCTAAATGAGTAAGTTATAAGAAATTAGGCTTACCACTTTTTCTCTTCTAGTACAAGACGAAAGTATACGCGTAAAGACAACTAACAATAATTTTACACTGCACTGAAAATTGCTACACGCCATATTCTTAACTTCCAAATGTAACAATGTAAGTTCACATCTGCTTGACAGCACGTAAGATGTAAACAGGAAAACGTGCGAGCGAAATAAAGGTTTGCATTCAGTGATACCAACGCAAAAAGAGAAATATACTGTTCCTGTCTGAATTTTTCCCTGTGTGCGATATTTCCCTCTCTTACGGTGTTCATGTTTGTGTTTTGCCCTCCGCATTAATCCGATAGAAGTATATTGGTCTTAAAATTGTTTGGATCCTGGAGTTTACTACTTATGAAATCATGCAATGAAAGCGTTGCACAGACAGCATCACATGCAACGCTGTTAAGAAGTGATCTACCTGAGCACTGATTATCTGCAGTAAATTGCGAAGACGTTTCATCCAATGATGGGGCTGTAGCGACGCTAATTCCTGTCTGAAACATGTTTACCTCGCCTTGGCTTCTTTTTTGTTTTTTTCCTTCGTGTGACACTGTCATTAAACATTTCCAGTTGCTACGCCGTTCTTTTCTTTCCAAATACATAAGAACTGAAACAGTTTGCAAGCTCTTGCCATGCTTTGTCCTTTTCTCGCAATGTTGCATCGTCCGTTTTCTTGTTTTCAGCTATTTCTTTCATTTAGGAAATGAGACCCACAACCAAACTCTTTTCATTATCAGAAAATAAGTCCTATCTTCTTTGTTTTAATAGCATTTTCCATTCCCTTTGCGGCTCTATGAAGTTCCTGTAAGAGTAAACATAAATTGCAACTAGAAGAGATCGGATAGCTTACGGCGGCCCCACACGTAACTGCACGCTTGCGCAAGTGTGCTTGCCCAAGTTTGTATGAGAGTGTGTAGGATAAATTTGCGCAAGCATTAAGACTGTACAAGCAGCTCGATGCTTGATCGAATTTCGATTATGCATGCTTGTGCAAGCATTCAAGCGAGTGTATACTTGAGCGTGTGTACTAGGAATAGGGAGTTTTGTGCAAGCATTTGTCAGTGATCTGACTTGATTTAATTTTTATTTGGTTTTGTTAAATTAAATTCTGTACAAAGATTGTATTGTACTGTAGGGAAAGTCAAAGAACACAGTATTACATGGAAAAAGAGAGAAGAAAATCAACATTACTGTGAGATAGTTTCCATTGCGGATCTACCAAGATTGGTTAATATAGGAATAATGTTCTCGTTTCTTTAACTACCCTTTACTCCATGTATCGCACTTTATCTTTTTTTTTTCGTAACAGGCAAAAAGGTTGCCAAAGCCAGCACATTGTTGTCTGAACTCGACATTTTCTGATAAACAAACTAATGCTTGTGCAAGCTTGTTTGAACCGTCTGTAGGAGCAAGGAATTGGTCATGCTTACGCAAGCGTGCTTTTCAAGCATGCAGGTACGTGTGGCCGCCTTTACTGAATTTGCGCTATATACGTCGCGATGTTCATTTGTTCAATCGAACAACAGAAAATAACAATGAAAACAAACGATAAAACTCTGTTTTGTCGATGTAGTACACGACTACAAATGTATTCGATCAGTATTTTAGTATATTGTTAATGGCACTCCCTACTACGATTGCGCAAAAATTTGTGAATACACGAATTTTTCACCTATTCGGCCTTTTTTGGACTTCGTTGACTGGACTATTAGGCTGAGGATAATTTTCTTGTTTCCAGAATGAGATTTTCACTCTGCAGCGGAGTGTGCGCTGATATGAAACTTCCTGGCAGATTAAAACTGTATACCGGACCGAGACTCGAACTCGGGATCTTTGCCCTTCACGGGCAAGTGCTCTACCATCTGAGCTACCCAAGCACGACTCACGTCCCGTCCTCACAGCTTTACTTCTGCCAGTACCATGGCCAAGCCATGTCTCCGCAATGTCCTTCCTCTTAGGAGTGATAGTTCTGCAAGGTTCGCAGGAGAGCTTCTGTAAAGTTTTGAAGGTCGGAGACGAGCTACTGGCAGAAGTAAAGCTGTGACGACGGGGCGTGAGCTGTGCTTGGGTAGCTCAGATGGCGATCCAGCAGTATGAACGTCTTTCTGGTAGCATTCTTAATGTCCGTAAATCGACTATGATGCACATTGGGCGCGGCCTCCCGGCTATGGTGCCGACCCCACTCCCAGTCAGTACCACCCTTCGTTGCTTGGGTATCGAATTTACGAGCTCCACACACCGCACAGCGGCCCTCGCTTGCCGGCGGCTTTTGCTGTCGATTCGCCACCATGTCCACGGTCAAGTGCACCGTAACTTAAACCAACTCCAACGTGTGTCCTATGTCAACATGTATGTCGCCCCTAAACTGGTACACGTCGCCCAGATCCTCCCAATGCCGTTACTCCTTGGCCGCCGCATCCAATCAGCCTTTGGATATTTCGTGTCAGCAGGGGCACTTTTCAAAGTCCGCTACAACACTCTAGCACTGCCTCCTGCAAAAAGTGGCCTCGGATTCGTCAACGTGCGGGCACGATCTTCTGCACTCTTTGTCCATACTATGTTGCGGCACTGGCGGTGGCCGGTCCCGACCTTAATACGCAGTCTCTTAGATATCCTCCGACCAGCTTCTCTCGATCCACCGCTCGATGTGGCACCTATTTCTCCATTATTGTACCACGTCGCCAATTGTTTCATAGAACTCAGCTACATTCGGGCCGATCTTACAGTCACCCGTCCTCTTCGTAGAAAAGATTATTATCGTTTGTTTATGCTGTCCAACCCTTGCGACCCCATGGTGCTACAGCATCCTGACATTAACTGGCGAACGGTTTGGGGGTGTGTGCATGCACCCTTTTTACCGTCGTCTGTGCCTTCACTCTGGTATGTTTTAGTCAATGGCAAATTCCCGACTAATAGTCGACTTTATCTCATAGTACTGGCCACCTCCCCACTCTGCCCTGACTGTCAGCTCGAAGAGACCGACGAGCACCGTCTTACGTGCCCCCTCAAACGAAACGTATAGCTCGTCATCCAACAAATCGTGGGCTTTTACCTCCGTGCCCCGCCAACGACGGTAATCCCAGAATTCTTGTTGTTGCCCCCAGACGTTTCAAATGGTTCAAATGGCTATGAGCACTAGGGGAATTAACTTCTGAGGTCATCAGTCCCCTAGGACTTAGAGCTACTTAAACCTAACGAACCTAAGGACATCACACACATCCATGCCCGAGGCAGCATTCGAACCTGCGACCGTAGCGGTCTCGCGGTTCCAGACTGTAGCGCCTAGAACCGCTCGGCCACCCTGGCCGGCCCCAGACATTTCACTTCCCTCTTGGTAAGCACCATACACTCATAAGGTTTCGAGGACAGCTTTTAGAATACCTCTTTCAGAGTGGTCCGCATACAGTCCTTGACTTCTGATACAAAGTTGTGACCGCACATAGCACCCTCACCCGAAAACCATCTTACCGACAAACTTTTGCCGGTTATCTCCGCAGCGTCTTGCTTGACCCCCCTCAAAGTTGGATTGTGCCATGCCTACCCATCACATGATGTAACACTCTTATCCCCGTTCTCATGCATCGAAAAAAAAAAAAAAACCAGAATGTTATATTTTGTTGTATTTAATGTTTTTCTAATATTTTTGTTTAACCAAGTATCGTTTGTATATGTTTAAATGGTACCTTGAAGAACTGTTGCATTGTGTATTTACATGTACTGTTAGTTTGTACAATAAAGATTATTGAAAAAAAAAAAAAGAAATGGTAGAACACTTGCCCGCGAAAGGCAAGGGCCCCGAGTTCGAGTCTCGGTCCGGCACAAAGTTTAATTTGCCAGGAAGTTTAATTTTCTTATTAATTCAAAGTTATTTCACTCTCGTGATCGAGGAGGTCATAAAAAAGTCCATCATCTGTAACGAACAAAGGTGCAAAAAAAGGCTCTGAGCACTATGGGACTTAACATCTGAGGTCAACAGTCCCCTAGAACTTAGAACTACTTAAGAACACTTGCCCGCGAAAGGCAAGGGCCCCGAGTTCGAGTCTCGGTCCGGCACAAAGTTTAATTTGCCAGGAAGTTTAATTTTCTTATTAATTCAAAGTTATTTCACTCTCGTGATCGAGGAGGTCATAAAAAAGTCCATCATCTGTAACGAACAAAGGTGCAAAAAAAGGCTCTGAGCACTATGGGACTTAACATCTGAGGTCAACAGTCCCCTAGAACTTACAACTACTTAAAGCTAACTAACCTAAGGATAGCACACTCATCCATGCCCGAGGTAGGATTCGGACCTGCGACCGTAGCGGTGGTGCGGTTCCAGACTGAAGCGCCTAGAACCGCTCGGCCACTCCGGCCGGCACAAAAGTGCAACTTTGTGCCAAATATCTGCTGTTGAAGTACTGATGCGTGATTTGTATGTATCATCTGTAAGAAATGTTAGCGCTGAATCTGAGTAATAACACAGTTCGAAATTAATACGAACTTATTCATAGTGAAAAACGGTGAACGCAACGCTACAAAAGTGAGCATCTGCTGCATTGCTACCAGAAGCTCAGAGTTATCACTTGAGCTTGGAAGTCGAAGCGGTCGTGTGCAGTTTTCTCGTTTAGACGTGACTAAGTGCCGTGCGAACGGCCTCCCGGCCGCATAGGCCGCACACAATTTCAATGACCTGCTGGAGGCACTACACGGAAAGAGTCGGCCCGACGACCCGACGAGTACTGCAGGGGCGGGCGCGCAGACGACTCCATAAATATGCACGCCTTCCGGCGCTGCGCTATCTGCGAATGTTGCAATAACGTGAGGGCGTGGGGTGATCCATCGCGGGAGCTATCAGCAGGGCGGCGCGCCGCTACAGGACGCTATCAGCCGCCTCTCCAGAGCCCCGAGCGTGCCGCGGGGGTCGTTGCAGCGGCATCTGCGACAAGACGAAGGCCCGTCGTAAAGTGGGTCGCAGGCCCTTCTGGAGAGCTGGAGAAACTTCCTTTCACTATAGATGCATACTCGTAGGCAATACACACTTACAGAATCGCTGCTGGGGCCGTGTAATCTTCTGCTAAGACATCAGTCTTTGAGGCTATCCTCCATACGTTCCCATCCTGCGGCAATACTTTCATTTATGCTGGTTATCCATTCATTCAAGATGTATTCTTACAGCAGTGCATCCGGAGTAAATACACTACTGGCCATTAAAATTGCCACACCAAGAAGAAATGCAGATGAGAAACGGGAATTCATTGGACAAATATACTAGAACTCACATATGATTACATTTCCACGCAATTTGGGTGCATAGATCCTGAGAAATCAGTACCCAGAACAACAACCACCTCTGGCCGCAATAACGGCCTTGATACGACTGGGCATTGAGTCAAACAGAGCTTGGATGACGTGTACAGGTACAGCTGCCAATGCAGCTTCAACAAGATACCACAGTTCATCAAGAGTAGTAACTGGCGTATTGTGACGAGCCAGTTGCTCGGCGACCATTGACCAGAAGTTTTCAGTCGGTGATAGACCTGGCGAATGTGCTGGCCAGGGCAGCAGTCGAACATTTTCTGTATCCAGAAAAGCCCGCACAGGACCTGCACCATGCTGTCGTACATTATCCTGCTGAAATGTAGGGTTTCGCAGGGATCGAATGAAGGGTAGAGCCACGGGTCGTAACACATCTGAAATGTAACGTCCACTGTTCAGAGTGCCGTCAATGCGAACAAGAGGTGATGTAGACGTGTAACCAATGGCACCCCATACCATCACGCCGGGTGATACGCCAGTATGGCGATGAAGAATACACGCATCCAATGTGGGTTCACAGCGATGTAGCGAAACACGGATGTGACCATCATGATGCTGTAAACAGAACCTGGATTCATCCGAAAAAATGACGTTTTGCCATTCGTGCACCCAGGTTCGTCGTTGAGTACACCATCGCAGGCGCTCCTGTCTGTGATGCAGCGTCAAGGGTAACCGCAGCCATGGTCTCCGAGCTGATAGTCCATGTTGCTGCAAACGTCGCCGAACTGTTCGTGCAGATGGTGGTTGTCTTGCAAACGTCTCCAATTGTTAACTCAGGGATCGAGACGTGGCTGCACGATCCGTTACAGCCATGCGGATAAGATGCCTGTCATCTCGACTGCTAGTGATATGCGGCTGTTGGGATCCAGCACGGTGTTCCGTGTTATCCTCCTATTCTGCTAACAGTCATTGGATCTAGACCAACGCGAGCAGCAATGTCGCGATACGATAAATCTTCATCAAAGTCTGAAACGTGATGGTACGCATTTCTCCTCCTTACACGAGGTATCACAACAACGTTTCACCAGGCAACGCCGATCAACTGCTGTTTGTGTATGAGAAATCGATTGGAAACTTTCCTCGTGTCAGCACGTTGTAGGTATCGCCATCGGCGCCAACCTTGTGAGAATGCTCTGAAAAGCTAATGATTTGCATATCACAGCATCTTCTCCCTGTCGGATAAATTTCGTGTCTGTAGCACGTCATCTTCGTGGTGCAGCAATTTTAGTGGCCAGTAGTGTATATGGCCTGTATGGGGCCAATGTGTCTTGGACGAATGCACCCTACGAGTAAGAAATCTGCACGCAGACGACCATCACTTGCGTGGAGGCAGAATCTGCTGTCATCGCTGAAGACCACGGCGCGCCATCCCATCTTCCAAGTGATCCTCTGACGGCGCCAGCCGAGCCGTGCAAGTCGATGCTGTGGCGTGAGTGGAAGACGGGCCAGAGGCGTGCGTGCCAGTAGTCCCACTGCTAATAACCGGTTCGAAACAGTTCGTGTTGACACGTCTGGGCTCACAAGCCCTCTTATCTGTACTGTGGTAGCTGGACGATCTGCCACTACTGCCCTCACAATGCAACGATCGTGGCGGGCGTCTGTGCTGCGTTGGACGTCGAGACTCTCATCTACTGGCGTGAGAATGTTTACGTGACTACTGATACGAGCATCGCTGCGCAGCTGACATAGCACTTCCAAACTGTGTGGCAGGACCATGCCACCAGTCGGAAGGTCACAATCTGATTCCTTTCAGACTCGCTCACTTGGCTCTAGGAAGCACGAGTGTTTCTCTGTGGCATCGTTGCCTGCTTGCTTCACACGTTTGCACTACGCTGAGCCTTCTAGCTGTGAGCCTTACCTATTAAAGGGCAAACACAGATGGCGGTCTGATAGCAGTGATACTACGCTGTCTCTTGGCGGAGGACGCTGAAACCACTATCACTGTGTCTACTATCCCACATGTGGCATATGCTGTATCGGATCAAAATCGACTTCACCTTTCCAGAGGTACGAACTTTTTCTGGCATTGTGCACATCTGCTACATTCAACAGCTTCAGTAGTCTGTCTCATATCTACACTCCTGGAAATTGAAATGTCGGCACTAGTACAGTGTATATCCACCTTTCGCAGCAATGCAGGCTGCTACTCTCCCATGGAGACGATCGTAGAGATGCTGGATGTAGTCCTGTGGAACGGCTTGCCATGACATTTCCACCTGGCGCCTCAGTTGGACCAGCGTTCGTGCTGGACGTGCAGACCGCGTGAGACGACGCTTCATCCAGTCCCAAACATGCTCAATAGGGGACAGATCCGGAGATCTTGCTGGCCAGGGTAGTTGACTTACACCTTCTAGAGCACGTTGGGTGGCACGGGATACATGCGGACGTGCATTGTCCTGTTGGAACAGCAAGTTCCCTTGCCGGTCTAGGAATGGTAGAACGATGGGTTCGATGACGGTTTGGATGTACCGTGCACTATTCAGTGTCCCCTCGACGATCACCAGTGGTGTACGGCCAGTGTAGGAGATAGCTCCCCACACGATGATGCCGGGTGTTGGCCCTGTGTGCCTCGGTCGTATGCAGTCCTGATTGTGGCGCTCACCTGCACGGCGCCAAACACGCATACGACCATCATTGGCACCAAGGCAGAAGCGAGTCTCATCGCTGAAGACGACACGTCTCCATTCGTCCCTCCAATCACGCCTGTCGCGACACCACTGGAGGCGGGCTGCACTATGTTGGGGCGTGAGCGGAAGACGGCCTAACGGTGTGCGGGACCGTAGCCCAGCTTCATGGAGACGGTTGCGAATGGTCCTCGCCGATACCCCAGGAGCAACAGTGTCCCTAATTTGCTGGGAAGTGGCGGTGCGGTCCCCTACGGCACTGCGTAGGATCCTACGGTCTTGGCGTGCATCCGTGCGTCGCTGCGGTCCGGTCCCAGGTCGACGGGCACGTGCACCTTCCGCCGACCACTGGCGACAACATCGATGTACTGTGGAGACCTCACGCCCCACGTGTTGAGCAATTCGGCGGTACGTCCACCCGGCCTCCCGCATGCACACTATACGCCCTCGCTCAAAGTCCGTCAACTGCACATACGGTTCACGTCCACGCTGTCGCGGCATGCTACCAGTGTTAAAGACTGCGATGGAGCTCCGTATGTCACGGCAAACTGGCTGACACTGACGGCGGCGGTGCACAAATGCTGCGCAGCTAGCCCCATTCGACGGCCAACACCGCGGTTCCTGGTGTGTCCGCTGTGCCGTGCGTGTGATCATTGCTTGTACAGCCCTCTCGCAGTGTCCGGAGCAAGTCTGGTGGGTCTGACACACCGGTGTCAATGTGTTCTTTTTTCCATTTCCAGGAGTGTATGTCTCGCCTTATGATGTTTCTTTCTCTACTGGTTATCTTGAGATGTCCCGTTATCTGTCCTTCCTTCTGTTAAAGATTTCTCTATATGCGTCTTTTGTTTTCTATTCATTCGAGTACATCTTCATTTAGCACTTTAACAGTCTACTAAATTCTTATCTTTCATCTGTAGTACTACGCTTTGTACTAGCTGTCTCGTCTTCTCCGATTTTTCCTCGGAGTGCATTTCTCCTATGTAGAATACATATATGCGTCTTTTGTTTTCTATTCATTCGAGTACATCTTCATTTAGCACTTTAACAGTCTACTAAATTCTTATCTTTCATCTGTAGTACTACGCTTTGTACTAGCTGTCTCGTCTTCTCCGATTTTTCCTCGGAGTGCATTTCTCCTATGTAGAATACATTGCACTTTTGTTTCAGAAACTCCTTCATCAATAATTTGTAGACAACTGACATCTGTTGTTGAAGAAAACTTTGTTTTTACCCTAGCTCGTCCTTGCATCGATCAGCTACAATAATTTTATTTATAGACAATTATTTTACTTACTCTACGTCTGTGTCTTCCCCAATTTTGTCGTTTGTGCGGCTGGTCCCGGCGGAGGTTCGAGTCCTCCCTCGGGCATGGGTGTGTGTGTTTGTCCTTAGGATAATTTAGGTTAGGTAGTGTGTAAGCTTAGGGACTGATTACCTTAGCAGTTAAATCCCGTAAGATTTCACACTCTTTTTTGGAAGTTTATCAACTTACATTTCTCTTTTCCACTTCTCGTTATTAATCTCAATAAACAATGCGTTTATCGCAAATTCTTAGTAAAGCAGACTACACGTTGCTTCAAGTATTTCTTGGAGCTATTCCTTACTTGAGGTGAGCAGGGCTGCACTGTCTACTAACCTTTGCATCGCTCTCCTTTAGTCAGCTTTGTTTCCTTTACTATGGCAACAATAACTTTAAGCTGCAGTCCTGTCTCACAAATTTCTTACGCTAGTTTCTCTATTGTCCTCTTTTATTACTTCCACTGTGTTTTTGCACACTACTTGTCCATATCTGTACCTTATCTCAATTCATCTTATAATTTCCAATGTTTTATTTTACTTTATATAGATCGACAAATGGTTTGAGAGACCAGACGTTTCTACAAATTTCTTGCATTGCATTGTCATAATTTATTCCCTGGTTCATTTACCTTTGCTAAAGCCCTGATCTTCAGTCATTCCCTCTTCTCTGTTTTTTCTGTTCTTCTGTGTATTATTCTAAGCATCAGTGCCCAAGAATGAGCTGTCAAACTGACAGTACGATAATTTTCATATCTGCCCATGTGTTTCTTTTTCTAACGTTTAATGATAACGATTCTCTGCAAAACCGACGTTAAGCCTCCAGTTTCATAAATACGGTTCTTTTTATTGTATCTCTCAACGATTTCAGTAACTGAGAGCTCATGAGTTCAAATGGTTCAAATGGCTCTGAGCACGATGGGACTTAACTTCTGAGGTCATCAGTCCCCTAGAACTTAGAACTACTTAAACCTAACTAACATAAGGACATCACAAACATCCATGCCCGAGGCAGGATTCGAACCAGCGGCCGTAGCGGTCGCGCGGTTCCAGACTGTAGGGCCTAGAACCGCTCGGCCACCCCAGCCGGCTCCTCATGAGTAGTTTGAATTCAAATAAGTCAGTACTGTGTCACGCTTACTGGGCAAAAATTAGCTATTTCTGTCGTGATACTGTGGAACACTTTCACAAGCCTTTTAGATAGACGAGATTTTTGTGCCGTGGGCTGGACGAGTTTCTGTTAATACGATACATGGATGTCTATCCATCTCTGCCATAGAAAGTTGTGCTGGCTAACCAAACTGCCTGGATGCCGTTCATGAAGTTTGATACCTTGTACCAGTCGATCATAACAGATGCATGAGTGGGTGCTTATGAATAGCCATCATGTCAGGCGGCCACAGTTTCAGCCGAGCTGGCGGGTAAACAGTCGTTAAGATTGACATCACAGGTAAAGTTACGGCCTTCTGAAGGTGACGGACAAAAGGTGAAATCAGCGAGATTGCCCGTTCTGCTTTGAGGTACATGTCACTTCACTACACTACCCAGGTCCGTGTAATTAAAGCCCGCATCTCGTGGTCGTGCGGTAGCGTTCTCGCTTCCCACTCCCGAGTTCCCGGGTTCGATTCCCGGCGGGGTCAGGGATTTTCTCTGCCTCGTGATGGCTGGGTGTTGTGTGCTGTCCTTAGGTTAGTTAGGTTTAAGTAGTTCTAAGTTCTAGGGGACTTATGACCACAGCAGTTGAGTCCCATAGTGCTCAGAGCCATTTGAACCATTTTTGTAATTAAAATCTACCCACAGAGTCACCAGTTGCTCATACGATCTCATGTATCAAATGTTCCCGGAAGACATCCTGAGGAATACAATGAGCGTGCTCACGTACAAGCACACATATGATTTTTCTGTGCAGATGACGCAGCTGATAGTCCTGGTCCGTTATGATCAGATTCCTTGTAGACAGAAATTTCTGCTGAAAACCCCGAAAATACAAACATGCAATATGTGCCCCCTCGTACATTCTTTCACTGACGGCATAGTTAGCTTGCGCTTAATAGTTAAAAAAAAATCGGTAAAAGCGTTGCAGTGTGCAACCTAGGTGGAAATTCTGAATATGAAACGACACTTTAAAAAATTGCTCTCAGCTTCCTCTCTTTATAAGCTATATAATTACTATTGACTGCGATTAACCAGGTAACCAGGTGAGAAATGTCTTGCCAAGTGAACTTTTGAATACATTTCTTGCCCAGGATTGGTACCGATTGATCGTGTCAATTGTGACTCTTGTGGTAGTAGACCTCGACGTAACGCATAAAGCACCTCACTGTCTCATACGCTCCTTTGATAGCAGACATTCTGCCTGATATCGAGCCCCTGGTTTCATATTTCTACTTGATGACTTCTGTTCCGCTCGAATCAGGGGTCGGCCTTCACCACACACTCATCCAGAAGCGTTTTATGTCTACAGTACCAACTAAAACGCTCAGTACTAGAATTTTCATTACTCTGCAAGAGAAATAAGGTATTAATTACGCTGTTCATTTTATTAATGAAACTCGAAAATTTTGTTCCAAACATACACGGAGTTCTTCTCGACAACGTTGATTTATAGCACACTTAAACTTAGTTCTATACTTTTATTTTACTGTACATTATATTTAGCAGTCTAGATGGGTTTCAGCCCCCTGTAGTATTGGAGGCTGTAAATACTTTCAGTCGTAATAGACATCCAGAGGAAATACTATACCTAGTCAAGCTTTCGCGTTGACGAATCAACTGTTACAGGACAACCTTGGGGATAAACGCCTTGCGTCGTTCATGATCTATGTAACCTGTGTTGTGATCCAATGAACTTACTATTACAGCGGATTTACACTGAAGCACCGAAGAAACCGCTATAGGGATGCGTATTGAAATGCAGAGATATGTAAACAGGCAGAATACGGCGCTGCGGTTGGCAACTTTTGTCTAAGACAACAAGTGTCTGGCGCACTTGTTAGAGTGGTTACTGCTGCTACAATGGCAGGTTATCAAGATTTAAGTGAGTTTCAACGTGGTGTTAGAGTCGGCGCACGAGCCATGGGACACAGTATCTCCGACGTAATGATGAAATGGTGATTTTCCCGTACGACCATTTCACGAGTGTACCGTGAATATCAGGAATCCGGTAAAACATCAGATCTCCAACATCGCTCCTGCCGGAAAAAATCCTGCAAAGACGGGACCAACGACGACTGAAGAGAAATTATTCAAAATGACAGAAGCAACCCTTCCACAAACTGCTGCAGTTTACAATTGTGGGCCATCAAGTGTTAACGTGCGAACCATTCAACGAAACATCATCGATATGGGCTTTCGGAGCCGAAGGCCCACTCGTGTACCGTTGATAACTGCACGGCACAAAGCTTTACGCCTTCCCTGGGCCCGTCAACACCGCCATTGGACTGTTCATGACTGGAATCATATTGCCTGTGTAAGGCGTCAACCACCCCTTACGTACTGAGAACAATATATCTTTGCCTCACGCAGGTCGCAGTAGGTATTATCGTTAGTCGAGCGCCCAGTGCACCAGAGGGTAGTCAGTGTTGAGACTCCGAGCAAGTAAGTAGTTGGCTGCTATAAGCGAGCAGGGCGGATTTCGGCAGGACGACCGACCGCGTCTACAATTGTACTATTGTTAAACGGCTGTGTGTATGTCACTCAAAGCCGTGGGCCTGACTTCCAGCAAATACATAAATGGCGTTAACTGAGTGATTTGTTTGATGTGTTTAAGTGTTCATTTGTGCACCCTGATTACGCAACAACCGCGCCGGACACCCACGGTTTGGATTGCAATTAGGATTGTGTATTCAGTGCCACATGAAGAATATTGGCGTGTGCCATTTATCGGCGAATTGTGATGAGTTAACCGTCATTAATTTGTCAGACGAAGGGAGTAACTGCCTCATTCGTGCTGCTTAGAAAAAAAGTATAGAAAATTTACAACAAAGTAAGTAACGGTTATTGCTACTTGACATCCTAATTAGCTTTGTTGGATTTCATACGAAACAACTCCCGTGCAAATATTAACCGATCAACCTTTATCGGTTTCACACGATTAAATTATTAGGCTATATCCACAAGTCAATAACGGTGGGTTTAATAGGAAACGTTTCACCTGGTCGGACGAGTCTCGTTTCAAATTGTACCGAACGGATGGATGTGTACAGGTATGAAGACAACCTCATGAATCCATGGACCCTGCATGTCAGCAGGAGACTGTTGGAGCTGGTGGAGGCTCTGTAATGGTATGGGGTGTGTGCGACTGGAGTGATATGGGACCCCTGATAGGTCTAGATACGACTCCGACAGGTGACACGTACGTAAGCACCCTGTTTGATCACCTAAATGCTTTCATGTCCGTTGTGTTTTCCGACAGACTTGGGGAATTCCAGCTGGACAGTGCAACACTCTACACGTCCAGAATTGTTACAGAGTAGCTCCAGGAACACTCTTTTGAGTTTAAACTTTTCCGCTGGCCACCAGATTCCCCAGACATGAACATTATTGAGCATGCCTGGGATGCCATGCAACATGCTGTTCACAAGAGATCTCCACCGCCATGTACTCTTACGGCTTTATGGGCAGGCCTGCAGGATTCATGGTGTCAGTTCCCTACAGCACTACTTCAGACATTAATCGAGTCCATGCCACGTCGTGTTGCGGCACTTCAGCGTGCTCGAGGGGTGCCTACACGATATTAGGCAGGTGCACCAGATTATTTGGCTCTTCAGTATATGTTCGCACGTGAAATCCAGTATTAACGTCAATCCGTCGTAGGGAGGTCGTCATATACCCTAATGGTCGTAGCCTCCCTGACAACGCAGGGATCACATTGCTGATGCCTGAACTGCAAAGCCTCATGCATACAGGGGAGTAGTGGTCTGGCCAATCTGGGGCACCAGGACCTAGGTAACGGTTATTGTGCGTTTGCTGTGATGGAGGGACGTCCATGGGGAGAGCTTCCAATTGGAGTGACATCAGGGCGGATGATCCAAAATGAAACGGATCAAACTTATCCATACTGGGGGTCATTCTAACAGCGCTGTCTCAGCATATAAAGATCAAGATTTCAAAGCGGAAACTTACAACCTTATGACGTTACCTTCTTTGCCACGATATGGGATGAGAGTCAGGTAGGAAGAAATGGAGGTAGCCAGTTCGCCCAGTCCTTGTTACGCTTCAGAACCGATGGAGAATCTTCTGCAGCAACGAAGCCACTGTTTTTCGTTGCAAATATCGAGGACAGATTTGACGAAGTTAATTCAATGGTGAAACTGAGAAATAGATCCCTACTGACCAAAACGTTGAATGCTAATCAATTATAGGCACTTCAGGCCTCTGGAAAGCTTGCGGATATACCAGTTACCATCTTTGCTCATACCAAACTCAAGGTCTCATCTCTCGACGTGTCCTGACGGTAGGAACAGACGCAGAAGTATGGGATAACCCTGTGCAGCGCAGAGTACATTTTGTTCGTCGCTTTCATAAAGGACCTAAGAATAACAGGGCGGCCACGTGAGATTTCATACTAGCATTCAATGGAAATGTTTTACCTGATGAAGTTAAGGTCATGGTTTATGGGTGTGATGTCAAACTCTGTGTGCCTACACCTTATCTGCCTTCTTCTACTAGATGGTTTTGGTGCCTGAGGTTTGCACACGTGTCGACGCTCTTTACTAATGAACTTATGTGGTGCATGCACAAGGACAATACATGAGGGCAGATGTTGCGGACAACTCCTTACATGCATAAACTGACCAGAATAGTATCCCTCTCGTACGCCAACATGTTCTGTTTTCAAGATGGAAGAATATCCAGGAGTATAAAACGTTTCAGCGACTGTAATATCAAGCCTCTAAGAGAAATGTTAAACGACTCCACCCATTCGACATAATAGCAAACTTGGCAAATTATGTGACAAAATCCAGACCCAGCACGACAACGACGACGTCTCAGACACCAACTCCTGACACTAATCACTTGTCAAAGCTTGTATTTCTTTTTGTGGAATAAGGGGGCGGGGGGCATCAGCTCCTTGACCCTCTAAACGACAGCACCGCCCTACCTGCGCAGTGGGAAATGCCTCTTTCTCCTCCGGCATCACTAGGGAAGAGGACACCTGCCAATGTATCCTCCTACACGCAATGAAACAGCCGTAAGTCTAACACTAGCTAGTGGCTGAAAGGGCCACAGGCTGTTGGTCATATAGAAGAGCGGACGTCTTCTGTCCCAGAAGTCAGGACAGGAAAACAGACACAGTAAACGAAAATAGAGACAAAAGGGAAAAACCAAAAACCAAAAGTGAAAAGTTAAACGAGTTTCTCCTGTTCTAGTCGATCAGTTTCCCCGCCCCCCCCCCCCCCCCCCCATGAATACCAATGTAGAACCACACATTCAGGTGGAGCGCGGCATAATGACAAAGTAACTCGTACTCCTGTTCCTCCTTCGCTGCTTCTCCAGATACCAGTCTGATGTTCCAGGTGGGTACCATCGCAACCTGGCCGAACACCGTCAACTAATGATTACTTATCCTGCAGTCGCTCAGGAGACATAATTCTCAGAAACCCAACGCCGTAATGTTAAACATTACAAATCCTACGATAAAAATCCCTTTAATACCGAGAGGAGTCTATCTGCAGATAATATGTTTGGACACTTTCAGTGAGCAGGTGCGTCTAAACACTGCATTTAAAGCTGTGGCAGTCCATGTCCACCTATCATTTAGGGTGATAATGTGCAGTATCTACCTACCCAAAGATAGATACATACTCGTACTATATCATATCATAAGCTGGTGGAACCAGTGTAAGAGCTGCCTCCACCCATCCTCCTGTTGGTGGACTTAACGCTTACAATCCTCTGAGGGACAGCTAAGGCCACGTCTACCTGGGGCCAAGTAATAGAGCAATAATTTAAGATGTGCTTTATATAGTCGAGGTTGTTGAATTCGGCCGTGAGCTAAGTAAGCCGATTACCTCAAGGGCGGAGGGTGTAGGACGGCCACTGCGAGGTTAGAAGCTGTGAGATGGAGAATATCACCTACACGAATGTTTGTCAGACTGAGATCCGCGGGCCACATGCGGTCTGAATTCAGTATTCGTGCGACCCACAGTTCTCAGCCGTATTTTTTGGAATCGTAATTGCATAATGTTACTATTTGTTAATCATCCGCTCACACAGACAGCGCAATAACACTTCGTCCGCCTGTTACAGTGTCACAACTTTGGGATCGCTGGTGGTGGCAGCAATCTGAAACACGTAACAGTCGACAAGAAATGTTCCGAATGACACCGACTTTTAACGATCAGTGGGAGTCGGCAGCCAACTTACCGTGCCCTTACTGTAGATAGTCAGTTGGGGGCTTATAACATACTATTTTATATAGATTAAGAATTAATAATAAGATCGGTACATACGCGGCCTGTGATGCCGCCTCACGATGTCAGTATTGGTTCCAGAGCAAAAAAGCATGACGACCAATGATCTACACTCTACGATTCACTATCAAATCGTGTCACAGGACTTTTTTTATTGTTGATCCATACATTAAAGTCTGTTCCCCTTCCACGTACAGATGGAGCGTGGAAAGAGTAATTATCTCCATGCCTCTGTGCTCGATGATATTTGCCTTATTTCAACTCCGTACTCCTTTCAGTATGGATATGTAGGTGGCTGAAGAATAATTGTAGTTTATGCCCTGAAAGATGGGTCTTAAGTTTTCTTAGCACGTTTTTGAAAAATATACGACGTCTTGCTTCGAGTTCTGCCAAATAATAGTTTCGACATTTCTGTCGAGCTGGCTCGCCTTATAACAATTCTAAACAATTCTATGACTAAGTACCACCCTACTCCAATAGAAAATTTTACCATACCAGATAACAGTTCCTCACTCAGTGTAGAACGTAAGTATTCTTAAATATTTTGAACTTTCAAAAAGACTGAGCATCGCTTGTGACAGCCAAGGGTGGTCAGGTACATCAGAATGGTTGTGAATACCTCATGATAACTCGATATCAGCTCTGTCAAGTCTTTATTCAGGACAGTTTCGATGAAGTTCTGGTCAATATCAGCTGGTACTGGAAAGGGTAGAGAAACTCCATGAAGAGATGTAATTCAGATAGATAAGTGCTTCCTTTTTAAGATCGTCGTCACATGTGCTAGATATGAAAAGAGGTGTTATTACTCCGTATGCATTTATAGCTAGCTTTATAGCCTGCTTAACACCACGTGTTTGGTTGCGAGTAATTGTTTTAGTCACTGTGTAAATAAAGTATCATTCTGGTCTAGTTACCGGCTCTGTTAGCTTTGTTTAATAAAGTATCATTCTGGTCTAGTTACCGGCTCTATTAGCTTTCTTTACTGTTTTTGTTCGTGTGTTGGAGAATTTCGTCAAGCATTTTATTGAATGGTCATTTCCGACAGCACCGTTCCGAAGAGGTCATATGTAAATGCGATGTTCATATTCTCAGACTGAAGTGCGTTTGTTATTATGCTGATTCTTTTTAATACTCTACAATGAGCAGCAGAGTTGTGTGATTCAGTTATGTTTTTAAGCTATTGCTACACTGGGTCACGCAAAATTTTTTTAAAATCCTGCCAGTGTAGCGTGCCGAGGCGGAAAAATATATGGATGTTGTCAGCCACTTCAAAATACAGAGCTGTTGTTTGATTAGCGTCTATATTGCTTTTAAGAACTTAATTTAAATCGTGATTGGATTGCTTATTGCGCACCATTGTATCCGCCGCAAGCCTGGTCGCAACATTTTCTCACGTCTGGGCCCTTTCGTTCTATAGATTCAGTTAATTGTTGATAGGTTCCTAATTAAGACTGATCTTTGGCCTGGATGGCGGACGTCCAGAACCATCTTCGATTATGTTAACATAACCAAAGAGTTCATTTGACTGAAATATTTTACTAATTTCTCCATTTTTCTTTCCCATTTTTAATTTTTGTTTATTTTTTTTGTCCTCTTTTTCCTCGGCGGCCCTCAGTCATTGCCAGAAGGGCCCGAGTCTACTGACGCCTTGCTATTTCCCTGGATATTTTCCTTAATTATGCGATGATTATTTTCCATGTGACACCTAAGAATAAACAACATATCCTGACGCGACGCATTTCGCAACAATACGAGATTCCTCTAGTGGCCCCAGCCGTTGCTTAGCATCAGTTTTAGCCAAGGCGTCTGGCGAGCAACATGAATGTGTCCGTCTCCCTTTTGCAATATCTTGGAGAAACAAGAAATTCTGGAGCAGCACGGAGAGAGGATGACGGTCAGAAGGTAAGCCGTCTAGAAACATCTTAGTTGTGCCAACCCGTGGCACCTAAAATGCATTCGTTAAATTGGATGCACCTTTTTACGGAATCGTAATATAAACCCTAACAGTTAGATATGTGTAATAAATACGGAGATCTTCGACACTGCAGTTACGTTCAGGGTGATATGATTTTTCAAACCAGCTATCCACACTGTTTCCATTCAACAAGTCGATTGTATCACCAACGTATCTTGAAACAAAAGGTTTTCCATGCAGATACCATAACAAATAACACATCTGTGTAAGATTTCTGAAGCATTACAGACTTATTTCAAACTTTACGCTGTTTTTGGCAGATAATTAATTTGTTATTTGAATCACAGGAATTTTGAAACGTGTGGATATTAACGGAATGAAATGTGGTTTGAAAAGTGTTGTTTCCCCTGACGTATAATCAAATAAAGTGGATCAGATTTATCGTCTTTGTGACAGTGCATCTCACACGCTCAGCCCCAGTAAAGTGCACCTATAAATACTCGGCTTCTCGTCTCCCAAGTACTGATTTGTTAGACGTTGCTGGGATACGAGCAGCGAATATTCTGATACATCTCACTGGCACCTTCGACGATAAAACGATACTGTGCGCTATATATCGAACATCAGAGTTCTCATTACTTAACCTTTTGACTTCCAACAAAATATGTGTGCCCTGGGACAGGTTATCAGAGAAGCAGAATGTGCTGTCTTTTATTGCTATGTATCAACGTCCTAGTGGAAAAGGGAAATATGGTAATGGTTTATAGAATTCTTGTAATTGTAGGCTGCGCTGTCTTCAGGTTTCGTTGTTAACCCTCTGTTCCGTATTGATGCATCGAATTAGTTCGTGCCTGCAGCTAGGCAACCCAGTCAACAGATTTGCAGAGCAAGATGCTGTCGCGCCTTCCAGGTCGATTGGTGTCACTGAATGACGTTTGCTACGTCACGAACTGTGCCCATGCTAAGCACCTGTATGTGAATTAGGAACACGGAGAGTTATTGTATCTACTAATGTGAGTCTGTTTGCTTCATGTCTTGTACTTTTTGCACCATAGTCTTATGAAACTCCAGAAGTACTTATACGTAATTTCCAAGAATGACTGCCTATGAATGCACGGGCCTTGAACGATATACACTGATGAGCCAAAACGTTATGACCACCTGCTTAATAGCTTGTTTCTCCGAATTTGGAACGTAAGACATCGCTGATTATGCGTACCAAGGATCCTACATTTTGTTGGTGGGTTTGTGCAGGTATGTGGCAGTAGATGATTTGCGTGCGCAGTGATGACACCGGATTGCGACCCAGATGGGTTCCATAGGATTTACACCAGGTAGCCGAAACAAAAATGTGAATTCACTATAAAGCTCCTCGGACTACTGTAGTACGGTTCTCGCTCCGAGATACTGACAATTATAGGCCTACTGCCGAAAGATGACATCGCCGTCGGGGAAGATATCAAGAATTAAGGGATGCAGATGGTTCGTAGCTGTCAGCGTGTCTTTGATTACTCCCACCGGTTCCATGCAAGTGCAGGAGAATGTCTCCGATAGCATAATACTGCTTCCACCAGCCTGCGTCCGTGGCGCAATGCAAGTTTCTAGCTGCCGTTCATCTCGATGACGGCGTTTGTGGAGACGGCCTAGAGTAGCAAAAATGTGATTCAACCGCAGAGCCTACACGTTTTCATTGATAGATAGTTGAATCCCGATAGTGCCGTGCCAACGGACGATGTCTTTGGGTCAAGTGAACACGTAGGGGTGGTCCAGTCATTCTGATTTAGACTTTTCATGGCTAGCCTTGATCACTGCATGTGAATAGCTCTCGCTTTAATGGTACCAATTCACAATGCGCTTTATCATATTTTAAAGATCACCATCTACCAAGAAAGCTTCATTGTGCAGACGCAGCGAGAAGCATTTAGTGATACTTGTGGTGTTATGTTACAGGTGTACTACTACGTGGTCGACTCCCCTCGGAACGAGGGTAAGGACTTCTTTGAGATCAACCTGCAGTCCGGCGAGGTGTTCACCAAGGTGGTGTTCGATCGAGAGAAGCAGGGCGCCTACGCACTGGAGGTGGAGGCGCGCGACGGGGCCTCCTCGGCGCGTCCCAACAGCAACGGACAGCCCAACTCCGGTGAGTAAGGCTATATACGCTACCTACTCGTCTGCTACACGCTACCTACTCGTCTGCTAGGGTCCCCAGCTTGATCCAGTTCCTCTAGGCCTTAGGACGAAAGACTTCACTGAGAGATTCATCGTTAACAAGTGGTTCTTACTCTGAGGCACGTGCTTCGGAGTTATCCACCGCTGTGTCAACGATATCGTGTAACGTGGGAGTATTGTATTGTATTGTATGTTAACCGGGGACCTAGAAACGACGGAGAGGCTCCGCCCCCGCCGCAGCCGCATTGGTCCACAACCCCACGACGATTACCACAGTCAACTTCACCCCTCCGCCACCCCACACCGAACCCAGGGTTATTGTGCGGTTCGGCCCCCAGTGGACCCCCCAGGGAATGTCTCACACCAAACGAGTGTAACCCCTATGTTTGCGTGGTAGAGTAATGGTGGTGTAGGCGTACGTGGAGAACTTGTTTGCTCAGCAATCACCGACATAGTGAAACTGAGGCGGAATAAGGGGAACCAGCCCGCATTCGCCGAGGCAGATGGAAAACCGCCTAAAAACCATCCATAGACTGACCGGTTCACCGGATCTCGACTCAAATCCGCCGGACGGATTCGTGCCGGGGACCAAGCGCGTTAGACCGCACGGCCAACCCGGCAGGCAACGTGGAAGTATAGCACACACAGTCACTACAAGGGGTTAGTCAGTGGCCCCTACCACAGTCGTTTTATGCAACCCGCAATGTTGTACCTGTCCTTCATAAACCACACGTGAGATTTTAATATTCTTTCGCTCTCTACGCGCAAACTAATAGTTCAATAGACAAAGTGAGAGGACCGTTAATATATGAAATTTAATGCAGTAAAACTTTTTACTGTGATAAAATTTCGCTGGAGGCCACTGTTTTCGAGTTATTCAAGAAAAACAAAACCTACAAAACTGACCTTCAAACGCACTCTACTCCCACGCTCAGCCCTCACCAGTCAGGATTTCTAGTATGTTGTTCATGGCACTCCCTCCTACCACTGCACAGAAATTTCCGACTGCAGGAACTATTCCCGATATTTGACCTTTTTTAGTCTCTGTTGATGAGCTGTTACGCTACCTCCATAGTCGGCTGCTTCATTAACATTATTAATCTAAATGTATTAGTGACGGTAATGAACGAAAAACAACTTTTGTAAACGTTATGGTAAAACTAATTACGCTGACAAGGAGGAAGTGCCATGACCAACATATTATAAAGCATGACTGGTGGTGGTAGAGTACGGGGAGTGAGGGTGCGTTGTAGAGCACTTTTGTACCTTTTTCTTCAGTAACTCACAGACTTCGGCCTCTAGCGAAAACGTATCCAAGTACAAAATTTAACTGCATTACGTTTCCTACTGAAAGGCCCGAGTCATTTCTTTTCTGTAGGACTAATAGTTTGCACGTAGCGAGCGAGGAAACATGAAAGTCTCGCGCTTCGTTTGTGCAGTCCAGGTATAACATTGCGGGTTGCATTAAATGACAGCGCTAGGGCCAGCTGACTCAACCTGTATATAGAATATGTTCCACTTCTTCGAAAGAGCATATTATACACTATTTTAGTTGAAACACGCTTCTGCTTCGTTAGAATTGTAATCCTAGGAGGGACTGTTGAATGAAACTATTCTAGTCTGATTTCTTCCTGCGCAGAAACGCTATTTGACTGATTATGTTCTGAAAGCGACTGTAATGCAAGCTGCCTATTCTTTTCATGACCACAAGCGCCATTGAATTTTATTCTTAAATAGATTCGCCTCACATTCTCATTGCCGGAGTTCCATCGCCGTCTGATAGGATACTTACATGACCTTGATCTCTCTCTCTCTCTCTCTCTCTCTCTCTCACGCACACAAACACTCACACACAACACACACACACACACAGAAAGCGGAATGACCATACAGCGATGTAGGAGGCATGGCGTTGGCTTTTATATTACTAGAACTTTACAGAGCTGATTTTTCGGAGTCAAGTGCTGCGAAAGGCAAAGATCTCCAGTTCCGGTCTCGGTCCGGCACACAGTTTTAATCTGCCAGGACATTTCATATCAGCGCACACTCCAGTACAGAGTGAATATTTAATTCTAGCTGTTAAATAATTTGGGAAGAGCATATTTATGCCATCAGCAGTACAATTTTATATTTATTCACTACCGTTTTCGATTGTTACAATCATCTTCAAGGAGAAAAACATTGTACGGCATTAGATCAGCCATACATTTCCGCTACATACAAGCCATGCAAATGTAAAAAAAAAAAATCTAATTTTCATAACAGTCTGACTTAACACAGGCCGGCCGTTGTGGCCGAGCGGTTCTAGGCGCTTCAGTCCGGAGCCGCTCTACTGCTACGGTCGCCGGTTAGAATCCAACTTCGGGCATGGATGTGTGTGATGTCCTTAAGTTAATTAGGTTTAAGTAGTTCTAAGTCTAGGGGACTAATGACCTCAGATGTTAAGTCCCATAGTGCTCAGAGCCATTTAAATCTTAACACAGTCCATGTAATCCATACAAAGACGTCGTGCCTTGGCACAATTACAATAGTGCCTACTGTAATTGTGCGCAGTCACAGCTTGTTTATATGGACTATACGAGCTGTGTTAAGACAGACTAGCATGACAATTAAATATGTTTTACATCTGTATGGCTCATGTATGACGGAAATGTGTGGTTGATCCATTGATTTGCAATGTTTTTCTCTTTGAAGCAGATTGTAACAATCGAAACCGGCAGAGAATAAACATAGAACTGTACGTCTGATGACACAAACATGCTTTTTCCACATTTATATTACTCGTGCTACATTGCAACAAGCGCCCATTCTTACACAGTAAGGATGGATACACAATTATCATTAGACAGTTGCTGAAACGATTCCGTCCCATGTCATGGTGAAGTTGTAGACACACCACAGAAGAATCCAGATAGTCTGTAGTCACGCAAGCCTGTCAGCACGCATGTTATCACAGTCGAATGAGTTACCCAATTGAGATCCACAGCCTTGTCATATATGCGCAGCCTCAGCGAGATAGACACATCAGCACAGCACGATGTGAAAGTCTGTGTATTCTGGCAAGGCGGCCAGTTTTATTTACTGCCTGACATAAGAAACCAGGCCTACGTTATTGATTGCAAGTGACTCCAATCCGCCACAGTTGAAGTTTTTAGGGGGCGTTTATAGCTGGCTATCGACCTCGTTGTATGAGAACACAGATATCGCACCTGTCTCCCCTTGAACTGTACAGTAGCGGGCGGGGTCACCGTAACGGCAGGGGGAGATTTTAGTGGGCAGGCCAGCTAAGTGTTCGATATCCATCGCGATTCTGGCTGGTTTCTGTTCCATGCTTTCTGAGGCTATGTCGTCATGATGCTGGAGCCGGCTGTTGCTGGTGTTCCAGTCTCCGAATCCTTGCTGGAGCGGGAGTCGTAGCTACTGGAGATGGGAAGGGGTCTCACTCCACGGGGGACCTGCTTCGATGTCGCTGGTCCTGTGGGCGGTGGCTTCTCTCCATCTGGCATCTAAAGTTTTACCTACCTTCTCTGGAGACAGAGGCAGTTGGCTCAAGGTGGAAGCCACTAGGCATTGGCGCAGCTGGTTTGGGTGCTGTCCTAGCACGAGCCACTGGCTTCCACAGTGAGCGTATGTCGTCACCAGCGATGAACTGATGAGACATTACAGCGATTCTTACGGTGCGAGCTCACGCCTCTGTGTCCAGATAGTAGAGGCTGGGGTGGCGTGGGTGTGTCGCAGGTTACAGGAGCTAGAGATCAGAAAACGGAGCGAGTACAAGTCCAATATAGAGGGTTGCATACTTTAGCAATCAAGTCAGTGATATACTGGCTTCTTTCCTTCCCGCTGCAGTTCTACCAGTATCAGGGCTCTGGGAATTGTAGAAATGTGGTCGATACCTGCTCGTCGAATCATTTTCTCTTATTAAAGCGTGTAGGAGTGTAAAGTTGTGACATTACACGGCAGTTGTTTGGTCCTTCTTGCTGTTGTAGTGTAGCACTGACCGTCTCTCGTGATCAGGTGGCCTCTAATGGAGCTGTGTTTTGGGAAACTGTAGAGAGTGTAAGATGAAAATTAAGTCGTTCATTGTATAGGCTACAATTACAAATTTACTCCAAAAGAGGAACATTGATGTCTGGAAAACGTCCGATGGTATGGTCCACACTTCAGACCGAATACATACAATATGAAGATGGTATCTGTTCTTTCGGACATGTCCGAAAGAACAGATACCATCTTCATATAGTAAAGGCTAATCAGTCATTGACCTCCTTCTGTGCTGGATGCACCCGCATTGCCCGAACTCTTACGGGACTCGGTAAGATTGTCTGCCGCGAGTAATGAGTGTAATGGGCAGGGGCACCACGAAAGTAGTGTGTGGACATTAAGTTGGGAATGTGGGTCTCATGGGGAGCGTGCAAGGGATAAATCCCTGCAGTCGCACTATCCTCTGCGCCCTCGGTGGCTCAGATGGATAGAACGTCTGCCATGTAAGCAGGAGATCTCGGGTTCGAGTCCCGGTCGGGGCACATATTTTCAACTGTCCCCGTTGATGTATATTAACGCCTATCGATAGTGTAGGGAAAACATACAAGGTTCGTCCGGAGCAAATAAAATGATTGTAGTCTCGTTTAAAAAATTTACAGCAGTCTTAAAATATCCGTTCTTTGCATAAAAAGTCTAGGGGTGATAGAGCATGACACGAGGAACAATTTTGTCAGAGACAAAATGCCTACCGACACTTCCCGCTGACTTCATGCGTCCTTTAGTATTTTCTGGCCCAGATTCATTTGTGGCTTCGGTTCTTTAGCCGGCCGTTGTGGCCGAGCGGTTCTAGGCGCTTCAATCTGGAACCGCACTGCTGCTACGGTCGCAGGTTCGAATCTTGCCTCGGGCATGGATGTGTGTGATGTCCTTAGGTTAGTTAGGTTTAATTAGTTCTAAGATCTAGGGGACTGATGACCTCAGAAGTTAAGTCCCATAGTGCTCAGAGCCATTTGAACCAACACTACTATCACTTGACCGTTCACCAAACAAAGTTCACTCTGAATAGTCATAAAGTTGTACACCCACCAAGCAGAGAATCCAGATAGTTAGTTGTCACCCACGTCCGTCTGCGTCTGTGTATTCGTGTTTCAAAGTGTTGTGTACATAGTTCGCGTAGTCAGCGCGTACACATCTTTCCCAATAGAACGCGCCCCGCTAAGCACAACAGCGTAGGCGCAGCGCTCGTCCGTCTCCGCACTACGAGATGGCGCTGCCATAGAGACGGACCAAATTCTGCTTCCGCCGATCCGCGTATTAATATGTAACGCAGCCAATGAGATCGCTGCTAACGTAGAACCTTTTCTCCTCGCGGATCACACTCGCGCAGTGGTACATGAACGCACGAGGTATTATAACGAGTGTACAGATCTCAGATTACTCAGTCTGCAGTAGTCTGCATTAGTCTATAGTCAAGTTTCAGTCTGCGCCTAATAAGATTATCATATTCCTGTACATAGCCATGAAGATAAATGAATAGACACTTTGTCAAGTATCAGAGATATGTGAGAATAAGATTAACGTACCAAGACCAAAGGAACTTCAGATTGTCAGTTGTAAACAGCATCCAGAATCAAGTTTCGTAATGTCTATGATTTTTATTATTTTAATAAATGTGTGTGAAAATTAATCAAGTTCTGTTTAAAGTTGGTCACCGTCAATCTGCTAGTCTAAGCGTGCAAGTGGCATTTCTATCGTCTGACCTAACGGCAGAAGATAAACACGCCACAATAAGACCACGAGACATATTGCTGACACTCGCCTACTTCGTTAGAGCGACAAGTCAAATAATCTGACGGTGTGTGTACCGAAGGTCTTACAGTACGCACACCACATAAATAGTTTTCCAAGTGAGATCCAGTAAGCAGCCTGGTAACACACAACGTTAGGAATGTAGATATTAGTGCACAACAGGAAGAGAATTCATTCTGGCAAGGGGGCCGGTCTGTTTCCCGAAGCCACAGGAAAGAAAAAATGTTCAAATGTGTGTGAAATCTTATGGGACTTACCTGCTAAGGTCATCAGTCCCTAAGCTTACACACTACTCAACCTAAATTATCCTAAGGACAAACACACTAAACCATTCCCAAGGGAGGACTCGAACCTCCGCCGGGACCAGCCGCACAGTCCATGACTGCACGAGAAAGACAGGTCGCGGCGCGTACGTCACAGGGCGTGACACTGCAGGTCTTATGAATGTCAGCAGACTTGTCCGCCGGGGAGCGAGTAGCTGTTACAGACGATTTAGTAATTCTTGACTGCGTGTTTAACTGGCATGCAAGTTCTCGATAGCACACAACATAATTAAGACCTTTAGTGGGTACGTTTCCAATTAAGTATTGAATTCCCGTGGGCCCTGCACGGAGCCGAGGGCTCGCGAACCGTGGTGGACAAACCGACTAGTATGACGTCACAAGTTCGTTGCAGCGGCCCGTATACCTCGTTGGGCTCGCTGTTTTCTACATGACGTCAGAGACCAAACCCATGGTATTGCTCGCATGGACCTCTTGTAGGTCGTAGATGAAGTCTTTGGCAGCGTATATCACAGACTATCGATTTCACTGTCTGAGGACACAGATGTAGCAATTTATCTGTAAGATAAGGTTTGAAACTTTTCTGCGTGTTTAGTCTTGTGAACTGATACTGGGGTAAACTGAACTGCTATTCTTTATACTCGGGTATCTGCGTTAGTGTCCTGAATAATACAAGCGGTATATTTATGGAAACGCTATCAGATAAATGAGTCGCCAAAACTGAAATTGTATATCTGTATTTTTAATTAACTAAGTAATTAGAAGATCAAAACTCTAAATTAAATAAGCGTATTTTGCAGGAGTGAACAGTGCTGTAGTGCATGACGTCACGCTGCAGTTCCTGCATAAAGAGCTAACAGAATGAAATATAAAACTACCAATCGAATTTTGAAAGTATAACGAACAAAAATGTTGCTACAGAAATTCAATGTAAATTTACGTACTCAGTGTGACTAAACAAAATTCCAAACACTGAATAATGCACACGCAAATGTAGCATTGCTCTGTAAAAATAAAATTATCTGCATGTGTAATTTGAATTGAACTTGCCCCAACAAATTTAATGTGGCTTGCCTGTGACAAAAGCGCCTTGCCATGGTTCGCGGCTCCCCCCCCCCCCCCCCCCTCCACTGTCGGAGGTTTAAGTCCTCCCTCGGGCATGGGTGTGTGTGGTGTCCTTACGTAAATTAGTTTAAGTAGTGTGTAAGCCTAGGGACCGATGACCTCAGCAGTTTGGTCACATAGGAACTTACCACAGATTTCCAAATTTCCTGTGCCAAAGGAAACTTAGTACTACTCAAAGCGATGGAAACAAAATATATAGCGCACCAGTAAACATGCTAAGAGGGGAGAAAGGGCCTTGCGCAGTGCAATGCTAGGACGTGCATCTATTCTAAAGAAAAAAGAGAGTGCAGTGAGATTACCCACCTAATGAAGAAATAAAATTCTTCGTGAGATGACGGTGTTAGATGGTTGAAGGAAATCGGACACTAATAAAAATTGTATTGCAAAAAACAAACTCACTGTCAGTCAGCTTTATAAACATTTATCTTTTCTAACAAGTCTTACTCTGCCAAGTTTAATCTCTAAAAATGGTAAAGAGGCGATAAAATCTGTAACTTCTGACGCAAACTACGTGAATAGAAAACTTTACTAACTGTCGCCTGAGCAATGGAACCAACTCACCGAAACCAATAAAAGGAGAGATTTCACTAAAACATTTCGTCATTCACAAACATGATAGTTACACGTAAGCAAGCAATACAGCAACACTTTACTCAAGAAAATCTTCGCTTGTTCAATTAATCTTTACGAATCATCATTCACAACTCATCCTTCACTGTAATCTTATCTGTCTGCTCTGCAAGCCATTTCTATCCGCTCACTAACATAGCCAACACCCGACTCTTTCGCTAGCTGCTCTCAGAATGTTACTGCAACAACAACGCTACTGACAACGGAAGGTCACAGTGCTTGCGGTCAGCATAACATATCGTCTATGAAAAATTATTCTTTGAAAAATGTTTAGCGAAAAATTTGAAATGTGACACATCCTATGAAAATATGAAGTTCACATCACTTTCCTTCAGTACCAGAAATAAAATACAAACCTTACAGCTTATTCAACACTCGGTACAGTATGATTTAAAGCAACGTGTTGTGACATACCAGTATTCATAAGGAACTATTGCATGACCCATAAAAACATAGCACACATTTCGAAAGCCGTAGCACATATCTGATAACGCTTCTATACATGAAAAGAACTCTGGGAGAATCGTCAAACGATCGGTAGCTACATTTCATGCATGGCTGGTTTCAGTTCGTCTCGCCACCGGCATGAAGTGCTTGCCCCCTCAATTCTTTCTGGAAGCTAACACTGAACAAAGACAGTACACACCCCTAGGTAAAGATACATACCCCGGTCCGTGGCACTAATGATCTCATCGAATATACTCATCAGTGATTCTTTGGCCAGGCAGCGAAAGGTTAACCAAACAGTACGCAAAACGGAAACAGCGGCAAGCATATCAACATAGACACCTTCCAACGTCTCCAAATATGGGACACCGTGTCAACTTTCACTACTTTCTGGATTTTGGAAACATGCTTGCTTCAAGCTTGCCAAAATGGGTGTCGAAACAATGCACGATGGTTATAGTGTAACAAATGCCAGACAGAAGTCTTACATGCACTCACAATAGTTTTGGGAATAAGCACTGAGGAAAAGTTATAATTGTGCACATTAGCTACATTTGGACCCATTTTTTGAAAATAATAAATTACAATTTTTTGAACCCTGCAGTATACACTTCTATGTACAAAGAATTCATATCTGTAACTAAAGTGCTACTAACAGCAGAGAATGTTGGTAAAATAAAATCTGAGGTGTATCCAATGTAAGTTCGAAAGCGGAGAGAAATAGCACACACATTAAGCTAAGATGTGATTGCTGTTATTCGTATTATAACATCATTCGGAAACACAGCAGTTACAATAGTAATGAGAAGCAAATATTTTCGCGTAATTCGCACAGCAAATATCCGCTGCTGTTAGTCTTTACGAAGATATGTAAGTTGCACCAATTTTAAAACATCAGTCCTGAAGAGACACACTTCCTTTGAGCTTTATAGAATTACTGTTTGTCACGGTGTAGTTTCCACTTAAAAATTAGAGTAACCTTTTCTTCCAGATAAATTTTCTTTTTGTGTTAGTAGTAGACTTGTTGCTGTATAAGTTAACATGGGCTCCAAATGCGCGACAACCAAAGATGGACAATTACACAGTCTCAGTTCCTTTACGGTTTCAGTCAAAGTACTTCACAGTCGAGGATGACACTTTCGCTTAATTATGGCTTCGATTGTTTGTCTATGTTTTGTATCTGTAATTTTGTTTGAATTCAGGAACTACTTTACTCTATGCGTTACATATGGCCCTTTGCGAGGAGTGAGATTCAAATTCCCATCTGGCGCCCATGATTAAGTTTTCCGCGTTTTCTCCAAATCACTTCAAATGAACGCTAGGTTTTTTATCTGAGTGCTCCTAGTCCAATTCTCTTCAGCTTCCGTGTCCTCGATGTGTACGTGGATTTAAACTTCACCCTTTCCGTTTTATCTTACTCCTGCTCTTTATTTTACAGACGGTTTCCCTAAATCACTTCAGGCGAATGAAAATGACACATATCCAGGAGGAGCAAGTTTCCAAACGCCTTCGTGTCATCCACATTCAAGTTTTTCTCAATTTCCCTGTACCACTTTAGGCGAATGCCTTCTTTTGAGAAACGCCAATGCAATTTACCTGCCTTTGTCTAGTTCGAGCCGACGCTCCGTCTGTAATGACGTTGACACAGCGTTGCTTTAAACTCTGATCTTTTTTCATTCAGGAGGGAGCAACAAGGCCGCAGCTATTTCCTTTCACACTGTTGTCCTCCTGTAATGAATAACTTATATACTGACGGATCGATAAATTCTAACGAATGTTCATTAGAACCTTCCTTTGTCCAACATCTGAACATCACCTGTAATGGAAGCAATGCTATTTGTAGGATCTGTACCTTGATCCACCTTCAGATTCTTAATTTTATTTTTGCAGAGGGATGTGGAAAACGGCTGTACACAATGTCAACTGACGGCAGAGATGAACTCACTGTGCGAATGTTCTCTGCTTCAGTCAACAGTAAATGGAAATGATCAGAAGAGCCAAACCATTGTCGATTTGATGGCGTATTTAGTATCTTTAGAATAAGGTTCCCGGGAAACACTTTGAACGCAGTTAGTAAACTATCTGCAACGTTTCTCTAACACTAAAAAAGTAGTAGGTAAAATTCAAAATGGTTCAAATGGCTCTGAGCACTATGGGACTTAACATCAGAGGTCATCAGTCCCCTAGTACTTATAACTACTTAAACCTAACTAACCTAAGGACATCACACACATCCATGCCCGAGGCAGGATTCGAACCTGCGACCGTAGCAGTCTCGCGGTTCCGGACTGAAGCGCCTATAATCGCACGACCACCGCGGCCTGCCGGCCGCTGGTGGCCGAGCGGTTCTGGCGCTACAGTCTGGAACCGCGCCACCGCTACGGTCGCAGGTTCGAATCCTGCCTCGGGCATGGATGTGTGTGTTGTCCTTAGGTTAGTTAGGTTTAAGTAGTTCTAAGTTCTAGGGGACTTATGACCTCAGAAGTTGAGTCCCATAGTGCTCAGAGCCATTTGAGCCATTTGAACCACCGCGGCCGGCGCCAAAACCTACCAGAAGAGCATGTGAAGCTTGTGATAGGGAAGGCACACGGTCGGCTTTGCTTCATTGGAAGAATTTTGGGAAAGGGTGGTTCATCTATAACGGAGACCGCGTTTAGCACGCTACTGCGATCTGTTCTTGAGTACCGCTTTAGTGTTTTGGATTCGTACCAGGTAGGATTAAAAGAAGACGTTGATGCAATTCAAAGGCGAGCTGCTAGATTTGTTACCGGTAGGTTCTATCAACACGCAAGTGTCACAGAGGTGTTTCGGGAACTCAAATGGGAATCCCTGGAGGGAAGGTGACGTTCTTTTCAAGGAACAGTGTTGAGAAAATTTAGAGAACAATCATTTGAAGCTGACTGCAGAATGGTGCTACTGCCACCAATATATGTTTCGCGTAAGGAGCGCGAGGATAAGATACGAGAAACTAAAGCTCATACGGAGACATATAGATAGTCGTTTTTCCCTCCCCCTATTTGCGAATGGAATAGGAAAGGAAATGATTAGTAGGTACAGTGTAGTCTCTGCCACCCACCGTATGTAGAAGTAGATGAAACTTGGTCGGCCAGGTCACCGGATCTCTCTCCAACTGAGAACTTGTCGAGCATTATGGGCAGGGCCCTGCAACCAGCTCGGGATTCTGGCGTCTAACACATCAGTTGGACAGAATTTCGTGCAACATCCCTGAAGAGGATATCCAGCAACTCTATCAACCACTGCCAAGCCGAATAAATTATTGCATAAGGGCCGGAAGTGGACCAACTTGTTACTGATTTGTTCAATTTGTGAAGCTTTTTCTCTCGAATGAATCATCCAATTTTTTTTGAAATTGTAATCATTTGTTTGTCCATACAAGTACATCACAACTACCGATTTCCGTCACATTCTGATAGTTCTTTTGTGGTGCGTAGTTTTATTTTTCTTAGAGTGCACGTATAAAAAATTAAATTCTTCTCAAACATGATTGAATTCATTAGTTGTGAATTTGTGAAATTCTGGTAATATGGAAGAAAACAAGAGACCAGCTGTTAGTCCGATTAGGACTCTGACTGGCTTAATACGAGATCACGTCTGCCATGAATGGACCTGTGTCCGCCCCAGTAGCTGAGTGGTCAGCGTGACGGATTGCCGTCCTCTGGGCCCGGGTTCGATTCCCGGCTGGGTCGGAGATTTTCTCCGCTCAGGGACTGGGTGTTGTGTTGTGTTCATCATCATTTCATCCCCATCCGGCGTGCAGGTCGCCCAATGTGGCGCCGAATGTAATAAGACCTGCGATATGGCGGCCGGACCTGCCCCGCGAGGGGCCTCCCGGCCAATGACGCCAAACGCTCATCATCATCAATGGACCTGTACATCTGCCTGCACTGTCGATAAGAAGTATGTGCTGGATGGGAAAGCAAACTCTAATCTCGTTTGTATGTGTTGTTACTTTCTTTAAAGTTGTAACAGTGTATGTAGGAGCTACAGAATCTGAACACAGTATTTTGGGTTTGCACAAAAACCGACAAAATAAGAGGTCTATTGCTTGGAAACTAAAGTCCATTATTCATCATGATGGGTCTGATGGAACAAAGGGAAATAATAGAAATGGCCATGTCTTAGTATTTTTCAGAACACATGCGGATTATTGATTCTCGGTGGGTACACAAGTTGAAGTGTGTCTTAAGTAATGCTAAATGAAACACGAAGACACATAATGTAACTAACATCGAAGGCAAAGAAACCTAAGTACTAATAAAATGGAAAAGTGTGAACAATTTCATAACTGAAGAAATTCGAACTGTGGTTACACGAGAGTGGGTGTACATATAGATGTACAAATAGAAGCACAAGAACTTTGCATTGCATCATCCTGCCGAAGTTACAGATTTTCTGCGTGAGACGCTGAAGACAGGTACCCGGGCACTGTACTGAGTCGCAACGCGGGGAAAGTATAAATTAAAGCTACTGTAACATTGTTTGGTTAAGAATTTTCAAGACTATCCCCATCAGCTTGCGTTTCTTATATCACAAGGAACTCCCTTGTGACGCTTTAGCCTATGCAATTTTCAGAACACTTCCAACCAAAGTTAACATATAAAAGCGGTCATCATGTCGGTAGTCATGACGTTTCTATTTTGATGTTGACAATCCGCTAAAGAAATTATTGGGCCTAATTAGTGTTGTAGCACACTTAACTCTGTTAACAGTTACAGTTATAAATGCCGCAGGGCACTCACTGACTGCACTGTGTAATTGTTTGTCGAATCAGACTGTATTCAAATCTTTTTGATATTCTCTTCCACGTCTCACACTTTAGTGTAACATTTATTTCGATGGTCACTGTATTGCTTTTCTCTTACTCGTTGCTAATCATTAGTGAAGTAATTTTCTGATTGTGTTTGCCAAAATCTTTGAGACAAAACAGACAACCCTTTAAATTCAGATTTCAGGGAACTCTGAAATCCAGAAAAAAATGAACGGAATGCAATAATCACTATCTTGTAGACTGTGGTAAAATCAGCATCTCCTCCAAAAATAAAAATATATATTTATATCAGGAGTCATTTTCATTTTGGTTTGCCGCTGTGACTACAAATCCCATCAGGCAAATGTTAAGCTGGTTTTCCCTCAAAGGTACCGTCGAATCTCTCTGTCCTTCTCACTAACGACTGTGTCGAAGAGTTTTTCTGCCTTCTTTGTTTGATCTGAAGGATTTTCTCCGTTAATATTCCACCTTTATGTCCTACATTACATAAAGTATATCACATAATAATTACAGTGAAGAGCCAAAGAAACTGGTACATCTGCCTAATAACATGTACAACCCCCGCGAGCACGCAGAAGTGCCGCAACACGACGTGCCATGGACTCGACTAATGTCTGAAGTAATGCTGGAGGGAAATGACACCATGAATCCTGCAGGGCTGTCTATAAATCCTTAAGAGTACGAGGAGTGGAGATCACTTCTCAACAACACGTTGCAAGGCATCCAAGATATGCTCAATAATGTTCATGTCTGGAGAGTCTGGTGGTCAGCAGAAGCGTATAAACTCAGAAGAGTGTTCCTGGAGGCACTCTGTAGCAATTCTGGACGTATGGGGTGTCGCATTGTCCTGCTGGAACTGCAGTCTGTCGGAATGCACAATGGACAATGAATGGATGCTGGTGATCAGACATGATGCTTACGAACGTGTCACCTGTCAGAGTCGTATCTAGACGTATCAGAGATCCCATATCACTCCAACTGCACAGGCCCCACACCATTATAGAGACTCCACCAGCTTGAACAGTCCCCTGCTGACATGCAATGTCCATGTATTCATGAGGTTGTCGCTACAAGTGTACAAGTCCATCCGCTCAATACAATTGGAAACGAGACTCATCCGACCAGGCAACATGTTTCCAGTCATCAACAGTCCAATGTAGGTCTTGACGAGTCCAGGCAAGGCTTAAGGCTTATTGTCGTGCAGTCATCAAGGGTACACGAAGTGGACCTTTCCGAAAGCTAATATCGATGATATTTCGTTGAATGGTTCGCACGCTGACACTTGTTGATGGCCCAGCAGTTTGCGGAAGGGTTGCACTTCTGTCACGTTGAACGATTCTCTTCAGCCGTCGATGTTCTCTTTCTTGCAGGATCTTTTTTGGGCAGGAGCGATGTCCGAGATTTGATGTTTTACCGGATTCCTTATATTCACGGTACACTCTTGAAATGATCGTACGGAAAATTTCCCCACTTCATCGCTACCTTGGAGACGCTGTGATCCATCGATCGTGCAACGACTATAACAGCACGTTCAGACTCACTTAAATCTTGATAACCGTCCATTGTAGCAGCAGTAACTGATCTAACACCTGTGCCAGACACTTGTCTTATACAGGCGTTGCCGACGTAGCGCCGTATTCTGCCTGTTTATATATCGCTGCCTATAGCGGTTTCTTTGTGCGCTTCAGTGTATCTCGCTAGTAGTTTATAACTTCATTTATTTTTCATTTTTGTTTGTTGATATTTTGGGTCCGCAAGATTTTGTAGTGATTCTTGATGCAACTTAAAGGCAGATAGACGTGCGTCAATTTCTCCACAGCCTTGAAATGACGCTGCGGGTGACTTTCACCTTGCAGCCCCCCCTCCCTCCCCCCCCCCCCCCCCCCACGCTGACTGTGGTCGGCCTCCGATCTACCAATGATGACCCCATCCGTAACATCGTCAAAATATGTTCCCTACGCCACTCTGCGTCCCCACAGCTCTAGTTCTGCGTGTAAAGTACGTTCAACGTGGAGACAGAACTGCTACGCCCAAGGTTCAAATAATACCAAATGCTTCAGTCTAAGCCAAATTTTTATGTTGTACGTATGGTCTCACAACTCAAAATAAAATTCACTACTGACAAGAAAATGAGGCACCCAGAGACACGGTCGGACGTCAGAGTATCTTCGTACAGTAGACACCATCGGCAGGTATGTAATTATTAAAATTGCAGTTTACTGTGGCAGAATGGCCATCAGAATGCATCAGTGTTTTTCATGTATAGTGTTGTTATCAGGCCTTGTAGGTTATATAAGGAACTTTGTCAGATGTTGAGTGTTCACTGTGAAAGACACGGACATGTCTCGTACTCGTGTGATACAGTGTTTGAAAGAAGTCTCCATTTAGTCAGTTGGTCGAATCTTGAAGTATCAAAAATTGTGGGGTATTCAGATGTGACAAAGGCCCGATGTTGGACTGCTTGTAAATGTGAGGGCAAGTATACTCGTCTTCAAGGCTCCGGTCGACCTTGCCTGACCACCAAAAAGGAGGATCACTGTATTGTGCCCTAAACAAATCGTAATCCATTCACATCCCTTCCTGTCATCTGAAAACAATTGATGGACTCCCTCCAATATTCTGTTCATCCTGCACCATTGGTCAGAGACTAGGAGCAGCTGGACTAAGGAACTGCTGTTCGACGCAAAGGCTATTGTTAACACAACACAAACGGCTGCGTTTGTAGTGGTGGAGTGACCGGGAAACATGAACTACTGGTGAGTAGCGTCGTGTTATTCAGTGATGAATCGCAGTCCTTTACTTCCTCGGATGACCATCATTAGCGAGCATGGCGGCTACCTGTAGACAGGTCCCATTCTCCCCATAGTTTGGAGTGGCATAGTGGTGTCACTTGTAGGGTCATGGTGAGGGTATGACTTCAGGTCAAGGTTGGTAGTGATAACTCTGACGGCACAGCGGCAGTTCATGAACATCCTGCGTCCTCATGTTTTACCTCTCATGCGACACTATTGCGGTGCCATTTTTAAAAGGACAGTACTTGTCCATACATATCACGTGCCTCAACGATCTTGGTTCAAAAGGCTCTAAGCACTATGGGACTTAACATCTGAGGTCATCAGTCCCCTAGACTTAGAACTACTTAAACCTAACTAACCTAAGGACATCACACACATCCATGCCCAAGGCAGGATTCGAACCTGTGACCGTAGCAGCAGCGTGGTTCCGGATTGAAGCGCCTAGAACCACTCGGCCACAGCGGCCGGCCTCTATGTACTGTCTGCATGATGTTGAGGTACTCCAGTGGCCAGCGCAATATCCAGATCTGCCCCCGAAAGAAACATGCATTGAACCAACTCTGATGTGAAATCCATCCAGGTGACAATATCCAGGATATTAAAGACAGGTTACAACAGCTTTGGTCCAATTTGCCTCAGGAGAGGATACGACGGCTTCATGACACCCTTCCCAACCGATTAGTGCATAGGTGTCCGCTCCCAGTAGCTGAGTAGTTCACCCAGGACGATGGATCACTCAGCTCGTGGGTCGATGAAGAACGCAGCAAATTGCGCGTCGACATGTGAACTGCAGGACACATGAACATCGACATTTCGAACGCACATTACGGTCCATGGATTCTGTTCCCGGGACACGTCTGGCTGAGGGCCAGCTACGTATACAAGTCAGCCGGCACGGTAGCTCAGCGTGTTCGGTCAGAGAGCCGGTTGGCCTCTGTAATAAAAAACTGAGTGGAAGGATCAACCACCGAACTTGACAGGATGTCTTGCGACGTACACAACGACCAAACACAACGAAAAAAAAGTGGCAGCACGACAGACTGTCAATCTTAAGGGCCCGGGTTCGATTCCCGGCTGGGTCAGAGATTTTCTCCGCACCGGGACTGGGTGTCGTGTTATCCTAATCATCATCATTTCATCCCTATCAACGCCCTTGTCGCCGAAGTCGCGTCAAATCGACAGACTTGCACCCGGCGAATGGTCTACCTGACGGGAGGCCCTAGTCAAACGACATTTTTTAGTGCATGGATTCAGGTCAGACAGGATAATACATCAAACTAGTAAGTGGGCTCATACTGGCAAGTACTTTGTAAATTTGAGTCCATGCTGTAAATATTGAAATAACATATCCCCTCAACTTTTGAAGTTTCATCTCTTACTTCCCTTCTGTGTGTTAATTATAACTGGGTGTTGTGTGATGTCCTTAGATTAGTTAGGTTTAATTAGTTGTAAGTTGTAGGCGACTGATGACCTTAGAAGTTAAATCGCATAGTGCTCAGAGCCATTTGAACCATTCAGCCATAAACATTAGAAAAATAGAAGAAAACGTAAAGGTAACGAACTGTGATGGACCAGCTTTAAACAGGTTGTTGAGTAATGACTTGTTAACATGTGAGAAAATGGCAATTTGTGATAAATTATTTAGGTAATGAGGCGGATGAGGTCCACATTTTCTCATTAGATGATCCAGCTGGTAATTCTACTTCATTAGGTTTTTATGAGCAACAATAAAGATTATGGTATACATTTTCTTATGTCTCACGTCAACTCGGATCGTCACTAAGGCGCCAACAAAAATCGATTGTCTACACTTCCTCAACCATGCCTCTTAACCTGAGAAATTCAGTCCCATAGGCAACATTTGAAACAGACAAATCTCGCTGGAAAATTGAGAAACACTAAAAGTCGTAGTACTGATGTTTATAAATGCACCAAAAATGTGGGATTTGTATTTGTCGTGGGAGCACAGTCTAATTGAATTTTTTAAATGTCTTCGTATTCATCATCGACTGTACTGTTTATTACAATATTCACTATTGCTGTTTCGACCGCAGGTCATTTTCAAGTGGTTACAGCTGCAAACAAAATGTACATCGTGTCTGGACGTAACAACTGACAAAAATACATAAACGTTTTACTGCACTGTCGTGAAAAATCTAGATCAGAAATAAAGTAAAAATTACTCACCTGCTGAAGACGCAGCAGTAATCTACATGGCTAAAAGCAATGAAAATGATGTGATCCTCTACGACTCGTGTAGCCTATGTCACGTTCACCATCTGTATAAAGTACAAAATACAATCACGTCACGAGAACACATCAAGAACAAACAGGTAAATGCAACATTCTTAACTAATTTTACCGGTATGTGACGGATGGGATAAAAACTCATGAAATAGATTCTTGATTACTGCACATGAGGCGGCCGGGATGGCAGGGCGGTTCTAGGCGCTACAGTCTGGAACCGCGCGACCGCTACGGTCGCAGGTTCGAATCCTGCCTCGGGCATGGATGTGTATGATGTCCTTAGGTTAGTTACGTTTCAGTAGTTCTAAGTGAAACGTCCCCTTAGAAAAATTATACATGACTGTGTTTAAACTGACACACACTATTTTTAGCGCAACGCAATCTGACTTTCAATAATCCCTACAAGAGAATGGCCCTGACTAACAATAACCTATACCTTTCATGAATCACTTACCTCACAAAAATGTTCGTTACTCGAACTACTGCAATACGGCGAGCGCCAATACTGCCAGCTAAATAAAAGAGTCTAACTACTGAATGCACTAACTACTGATAGGCATAGTTCGCAAATGAAAGATTTTGATAGAGAACAAACAATGTATTTACCTTAATAGTGTTAGAAAGTCATAAGCTATATAGCAGTTCGTGACATCCATTCTTACAAATGTACTGTTTCTGATGGACACACGTCCAGATCATCCGCTCTCAAAAATCCGCCATCTCACTTCCCCACATCCACCACTGCTGGCGGCTCACCTCCAACTGCGCAACGCTAGGCGCTGTTAACATCCAGCTGCCCAACAATACAATGGCAGACAACAATGCAAACTAGCCACAGACTGCACACAGCACAGCCAGTGATTTTCATACAGAGCGCTACGTGGCGTTACCAATAAGAAAACCTAAACAGCCTACTTACATAAGTTCTAGGGGACTGATGACCACAGATGTTAAGTCCTATAGTGCGCAGAGCCATTTGAACCATTTTTTTGCAAAAGCACAACCACAATGTCAAATATGGTAAAACAATAGCTCTAGCCCACAGCGTGCACACCTTTCTAAAATAATAGAAATGACATATCCATTGCAGCATCCTGAAGTGTTTTAGTCACATTCAAATGTAAGGGTGATTCTTTTTTTACTATAATTAGTACGGTGGTTGTGCTTCTATATCTGATAAACAAGAAAATATTTGCATTGCACGGTTCATTTGTGCGTGACACCTGTACGAGTCTCACACTTTATATCCGATCCTTTAACTGGTGCAATATATGGCACATTATACGCAGATCACAAGAATATACACTGCATGAGCTTTTCTAACTATACTATGTTACTGTATACACTGCCATGGCCTTATAGTACGAGTATTAATACAGGGCTATTACAAATGATTGAAGCGATTTCATAACTTCACTGTAGCTCCATTCATTGATATATGGTCACGAAACTCTACAGATACTGATGTGCTCCCTGCCGCCGTTGGATAAGCAGCTGCAGCAGCAAGTCGTATACTCCTAGCTCACTCATTTGTTACATAGTTTAATTCTTAATTTCTTTGCGTGTTTTTGGTACTTGCATTGTTTAATTCATAAATTTCGGGCGTATTATAGTATTTGAGAGTTGTAGCATCGCGTTTTAGTACCTGAATAGTGTAAATTCGCGTAGTCTCCTTCCGCCGCCGAGCAGTGTCAGCAGTGCGCAAGTAGCAGCATTACTGCATTTACTAGGCAATCTTGTATTTTAATAACCGTTTAAATTTTGTCGATTTGTTTGCGCTCTCTGTAGATTATTTCAGACGTTCTTTGCAAAACAGTTTTTAGCATGGATAGGGACTGCAACTGCTGTGTTCGGATGCAGGCTGAGTTGGCATCCCTTCGCTCCCAGCTTCAGGCAGTGTTGGCTTCGGTCACACAGCTTGAGGCTGTTGCCAATGGGCATCACTGTGGGGGTCCGGATGGGGGTTTGTCGGGGACGGCCAGCTCGTCCCACGCATCCCCCGATCGGACTACGACTGTGGTTGCCCGGGATACTGCCCGCATTGAGGCTGATCCCTCACCTGTGGTAGAGTGGGAGGTCGTTTCAAGGTGTGGCAGGGGGCGAAAGACATTCCGGAGGGCTGAACGGAAAGCCTCTCCAGTTTGTCTGACGAACCGGTTTCAGGCTCTGTCTCAGGCTGATACTGATCTTCGGCCTGACATGGCTGCTTGTCCTGTTCCAGAGGTTGCCCCTCAGTCTGCAAGATCCGGGCAGTCGCAGAGGGTGGGCTTACTGGTAGTTGGGAGCTCCAACGTCAGGCGCGTAATGGGGCCCCTTAGGGAAATGGCAGCAAGAGAGGGGAAGAAAACCAATGTGCACTCCGTGTGCATACCGGGGGGAGTCATTCCAGATGTGGAAAGGGTCCTTACGGACGCCATGAAGGGTACAGGGTGCACCCATCTGCAGGTGGTCGCTCATGTCGGCACCAATGATGTGTGTCGCTATGGATCGGAGGAAATCCTCTCTGGCTTCCGGCGGCTATCTGATTTGGTGAAGACTGCCAGTCTCGCTAGCAGGATGAAAGCAGAGCTCACCATCTGCAGCATCGTCGACAGGACTGACTGCGGACCTTTGGTACAGAGCCGAGTGGAGGGTCTGAATCAGAGGCTGAGACGGTTCTGCGACCGTGTGGGCTGCAGATTCCTCGACTTGCGCCATAGGGTGGTGGGGTTTCGGGTTCCGCTGGATAGGTCAGGAGTCCACTACACGCAACAAGCGGCTACACGGGTAGCAGGGGTTGTGTGGCGTGGGCTGGGCGGTTTTTTAGGTTAGATGGCCTTGGGCAAGTACAGAAAGGGCAACAGCCTCAACGGGTGCGGGGCAAAGTCAGGACATGCGGGGACCAAGCAGCAATCGGTATTGTAATTGTCAACTGTCGAAGCTGCGTTGGCAAAGTACCGGAACTTCAAGCGCTGATAGAAAGCACCGAAGCTGAAATCGTTATAGGTACAGAAAGCTGGCTTAAGCCAGAGATAAATTCTGCCGAAATTTTTACAAAGGTACAGACGGTGTTTAGAAAGGATAGATTGCATGCAACCGGTGGTGGAGTGTTCGTCGCTGTTAGTAGTAGTTTATCCTGTAGTGAAGTAGAAGTGGATAGTTCCTGTGAATTATTATGGGTGGAGGTTACACTAAACAACCGAACTAGGTTAATAATTGGCTCCTTTTACCGACCTCCCGACTCAGCAGCATTAGTGGCAGAACAACTGAGAGAAAATTTGGACTACATTTCACATAAATTTTCTCAGCATGTTATAGTCTTAGGTGGAGATTTCAATTTACCAGATATAGACTGGGACACTCAGATGTTTAGGACGGGTGGTAGGGACAGAGCATCGAGTGACATTATACTGAGTGCACTATCCGAAAATTACCTCGAGCAATTAAACAGAGAACCGACTCGTGGAGATAACATCTTGGACCTACTGATAACAAACAGACCCGAACTTTTCGACTCTGTATGTACAAAACAGGGAATCAGTGATCATAAGGCCGTTGCAGCATCCCTGAATATGGAAGTTAATAGGAATATAAAAAAAGGGAGGAAGGTTTATCTGTTTAGCAAGAGTAATAGAAGGCAGATTTCAGACTACCTAACAGATCAAAACGAAAATTTCTGTTCCGACACTGACAATGTTGAGTGTTTATGGAAAAAGTTCAAGGCAATCGTAAAATGCGTTTTAGACAGGTACGTGCCGAGTAAAACTGTGAGGGACGGGAAAAATCCACCGTGGTACAACAACAAAGTTAGGAAACTACTGCGAAAGCAAAGAGAGCTCCACTCCAAGTTTAAACGCAGCCAAAACCTCTCAGACAAACAGAAGCTAAACGATGTCAAAGTTAGCGTAAGGAGGGCTATGCGTGAAGCGTTCATTGAATTCGAAAGTAAAATTCTATGTACCGACTTGACAGAAAATCCTAGGAAGTTCTGGTCTTACGTTAAATCAGTAAGTGGCTCGAAACAGCATATCCAGACACTACGGGATGATGATGGCATTGAAACAGAGGATGACACGCGTAAAGCTGAAATACTAAACACCTTTTTCCAAAGCTGTTTCACAGAGGAAGACCGCACTGCAGTTCCTTCTCTAAATCCTCGCACAAACGAAAAAATGGCTGACATCGAAATAAGTGTCCAAGGAATAGAAAAGCAACTGGAATCACTCAATAGAGGAAAGTCCACTGGACCTGACGGGATACCAATTCGATTCTACACAGAGTACGCGAAAGAACTTGCCCCCCTTCTAACAGCCGTGTACCGCAAGTCTCTAGAGGAACGGAGGGTTCCAAATGATTGGAAAAAAGCACAGATAGTCCCAGTCTTCAAGAAGGGTCGTCGAGCAGATGCGCAAAACTATAGACCTATATCTCTTACGTCGATCTCTTGTAGAATTTTAGAACATGTTTTTTGCTCGCGTATCATGTCATTTCTGGAAACACAGAATCTACTATGTAGGAATCAACATGGATTCCGGAAACAGCGATCGTGTGAGACCCAACTCGCTTTATTTGTTCATGAGACCCAGAAAATATTAGATACAGGCTCCCAGGTAGATGCTATTTTTCTTGACTTCCGGAAGGCGTTCGATACAGTTCCGCACTGTCGCCTGATAAACAAAGTAAGAGCCTACGGAATATCAGACCAGCTGTGTGGCTGGATTGAAGAGTTTTTAGCAAACAGAACACAGCATGTTGTTATCAATGGAGAGACGTCTACAGACGTTAAAGTAACCTCTGGCGTGCCACAGGGGAGTGTTATGGGACCATTGCTTTTCACAATATATATAAATGACCTAGTAGATAGTGTCGGAAGTTCCATGCGGCTTTTCGCGGATGATGCTGTAGTATACAGAGAAGTTGCTGCATTAGAAAATTGTAGCGAAATACAGGAAGATCTGCAGCGGATAGGCACTTGGTGCAGGGAGTGGCAACTGACCCTTAACATAGACAAATGTAATGTATTGCGAATACATAGAAAGAAGGATCCTTTATTGTATGATTATATGATAGCGGGACAAACATTGGTAGCAGTTACTTCTGTAAAATATCTGGGAGTGTGCGTACGGAACGATTTGAAGTGGAATGATCATATAAAATTAATTGTTGGTAAGGCGGGTACCAGGTTGAGATTCATTGGGAGAGTGCTTAGAAAATGTAGTCCATCAACAAAGGAGGTGGCTTACAAAACACTCGTTCGACCTATACTTGAGTATTGCTCATCAGTGTGGGATCCGTACCAGGTCGGGTTGACGGAGGAGATAGAGAAGATCCAAAGAAGAGCGGCGCGTTTTGTCACCGGGTTATTTGGTAACCGTGATAGCGTTACGGAGATGTTTAATAAACTCAAGTGGCAGACTCTGCAAGAGAGGCGCTCTGCATCGCGGTGTAGCTTGCTCGCCAGGTTTCGAGAGGGTGCGTTTCTGGATGAGGTATCGAATATATTGCTTCCCCCTACTTATACCTCCCGAGGAGATCACGAATGTAAAATTAGAGAGATTAGAGCGCGCACGGAGGCTTTCAGACAGTCGTTCTTCCCGCGAACCATACGCGACTGGAACAGGAAAGGGAGGTAATGACAGTGGCACGTAAAGTGCCCTCCGCCACACACCGTTGGGTGGCTTGCGGAGTATCAATGTAGATGTAGATGTAGATACGTAGAAAAACTCATAGTTTTGTTCGGCTGCAGCTGCACTTCAGGTTTCTGCCGCCAGAGTGCTCGAGAGCGAAGTGAGACAAAATGGCGACAGAAGCCGAGAAAGCGTATGTCGTGCTTGAAATACACTCACATCAGTCAGTCATAACAGTGCAACGACACTTCAAGACGAAGTTCAACAAAGATCCACCAACTGCTAACTCCATTCGGCGATGGTATGCGGAGTTTAAAGCTTCTGGATGCCTCTGTAAGGGGAAATCAACGGGTCGGCCTGCAGTGAGCGAAGAAACGGTTGAACGCGTGCGGGCAAGTTTCACGGTAGCCCGCGGAAGTCGACGTTATTCGTCGACTTCCGCGGGCTACGCGTGAAACTTGCCCGCACGCGTTCAAGCAGGGAGCTAAACGTACCACAGCCGACGGTTTGGAAAATCTTACGGAAAAGGCTAAAGCAGAAGCCTTACCGTTTACAATTGCTACAAGCCCTGACACCCGATGACAAAGTCAAACGCTTTGAATTTTGGGCGCGGTTGCAACAGCTCATGGAAGAGGATGCGTTCAGTGCGAAACTTGTTTTCAGTGATGAAGCAACATTTTTTCTTAATGGTGAAGTGAACAGACACAATGTGCGAATCTGGGCGGTAGAGAATCCTCACGCATTCGTGCAGCAAATTCGCAATTCACCAAAAGTTAACGTGTTTTGTGCAATCTCATGGTTTAAAGTTTACGGCCCCTTTTTCTTCTGCGAAAAAAACGTTACAGGACACGTGTATCTGGACATGCTGGAAAATTGGCTCATGCCACAACTGGAGACCGACAGCGCTGACTTCATCTTTCATCAGGATGGTGCTCCACCTCACTTCCATCATGATGTTCGGCATTTCTTAAACAGGAGATTGGAAAACCGATGGATCGGTCGTGGTGGAGATCATGATCAGCAATTCATGTCATGGCCTCCACGCTCTCCTGACGTAACCCCATGCGATTTCTTTCTGTGGGGTTATGTGAAAGATTCAGTGTTTAAACCTCCTCTACCAAGAAACGTGCCAGAACTGCGAGCTCGCATCAACGATGCTTTCGAACTCATTGATGGGGACATGCTGCGCCGAGTGTGGGAGGAACTTGATTATTGGCTTGATGTCTGCCGAATCACTATAGGGACACATATCGAACATTTGTGAATGCTTAAAAAAACTTTTTGAGTTTTTGTATGTGTGTGCAAAGCATTGTGAAAATATCTCAAATAATAAAGTTATTGTAGAGCTGTGAAATCGCTTCAATCATTTGTAATAACCCTGTATATTCTAGTTTATAGAAGTGTGTATTTTTTTTACCGAGGGTAATACGGTGTGGTAACCCTGGTTTTCCCATTACCTTAAGCTTAGCGCCTTGGAATATATTTGTCTACGCTATCAAAGACTTTGTGTCAAGAAGCGTGTATGCGCCGTAAATGTAGTCCTTGGAAATGACGTAAAGACGTTGAAGTTGATTACCGCCTGTTTTGACCAGTACGGTGTTTGTTCCTGACATGTGCAATAAGCACGAATCTAGTTTCGCGAGTTTTTATCCCGCCCTTCACAAACCGGTAAAAATTAATTAAGTGTTCCATTTATCTGTTTGTTGTAGGACGTGTACTCGTAACGTGATGGTACAGTTTATACTTTATACAAATTGTGTATATAACAAAGACTGGCTCGAGCCATAGGGGCACACCTCATTTATATTCTTTTTAGTAATGCTGTCCTTTTTAGTAACGTTGACTACTGCTGAATTTCCAACAAGCTAGTGATTTTGTTTTTATTTTTAAACATGTACGTATGTCTCACCATGATGTAGATACTGATTGCAAGTGTAACCACGTGGAAATAACTTAAGGTCGATATTGTAGTAGTGGATGTTCTAATAAATAGTACAATCGATGGCAAATATTAAGTAATGTAAACAGTGTGAGAGAACATTTGAGAGGTACAATGTCAGCCGATCAGTTTTGATACATTTAGCTTAAATAGGGAACAGTAACAATGTAAAAACAGGCCAAGTGCTAGCTATACCGAACGAGTTGTAATGATTAAAGTTCAGAAACTGAAGACAAAACTTACCCTGTCGTCGCCTATTGAATGTACTGTGGTACAGCCATTCGTACTTAATTTTTTTAAAAATACCAAGCATATGTAATCAGTCATATACTTCTGAAATCCTTCTAAGCGGAAGATATGATTTACAGTTCAATATAAGCAGTGTGAATACAGACGCAGCAGTTAGTTGCTTTGAAAAAGTTTGAACAAAATATAGTTGGCTCCCAATACCATATGCGTATACTTCATGTTGTTACTTGTGATGCTGCTGATAACTTTAGAACCACGGAAAATCTCATTGATGTTAGGATGACGTTAAAGCTCTACGTAATAATGTAGCCCAGGCTACTTTTTTAACCGGATCTGCTCAGTTGCGCCACGGATTGCATCGGTCTGCGGCGACCTTCCCTTTGATTTGAAGATTCTGCAGTTTCCCTTCAAATTGTGTTTCTCAGTGGCGATAAGTAAATCGCAGGAGCTGACGTGACACACAACTGTTTGTCAGTTCTACGTTGCGTGGTCGTGGATAAGCACCCTACAAAACTATTAAATTTCCATGCCACCTCCTAAAATTATAAAGAACATTGTTTACAACAAGTATGGAAAAATCCTAACATGGAAAGCAAAACTTAGCTTTAGGTACTGACTATTTGCCAGCGGCTGTTGCTAACAAAACCTCTGATTTACCTTCATGTAACCAGTTTAAACCTATCTTATGTACTTATCTCACTAAAACTGTATTTATCTATAACTATTCACAGTTCTGTCGCCATCTTCACCTTGTCACCTCCAACATTTATTTCATAGGTCATAAGTGTGTGTATGTGTGTGTGTGTGTGTGTGTGTGTGTGTGTGTGTGTGTGTGTGTGTTTCTAAGGGACCAAACTGCTGAGATCATCGGTCCCTAGACTTACACACTACTTAAACTAACTTATGCTAAGAACAACGGACATACCCATGCCCGAGGGAGGACTCGAACCTCCGGCGGGAGGGACCGCGCAATCCGTGACATGACGCCTTAAACCGCGCGGCTGAGATCATAAGTACTTGCCTCATGAAAAACGAGAATGCCATTTTGATACAGCCCATTAGGCAATCAAAGCCATATCTCGAATTTTTAGATCTGTATCTACACAAAGACAGGGGACAAATCCGGGAGAGTTGGACCACTTTTATCCTTCAGATTACAATTTATGTTTTTCATTTTTTTTTCACTTCTGGCAGCATATTCGTATAGAGCGCCATATAAACTTAAGGACAGTGTGTTAATAAGGCAATGTCACTTAAAATTCAAGAGATGTGATGAAATGAAAATATACATACACCCTTAGGCGTGTGGGTGAGATGGACCTGTCTACTGGGAAAGATAGGGTCATATAACATAGAAAAATGACTGTACATGGCGAATAGTGTTAATCATAATTTCATATTTGTATTTGGAATATGGTCTAATGAATACAGAATTATACTGTTAAATATTTTAACTCAAAACAACTTTATCAGTTTTTTCGTAAATCTTGACTGAGCACTGCCTTTTATAATGAGATGTTGGTTTTGTTCAAGCATTAGCTTGTCTTTCTTTCACTGCAGCAGTTACACTTATTAGCAAATGTTGAACAATATTCATGTGAAGTCGGCCGTGGTGGCCGCGCGGTTCTAGGCGCTTCATTCCGGAACCGCACGACTGCTACGGTCGTAGGTTCGAATCCTGCCTCGGGCATGGATGTGTGTGATGTCCTTAGGTTAGTTAGATTTAAGTAATTCTAAGTTCTAGGGGACTGATGACCCCAGATGTTAAGTCCCATAGTGCTCAGAGCCATTTGAACCAATGTTCATGTGGCCATCGTGAACAGAAAATATACTGAATCCAATCGTGATCTTTACTAGTTCCGTAATAGATTTCACCACACCCAATGCGTTCATTCTCATCCCACTCATCAAAATTATTTTCGTAATCCTATGCAATGTCTGCATCCGATGAACACGGTGATCTATTTGCAATATCTTTTTTCTTTTTTAACTTCTTCGGTCTGTTTTTCTCATCACTAGTACTTCCCTTTGGTGATCTTTTTGTGCTATTTTTCTTTTCCCTTCCTTTTATTATTCCTCCCCTTCTTTACAGTTTCAATATTTCCAGCAGAGTTTAGCCTTCTGGATACAGTTACTGCCTTCCTCTTAAAATTCATGGTTTTACCAATAGAAGGAACAAGTGATATTCCATCCAAAAGTTTTGTCTGTGTTGGATTAGGAGTAGTCAGTTCTGAGATGGCAATCTTGAAAGTTTTAGGTTCAGTGGGAGAGGAGCGAAGTTGTGTCAGCAAAGGAATTTGACTTGTGCAGATAATTCTACTCTTTTGATGTGCCTATGTTCAGTAGATCTTTTGATGAGCTCTGAAGTGTTTGGTTGGCCTGTGTGTGAGATTTTGTTGGTCCACTTGTTGGTACAGCTTCCGACAAATAAGCATAGTCTGAGACTGCCGCCGTCTACAATGGGAGTGCTGCAAATGCTTTGAAGCTAAATTTAATTGGGTTCCATCTCTCTCACACTAAAACAAGCGGTACATTCTCTGGGAGATATATACCACCCCGACTTCCACCGGTAAGCAGCGAACTCGATGGTCATTTTATGTTATTTTCGATCCTACACATTTGTCAAGCTAGCAGTATTATGCAGACTAGGTATTAATACTAAAATTGTGTAACTACACGATAAAACTCTTCGACTTAACAGAATAGAGAATATGATTTTTGTCCAGAAGTAAGACGAAGATGACACCAACACCTCTGCACCATGTTGTTCACTAAGGAGCTTCCTCGCAAGTAGCTGGAGCTGCCCCGTGGCGCATTTATGAAATACGCCATTGTCCGTCACACCCAGTGGTCCAGCTCTCCTTGACTTACGCTGCTGCTTTTCTCGCTGTCGAGTCATGAAGTACCAGCCAACACTACTCCATTTGCTGATTCCCGTAAGGACATTTCCAAACATGAATCCAGCATACGACGTGTGTGAGAAAAATAATGACACTGACAACACTGCGAGCGATCTGGCAACGCTGTGTTTTTCTGCTTGTGTAGACAGGCGTGTTCATCCCTTCAAGGTGCTGAGTCCAAGTTGGAGCTTCGTACAGCCACGTGTGGTTTTTGAGAATGCCGTCAGTAAAGTTTTGTTTTTGTTGTGTGTTAAGAAAATGGAAAAGCGGAATTTTCAGCTACGTTATGCCATCAAGTTTTGTGTTAGACTAGGGGACTCCTCGAGTACGACCTTTGAAAATTTGATACAGGTCTATGGGGAGCATTCCTTATCAAGAGCACAAGTTTTTGTCTGACACGAGTCATTTTTGGATGGACGAGAACACATTAATGGTGAACCTTTCTCAGGGAGACCTTTAACTTCAAAAACCGACGAAAACGTCGAAACGTCGGACGTGTGCATGCTCTTGTGAGATAAGACCGACGTTTAAGAATACGGACAAAGGGTGACTTGTTAAACTTAAACACTTTCACTGTACATTAAATTTTTAACTGAAGATTTCCGACTGCGAAAGGTTTGCGTCAAAATGGTGCCGAAAAAAACCTCAAAACTGAGCAGAAGGACAATCGAAGAAACTGTTTGTTGATCTTCTTGAGAGGACTGCCAATGACCACGAATGGTTCACTCGTGTGATCACACGTGATGAATCATGGATTTTTGAGTACGATCCTGAGACAAAGCGACAAAGTGAGTAATGGCACACTGAGACATCTCCTCGATCGAAAAAAGCTGCAGTGAGCAAATCAAGCCCCAAAACAATCCTGATTTCCTTTCTTGAAAATAGGGGAATCATGGATGACGAATTTGTTCCTCCGGGACAAATTGTTAACCAAGTATTTTACGCAGATGTCCTTGAAGGTTCTGGAAAAGGATGAATTGAGTGCGACCGGACATTGCACACAAGAAGATGCTGCATTATGACAACACCCATGTCATATGGCCACTTTCATCACGGAATGTTTGGCATCAAAAGGCATTCCTGTAGTTTGCTTGCCAGCCGCTGTGGCCGAGCGGTTCTAGGCTCTTCAGTCCGGAACCGCGCTGCTGCTACGGCCGCAGGTTCGAATCCTGCCTTGGGCATGGATGTGTGTGATGTCCTTAGATTAGTTAGTTTAAGTAGTTCTAAGTCTAGGGGACGGATGACCTCAGATGCTAAGGCCCATAATGCTTAGAGCCATTAGAACCATTTTTGTAGTTTGAAAGCTCCACTACTCATCTGTTATAAGTCCTTGTGACTTCTTTCTTCTCCCGAAATTGAAAAATGTCCGCAAAGGTCATCATTTTGAGACTCTGGAGAAAATTCAAAAGAATATGACCGACTTGTTAAAGGCCCTACCAGTTGAAGCCTTTCAGCGCTGCTACCTAGACTGGGAACAGCGACTGTATAGTTGCCGGAGGGGACTACTTTGAAGGTGACAATATTGTTGTTTGAAAAAAAATGTAAAGTTTGGTAGATAAAAAAATCTGTGTCATTACTTTTCTCAAACACCTCATACACTATCCGATAAAAAATATCAGCACATCTAGCAATGTCCATTCTGCGGTTTTATGACGGACTGAACTCTGATGGGGATAGTTTCAATGAAGTGTCCGAATGTCTGTGGAGGGATGGCAGCCCTGTCTCCTCCTGGAGCCGAAAGTAGAGGAGATAGTTACGTTAGCAGCTTGGGTGTGAACCGAAGTCGACATTCGAACATCCCATAGGAGTTCCATTTGGTTAAAGTCTGACCCCTGGGTAGGTCAGTCCACTTGTCCACAAGCCATTGCCTCACAAATGCTGTTTTACACTGAAAAGCCACAGAAACTGGTACACGTGGCTAGTATCTTGTAGGGCCCCCGCGAGCGGGCAGAAATGCCGCAACATGTTGTGGCATGGTCTCGACTGATGTCTGAAGTAGTGCTAGAGGGAATTGACACCATGAATCCTTTAGGGCCGTCCATAAATCCGTAAGAGTATGAGGGAGTATAGACCTCTTCTGAACAGTACGTTGCAAGGCATCCCTGATATGCTCAATAATGTTCATGCCTGGGGACTTTGGTGGCCAATGGAAGTGTTTAAACTCAGAAGAGTGTTCCGGGAGGCACTCTGTAGCAATTCTGGGCTTGTGGGTTGTCGCCTTGTCCTGCTGAAATTGCCCAAATCCATCGGAACGCACAATGGACACAAATGGATGCAGGTAATCAGACAGAAAGCTTACGTACGTGTCACCAGTCAGAGTCGTATCTAGACGTATCAGGTCTCCCATATAACTGCAATTGCACATGCTCCACACCCTTAGAGAGCTTCCGCCAGCTTCACTCCCCATGGTCCATGGATTCATGAGGTTGTTCCCATACCCCTACACCTCCATCCGTTCCATACAATTTGAAACGAGTCTCGTCCGACTAGGTAACATGTTTCGAGTCATCAACAGTCCAATGTCGGTGTTGACGAGGCCAGGCGAGGCGCACGGCTTTGTGTCGTGCTGTCATCAAGGGTACACGAGTGGGCCTTCGGCTCCGAAAGCCCATATCGATGATGTTTTGTTGAATGGTTCGCACGCTGACAGTTGTTGATGGCCTAGCATTGAAATCTGCAGCAGTTTGCGGAAGGGTTGCACTTCTGTCACATCGAACGATTCTCTTCAGTCGTCGTTGGTACCGTTCTTGCAGCGATGTCGGAGATTTGATGTTTCACCGGATTCCTGATATTCTTGGTACATTCGTGAAATGGTCGTACGGGAAAATTCGCAGGTCATTCCTGCCTCGTCCGCGGCTCGTGGTCTTGCGGTAGCGTTCTCGCTTCTCGCTCACGGGGTCCCGGGCTCGATTCCCGGCGGGGTCAGTTATTTTCTCTGCCTCGAGATGACTGGGTGTTGTGTGTCTTTCATCATCATTTCATCCTCCTTTCCCTCGCAAGTCGCCGTAGTGGCGTTATAGAACTTGTGGAGCAGCGGCCGAATCGCCCCGCGAGGGGTCTCTCGGCCACCAATGCCATACGCTTATTATTATTATTATTATCGCTGCCTCGGATATGCTATGCCCCGTTGCTCGTGCGCCGACTGTAACATCACGTTCAAACTCACTTAAATCTTGGTAACCTGCCACTGTGGCTGCAGTAACAGATCTAACAACTGCACCAGACACTTGTTGTCAACGACAGCGCCGTATTCTGCCTGTTTACATATCTGTTTATTTGAATATGTATACCTATACCAGTTTATTTGGCGCTTCAAATGTATAACAGGTTTATTGTCATTCTGATACGATCAATAATTGTTCAAATTGGTTCAAATGGCTCTGGCACTATGGGACTTAACTGCTGAGGTCATCAGTCCGCTAGAACTTAGAACTGCTTAAACCTAACTAACCTAAGGACAGCACACACATCCATGCCCGAGACAGGATTCGAACCTGCGACCGTAGCGGTCGTGTGGTTCCAGACTATAGTATCTAGAATCGCTCGGCCATCCCGGCCGGCTCAATAATTGTCTCCCAACTGTTCGTGTTCTGTACGTAGTACACAATGGTGTAAAATGTGTTTATATCCTCCCGCATTCAGCGTAAAGCGCAGTAGAGAGACTACATCCTAACCCCGAAAAACATCTCCATCCCGTATCGCCACGTCTTCCGTACTTCACTAGTGGCATTCCACATGATGGGATGGAAAGCAACGCTCTCCAGGCATTATCGAAACTCTACCCATCCGCCGGCCGCTGTGGCCGGGCCGTTCTAGGCGCTTCAGTCCGGAACCGCGCTGCTGCTACGGTCGCAGGTTCGAATCCTGCCTCGGGCATGGATGTGTGTGATGTCCTTAGGCTAGTTAGGTTTAAGTAGTTCTAAGTTCTAGGGCACTGATGACCTCAGAATTTAAGTCCCATAGTGCTTAGAGCCTACCCTTCCATCGGATTTTCACGGTGTATAGCGTGATTCATCACTCCAAGTCCCTCGTTTCTAGTCATCCACTGTCCATGGGAGTAGTTCTGTACACCATTTCAAGTGTTGCTTAACACTGACTCAGAAATGTGTGGCTTATGAGGAGCTGTTGCACCACTGTACGCTTCTTTTTGAACTCCCTAAGCTTATTTACTGTTCTATCAAGGGTATTAGCAGCACTATGAAATTCACGAGTAATTCCTTCCACTAATTTCACGCGTTTTTTTTTTTTTTTTTTTTTTTTAAGCCATCCCTAGTGCTTAGCAGTGCTCAACGGTCCCCGTCCGCCAGTATATGAGGCCTGCTGTGATATTCCTCCGCGTTTTGCGGGCTTTAAAGTAATGATGAAATGAAAGTGATGTTGGTGTCCCTCAACTACGCACCCTCTGACTCAGAGTTGCAATATTAAAAGTTTAGGCTGGTTTCGTTGTCTAGGGGCTAGGATACGTAGTTGCCGCTTTACAGGCCAAATACTGCTGAGTGTACAGTATACGATAAGAATACACACATGAACCGAATGGTCGAAGGTTTCTATCACTCGGAAATTGCGAATTATGAAAGTAACATATAAATATATAAATGAAAGATTGCAATTAAATAAAATCTGGAGGTACTATCTTAACGACTTTAAATGATGAAGATGATAGTATAAGTACTTTTGAGAATGCGGTATATTTCTGCAAAACATTTATTGGTGTCGATGATCCAGCAATGAAGTAAAATATAAGTTGAAATGAAATGTCGTGCGGCGAGGGCCTCCCGGTGGGTAATGGCTCTGAGCACTATGGGACTCAACTGCTGAGGTCATTAGTCCCCTAGAACTTAGAATTAGTTAAACCTAACTAACCTAAGGACATCACAAACAGCCATGCCCGAGGCAGGATTCGAACCTGCGACAGTAGCGGTTTTGCGATTCCAGATTGCAGCGCCTTTAACCGCACGGCCACTTCGGCCGGCCCCGGTGGGTAAACCTGATCGCCTGGTGCAAGTCTTTTGAGGTGACGTCACTTCGGCGACTTGCGCGTCGATGAGGATGAAATGATGATGATTAGGACAACACAAACACCCAGTCTCTGAGTAGAGAAAAATCTCCAACTCAGCCGGGAATCGAAACCGGGCCCCCGGCATGACAAGCCGGCGCGCTGTCCACTCAGCTACCGTGGCGGACAAAAATAAGTTGAATAACAGGGAAGCAATAGATTCCTACTTCACGTAATTAGTTATGATCAACAACATAGCTAGCGAGATATTCACTTCTGAACGCATACTACATCTTCACTGAAAAAGCCACGGAAATCACACAAGACCGCAAGTCGGCACTCCGAAACATTTCTATCCTCCGCGACCACGCGCAGACTGCTCCACTGTCCACTTTCCGCCGACCCCGCGTCCGTCGTGCCGTCGCGTGCAGCACTTTCCGTGTCCCGTCCCTTACTCTCCGAACTCCTCTGTCCTCTCTCGAAACGATGCTCTTCTCCCGCTTCCATCAAGTCTCTCCATTCACGAGCGCTGTGGTGAGCTAGAGCGCTCGCGCCATGTCTTAAAGCTAACGCACCCACACAAACATAATGAAACACACGAAATACTGGAGTTACATTTAAATAACTTGAAATTAAATAAATGTTCCTACGGCTGGACCATAAACACGCTCTAACACCCTTTATTAGACACATAAACAAATTAAATAAACATACTCTACTGGCCATTAAAACTGCTACACCACGAAGATGTCGTGCTACAGACGCGAAACTTAACCGACAGGAAGAAGATGCTGTGATATCCAAATAATTAGCTTTTCAGAGCATTCACACAAGGTTGGCGCCGGTGGCGACACCTGTAACGTGCTGAAATGAGGAAAGTTTTCAACCGATTTCTCATACACAAACAGCAGCTGACCGGCGTTGCCTGCTGCAACGTTGTTGTGATGCCTCGTGTAAGGAGGAGAAATGCGAACCGTCACGTTTCCGACTTTGATAAAGGTCGAATTGTACCCTATCGCGATTGCGGTTCAAATATCGCGACATTGCTGCTCGCGTTGATCAAGATCCAATGACTGTTAGCAGAATATGGAATCGATGGGTTCAGGAGGATAATACGGAACGCCTTGCTGGATCCCAACGGACTCGTATCACTAGCAGTCGAGATGACAGGCATCTTATTCGCATGGCTGAAACGGATCGTGCAGCCACGTCTCCATCCCTGAGTCAACAGATGGGGACGTTTGCAAGACAACAACCATCTGCACGAACACTTCGACGACGTTTGCAGTAGCATGGACTATCAGCTCGGAGACCATGGCTGCGGTTACCCTTGACACTGGATATCAGACAAGACCGCCTGCGATGGTGTACTCAACGACGAACCTGGGTGCACGAATGGCAAAACGTCATTTTTTCGGATGAATCCAGGTTCTATTTACAGCATCATGATGGTCACATCCGTGTTTGGCGACATCGCGGTGAACGCACATTGGAAGCGAGTATTCGTCATCGCCATACTGGCCTATCACCCGGCGTGATGGTATGGGGTGCCATTCGTTACACGTCCCGGTCACCTCTTGTTCGTACTAACGGCACTTTGAACAGTGGACGTTACATTTCAGATGTGGCTCTACCCTTCATTCGATCCCTGCGAAACTCTACATTTCAGCAGGATAATGCACGACCGCATGTTGCAGGTCCTGTACGGGCCTTTCTGGATACAGAAAATGTTCGACTTCTGCCCTGGCCAGCACATTCTCCAGATCTCTCACCAATTGAAAACGTCTGGTCAATGGTGGCCGAGCAACTGGCTCGTCACAATACGCTAGTCACTACTCTTGACGAACTGTGGTATCGTGTTGAAGCTGCTTGGGCAGCTGTACCTGTACACGCCATCCAAGTTCTGTTTGGCTCAATGCCCAGGCGTATCAAGGCCGTTATTACGGCCAGAGGTGGTTGTTCTGGGTACTGATGTCTCAGGATCTATGCACCCAAATTGCGTGAAAATTTAATCACATGTCAGTTGTAGTATAATATATTTGTCTGTTTATCATCTGCATTTCTTCTTGGTATACCAATTTTAATGACCAGTAGTGTATATCAAGGGAATTGAACCAAAGGTAGACCGGTAGCCTGAAGTCTCTGTGCTTTCTAAAACAGAGTAAATGTTTAACCAATTTCTTCATGAGTAGTATAGATCGGATATTAACAAAGACATAGATGAATAAATATACTTATAAGCATGCTGCTATCGTTTTTTCGTGTAACTGTGGAGTACTTATGGCCTGTCGCGATCGATAGTAATCGGCCACTTTGACCTCCAATAGCTCATGTACTATTTAAGTTACATGCCTGTAATTCATACCAATTTCGGTTTACAGTAATAGCTTTCTGAGGACACAGTGACAGACAAAATCAGATGAAGCGTTTATAGTTTGGAAATTCGTTGCTGGGTGTTACTTGTATAGTTTACCGGCAGATACTAAACTTTAAACTAATAAAGATATTGAAAATCTGATTACACCATCAGAATCGTCGTGCAAATAATAGTAATGTACCTGTTTCTTTTTGGGGTATCATGATTCATCTGGCTACTATTAATTTCTATACGAACTATGAAATGTCTGCCTTTAAGGCTTCACAAAGTCCGCCATATTTGGCACTCCCGGCGTGTCTCCTTCATCAATATAGCGTCACCATGGAATTCCCAGCCACGCGGCTGGACCCCTCTTGCTTCGGCCAGCGTCTGGCAGCACGTGGTCGACCTGCCGAACCCGTGCGTCCACTGCTTCCTCCGAACTTAGGACATTTTCAGGGCGCGACGACTCGCCCGTTACCTCACAGTTTCCGCTTCACAGTCACATCACCAACAGTCGACTTGGGCAGATTTAGAAGGACTGAAATGATCCTGATGGAATTGTTACTCGGGTAACATGCAGTGGCTAGCCCACGCTCGAAGTCACAGAGCCCTGCTGACCTATCCGTTCTGCTGTTACTATTTCTATACCGTCAACGCAGAACTCCCCGCCTCCTTTTATACTGCTGGGCCCGTCCCTTGTGACATCCTGTGGTCATCTCTGTACTCCCGATGCCTTTGATCAGATAGTGTCTGTGGGTAATGGTACTAAGCTGTAGCTGAAGACAAATACTTCACGAACATGGCATTGGAGCGACGGAATAAAAGAGAGCTTCTTTGCTCTTCGTAGGTATGCTTCAACATTCAGCTATACTATGTTTCAACGAATGGAATAAAATAATCGCGAATGACAGTTGGCCACAAAGAACAGCAGCCAGGAAGAGAGACTCATACTGCATGTCGTGTTTCGGCAAGCAACGCGTCAGTATGCTTTTCTTAAATGTTTGTTTCTGTCGTCGTACCGTTTGTAGTGAAGTCTGACGTTTGTTCCCTTCCCAGAAGAAATTTAAAAGGCCACAGAATCCACGGCGGCTAAAATCGTTGTTGATACTGACTTCGTTGGCACTAATAATGTTTTCATTGCATTAACTGTGCCACTGCCCACCAAACAACGCTCAGTTGTCTCACAGGCCAGACGGCATTTATCTGCTGTTGTGCTGACCCGACGCACGCGCATCCAGGATTCAGGGAGGGAGGGGGAGGTAGCGGGGAAGGAGGGAGGGGTGGCACAGAAAGAGAGAGAGAGGGAGAGTAACCACCACTTCTTATTTTCACCTCCTTCCCCGAAATGAAATTTGCTGTCACCCTACTTTAAAAGTTATTCAGCCGATAATTTTAGATGGTTCCGTATCATGCAACAAATTTGGCTCTGAGTACTATGGGACCTAACATCTGAGGTCATCAGTCCCCTAGAACTTAGAACTACTTAAACCTAACTCACCTAAGGACATCACACACATTCATGCCGGAGGCAGGATTCGAACCTGCGACCGTAGCAGTCGCGCAATCAGTTTAAGATTTAGAATACCAGTAAACTGTCACAGCTTTGAGGTTAGGGTTAGGTTAGTGTTGTTTAACGTCCCGTCGACAACGAGGTCATTAGAGACAGAGCGCTAGCTTGGGTTAGGGAAGGATGGGGAAGGAAATCGGCCGTGCCCTTTGAAAGGAACCATCCCAGCATTTGCCTGAAACGATTTAGGGAAAAAACCTAAATCAGGATGGCTGGAGACGGGATTGAGCCGTCGTCCTCCCGAATTCACAGCTTTGACAGCGTCATAATATACAGTATATAATCGTAGCGTACCCGAACTATGACTGGGTGGGGGGTGGGGGGTGGGGGGGCGAGAGGATGAGTTTTCTTTCAATTGTTTCCGCTGTCGTTCGGGAAAGTAGATTTGTCTGTTATTTTTCTTTGGAGGGGGGGGGGGGGCTTATCCTTTATGTCTCGCTTTGTGCAACTTCATATGGTTTGCTGGTTTTACTTGAGGAGTTAACTGCTAGCATTTGGCACGGTCAGCCTATGAATGGGCACTTTTTTCTGGCTCTAATTTCTCTGGAGCCGATCACATCGCAAGCGAATTCATATAGGCAAACATTCGAGCACGCGTATGGAGAGTATCCTGCTTTAAATGTAGCTTGTATTTTTCTACAACTGTTTGCCATTTTTAGACTAGTTTCCATGCTATTATTTGAAAAACTTAGAAACTTATTTATTTAAAAATGCGCTGTATGACAAAGAACGACGCACCACGAAGCAAATATCCGAATTTGACGGAAATGGGTAAATGTGACAAGCATGTACAGGAAAACAAATGATTACAGTTTCAGAAAAATCGGATGATTTATTTGAGAGAAAGACCCTCACAAGTGGAACACGTCAACAGCACTGGGATACATCGCCATCGCTTGCCACGGTTTTTTTCCCACGGCACGAGCCTTGGCACTTTTTTCCCTCTGCTCTTCAAATTGCTACCCTTATTCGTGTTTCGTCCACTATCTATCACCTGATAGACCGTGTTAATGCGTAGTCTTACGCAGACGCACGGATAACATCACAGCCCAGATCCTGTGATCCACCTATTAGATAACTAACATGTTGGCGGAGGTGACAGTAGAACTTTTGGTCTGGTCACCACGTTGGTGCGGGCGTAGAGGGGCCCCATCTCATTTTTTGGTCGACCTCTGGCCCTTACGCAGGCAGTTATTCGGCTTGGCATTGATCAGTGGAGCTGTTAGATGTCATCCTGAGGGATATCGTGCCAAATTCTAACCAGCTGGCGCGTTAGATCTTCAAAATCCCAAGTTGGTTAGAGGTCCCTATGCTCAATGCTCCAAACATTCTCAATTGTGGAGGGATCGGGTGACCCTGCTGGCCAAGGCAGGATTTGGCAAGCACGAAGACAAACATTAGAAACGGTACCCGTATGCGGGCGAGCATTATTTTGCTGAAATGTAAGCCAAGGATGGCTTACTATGAAGGGCAACTGTGCTGTAAGAGTGGCCCGGATGAGAACCGGTGGGGTTCTGCTATGAAACGAAATGGCACCCCAGAGCATCACTCTTGGCTGTCTGGCAGTATGGCGGACAACAGTCAAGTTGGTATCCCACCACTGTCGGGGGCATTTCCAGACACGTCTTCGGTGGTCATGGTTGCTCAGTTCGACGAGGTACTCATCACTGAAGACAATTCTACTCCAGACAATTATATTCCAGGCCGAAGGAGTATCGGGAGATGCCCTAAGCAGGGGTGGGGTACCAAGCAGCCATACGGCCCGACAACGAAGAGTGATGGTCTGAGTGTCATTTCGTTTCATAGCAGCACCCTTACAGCACTGCGGTAAGTCGCTGATATTAAAAGCCCGTTTTGTTGCTCTCCATGGCGAGCCATCCAGTGGCTACATTTCAGCAAGATAATGCCCGCCCGCAGACGGGGAGAGTTTCTACGGCTTGTGTTCGTGCTTGCCAAGCTCTTCGTTGGCCAACAAAGTTGCCAGATCTCTTACCAATTAGGACCATTCAACCAGCTCGGAATTTTCATGATTCAACGCGCCGGTTGGACAGGATTTGTCACCATATCCCCATTTTGCACCATATCCCTCTTGGGGAGGACATCCAAGAACTCTGTCAATCAAGCCAAGCCGAATAACTGCTTGCATAAGACCAAGAGGTGTGCCAGCGCGTTACTGACTTGCTCAATTTGTGAAGCTCTTTGTCTTGAATAAATCATCCACTTTTTCTGAAAATGTAATCATCAGTTTGTCTGTACATATACAGTACAACCACCGTTTTCCGTCCCATTCGGATAATTCCTTCGTGATGGGTGTTTTTTATCTTATTTTATTTTTTATTTACAAATGTAAACGCTTTTGGTGATATAACCCATTGGCCCCCTTCCCTGTGATCCACATCTGGTGTCGATTCACTGCCGGAGGGTAGGACCATTTCTTAAGCTGCGACTTCTGTGACACTTCAAATGTGTCTGTGAAATCTCAAAAAAAAAAAAAAAAAGGATGAGACGAACAGATAATCATAACTTAAAGAATCCAATCATGGGTGATAGTAAAATTTAAAAAATCAGGGAATATCACAGAAAAATTGACCCTGCAAGATTTTGGGGTTGTGTGAAGTGTATCTAATATTGTTTAACGCAACCAGTTAATTGTAATTGGAGATTTACGGGGGAAAACTGCGTGTGAAATAACGACGCAATGTTGATGAAATTATTGCTCTTGTGGGTGTAACTAACTTCATAACATTAACAACTATATTAATAACTCAAGAATACGATCAGTGTTTTAATGATCTTATGTTGATGCCACACGGGTCCCTCAGAAAAGGTTTTATTAACAGAGACTAAAAACGATAAGCCTATATAGTCTACACGCCGAATTCTAATTTACTTCTGGTCGCCTGCTGCGGCACTCCAGGATTTCGCTTTCCTTCGCTGTACGCGATCCGACATCCGTACCAGTTGAATGTTGCTTTCTTTTGAACAAATAAAAAGAAGCGCCAAGGATACTTGGAATACTTGGAGTAAAAGATATTCCGCGAGTAATTCATAAGTAGTGGGTGACTCTCTGAACTTCGTAAGCTGTCTAGGAAGCAGCAGATACTCGAAAACAGGAGAAGGCGCAAGTAGCTACTGCGCTTGAGGGAGCTTACCCATTTACATCGTTTTCGGGTTATTTATGCATTTACCCATCTTTAGCGGAACATATCTGTTGCACTGTCGAGTGCCCGTCCTAGTCAAGTCCGCTTGTGATTCATATCCATCAGTGGGGATTTAAGCTGTTTTAATTCGCGAAGACCGACGCTCGTGGGATTCTAACTGCTGCCAGTTTCACATATCTGGCAGGCCTCCACGATCCTTGTCGCGGGTTAAAAATGATTCCGGCGTTTTGAAAAGCCTTTTGAATAAATCACGCTCATTCAATACGGGGGCGCATTTTTATTTCGCGGCGGGCCTCTCGCTGGCGCACGTTTGCTCGCGCAGCCGTGTCAGTCAAACAATTGCCGGACACGCCGTCCATTGTTTCAAACCGATTCGCGGCGCCGTGCCGCTGGCCGCCATAAAGTGACCACATATGGCCCGTCACATATTTCTGTGTTTCCATTATGAACGTGCCATTTATTTGACTGCGCCGTACGACGCGGACGAGTCACTAAATCTAGTGACTGGCTACGCCCTACTGCGTAGTGCAGCCGTCTAGCGAGCGCAGCCGACTTACGCTAAAGCCGAAAAAAGTGTCGGGTGGTAGGAGGGGGGAAGGGATACACGCCAGAGACGCGTAATCTATTACCGCCATAGTTAACGCGGCCAACGTCTGAGTGTGCTCGCTTTGCGTAACGGTCAGTAGCAGCCAGCGCGTAACTTTTATCCGGGAGAGGATTATGCCGGTGCGTTGTGGCAGTCTCAAAATTGATATGCGGACCTGCTAAATTTAGCTGCTAGTATTTCATGGGATTTGCTGGCCAGCATGTAACGCAACTCTGCCTCTTTAAGGCCATTACATTTGCGTTCTTGATATCGAATAAGGGGCATCTCACAAGTTCTACCACTGAAACGGATCATGCTAACGTCGTGACTATACATAGGGATGCGAAAAACCGACCAACTAGTACCGATATCGGTATTTTCGTCTGAATAACCGATATTTTTGGATATTTTCTGGTCTCGTTTATAACAGGTGTTTCTTTTGTTTTTCAATAATAACCCAGTAAAAAACCGAAATATCAATTAGTCATAGCAGCAGCACAAAAATTTTTCGTTTTAAAATAAACCTTTTTTAAAAAAGGAGTAAATTTCGTTCGTAAAATCTCCGTTGGTTTCAAATATTGTGTTTTTATGGGAAATGGGGAAAGCGATCAGGCTGTTTTAATAACAATGCCGACAAAAAGAACAACAGACACATGGCATCAGAAATGAGACAGCATTACTGATGCCGTGAGTCGTGGTTTAAGGTTTGCGCGTACGTGCAGGTGCAAGAACTGCCCCCACCTGGTTTATACGGTAGTTTCTCTCTGTCGTCGCCGCATATCAGTCCTACTGCAGAATGGCAGCAACCCAAATCTGGAAATATTTTTACGAAGTGACGTAGTAATGTAGTACAATGCTTTATTTGTTTTAAAAGATTAACAATTTGTCTGTCATTTCTACAAAGAGGCTGGTCCCGGCGGAGGTTCGAGTCCTCCCTCGGGTATGGGTGTGTGTGTTTGTCCTTAGGATAATTTAGGTTAAATAGTGTGTAAGCTTAGGAACTGATGATCTTAGCAGTTAAGTCCCATGAGATTTCACACACATTTGAACTTTTTTTTTTCTACAGAGAAAGAGGAAGGAAATTATGGTAAGTCTAATAAATTAAAAACTTAACAACAGCCCACTCACAGCATACATTAAAAGTCGTAAGTAGCTGATATGCTGCCTGTGCCTACATAATATGGCTTCATCTGCTCGAAGCCCTTGAAACTGAGAAACTTACACGAAAAATAGTCTTTCACCCTCAGTTTTCACCCTTCAGCACTGGTTGTTCGTAATGCCCAAACAGTGGTATGATCCCCTATTACAACATGATTTTTGAGCAGAGTTTCAGAAAACTGGACTCAATAGAATACTGGTATTTTTTTGTAGTATTCAAGCACTTACGACTTCGAGAAAAGTAGCGAACGGATAAGTTTTCTTTTATTTGTCTAATTCATTTAATATATTGATTCTGTATATCTTGAAACGGAGTGAGTCGAAATTTTTCACTCTTTGTTCCTTTTCTACGTTTAGTACAGAGGATAACAGGAATGAAAAAACAGAGAATCTGTTGTTTCAGAAACTGGTTATTTTGAGCGATTTTAACAGTCAGGTTAAACTGGCGTGAAAAAAAACCGATATAACCGAAAGCCGGTTGTTTCAGTGATAACCGCCATCCCTATAGCTATTTGTATTTACCTATAAACATACAGTTTAATCAGCAAATGCCTGGCCCAAGCTGTATTATTTGTGTGATAGCAGTACTTACGTAACAGTAGAAATACATACAATTGGTATAGAAGGAAAACTAAGGAAGCTTATAATGCGGCGTCCCGTCGATGAGGAGCTCATCAGAGATTGAACAGAAACTCGGGTATGACATATTTGGGGGAGGATATCGATCTTTTTCTTTCTCAGAGCAATGGTCCTGGCATTATCCTCAAGCAATGAAAAGGAATCACGGAAAATCTGTATTACGATGGTTGGCCGATAATTAGAGTCCCACTACTTCCGAAAGGGGGTACACTGCCTTAACCTACCGTGTCACCTCTGCCGCAGCAAGGTAAAGACGTAGCTTCTCAGACCCCATTAAGTGTTGTCAACACCGAAACCAAATTGGTGGGAACCATAGCACATTACACAAACAGAACAGTGGAACGTTTATCAAGTGGAAGATTCGTTGTGTATACCAAGGCTGGCACTTAATCAACTGATATAATATGGAGTTAGGAAATTGACTTTTATTTTTGTCATAGTTTAAAACTAGAAGGACATCTTTGCTGATTACACTACTATTTTAGGTTTTATAAGGCTGAGTTAGCATTATGTATTAGTGATTAATCTTCATCGGGTAAGTTTGGTACCTTGAAAATAGTATAATAACAAAAATTTGGGGAGTCCTCTCTTGCATTATGGAAAGAAGGTGCACCGATATATATTACCACCGTAAAAAACATCAACTTTTTTGCCATGTCCAAGAACTGTCTAATGATCGTACACTGATTACCAAAAGCTTTAGCATCCGCTGACAAATTTTAATTACTTATTCGAACGAATCGATTTTCCGGTTTTCATTAGGAACTGTATGATGAGGCATCATGGGGACCTAGATTACTTTTAATATTTGCTTTTCACATAGTTTGCGTACAATAACTGTCTATTGGTATAAGAGGTGATGAAAGAGTTTCCGTTTGAGGGTGTTGCTGCAGGGTACACTGAACAGCCAAAACTTTACGAGCACTGCCCACCGAGAGATTTGATGCAACGAAGTTGCGTTGCGGACACATGACGCGGTAACAAAAGTATGTAAGCGGAGCAGACGGACGAAGTATCACCCTAGCAAAAATATCGGCTGAAAATGGGAAAATTCATTGAGATAATCGACTTTGACAAAGGACAGATTATTATTACGCAGAGCCTGTGAGCGAATATCTCTAAAACGGCGAAGCTGGTCGAATGTTCACGTGCTACTGTCGTGAGCTTCGACGGAAAGAGGTAGAAGGAAGAGAAACGACCACACGGCGCTATATGTTTGGACGTCCGCGACTCTTCACAGGACGTGGGGTTCGGAGACTTGTCTGTTCTATAGACTAGGATAGATGGTGATCTGTGGCATCTCTGCCGAGAGAGCGCAATACTGGTGCATGCACAAGTGTTTCGGAGCACACCGTCCATCGTACATTGTTGAAAATGGAGCTCCACAGCATACCACTCCTACATGATCACATGTTGACTCAACGACATCGTTAATTACGATTGCAGTAGGCACGGGACCACCGGGAATCGACTGTAGATCAATGGAAAAATGTCGTCTCTTCACGTGAATCAGATTTTTGCTACACTAGGTCGCTGGTCGAGTACACAAGCGCCGTCATCGAAGTGAACGGCGGCTTGAAACTTGCAGCGCCACGGACCACGGACGCAGGGTGGTGGAGCAGTTTTGTGCTATGGGAGACATTCTCCTGCGCTTGCATGGAACCTGTGGTAATAATCGAAGACACACTGACATCTGCGAATCACCTGCATCCCTCCATGCTTGATGTCTTCCCCGGCGGCGATGTAATTTTGCTGTAGTATATATATCCGTGTCTTGGAGCCATAACTGTGCTATAGTGGTCTGAGGAGCGTTATAGTGAAGTCGCGTTGATGTCTCGGCTACCAAATTCACCTAATATAAATCCTATTGAACCAGCCTGGGTCGTTATCGGGCGCTATCACTGCGAACGCAAATCAGCCGCCCTTCATTTATACGAATTACATGACTTCTTCGTAAAAATCCGCTGCCACTGCCACATACATCCATAAACCTATCAACGAACTGTTGGATCCCTGATACGCAGAATCAGTGTTGTGTTGCGTTTCAAAGCCGTACAAACAAACTATTAAGCAGTTGGTCATAATGTTTTCGCTCATCAGCGTATATGCGACATAGCGTCACTCCGATGCGGGTATACAAGCACTGACGTCTAGGCAAGGGATAAGTGTCGTATTGGTGTCGTTCCAACGTGCGTACAGTAAATGTGGAAACATGAACTGTGACGTCGTTATTACCAAATGTGTCCAAACAGGACTGATGTGCTGTTACTGAGTTCTTGGCTGCCGCAGGACAAACACCGGTAGACATCCATCAGTGAACAAAGAATGTGTATGGGGTAGCACGTCTGTCGGAAATCTACTGCGACAAGGGGTGCTGCTGCTTCATGATAACGCACAGTCCCATATCACAAATTTCGTAACGCAGAAGTTAAGCCGGCCGGTGTGGCCGTGCGGTTAAAGGCGCTTCAGTCTGGAACCGCGTGACCGCTACGGTCGCAGGTTCGGATCCTGCCTCGGGCATGGATGTGTGTGATGTCCTTAGGTTAGTTAGGTTTAAGTAGTTCTAAGTTCTAGGGGACTGATGACCACAGATGTTAAGGCCCATAGTGCTCAGAGCCATTTGAACCAACCAGAAGTTACGCGGACGCGATTGGGAGACACTCGACACTTACCCTATAATCTTGATCTCTCCCCATGGGATTAGCCCTCCCTCGGTTCCTTAAAAAAGGCCTTGAAGGATTGACGAGTCCAGTCGGACCAGGATATGCAGCAGACAGTTAGGGATTTCTTCACGCAACGGGACACGGTGTTTTAAGAAAGGGGAATCTTTAAACTGGTGCGGCGGTGGGCGAATTTGATTTATTGGAACACAGATTCTGGACTGTATGGCCTTCGAACGGAAACTTTTTGAACATGCCTTATGCAATACAAAATGAATAAATTGCAAATACACAAATCTAAATTACCAATTACACTACTGGCCATTAAAATTGCTACACCAAGAAGAAATGTAGATGATAACCGGTATTCATTGGACAAATATATTATACTAGAAATGACTTGTGATTACATATTGGGTGCATAGATCCTGAGAAATCAGTACCCAGAACAACCACCTATGGCTGTAATAACGGCCTTGATACGCCTGGGCATTGAGTTAGAGCTTGGATGGCGTGTACAGGTACAGGTGCCCATGCAGCTTCAACACGATACCACAGTTCATCAAGAGTAGTGACTGGCGTATTGTGACGAATCAGTTACTCGGCCACCATTCACCAGACGTTTTCAATTGGTGAGAGATCTGGAGAATGTGCTGGCCAGGGCAGCAGTCGAACATTTTCTGTATCCAGAAAGGCCCATACAGGACCTGCAACATGCGGTCGTGCATTATCATGCTGAGGGTTTCGCAGGGATCGAATGAAGGGTCGTAACACATCTGAAATGTAACGTCCACTGTTCAAAGTGCCGTCAATGCGAACAAGAGGTGACCGAGACGTGTAACCGATGGCACCCCATACCATCATGCCGGGTGTTACGCCAGTATGGCGATGACGAATACACGCTTCCAATGTGCGTTCACCGCGATGTCGCCAAACACGGATGTGACCATCATGATGCTGTAAACAGAACCTGGATTCATCCGAAAAAATGACATTTTGCCATTCGTGCACCCAGGGTTGTCGTCGAGTACACCATCGCAGGCGCTCCTGTCTGATATGCAGCGTCAAGGGTAACCGCAGCCATGGTCTCCGAGCTCATAGTCCATGTTACTGCAAACGTCGTCTAACTGTTCGTGCAGATAGTTATTGTGTTGCAAACGTTCCCATCTGTTGACTCAGGGATGGAGACGTGGCTGCATGATCCGTTACAGCCATGCGGTTAAGATGCCTGTCATCTCGACTGCTAGTGATATGAGACACTTGGGATCCAGCACGGCGTTCCGTATTACCCTCCTGAACCCACCGATTCCATATTAAGCTAACAGTCATTGGATCTCGACTAACGCGAGTACAATGTCGCGATACAATGAACCACAATCGCGATAGGGTACAATCCGACCTTTATCAAAGTCGGAAACGTGATGGTACTCATTTCTCCTCCTCACACGAGGCATCACAACAACGTTTCACCAGGTAACGCCGGTCAACTGCTGTTTGTGTATGAGAAATCGGTTGGAAACTTTCCTCATGTCAGCACGTTGTAGGTGTCGCCACTGGCGCCAACCTCGTGTGAATGCTCTAAAAAGCTAACCATTTACGTATCACAGCATCTTCTTACTGTCGGTTAAATTTCGCGTCTGTAGCACGTCATATTCGTGGTGTAGCAATTTTAATGGCCAGTAGTGTATGTTCATCATCGTAGTCTCAGTCTCCTTCCATTTCTATCATGACTGCAGAATCACATCCGCCCTCCCTTACACGCACACACACACACACACACACACACACACACACACACACACACACACACAAACACACACACACACACACACACACACACAGTCTATAGTAATGTGAGATCTTGGAGGGCCAGCGGTGCTTTTCGAAAGTATTTGAGTTGAAGGACACCTGCAGAGTCCTTTTTTTCCTCTTTGTTGTAATCTGCATTCTGCAGAGGAAGAAATGCATTGTAGAACGTGTAACTTGGTATCTATTTTCGTCTGATGGGAGGAGCAATTGGTTTCTCTCTGGAGGACATCACGACGTAGCGCTGTCCTCATGGCAATACACATTTGATTAGTTAGTTACGATCGTACAGCTCGTCGTAATTATTTTAAGTAGAAAATAAAAATCCACATACATTATAAAATGTATATAAGTACTTACGTATGTTCCATGTCTCTTCCTAAATCACTCAACGATTTCAACCAAACTTGGTACACGCATCATTCAGAGTCTGGAAAGAATCATTGTGGTGGTAAGAGGCACCTGCCTTTCAAAGGGCTAGGAGTAGCGGAGGGGTAGTGTCAGGGACAGGGTTAAAAAGGAAACGTATCTCACGACACGCAAAGAGCCAGACGATGTTCATCAAGTATTTGAGAATGTGTCCTGCTTCAAGGTAGAAGATGGCGCGCGACCGATGAAGTGTGGCATCACTGTCGACATGTTATTGATGTATTCTGAGTAATAGTCACAAACACAATAATGATGGTTCCTAAGTAGTTGCTTATGTAACACTTTGCTACACAACACAGAAAGAACAAGCTTCAACATAACGTAGATTCTAATTGTTACAACTGAGAGGATCCTCCTGATGAATGTGGCGAAACCAAAGTCAGTCATGACGTAGGTCGTGACAATTGTCTGTCGTGACATTGAAGGGTAGGTTAAGGCTCACGTAGAAGAATATCAGTTACAGAGACGCTGAATCCGGTGAAGGCCAGCGACGGAGGAGGCGAAGGCTCCGAGCGTGACAGCTGGCGGATCGGTGTGACACGGAAGGCGTGAACTCCCATAGATTGGCCGCTAGGAGTGTGAGCATAAGGTGTGTGCTATTGGTTTTGTTTCTTTTTTTTTGTGGGAGGTTGCGGTACAGCGTTACCGGTTTTAGAATGGTATAACTGTCTTGGTGTAGGTATAAGTCCTTCCGATAATACAATAGCACATTGTATTGCACGCTGAAGAAGTGGTGGTTGGACTCGAAGTCCTGTACCACCTTACGACGGTGGGAATTCGAAGTAGCCAGTAAGAAAAGACACAACTACATAGGCAGCTATAGCTGAAATCGTACAAGGGATTTCACATAATGGGTGGCCGTATCAAAACTGTCACATTATGAGTGGCCGTACCAGGGCTATCGTTAGCCGTGCTCAGGATCCGAGTCCTCGAGGATGGCAAGAGAAACAGGGTGGTGGTGCCTGTAAGCTAATGTGTTGCAAGCCATTGACCGTGTCGTGGAGGGCGTCCACTTTGTCCTAGAGTCGCCTAGCCTTCTATCGAATGGACACCTTTAGAGAGACCATGTTTGGCACCTCATGTAGGGTGACAATCCTCCCAGAGGTGCATGCAGGCACCACCGAAGAACCTTATTCTGCAGGCGCTGTAGGGTCTGCATCCGGGAGGCACTAATCGTGGCCCACTCATTGGAGTCGCGGGTGAGGGAAGGGCGAACGACCATTCGGTACAGACGGAGCTTGGTGTCGCATTTCAAGTCCGTGCTGGTGAAGAGCGGGTACAATGCTTTCATCAGCTTCATCCCTTTTGGATGAAGCATTCCGCATGTCGGTGGAAAAGTAGTTTGCTATCTAGCCGGACTCCTGCCTCTAGCGGCCAACTGTGTCTTGAAACGATAGGAGACGGAAGGATATCCGCGCGGTGCTTGATGAACGCGTGACCCACGGATAGAACATACACTGAAGTGCCAAAGAAACTGTTATAGGCATGCGTATTCAAATAGAGAGATACGTAAACAGGCAGAATACGACGCCTATATAAGACAAGTGTCTGGCGCAACTGTTAGATCGGTTATTGCTGCTACAATAGCAGGTTACCAAGATTTAAGTGAATTTGAACGTCGTGTTATAGTCGACGGACGAGTGATGGATCCCAGCATCTCCGAGGTAGTTATGAAGTGGGGATTTTCCAGTACGACCATTTCACGAGTGTACCGTGAATATCAGGAATTCAGTAAAACTTCAAATTTCCGGCATCGCTGAGGCCGGAAAAAGATCCTGTAATAACGGGACCAACAACTACTGAAGAGAATCGTTCAACATGACAGAATTACAACCTTTCCGCAAATTGCTTCAGAATTCAATGCTGGGCCATCAACAAGCGACAGCATGCGAACCATTCAACGTACGATCATCGATATGGGCTTTCGGAGCCGAAGGCCCACTCGTGTACTCTTGATGACTGCACGACACAAAGCTTTACGCCTCGCCTGGGCTAATCAACACCAACATTGGACTGTTGATGAATGGAAACATGTTGCCTGGTCGGATGAATCTCGTTTCAAATTGTATCGAGTGGATGGACGTGTACGGGTATGGAGAAAACCTCACGATCCCATAGACCATGCATGTCAGCAGTGGACTGTTCAAGCTGGTGGTGGCGTGCGCAGTTGGAGTGATACGGAACCCCTGATTCATTTGTATACGACTCTGACAGGTGACACGTACTTAAGCATCCTATGTGATCATCTGCATCCATTCATGTCCATTGTTCATTCCGATGGACTTGTGTGATTCCAGAAGATCAATGCGACAGCCCACGCATCCAGAATTGCTACAGAGTGGCTCCAGGAATGCACTGCTGAGTTTAAACACTTCCGCTGGCCACCAGATTCCCCCAACATGAACATTACTGAGCATATTTGGGATGACTTGCAACGTGCTGTTCAGAAGAGATCTCCACCCCCTCGTACTCTTACGGATTTATGGACAGCCCTGCAGGATTCATGGTGTCAGTTCCCTCCACCACGACTTCAGACATTAGTCGAGTCCGTGCCACGTCGTTTCCCAGCACGTCTGCATGCTCGCGGGGCCCCTCACGATATTAGGTAAGTGTATCAGTTCCTTTGGCTCGCCAGTGTAGTACAACGATTGTATGCCGTTGGCGTCGCTCAGCGCGCTGCTAATGGGCGATACTGGCGCCTCTGGTGGCGCTCATTAGAGACTGGCCTGTCAACAGGCGTGCTTATGTTTGTGGGCTGTATATGCCAAACGCGCGGTGTGCACGCACCCCTAGGCACGTGTACTCCCTCCGGTGGAGAAGCTCCTGCATTACTGGAGCAATTCTACCCGCTGCTCACCAGAGTTGTGCTGGAAGCAGATTTGGCCGGCGATTGGCCGGTTTTATGGCGGTTTCATAAACACACTGGTGTGTAAAACTTTCCAACAACCTGTCGTCTTCTAAAGTTGTATCTCCAGGGCAGAAGCCAGCTCGTCGGTCGTGGGATCTTCTTTGGCGGAGGCTGCTACGCTGTCAATTCGAACCTGTGATTGTGCTTTATGCGGGATGCCACTTGCCCAGGTTAGTCCCATTGTCTACAGAGGGCAAGATCTGTAGTACTGACAATGATGGTAGGCGACACGTCTCATTACGTACCCTTTTTGGTTATTATTCAAATATTCATACACTTATACCGTCTTTTACAAAACTCGACATAGCCTTCTTAATTGTATGGTAACTTTTCCATCCAACTTCCGAAATATGATACACATGTCCAGCTCTCCGGTACGCACTAGACAGTGCGAGTATTGCACATTCGTAACTAAGTTACTTCCGATATAGAGTACAACATGTCGGGCTCTGAAAAACTCCCGAAACAGAGTGACTATTGCATACTCACATCTAAGTAATGCACGATAGTAAGATACGTGTGCCGGGCGGTGTGGCCGAGCTGTTCTAGGTGCTTCAGTCTGGAACCGCGTGACCGCTACGCTCGCAGGTCCGAATTCTGCCTCGGGCATGGATGTGTGTGATGTCCTTAGGTTAGTTAGGTTTAAGTAGTTCTAAGTTCTAGGGGACTGATGACCACAGCATTTTTTCTGAGATACGTGTCCGGCCCTCCAGAACGCCCGAAACAGAGTGACTGGCGCAGCCGATGCACTTCCTCTCCAGGCGCGTCAAAGCAACCCGGAGGTGCCCGAAGCACTTCGGTTGCAATATCGTTACTCTTGTGTTTCTCAAAACTAGTGAAATTTAATAAACAAAAACGATAGACTCGTAGGGTAACCGTGAGAGACTGTCATACTGAAAACTGTGTTAAATACAATGGAAAGCATATAAATAATTAATAAGAGAAGTTATTCGGCTTGGCACCGAGCATCCGAGCATGCCGACCAATCAGAAGCAAGTTCAGTACAATTGGCGGGCTCCCCCACGGTGCTGGTACATACTGTACCATCTGTCGCTTGTGCTCACTCCACTTTTGTACCATATGGTACTTCACTTGTGTCAAGCTGCATCAAGGCGAGCTTCTAGCAAAATAAACTACCGGCACCTAAAGCCAGGAATATCACAGTCACAGAATTTCAAGAGAAACTGTTATAAAAGCTTTATTCGAAAATTATCCAGAACAGATATTTCGGACCCCTATTTAAGTTGTCAACAAACTGACCCAACTTCTTTAAGGATGTTCACACAGAGACAGGGGTCAGTGACCATGAAGTAGTATTGGTAATTGCTGCAGCGAGATTGGAGAACTAGTAAATTAAACACAAGAGCCTCATGTTCAGTGTAATGCTCAGGGAAGAGATTCTCATTTTTCAGACAGGCGCTATAATTATTTAATTCTGGTAACGAGACGGTATAACAGGGCAGTGCACTGATGGAACTGTAATTTTTCTTAGGCGATTCATGTGAAAGATTTCCGACGTGATCATGGACTCATGACGGGAATTAACGGACCTTAAACTCGGAATGGTAGCTGGAGCTAGACGCATGGGACTTTCCATTTCAGAACTTGTTAGGGAATTTCATATTCCGAAACCCAATCTGTCAGGAGTGGGCCGAGAATACCAAATTTCAGGCATTGCATCTCACCACGAGAACGCAGTGGCCGACGGCCTTCACTTAACGATCGAGAGCAACTGCGTTCGTATAGAGTGTCAGTGCTAACACAGAAGCACCACTGCGTGAAATAACAGCAGAAATCAATGTGGGGCATTCGTTAAAACAGTGCGGCGAAATTTGGCGTTAATGGGTTATGGCAGCAGACGACCGATGCGAGTGACTTTGCCAACAGCACGACATCGCCTGCAGCGCCTCTCCTGTGTTCATGACCATATCGATTGGACCCTAGAGGACTGGGAAACTGCGGTCTGGTCGGAAGAGTCCCGATTTCAGTTTGTAAGAGCTGATGGTAGGGCTCGCCTGTGGCGCAGACCCCAAGAAGCTGGTGGTAGCTCTGTAATAGCGTCGGCTGTGGTTACGTGGAATGGACTGGGCCCTGTGGTCGAACAGAACCGATCATTTACAGGAAAGGGTTATGTTCGGCTACATGGAGACTTTATGTTCTCAAATACCGATAGAATTTTTGTGGATGACAATGCCCCACGTCATCGGGCGACAATTGTTCGCCATTGGTTTGAATAACATTCTGGACAATTTGAGCGAATGGTTTGGCCACCAAGATTGCCCAACATGAATCCCATCGAACATTTATGGGACATAATCGAGACGTCAGTTCGTGCTCAACATCCTGCACTGGCAACAATATCCCAGTTATGGATGGCTATGGAGGCACCATGGCCCAATATTTCTGCTGAGGACTTCCAACGACTCACGGCGAGTTGCTGCACCTTGCCGGACAAAAGAAGGTCCGTCACGATATAAGGAGGTATACCGTGACTTCTGTCACGTCGTTGTAATAGAAAATTAAAGACGGCAGAGATCCCCCTGGTATACTAACAATATCAGGAAGCTTCTTACCAAAATGCGTTATCTATATCTGAACTCGTCGAAGTACTTTGAAATATGTAACGAACACTTTTTTGAACCATTCCAGAGTTTGGCTTACCTTCGAAAGTTCCTTCGTAGTGGAAAATAAACTAATATGGCCATCAATTGGTCTTGAGAAGGAGTGACTCAGTAAACAACACTAGAGGTGTTAGAAAACGAATGGAATCGATAAAACTCAACACCATCCAACGGAATCCCTGTTGGACTCTTTACAGAATTTGAAAATGAATTTATTCCATCCTTAATCCAAGTATTGTTCCCTGTTTCTGAGAAACACCACAGATAACACTTATTAGCAAAAGCTGGTGACTCACAGAACTACTTCCCTATATGACTCACCTTCATTCATGGCATAGTTGTAGAAATTAATCAGAGTTCAATAATAACGACTTACAATGAAAAAAGTGCCTTCTTTTGAGACTCCCGTATGCTTCTGAAGAATTAATCATGCTAAATCCAATTCATGCGCTTCAAATTCCTAGTGGCGTGGATTGGGGTAATGAGGTCTATTTGGTATTTGCAGACTTCCATAAAGATTTTGATTCAGCATCACAGAAACGTCTAGCAAAGAAAATACGTTCATATTGGATTACTCACCAGGTTTGGAAGTACATCAGAAAATTTTTATAGGACCATTACTACTTTCATTACACATAATAACTTAGCAGATAGCGTTTGTTGCTATCTCGGTGTTTTTGCAGACTATTGCGTAATCAGTTAGATCTTGGCAAAATGTGAGCCTGCTGCAAAGACGACAACTGACTTTTAATGTAGGAAAATAAAAAATTTTGCGTCTCACTTAACTTAAAAATATAGTAGCTTTCATAGGTAGTAACATCGTTTGATACGGGTAACTGAAAGTATCACTTTTCTGAATTTAAACAAATAATAAGGAAGTTGAATATTGTGAACTGTAACTTATTGGACTGAACTGGTTTCCTGTCTTTAACTTAGTGTATGCCTCTCTTGCATACTGAACAATGCAAGTGATGTAATCACGAAATGCTATCTGATAAAATGAGTCCCCAAATTATTTGAAATTGTATAGCTGTATTTGAATAAACCTTTACCAAAATAATGAGAGAACCTGTAACTGTGTGCCATAGAAACTGTTGTTTATTGTGCAGTGAAGTGAAGTGTGCTACAATGCGTGACATCACAGTAGGTGATCTGCAGTTTTAACGCACGAAACAGAATAAATATGCTTCATGAAATTACAAAACGAGTTTTGAAAGCATAGATAACCAAAAATGTTTCCCAAACAATGCCCTGTGATTTTATATAAACCTCTGACTAAGTAAAATACCGAAAGCTAAATAATACACGCGCACTGCAGTGCAAGAATAAGAAGCATAAGAAATGCAATCTAAACTGACTCTGATAACAATTCTGAAATTCAACGCATGTCTGTGAATGATTTAACTGCGTCCTAACTATAATTTTAAACTACTACTGACAAATTTATGTGGCTTACCCGTGGCAACGGAAGCTCGGTACTCCTAAAAGTAATGACATAAAAATACAGCGCAACAGCAGACCACCTAAATAAAAAAAAATCCTTGCGCATTGCAGTGCAATAACATGCAACTCTGCTAAACACATTAAGCTTCAGCTTTACTTTTGTCCAGCTGTGTTCCACTCAGAGCAGTGCGGCGACACACACAATCAAAAAATAAAATTAGTGTGGAGACGGGGGAGAATATTACATATAGCATTTACTGAGTAATGTAAGGAGATAAGCATTCAAAAACTGTTCTAAAACTCGGATACCTTCCTTAAGAATTACAACTATCATTACAAACTTATTTCTTATTACAGATATGGCTGTGCCTTGAAAACGGTAAAGGGTTGGTCAGTCTGTAACTTTTGAGTGCGAGCCATGTGAACCGATACCTTTACTAAATAACCTCTGAATAATCGAACTAACTGACCTGGGCCAATAAAGAAAAAATTCTACTAAAACATTTCGTTTTTATGCGCATCATAAAATACGTGCAGGCAGGGAATGCAGCAACATTACCTGCACATCTTTACTTCTCAAATTAATCTTTATCAAATCATATGCCCAAAATGCAGACTCCTACGTATCTTTATCTCTTTGCTCTGCAAACTATTTCCGAGCACTCACCAATGTGACCAACACAAGACTCCCACAGAACAACAAGCCGACTCCTTCACTTACTTCTCACCGAATGCTTCTAGTAACGACAGCGCTACTGACAGCCAAAGATCACAGTGCTTGTACTCAGAACCTCTGTGGCATAACATATCCATGGAGGAAAAAAAAAGAAAGAAGGTGGCACTATAGACTTACTTTATACCTTGTTTGGAAGCCAGAGTGGGCGGGGCGTGCCGCCATTTTAAGTAGCCCAAAACATTATCAGACTGCTGTTTACGATTACTTCTCTCTCAGTATCTCTGTAGTGTGCATTCAACAACTGTTTTAAATACTAAAAATTATACTACTTGCAGGAATGACATTGTGTCAGGAAGCTAATTTCGAACTTTTTCTCTTCTTGAATTCGTATTTACTCTGCTAATACGATGCATTTGGCCTCGTTATTGTACCTTGTATTTGTTGATGCATTTTGAATAACCAAGAAGATAAGGATGTTATGTGAAAAGGATGCTTTTGTAATGCATTTTATTCCACTTTTACTACATTTGTATTGACAGTAAATGATGCTGGAATTCCAAAACCAATGGCCGGCCGGAGTGACCAAGCGGTTCTAGGCGCTACAGTCTGGAACAGTGCGACCGCTACGGTCGCAGGTTCGAATCCTGCCTCGGGCTTGGATGTGTGTGATGTCCTTAGGTTAGTTAGGTTTAAGTAGTTCAAAGTTCTAGGGGACTGATGACCTCTGAAGCTAAGTCCCATAGTGCTCAGAGCCATTTGAACCAAAACCAATGCTCATTTGCTTAGTGGTACTGGTTCTTGTTAGTCGCGTTTTCAGCTTTCAGCTCATATTCACAACATTTTAACGTTCACGTTTGCAATAAAACTTACCTACGTGTTCTTCCTTAGCCCATAAACGTGTACAGTGAGGAAAGAAGCAAGGCAAGCTATCATATCTTGTGCGTGTCAACAAAGTGAACTGTTATTGCAATGTCAGAGAAACAGAACTGCATAGAAGCATACCTCCATGCAGAATAGAGTTCTTGTTTTACAAGATTATCAGTGTATTAATTTCACTGTACTTTACACTTCTTTTCACTTTGAAATCTTACCTATGAGGCGTGATTCAGTAGGTGGCCAATAAATAGCAATTTACAGGATAAAAAAATACATAGTTTTTTAAACATCTTCCAGCATTATGGAATGGTATAAATGCGATAAGGGAATGGTCTCAAACCATTAAGACCTCATAAAATGGATATTTTGCTTTAACATGTATGTAAGCAATTTTTTTTAGCAATGATTGCTTAACTTGTGTAAGATGTAGGCCTACCTTTCCAACAAAAAGCATATCTGCTTCTTTTTTCGAAATATTTCTCTCCGGTAACTGTGTCAGTTTTTCAGGAATAACCAAATATAGCACATTTGAAATGTACGTCTACTTTGATGATCTGCTTGATTTTACTTTCGAATTTCATTTTGAGGTTTTCAAAGTATATATGCTTGTACTATGCTTTGTTATATACCAATAATTATTTACTTACTTAGTTAGCTTCACGTTGTATGTATCATTTGCATGATAAATCGTAATGATGCGGAACGAGTCATTATATGTTGACATCGATTTGTTTGCAAATATCTCTCCGTGCTGGTCGTTTATTAGATTTTTTCGTTTTTCAGTTACAGACAGACAGATCTTAGTCAGTAATTCCTACCCATCACCATTTAGACGTTACAGTAATAGACTGTCTTGTGTGGAATAGGAGGAGTTGTCAAATATAAATTTTTTCAGCTTAGTTTCAAATTTTACTTTACTGCCTGTCAGGTATTGTATGTCAATGGGTAAGTGATCAAAACTTTTGACTACAGCATTGCGAACCGCTGTTTATGCTACAGGCAACGTTAACGTGGCGTAATGAATGTCATTTTTTTCTTCCGGTATTGTAATTATGTACAACATTGTTCCTGTTGAAGTGCAGTGGATTATTTACAACAAATATCATGAGGGAATAACTACACTGTGAAACGGATAGACTGTTACTCGCTTGCCGAGCAGCAGACAGACACGACGAAAAGGGTGTTCACGTAAGTATTCAACCAAAGCCTTCTTCAGAAAAGAAGCAAAGCACACATACACATTCATACAAGGAGACACACGTAACTCAGACACACATGACCGCTGTCTTCCGGCTGTTGTAGCCAGAATCTTTTTTAAAGGGGGAGGAAATGTGAACAATGAATAGTTAATTGCGGGAGGAGTTTAGGGCGTAAGACGCTGCCCAGAGGTCAGAGCGGTTACGTAGCCGTATGTTGTACTGAGACGAGACCGTTGGTACATTGTGGCTCGGGTGTCGGAGCGTTTGCGATATTTAAGGCAATTAAAACCATAGGAAAGAAGAGAAAGAACGGACACTGAGTAAAGTAAGCCAAATCTGAAGTCAAATGACAAAAATAAAACAATTGCGATAAAGTAAACAGCTCAATCATAATTCATGTATACTCAAGAAAATATTGCTTGAACGGCTCCACTTACGAATGAAAAGCGATTCCTTTAAACTTTAGACTACTATGGGATTGGTTAGTACATCCGTAAACAACGCAAGGTGGCATTTTTGATGAAACAGCTACGTCTCCACGCAATCAAAACACGTGACACGGTCGAAACTTGGTAGGGCACGTCGAGGGTGGTTTCACGGGGAAGTATCACAGTTGGTAACCATGAAGGTATGAATGCAGTGAACATAATTTTTTGGGCTACTTAAAATCGCTTCAAGTTTGTGGCATAATGACAACTCCCTTCTTTTTATACCTCCATGCGCATATCGACTATTGGAAACTACTGTTTGAAAAAATATCCATAGTACAGATACGAAGCTTGACAGATCGATTGCAAATGTAGGGCTCACATCGCATTGGTTGAATACCAAAAATAAACTAGAAACCTTACAAGAGCTGTAATGTGAAATATGTGTAGTAGAATAAACATTTTGCTAAAGCAAATAGCTGTCTTCGATTTTGTTGGTAGAATCCTGGGAAACTTGCGTTCCCCTGAAAAAAAATGCCTGCAAAAAGTTTTTGACACATACTATGAAACTACGCCATTGTATGGGATCCAATCAAGTCCGACTATTGGATGATATCGAGCGTATACGAATAAGAATAGCACGCATAGTAACAGGCTTGTTAGACTTTGAAATGAGTACAGATAAGTTTAAGAAGCTGTCATTAGAAAAAAACTGTTAAGAAAGGTCCAAGAACTGGCTTTCAGGGCACAAACTGATAATATTCTTCAGCTATCTATGATCTGCTGCGTGCTGATCCCGTACAGACCACGAAGAAAAAAAGTAAGATAAACAACAGTTAGCATATATGCATTCAATTAATCATCTCTCGCTGCATCAACCGTGAGTATAACAGGTAGAACCTTAAAATAAGGTACAATACAAAATATGGCCTGCCTCACATTTGAAAGTGAATATGTAGATGTAAGAATAACTGTAAGTCAGAATGGGCGGTCACTGACTCGAACCCGCGCCTCCCATATTTTACAAAAAAGAAAAGAAAAGGAGAGGAAACTTAAGGTAAAACGCCCCGTACATTTTTCGAGTTCAGAGCTTTCCGTGTTAACGCGTTCACTTAAGGGGACCGGTTCTTGAACACAACCAGAAATCTTGGAAAGTTTATCAGGTTTCTAAATAGTGTAGCTCAAAGAATAAGCCTTGTATGCCCATCTTTTAACAGAGCTTTTGGGAAAAATTTGATGTATGAGCCACAGATTTTGGTCTTACACTTTTTTCTAAATCGTATTTTGTGTTGAAACCGAAATACAGCATGTTAATTATATACGTACAGCATAGATACACATATCTCGAAATAAAAGCAAAGTGGAAGTTTGATTTTTTCTGAAGTTCTTCACACTGTTATGTTTAAAGCAGACTTTTAAACAAATGTTGCGCTATCATAAATTATGGTTCAAAAATTTTTAATAAGATTATAAGATGGCAGTAATTAACTCTTCTGTATCCGTATAAAAATGGATCAAAGAATTTATACTAAATTTTGCTAGAAGAATGGAATAAAGTGCAGCAAAGTCTTGAAATGTTGAACAGTGCTTTTAGTGAGTCTGCTGTGTGTAAAATAAGGATTTGTGAGTGGTATGAAAGTAGGTTGTGAAAATGCCGGATGTGACGATCAGCCAGAACGACCTAGCACATCATCAACCGATGAAATCGTAAAAAAAGTAAAAGAAATGATTGAGAACGATCGCTGAATCACGAACGGAGGAGTCACTGATGATGTTGGCATTTCAGGTGGCTCATTTTATGAAATTTTTTGGGGTGTTTTGAGTTTGAAACGTGTGGCAGCGAAATTTGTCAACTATTGTTGAATTTCGAACAAAAACGGCAACGAGTGCCATTTGATGAGGAGTCGCTAGATGAAGTCGAGAAGAACGTAGAATTAATTAAACATGTCACGACAGGAGATGAAACATGAGTTTACGGATATGACGTCGAAGTGAAGTCGTCCCATTGGAAGCATTCTGGATCGCTAATATAGGAAAACGCTCACCAAATACGATGAAGTGTGTAGGTTAATCTCGCTGATTTCTTCGATTGTAACAGCACAGTAAACCATGGGTTTTTGCCAAAGCAATCCGAAAAAGCCCTGATACATGGCGAAGCAAGTTCTCCACAATAATGCAAATGTTCACACTTCGTTGATTGTTCGTCAATTTTTGGATAAAAGCCAGTACTGTCTTCATGGCTCAGCCTCCATATTCAACAAATATGACCACATGTGAATTTTATAAGGGCCTTCATTTTACAGGCGTAGATGAGATTAAAGACGCATCAAATGGTGCAAATGGCTCTGAGCACTATGGGACTTAACATCTGAGGTCATCAGTCCCCTAGGACTTAGAACTACTTACACCTAACTAACGGCAGTGCTGCCAATGCAGAGTTACTAAACACAGCCTTCTGAAATTCCTTCATCAAAGAACACGAAGTAAATATTCCAGAATTCGAATCAAGAACAGCTGCCAACATGAGTAACGTAGAATTAAATATCCTCGGAGTAGTGAAACAACTTAAATCACTTAACAAAAGCAAGTTTTCTGGTCCAGACTCTATACCAGTTAGGTTCCTTTCAGAGTATGCCGATACAATAGCTCCAACCTCTTAGGTTCCTTTCAGAGTATGCTGATACAATAGCTCCATACTTAACATCTACAACCGTTCGCTTGACGAAAGATCCGTACGCAAACACTAGTAAACTGCACAGATCACACCTATATTACAGAAAGGTAATAGGAGTAATACATTAAATTACAGCCCATATAATTAACGTCGATATGCAGCAGGATTATGGAACATATATCGTGTTCGAACATTAAGAATTACCTCGAAGAAAACGGTCTATTGCGCGGGATTAGCCGAGCGCTCTTGGGCGCTGCAGTCACGACCTGTGCGGCTGGTCCCGACGGAGGTTCCAGTCCTCCCTCGGGCACGGGTGTGTGTGTGTTTGTCCTTAGGATAATTTAGGTTAAGCAGTGTGTAAGCGTAGGGACTGATGACCTTAGCAGTTAAGTCCCGTAAGATTTCACACACATTGAAACGTCCCCTTTGAACAATTCTACAAGACTGTGCTTAACCTGACACACAATATTTTGTTAGCGCAACGCAATCTGACTTTCAAAAATCTCTACAAAAGAATGGCCCTGACAAACATTAAACTATACCTTTCACAAATCACTTACCTCACAAAAATCTTCGCTGCTCAAGCTACTGCAATACAGCGAGCGCCACTACTGCCAGCTAAATAAAAGATTCAAACTACTGAAGGCACTAACTACTGATAGGGGTAGTTAGCAAATGAAAGATATTAATAGAGAGCAAACAATGTATTTACCTTAATATCATCACAAATCATAATATATATATATCAGTTCATGACAAACTGCAAACCTCCGCCATCTCTCTCCCCACATCCACCACTGCTGGCGGCTCACCTCCAACTGCGCAACGCTATGCGCTGTTCACAGCCAGCTGCCTAACACTACAATGGCGAGTATTACAACAATGCAAAGCAGCCACAGACTGCACACAGCACAGCCAGTGATTTTCATATTGAGCGCTACGTAACGTTGCCAATAAGAAAACATAAACAGCCTACTTACATAGAGAAAACATAAACAGCCTACTTACATAGAGAAAACATAAACAGCCTACTTACATAGCCCCCATGCTCCCCACAAAAATTTTTACAAATTGGATGGGGCAGTGGCCAATACAGATTTGAAAAAATTTTTCATAATTACAATAACAAAGAAATCAAATGCACACACTTATTGATATTATGTTGGTCAAAAGCTAAAATTGTCTCACAGTCCATAAAGACAGTCCTAATCGTACATCATAACAGTAATTACAGGTTTTTTTTCACAAAGTCTCATTAGTAAAAGAAATTGCACACAGAAGTAGTGGATTTCCATGCAGTCTTGAAGAAGTAGTGTTGTCCTTCCAACAGAAAGACAGTGCTGACTCTTGACATGCTGACAGATAACGGGCCACAACATAGCAAACCCACAGCAGAGTCAGTCGTAGTTTGGAAGAATATTGGTAGGTAGGTCATCACAGAGCAGACCCACTGTAGTCCTGGTAGAGAGTATGGTATTGGTGGGCCACCAGAGGTGCAGACCCACTGTAGTCCTTGTAGAGATAATGGTATTGATGGATCATCAAAGATGTAGACCCACTGTAGTCCTTGTAGAGATAGCCAGCAGCCATCTGTTGTGACTGTGCAGGTGCACAATCACCATTGAAGAGTCTTGCGGATAATATAGCAAGTCCATAAACCATCACTTGTGCACTCACAAAGTTTTTGGAATTGTCCTTAGAACCAGCAATGCTGTTATCCAGTCCCTTGCAGAATTATTAACAAACGTGCAAACACTAACAGTCCCTACTTCTCACATATTGCCCATGTACTACGACCAACAGAAACGTGTGCAGTGAAATGTAACTTACATGTTAATAATATCATGAACTGGTGACAATTACAATTTTATAACATAAGAATACAATAACAAAGGTACAAAATACATTATTAAAAACATAACAATACAGATAACATTTGTAGTAAAACAGGCTTTACAAAAGAATAGAAATAAACATATACATCAATGTTACAGGAATTATGACATAAGTACATACATAGATCAGAATAATTATTGAAACATCAACTTTACACATGAGCATTAAAACAAAACAATAAACAATGTCTAAACATCTTTACAAAGTAAATAACACATTATTAATGCCAATTGTATTTGAGGATAACAGTATTCCTCATCATAGTGAATGTAGCTTAAAATTAAAAGAGAAAAAAATTCTATGAAACTGTACACAGAGACAGGAAGAAAACAAATACTCAAGGGTACACAAACACATAGTGGGATAACACCAATAGGAAAGGACAGGGTTCGTTTTCAGTGTAACATTTGGTACTGCAGTCCAACCCAAAACTTCATATATCTTTCCTCTTATTTCATCCTTTGTTTCCACCCAAAAAATTCTATCTAAGCATGCTTTCTGTATTTATATGTTCATACATTTCTTACCTCAACATTTATTTCCAAGAAAATCCTACCTAAACCTGTTTTCTCAATGCATTTGTTTACCTATTCTCCATAGTCAGTTTCTTATATAGTCTACCCCCTCTTAAGCTAACTTAAATCTACTGAGCTCAGATGCTAAACTAAGGGACGAGGCAATGCAGCAGCACATAAAACAATTAATATAAGCAGCAATGACAAGAAATACAGATTGGCAAAGCTAGCAGCAGCAAATGTAATAACTTATATCAAAACATGACATAGCTCAAGCAAAAAAGATATTACAGTAAAAACAACAATGCAGATAAGGGAAATGTATATTCACATCTTAATATCTATGTAATTAAAGTGGTGCACCACAACAACTGATTGTAAAAAGAAATATTACCATGTACTTGAAAAGAAAATTATTTGTTACTGTTACTAGATCCTTCTTATTGTTCTTTCCTTTCCAAGTGCTCCTTTTTTAAAGAATGTGGATCATAAAATAATTATTTAATAGATCTGTTGACAGAAAGTGTTCACATTAGCAAATGCATTTTATTTTATAAAAGCAATGCTGCAACACAGCTGGAAAACAGATGTCAAATGAAATAAGCAACTATGAAAAGCAAAGCATAAAAATATCATTCAGTAGTCATGTGACATTTCATAAGTTAGTAGCTCTCAACTCTCGTAGAAAGACGCGTGTCGTAATCAGGTGTGCAGATGTACGAATATTTCCCATCAATTCATAAGCATTTCAGTAATTAGCACAAAGTGCGAGTAATCATATGTTTTCAAGTAACGAGGGTGTCGCATTAGCGATGAAAGGCACACCCTAATGGCTTGTTCTCCAGGTGTTTGACACGTCCCACGTCCCCTTTTTTTTTCTACCTGTGCCGCTGAAAAGGGCTCGCAATAATGGCTTTTTCTCCAGGCGTCTGACACAGCTGGGTGCCCGCGACGAATTACGTGCATGTGGTCACTTAACTTTCGTACGGAAATATTTACGACAGCAATTTTCGCTAAAGTGACAGTCTAACATAAAAATACTTCACAGGTCAAGAATTAGCGTTGCAAATCTGTAGAAACAAAATCTTATGAATATAAGTGTCCAAAAAAATTTTCAGTGGCATTGTGATACATTCACACATGATTCACACATGTCATAAATCTTAAAGTACGATTCTTGGTTTCCAACATCCTTTTTCATGAGTCAAGAGTCCCTACCCACTATTCATTACTCCTTACCTCATTATACATATACATATTCGTCGACACTTCTTCAATATTTCATCGTGAGAAATACGTAGCATAATAAACATTCCTCAACAACATAATACACATCATCGTCGTAATAATATCATAAAACTTCAGTCAAATCTCAAAATCGTCGTAACTTCCTCCAATAATTTCTAAGCCTAAAATAATTCTCTGCTCATGTCAAAAGTGTCAGCTGCCTCAAACGTACTTTAAAAATCATGATCTCATACCAAATACATCATTCAAAGCTCTCATAGTATCACAATGATTCCGAAAAAATATGAACAGTTTACAAAGTACAGACAAAATACAGTTTCATAAGTGTGAAGTTATCCAACGGCGTAATTACGTAAACATGTGTCACTGACGTAGTAAAAAACATGTTTATCTCTCAGTTAAATGATCAGATAGCTGTGTAATTTGTGTGTTAGAGAAATATGGTACCGATGTGTAAAGTTGTATAAGCAAATACCATATTAGCTAGGGCTCCTTGTGCTTGCCAAACACATGGTACACAAAGTAAGCGTGTACCCCCCTGAGGATAAATGTAATTATGCCCTCAGGTGTTACAAATTACAGCAATGGAATGAAATGTATCACGGAAAACTTTCTTTGTAATTAAAAAATCTTTAAAAATAAATGTTTCAAGTACAAAATTAATCACTCAAATACGTGTACTGTAGCGCTAAATGTGCGTCTTGCTGTAAGATAATCTCTGTGAAAGTGTCGTAGTTATTGTCCTCTGAAAGCTAAGTTCTGCAGAAGTCAATGTACTTACCTCATGATAAACGAAAGTGAAATGCTTTGCGTATAGATATCTTAGTTATTACGCTTATTGTTGTGGTAAAGAACGTACTGTGCTGTAACGTATTGTTGTGCTACGGAAAACCCTGTCTCATTGTAGCTATACTACAAAAGTTACTACTAAAACATGTTTTACTTTCCAGAATAAAACAGAAAAACTGTGCAGATATAAAACAGAAACACCGCAAAAGCAACATTGTATATTGTCACTCATTAGTAGCGTCGTGATAAAATCGTGTAGCTGTCACATAAACTAACCACTGTGTCATCTGGTATCTCACAGAAAGTACTTTAAATCAAGAATATATTTTCAAGTAAACCAAAATGTTGCATTAAAATCTCATTAGCAGTACCAGTATATGTTTTAAGTATGTGAGCCTTATAGTAGTTACGTAATCGTGCAACTAACAAGCAAGAATGTACAAATACAACACTGTTTCGTCTGTTCACTATAACAATGTATTCGTAATTTCTGTTTAAAAATGTTCCCTAGGTTCTAGACTGGATATTTAACTTCAAACATTGTTGTATGTTAACAGTTTCTTAAGTCTGACACAGCATACTAGTAATGTAAAGTGAAAAGTTTTATGGCAAAGACAAAGTTAAAAAGCAGATTATCTTTCAATAAACGGTTTTACATGTGAAATCTGGTGTAAACCTTTACTCTTCATAGTACTCAGAGTTTGAACTTGAATGCAATTGTCATGCGGTATACGTCGGTAAAGAATACTGGAATTTTTCTTAAGGTTAGCGTCTATGTCATTTTTCTCTGAGCCAGCCGGCGCAAGCGGCTGCCTGCGGTGCGAGTCATTGTCTGTCCCTTTGTTGGCGCGCGTCGTTATTGGGATTAGGAGACCTAACTTCTACAAATTCGCCTTGCCGAGAGGGCCCAGCCGTGTTAGAATCCCGCCAGTTCTGATGAAATTGACGTCTGTCGTTATGATTATATCGTCTGTCGTCATGTCGGTAGTTCCTGTAGTTTCTTTCTTGTCGGTCATGTGGTGGAGAATTTCTCCTTGAATCGTACCTGCGCACTGAACTGTTGTGTCTGAAGTTATTCTGTCTCCCTTCATAATAATTGTTTTGGTTCCCATATTGTCTGTTTCTAAGGTAATCTCTGTCATATTCATTACTACAGAAATGCGATCTTTCTCTGTAACTATTATTACTCTGCCAGTGGTTGTCATATGGGTGGTGTCTGTTTTGGTCACGATTTGCGTTGTAAGAATAGGCTTGTTGTGTCCAGTTATTGCTTCTGTCGTCACGAAATTGTGACGGATGTGACCTGTAGTGATTGTTTTCCTGTTTTCGCATCCCGCGACGGTCTGTGTCAATTTCCAGTTCTTGTAACAGTCCCTGAAAAGCTTCAATGTCGTCTTTGCAACGTCCTGCTAAAATAATATGTCGTAAATGTTCAGGTAATTTGATTAAGCAAATGCGGATGAGTTCTGAGGGGCTGTATGGGTTTGTCAGGTACTGATTCTTGTGCAACATGTCTTCAAAATATTTCACAAGACTGGAGAATTCAGATTGTTCGAAGTGTTTCATCATCATGATGCTATGTTTTACGCGGTCTTGTGTGGCTTGAGACCAATATGCTGAGAGGAAGGCATGGTAAAATTCTCCTTCACTGTGGCAATCGTGAATGACCGACCGCATTCTTACAGCTGGTTCATTCTCCAAGTAGCCACACATAAATTCTAATCTGTGTTCTAACGACCAGTTGGGAGGAAAACAATGCGAGAATTGATGGAGCCATGCTTGTGGATGAATGTCGTTGCCAGAATTCTTAAATGTTTTGAATTTACGTGTAGTAATGAACAGCTTATAGTCAAAATCATCATGTCGGCGAGTCGCATATCGGTCATTGTTAGGTCGTGTCGGCCGTTCCATCTCAAAATTCGGTGCACATTGCCAATTTCTTTCATAACTTCCGAAATGCCCTGTGTTATTATTTTGCGGCTTTTCCGTGTTTCTAATTCCCTCTTCCCGTGTTGGAGCGCGAGTGTCTTCTGAAATACGTAATTCTTGTATTACCTGTGTCAGCTGATCTTGTACTTCCCGGATTTCTCTTTGGTGTTGCGTATCAATTTGATTCAGATTTTGTTTCAGTTTCCTAATTTGTGCGTTCTGTTCTGTGTCATTAAAGACTACCGGTTTTGCGTCATTCAGATTATCATCTACCTTCGCAGATAAATTATTTAGCTGATCCGAAAGTTCAACTACTTTCTCTGATAATGAACACATTTCCTCAGTGTGTTTTTCTGAACCAAGTTTCAGAGTGTCCATTTGTGTTGAAATCGAATCTACTGTGTCCTTTAAGTTATCCTGAGTTTTTGCAAGTTGCGTAACCGAATCGGTAGATGCAACTGAGTCAATTTTAGCTTGCAAGGTGCTGTGATTTTCATGAACAATAGTTTGCAGTTCTTTTATGGCTGCTTCGTGATTCTGTAATGCATTTTCATGACGCGAAAAAATAGGTTGAAAATGCTCACAAATTTGAGTTTTTACGTCATTACAGACTTTTTGACATTTCGATTCAATGTTATGTAACTCAGCAGTTAAATCCTCACGTGTTTGTTCGAGAGTTTGTTCCAATGAGTCTAACTTTTTGAGATTTTGTTCCACTGTGTCTAACTGTTGCTGTGTTTGTCTCTGGTGTTGTTCCATTGTGTCTAACTGTTGCTGTGTTTGTCTCTGGTGTTGTTCCATTGTGTCTAACTTTTCAAGCTTTTGCTGTGTTTGTCTCTGATTTTGTTCCATTTGTTGCATTAATTGCAATAATAATGTATTAGTGTCTGGAATCTGTTTCTCTACGCTTTTCGGCAGTGCATTTGCACCGGCAACATTCACATTTTGACAAGCAGAAAATGCGTCTTGACTTATTTGAGAAAACGGTGATAACCCAAAACCTGAATCTACAGTATTTGCGAAATTGTGTCCTGTCATTTCGGATTCCTGAGGCGAGCTGTTGCCGACCGATCGATCGATAATGCTTCCCTGTTCACTACCTGTTTCACTGTCTACACCATTGTTTGCAGCCCGCTCCATTTCCCTATTCACAATTACCAAATTACTACTTTGAACATCAGTTAATTCATTACTCTGCGGCGCTAACACACTGCCTTCGTCTTCACTGTCATTTCTCAGTTTGCTTTGGAGCCTAGTATTACGTTTTTCACACGCCATTATTGTCACAGTATTTCACACGACAACACAGAAAAACACAATTTGAAGATCAAAAATAAGAGAACACATTAACATAGCACTGAAAATAATATCTAGTTAATTGCAAGCGCAGCTGCGAAATACTTGCTGCAAATCTACATGCATGCCACAACTGTTTTGCTGCTCAAGCTACTGCAATACAGCGAGCGACACTACTGCCAGCTAAATAAAAGATTCAAACTACTGAAGGCACTAACTACTGATAGGGGTAGTTAGCAAATGAAAGATATTAATAGAGAGCAAACAATGTATTTACCTTAATATCATCACAAATCATAATATATATATATCAGTTCATGACAAACTGCAAACCTCCGCCATCTCTCTCCCCACATCCACCACTGCTGGCGGCTCACCTCCAACTGCGCAACGCTATGCGCTGTTCACAGCCAGCTGCCTAACACTACAATGGCGAGTATTACAACAATGCAAAGCAGCCACAGACTGCACACAGCACAGCCAGTGATTTTCATATTGAGCGCTACGTAACGTTGCCAATAAGAAAACATAAACAGCCTACTTACATAGAGAAAACATAAACAGCCTACTTACATAGAGAAAACATAAACAGCCTACTTACAACATTCACACACAAAACGGTCTATTGACATACAGTCAACACGTATTTAGAAAACATCGTTCTTGTGAAACACAACTAGCTCTTTTACTCACACGAAGTGTTGAATGCTATTGAAGAGGGATTTCAAATTTATTCCATATTTCTATATTTACAGAAGGCTTCTGACACTACCACACAAGCGGCTTGTAGTGTAATTGCTTGCCTATGGAATGTTGTCTGAGTTACGTGTCTGGATTCGTGATTTATTGTCAGAGTGGTCACAGTTCGTAATAACTGACAGAATGTCATAGAGTAAAACAGAAGTGATTTCTGGTGTTCCCCAATGTAGTCTTAGAGGCCCTTTGTGTTCCTTATCTATATAAACGATTTGGGAGATAATCTGAGCAGCCGTCTTAGGTTGTTTGCAGATGACTAGTAAAGTCATTAGAAGATCTAAAGAAATCGCAAAACGATTTAGAATAGGTATCTGTCTGGAGCAAAAATTGACAGTTGAGCTAAAGTAACGAAAAGTGTGAGTTCATGCACAAGAGTGCTAAAAGGAATACGTTAAACTTCGGCTACATGATAAATTAGTCAAATCTTAAGGCCGTAAATTCAACTAAATACCTAGGAATTACAATTGCGAACAACTTATAGAACACGTAGAAAATGTTGTGGGGGAGGGTAACCAAAGACTGTCTTTTATTGGCAGGACGCTTAGAAAATGTAACAGATCTACTAAAGAGACTGCCTACACTACGCTTGTCCGTCCTGTTTTAGAAGACTTGCGCTGTGTGGGATCCTTACCAGATATAATTGACGAAGTATATCGACAAAGTTCAAATAAGGGCAGTGCGTTTTGCATTATAGCGAAATAGGGGAGATAGTGTCACTGAAATGATACAGAATTTGAAGTGGACATCATTGAAACAAAGACGTTTTTCGTTGCGACGGGGTCTTCTCATGCAATTTCATTCACCAACTTTCTCCTCCGAATGCGATGTTGAGCTAGCACCATCGTCGGTTACGTCCGCAGTGGGCACGGGATCATCGGTATTAGACGGTGGGTCAGTGGAAACGTGTCGCCTGATCGTATGAATCGCCTTTGTTTACAGCAGTTCCAGTGTCGCGTCTGGATACGCTGTAATCCAGATGTACGGATGCTTACACCGCCCCTAGTTGTACCCAGAGGGTAGTATTATGCTATGGGAGACATCCTACGGGACTTGTGGTGTAAGCAGACGACACTGTGGCAGCTGACTACTTGATGAACATTATTGTGGACCACTTGCATCCCTTCATTTATGATATGTTTCCCTCGGCAGTGGCATTTTCCAACATGACAACTGACCATGGCACTGTAGCGGTTCGAGGAGCGTGAACACCGAATTCGCCTGAGCAGAAGCACGTTTGGTCCGCTGTCGGGCGTCTATTTGCTGCCCACAAACCACCAGCCAATTGCGTGGCCTGTTGCATAAAAATCTGATGCCACGTATCTCTGATAACCTGAGGATTTGTCAAATTAATGCCAAACAGAATCACTGCTTTATTTCGTTCGCAATATAATTTGGCACATTATTAAACAGATGGCAATAATCTTTTGGCTCGTCCGTTTACGTCGCTGCCTGATACAGTCCTTAAGTTGCCGCTTCTCTCGTAGAGTCCGCACTCGCAAACGCTCATCGTCAACACCAAGGTATAGGCTGTACTCGTCATTGACGTCATCTTTGCGTCATTTATCACTAAAATTGTGCCTTCCGCTACACCGCCTGAGACAAGCTGCACAGTTATAAATTGTTAGAGGAAGTCTGGCGATCGTGCTGTTCTTTACCTCACAGTTTCCAGACTTCCTTGTGACCCTTTGAATTAAACGAGGCCCATTCAAAAATTAACGCAACACATCTTTTTCTCAACCGGTTTCGGTTGAAAATATTCGGAATTTGTTGTGGGACGTCCTGGAATATTCCCACTTCATCCCCTGTAGTTTAATGTAGTTGCGACACTATACGTAGCCTTCAAAACGGCATCTGTAACGGAAGTGCGTTCCAAGTAGAGAGCTGTCATTAAGTATGTTTTAGCGGAAAACTAGAGCATTACAGTTATTCATAGGCGCTTTCAGAATGTCTACAGAGACCTTGTAGTGAAGAAAAGCATGATAAGTTGTTGGTATAGGCGTTTGTCGTCATTGCAACAAGATCGTGCAAACCTGTTCGATCTCCAACTTGCCGACCACCCGCACACGGTGTGACTCCGGGAATGATGGAACGTGCGGACACCCTCATTAGAGGTGATCGCAGGATCACAAATAGCCCACTGCACAGCTGGAAGTCTGGGGTACTCAAAGTTGAGTGCCCATTGGATTCCTCGCCGCCTAGTACAAGGACACAAGGAGAAACGAAGGACCCTCTGTGTGGAACTGCTTGCGTCTTACAAGGCTGATCGTGACAATTTTTTGTCGAACATCGTCACGGGCGATGAAACATGAATGCATAACTTCATACCGGAAAGAAAAGGGCAATCCATGGAGTGACACCACACTACATCTCCCCCGAATGAAAGTTCAAAGCCGCACCATAAGCTGGTAAAGTCATCGTGACGGTCTGCTGAGTCTATGAAGGGACTGTTCTGTTTGATGTTCTCCTTCACGATGCAACGATAAATTCTGGAGTGTATGGTGCAGCCTTCAGGAAACTGAGGAACGACTTCACCGTGTTCGTATCCACAAAAATGGAAGAGAACTTCTTTTCCACGACAACGCAAGGCCTAACACAAGTCTGCGCATGGGAGAGGATTTCACAAAACTTCATTGGACTGTTTTTCCTCACGCACGCTACAGCCCGCATCTAGCACCTTCTGACTTCCATTGTTCGCCCTGTGAGGGATGCATTCGGCGGGAAGCAATAAGTGGATGCTGGCAAGGTTACTGATGCAGCACGACGTGGTCTCCGAACTCAACCAGCACAATGGTACCATGCGGGCATACAGACCTTCCCAGTAAGACCGTTGTATTGAACGGAGATTATGTTGAAAAATAGGGTTTTGTATCCAAAAGAGTGGGTAATAATATGATGTACTGGTATCCTGAATAAAACGAACCTACTTCCAGAGAAAAATGTGTTGCATTACTTACTGAACGTCCCTAGTAAGTTTTAATTAGCCTTACGCGGCCAGCAATGGTTGTTCATCCTAAACGACGGTCCACACGGGGAATCTGTAGATCACTGATACATGGAACAAGAAAGACGAGTATCAGGACATTTTATGGGCCATTAGCATCATCGCTTATGCACAAGCAACACCTCACTTCCAAAGATAGAAAAATCCTGATAAGGACTATTGGCATGTTCTTTCCTGTCGTGTCTGTAATGTTTATGAACTTAGTACGATATTTCAGACAACAGACCGCTGTTTCTGTGAGACAGATTTAGTTGTCCGAGTCGGAAATGTTGACGATGATACAAACAGACCTGAAGAAACTAAGGGAATTTGAAAGAAAAATCCTGCTAAAAATTTATGCGCCTGTGAGAGAGGGCGATGGTTGGAGAGTAAGGAACAATCACGGCAAACGACAGCCTATACAAAGGAAAAACGTAGTGAAATTTATTTAATCTCGAAGAATACTCTAGTTAGGACATACGGAGAAGATGGCGCATGAAAGGTTGCTTACACGAATAGTGAAAGGCAGATAGTATTTCTGTGTTGTCTGTCCTTACCAAGATGGAGATTCGAGGATGGAAGAGGAAACAAGAGAACAGTGATGTATGAAGGAAGATTGTTGAGGAGACGAAGGTCCATCAAGGACTTTAGTGCCAAAGAAGAAGAAGAAGAAGAAGAAGAATGAATGCAGTTGTTAGCGGCTCTGCGTTTTTAAGATCCATACGAGATTCCTATTCCGTCAACAGCGTGGTACTTTGAATCACCGCCTTTGTTGTTTTCCACAGCGCTCGTTACAAACAGATTTATGTCTAGAGGTATTCGCTTCTAATTTTCCACTAATATATTTCTGTACGATATGTTGTCGCACCTACAAGAGCTGTTCGAAAAGTAAGATCCCATAGGTCGCAAAATGGAAACCACAATGAAAATACGATAAAGCTTTGCACAGATGTGTTAGGCAGTGTCTGTAGTATGCCAGTTGACGACGTCACGTAGCTCTTTTCAGTTCTGAGCGCGCAGTGGGGACGTAAAGATGGCCTACAGCAATGGTGTCTACTGCCTGATTTCATGGAACCCCACATTGTGTACCTGTCATGCATTTTCTTCTTCATGAAAACACTCCGCCGCACTCTGCAGGGGCAATGAGGATGTCCCTGGGAAGTGTTTGATCACCCACCATACAACCCAGACTTGGCTCCCTCTGATGTTCATCTCCACTTGCATGAACCGCTGGCTATGAGGACAACATTTTGGCATAGACAACGAATTGCAGATAAGAGTAGAGAAGTGTTTGATCACCCACCATACAACCCGGACTTGGCTCCCTCTGATCTTCATCTCCGCTTACATGAACCGCTGGCTATGAGGACAACATTTTAGCATAGCCAACGAACTGCAGATCACCGTAGAAAACCGGCGGAAAGCACAGGGTATTGGAAAGTTGGTACAACGTTTCGACAAATGTCTAAGTAGGAGCAACGAAGTAGCTGTAAGGAGTAGCAAACTATTGCAAATAAAATATTTTTGATTTTCGCTGTTTTCCATTTCGCGATTGGTCGGACTTTACTTTCTGAATAGGCCTCGTTCATAACTCATAAGCTGAACTATTTGCAAGTTCAATGAAGCAGATTTACGAAGCATATCTGATGGAACAAAGTTTACCTGTATAGTTCTAAACTGCGGAGTGAACTCTAGCCGATTTTTATTTTACATGAAGCTGTATTGACCCTAGGACGCCTAAGGTGTGGGGGGGGGGGGGTGCGTTGAACCCACAATTTTTTTATGTCCCCTGCTTTTGCCCAAGTAACTTTCATACTATATATTCCCCTTGAGTTATTGTTTGTTGGCTATTTTATGAAACGTTAGTGTCAATATACTTTAAATATACTTTATAGAAAATTCCTGCTTTGTAAGAAAAAATAAATAAACTTTTTATGGGTCCAACCACCCCCCCCCCCTCCATTAGGCTTCCATGCTACAGAAAATTTCCCTTAGTAGGATTTCGTATTTCTCATCTCTACAACAATACAAGTTAGTTTCTTGTTAGTTGGTATTCTTGATATTCACAACAATCGGTTAACTTTCAGAGGAAGTGATTGTTGATGTCAGTCAGCTGTTATTTATCTTGTAAACTTGCAGTGAGTTAGTGCGGTTCCGAACACGTAGGCCTCCAGTAACTTTGGTGTCCTACACAGCAAGAACGAAACCAAGTAAAAGCTTACTGACGTTGTCAACAGTGCACCAAGATAAAGGTACTGTTGGAGGAGACAAGAATAAAACCGAGTTAAATGCATATTATAATTCCACTAAAGGTGGAATTCATACCATTGATCAAATGGCGCGTATGTACACCTGCAAGAGGGGGACAAAGAGATGGCATCTGTATTTTACTCTCTCATCGACATTTGTGCTATCTATGCAACCACCATATTCATCCAGCAGCATCCAAGATGGAATGAAAAGAAACACAACAAACAGAAACTTTATCTTCTGCAAGCTGGGATGGAACTAGTGAAATTGCAGGTAGAAGAAAGAAGTGGCAATTCAAGAGGGTTATCTAACCAAATTGTTCAATCAATGGAGACTATTCTACAAAAGAAAATCAAAGAAGTGACAACAGAAGCACGTCAGCCTCCTGCAGGGAAAGGTCGGTGCCAAATTTGTGTAAGAAAAGCTAAAACAAAGAAGCAGAAGTACAACAATCTAAGTAAACCAAAACAGTGTTTTGGACAGTGTCATAAACATGTGTGTAACACACATTCAGAAAAAATTGTGAAGTGTGTCTCTTGCCTTGAAGTTGAGGACTCAGAGTAGTCTATTGTGTATGAATACATCTGTATTTTGCATTGTAATATGTCATTTTTTACTCACTCAATCCAATATTTATGACAATTAACAACATTTATAAACCGATGCCTTAGTTAAAATACATAAACCATTAAGAAAGTTTTAATTTTTCGCCAGTAAACTTATTTAATATCTGTGGGCTCGCCGAACCCCCCTCCCCCCCTTAGGCATCCAAGTTAGAAAAAAAGGCTTGGGCGTCCTAGGGTTAATAATAGGGTCTACGAAGTTTTCTGTACTTGTACGATAATCAGAATTTAGGTATAGAACAGAAATATAGTTAGTTACGTTTTGCAATTACACGGCCAGCTGGGCGCGTTCGTACACTCTTCACTCACAAGGAGAGTGAGAGAAAGAGTGTATCTGCTGACGTTTGTGTGTGTGTGTGTGTGTGTGTGTGTGTGTGTGTGTGTGTGTGTGAGAGAGAGAGAGAGAGATAGAGAGAGAGAGAGAGAGAGAGAGAGAGAGAGAGAGAGAGAGAGGGAGAGAGAGAGAGAGTTTTTTGTGTGGAGAGAGGAGAGGTGATGGGCGTAGGGGTGGAAGTGTGAATGGGACGCAACGGCACCAAGTGGGGAACCCTGAATCATAAAAAATGGATGAGGGCGCACGGAGAATGGCCAGGTGCCGTAGCCTGCATTCAGATTTCGGCAAGTTCTGCGCTTGAATAACATCGTGACTTGTAAAGCAGCCACTGCTTGCATAATTTTGCGCTCATTCATCATTAAACTGTGTACACCCGTACAGCGTACGACATAAAAGCGAATTTCTCGTCTAAGCGAATTCCGTTAAAGCTGGAACACACTTTTTTGTGACATGCAAGTCTTATGTATGCCATGTGGCCCTTAGCTTCCTACCCCTTTTTTTCTTTTGTTCTCTTTTGGTTCTGTATCGTCTTGGTACAAATGGTACAAAATGACGCCACTTCTCGAACACTAGGGTAATATTACAGTTTTGCGCCCTCAGAAAATATAATACCTTTGCACAGGAAAACCCTCTTTAGTAAACACACTTTACCATAAGACGCTTGGAATCTGTTTCCAATAATGGCGAGGAAACTTGCATATATTTTTTAGAATTTTTTCATTATAATTTCCAGTTGGGAACACAGGGCAACTCATGTCAAAACTCGTTTTCACAAAAGTAAACAATAAAGCACACACTGACTAGCCACTTACGTTTTCACTTGTCCTATACAACTCTTTCCAGACGCCATTGTTTTCATGTCAGTCCAAAGAAAGATACTGTATTATTCATTGTGGCTACACAATTAAACGTGTGAAACAAATGTAATGATTCGAAAGTAGTCCGCGTTCCGGTACCACATTGCACCCCATGTAAGGCGAGAAACTTTACGTCCATCCAAATCCAGTGGCCGTTTCCTCATGAACCCGCCAATCAACAAAAAGAATGTAACAACAACAACAGAAAACAGACTGTTACTGCAGCTAAAGATAGGTTTAATATCATTTTACGGTGCGTAGATGTATTTTTTGTGAAATTTAATCGTAATGAGGCACCAGATAGCGAGCAGAGAGAATAAATTAAAATATGTTTCATTCCATTTTACAGTGTGTAAATGTGTTTTGTGTGAAATTTAATCATAATGAAGCTGGAGATAACGAGCGAAAGCCCGAAACGCAAAGTGCAATGCCCATATAATCAGTGAAGCACGTGAGTTAATAAAATTGGCCGGCTGCTGCTACAGGTGTGTAACTACATTTTTTGTCGCGTTGGCGGACTTTGAAGAGGCAATAAGACTAATAGGCGTCATAAAATTCTAAGATGAAAAGAATTACGGTCAAAGAGTCACAATAATAATATTTTAAATTAGTAGTAAAAAATCCGGCGGCGAAAACACTATCTGAATGTCACTGGTTGATCTAGTGACCACTTTATAGCAGAACATCCAAACGCTGACGGTTGATAGTTTACCTATTTCTTTGCAAAATACAGTGAGAGGTGTTGCTACGTATTGTGATAAACAATTAAATGCAGTTCAGTTTCTTTATTCATCTGTCAACAATATACGTTGTGTGGATGCAGTCGATTGATAGCCAGAATAGTCACAATAAAATTTTGTTATATTTAAGTTGTTTATAATCTTACATAAAAATGCAGTGATCTTACAGCAGTATGTGTAAGTAATGTTGTAGAAGCTATGCATTATTAAAAACTATTTTAGCTCCACAATGATGTAATGAAATTCTTTGATTTTCTTTACTGTAGTCGACCTATCCTTTAAAAAGTATTTTGGGCTGATAACGTACGCTTTTTGGTAAAGAGCTTTTTTGTGGGTGTCCCTGTGAAAGTCATCTCTGTTTCTTCTTTGGAGAGATGAACCCGACTGCTCAGTGTTGACAATTCCTGTTAAGTTTCCAGAAAGCACACACAACCATAAATTTATAAGTCAGTAAGTGTCATTATTTTAAATTCTTTAAGTATTTCAGTGCATGGCTCTCTACATGTAACTCCTTTCATTATTCTAAAAGCCTTTTTTTGAAGTTTGAAAGTTTATTTTGCCATACCCGTTTTTGCCATAAGATCACACCATATCTAAGCGCGGTGTTTATATAACCATAATAGGCACCCAACAATCATTCAGTGCTGCAACAGTCCCAAAGCATTCTTAACACCTAACAGCATTCTAGATGCCTCTCCCATCTCAAGTGCTCGTTCGCCCATATGCCCGGAAATTTTGTGGATGGAGCTTGCGCAATAGCATAGTAGCTAACTCTTTTTTTACGCTGCTTCTATGTAGCTTTACTTCTAATACCGGGTGGTTATAGTTAAACTTTCCTATTTAACATGTTATAACACAGAAACTAATTACCATACGAGTACCAAACTTGGTAGCATTGATGTCCAGAGTATGGGGTGCGTGATTTCCATGCGTCACCGTCCAGTTCCAACTATGGCCACCAGGTACCGTGATCAGTCATCGTGATTCATAGTCTCACACACCTGACCAATCGCAGTGCACTTGCTGACGTGTCAACATTGCTTAGACAAAAGGAACTGCACTTCGAGAATATCGCCGGCTGAAAGGATTACGGAAGGGTTCTCTTTCTCCATCTGCTGAACGGAGCATGATTAAGAAGTTCCAATCAACTGGAGAACTGGGTGTCGCTCCGGGAAGAGACCGACGACCGGTTGCACCACAGGTGGTTGATGAAATCGCTTTTGCTATGGCAGACAACGCTGCGCGTAATCGTCAGTCAGAGCGCATGCTGTGTCACAACAGTTGAAATTCCGTGGTCCACTGTACGGAAGATGCTTCGAATCATTCTGAAATGGTACCCGTCCACGATTCATACCGTACAGCAGCTTTCACCACAAAACCCACAACGACGTGTTGACTTCGCGCTCCACTTTCTCGCAAGGACTGAAGTTGACGAGGGCTGGCCTTGGACCATCCTCTGGACAGAAAAGAAGCTCACTTTTCTCTGACGGGTGAGGAGAACACACACAATTGCCGAGGGTGGAGATCTTCACCTCCAGTCACTGTGCATGAAGTTCCTCTGTATGATGGACGTGTCATCGTATAATGTGGCTTCACGGCTATGACTATTGTTGGCCCATTCTTTTTTGAAGAGATTGGCGCTCAAGGATCAAAGATGTGCATTGTGACTGGCCAGCGTTACTGCGATATGCTTCGCTAGCATGTTATACCAACCTATAGGAGAGAGACACATCGAACTCAACAGTTTCCATGCAAGATGAGGCCCCACCGCACATCATCCGTGAAATTCACGTGCTTCTGAGAAACAAATTTAGAAAGGACGGGTTTACGTCTACATCTACATGATTACTCTGCAATTCACATTTAAGTGCTTGGCAGAGAGTTCATCGAACCACAATCATACTATCTCTCTACCATTCCACTCCCGAACAGCGCGCGGGAAAAACGAACACCTAAACCTTTCTGTTCGAGCTCAGATTTCTCTTATTTTATTTTGATGATCATTCCTACCTATGTAGGTTGGGCTCAACAAAATATTTTCGCATTCGGAAGAGAAAGTTGGTGACTGAAATTTCGTAAATAGATCTCGCCGCGACGAAAAACGTCTTTGCTTTAATGACTTCCATCCCAACTCGCGTATCATATCTGCCACACTCTCTCCCCTATTACGTGATAATACAAAACGAGCTGCCCTTTTTCGCACCCTTTCGATGTCCTCCTTCAATCCCACCTGGTAAGGATCCCACACCGCGCAGCAATACTCTAACAGAGGACGAACGACTGTAGTGTAAGCTGTCTCTTTAGTGGACTTGTTGCATCTTCTAAGTGTCCTGCCAATGAAACGCAACCTTTGGCTCGCCTTCCCCGCAATATTATCTGTGTGGTCTTTCCAACTGAAGTTGTTCGTAATTTAACACCCAGGTACTTAGTTGAATTGACAGCCTTGAGAATTGTACTATTTATCGAGTAATCGAATTCCAACGGATTTCTTTTGGAACTCATGTGGATCACCTCACACTTTTCGTTATTTAGCGTCATCTGCCACCTGCCACACCATACAACAATCTTTTCTAAATCGCTTTGCAACTGATACTGGTCTTCGGATGACCTTACTAGACGGTAAGTTACAGCATCATCTGCGAACAACCTAAGAGAACTGCTCAGATTGCCACCCAGGTCATTTATATAGATAACATTTACACATGTGCTGATCTAAAGCGCAGCATACCTACAGACGTGCTAAGTTCCGCTGTGCCGAATGCAATCCTGCGCTATCAGACTCTTCTGGACACTGACGGGGCCGGCCGGAGTGGCTGAGCGGTTCTAAGCGCTGCAGTCTGGAACCGCGCGACCGCTACGGTCGCAGGTTCGAATCCTGCCTGGGGCATGGATGTGTGTGATGTCTTTAGGTTAGTGAGCTTTAAGTAGTTCTAAGTTCTAGGGGACTGATGGCCTCAGAAGTTAAGTCCCATAGTGCTCACAGCCGTTTGAACCATTTGAACACTGACTGGCACCATATTGAGCCCCTTTTGGAGCAGTAATGGTGCAGGTATGTAATGGTATGATGTACCGTAGCATTAAAAACGTTTCATTTGAGTTGATTCTGCATTTTTCACTACCCAATGTCCTTGACATTAAAGCTACCAAGTTTGGTACTCGTACGGTAATCAGTTTCCCTGTTATAACAAGTTAAATAGGGTACGTTTTATTATAACCATCCGGTATTACTGAAATTCATTCATGCCGTTTCTTCCTCATTACCAAAGTGTTATCCCTAAACAGTTTTCCTGCCTGATTTATTGTCTTAGAGACATTCTGCTGTAGGTCATGCTCCATGCATTATTTTACAAAAATGCTTGTGTCGTCGGCAAACATCACTGTGTCTGCGGCGCTCAGGTGATTTGACAAATCATGTATATGTACCAGATACAACAGAGGGCCTAATACCGAACTCTGGACACTCCATAAACTTTTTTAAAATTTTTTGCGAATTGAAAGGTATTTCTTGCCTTCATGACATATTTATAATCTCTGTTGTCTTTCAGAAAGATAAGACTTAAACCGTTTGAAGACCAGTTCCCGGACCCTATAACAATCTAATTTCATAAACAGTAAATTATGGATGATAAGATGAGTTGCTCTGGATAATTTTGAGAATATCCTACAGCTTAGGTCATTCCCATCAAAGACATTTTTGAACAATATTCCTGAATTGAAAGACTGCTGTTTCTGTGATGTGTGCTTCATAACGCATTTTGACCATTAGTCAATATTTTATTTTTATTCAGAAATTCAGCTAGCCTTTCATACATTTCTCTTTCAGTTAATTTAGAAACACTTGTTAACAGTTATACTGGTCTGTAATTATTTTTGTTAGCTGTACTTTCGTTTTCGTAGAGTGCCTTTATTATGGATAACTTTAGCTTTGATGAAAACACACCTGTCCATAAAGAAGTAATAATAATGTCAGTTAGCTGATAGTCTGTAGTGATAGAACTATGTTTGATTACCTTGTCTGGAATTCTGTTACACAACGACAGACATTTTATTTTTTAATTTGTTAATAGCATACCTCAGATTCTTTCACTGGGTAGAGAAACATTTTGTTCTCTTAAGTCGGTACTTTTATGTTTCTTATTGTTTGAACTGCACGTACTTTTAAATAGGTTTGGTGCTATGTTCACATAATGTTCATTGAGTAAATTGGTTGTCTATTGAGTATCTTTTCTCACTTTATGTTGCGGCCTATTTCAAAGTCATGAAAATTGGGGCTCTATGTAAGGGACACGACATTTTATCTGTTAGTTAATTGGTTAAATTTTCTCTTCCCTGCTGTCGCATCTTATTACCGAAATAATGCAGTTCTTTTACGATAACTCTCGTAGTCGACAAGAAAGACTGAGGTCCTGCAGTAGCTATCGATATTAGACTGCGTCTAGCAAACAAGTGCTAAGTGGTCTGTTACTTCTCGTTCTGTTTGAAATGGACGCCTTCTGTAAATGATGCTACAATGAAGCGCTGTCTCCCTGGTTGTCTTTTCCGATTCTGTAGACGTAACTAACTCGGTTTCCTGGAAATCGTTGCTCGCGGGCCGTGTGCCAGCCGGGATCCGGCATTGAGTGGGCTGCAGACTATTGTGCGCGTTGATTAGCTTGCCTGCCAAGCAAGCTGTCTCTGACCACTTAATGGTGAAACCTGAGAACCTGAATGTCTTGATAAGGATATTAATGTCGTCGTAGTCGCCACCGAAAATGACGACGATCCACACGTCCATTAGTACGCACAGAGAAGCGTCCTTCCAAAATATTCACGCTGTTGTACTGAACATTATTTTGAATTGCGGGCAATCGCAGGCAAATGTCCACATTTTTATAAGAAGGCAAAAAATTCCGCTCTGGCTATGGATAATTTCTTTTACTAAAACCACCACCTGTTTCACGCCAGTTTAGGCTGTTCCCAGATGTTGTAAACAGGGGTTAGAAAGGAAATATTTTACAATATTTCTTTCTACACTGGCTTAGTAAATATTATTATATGAATCAGAATGGTTCTGTGCATCAGGTACTTACACAAATTGTATCTACAACATTATTTTACGTTTTTATGAAGCCTCTCTCCGTCCTCCATGTCTCTGATAAACTAAAAAAAAAGAAGCGAGTGGCAAACTGATAAAAAGGTGGTCTCCCGCAAACAAAATAAAACGAATATTTCATGTGGAGGGAAGAAAATGAGCCCTACAAAGCTGCTAAAGGAGGACAATGTATATAAGCACCAATAAAGAAATACTATATTATCGGCTGGATGCGAAGCTTGCAAGACCATAAGGAACACTGAACTAACTAGAGCCCTATGCAAACAGTCACGAGGAAATCTGCATTGACCGTGGTATCCAAAAACCTAGCGGGATAGCGCTAGAGAACGTCGTGCAAGTCCGCCGAAAGGCGAAGCGTGAAAGAGGGAGACGAGTTGTACATGAAAATCATTTACAGTTGAAATCAGCAGGTGATACAAAACATGGACGATGTGTGGATAATAAACTAATACGGTAAGTCTTGATTGATGCAGTACAGTTCGTAATTTTTATTCCACTGATACTTAAGTTTCTATCTTGATTGCATACATTTCTGTTATCAGTTAACATCATAACCTTTGCAAGCAGTTTAAACGTCTTTGGTTCTCTGGAAGGCATCGTGTCATATCGTGTTGCTTCAAATATATCATAGTGTGATTGTCATAAACTGTTTGGTGGAAATATGCGCAGTATTTTTTAAGCTACTAATCGTAAAATAAGACAATTTTTCAAGATAATGTGAAAGTATGCAATCAGTTGATACGAAAAGAAGTGAATAAATAAACGAAAGGTTGCATTTCACGATCTTGTGTACTTTACTGAAAAATCACCCCAGTATACCTCCTAGGAAACAAGAAACACTTTGACAGAAATCTTCAGCTTCAGTTGAGTGTATTTCTATCTCATTGATCCACCTCTTTCACTGATGCATGTTACTTTCACTAAATTAGCAATTAGTCAGCTAGAAGAATGCACCAAAGGTTATTGACTATTTAAATCATTCTTGTTTCAGCAAAGAATATTACCTAGAAATTACAATTACGAACAAATTAAATTAGAAAGAACACATAGAAAATGTTTTGGGGAAGGCGAACCAAACACTGTACTTTACTGGCAGAAAACTTAGAAGAAGCAACAGGTTCAGTCCGGAAACGCACTGCTGCTACGGTCGCAAGTTCGAATCCTGCCTCGGGCATGGATGTGTGTGATGTCCTTAGGTTAGTCAGGTTTCAGTAGTTCTAAGTCTAGGGGACTGATGACCTCAGATGTTAAGTCCCATACGGCTTAGAGCCATCTGAACCATTTGAAGCAGCAGGTCTACTAGAGAGACTGCCTACACTACGCTTGTCCGTCCTTTTTTGGAGCACTGCTGCACGGTGTGGGATACTTATCAGATAGAATTAACGAAGCATATCGAGAAAGTTCAAAGAACTACAACATATTTTGTATTATTGAGAAATGGAGGAGAGGGTATCATAGACATGACACCGGTTGAGGTGAGCATTATTAAAGCAAAGGCGTTTCTCGTTGCGGCGAGATCTTCTCACGAAATTTCAATCACCAGCTTTCTCTTCCGAGCCGGCCGAAGTGGCCGTGCGGTTAAAGGCGCTGCAGTCTGGAACCGCAAGACCGCTACGGTCACAGGTTCGAATCCTGCCTCGGGCATGGATGTTTGTGATGTCCTTAGGTTAGTTAGGTTTAAGTAGTTCTAAGTTCTAGGGGACTGACGACCTCAGATGTTAAGTCCCATAGTGCTCAGAGCCATTTGAACCATTTCTTTCTCTTCCGAATGCGAAAATAAATGGCTCAAATGGCTCTGAGCACTACGCGACTTAGCTTCTGAGGTCATCAGTCGCCTAGAACTTAGAGCTAATTAAACCTAACTAACCTAAGGACATCACACACATCCATGCCCGAGGCAGGATTCGAACCTGCGACCGTAGCGAAATGCGAAAATACACACACGAAAAAAAGTTTTGCATCACCTAGGTTCCGAGAGTTCCGGAACCTGTACAGAAAATTGGAATAGAGATCAACATAAACTTCATTTCCGCCCTTTTTATTGCTCATGAAAACCACACATTGCATGTTGTACCACCATACAGCGAGATCTTCAGAGATGGTGGTCCAGATTGCTGTACAAACAGGTACTTATAATACCCTGTACCACGTCCTCTTGCATTGATGCATGCCTTTGTTCATCGTGGCATGTTATCCACAAGGTCATCAAGTCACTGTTGGTTCAGATTGTCCCACTCTTCAACGACGATTCGGCGTGGATCCCTTAGAATGGTTGGTGGCTTACGTCGTCCATAAACAGCCCTTTCCAATCTATCCCAGGCATGTCCGATAGGGTTCATGTCCGGAGAACATGTTGGCTACTCTAGTCGAGTGATGTAGTTATCCTGAAGGAAGTCATTGACAAGACGTGCACGATGGGGGCGCGAGTTGTCGTCCATGAAGACGAATGGCAATATCCTGCCGATATGGTTGCACTATCGGTCGGAGAATGGCATTCAAGTATCGTTCAGCCGTTACGGCGCCTTCCATGACCACCAGCGCCGTACATCGGCTCCTCATAATGCCACCTTGCTGCACCTTGCTGCACTTACTAGACAGTGTGTGTAAGGCGATCAGCCTGACCGGGTTGCCTCCAAATACTTCTTCGACGATTGTCTGGTTGAAAGCATAGGCGACACTCATCGATGAAGAGAACGTGATGCCAATCCTGAGCAGTCCATTCGGTATGTTGTTGGGCCCATCTGTACCGCGCTGCATGCTCTCATGGTTGCAAAGATGGACCTCGGCATGGACGTCGGGAGTGAAGTTGCGCATCATGCAGCCTATTGGGAACAGTTTGAGTCGTAACACGACCTCCTGTGGCTGCACGAAAAGCATTATTCAACATGGTGGCCTTGCTGTCAGGATTCATCCGAGCCATAATCCGTAGGTAGCGGTCATCCACTGCAGTAGTAGCCCGTGGGAGGCCTGAGCGAGGCATGTCATCGACAGTTCCTATCTCTCTGTATCTCCTCCATGTCCGAACAATGTCGCTTTGGTTCACTCCGAGACGCCTGGACACTTTCCTTGTTGAGAGCCCTTCCTGGCACAAAGTAACAATGCGGACGCGGTAGAACCGTGGTATTGACCGCCTAGGCATGGTTGAACTACAGACAACACGAGCTGTGTACCTCCTTCCTGGTGGGAAGGCTGGACCTGATCGGATGTCGGACCCCTCCGTCTAACAGGCGCTGCGCAAGCATGGTTGTTTACATCTTTGGGCGGGTTTAGTGACATCTCTGAACAGTCAAAGAAACTGTGTCTGTGATACATTATACACAGTCAAGTCTATCTTCAGGAGTGCTGGAAACCGGGGTGATGCAAACTTTTTGTGATGTGTCTATTGTTGACGTCGACCTACATAGGGAGAAACGATCATTATAATAAAATAAGGAAAATCAGAGCTCTCCCGGAAAGATATACTTGTTCGTTTTTTCCATGCACTCTTCGAAACTGGAATAATAGGGAATTATTGTAACTGTGGTTCGATGAACCCTCTGACAGGCATTAAGTGTGATTTTGCAGAGTATCCATATAGATATAGATGTATATCCTGATTACTAATATTTATAATGGACGTTATTCCACGCTATTTGAAAACCAATGGAGAATTTATAAACAGTAAAAGTTGTTACATGCAGCACAATAATCTGTCGAAAAATAAGAAAAATGAGCGATCGGTTGAGGTAGTCAGAATTTCCTAAAATATTTCTCTGTCTCTGTTCTGTGTGGTTGTTTAAGTTGAGCTCCAGAGATTTTTGTAATGCTCGGAAAATAGCTAACTCTTCTTAGATAATAAGTTTGTTACCCTTATTCTCCAAATACATGATTTGTATACTCTTATGTATGTCCGCGATCTGATGTCCTGTGTCGCGTAAAAAAATGGTTCAAATGGTCCTGAGCACTATGGGACTTAACTGCTGTGGTCATCAGTCCGCTAGAACTTAGAACTACTTAAACCTAACTAACCTAAGGACATCACACACATCCATGCCCGAGGCAGGATTCGAACCTGCGACCGTAGCAGTCGCGCGGTTCCAGACTGTAGCGCCTAGAAACGCTCGGCCACTCCGGCCGGCTGTGTCGCGTAAACGTGCACTTAGTGCTGATCCTGAATTCGCGCAATGGGCGTGATCTTTAAACTGAGATGAAAATGTTCTGCCAGTTTAGCCTATACATTTGGCATCGCATTCGTGGCGACCGATAAGTTAAGCCTATCCCGGAGCATACTTTTCTTGTATCTAAATTTTAGGGTTTTATTCTTATGAATATATTAAACTGGGATCATGTTTCTTGAAGCCAAGCATTTTCCTATTCTGCCAGAAATATCTCTAAAGAAAGACTCCTGTGATACTTTTTTGTAGCGGAAGATGTTTTGGTTCAAATGGTTCAAATGGCTCTGAGCACTATGGGACTCAACTGCTGTGGTCATAAGTCCCCTAGAACTTAGAACTACTTAAACCTAACTAACCTAAAGACATCACACACATCCATGCCCGAGGCAGGATTCGAACCTGCGACCGTAGCGGTCGTGCGATTCCAGACTGTAGCGCCTTTAATCGCTCGGCCACTCCGGCCGGCAAGATGTTTTGCCTGTTGTGATAAGAGTGCTGATGGTCTTTGGTAGGGACAAAAATGGCGCTACATTACGTTTCGTGTTTAACCTTCGTACTACACCCCTATAAATGTTACGTGCGAAGACGTTGTCGTAACCATTCGTGGCTGCTATAAATTTTATTGTCTTAAACTTCTGTTCGAGAAACTCGGTAGATAACGGGGCACTACGCAGTCTGTGCAGAAGTGCTCTGCTTTTAAGACGCGAATAGCGGAGTACCACATACGTACATGAAATTGGAAGCAGTAATATAAAAATTAAAATATAATTTTGATTCTGTTCTAACGATGACTGACTATTCTCTCTGTTCTTCACTGGTACGCAAGAGGAGTTGTAGGGGCGGAAATGTTTGCTTCGGCACATACTTATAAATTCCCACAGACAGTGTTTGAATGTTGCAACGAATATGCAAGTCATCGCGTTGTCATACAGCACCCTTTACGAAAAACTGTTTAGGAAGGAAGAGTATGGTTTAATGGCGTAATTAGAGACGGAACAGAAGCTTGGATACGCAAGTAAAGCAAGGGTATCATTTTCAAGGAACGATCTGGCAATCCGTCTTAAGCGACTTAACGGAAACAACAGGAAACCTAGAGATGGACTTGAGCGCCTTTCCTCCAGTCCAAACCACTATGTCACTACGATCGGTGAAAAGATATGGTGTATCGACGAATATCTCTCACGTCGTCTTCTCGTGAGCGACTGCCCTCACGACATAAGCCGTTGCTTCCCTGACGAGTCGTCTGCTGAATAAGTATGGCACAATATCGATTGACAATTTCGTTGTGTGTCTCATGCAATAGCTAGTACAGCTCAACTCTGGATACTGCTAGAAGCTGCCATTTGTTTTCCTGCACTAGTACATTCAGAGCCATTTTAATTATATACAACGATAGGGAATTTTATTCGTGAGTGTGACAGCATCAACAAAATACGACACGTAATGCACCGTCATACATCTATATCCATACATATCATAAAAATATGTTCCACATCTCCGCCTAAACCACTAGACCGGCATCAACCAAACTTGGTACATATATCCCTTACTGTAATTAATATTCGCTGTGGCGGTAACAACGAACTACCTGTTATAATTCAGGAGATATGACGTCATAAACAACGAGATGCTTGAAAAACTGTCCCATCATGGATGACGTTGAAATTTGTTTCTTTTGTGCTACTAATTCTATTCGCAATAAATTTCGCAGTCAGTTTCCACATAAGCCGCTAAATGGACCTACAAAATTATATCGTGGTACCACTGATAGTTCAGGAGATATGACGTCATAAACACTGAGATGCGTGAGAAACTGTTGCAATGTGCGTGACTTTTAAATTTATTGCTTCTTTGCTACTAACTCTGTTCGCGACATATTTCGTAGAAACACAGTATCCGCATATGCCGCCGAATGTACCTACACAAATATGTCATTGTACGACACACATTTCAAGAGATAGGAAATCGTAAACACTGAGATGCATGAAAAAATGCTGCATCATGGACGAAGTGTTAATACATTTATTCCTTACAACTAAGACAGACGACCAGTCGAGTCGAGTGAAGGAAAATCTCTGGCACCTGGCAGCGCTTTTGACAGCTTTCAACTGCGAAGCGCAAAGGGTTGCAGGCGAAAACAGTAGCAGTCTATACAGCTATGAAGAGGCGTTGCTAAAGAGACGTTCGTAAGATCGCATTGTATCAGTTGCGCCCAGCGTAAAGAAACTGTCCGGGATACTGTACTTATGCATTTGTACGTTAAGCGTATTTATTTGTACGACTGTGTCATGATTTCAGAGTTTTTCTCACGTGTACGTGGAAATGAAATTTTTTCGATATTGCACAACAAACACAGCTCATTTTTTGTTTTCGTTGCTGATAGGAAACTGGCCATATAAATACATGGGCAATGTCGGGAATGTCAGCTAGTTTGCTTATAAAGAAAATAAGTTTAAAACACTGCCGATGATACCCTCTTTTAGTTGCAATTTTTAAACCACCGGCCTGTTAACTAGTAAGTGGCAACATATTGCATACAAGCGTGCCGTGACAAATAATTTATCGGAAAACAGTAATTTTAATTTGCTATCTCTGAAATTTGTCAGACAGTTGTTGCTGTTGGCATGGTCTTTACTCTGAGAACGGGTTTGCAGTAGTTTTGCTCAGTGATTTAAACTGGGCAAGTCTCTTCATCTCTGCATAACTAGTGCCACCTACATACACGCAATCTTGCTGGGTCTCCCTCTACCCCTAGACTTCAATCCGTTACTAAATTAACTGTTTCTTAATTACTTTGCCCTTTCTTTAGTCAATTTATGCTCAAAAGCTCTTCTCTCGCTAATTCCCTACAATATCTCTTTATTTATCATTATTCATTCGATCCACCCGTCTAATCATCACCATTCATGTGTGTCACCACATTTCAAAAGTTTCTGTTTAATTCTTTCCTGCGCTGTTTGTTGTCCACAATTCACTTTATTTTCTAACACTCAAATTTGTATTCGATGTTATCGTATTTCTCGTTTTCGAAAAAGATTTTCTTGCTATTGGCATTCTGTATCCTGCGTTCTCTTTACGTCTGCCATCGCCAGTTATTTTTTTACCTAAATAGCAAAATTCGTGTTCGACTTTTAAGGTCTCGTTTCGTCACTTAATTTCCTCACCATCAGTTGATTTAATTCGACTCTCCTCCATTAGTCATTTTTTATATTTGTTGATGTTAATGAGTAATTTCTTTGCAAGACACTATCCATTCAGTTCAAGCGATCTTCCAAGTACAGGGTAGCCATAGTTGAAGTTCCAGTTTCAAAACGCTGTAGAAAGAGAACCGCTGCTCAAACTGACGTCAAATTTGAACAGCATGTTATTGACGCAAGGGAAAAAGACATGCAAAAAAAAAGAAGTCATGAAAAATTTACCAATAGATGGCGCAGTAAGCGTCTTAACATTAATGAGGTCGCCTGCAAATGACAGATGAATCGCAGTACGACGGCTATGGTTTGTACTGCACATTACACCGTCCGCACTGTTCAATGTGAATTACTGCTCAAGTTTGGCGGTGAACAGTTGCAGCACCGTTCGTTAGGCAACCCCGTTTACCCCGACAATGTCGTACACATTGGATGGGAAAAACCAATTTATTACCCTCAGGGCAAATACCACATAAAAAGGAAAATGACGTCGGTTTCTAACTGTCGTGAGTCTGGTACGAGACATGTTCAATATGCTGTCCACTGTCTTCTGCTACAATCTGAAATCGAGAAACAGTAAAACAGGATGTTCCACAACAGATCGGAGTGTCTCGGGGAGTCACGTTCAGAACGCTCTGCGCTATGCGTGCCTCCAGTTCAGCTACATTAGAAATTGGAGCACTGAACATATCTTTCATATAACCCCACAGCTACACTACTGGCCATTAAAATTGCTACACCAAGAAGAAATGCAGATCATAAACGGGTATTCATTGGACAACTATATTATGTTAGAACTGACATGTGTTTACATTTTCACGCAATGTGGGTGCATAGATCCCGAGAAATCAGTACCCAGAACAACCACCTCTGGCCGTAATAACGGCCTTGATATGCGTGGCCAATGAGTCAAATAGAGCTTGGACGGCGTGCACAGGTACAGCTGCCAATGCAGCTTCAACACGATACCACAGTTCATCAAGAGTAGTGACTGGCGTATTGTGACGAGTCAGTTGCTCGGCCATCATTCACCAGACGTTTTCGATTAATGAGAGATCTGGAGACTGTGCTGGGCAGGACAGCAGTCGAACATTGTCTGTATCCAGAAAGGCCCGTACAGGACCTGCAACATGCGGTCGTGCATTATCCTGCTAAAATGTGGGGTTTCGCAGGGATCGAATGAAGGGTAGAGCCACGGGTCGTAACACATCTTAAATGCAGCGTCCACTGTTTAAAGTGCCGTCAATGCGAACAAGAGGTGACCGAGACGTGTAACCAATGGCACCCCATACCATCACACCGGGTGATACGCTAGTATGGCGATGACGAATACACGCTTCCAATGTGCGTTCACCGCAATGTCGCCAAACACGGATGCGACCATCATGATGCTGTAAACAGAACCTGAATTCATCCGAAAAAATGACGTTTTGCCATTCGTGCACCCAGGTTCGTCCTTGAGTCCACCATCGCAAGCGCTCCTGCCTGTGATGCAGCGTCAAGGGTAACCGCAGCCATGGTCTCCGAGCTGATAGTCCAACCTGCTGCAAACGTCGTCGAACTGTTCGTACTGATGGTTGTTGTCTTGCAAACGTCCCCATCTCTTGACTCAGGGATCGAGACGTGGCTGCACGATCCGTTACAGCCATGCGGTTAAGATGCCTGTCATCTCGACTGCTAGTGATACGAGTCCGTTGGGATCCAGCTCGGCGTTCCGTATTATCCTCCTGAACCCACCGATTCCATATTCTGCTAACAGTTATTGGATCTCGATCAATGCGAGCAGCAATGTCGCGATACGATAAACCGCAGTCGCTATAGGCTACAATCCGACCTTTATCGAAGTCGGAAACGTGATGGTACGCATTTCTCCTCCTTACGCGAGGCATCACAACAACGTTTCAGCAGGCAAGCCGGTCAACTGCTGTTTGTGTTTGAGAATTCGGTTGGAAACTTTCCTCATGTCAGCACGTTGTAGGTGTCGCCACCGGTGCCAACCTTGTGTGAATGCTCTGAAAAGCTAGTCATTTGCATATCACAGCAACGTCTTGCTGTCGGTTAAATTTTGCGTCTGTAGCCCGTCATCTTCGTGGTGTAGCGATTTTAATGGCCAGTAGTGTATAAGTCACACGAATTAAGATCAGGTGATCTGGACGGCCAATCTGAGGAGAAATGATGACTGATAATTCTAGCATTTCCGACATGCAGCAGCCGCTTCACTGGCTCTGCAATGTGCGGAGGAGTGCCATCTTGTATAAAAATTATCCTACCCACACATCCAAGCTGATGAAAGTTTTGAATGGCGCAAGAGTCTCTCATTGCGTTTATCAATGCCTGTACGGGTAACAGGACCCACAGGACTAATCTCTTCGGAAAAAAAACCGGCCCTGCGACAAACGATACCGTCGAATCGCGCCACACAGTCACCTTTCCTCAACGAAGTGTTACGCGTTGATGTGCGTGCGGATTTTCCGTTGCCCATATTCTGCAGTTCGGCGTACTGGCATGTCCTTGGAAATGGAAACACGCTTTGTCTGGTCACAGAATGTCCCATGGCCATTCATTGTACACGTCGATGAGAGAAATAAATTCCAGAGCGAACTTTTGTCCTGCGGCAAGACAACAGGAAACTACGCCTGAACATGAGTGATTTTGTATGGATAGCAATGCAGGATGTTTCGTAGGATCTTCATCAGCGTGCTCGCAGGCACGTTCAGCGTTCGAGCAGTTACCCGTGCACTGCATGTTTGCACATCACTGCTCGTCCCCTCCTGCTGTGCTGTGGCCACATCTTCAACAGACGTCGGATCAACTGTTTTTGACCCTCTGACACATCGCACTTAAAACGAAGCCGTCTTTTCGAATTTTGTAAACATTTTCTGCAGACCCTTAGCAGACATCTGACCAGTTCCTTTTTTCATACACATGAGTGTCCGGAACTTCTGCAAGAACAGTGGCACATAATTACCCCTCTTGTAAAAGAGCATTGCCAGCCGCACGCGGTGCTTCATGGATACAGTCAAGTTGGGCGCCTCTGGCGCAAACCGAGAAACAGTGTTGTGCCGCGTGTCCGTTGGTGTGCATATTCTGACGCTTACAGCTCTGACTATTGGTCAAATTTTCGTTAATTTTCTTTTTTCCCCAAGAGATGTAGTCTTTCCTCCACTCTTGCTCTGTACATAGATTGAACAGCGAAGAGAATGGGCTACAACCTTGTCTCACTCTCTTTTTAATTACTGCCTCGTTTCTATGTCGTTCAGCTCTTATAACTTTACTCCGGATTTTGTACAAGTTGTAGATAACTTTTAACTCCCTGTATTTTATATCTGATATCGTCAGAATTTCAGAGCGTATTCCAGTCAGAATAGTCAAAATTTTCATTTTTTTTTTGTAAATCCGCAAATTGTACAAAAATGGTTTTGTGTTTCTTCAACCTGTCTTCTATAATAAGTTGTAGGGTAAGTATTGCTTCGCATGTTTCTACTTTTTTCGAAACTAAAATTGATTTTTTAGCAGTCGTTACATCCCTCTGTAAATAATTCGACTTATTAATCTGATGATTCGATAATCTCACACCTAATCAGTATGTTCTGTCTTTGATACTGGGATACTTGCATTATTCCTGATGTCTGACAGCATTTCGCTTGTCTCGTCTGATTCTATTTCCATTTCGCCTGTCTCATATATTCAGCATGATAGTTTAGTCATGGTTGGCTCACTTGCGGATCTTAATCATAATGTGTCTGAAGGAATGGAGTTTACGTTAGTTGCTGTGTTTTGACTTTGGTCTTTCAGTGCTTTGTCAAATTATTCCTGCAATATCGCATCCCATATTTCATCTTCACCTACTTCCTCTTCGCTTCCCACAACATTGTTTCCTTCGTTTATGTAGCCCTTCTATATTATTCCTTTCTCCTTTAAGCCTTACCCTTCTTTGATTAATACTAGCTTGCTGTCTGAGTTCCTAGTAGTCAGCGAGCTGCTTCTTTTTACTATAAAGATTTTTGATTTTTATGTGCAGCATCTATATTTTTTATAGCTAAGCGTTCTACAGCTTTGCATTCTACATCTAACCATTTCTTCTTACCAATTTTGTTTTTTTCTGTTAAACTCATTTTTAGACATGTTTACACCCTTTTACCTCCGCCGTTTGCTGTATTTTTGTATTTTTCTTTTCATCATTCAAATTTAATACCACGTCTATTACCCGAAGGTTGTTGTTGAGCTTTGTCTTTTTGTTTAGATGTTCCTCTGTGTTTTCCTTATTCATCTCTGAAATTACCCATTCATCGTCTGTAGTACTTCTTTTGCTTATGTTAGTAATTATTAAATTGAATTAAACTGAGTTCTTCGCGAACGTCTCAACTTTCATTTCTCTTGTCCATGTTCTTCGGTTTTTTTTTTTTTTTTTTTTAATAGCACTATGGGACTCAACTGCTGAGGTCATTAGTCCCCTAGAACTTAGAACTACTTAAACCTAAATAACCTAAGGACATCACACACATCCATGCCCGAGGCAGGATTCGAACCTGCGACCGTAGCGGTCGCGCGGTTCCAGACTGTAGCGCCAGAACCGCTCGGCCACCAGCGGCCGGCCCTTCGGTTTTTTTTTTTTTTTTCCTATGCTCGAATTCTCTTGCCCCAAATCAGTTATATTGTATTTAGAGGTCATTTAAATGATCCGAATTTATAACATACTAGCGAACCCGGCAATGCTTCTCAGCTGCTAAATATTTATGAGAATTGGATACACGTCCTAATCTGGGATATCCCTGGGATCTGTCAGACGCAAATTTCGGCTCCTCGTTGCTAGTTCGCCCACTTCGAAGGTAAGAAATTCGAAATTATAGTGAATCATATAGAATACAAAGCAAATATACACAGAAAATTCTCGATCACATTACTTCAAATTTTTATGATCTTTTAATAAACAGACTGACACAGGCTATATCTCTATTTAAACAAAAATGTAGAAGTTTTCTTTGAAAATCTACTACCAGAAAGAAAATGCTGTTCTGTTCTGTGAAAATGTGCGATTTCGTTTTCGTCCTCGCAGTCAGTTTTTAACAGAAAATCTGTGTATTACGAAAATTGTATTAATGGGCGTGCGACATACATTTAAGCCTGCACTCCATGCAGTAACAGAAGATAATTTAAGTTTTGGCTCTGACAATCTTCTTATCGTTGTCCCAGAAATAAATTAATATGGTTCCAATCTACCGGTTCTCACCTGCGTTTTCGGGAGACTTCTAGTTTCTTGAATGGCGTATGCTGGAACCGGTAAGATCCCCGCGACTGGTAAATGAAACTAGTATGATGGCTTTTCGCCGTATGTTGTAAGTACTGCTATGCAATCTGAATCACCCGTAACTTTGTAATGTTATCTCGTTCGCACATTACAAATATGCAAAATAGTGACACTGAAGCTACTATCCTCGGAGGTCAAACAGATGAAGATCTACATCATTGATCCAAACTAATTTACGTGTTAAATTTATGGCATCATAGTTAAAACCGACTGGGAGTAAGAAAATGAAATCGCACATTTTCACAACGTAGCACATTTCTCCCTCGCATTCGGTTCGAACATAAAACTTGCACAGTGTCGTTTAAAAAACGTACGTAGCCTGTGTCCGTCCGAATGTTTATTACAGTATCAATATAAAAATTTTAAGTAATTCGGTCAAGAACTTCTCGAGTTTTTTGGTCAGAACGTTTCCCATTTGCATATTAGTATAATTTATGATCGAATACTTCCGATTTACAGCGCAGATTGGAATAGGAAATTAAACTTTTAATTCGTGTTAAATACAGCGAAGAAATGCGTTTATCGCTTAATTCCTGCGAGACATACCTAGCCAGGGCGGAGGATTTTGCGGCAGTGGGGACACCAGACGCACGTGCGAGTCAGTGACGCGTCAGACTGAAGGAACATAATCGTCAAACAAAAGATCGTCTCCTTTATTCGACCCTTCTCTTCCACCACCCTCCACCTTCTTCCGGAAGTCACGCTATCACGAACTTTCGGTCGCGTAAGCTTTTCACAGCTTTATGGATGGCACGAAAGTGCGTGCTTGGCTAGCACCAAGTAATCGTGGTTATAAAGCACAGAGCAGATGAACGCTGCATTCTTTGAAGTAATCAGCTTTCACTCATTTCAGTTAACTTCCTACACTCAGTTGTTCAAAAATGGTTCAAATGGCTCTGGGCACTATGGGACTTAACTTCTGAGGTCATCAGTCCCCTAGAACTTAGAACTACTTAAACCTAACTAACCTAAAGACATCACACACATCCATGCCCGAGGCAGTATTGGAACCTGCGACCGTAGCGGTCGCGCGGTTCCAGACTGTAGCGCCTAGAACCGCTCGGTCACTCCGGCCGGCCCACTCAGTTGTATTCTCTTGTTATTTTGAACGGCACCTAATGTTAACTCGGAAAAATTTTATTCTTCACACATCACACGTAAAATACTATGACCAAGAGTTGCGCACGAAGTCGTAATGGTTAATCGGAGAACCAATAGAGCTATAAAATTAATTTGTGTAGTTTCGTTGTTGTTCGAGTTATATTACCCAACATTAACGATTGATGCACTGCGACCGTGTCTATGTAGTTTTCCGAACACCACATTTCTATTTGTAGCAAAGGCTAAATAGTGGAAAATCTGTTTTAATGCGTCAGTAAGTTACATTACAACGTCATTTCTCTCGTAAAGTGAAAGATGCGTCCGAAAAAGGTCCTTTTTCGCCAGGTGAACTAGTACCTCAGGTACTTTCTGGGAAAAAGTTATCGTATCTAAAAATATTTGTAATACGCTGTATTAGCAAGCGGGATGTCCGGATGTGCCATATTTCAAAGCGGTTTGTGAGGATTATTCGCGTAATCCCATTGATGGGGTGTTCTGCTTTTCCAGACGATTTGTTTGTTCTATGTGATCAGGGATAGAAATCACATACATGTATGTATTATATAAGCATGAAAATAGAGGGGTTTCGTGTTCGGTGTTTGTTTTATGGCACGCGTCGGACGTGCAACGTTCGGTTCGCTTATTAAAACAATAATGATTTTATTTATGGTTTATATTTCATCTGTCAACAAGAACGAATAGGACCAACGGATTTTTCGCGTGATTGTGCTAACTACAGTTTCGTTCACCATCTGCGTTTTCTTCTTTTGCAGAGCTCATTTTTCACTGCCATTCCGTTTGTAATCTACATATACATGACTACTCTGCAATCCAGACTTAGATGTATGATTGAGGGTTCACCGAACCACTTTCACAATACTTTTCTGCCTTTCCACTTTCGATAGCACGCGTGAAAATCGAACACTTAAATCTCTCCGTGGGAGCTCTGATTTCTCTAAGTTTATTACGATAATCATTTCTTCCTATGTAGGTGGGCGTCGATAAAATGTTTGCGCATTCGGAGGAGACAGCTGGAGATTGAAATTTCGTGAAAAGGTCTATCTGGAACGAAAAATGGCTTTGTTTTAATCATTATCACCGCAGCACGCATTTCATATCGGTGACGCTCTGTCCCCTATTTCACGATAGCACAAACGAACTGTCCGTCTTTGAACTTTTTCGATGCCCTCAGTCAATACTATATGGCGTAGTATCGGCAGTCTAGTGGATATGTTGCATTTTCTAAGCGTTCTGCTAACAACACGTAGTCTTCGGTTCGCCTTTCCCGCAATATTATCTGTGTGATCTTTCCAATTTAAGTTGTTTGTTATTGTTATCTCTAAGTACGTAGTTGAATTTACAATCTTTAGTTTTGTACGATTTATTAAACCGATTCCCTTTAGGACTTGTGTGGATGACTTCACACTATTCACCCACTTGCCACTTTTTGCAGCATACAGATATCTTGTGGAAGTCATTTTGCAGTTGGTTTTGATTTTCTGATGACTTAACTAAGCTATGTATTGAAGAATCACCTGCAAACAATCTAAGAGGGCGGCTCAGATTTTCTCCTAAATCTTTTATATGTATTAGGAGCGCCAGAGGGCCTGCCTGTAATACTTTCTTGGGGTTCGCCAAATATCACTTCCGATTTACTCTGACTTAACGTCAACTACTACGAACTGTAACTTTTGTGACAGGAAAGCAAAAATCCAGCCGCACAACTGAGACGATACTCCATAGCCACTCAACTTGATTAAAAGACGGTAGTGTGGAATGGTATCGAAAACCTTTTGGAAATCCTCAGATATGGAATCACTTCAGATATGGAATCACCATGTCGATAGCACTCAATACTTCACGAGAATAAAGAGGTAGTTGTGTTGCACAAGAACGATATTTTCTGAATCCGTGCTATGTGTCAGTAGATCGTTTGCGTTGAAGTAATTCATAATACTGGAACTCAGTATACGTTCCAGAGTCCTATAGCAAATCTACGTAATTGTTTGAGGTTCGTAATTCAGCGGATTAGTCTTATGTCCTTTCTTGAGTAGCAGTTTTACCTATGCAACTTTCCAGTCTTTAGATACGAATCTCTCGTCGAGCGAGAGGTTGTTTATGATTGCTAGGCATGAAACTACTACATCAGCATATTTTGAAAGGATCCTGACTTGTATGCAATCTGGACTGGAAGACTTGCCTTTACTAAGTGATTTAAGATGCTTCGCTACCGTGAGGGCATATACTTCTAAGTTACTAATGTTGGCAGCAGTTCTTGATTCGAATTCTGGAATATTTACTTCGTCTTCTTTGATGAAGGGATTCCAGGAAACCATATATAGTAACTCGGCTTTGGTGGCACTGTCATCGTTAATATTAGCATCGCTATTGGGCAGTGAAGATACAGATTGCATCTTGCTGCTGGTGTATTTCACGTAAGACCGGAATCGCTTTTGATTTTCTGCCAGATTTTGAGTCATAGCTTCGTTGTAGAGACTAGTAATGGCATCTCGCATTTAAATCCGCGGTAAATTTCGAGCTTCCTTAAAACTTTCCCAATAATGGGAATTTTGCCTTATTTTAAAATTGACAGTTTTTTTGTTGCTTCTGCAACAGTGTTGTGACATGTTTTGTGTACCATGGGGAATCAGTTCCGTCTCTTATTAATTTTTTTGTATAAATCTCTCAACTGCTGTCGATACTATTTCTTTGAACGTAGTCGACGCTGACATGGTTAGTTCGGAAGAAATAGACACTCTCTCTTTAGGCAGGTGTCAACCGAATTTTTATCTGCTTTTTTAATAGGTATGTTTTGCATTTATTTTTGCTGGATTTGGATGTTGCGGTGGTCATTCTCGCTACAATAACCTTGTGGTTACAAATCCCTGTATCTGACATGATGCTCCTTATATGCTCGGGTTTATTTGTGGTTAAGAGTCGAACTATAAGTTTAATAAGCCACGGCTGCAAAATACTAACACGAATTCTTTACAGACGAATGGAAAAACTGGTAGAAGCCGACCTCGGGGAATATCAGTTTGGATTTCGTAGAAATGTTGGAACACGTGACGCAATACCGACCCTACGACTTATCTTAGGAAATAGATAAGGAAAGGCAAATCTACGTTTCTAGCATTTGAATACTTAGAGAAAGCTTTTGAAAATGTTGACTGGAATACTCTCTTTCGAATTCTGAAGGTGACAGGGGTAAATGCAGGGAGCGAAAGGCTATTTACAATTTGTCCAGAAACCAGATGGCAGTTATAGGAGTCGAGGGAGATAAAAGGGAAGCAGTGGTTGGGAAAGGAGTGAGACAGAGTTGTAGCCTATCCCCGATGTTATTCAATCTGTATATTGAGCAAGCAGTAAAGGAAACAAAAGAAAAATTCGTAGTAGGAATTAAAATCCATGCAGAAGAAATAAAAACTTGGAAGAGCAGCTAAACGGAATGGACAGTGTCTTGAAAGGAGAATATAAGATGAACATCAACAAAAGTAAAACGAGGATAATGGAATGTAGACGAATTAAATCGGGTGATGCTGAGGGAATTAGATTAGGAAATGAGACGCTTAAAGTGGTAAATGAGTTCTGCTATTTGGGGAACAAAATAACTGATGATGGTCGAAGTAGAGAGGATATAAGATGTAAACTGGAAATGGCAAGGAAAGCGTTTCTGAGGAAGAGAAATTTGTGGGACAACTTGACTAGAAGAAGGGATCTCTTGGTAGGGCATATTCTGAGTTATCAAGGGATCATCAATTTAATATTGGAGGGCAGCATGGAGGGTAAAAATCGTAGAGGGAGACCAAGACATGAATACACTAAACAAATTCAGGAGGATATAGGTTGCTGTAGGTACTGGGAGATGAAGAAGCTTGCACAGGATAGAGTAGCATGGAGAGCTGCATCAAACCAGTCTCTGGACTGAAGATCACAACGACAACAAGAGGTCGAGTATGTTTTCGCAATCATTTACACTTCAAATCGGCATCTGAACTAAACATTTATTTTCGCCAACATATCGAAGATAGACTGAATTCACCACCAACTACAATTGTATGAGTTGGGTAGCGATTTGAGATGATGCTCAAGTTTTCTTTGAGCCTTTCAGCTGAGTCAGGAGATAAGAGAGACCAATTACTAATTTACTCCTGTTCTCAAGTATAACCTCTCCACATCCGAATTCACGGGAATTATCTATTTCAATTTCGCTGCAAGGTAAGCTAATTCTAATAGCAACGAACATGCCGCCACCAGCTGTATTTAATCTATTCGTTCTGAACACCATTAGGTCGGTTGCAAATATTTAGGCTAAACTTATCTCTAGCCTTAGCCAACTTTCATACCTATAACGATTGGGGCCTTAGGGCTTTCTATTAGCGCTTGGTGCTCTGTTTCTTCCCCAACACAGCTAGGACAGTTCACTACTATAGTACCTGTGGTTCCTAGGTCCACCCTCGTCCTGTGTTTGTGTTTGAGCTGCATCCCTTGAAACTGAAGCCCTTCTTGCTTTTCCGAGAGCCCTTGTAACCTAAAAAAAAAAACACCGGAGTCCACTCCACACAGCCCTAGTTACCAGTGTAGCCACCTCCCGGCTGTAATAGAGAACATATTACTTTTGTATGACTGTAAGACATAATGAAGAAATAACAGAATAATTTTTAAATAGAATTTCGGGAGGGCCACAGAACGAAATCAAGAGAAATCTCGGGGAACATGTAATGAAGCGAAAAACCTGTGATTAGAAAAGATCTGAATCTGAAGACATAGATTTCAGAACACAAACAAAAAAGAAATATCAAATCTGGGAAATGTCTGTCACAGCATTCAAACAGCAGGATATCGGTCCTATTGTGGCATGATTACACTGGGTTGTTCTCGTATTAGCCTCTGACAAACGTTTTACCTACATTAACTGTATTCGCAGTTGCGAATAAGGACTACAATCAGCTGCATTATGAAATTACGACAATGAAAATTTGTGTCGGATCGGGATTCGAACTCGGCTTTCCCGTTTATCGCGAGCGGTCGCCTTACCATTTGAGGACGACTCTCTGCCAGACCCAAACCATGTCCTCAATCGTGTGTCTGCAACCTGTACTCGTACATCCATTATGTTCATTCCTATACAGGGGAGACATTTTACTTGAAAGTCTCTTGTCGGATAAATACGTTATTGCAGTGCCTGTGTTAATTCGAACTGCGTTGCATCGTAATTCGGAATAACACAGGTGCTGCAATATCGTAACATTTTACATTTCTGAAAACTGCCGCTCAAGATAGATGTGACACTTTATTAGTGCCGCATTCAACGTTGAAGAGACAGGGATCAACGTGTGATCTGTTTCACGACGTCCGAGAATTGAACCCAGCGTATTAGGGTACAAATGTCATCTTCCTAGTAATTATTAAACTTTACTAAGAGACTGCGCTGTGCTCAGAATGAAATGTACATACTGCTGTGATACTACGCGTCTAATGCACTGTCTTCTATTGCTTTTTAACCATGTGCGTGCTAGAGGCAGTGGCTGCTCGTTCCCTGTACATTCAGCTTTGTGGGGAACCCGTGACGTCATTTACAAAGAGTGCTTATCTTTTTTCTTCCCGTTTTCCTTTTATCTCCGATTATGTTTACGTTTTGACTATTCATGTGTTACCTCAAATGACAACGTTTCTTTCTTCTGAAGGAAAAATGAAGCACTGATAGAGCCACGCAGAAAGATGACGTTGGTTACCAAACGTTTCACCAAACGTGTTTGCCTTCGCATTCTACGTGCTGAGTTATAGTCCAGTTATGGACCGTTACGGTAGTACATGGTGCGATAAATCACTCCTGAGTGCTGCAGCATTGATTTCACATCGTGTGCGGTTGTCAAGTGTACCTTTGTGGTAGTATAACAATATCAGAAACTGAAAATAGAATATTGTCATCATCATCAGTTATCTGCTATATTAGCAGGTCCTTTGCCTCTCCATTTTCTGCGATCCATTGCTTCCTTCTTAAGGCTGCTGTATGTTGTACAGTCCATCATGTCATCCAGTATCTGGAATCTCTTCCTTCCTCGCTTCCTTTTCCCTTCTACATAACCTTCTAAAACTGTTTTTATCAGTCCGTCATTCTTTCTTAATATATGCCCAATACAATTTCTTTTTCTTCTCTTTATTACATCTAGTAACTGCCTTTTCTCTCCCACTCTTCTCAGTACTTCTTCATTTTTTACTCTGTCCATCCAACTTATTCTTTCCATCTTCCGCCATATTGTAGCGAAAAGTATTACGAGAAAATGGCATTTGACGATGAATAAAAAAGCTTTGGAACCTAATAGAAATTAGTCATATTTCTGACATTTTTAAAAATTAAGAAGGCTGTTAAACAACTGTCCTGAACTTTGCAAAATAATTGGATCCTCTTCAGGTGCGTACCACTGCTGACAGAAACTGTAAGGGATCCCACGAACATAGATATTAGTATCCGACACCCAGGTCGATAGCAGATAGGAGTCGATTGTCGAGCGCTGCAGGAGGCAGTGAGATTAGTGTCGAGTGAAAGCGGTACTGTGAACACTGGCAAAAAAAAAAAAAAAAAAAAAAAAAACAAATAAAAAAAATAAATAAATAAATAAAAATAAATAAATAAATAGTGGTCAAGCAGAGTTCGGTGTCAATGGCGGATGTGGCGAGTGAGGAGTAAATTGTAAATTCACCGGAGTGTGACAAATGAGCGCGTCGCCTTATCGTCGTGGGGTTGACCCCTCATCAATACCGATTCGCGAGTGATATGAAACCAAAAGTGACAAGTGCCGAATTACGTGTTTCGCGTCAACCGCGTCGGCCAGCAACAACCATGGATTGCAGTGAGGATTGTTGTGAATGTTAACCATCATCATTGAGTGTGACGAAGTACTTGAAATCAGCAACCAATAAAAGATATAACCGTAATTAAACGTGTAAGGCGAAGGTAGCAACTGCCTCAGAATTTGTGTGTTAGTAGAAAATACGTATCAGTTTGTATATCGCAACCTTTGTGATCTTTAATAATGGAAAAACTTTCAGTCATTAATTATACCGTCTCAGAACAGCCGCACTCTGTTGAAACACCCCCGAAACCACAGCAGAAAAACTGATGGCCTTTCATCCATTAAGCATACGAAAATGGTTCAAATGGCTCTGAGCACTATGGGACGCAACTGCTGAGGTCATAAGTCCCCTAGAACTTAGAACTATTTAAACCTAACTAACCTAAGGACAACACACACAGCCATGCCCGAGGCAGGATTCGAACCTGCGACCGTAGCGGTCGCGGTAGTTGATGGTGGCTCCACAATGGCATGGACTGTGTCTACATGGAATGGGCTGGGCCATCTGGTCCAACTGAACCGATCATTGACCGGGTATGGTTACGTTCGGCTACTTGGAGACGATTTGTAGCAAACAAAGATGTAATTTTTAGGATGACAATGCGTCATGTCACCGGGGGATTGATTTGAAGAACATTCTGGACATTTCCAGAATGAAATTTTCACTCTGCAGCGGAGTGTGTGCTGATATGAAACTTCCTGGCAGATTAAAACTGAGTGCCAGACCGAGACTCGAATTCGAGACCTCTTCCTTTCGCGAGAAAGTGCTCATATCAGCGCACACTCCACTGCCGAGTGAAAATTTCATTTTGGAAACATCCCCCAGCCTGTGGCTAAGCCATGCCGCCGCAATATCCTTTCTTCCAGGAGGGCTAGTTCTGCAAGGTTCGCAGGAGGTCTTCTGTGAAGTTTGGAAGGTAGGAGACGAGGTACTGGTGGAATTAAAGCTGTGAGGTCGGGTCGTGAGTCGTGCTTGGGTAACTCAGTTGGTAGAGCACTTGCCCGCGAAAGACAAAGGTCCCGAGTTCGACTCTCGGTCGGGCACGCAGTTTTAATCTGCCAGGAAGTTTAACATTCTGGACAGTTCGAGCTGATGATTTGTCCACCCATATCGCCCGACAGAAGTCCCAACGAACATTTATGGAACATAAACGAGAGATCATTTCGTGTACGAAATCGTGAACAGGCAACACTTCCACAATTATGGACGACTGTAGAGGCAGAATGGCTCAGTACTTCTGCATGGGACTTCCAGCGACATGTTAAGTCATTGCCACGTCTATTGGCTGCAATACGCTGGGCAAAACGAGGTCCGACATGATGCTGGGAGTTGTCCCATGACTTTTGTCGCCTCAGTGTAAACATTTGTTGCCGGGATCACTACAGATTTGTGATCATGCTTCCACGTGTACAGACACGCTTATTAAATGAGTGCTCGGTGCTCATCGCTGTATGCCCAAAGTTCGTGTTGCAAATGTAATAGCTCTTAATAATTGATAATAACACGAGTAGGAAGATCAACATGCGAGAACATCTATCTACAGTGTTTTTATGAATGGTGAGCTGTACATGTTACGAGAGTAGTAACTCAAGCTGAATGTCTTGTCGGAATACTGCGCATTTCAGAACGAAGACCAGCGAGCATGCGACATTTGTAAATGCCAAGCCTCGAACATTACGGCACAGCCTGAGAATTCCAAATGACCCGAGGCGGCATACTGACGGGTCCTGAGCAGCGCAGCAGTGGCCCTGGGAGTCGCTTTTTTCTTCACCCATTCCTCGCACTGTCCCACCCCACCCACTACACCTCCCGCCCTTCCCCACCCGGGACACGCCATCACGACGACCAATTCAGCGGGCAGCTGACGACGACACTGCGATATCCCGGATGATATATAGAGACAATCTCCTTAACGCGACGCGGCGGACCGGTCGCCCGCACAACTCAGCTTCGGCGCCAATATCTGCGAACGCAGGCGTCGGCTCCGAAGGAGTGGGACGAGGCGAGGCGAGGCGAAGCAGACACCGAGACGTACAGCTCCGGGAGGCCGCGCGACCAATAACCAGCGCGAGCTGCACTGACGCGTACACCGACTCTTTGCTGTACCCAATTGTTCTCCCAGAGCTAAGGCAGTGTACTGGATCTGCTGGCAGCGACCGTAGCGTTCATGAAAGGGCAGAGACAAGGACATGAAACAAATAACAACATGGCTCCAGTTTCATCAGAGGATCAAGACCAACTGAACACCATTAAACATTTGATATAGTTTTGTAAACAAAGAGTTGAATTTTTATATGTTTGTTGCTTGAGTTCGAACTCCGTACAACAACATCACCACCACCACCACCACCACCACCACCACCTTCATCAACGACTGGACATTTTGGCCCGTTCAGTCTACTTCAGAACTGATCAAGCCATCTCTTCATTGGACCTCCTAAGGATTTTTTGCCTCTTGGTCTATACTACTTTCTGGCTTCAGTGATCATCATCACCACCATCTACATCAACGATTGGGCCTTTTGGTCCGTTCAGTCGTCGTCAAGACTGATCAAGCCATCTCTTCATTGGTTTTCCTAAAGATCTTCTGCCTCTTGGTTTATATTGTTTTCCGGCTCCAGTGATTCTTTTATCTGGCGTACAGTCTATCCATTACACTCTTTCCATCTTACTGATTTTGTTTTATTATGTTAGTTATATTCTGCGTATTCAGTTAAGCTCGAATGTCATCATTCATCTTTTCATGCATCAAAATACATCCAGCCACGTAACTAAGGAAATTCCCTTAATATGCTCCTATTCTCTTTTCATCTCTCTTCGTAAGGGTCTATTCTCTGCATCGATAGAGCAGTACTGGTACAGCCATAACATTATACACTACTGGCCATTAAAATTGCTACACCACGAAGATGACATGCTACAGACGCGAAATTTAACCGACTGGAAGAAGATGCTGTGATATGCAAATCATTAGCTTTTCAGAGCATTCACACAAGGTTGACGCCGGTGGCGATACCTACAACGTGCTGACATGAGGAAAGTTTCCGACCGATTTCTCATACACAAACAACAACAAAAAATGGCTCTGAGCACTATGGAACTCAACTGCTGTGGTCATTAGTCCCCTAGAACTTAGAACTACTTAAACCTAACTAACCTAAGGAAATCACACACACCCATGCCCGAGGCAGGATTCGAACCTGCGACCGTAGCAGCAGCACGGCTCCGGACTGGAGCGCCTAGAACCGCACGGCCACCGCGGCCGGCACACAAACAACAGTTGACCGGCATTGCCTGGTGAAATGTTGTTGTGATGCCTCGTGTAAGGAGACATGCGTACCATCACGTTTCCGACTTTGATAAAGGTCGGATTGTAGCCTATCGCGATCGCGGTTTATCGTATCGCGAAATTGCTGCTCGCGTTGGTCGAGATCCAATGCCTTTTAGCAGAATATGGAATCGGTGGGTTCAGGAGGGTAATACGGAACGCCGTGCTGGATCCCAACGGCCTCGTATCACTAGTAGTCGAGATGACAGTCATCTTACCCGCATGGCTGTAACGGATCGTGCAGCCACGTCTCGATCCCTGAGTGAACAGATGGGGACGTTTGCAAGACAACAACCATGTGGACGAACAGTTCGACGACGTTTGCAGCAGCATGGACTATCAGCTCGGAGACCATGGCTGCGGCTACCCTTGACGCTGCATCACAGACAGGAGCGAATGTGATGGTGTACTCAAGGACGAACCTGGGTGCACGAATGGCAAAACGTCATTTTTTCGGATGAATCCAGGTTCTGTTCACAGCATCATGATGGTCGCACATTGGAAGCGTGTATTCGTCATCGCCATACTAGCGTATCACCCGGCGTGATGGTATGGGGTGCCATTGGGTACACGTCTCGGTCACCTCTCGTTCGCATTGACGGCACTTTGAACAGTGGACGTTACATTTCAGATGTGTTACGAGCCGCGGCTCTACACTTCATTCGATCCGTGCGAAAGCCTACATTTCAACAGGATAATACACGACCGCATGTTGCAGGTCCTGTACGGGCCTTTCTGGATACAGAAAATGTCCGACTGCTGCCCTGGCCAGCACATTCTCCAGATCTCTCACCAATTGAAAACGTCTGGTCAATGGTAGCCGAGCAACTGGCTCGTCACAATACGCCAGTCACTACTCTTGATGAACTGTGGACTTGTGTTGAAGTTGCACGGGCAGCTGTACCTATACACCCCATCCAAGCTTTGTTTGACTCAATGCGGAGGCGTATCAAGGCCGTTATTACGGTCAGAGGTGGTGGTTCTGGGTACTGATTTTTCAGGATCTATGCACCCAAATTGCGTGAAAATGTAATCACATGTCAGTTCTAGTATAATATATTTGTCCATTGAATACCCTTTTATCATCTGCATTTCTTCTTGGTGTAGCAATTTTAATGGCCAGTAGTGTAAAATTTCAGTAGAGTATCTCTGCGGACTTTCTTTCCCAGTGCATTGTGTAAGGTTCCACAGAATTAGTTAAAGAGACCTAACCTGTACTGCATTGCTTTGTTAGGCCCGTATGCAATACTGAAGCCTTAATACACTGCAGGAAAAAATTAATATACCCTTGTTGACGTTTCCAATTCATTCAGTACTTATTGTTGGAACAGTGCATATGGAATACATAAAATGATTACGTTTACAAATCAATAGCACAGGCTGTACTGAGATACCAGTTATCGACCCATGCTAAACACCCACATTAGTACGTGATGTAAGCTCTGTGGGTGGCAATGCAGGCGCAGACTCTGGCATCCAGTCGATCGTACAGATGGAGAATACTGTGCTGGAATACGTTATGACACGGCTGCTCGACCTGTTCACGTAGTTGTGTAAGAGTTGTTGGCTGACGAGTCGCACAAGTCATTTCTCGTTCCATCATATCCCGCAGGTGTTCGATTGGAAACAAGTCCCGAGATCGCGCTGGTCAGGGAAGCTACTGCACGTCTTGCAGAGCACGTGGTAAAAAATAAAAAATTAAAAAAAATGTCGTGTGACTAGGGCCTCCCGTCGGGTAGACCGTTCGCCGGGTTCAAGTCTTTCGATTTGACGCCACTTCGGCGACTTGCACGTCGATGGGGATGAAATGATGATGATTAAGACATCGCAACACCCAGTCCCTGAGCGGAGAAAATCTCCGACCTAGCCGGGAATCGAACCCGAGCCCTTAGTAGTCACATTCTGTCGCGCTGGCCACATTTATTTTTATTGTTCTCATTGTTGCTCGATTTCGTTCGTTGAATTTGTTCGGTGCGGATGTCCCATGACACCTGTTCAAGTTGAGTGTTGAGCCGTTGAATCAGTTTTTTATTGCAGAGGGCAGCTAACCCTCTGACCGAGGACGCTGAGCTACCGTGCCGGCGTCCACTCAGCTACCGGGGGCGGACAGTGCACGTGGTGTTTCATAGGCAGCGTGTGGGCGAGCATTATCCTGTTGGAACGACACATCACCTTCCTGCTGCAAGAACGGCAAGAGAACGGGTCTAACAATCTTCTGCACGTACTGAGCGCTGGTTATCGTCCCCTCCAGAAACGTCAAAGGTGAACGAGAGTCGTAGCTCATCGCACCCTAGACCATAAGGCCTGGGGTGAGGCCAGTGTGTCTCGGACGAATGCACCCATTGAGACAGCGCTCACCAGATCTACGTCGTACACGCAAACTACCATCACTTGCATGTAGGTAGAATCTGCTTTAATTGCTGAAGACCACGGCCCTCCATCCCATCTTAAGGGGAGGTTCACTATCTTTGGCCCAAAAAAAGCGTGTTCTTTGAGAAATTTTTTCTAGGGATGTGTTATAGATACCAATGTCAAATTTGGTCAAAATGTTTATTGATATTTTCTCTACAAACTGGAATTTTTTCGACCGGACATGACGAAGAGCAAAGGCGGAAGTGCCGTCGGAACGAAACAGAATTTCGGTGTAGACCTCTGCCGGCCGGAGTGGCCGAGCGGTTCTAGGCGCTTCAGTCTGGAACCGAGAGGCCGCTACGGTCGCAGGTTCGAATCCTGCCTCGGGCATGGGTGTGTGTGATGTCCTTAGGTTAGTTAGGTTTAAGTAGTTCTAAAGTTCTAGGGGACTGATGGCCTCAGTAGTTAAGTCCCATAGTGCTCAGAGTCATTTGAACCATTTGAGCCTCCACGCGCGGTATGTCACATGTCAGCCGGCTCGTTTGAAATGAAAACTGAGTTGACGTTAAGGAAGTATATAAGATTCTTTAGCAGTTGCACCCCTCTTCAGTTATTTGGACCATAGGAAACAAAATGGCGGCCATTTGAAAAAATAGGGTTTTTTTCGTCGATTTTTCGACTTCGTCGGCCAAGTAAGAATATTTATAGTTGATGGATCGGAATAAAAGTGGTACAACTCCTAGACAACAACTCCTAGACAATTTAGTTAGCTTCGTCGGAAACAAGGAATCATGCCAATCGGTTCAATAGATTTGAAGTTACCATACTGCGCGATAAAAAGAAAACGTCATTTCGAAAAAAAAGGCGTTTGAAGTTTTGACTACATATAAATGCAATATTATGCAACGTAGGTTCAATTTGCGGTTCCGGGTCCATAAACTAGCCCTTCCTCTTCCTCACAGAGGGCGTTCTGCTCGATCTGGGCCATCCTGCGCTGCTCCAGAGCCGCTCGTACTGCCGGTGACAAGCGGTTTTCGGCCGCTTGAATCCGGTAGTCGTCCGAATGCTTGGCCAACTGCGTCGAATAAAGTCCAGGATGACGTCCATCGTTATCATGGTCTTCAGAATTGCTGAATACCCTTCGTTGAAGCTGCTCACTGCCAGAAAATTTGCAGTCTCCACAGTCTTCCCATCAGAATGTAAATGCTGGGGGGCTAACTTCCAAACACACGCGCTCAGACTTTCATTTGAATTTAGTGTGTTTCCTCCCAAGCACCGGTACAATAAAAAAAAAAAAAAACTGGTGCGTGGAAAAGGCCGATTTCAGGCAGGCGAATTTTTTTGTTCAACCGCGAATAACAAACATTTCCATTCCGTATTCGGGAAAACCGTTTCAGGGGTGTATTCTAAGCACTTTTATCGATCCAAAAATGCAATTTAAAAATATAGATTTTTTGAACCCAAAGATAGTAAACCTCCCCGTAGGTGATCCCCCGACGGCGTGAGTGGAAGACGGTTCAAAATGGTTCAAATGGCTCTGAGCACTATGGGACTTAGCTTCTAAGGTCATCAGTCCCCTAGAACTTAGAACTACTTAAACTTAACTAACCTAAGGACATCACACACATACATGCCCCAGGCAGGATTCGAACCTGTGACCGTAGCAGTAGGGCGGTTCCAGAATGAAGCGCCTAGAACCGCTCGGTCACAGAGGCCGACTCGCAAGTTTTGGTTACATCGTCGTTGCATATATTAAAAAGAGAGGATGAGAGGGGTCACCCTTGTCTAACTCCTTGGTTTAGGTCAGCCATATTATGTCTGCTGTTTGCTATTTTTTTATTTCTAATTTGTTGTTCATATATAAAACCTGTATAAATCTTATGAGAAGGGATCATTCTATTTCTGAAAATTTTCCACAGTTACTTCGATGCACTTTACCAAACGCCTTTCCGTAGTCAATGAAGGCAAGAAATGTTGGTAAACTCAATTCACGGTGATTTTCTATTAGTTGTGTCATGGTGAAGATACAGCCTGAGCAGGATCTGCGCTTTCCTAAACGATGTTGGGCATCACAAAATACAGTTGCAGCGATTGGCGGTACTCAGTTTGTTACAATTCTGTCACACAATTTATAAAGTGAATTCAGAAGGCCTCTACAGTTCTGGCATTCATTCTCTCTCTGTCCTTGATGAAAAAATCAGCAACAAAGAAAGCTTGAGTCAGACCTTGAGGCGTGCCCAGATAACCTAATGGTTCAGGCGACATGTGGCGAAAAGAAGAAATCAAGGTTCGTGTCCCGATATGGCGCACATCTCCAAAATTCGCGAGGCATTCGTTACATTGTAGGTTCGGCGTATCTACACGATAGGCACTGATACGTTTCCATATCGCTGCATGTTAGTTGACTTCAGCCATATTTTAGCGTATGTAAGTGACCTCTGGTCTTAACTTACTACTTTTCTGTAATAGGCAGTCACCTTAATAGCAACAGCAAAATATACTGTATTTTAGCATTGAATGTTTGTTCCTATGTAATGTAATGTAATTGTACCTCATTGCGGTAACCGGTCTCTGTACACAAAGGTGCGCAGAGGTTTCTCGATCCCTGATTACGTTTATAGGGAACTAGTGGGAAGTCGGTGTGCCGTAACCGCGCGACGCAGACCTGCGCAGCCGAGCTTGGCAACTCCTGCGGTCTGCGCCCGGAACTCGAGGACTCGGTAGCGCCTTAGACTGCTCCCCTCTCGCGCTTTAATCCAAATGGACCGTTCCTACAGCAAACCACTTAGTTGCGTTTTCGCAATTACAGCCCTGGCAAGCTGCAAGCGCGGCGGGGATCTTCCGGCGGCCCTCCCGCGTAACGCGACTCGTTTGTTAGAGAGATTATTGTGCAGCTGCTGCTGCCGCGCTTCCAACAATGTGGCGCGGTTTCTCCGTTGCCGAGGCAACGGCGCTGGTTTATTTCATTTTATTTCTTTCGCACTAAAGGAAGTACCTTGAAATTTCCGCCCTTGCCGTAATTGAAGTTGTATTTGAAGTTTAGTCCTTCGAAAAATAATTGATGGTTCTCGTTAATTTTTTCTCGGAATTAGCGCGAATGAATTTCCCCGATAAAAGCTAACTTAAATTTTAACAGTTTCAGACCTAATATCTTAAACCAGAAAGCAGCTTATTCTTTGATCGTTTTTAATGATAGTGAGTTATTAATACGTAAATAACGAATTCCATCGTATAACTAAGAAACATCATTACATTGTATCCTGTGTCGGTCCATGAGACGCCTTCACTGCTGCAGAAATCTCATCTGTTTGCTAAATAAATACTTTATTTATTCTGGTGGTTCATATGGTTCAAATGGCTCTGAGCACTATGGGACTTAACATCTGAGGTCATCAGTCCCCTAGAACTTAGAACTACTTAAACCTAACTAACCTAAGGACGTCACACACATCCATGCCCGAGGCAGGATTCGAACCTGCGACCGTAGCGGTTGCGCGGTGCCAGACAGTAGCGCCTAGAACCGCTCGGCCACCCTGCCCAGCTCTACTTATCCGCAATGGCTTATATTTCCCTACATTCAGAGATAGCTGACATTGATACGCCAGCTAGAAATTTTGTCTACGTCATGTTGTATTCTTCTACAAATACCGTTGGTGTTTGAGTTTCTCATGCTTGTTAGTTTCTTACACACAAAGTATTACTTGCAGACACATTTATTGATTAATTTCATCTTTTGTGCTTATTATCTTGTAAAAACTTTATTTGCTGCGTTATAGATTCCTTAAATAGTTCTCGTAGATGCCACCTACGGAGAATTTGGAAATCAGAGTCCCTATCTCCAGTGGTAGCTGTCTCGCATATGGAATTTTGATTGTTTCAGACAAAAATTTTTGCGTCTTTAATTGAAACTTACTGGCAGATTAAACTGTGTGCCGGACCGAGACTCGAACTCGGCATCTTTGCCTTCCGCGAGCAAGTGCTCTACCAGCTGGGGTACCCAAGCAAGCGTCGGCTTTACTTCCGCCAGTACTTCTCTTCATTCTAGTTTATTAATTATTTCCGTCCCCTGTTGTACAGGAAGGTCGATAATTTCTTGTTGAGCCATACTCACTGTTCAACTACAACAAATAGATTCAATAATAACTGAACGAATAGTTCTTCTTATGGGGCGACCGCAACTGTACACGTCCATTTTGAAAAATGAAGGAAGCGCAGAACAGTTGCTTAATCCACAATTATTTATTGTGTACACGACCGGTTTCGGAATACTTAGAGTACCACCATCTGTTGTAAAAAATAAAATCGCTCAATCATGCGAGGTCACCCTCACCCCAATGCTGTCGCGGAACCAAAAGTTCCGTGTCAAACGGGTAAAAGAGACAAAAATTCCATAACAACCGTTCCCCCGTTCTGCGCGACCGGGAATACAAACAGGAAAACTGTGTAATAGAAAATACTAGCCGTTTTTACTATTACGTAGTTTTCCTGTAAATATTAGTCGTTTTTATTATTACTTAGTTTTCCAATTTGTGTTCCCGGTAGCGCAGCTCTGTGGAACGGTTCTTAAGGAATTCTTGTCCCATTTATCAAAAATGGTTCAAATGGCTCTGAGCACTATGGGACTTAACATCTGAGGTCATCAGTCCCCTAGAACTTAGAACTACTTAAACCTCACTAATCTAAGGACAACACACACATCCATGCCCGAGGCAGGATTCGAACCTGCGACCGTAGCGGTCGCGCGGTTCCAGACTGAAGCGCCTAGAACCGCTCGGCCACATCAGCCGGCTGACCCATTTATCCTTTTGACAGGGAACCTTAGGTTCCGCGACAGCATTTTGGTGAAGATAACCTCAGATGATGAAGTGATTTTATTTTTGTACACCAGATGATGGAACTTTAAATGTTCCGAAACCGGTCCTATACACAATAAACGAATTGTGGATTAAGGAACTGTTCTGCGGCTTCCTCAATTTTCAAAAGAATAATTGACTTAAGTGGATAAAACTGCAAGCAGTTCCTGCATAAGAGCATAATATAGTTATATTCATTATATCCACAAGTTTCTAGCAAGAAAATGGTTGTATTATCTTTCCATACTGCTTCACAACTGCACATTTTACAATTACAGCAAGTTTTTCAAATGAAAAATTAGGAGTACCAACATGAATGTAAGCATGAGAATCAGCAGCATAACTTATGCATCAAGTATACCTGATGTCACATTTTCAAAGCGAAACCTATAGCTACACGGAATGTAACTATATAATAATGTATAAAAAATTCCTACTTATAATCACCCTGTTTTCTCGGTGGGAGTGCACCTTTGTGGGATGACGCGTTGGCTTTATTAATCGGACATCTTGTCACGTATTTTTTCATCCAGTCGGTGCAGTAGACTAGCAAAATATTCTCCAGTGTTTATCCCCATAACACACTGGTAGCAACACTGACAAATGAAATCGACGACTTGTTCTTCGACGCAGCACCGCCGGTAACCGTCCTCCGCTATGAAGGCGACGTCGTTTCTGCACTGATGTGGTCCAACAACGTCTCGCTCGTTGCAACAGGTACAATCACTTTTGTTCGCATTAAAAAGTTCCAAACATTGCTGAGAAGTTTTTTTTAACGTTACTTTTGGACTGATTTCAACGAATGCGGCATCCTCCTTGCATCAAAATTTCTGGTAATCAGATCTCCATGTAACATGTATCACAACCATCCTTCTCATTTGCCGTCGTCTGTTTCATACACGTATACGAGCACTTTTTAAATGTTTTTCACCTCTGATTATAGTTTTGGCAGGTCCTTCAGCATCATTCCCAAGAGAAGTATACCCACGTTTGAATTAAGCTGGTCATTCTGTAACTTCTGAAAAGAAGGAGCTGGCTTCTAATTACTTCACAACCGTAATCATTCTCTGTAAATAACAAAACAAATGTGATACAGCGTTATTCCAGTTTATCCATTTGATACAAATACAGAGGGGTCCAAAAAATGTATCCACTGTTTAAAAGTCCATAACTGGCAAACTAATTGACGGAGTTGTCTCATCTTTGGTAGTGTAATAGTTTGTAGTTCCGGCAATCGCTACACAAGCGTTGTATTGCGTTGTTTTGTTTTGTCAGATGACAGTCGCCAGATAGTCAGTGTTTTGTTCTTAGTTGCACCTAGTTACTCGAGTAAACATGGCTGGCGCAAGGCTTACAATCTATGAAAGGAAGTCAGTTTTGAAGTGGCATTTCAAGTACGAAAACATTAATGAGGTTCAACGGCAATGGCGAAATGAGTATCAAACAGAGCCACCGACACGTTTAACGATTCGTCGCATTCGAGACAAATTTGAAGCCGAAGGCTGTGTTAAAGATGTAAACAAACAACTATCTGGACGACCTGTAACAGTAACAAGTCCAGTTACCTCCCATCGTGTGTTACAACAATTCACTCGCTCACCACAGAAGTCTGTGAGACAGTGTGCCCGTGAAACTGGAGTGAGTCGCTCAAGTGTTCGACGAGTTTTGAAGACAGCAAAGTGGAAGTGTTACATCCTACGATTGTTACACGCTATGAACGAGGACGACTCGGATCGTAGAATGGAGTACTGCGAGTGGTTTACTAACATGGTGCTCAACGATGAAGAGTTTGCAGAGATGATTGTGTAGTCTGATGAGGCACAGTTCAAATTCAATGGCACAGTAAATCGCCACAAAAAAAATGGTTCAAATGGCTCTGAGCACTATGGGACCTAACATCTTAGGTCATCAGTCCCCTAGAACTTAGAACTAATTAAACCTAAATAACCTAAGGACATCACAGACATCCATGCCCGAGGCAGGAATCGAACCTGCGACCGTAGCGGTCCCGCGGTTCCGGACTGTAGCGCCTAAAACCGCACGGCCACCGAAATCGCCACAATTGCATCTACTGGGCCGCCGAAAATCCGAACGTTCATGTAGACAAAGCCGTGAATTTGCCAGGAGTAAATGTGTGGTGTAGTTGTCTTACCGGGGCTTGATTGGGTCATTCTTCTTTGACGGCACAGTTACCGGGGAGGTGTACCTTCAGAAGCTTCAGAGATCCATTTTACCTGCCATCCGAGACTTGTATGGGGACGGAAGAGCTTACTTTCAAGAAGATGGTGCCCCAGCCCACTACCAAAATCGTGTTAGGGCGTATCTCGACGAAAATCTACCAGGAAGATGGATAGGCCGTAGAGGTGCTTTGGAGTATCCATCACGTTCCCCAGACCTAATTCCTCTGGACTTTTACCTGTGGGGAACACTAAAGGACGTCGTTTATCGACAAAATCCACGCACATTGGATGAACTTCGAGAATCCATCGTACATTCATGTGCAAATATTCAACTGAACACGTTGCAGTCAGTAGTTCGTGCTGCAGTTCTGCGGCATCGTTTGTGTGTCGGTGTTAATTGTGATCATATCGAACACCTATAGTTATATCTTTAAGTTGGACTTAAAGCTACACTTTCACCAAAAATGAGACAACTCCGTCAATTAGTTTGCAAGTTATGGACTTTTAAACAGTGGATACATTTTTTGGACCCCTATGTATATACAACACGACTGACGTATTGGCAACATGCACCAATACAACAAAAACACAACTGTATTGATACCAGTGCCATCTCTGGGCCAGGTAGAGAAATAATCTTTTTGTCTTTACTTGTCATCTTGATTACAATCAACAAAGACAGAGACTGCATATCTTCCGTCCTTATAAAATTAATAGAGATATTTTTGACAGTTGACTGAGATATTAATAAAACTGTTTTGTCTGTTTTTAGGTAAGTCAACAAGAACTCGTTTGTCAGTCATGGTGTGGCACTGTTAGCCATAGAACGTACACGCTGCAGACAACAAGAAGCCACGTAAGTAGTTTTTGCCTTTGTATAACAGGCCAATAAAATAACGTTCCTATTACTTTTTGTTTTTATACATAAATATGCTTTGGTCGGAAATAAGGGAACTGTGGAATTACCTATACATGTCATAATTTATTTGATTACTGTCAGTGTACAAAAATACTAATATATCAATTTTCATGAAAAGTTACAATAAGTTCAAAACAAGAGCCGTATATGCCATGAGACTTATTAAAGCATGTTGTGGCAAAAGTTTTACATCCCAAGCTGCACCAACAACTTTTGTTCTCTTCTGCTTATATTTTGTACTGCAGTATCTGAACTGATTCCTAATGTCATTGTCTTTCGGTACATGTTTGCCTACATTCACTAGCCGGACATATTCTGGCACACAAAAACTTCTCTTTCTGCTAGAAGAAAGTGATCGCTGAACACCTCTTTTTTCTACATGAAAAGCCATCTATAGCCACATCGTCTACATCATTCTCCACAAACCGCCTAACGGTGTATAGCTGAGGGTACTTTTGACACCACTAACCTATCCATTCTTAGCTGTTCCACTCGCGAACTGAGCAGGGGAGGTATGATTGGCGGTAAGCCTCTGTATTGGTCTGTTTTCTCGAACTTTCTCGCCGTTGTCATTTCGCAAGATGTATGTGGGAGCAAGTAATATGTTGCCCAACAGTTCCCGGAAAGTAGTCTCTCTAAATTTCAATAGTAAACCTCTCCGTGGTGCACAACGCCTCTCTTATAGTGTCTGCCACTGGAGTTTGTGGAACATTTCTGTAACGCTATCGCTCCGTCTAAACGATATTGTGAAGAAACTTGGGTCTCTTCATTGGATCTTCTATGTCTCTTTCATCAGTCCTACCTGCTAAGGATCCGAGATTGATGAACATTACTCAAGAATCGTTCGAATAAGACAGCTGTCTTGCTAACCCGAGAAGAAAGGTGAACTGATCTGCCTTTTGCCTTTCTATCTGATATAGTATATGTGAGCTGATAATATCCAAATTAAAGAACAGTACTCGATGCCACGAGTTTAGAGATCGTCTGCCGTAATATATCTTTCTCGTAGTTGATGGAGCCTGTCAACTCAATCCGTTGTGTTGTTGTAATGGCATACTGTGTGTGTGGTAAGTTCCTAGGTTTACACACTACTTAACCTAACTGAAACTAACTTACGCTAAGGACAGCACACACACTCATTCCTGAGGGAGGACTGGAATGTACGACGGGGGGAGCCACGCGAACCGTGGCAAGGCGACTAAGACCGCACGAATGGCATACTAATTTAGGACACGGTACAGTTATCTTAGCGCCATCTTCACCTTTCTTTGATAACTGTTGGATTGTTGTCAACAGAAAGCAGACAAACTGCTTAGTTTCCCTGCCATTTTACAGCAGCTACGCCGAACCTTACTGCAAACTGAAACTTTCTGCTTTTGAGATCATTTTTTTTGTTTACTAATATTTTTTTCAATGCTCTCCTGTATCCTTTTACTGTTCAACTATAAAGACCACGGTTTCTCAGCCCTTTCATCAACTTGTGAGTTGTAAAAAGAATAATCAAAAATAGTGTTTCCACCTAGTAAAAAATTGTTTGACGTAGCTCCAGCACTATTCGCTCACAACTACGGCAATTCTTGAAGTCTTGCATTGAGATGCTCGATTTACCGGTGCACACTTCATACTTTGAAATAAAACCACTTTTAGAATCGGAAAGACGCCACATTTTGTAATATGCTTAATATTTTCCGCGAAGAAAATTCATTGTAAAAATATAAGCATTTAAACTCTACACATAATTTTATGTGCAAAGTGTGCCCGGATACGTATGTCTCACTAGTATCATTTCACACGCAAAGTAACACAGGCAGTGAGAGGTACGTGTGACAGTGTATTTGTACTAAAAATGATTATTAAGTTAATAATAAGAAGAATAACTCACTACAGACGTCTTAGAAAAGTATGAAACGATGAAAATTGGCATGTGACACGCAACAGCGAGATTACAAAGGCCTTTCGTACGCTCCAATCACTATGAGTAGTGACAGCCTTCTCTATTACCTGTTTTTCGAAGGTTCAGCACAGTCGTCCTAGATGGCAGCACAACAGAGAGGCAGGTAACATGTCCCAACACACAAGTCGGTGCTCAGAGCTGGTGAGACATACGTGACCCATCAAACACAAAAGAGAAAAGTGCTTCCATGTGCACGAGGCTCTTGCGCACAACATTTTTCTCTCCAAGATTCAAAGGTTTTCTTACAAGCCAGTTTATTCTGGACCATCCGTGATCCCTTGGTCTACTATGTATGGCACTCCGAACCTAATGTCTCCCATTTATTTTCTTAGGAACTACAACAGTTACAGAAATCACAATGAAACAGTTTAACAGAACAAGATTTCGGGTATATACTGTCATTTATCAACACAGTCACTACCATTCGTTATGCACTTTCTTCCACCGATGAACCTGTATGATTTGTTTGTAAAAACGTGATAAAGCTGAGGCTAGCCACCATCTCTCAACTTTGATGATAGCATCTGACAAGGGAACCTCCCCATCGCACCCCCCTCAGATTTAGTTATAAGTTGGCACAGTGGATAGGCCTTGGAAAACTGAACACAGATCGATCGAGAAAACAGGAAGAAGTTGTGTGGAACTATGAAAAAATAAGCAAAATATACAAACTGGGTCGTCCATGCCTAAGATAGGCAATATTAAGGGCTATGTGAGCCGAGGAGCGCCGTGGTCCCGTGGTTAGCGTGAACAGCTGCGGAACGAGAGGTCTTTAGTTCGAATCTGCCCTCGGCTGAAAATTTTGCTTTCTTTATTTTCGCAAAGTTATGATCTGTCCGTTCGTTCATTGACGTTTCTGTTCACTGTAATAAGTTTAGTGTCTGTGTTTTGCGACAGCACCGCAAAACCGTGCGATTAGTTGACGAAAGGACGTGTCTCTCCAATGGGAACCGAAAACATTTGATCGCAAGGTCATAGGTCAACCGATTCCTCCACAGGAAAACACGTCTGATATATTCTATACGACACCGGTGACAGCATGTGCGTCACATGACAGGAATATGTTGTCGACCCACCTAACTAGTACACTTGGCGAATGGGTAAAAAGATTCTTCTACCTTGCCCGATTTAGGTTTTCTTGTGGATGTAATAATCACTCCAAAAAAACTGATGAAAACATAAGGGTTTGTCACATAAACTGAAAATAAAAAGTTAAAATTTTGGGTCGAGGGAAGATTTGAACCAAAGACCTCTAGTTCCGCATATGTTCACGCTAACCACGGGACAACGGCTCTCCTCGTCTCACACTGCCCTTAATATTGCCTATATTGCACATGGACGACCCAGTTTGTATATTTTGCTTATTTTTTCATAGTTCCACACAACTTATTCCTGTTTTCTCGATCGATCTGTGTTCAGTTTTTCAAGGCCTATCCACTGTGCCAACTTATAACTAAATCTGAGGGGGGTGCGATGGGGAGGTTCCCTTGTGAGAGTGGAAAATGTTGGCCATTCAGGTCTGTACAGAGAATGTTGTAGGGCAGTCCTACCAAATTTGCCACTGAGTCCGAATGCTGCTAAACTGTTTTGGGGCCTGCTACTATCGTGTTACAAGCGGAAATGAACTCCTCGTCTCTGGCCTGTCTCTGCAAATTGGGGCTTTGAGCCTGGTCAGTGTAGTATATTAGCGTTCAGATTGCCTGTTACCTTAAGCTCCAATACAGTGAAAAGAATTTCACTCCATTCATCCCAGAAGACTGAAGACTTTACCTGCTGATGGCTGTGTCTCGAAGTTGTTCTTTGTTGGGGAAATTGCATTTCTCCACTGCATCGACTATCTTTTGGATACTGCCGCGTAGCCGCGACACCACGTCTTCTCTTCGGTGATGATGGTGTTAGCTAATTGTCACCTTCAGCCTCGCGTTGTTGTGGCAGGTGCTGACAAATTTCCGTTCCTTGATATTTTTTAGTCTGGTTTAAGCATCGCACACTCTTTGCGGTAACGAAGGTTGCGTAACATCTTGTGTATGGCATGAAGCGTATTCGCAATTGCGAATACGAAGAATCATCACTTGTATAACGGAATGACGACCATGAAAATTTTTCCCGGATCGGGTCTAGAAATCGGTTTACTTGCTTTTTTTCTGTCTTATCGCGAGCGGTAGGCTTATTTTTTTTTTTTTTTGTAAAGGTGCATTAACCACTTTTTTGAGGGAATAACATGATTCTTTGTTTTCGTTTTAATTTTTTATTTTGTGTTTTTGTTTGTTTGCAAGCAAGTGCTCTACCGCCTTTTGTTTTACTTTTAAACATGAACAATAGGAAACAAAAACTACCTTTTTGTTGATATTACAAAATGAGATTAAAAATTTCTTTATATATATACATATGTAAGCTGAACAGGATAACTATAAACGAGACTGACTTAGAATCAACTTTGTAATAAGTAGTAAACTTTGGAAAGGTAAGCATATGTCAGGAATGAAAAACACAATAAAATTATGTTAAAAAAGAAATACTTCTCCAACTATGCTTCAAATTTCAATGAATATCTTTCACAAATTAAAGCAAATCCTGGTTCACATATAACATTTAAGTGAAGTTAAATTTCCGTAACAACCACTGTATTGTCATACCTCAAATAAGAAAATGGTTCAAATGGCTCTGAGCACTATGGGACTTAACATGTGAGGTCATCAATCCCCTAGAGCTTAGAACTACTTAAACCTAACTAACCTAAGGGCATCACACACATCCATGCCCGAGGCAGGATTAGAACCTGCGACTTGTGCGGTCGCGCGGTTCCAGACTGAAGCACCTAGAACCGCTCGGCCACACCGGCCGGCCACAAATAATATTTCTGTATTGCTTGAAAGCTAGTAAACTGAATATTATTCTCGCATTATATGAAGAAACCAACACACATCATAATGGAGAATCGTATTTCCAATTGCCTCCGCTGTTCTGTCATCTTAGCCGAGCTGTCTAGGGCGCTGCAGTCATCGACTGTGCGGCTGATCCCGGCGGAGGTTCGAGTCCTCCCTCGGGCATGGATGAGTGTGTTTGTCCTTAGGATAATTTAGGTTAATTAGTGTATAAGCTTAGGGACTGATGACCTTAGAAGTTAAGTCCCATAAGATTTCACACACACATTTGTCCTGTCATCCGAGTATGTCTTCCTGGAAGTATATGGTATCCACAGATACTTATCTTCCGTTCATTTTTTCTACGCGTCGATAATCTAACTTCGCCTACCCTGGACGTTCTAGAAATCCAGGTTCGAGTCCCGGTCCAGCACAAATTTTCAGTATCGTCATTCCATTATACAGCTGATGGTTATCTGTATTCACATCTGCGAATACATTTCATGTATTCCATAACGTCTGCAGTTGCCGCAGTGCCTGTTCCTTTGGACACGCGTGCATATCAGAAGGTATATTGCATCGCAATTCTGAACAACACAGGCACTACAATATCGTATTTTGGGTCTACTGTGGCGATGTATACTAGCAGCAAAGTGAATGTCAGCGATGTGCCAGAAAAAAATGATGGAGAAAGCTGCCAAGAAGCTGTGCATTTAATTAGTTGCCATGAGTTAATGCTAGCGCTACGGAATTATTTGGTTGCTGGTCTACAAAAACTGTTTGGCTGAAATGGCTACAGTTTTAATGTCTGCACAGAATAAATAGTTTTGTAACATAGATTAACTAACATAAAGAACGTAAAGTGATCGTTTTTGAACTCAGAAATCTGCAATTTAACTCCTAGTAATACAGCGTATCTTTAATTTTTTATGATGTGTATTTATCGGTTGTATTATTATATTGGCTGTTGAACATTATTATGCTGGCTGTTGAACAGCTTGTGAGAGTTCTTCCGGGTTGTATGGCCGTGGTCCATGGAACTCTTCAGTCCCTGACGTTTCGTCCAAGGCTGCGTTGGACATCTTCAGAGGTGCTCTTGGTTGTGCTGAGTGTTGCCGACACAACCAGGAGCACCTCTGAAGATGTACAACGCAGCCTTGGACGAAACGTCAGGGACTGAAGAGTTCCATGGACCACGGCCATACAACCCGGAAGAATTCTCAGCAGCTGAAACATCCTGTCGTGAAAGCCTTCATTGTATGTTCAAGAACAGCCCTTGAGTAATTTACGAGTGGTTCCTTAAGTCAATACAAATAAAGAAAAGAAAAAGAAAATACAGCGTTCGAATAGATGAATATACGGAAATGCTTCACATATCAGATATCCGAACTGTTTCACTTTTGAGCGGGTATGGGTATTAATATCAGATACCACGTAATGTTATTTCAGCGTAATTGATACAGTGTCAAATATTAAAGAGAGTAAACGTATCTGATCCTAGAAATGGTAGTTTCACAAGCAGTCTGTTTTACTATCGGATTTACGCAAAATAGTGTCTTGCTTGGCAGTTTTGGGTCCAATTATAGGGAGTATTCCTTCCATTTTCATCGCTGTCATCCTCGTAAAATTTCGATAGTGCTCTGTATCTTCCATCACAAGATCTACATCGAAATTCTTACATGCTCCACAACCATCCCGCCGCCTAATCCACTCTCTGATCTAACACGAACACTGTCGTTTACTTTTTGTCTTCGTCATTAAAAGTATTAGAAGTGCAGCTGCAGTCCGACACTCTTCCATCGGAACCCCTTCTCTTTCACGCAGAACGATGACTGAAAAATCTCACGAAGATTCATCCATCAGCTCTCACAGGCTCTGTCGTCCTGCTCTGTGTAAACGCTTCTGACATCTCGTCTCGTAAAACTCACACAATCAGAGAAGCTACTCGCAAGTGACTTATCAGACCGTGACTACCAGCGACAATTCAAGTCTAGTACAATTCTGGAAGTACTATCTGAGTGTATCAAACCGTTTGAGAGCAAAAAACTCGCACGTGTATTCTAGCCCTCACAGCCGCCATTGAGGTGTTCACAAAATTCTTGGAGGCAATCCACAAATCGTCACGGATGAGTTGGTCGAACCGTTGATCATTATAAGGAATGGCAGCTCAGCTGTGTCGACCGGGGCGTTTCTTCTCGTGCATATCCTTTTCGTTACTATTGAAACGTAGTACCCACCGCCTCACATTACTCGTCTTTACTTTTTGATCGCTCCTTATAGAAAGTTTCGATGGACTTCAATTTGTGCATTTTGTTCAGGAGTGAAGGAATACCATGACACATTTCTGTTTTAAAAGAAACTCAGAAGAAACTCGATATCAGACTTCATTTTGGAACGCTTGGGTGTTGCGGCTGCTTTTGCTGATACCTGTTGCAGGAAAACCAAAGCGACAGCACGTTAACGGGGAGCTTCGTAAATTAGTACTAGAGGCTTCAATAAGTAATGCAACACTTTTTCGCTGGGACATTTTGGGTCGAAAAAATGCGGAATTTGTTGTGGGACATTGTGGAATATTTCCGCTTCAGCCCCTACAGCTTCATGAAGTTTCCACAGATGGCGCCGCTATTACGAAGCCTTCAAAATAGTGGCTCTAACAGAGGTGCGTTCCAAACAGAGAGCATTTTCTTTTGGTGGGTATTCACGGGTGACTGCAGAATATCTGCGGGGACCTGGCAGTTAACAAAAAGCACGATGAGTCGTCGGGCGAGGTGTCTGCATCACAGCAACAAGGTCGCGCAAACCTGTCCGATCTCCCGCATGCTGGCCGGCCGTACAAAGCTAGGACTCCTGCGACGTTGGAACGTGTGGACATCATCGTTCGAATGATCGACGGATCACAGACAGACAGTTCCCTGCTCAAGTGGACGACTCCACTGGTAGTACTGACGCGGTCGTCCACCAGTTGGGGTACTCACAAGTGTGCGCCCGCTGGGTTTCTCACCGCCTAATACAAGACCATAAAGAGCAACAGAGGACCATCTGTGCGGAATTGCTTGCACGTTACGAGGCTGATCGTAATAATTTTGTGTCGAACATCGTCACAGGCGATGAAACAAGGTTTCATCTTTTCGAACCGGAAACAAAACAGCAAAAAAAATGGTTCAAATGGCTCTGAGCACTATGGGACTTAACATCTATGGTCATCAGTCCCCTAGAACTTAGAACTACTTAAACCTAACTAACCTAAGGACAGCACCCAACACCCAGCCATCACGAGGCATAGAAAATCCCTGACCCCGCCGGGAATCGAACCCGGGAACCCGGGCGTGGGAAGCGAGAACGCTACCGCACGACCACGAGATGCGGGCAACAAAACAGCAATCCATGGAGTGGAGCCACCCCATCTCTCCTCCGAAGTAAACATTCAAAGCCCCGTCCTCAGCTGGTAAACTCGTGGCCACGATCTTCTGAGACTCTGAAGGAATTATTCTGTTTCATGCCCTCCCTCATGGTGCAAGAATCAACTCTGATGTGTATTTTGCTACTATCAAGAAATTGTAGAAACGACTTCAGCATGTTCGTAGCCACAAAAATACAAACGAACTTCTCCTTCTCCATGAGCAACGCAAGGCCTCGCACAAGTCTGCGCACCAGAGAGGAGCTCACAAAATTTCATTGGACGTTCTTCCTCATCTGCCTTACAGCCCGGATCTTGCCTCTTTAGATTTCCATCTGTTTGGCCCAATGAAGGATGCAGTCCGTGGAAGGAAGTACGTGGATGAAGAGAAGGTTACTGATGCAGCAAGACGTTGGTTCCGACGTCGGCCTTTGTAGACTGGAACCATGCGGGTAATCCAGCTTTCTCAGTAGGGTGGCATGAGGCCGTCACGTTGACGGAGATTAGCACGAGTGACATAAAAGTAGATATCTTAGGTGTTGCGAAACAACTCATATCACTTAAGAAAGGCAAGTCTTCCGGTCCAGATGGTATACCAATCAGGTTCCTTTCAGAGTATGCAGACACAATAGCGCCTTTCTTAGCAATCATATACAACCGCTCACTTGACGAAAGATCTGTTCCTAAAGACTGGAAAGTAGCACAGGTCACACCAATATTCAAGAAAGGAAACAGGAGTAACCCATTGAATTACAGGCCCATATCACTGACCTCAATTTACAGTAGGATTTTGGATCTTATACTGTACTCGAACTTTATGAATCACTTTGAAGAAAATGACTTATTGATACATAACCAAGACGTATTCAGAAAATATCGTTCTTGTGCAACACTTTATTCCCATGAAGTAATGAGTGGTGTCGACAAGGGATCTCAGATCGATTCCATATTCCTAGATTTCCTGAAGGCTTTTGATACCGTTCGTCACAAGCGACTATTAATCAAATTGCGTGCATATGGAGTATCGTCTCAGTTGTGTGACTGGATTCATGATTTCCTCTCAGAGAGGTCACAGTTCGTAGTGACAGACTGTAGAACACAAGTGATATCTGCTGTTCCTGATTTACATAAATGATCTAGGTGATAATCTGAGCAGCCCCCTTAGATTGTTTGCAGATGACGCTGTAATTTACCGTGTAGTAAAATCATCAGACGATCAATTCCAATTACAAAATGATCTAGAGAGAATTTCTGTATGGTGCGAAAAGTGGCAATTGGTTCTAAACAAAGAAAAGTGCGAGGTCATCCACATTGGTACTAAAAGAAATCCGATAAATTTTGGGTATACGATAAATTGCACAAATCTAAGGACTGTCAATTCGACTAAATACCTAGGAATTACACTTACGAGCAACTTAAACTGGAAAGACCAAATAGATAATATTGTGTGGAAGGCAAAACAAAGACTGCGCTTTGTTGGCAGAACATTAGAAGATGCGACAAACCCACGGAATAGGCAGCCTACATTACACTTGTCCGTCCTCTGCTCGAATACTGCTGCGCGGTATGGCATCCTTACCAGGTAGGATTGACGGAGGACTTCGAAAAAGTGCAAAGAAGGGCAGCTCGTTTCGTGTTACCGCGCAATAGGGGTGAGAGTGTCACTGATATGATACACGAGTTGGGATGGCAGCCACTGAAACAAAGGCGGTTTTCTTTGCGGCGAGATCTATTTACAAAATTTCAATCACCAACTCTCTCTTCCAAATGCGATAATATTTTGTTGACACCCACCTATGTAGGGAGAAATGATAATCGTAATGAAATAAGAGAAATCAGAGCTCGAACGGAAACATTTAGGTGTTCCTTTTTTCCCACGCGCCATTCGAGAGTGGAATGTTAGAGAAGTAGTATGAAAATGGTTCGATGAACCAGGCACTTAAGTGTGAATTGCAGAGTAACCATGTAGATGTAGATGGGGTTTTGTAGCCAAAAGAGTGGGGAATAATATTATGTATCGGAATCCTGAATAAAAGCAACCTGCTTTCAGAAAAAGAGTGGTGAAACGTCCCCTTAGAAAAAATTATGAATGATTGTGCTGATAAACCTCTTACATTATTTGATTTTCAAACAGCTGAGCAGAAGTGAACGTACTCAGACATTTCGCTCTTTACCTATTCTGATGACCACTAAACTGACACACAATATTTTTAGCGCAACGCAATCTGACTTTCAATAATCCCTACAAAAGAATGGCCCTGACTGACATTAACCTATACCTTTCACAAATCACTTACCTCACAAAAATCTTCGTTACTCGAACAACTGAAATACAGCGAGCGCCAATACTGCCAGCTAAATCAAAGATTCTAACTACTGAAGGCACTAACTATTGACAGGCATACTTAGAAAATGAAAGATTTTGATAGAGAACAAACAATGTATTTACCTTAATAGTGTTCAAAAGTCATAATATATATAGCAGTTCATGGCATCCAGTCATACAAACTTACTGTCTCTGATGGACACACGTCCAGATCATCCGCTTCCAAAACTCCGCCATTTCTCTCCCCTCATCCACCACTGCTGGCGGCTCACCTCCAACTGCGCAACGCTACGCGCTGTTAACAGCCAACTGCCCAACACTACAATATCATATACTCCACAATGCAAACCAACCACAGCCTTCACAAAGCACAGTCAGTGATTTTCATATAGAGCGCTACGTGGCGTTACCAACATAAAAACCTAAACAGCCTACTTACAGTGTTGCGTTATTTATTGGACGCTCCTATTACATTAACATAATCTGGCTCGTACGCAGAAGACCAAAAATACGAAGCATTAATGTCGGAATGATGGTTGGTTAAATGGCATTTTTGCTGTCATACAAGGACTCAGCACGCTAAAGTCACAAGAATATGTCAGTTTCATCAAAAAAGTTGCTTACTCTTTCTGTGTGTAATTGTTATGGTAATACTGAGTGTTTGGATTGCTCGTCTGTCAAGCAATGACGGCACTACGGTCTCAACCTATTGGCCGGAAACGCTGTATCGGAGAGGCATCTTGGGGCCGCACGCTATCGAAGCAGTCGGCGGTGTAGCTCCTGCGGCGCCATTACTGGAATCGGAGCGGTTGGAGTGTTGGAGGCTGCGTCATAACCCCTGCCGACACTTCCGCCCGCTCAGTTCGTCCCTTATTAGGTTTTAATTGATTCAATAACGAGCGAACTGGTGCGGGCGGCGCGCGGGTAATGGAAGTCGCTTTCACTAATTTGGCGCGCGGTAACTGGTAGCGACGGCGGGCCAGCCATTACGTGGCGACGTAACGAGCGCCAGCAGGCAAGAACAGCCGCCGGAGCCGTTTGGCCGCGCCTTGGCCGGGATTACTCCTGCGATCGCCGGAACGGAACAGAACAACAGTGCGGAACGACACGCCCTCAACAGCGCAATTGTCGCTTAGGCCACGATCTGGGAGCGGAACGATTGTCAGGATCTTCTTACGCCCGTCGCATGTCTAAGAGCCACTTGGATGGAAGCAGGTCAACGTTTGTAGAGCTCGAGGCTTTAAAAAGGATGACGCTCACATTAACTGCTATCCATTCAGATAATACTTGGGTTGGATAGAAAGTAATGGCAACACTGTTGTAATTCATACCAGACGTTATTGACAGACGTTCACCGTATTTACCCTTAATGTAATAGCCCCGCATGTCGATCACAGATGCAAGGCGCTGTACACAACCAGCTAGTCCAACTCTGTCGATGTCTCGTAAGGACCGACCTTCAGGGTGTTTCACTAAATGTGTTTGCCCCTGTAAGTTACGAAGTAATAAATTGTTCAAATGGCTCTGAGCACTATGGGACTTAACATCTGAGGTCATCAGTCCCCTAGAACTTAGAACTACTTAAACCTAACTAACCTAAGTACATCACACATATCCATGCCCGAGGCAGGATTCGAACCTGCGACCGTAGCAGTCACGCGGTTCCGGACTGAAGCGCCTAGAACCGCACGGCCACCGCGGCCGGCTACGAAGTAATAGGCAACGGAAATATTTATTGCAGTAGGTTACCATAAGAAAAGTTACACTGTCTGCGGAGCTATGAACATAGTTTATTGTATTATTATCCAAAGAGTTACAGCAAAAAGATACAGTTTTTTAAATGGAACAATAGTTGTTTCTATCACGCACTGCAATCAGTAACACCAGCTGTGTATACATTAATATAAATTACATTCCTACCACTTTTAGTTTGGGAGCTACAACCTTTCAAAGTTTCAGGGGCAGATACCACACACGCTGCGCATAACGCAATGCGCCTTCTAAATGTGGTGCGGCCGAGTTGTAACGTCGCCGGTGTCACGGGGCGAGAAGCTTCCTCGATGCGCTGTTAGACTGCCGACTGTCGCCGCACACGGCCGTATACCCGACAGTTCGAGCCACACAAACAAACGGAGCTCAATATACCACAGTTACTGACATCGGATGAAGATGGCATACACGAACACCGAGTACGTTGACATGTTGCTGATGCTCGGCGAGTGCCGACACGATGCCACTGAAACAGCCATGGCGTACTCCGTGAGATATCCTAGGCGAAGAGCTCCGGCACCCGTTACGTTCGTACGTGTCGAACAACGACTTCAGGAAACAGGCAGCTTGGTAATGCATCACAGCAACAGACGAAGAAGTGCAAGAAGTGAGGAGACGGAGGTGTTTGTTTTAGCTGCAGTACACCACGATCCTCATGTCAGCTTACGAGCCGTTGCTGCAGTCGCTGGTGTCAGTCTCACATCTGTGTGGTGTATAGTACACGGCCACATGTCTCAACCGTACCGCCTGTCACTGACCCAGGAGCCGCATGGGAACGATTTCCGTGCGCGAGAGTTACATTCTGTAAATGGGCCATGCGTAGTCTCACGCTGGTGTCTTTACAAGGTGTTATGTTCTTTGATGAGTCGACGTTCACAAGCTGGCCGGAGTGGTCGAGCGGTTATAGGCGCTACAGTCTGGAACCGCGCGACCGCTACGGTCGCAGGTTCGAATCCTGCCTCGGGGATGGATGTGTGTGACGTCCTTAGGTTAGTTAGGTTTAATTAGTTCTAAGTTCTAGGGGACTCATGACCAAAGAAGTTAAGTCCCATAGTGCTCAGAGCCATTTGAACCATTTGAACCACGTTCACAAATTATGGTGCAGTGAATTGCCATAACGTGCACTACTGGGCTGCAGACAGTCCTCGGTGAGAACGACCTGTTGACCGTCAATGTAGGTGGTCTATTAATGTGTGGTGTGAGATCCTTGGGGATGAAATCATTGGTCCACACTACTTCCCAGGTACACTGGCAGGTGAGTTATATAGCGCGTTCATAGTCGACAGTTTGGGTGGTCTCCTTGAACATGTGTGTCTACACACGAGAGTCCATATGTGAATGCAGCACGATGGTCACCCAGCCCATTCTGCGCGTGCTGTTGTGGAAGAACTAAACAATAGGTTTGCAGGAAGGTGGCTGGGTCGCCATGGTCCTCATTCATGGCCCGCAAGGTCGCCCGATTTAACTCCATTAGATTTCTTTTTGTGGGGGTATCTAAAGGATAGTGTTTATGTCACAGAGCCCACATCCCCAGATGATCTAAAACAGCGCATCGAGGACGCATGTTGTTCCGTGACACCGGCGATGTTACATCCCGGCCGCAGATCCTTTAGAAGGGGCACTGCATTGTGCAATCAGGAACGCGGACACACATTTGAACATCTCATTTAAATCAACTTACCACCACCAGAACATCCATCACCCACCACACAGCCGTGTATTATGTACAGCGTGTGGTATCTGCCCCTGAAACTTTGAAGGGTTGTAGCTCCCAAACTAAAAATGATAGACCCGCATCTCGTGGTCGTGCGGTAGCGTTCTCGCTTCCCACGCCCGGGTTCCCGGGTTCGATTCCCGGCGGGGTCAGGAATTTTCTCTGCCTCGTGATGGCTGGGTGTTGTGTGACGTCCTTAGGTTACTTAGGTTTAAGTAGTTCTAAGTTCTAGGGGACTGATGACCATAGCTGTTAAGTCCCATAGTGCTCAGAGCCATTTGAACCACTTTTTAAAAGTGATAGGAATGTAATCAAAATTGATGTATACACAGTGCATGATAGAAACAACTATTGTTCCATTTAAAAAATTGTATATTTTTGCTGTAACTCTTTGAATAATAACACAATAAACTATGTTCATGGCTCCGCAGACAGTGTATCGTTTCTTATGGTGATCTACCGCAATAAATATTTCCGTCGCGTATTACTTGGTAACTTACAGAGGCAAACACATTTAGTGAAACACCCTGTATGTCACGGGTAGTGTCGTCTATTGTGCTGTAACGCATGCCACGAAGAGTTCCCTTCGTTTTGGCGAACAGGTCGTAACCGCACGGACTCACATCATGTGAGTACGGGGAATGATACAGTATCTCCCACCCCAACATACAGAAGAGCTCCTGCACGCGGTTCGCTATGTGGCATCGCTCATTCTCATGAAGGATGATGGTATGCAGTCCATGGACGATCCACATACAGTCGGGAGCAAGTAGCTCAGTTGTCATGTTCTCCATGGAGAACGGGGGGGGACATCCCGAACGGGGGCGATCTCGAATGACATTCCTGACAAACCGAAACACTTTCGCTCATCTCACCAGCGTACGATATGGCAATGCTGCATCATGGCACACCTTACGCAGTCCCTGAAAACATTGTTGTGCGCTCCGACCAAGTGCCAATTGAGTCGTGATCCATACATGTTCGTTTTTCCTAAACAAGCTGTTAGAGCGGCTTAACTGGTCTCTCCCACTTTCAGAAAGTACACACTGCAGTGCCGACCGGTGTAGCCGTGCGGTTCTAGGCGCTTCAGTCTGGAACCGCGCGACCGCTACGGCCGCAGGTTCGAATCCTGCCTCGGGCATGGATGTGTGTGATGTCCTTAGGTTACTTAGGTTTAAGTAGTTCTAAGTTCTATGAGACCGATGACCTCAGCTGTTAAGTCCCATAGTGCTCAGAGCCAGAGCCACACTGCAACTGATTGAAACACAGACTTTGTCGCTCACTGCACTACTTCAGCTGACTTTCTGCCATCAGCCACAGCAGATTGGATGCACATCCTTCATGTTACGGCAGTTTTGTCACTACTTTTTATCCAACCTTAGTATGTAGAAGAGCGAGTATTACAGATGAATTCGCCAGCCCACGCTCATTCTTTATTTCGCCATATAGGAAGGATATGTAGCTTATGAAGTCTACTGTCTCTTTTATGACACCTGAAATGATCAGTCACTTAGAATAGTAACAAGGATGGTTTGGTAAGTTTGGTAAATTTCCATGAGAGAATGGAATATTTTCGAAGCTTGGTTATTGCAAGTATTGTATACAGAATTTCGACGAGATACAAAAATGGTTAAAATGGCTCTGAGCACTATGGGACTTAAATTCTAAGGCCATCAGTCCCCTAGAAGTCAGAACTACTTAAACCTAACTAACCTAAGGACATCACACACATTCATGCCCGAGGCAGGATTGGAACCTGCGACCGTAGCGGTCGCGCGGTTCCAGACTGTAGCGCCTAAAACCGCTAGGTCACTCCGGTCGGCGACGAGATACAGCATACAGATCATTGTTGCCAGTAGGAATTGGAGAAACCGACCGGTTAAAACCGATACCAGTATTACAGTTCTGAATAACCGGTATTTGTTTGGCGTCGGTTATAACAGGTGTTTCTTATTTCTTATTTTTTACAAATAAACGGGCAAAAAAAATCTATTAGCCATAGCAGCAGTTTTAAAATCTTCGATTTTTAAAAAACGCCAACGGCCTTCCGCAGTGGTAACACAAGTGCTGTCGGGCTGGGCTAGCACTTGGATGCGTGACCATCCGGTCTGCACTCAGCCCTTGTAACGCAAACTGAGGAGCTACTTGGCCGAGAAGAAGCAGCTCCGGTCTCGTATACCGACATACGGCCGGGAGAGCAGTGTGCTGACCACATGCCCCTCCACACCCGCATCCAGTGACGCCTGTGGGCTGAGGATGACACGGCGGCCAGTTGGTACTGTTGGGCCTACCAAGGCCTATTCGGGCGGAATTTTTAGAAAACGAGTAATTTTTATCGTATAAATTACATTGGTTTGAAGGAATACATTATATTAGAAAATGGGAAAAACCATCAGTGCTATTTTAATAATAATGTCGACAGAAAGGAACAACAAACACATGACATAAGGACTGGTACAGTTTAGCTGAGACAATAATCTATTTGTGTCCATGTGGCGTGGCCTATTAGATGGTACGCATGTGCTTGCAGTGTGCAAGATTTGCCCATCTTGTCTGTGTGGTAGTATTTCGCTGTTGTCACCGGACACCAGCTGTATTGCAGATTGGCACCATCCCTAGTCTGGAAGTATTTTTCGAAGTGCAATATCAGTCAAGTATAATACTCCATTTTGTTTAAAAGATTAATAACAAGGTGAGCCACAACAAACTTGCGACATCATATGTGGTGATAACGTAACTGTTCACTCATAGTTTACGATAGAAATAGAAAGCATCTAATCTACTGCCCGTATTTATACAATACTCGTATATCTGCTTGTAACCCTTGAAAGAAGACATATTAACTAGAAAAACAGAGTTCTTCAGCTTCAGTTTTCATCCTTCAGCTCTGATGATTTGTAATGTCCAAATACTGGTATGATCCTCGATTGCAACATGATGTTTGAGCAGACTTTCAACTACGTACTACTTTTCGAGAAAAGCAGTGAACGGTGGATGGACTAAGTTTTCTTTTATTTGACTATTTAATTTAATGCTTTGATTCTATGCATCATGAAACTGAGAATCAAAATCTTCAGTCTTTCTTCGATTTCCACTTATTTCAGGAAATAACAGGAATAAAAAAACCGCAAATCGGTTATACTAGAAACCGGTTATTTTCAGCGGTTTTAACAGTCAGGTTAAACTGGCATTGGAAAAAACTGATATGACTAGAAATCGGTTGTTTCAGCGATAACTGCCATCCTTGGTTAACAACCGTCTGTTTGTGAAGAAGCTGAGTGCGAATTGGGTGCCGCGCACAGTCGACCAAAAGTGTATCCGACACAACACTTCAACACAATGTATGGCGATGTTTAATCACAATCAGCGAGACTTTTGCACCGTTTTGTGTCTGTTGATGAAATCTGGTGTCTGTTGATGAAATATGGATCTATTATTATACGCCATTTAAAACGGCATTTAAAACAATGGACGAGTTGCGCTGAAAGTGTAACGAAGTAGGCAGAGACCATTTTGTCAGTTCGTAAGGTGATGGCTACTATTTTTTCGGGTTCGCAAGAAACAGTCCTCATAGATTACTTGCAAAAGTCAGAACCATAACTGGGCACTATTATGCTTCGTTGCTGAATCGTTTGACACTTGCATTCGCTGAAAGAGACCAAGGTTGGCACCCAAAAAGGTGCTCTTTCACCAGGATAATGCACCATCCCACACATCAGTGGCAACATGGCGAAAGGGCATGAATTGGGCTTTGAATTGATTTCTCATCCACCCTATTCACCAGAGTTATCCCCAAGCGACAACTTCCTGGTCCCTAGCTTGAAAGTCTGGCTTTTTAGAAAGAAATTTTTATGAAATGAGGAAGTACAGCTGCAGTCAAAGAGTACTTTGCAGAGTTTGACATAACGTAGTTTTCCGATGGGATGAAATAGCAGCAGGATTGCTTGACAAAGTGCATATCCATGAAATGAGACTATGTCGAGAAGTAAGGTGAGTTGTTTACGAAACAAACATTTTTCTTTTACTTTTTTTTTTTTTTTGAGATTTATCAAGCCAACCTCGAAATACAAGTATTCATAGTATACTCATCGAAATATTCGTGGAATTCGTACTTGCTTGTTTTGTTGCAACAATAACACATCATATGATAGGTATCCATGATTTATGCCTTTTGAAAGTTAACACCACTGCATTCTCGGTTATCACGGCACCTACCTATGCAGAATATTCTTAACTTCGTTACTTAATGACTTTTACAGGTTACAACACTGCATTAAGTCAGGATTATGTGGTGAAGTAATGCTTAATGATCAGATACACATGCTAAAGAAGCATCAGCCAGTTAATATTGTCATGTCGAAACCACACTCACGTCTAAATCTCAGAAGAGTGTCATACAACAACACTTGGAACAGTAAGCACATTCATTACTGACACCAACGTACAGTCAGGACAGAAATGTTGTCCGAAGAGTGAAGCTATTTATACAAAACATTGGGTATTTCAGAATATACAATCATTAAGAACGTAAGGCAATGCAAGAAACTTCCAGAAATCACAAAAACTATACTAAGCAGCAAATAATTGCTGGTGCTCAGGTTTGAACTGGCGACTCGTGGCACGCCACGGAGCAGCGCTAACCACTGCTCCACATTGTTTGCATCACAGCGGTCAACCTTCTGGCAAATCGAGGTTGACAATACTGGCTGAGCAAAGCCTGCGTAGCTACTTACGTCCTCTGTGACTTTAAAATTAGGCTATTTGGACTGTGTGAAGCTCCATCCACCTTCTAACGTATGATGGACTACCTGCTTCGGCGCTTGGGCAGCCTTTGGTGACCCGCAGGCCTGAGTCACATAATTACTTAAGCTTGCGAGCAGTCTCGTCACTTGACGTGAAAGCAGTGCTCCTAGCCAATAAAATCAATACTGTGGCGTCCGTGAGCTGAATCTTTATGGGATAACGAAACTATATGAATTGGCAACCCTTTCCCGACTCACCACGCCAGCTAATTAGGCTCGAAACACGCACTTTTGAGAGTCCATTCATTTTATGTTCACCCCATCTGAAGATATTTATATTTCTGCATTGTGAACAATATATATTTATGGTTGGTTGGTTGGGAGACCAGACAGCGTGGTCATCGGACTCATCGGATTAGGAAAGGAAGTCGGCCGTGCCCTTTCAGAGGAACCATCCCGGAATTTGCCTGGAATGATTTAGGGAAATCACGGAAAACCTAAATCAGGATGGTCGGACGCGGGATTGAACCGTCGTCCTCCCGAATGCGAGTCCAGTGTCTAACCACTGCGCCATCTCGCTCGGTATATATATTTATGTACAACGTTTTTCGATAGCTGTCTGAAAACGTGCATCGCAAAATCATGCAACGCCATTAGTCAAGAAACGACGTTCACGATACCTAAATAAATGTCAGCAACTGAAGATAGGTTGCTAGGTATCTTTAAACGTCATCATGGAAAATAAATGCCTATAAAAACAACTGGTTGGAGCTAGTTCATTATACATTACCTTCAGTTTCAATAGCTACATTGATCTAATACGCCCATAATGGTGCCTCGGGCATGGATGTGTGTGATGTCCTTAGGTTAGCTAGGTTTAAGTAGTTCTAAGTTCTAGGGGACTGATGACCTCAGAAGTTGAGTCCCATAGTGCTCAGAGCCATTTGAACCAAGCCCTTAATGGAAACGGATGTCCGCGGCTCGACGTATTGCGGTAGTGTTCTCGCTTCCCGCGCATGGGGTCCCGGGTTCGATTCCCGGTGGGGTCGGGGATTTTGTCTGTCTCGAGATGACTGGGTGTTGTTTGTCTTTCATCATTTCATCCTCATTCATTCGCAAGTCGCCGAAGTGGCGTTAAAGAACCGCCCCGCGAGGGGTATCCCGGCCATTATTATGGTAAAGGATTATTTACTAATAGAATAGGCAAACAAAATTAGGCAATGAGATAAACAAGAGCACCTTCCGGATTATTTTCCGCGAGCCGAACTGAAAACATGCTGGCCGGATCTGGATCGTATCGCGGGCCGCGGACGTGATTTAAATGGCCAACTTGCCTGCTGTCTGGATGACACTGCCGTTTTCTCAAAGACATTTGAGAAATATCTAACCCGCCTCGCAACCATTTTGAAGTGTATTCACACTGCAGACCTATGACTGAATCTGAAAAGATTGCCTTGACTGGTTATTCGCCGTTGAAGACGTTATCCCACCGTTATCGATGAGACGAGTTCCAATCGTCAATCGACGTACCCAGTTCAACCGTGAAGCTATTGTCGATTGCAAAGAAAGCTATCCAGACCCAGAAGATGAGTATCAACATTTTACTTGGTCAAGGAAATCACTAACTGTCGCGAATGGCCACAACTCATCCCCAAAGATATTTAAGTAGTGACAACAAAACCAGTGCAAGAAGAGCACCTCAGTGTGCTCCGCCACCACAACAAACAAGGCAGAGGATGAAGCTACTACCGAACTGTCAATAGGACTGGACTTATCGAGGAACAACATAGACGAATGACTGCCGTTCTGCGTCAATTTTCGGGTGCTTTCATATCCAGAGTGTAGAGGAGACTGATCCGCCGGCCGCGGTGGCCGTGCGGTTCTAGGCGCTCCAGTCCGGAGCCGCGCTGTTGCTACGGTCGCAGGTTCGAATCCTGCCTCGGGCATGGGTGTATGTGTGGCCTTAGGTTAGTTAGGTTTAAGTAGTTCTAAGTTCTAGGGGACTGATGACCACAGCAGTTGAGTCCCATAGTGCTCAGAGCCATTTGAACCATTTGAGACTGATCGACCGCTCCGTGATAAAATCTTATAAATACTGAAGATGATCCACCAATGGCGCTCATTTAGAGTGTGACCGACCTAACAAAGGATAATCGGGGAGGAAGTGGAAGAGATACTGTAAGCGAAAAGTATTTCTTAACTATGAACATGCGCCAGAGCTCACGAAAATATTTTTCTCACCATAAGACAATATGCTTGTTCTGAGTAGTATAACTGTTCCCCACAGACAATTCCGTTGACTCCTTTCGCCCCTCTCCTCCTTCCCCCACCCTTTTGTTTGACTGTTCACCACATAATATTGCTTCGCTTGGATTATATGTGCAAAAACACGTTTTTGTGGGAGGATTTTGAAGCGCGCCGCTTATATAGATATTTTTAAATCAATAGCCTTTATCCGTTGTCGAGTTACGGTGGTCTATCGTTTTTTCTGGGAGGTTTTTGAAGCGCGCCATTTCTATACTTTAAATTTATACTAACTGGTTCAATCTCTGCACGAAGGTAGATAAGTGAATAAAGTCAAAAAGAAATTTTCTTATCCAGTAATATTTGTCCGTTGTCGAGATACGATGGTTTAAAGTCGAGCTAAATGTAGTATGCTAAATTCATTCCTACTTGAATTGAATGCGTGGAAACGGTTTAAAGTGAATCGAATATTTTAAAATTGCATTCTTCCGATAAAACTGGATACTCTCTTTAAAAAATATAGCTTTATTCTGATATTACGTGCAAAAGCACGTTTTCCTGAGGGTTTTTTTATTTTTTTTATACGCGCAGCTTCTATGTTTCAGATTTGTGAAACCCCACAAATTTTGTTAGAAGGCGGGCAAGTACAATGGTCGTCCTGACGTTTTGGGAAACAGTAATCCGTTAGCACGATGTAAGCAACATGGTTTGAAAGACAATTAAAAAAAAACTATACAGAATCGGTAGTCGCCCGAGTCAACAAGAATCTATGTAGTTTGTCAAGCTGTGACGGTCTAATGTTTGCCAAGTTACTTCCGTTCGATGTCAAAATTATGGTAGAGTAAAAGTTGGGAACCAGAATGAAAAATGTACCTATTGTAGCACAAAAAAGGTTAATTTGGCGTAGGCAGAGTTACGGATGTAAAAGAAGGGAACTAGCTTTGCGACTTATCTGGCAGTTTCAACGACATTTAAATGAAAACATCTTGACATAATCGCACTTTTTATACTTGTTAGCGTTAGTATCTATGTCATATGATATAATGCATCGTGTCATGTAAAGTAACATGTAATCGCACTTTTTATACGAATGTTGGAAGAAACAGACACAACTTTATGTGCTTCTAGAGAGTAGGATGCATCTGCAGTAAGAAGTATCCGAGAGTGGGAGTGCGTCTATAATAGGAAGTATCCCAGAATGGGATGCATGCAACCTAAGCTTTAAGCTGGCCGGGGTGGCCGAGCGGTTCTAGGCGCTTCAGTCTGGAACCGCTTGACTGCTACGGTAGCAGGTTCGAATCCTGCCTCGGGCATGGATGTGTGTGCTGTCCTTAGGTTAGTTAGGTTTAAGTAGTTCTAAGTTCTAGGGGACTGATGACCTCGTAGTTTCTTACTGTTTATCGATGTTAATCGATCTGATGATGTAATGTATAAAATCTGTTAAAGAATTTGAAGGACGATTAGTAAATAGCAGTCACAATACAACACCGAGCAACTGCTATTGTGAACTTTTACCGTCAGCCATTCGAAAGAGCGAGGTGGTTGCTGGTCGCATTATTCATCACTTGGTAATACAGATAGTGAACAGCTCCTTTACTATTCACAGTTTACATATTTTCTTAAAAAATGTGTCATGTGCAGCTAACATCACCACTATATTGAAATTTCATAGTAGTCACATTTAATGGTCGTTTGCTAGGGTATCACTAGATGTTGTATCTTCAAAAATCATAATTTCAGATCGAAAAATTTTAACCATTGTCGTCTGATACGTATATTAATCTTATTAGGTCTAAATACTCCGAAGACACCCACTGTATTGCCATCAAGATTTTCGTCTGTATTCCTGTTAAGTTTGCAGGAACAAACGTAACGGCATTTATCCACCGATTTGTTGCCGACTGCAAGAGATTTTTATGTCATTTTTCAGGTGGAAATCATCCAGACTTATTCCCGTTAAGTTTGCAGGAACAAACGTAACGCCATTTATCCACCGATTTGTTGCCGACTGCAAGAGATTTTTATGTCATTTTTCAGGTGGAAATCATCCAGACTATTTAAATTACGTCAGCTCTACAGACAACATTTCACCTGCAATCAGTTTCAAAATACAGTACTTATCCTTTGAGAGAACCAGTAGCAAAATGAGTTCAAAGGTAATAACTTCAAGTACCAGAAATATGATGTGAGTCCATCCGAGAACAGCTACATGCTGTTCCCGAATTCTCGTTACCAAATTCTAGCACTTGTAAAGGGGAGTGAGTACATACTATTTTTAATAGGAACCCACGTCCAGAAACGTACCGTTTTTGTTCTACAACGGTTTCATTTCAGATGTCTAAGGCGTCTACGTGTGCTTAGAGAAAGAGAAAAGTCTCAGAGTTGCCTGTTCTGATATAAAGTAGCGTAGACAGGATGACGTATACAATGCCTGTAATAACGCTGGAAGTCGGCACAGTGAGCTGCTGTTGTAATACGTCAGTACTGTTCTGTACGCACAGCATGCCTGATTCTTGTTTGTTTTGTAATAACGTAAACACATGATGTTTAAGTACTAATAGGAAACAAATGTGCTTAAGTGATTATTGGATGTTTCGTTATGTTTCCTTTCGAACTGTTACTTAATCACTGTACTGCGTCACGCCTAATTCCATTCCTCAAGCAGAAGTGGACGAGTTAAACATCTGAACTGAAACCGTCGTAGAACGGACATTGGTTCCTATTCTGAGTATTGTGTACTCCCCCCCCCTCCGCCCCTGCAAGTCCTAGAAGTTTGCAAAGGAAATTTCCGAACATCCTGTATAACACTCAACTTTTGTCTGTGAAGACGGCCAAAGAGAACAGCGGAGAGAATAACCTACAAAATGTTCAAATATGTGTGAAATGTTATGGGACTTAACTGCTAAGGTCATCAGTCTCTAAGCTTACACACTACTTAACTTAAATTATCCAAAGGACAGACACACATACCCATGCCCGAGGGAGGACTCGAACCTCCGCCGGGACCAGCCGCAAAGTCCATGACTGCAGCGCCCTAGACCGCTCGGCTAATCCCGCGCGGTAATAACCTACAGAGCACACCAAAGTGAACGCATTACAGAAGCCGCAATAGACACGATGGTGTCATAAATTTCGCGCTGTGAAGTGGAAAGTTTCCGATAAGTGCGTATCTTTATGGTGGTAACACCAACGTCCGTATGACTATTTTCCATAATTATGAGATCTATTGATTTAGTACAATTACAGCCAATTACACAACGTCCGTAATTGGTAATAAGGATTATCTACTAAAATAGTGAGAAATTTTAGTAATATAGTCGCTTCTTAGTCCTGATGGGTTACCATCTAAGATACTTGAAGGTGGGTCTCTAAAATCTACATTCACAGTTGTGTGTTCGTATGAAGTGTCTTCAGCCTTCTTGAGTCAGTGAGGCAAGCGGCTACGAGTTGACTAGATTGGTTAGTTATTTGTGAGCGTATTTCCATTGTCGTGTTTCGAAAAGAAGAGCAGCGTATCTGCATAAAATTTTGTTCTAAACTTTGGAAAACCGCAGTGGAAACGCATCAAATGTCGAAGCAAGTTTTTGGAGACAAACTTTGAATCAGGCACAGATCTACGATTGCTAAAAGCGTTTCAAAAACGTGCGAATATCCCCTAATGATGACAACCGTTCCGCTCGGCCGTCAACCGTCATTACACCAGAAAAGGGCATGAAGGCGAAGAATCTGATTCTGTAAGATTGTAGAACATCCAGGACCTCTGCAACATCTAGGGAATAAGTCATGGGACTCGTGAAGATGTTTTTGTGAAAAGAACTGAACACGAGAAGGATCACGTAGGAATTTGCGCCACGACGACATGAAGACGCTCCAAACTATATTTTAAAGACTGTCACTGGTGAAGAAAGTTAATTTTATGGCCCTGATCCTGTAACCAAGCAACAATCGCTGCGATAGTAAAGTCCTTGTTTACGTTGACCTTCAGAAATAGATCGACTCTCCTGGTCACACGATCAGTAAAGATTCCTATCCTGTAACAAGACGTTCGAGGGACGACATGAGTAGAAAATGCCACAGCAGTGGTGTACAAACAACCGAGTACTCCACCATGTCAATGTAATGCACGATCGCATATAACCTATGTTTTTTCTGGAATTTTTAACTAAAAACACGATGACAGTCCCACCCACCGTATTCACTATATTTAGCGTCGTGTGATTTCTTCGTCATCTCCAAGATGAAAATCAAGTTGAAGGGACGAACATTTGATACACTGGAGGAGAAGAAAGCTATATCGTAGGGGGTCCTAGCAGCCTAAAATTGAAAGACTTGCAGGATACATTTCAAAAGTGGTAGTAAGGTTGGGATCGTTTTATCTATTTCCATGGGGACTACTTTGAAGGTGATGGTGCATAATAGGATCTACATAAAGCATAATAATTTTAATTAATATATTTCGGTAACTTTCGGATACCATGTGGTATACATACAAGGCAAGGCCTGTTGTTACTGGGAAACTTCAATAAGCTTCTCAAGAGCCGTAGTTATCTTTACTTCAGTCTCAGGAAACACGCTGTACCCTCACCTAGCTTCTATCTCACCTCTTTTGTCAGGCAACAATGGTTGTAGTTTTGATACTTTCTTTGTCACAAGAGTGCCCTCTTGGCACATTTTCGAGCCTATAAAAAAAACGTTTACTCAGCCATTACTGTGCAGCGTTCACCCTTACGGGGCGATGTAGGGGACAAAGCCCCATTTCATAAGTATCACGTTATTAGGACATTTTCGCAAGGTGGTTGTGGATACCATCGTACACAATGCATTTGCTTCAGTCATCTCGGTAGCTGTTAGACAGCCGCATCTTTTCATTTCTGCTCTTTGATCGTTCTTCGAATATCCAGATAACCGGGGCGGTGCCTAGCAGGCAGCCACTCTACTAGAAATATTTCGAGACCGCCAATTGCCTATCAGAAGCTCTGACACTTCCCTCTCGTTAACAGCAGAGGGTAGAATCAGCAGATTTCTGCGCGCAAATGAGCTTAATCTCGACTGCTCACGTAGAGCTTTCAGTCTTTATTGCTTGGGGGAGTCTGAGAAGCTGAGGGTATTTCATCAAGAAAAACGTGACTATGGCTACCGTAATCTTAACAAGTGGCGGGAAACTAGATCTCTTTTATCCATTGATATACAGACGGCGTGTAGTGTATATTAAAACGACAAAGGTCTGACTGTGTCACGTTTCAGTCTTATTAGGTCTATGCTCGTTTGTGGAACTTGTAGTAATTATTTGAATGTTTGTAAGGTAAGTGCTAACGTAGTCGTGATGTTTATACAAGTGACTACGCTTCCTGCCGACATAAATTCAGTCTCGTCCACAACTAAGTTCTGGAATTACTCACAGTCTGACAGTCGAAGGTAATCAGTTAGAGAAATCTAATTTGTTTTGCCAGTTGTCAAATAATTAGAAGGTGGATGTGTAGGTAGAGATTCAAGTCAGCCTGTGCCTTCTGAATGAGGACCTCGCCCTGAGTCACTAGCAATCGGTCTGACGATTTAGGAGACACCAGGAATTTTATAAATAAAGACACTTAGTGTTTACATTGTAAACGCAATCTTTAGAGATCGCCCGTGATTTCATCCAGTTTTAGACCTCCAACGGTAGACTTGTTTGCAACTGTTCATGCGGATAGGGACTGTTCAAGTCGTCAGAAGGAGGGGGGGGGGGGGGGGGACGTAATCAACAAGAACAATAGAGATCAATGTGGGAAGTACGACGAACGTATCCGCTAGGACAGTGAGGCAAAATCTAGCGTTAAGAAGATCGACGCGAGTGCCTTTGTTAGCAGCATGACATCGCCTGCATTGCCTCTCCTGAGCTCGTGGCTATATCGATTGGACCCTAGACGACTGGAAAACCGTAGCCTGGTCGGATGAGTCCCGATTTCAGTTGGTAAGAGCTGGTGGTAGGGTTCGAGTGCGGCTCAGCTCTCACAAAGCCAATGACCCAAGTTGTCAACAAAGCACTGTGCGACCTGGTGGTGGCTCCATAATGGTGAGGGCTGTGTTTAGATGGAATGGAGTGGATTCTCTCGTCCGACTGAATCGAACATTGACTGGAAATGGTAATGTTCTCCTACTTGGAGACCATTTATGGACGTCTTGTTCCAAAGAACAACGGAAATTTTTATGGACGACAACGCGCCATTTCACCGGGTCACAATTGTTCGCGATGGGTTTGAAGAACATTCCGGACAATTGGAGCGAATGATTTGGCCAACCACCTCGCGCGACATGAGTCCCACCGAATATTTATGGGACGTATTCAAAAGGTCAATTAGTGCAAAAAAATCCTGCAGCGGCAACACTTTCGCAATTATGGACGGCTACGGAGGCAGCAGGGCTCAATATTTCTGCAGGAGACTTGCAAGGGCTTGTTGCACTGCCTCGGGCAAAAGGAGTTCCGGCGCGATAGTAGGAGGTATTCCGTGAGTCTTATGCTCTCAGTGTATATTAATACATCAGAAATTTGTATAGATGAAACTGTTAGCCCACAGAAGGAAACATACATAAAAAACCATTAAAAAAGCGTTTTTGGGTAAGGTGGTCAGTCATAACGAAACATCTACGCATTGATGACGGCTATTTCGAAGAGCTAAGCTAATGCGCTCTTAGGTGGGGAAATGTAGTGTGGTGCAATGGATAGTAAGTTTAATTTTAGTAAATATTATACATCTACATCTACATGATTACTCAATTCCCATTCAAGTGCTTGGCAGAGGGGTAATCGAACCACAATCATACTATCTCCCTACCATTCCACTCCCGAACAGCGCGCGGGAAAAACGAACACCTAAACCTTTCTGTTCAAGCTCTGATTTCTCTTATTTTATTTTGATGATCATTCCTACCTATGTAGGTTGTGCTCAACAAAATATTTTCGCATTCGGAAGAGAAAGTTGGTGACTGAAATTTCGTAAATAGATCTCGCCGCGACGAAAACGTCTTTGCTTTAATGACTTCCATCCCAACTCGCGTATCATATCTGCCACACTCTCTCCCCTATTACGTGATAATACAAAACGAGCTGCCCTTCTTTGCACCCTTTCGATGTCCTCCGTCAAACCCACCTGGTAAGGATCCTCACCGTGCAGCAATATTCTAACAGAGGACGAACGAGTGTAGTGTAAGCTGTCTCTTTAGTGGACTTGTTGCATCTTCTAAGTGTCCTGCCAATGAAACGCAACCTTTGGCTCGCCTTCCCCACAATATTACCTATGTGGTCTTTCCAACTGAAGTTGTTCGTAATTTTTACACCCAGGTACTTAGTTGAATTGACAGCTTTGAGAATTGTACTATTTATCGAGTAATCGAATTCCAACGGATTTCTTTTGGAACTCATGTGGATCACCTCACACTTTTCGTTATTTAGCGTCAACTGCCACCTGCCACACCATACAGCAATCTTTTCTAAATCGCTTTGCAACTGATACTGGCCTTCGGATGACCTTACTTGACGGTAAATTACAGCAACATCTGCGAACAACCTAAGAGAACTGCTCAGATTGTCACCCAGGTCATTTATATAGATCAGTAACAGCAGATGTCCCAGGACGCTCCCCTGGGGAACACCTGATATCACTTCAGTTTTACTCGATGATTTGCCGTCTATTACTACGAACTGCGACCTTCCTGACAGGAAATCACGAATCCAGTCGCACAACTGAGACGATACCCCTTAGGCCCCAAGCTTGATTAGAAGTCGCTTGTGAGGAACGATGTCAAAAGCTTTCCAGAAATCTACAAATACGGAATCAACTTGAGATCCCCTGTCGATGACGATATTACCGCTTTTATTTTTAAGTTATTTTATGATTATGTTGATTATTTCAGCAGTTTTGGCCGTGACATTTTTGTTGCTGCATTTCCTTAATGCAGGGTTTCTTGTTTCAAAAGCTGAAATGTACATAAAAGTTTTTTTTTGAAAGCAAGCGAGATAACTATCTCAGTATAAAAACTGATAACGCAGGTTTCACACTCAGTTTATATTTCTATGGAAAATAATTTTTCAAGTGCAGGCGTCGCTCATGTTGTTAATAAGTGTGTCAAAATGCAACTGAAAGGTTTTAACATTTAGCATTACAAGTTAACATGATGAACAGAAATGTAGCTTCTCTCAAAAAATAATCAAACTAAAGCTTGCCCGTCTTTGAAACAAAGCTCCTCTTTTATTCCCAGTCCACGAGTCGTTGTGTTTTCGCGCGCCAGCTGTAGCTTCAGGCCCGGATTGTTCATTGTCAGGGGAATCGCGAGCGAGAAAATGCTTGCAAGCAATCATCTACGCTGCGGAGGCCGCCCCAGCGGACAATGCAGCGCGAGTTCTCCAAAGCTGCGCCGAGGCTCCAGAAGCAGGTCGGCCCTGTCATGCAGATGAGATGTCCATTCTCCCGCGATGTTTTCGCACTTAACACCCCGCTGTGATGTTTTCATACTTAGTGCAACCAACACTGCCGTCTTTTCGGCTTGTTTTCATCCATCACTGCAGCGCGGACATGAAGCAACGCCATTGTTATAATCGTTATCGCGGGATTTCAGATTGTTCGTCACTGGTCGACGAATTTCAGCGAGCTCGAACGCTATCACCTACTTCTAGCGATTCCTTTGATACCGGCGAAATGTGACTACTCCATCAATTTACGACTCGGCACCGATACTTTCCGAATCTGCCAGCCCACATTTCGCATATTCGCCTAAAACGACCATTCGAATCGCCAGGGGAATTTAGGCGTGAGTATTCAGTCTGCATTTAGAATCATGTGCATGTTCTGTTTTCTGTTGTATTTGCCGAAATAAATTTCCTTTGCTTCTTACAGTTACTTCATTTGAACCGAGAGTGTCCGAACTAAGGTACAATTTTTGAGCGGGCCACAGCTGTTGCACTTAATAAGCGTGTTCTTCCATAAAATTCCTCTCGGTTATACATGTTGTAAAATAACACAGTTTACAACGGAGACGAATTTCACGGGAAATAACTTTGGCCACGATTGTATACGAACTTATATTTTCGAACGTGGTTTGTTTTATTGTGAGTATATCTATTATTATACTGATTTTGTTACTCTTTTGTATCTAGTGGCTTAATGGAAATTACAGGCAGTCTGATATCCGCCCTCTCATAGTGCTCGATTCTTTTAAATAAAATCCTAGGAAGCTCGGCATTATTTGGGAGATGATGTCCGCTTCCTGCATTTTTTAACAACAGAGGAGAACCCCCTGAAACCTTTGGTCTGAACCGAGGAATGAAATAAATGTTTAATTTGTTCCTGGAGCAATATGGAGGCCTAATGTGTGCTAATGTATGTGTAATTGTTAATGTGTGTAAAAGCATAAAGTCGGTGACTTGTACAGCATATCCTGCAGTGTTGAGTGTCGGCGGTTTTCCAGATTTATTCAGCTTAGGTGATCTGCGAGAGTACTACTGCTCGCTAAATGACGTTATCTCTGCTGCTTGGTCAATCATTTTGAGTTAGTGTACATCAAAATTAAATTTCTGACATACTTTTTTCATCACTTTATAATTCGACTCAAGAACTGGCAAACTCTGTTTGCTGTGGACTTTACTTGAAATGATATATTATTCACTGAGTAAGTTGATTGTAACGGCAAATTCGGCACAGGTTAAAGGATATTTTTCACTAATCTGAACCTTGTTCCATTCCTTTTTAGGTCAAATCTGTTCGATACATGATATATTAATTGTGTTGCATGAACGAGAACCACGTGCATTTTTTCGTAATATGAATATAAAAAACTGCAACCAGTCGCTTTTTAAAATTTTAGTTTATTGCATAAGTAGTTTTCGAACCGTTTCAGGCTCACTTTCAAATGGGGCACATTCTGCCACAAGCCAGTGTCATGCTATGGAAAGCAACGCGTAACTTCTACGTGCCCCATCTAAAGGTAAGCTTGAAAAGGTTTGAATACTAGTTAAGGAAATAAACGAAAACATTCATACATTCAGAAAAGAGAATGGTTGCAGTTTTTGGCGTCTCCCCTATTCTACAGGCTGTTATGTTTCTCCCGTGCAGACGTTCGACCAACCGACTGGTCTGGGGAAACCTGACTGCTTCCAGAAGCAGTCACCGACTCAAGGAGAACAGTGATTTAATAGAAATCCCATAACGGTTACGATTTTACTAATCGTTAATAAACATCTACTTGCGTCATTAAAATCTGACTAATCAGAAGAAATTGAAGGTAAAAAATTTGTAACAATGACAGTACGCGGAAAGTTCATCAAAGTCAAAGAATAGTCTCACTGCCACCGAGTGAGTAAACTGTCAATTGAGTAAACAGCTCTCAGTTCTCTGTCACGTATCTTTCTATTGCAGCTTGAGTGAATAAGTTACCTAAATCCACACTGCTAGTCACATCCAGTAGGATTCAAAATAGAACATTTCCTAGTAACGAATACGTCGATGTGCTACTTAAAACACTAGCGAAATGTCAGTTTCAACACAACATTCAAGAAAAAATGCACAATTCTAATATTTTATTTGTAAAGGTCCGTTTTGATCACACAGATTTTACAATTCATCGTTACCGCTTTCGGCTACCGCCACAGGCCTAGAGATACATACGAAAAATAAAAATATTAACGTGATTAACAGCCGCGCATACCAGTCATACTTATCGTGGTGTAGGTATCAACATCAAACTCTATATTTAGGTAAAGAGTAAGTGCTGGTAATGGTCAGCATGCGTCCAGTACTTCTACCAATAACTGAGGTCAACGGTGTGCACTATAGCTAGGGTACATTAGTAACCAGTATCGTAAATGTAATAGTTGAAATGCAGTATCTGTACTCATTAATTAAAATTACTTCATGTGGAAAAATGAGCGTCTCAAAATATGACATGAACTGGCAAACAATGCGTGGAATTAAATCCATACTTAACAGCCACATAAAAAGGGTAAAGAGTAATAATGGGAAACTCCTATCCTGGCAAAGTAAATAATACACAACTGCGTAAAAGCCAGAACAAAAAGTTTAAAAGTAACATCACATCTATAATTCGAAACCTTTTAGCGTTACAAAACAATTAAACATAACTGTAAGAGTAAGGCAATTAACAAAACAGTTACTATTAATTACAATCTCGACAGTCGATGAGACGACATTCGGATTGGAATCTCAGTGGTGCCGCCTTGTGACTACTTTTTAAAGCTCTTGTGTTCTTGTAGCGGAGCCTGCGGAAGAATATTTCTATTCGTAACAGATTTGAAGATGGCATGACCGAAACCGGTAATTTTGATTTGTAAAATCTGTTTGATTAAGACTAACCTTTACAAAGAAGTTCCATAATTTGAGCGCGGACCCTTTGTCTTCAACTGATCACAATCCTATCTTGACGATGTCAGATTAGTACATGACCAAATCTAACACAGCAGTTTTTTTTATTTTTTAATATTTAATGTAAGTTCAGTCTTCGGCCGTCTCGATATTCTACTGTTTGATGCCTGCCACATTCTCTTCCGGCCGTCGGTTTGATGGCCGAATTCTCAATCCACCATTCGTAACAAAGACAACGATGCCTAGTGATACACATCGAGCTTTCTGCAACATATTTTTCACAGCGGTTAGGCATAGAATTTCCCAGATTATGGATCATGGTTGGACCATCAGCTGTCTCTTTATTAAACGTCGCGGGTATGGCATTCAAAGCAAAGTAACACGGTCGTGATAATCAGAATCTTCGGAGTTTTATGTATTTCCATTAAATACACAGTCACTGGTTCTAAAACATCCGTAATGGATAAACTTAATCAATTTTTTATTGTACATACTTAGTCCGCAAGTGACCGTACAGTGCGTGGTGGAGGGTATGATGTACCACCGGTAGTCATTGCCTTTTCTGTTCCACTCGCATACGGCGCGATGGAAAAACGACTATCTATGAGCACCATTGCGAGCCCTAACTTCTCGTATCTTATTTTCGTGGTCCTTACGCGAAATGTACGTTAGTGGCAGTAGAATCGTTCTGCAGTTAGCTTCAGACGCTGGTTTTCTACATTTTCTCAGTATTTTTCCTCGAAATGAACGTCACCTTCCCTCCAGGGATTTCCATTTGAGTTCCCCAGCCGGCTGGGGTGGCCGAGCGGTTCTAGGCGCTACAGTCTGGAACCGCGCGACCGCTACGGTCGCAGGTCCGGATCCTGCCTCGCGCATGGATGTGTGTGATGTCCTTAGGTTAGTTAGGTTTAAGTAGTTCCAAGTTCTAGGGGCCTGATGTCCTCAGAAGTTAAGTCCCATGGTGCTCAGAGCCATTTTGAGTTCCCCAAGCATCTCCACAGCACTTGCTTGTTGTTCGAACTTACCGCTAACAAATGTAGCAACCCTCCTCTGAACTACTTCGATGTCTTCCTTTAATCACGAATGTAAAATTAGAGAGATTCGAGCGCGCACGGAGGCTTTCCGGCAGTCGTTCTTCCCGCGAACCATACGCGACTGGAACAGGAAAGGGAGGTAATGACAGTGGCACGTAAAGTGCCCTCCGCCACACACCGTTGGGTGGCTTGTGGAGTATAAATGTAGATGTAGATGTAATCCGACCTGATATAGATCACACTCTGGCATCACTTAGGAACAGGTGGGACTGGCGTCCTGTATGCGGTCTCCTTTACAGATGAACTACACTTATCCAAATTCTCCCAATAAGCCGAAATCGACCTTTCGCCTTCCTTACCACAATCCTCATCTGCTCGTTCCATTTCATATCGCTTTTCAGCGTTAAGCCCAGATATTTAAACGAAGTTACTGTGTCTAGAAGGGTACTACTAATGCTGTATCCGAATATCACAGGTTTGTTTATCCTACTTATCCAAAAATGATCCTATGGCTCTGAGCACTATGGGACTTAACTCCTGAGGTCATCAGTCCCCTAGAACTTAGAACTACTTAAACCTAACTAACCTAAGGACATCACACACATCCATGCCCGAGGCAGGATTCGAACCTGCGACCGTAGCGGTTGCGCGGTGCCAGACTGTAGCGCCTAGAACCGCTCGGCCACCCTGCCCGGCTCTACTTATCCGCAATGGCGTTATTTCCCTACATTCAGAGCTAGCTGACATTCATACGCCAGCTAGAAATTTTGTCTACGTCATGTTGTATTCTTCTACAGTCACTTAACCTCGTCACCTTCCCGTACACTACAGTATCGTCAGTAAAGAACCGCAGATTGTTGCCCACCGTGTCCCCCAGATCTATGTATACAGAAAATTATAGTTGTCCAGTCACACTTCCCTGGGGCTCTCCCGATGCTACGCTTGTCTCTGATGAACTTTCGCCTATGAGGACAACATCTGGGTTCTACTACTTAAGAAGCCTGCAAGTCACCCATGTATCTAGAACCGGGCCGGCCGGGGTGGCCGAGCGGTTCTAGGCGCTACAGTCTGGCACCGCTCGACTGCTACCATCGCAGGTTCGAATCCTGCCTCGGGCATGGATGTGTGTGATGTCCTTACGTTAGTTAAGTTTAAGTAGTTCTAAGTTCTATGGGACTGATGACCTCAGAAGTTAAGTCCCATAGTGCTCAGAGCCATTTTGAACCATCTAGAACCAGTTCCATGTTGTCGTAAGTTCCTCAACAGCCTGCAGGGGGGCGCCTTGTCAAATGCCTTACGGAAATGTCGAAATATATTGCATTCATAGCTCGCGATTTATCGTGTAAGAAAAGGGCAATCTGAGTTTCGCACGAGCGATGTTTTCTAAAACAGTGCTGATTCCTGGACATAAGATTCTCGCTTTAGACGACGTTGTTTTGCCGCAGTCCAACGTGAAAGCGTGTTATTTCGAAGACGTCAGAAGTATTTTACGTTACACTATGTACTTAAATTTTACCGATCATTCGGGGACAATAAGTAATCAGCATGTTAATTAAGGAAGGAAGGAAGATTAGGGATTAATGTCGCATCGACAACGAGCTGATTCGAGGCGGAGCACAACCCCGGATTGTTTTTGCAAGGATGGGGAAGAAATTTGGCATGCCTTTATCAAAGGAACGGTCCCGGCATTCGCTTAAAGCGATTAAGGAAAATCAGAATTGTGACTGGGAGTCCCGTGTGCTGACCGCTACGCCACCTCGCTCGGTAAAATGTTAGCTGTCCCGTAAAAGGAGTGTAGCTGCTTTTACCTGTTAACGTAAAATCACCTGTATTTTTTAATGTTCCGTACCTCAACCGATAGAAACCGAATTGTTATAAGATCAATTTGTTGTCCATCTCTCTGTCTGTCTGACTGTTAAGAATCCTTCTTCGCAGGAACGGTTAGATGCGTCAAGTTGAAATACGCATGACACACTGAGACGTACAGTCCCTTGACGATGTAAAAACTGTAAGCTTCTAAGCCAATGCAGTCGGTCAATTTATAACTATATCACACGAGAAAAATATTTTTTTTTACTATGTTCAATTGTTCAATTGTTTGTGAAATCTTATGGGACTTAACTGCTAAGGTCATCAGACCCTAAGCTTACACACTACTTAATCTAAACTATCCTAAGGAGAAACACACACACCCATGCCCGAGGGAGGACTCGAACCTCCGCCGGAACCAGCCGCACAGTCCATGACTGCAGCGCCTTAGACCGCTCGGCTAATTCCGCGCGGCTTTTTTACTATTTGTTATCCGACTGTCTGTCTGTCCACCTGTTAAAACCCCTTTCCTCAGGAATTACGTTAGCAAATGCGAAATTACACAAAAAATTTAAACTTTAAAACTAAATATATTCTGGAAAATCTTGGATTTCCCAGGAGTGGTAACTTGCCAGTATCGCTACAGATGACAGGCAAAAATTGTTGACTTTATCGATTCCCGGGATAGATGAACTACTTGTCTAATTAAGTATCTGGGTAATAAAGTTTGTACGGAACCCTCGGAGAGCTACTTCTACTCACATGTGGCCAATTTCCAAAAACGAAGAAAAAATCCATCTGCTCCCAAATTTTTTTGGGATTAGTTTTGCAAGATAAAACACAGACTTTTAGGTGTAGAGTTAGTTAATAAATTTTGCGTGGCGTTCATAACAATTATATTAATACGCTCATTCTGTTTTCGGGGCAGCGATCTTAATTATGTTAAATGTGTCGTATAACATGAACGACGCGGAGAGCGCTTCTGGGTTATGGAAAGAATTCAAACGTGTATGTTTCATTTACCTTGCGTGCAATACAGTGAAATGACTTAACATTACGAAGGTCTGTTATGTTACCGTGCTAATAAAAAAAAAGTTCCTGTGAAGAGACTGTTCATCGGATTGGGAGTTGCCCAACAGTGTGTTCTTTGATTCTGCCCTAAACTGCACTACATTACCTTCTTCACACATAATGTGCTCTGCTAGTTAGTTAGTGTGCACATGTAGCTGACTCCGTTCTATACTGATGTTAAGCCCTGAAGTCTTTATAGATATTGACTGAAGTCCTAGTGTTATATTCACGCTTTTCACTATTTCCTTCAGAAAAGAGAAATATTAGCCATGACAAACAACATAAATGATGTGATATTCAGTCCAAAGATTATCCTGTATCCTGTACAAGCGTCTTCATCTCTGCATAATTACTGAAACCTACACCCATTTGAACCTGTTTGCTCTACTGAAGCCTTGGTCTCTCTAATTTTTAACTACCGCCTTCCCCCCCTCCTCTCTCTCTCTCTCTCTCTCTCTCTCTCTCTCTCTCTCTCTCTCTCACACACACACACACACACACACACACACACACACACACGAGGGCTGGAACTTAAATAGTGGCAACTATTTATTCAAAACCGATACACGATACAAGAGAGTTACATGTTTGACCTGTTACTGTCCTACAGAGTAGTCACCAGTGTTGTGCAGAACTCGTTGCCAGCGATGTGGAAGGCGTAGTATACCGTTAACAGAGCGTGTTCTGTTAATGGTGCGAATGGAGCGGTCTATTGCCTGTCGAATCTCTGGAACGGATCTGAAGCGAATGCCATGAAGTGGTCACTTGGTTCCCTCATCTTCGGAATCAAATCAGAGTCACCAGGACTTAAGTCCGAGGAGTATGGTGGATGGTACAGTACTTCCCAGTTCCGTGCATAGCGTGCGCTGTATACGTCGGCGCATTGTCGTGCAAAATGATGGATGGGTTGCACAGAAAGTGTCACCGCTTCTTTCGCAAAGCTAGTCGCAGGTGATGCTCCAAAAAAAAAAAAAAAAATTGCGAAAGAAGCGATGACACTTTCTGCGCAACAACACACCCATCATTTTGCACGACAATGCGCGGGCGCATACAGCGCAAGTTGTGTCTGCGCCGTTCGGTAGCTTGTAATGCCTCTCCTTGGCTCGTCACCATATCGATTGGAGCCTAGACGGCTGGAAAATTGTGGCATGGTCAGATGAGTCCCGATTTCAGTTGGTAAGAGCTGATGGTGGGGTTCGATTGTGGCATAGACCCAATATGTTAACAAGGCACTGTGTAAGCTCGTGGTGGCTCCACAATCTTGTGGGCTGTGTTTACATGGAACGGACTGGGTCCTCTGGTTTAGCTGAACTGACTGAACTGAATTGAAATGGTTATATTCGGATACTTGGAGACCATTTGCAGTTAACTATTCACTGAAAACAACGATGGAATTTTTATGGATGAGAATGCGCCATTTCACCGGGCCACTATTGTTTGCGATTGGTGCGAATCACATTCTGGACAATTCCTGCGAAAGATATCTCCACCCTGATCGCCCGACATGAGTCCATCAGATTCTTTATGGGACACAATCGAGACGCCAGTTCATGCGAAAAATACTGCACCGGCAACACTTTCGCAGTTATGGACAACAGCATGGCCCAAAATTTCCGCCGAGGGCTCCGGACGACTTGTTGAGTCCACGCCAAGTCGCGTTGCTGCACTACGCCGGGCAAAGGGAGGTCCGCCACAATATTAGGAGGTGTCCTCAGTGTAAGGAGAATAAACTAGTTTCTTCACTTCTAAATCATGTATGGCAAAAATCATGCGTACTGGGACTGTAGCTGAGCGACGATGCTTCGTTAATTCTAGACAGTAGGCTCTTTTCCGTTGAGGCTGTGACCTATCTGTATGACAACTCTTCTGCCCTTAACCATTTGTTGCGCAAAGGGTGTACTGTTGTCTGATTTTACTTTTCCGACTATATTACGTGTAATTTATAATATAAAATAACACTCCAGTTTTATTATAATGAACGTTAATATACTGATGGAAATAAATCGAAACACCAAGAAGGAGGTGTGCGACATAAACGAAAGCTGGTAGGCGTGTTTCTACATCTGAAAGATGATATCTGTTCAAATTTTACTCCAGTCGCATAGAGTGACGGTAGCAGCGCAACTATGGGGATGTAAATCATATTTGCTTTAAATACACGCTGTAACGGTCGTGAACGTTAGTTACCTTTGAGAGTCTAAGTGGTGAGTTGATGTTAGTCAAGAATGACTTTAAGGCGACAAGGATGCCATTCTCAACACCTCATTGAGTTTGAAAGAGATCGTGTAATAGGGCTACGAGAAGCTGGATGTTCCTTCTGCGTTATTGCAGAGAGACGAGGCAGGACTGTAATTACTGTGCGTGATAACTGGCAGCAGCAGTCATGAGAATGCACGGGAGCAAGAAGACCGGGATGTGAATGGTCACATGGCACTACTGAGAGGGAAAACCATCGTTTTCGGCGTATAGTTCTGGCGCATCGTACTTCATCTGCAGCAGCAATATGAGCAGCAGTTGAGACGACAGTAACACAAGGAACTCTTACAAATCGGTTAGTTGAAGAACAGCTACAAACAAGAAGCCCTGTAGCAGTGATTGAAGTGCCCCCAAACCAGCGCCATTTGCGACTTCTGTGGTGTCACACGAGAGGTCACTGGAGGGCAGGGTGGAGGTCTCTTGCGTTTTATGATGAAAGCTTGCTCTGCCCTGGTGACAGTGATGGCCGTGTGTTGTTTAGAACGATGCCAGTTTTGAGGGTCTGCGACCAACGTGTCTGCGTGCTAGACACACTAGAGCCACACCTGGAGTTATGGTCTGGGATGCGACCTCGTATGAGAGCAGGAGCTGCTCGTTTGTACGTCAGTCAGGAGATCGGCCTGTTATGCTACTGTTCATAACCAGTATTGCAGGGGGTATTTTCCGATAGGATAACGCTCATCCACATACTGCTGTCGTAACTCAACATGCTCTACAGTAACAGTAAGATTTTCACCCTGCTCCGTAATCTGCCAGGAAGTTTCGTATCAAAAAATGGCTCTGAGCACTATGGGACTTAACATCTTAGGTTATCAGTCCCCTAGAACTTAGAACTACTTAAACCTAACTAACCTAAGGACATCACACACATCCATGCCCGAGGCAGGATTCGAACCTGCGACCGTAGCAGCCCCGCGGTTCCGGACTGCAGCGCTAGAACCGCACGGCCATTGCGGCCGGCAGTTTCGTATCAGCGTACACTCCGCTGCAGAGTGAAAATCTCATTTTGGAAACATGACCCAGGCTGTGGCTAAGCCATGTCTCCACAATATCCTTTCTTCCAGGAGTGCTAGTTCTCCTAGGTTCGCAGGAGACCTTCTGTGAAGTTTGGATAGTAGGAGACGAGGTACTGGCGGAAGTAAAGCTATGAGGACGGGGCGTGAGTCGTGCTCGGGTAGCTCAGATGGTAGAGCACTTGCCTGCGAAAGGCAAAGGTCCCGAGTTCCAGTCTCGGTCTGGCACACAGTTTTAATCTGCCAGGACGTACTTGGATCAAGGAACAGTCGGAATTGTAGTTGTAAATTGTTGTAGTTGTGCTGGGAAAGTCCCTGAGCTTCAAGCGCTAATAGAAAGCACAGAAGCTGAAATCGTTATAGGTACAGAAAGCTGGCTAAAGCCTGAAATAAGTTCTGCAGAAATTTTTACTAAGTCTCAGACGGTGTTCAGGAAAGATACATTAGGCAGAATTGGTGGTGAAGCGTTTGTGTCTATCTTGTAGTGTATCTTGTAGTGAAGTCGAAGTAGATACTCCGTGCGAATTGGTATGGGTCGAGGTTATACTTAACAGCCGAACTAAGTTAATAATTGGCTCCTTATACCGACCCCCAGACTCCGATGATATAGTTGCTGAACAGTTCACAGAAAATTTGAGTTTCGTAACAAATAAATACCCCACTCATACGGTTATAGTTGGTGGGGACTTCAACTTTCCCTCGATATGTTGGCAAAAATACTTGTTCAAAACCGGTGGTAGGCAGAAAACATCTTTCGAGATTGTCCTAAATGCTTTCTCCGAAAATTATTCGAGCAGTTAGTCCACGAACCCACGCGAATTGTAAATGGTTGCGAAAACACACTTGACCTCTTAGCCACAAACAATCCAGAGCTGATAGAGAGCATCATGACTGATACAGGGATTAGTGATCACAAGGTCGTTGTAGCTAGGCTCAATACCGTTTCTTAAAAATCCACCAGAAACAAACGCAAAATAATTTTATTTAAAAAAGCCGATAAAGTGTCACTAGAAGCTTTCCTAAGTGACAATCTCCATTCCTTCCGAACTGACTATGGAAATGTAGACGAGATGTGGCTCAAATTCAGAGATATAGTAGCAACAGCAATTGAGAGATTCATACCTCATAAACTCGTAAGAGATGGAACTGATCCCCCATGGTACACAAAACAGGTCCGAACGCTGTTGCAGAGGCAACGGATAATGCATGCAAAGTTCAGAACCACGCGAAATCCAGAAGATTGGCTAAAATTTACAGACGCGCGAAATTTGGCATGGACTTCAATGCGAGATGCCTTTAATAGGTTCCACAACGAAACATTGTCTCGAAATTTGGTAGAAAATCCGAAGAAATTCTGGTCGTATGTAAAGTACACAAGCGGCAAGACGCAGTCAATACCTTCGCTGCACAGTGTCGATGGTACTGTTACCGACGACTGTGCCGCTAAAGCGGAGTTATTGAACGCAGTTTTCCGAAATTCCTTCACCAGGGAAGACGAATGGAATATTCCAGAATTTGAAACACGAACAGCTGCTAGAATGAGTTTCTTAGAAATAGATACCTTAGGGGTTGCGAAGCAACTGAAATCGCTTGATACGGGCAAGTCTTCAGGTCCAGATTGTATACCGGTTAGGTTCCTTTCAGATTACGCTGATACAATAGCTCGCTACTTAGCAATCATATACAACCGCTCGCTCACAGATAGATCTGTACCTACAGATTGGAAAATTGCGCAGGTCGCATCAGTGTTTAAGAAGGGTAGTAGGACTAATCCATAGAACTACAGACCTATATCATTGACGTCGGTATGCAGTAGGGTTTTGGAGCATATACTGTATTCACACATTATGAATCACCTCGAAGGGAACGATCTATTGATACGTAATCAGCATGGTTTCAGAAAACATCGTTCTTGTGCAACGCAGCTATTCGCACAGGGGATCTCAAGCTGATTCCGTATTTCTAGATTTCCGGAAAGCTTTTGACACTGTTCCTCGCAAGCGACTACTAATCAAGCTGCGGGCCTACGGGGTATCGTCTCAGTTGTGCGACTGGATTCGTCATTTCCTGTCAGGAAGGTCGCAGTTCGTAGTAATAGACGGCAAATCATCGAGTAAAACTGAAGTGATATCAGGTGTTCCTCAGGGAAGCGTCCTGGGACCTCTGCTGTTCCTGATCTATATAAATGACCTGGGTGACAATCTGAGCAGTTCTCTTAGGTTGTTCGCAGATGTTGCTGTAATTTACCGTCTAGTAGGGTCATCCGAAGACCAGTATCAGTTGCAAAGCTATTTAGAAAAGATTGCTGTATGGTGTGCAGGTGGCAGTTGACGCTAAATAACGAAAAGTGTGAGGTGATCCACATGAGTTCCAAAAGAAATCCGTTGGAATTCCATTACTCGATAAATAGTACAATTCTCAAGGCTGTCAATTCAACTAAGTACCTGGGTGTTAAAATTACGAACAACTTCAGTTGGAAAGACCACATAGATAATATTGTGGGGAAGGCGAGCCAAAGGTTGCGTTTCGTTGGCAGGACACTTAGAAGATGCAACAAGTCCACTAAAGAGACAGCTTAAACTACACTCGTTCGTCCTCTGTTAGAATATTGCTGCGCGGTGTGGAATCCTTACCAGGTGGGATTGAAGGAGGACATCGAAAGGGTGCAAAAAAGGGCAGCTCGTTTTGTATTATCACATAATAGGGGAGAGAGTGTGGCAGATATGATACGCGAGTTGGGATGGAAGTCATTAGCAAAGACGTTTTTCGTCGCGGCGAGATCTATTTACGAAATTTCAGTCACCAACTTTCTCTTCCGAATGCGAAAATATTTTGTTGAGCCCAACCTACATAGGTAGGAATGATCATAAAAATAAAATAAGAGAAATCGGAGCTCGAACAGAAAGGTTTAGACGTTCGTTTTTTCCGCGCGCTGTTCGGGAGTGGAATGATAGAGAGATAGTATGATTGTGGTTCGATGAACCCTCTGCCAAGCACTTAAATGTGAATTGCAGAGTAATCATGTAGATGTAGATGTAGAAGTTTCATGCTGTACAGTGTCGACAAGTTTCCTTGGCCTGCTCGATCACCAGATCTGTCTCCAATCATCGAACGAACTCCAGAGTCGCCAACAAACAGCATTAACCGTCCCTGTATTAACCGACCGAGGGCAACAGGCACAAACTGACATCCGGCATCTGTAGAACAGAATGCACGCACGTTTGCATGCTTATTAATGTACCACCGTTTCGCTTTTGCAATGGCTTATCTCGCATTTACATTAACCTGTTATCTTGCATTGAAAATTATTTAAGGATGTTACCTAGACTAATGTATTCCCGAAATTTATATACTCTCCGTTAATGACTTCTTAGTGTTGCGATTTTTTCCGTCAGTGTACACTGGAAAATGAGTTCATAGGAGAGAGACATAGAAAGTCGTTGAGCTGCCCACAAAAGCTGCATTTAAGTTTCAGAACGCGTATTTGTACTGTCAGGTGGTGTTTTATGTAACATCTGTGCTACCACGCCGGTGGACGGGACATGCTGATGTTATCAGGTAATCGTCTAAGGCGCTTTAATACAGAGTTTCGACTAAATACATTACGCGGGCGCCCCTACCTTGAGATAGTTGCTTGACGGCTGCAGTGGGGTTAAGCCGTGTGCCGGCGGTGCGAACGGCTGCTGTCTGCAGAAAGCCCTTCCCTTCTATTATCATCCGCGTTGTCCGCCCGCTGCTCCCAATTTCCACTCGGCTCCAGTCCGCTGTGGATGCTAGCTCCCCACCCCCAAGACCTCTCGGCGCCGCCGCTTCGGAAATTACGAAGTTCTGAGCGGCCAGACAACCTGCCGACGCGTTCCTCGTTTTCTTCGACTTTAATAAGCGCTGCAGGGGCAGGAGACGCGGGACGGCGAACCATCGCCACAAAAACGGTTTATGCGATAGGCCGGCTCGCGTCCGTTCGGGCTGATAGGAATCGAGGGACTGCGCCTCGCGCTCAGACTCAATTTTCAGGGCAGCGGTGGCGGCTGTACTACAGAGACGCACCGCCTCCGCGAACCCGCTGGACTCAATGTGTTCTTGCGTTAGCGAAGCAGCGCGTTAGCTAGCAGCTCTCTATCCAAGCGGTGGTGTCCGCTTCTTACTTCTCCTCCCCAGAATCAGTTGTCTACCCACTCTGCTGCACAACGAATGTTGCATGAACAGGGTGGTCCATTGATAGTGGCCGGGCCAAATATCTGACGAAATAAGCATCAAACGGAAAAACTACAAAGAACGAAACTCGTCTAGCGTGAATGGGGAAACCAGATGGGGCTATTGTTGGCCCGCTAGATGGCGCTGCCATAGGTCAAACGGATATCAACTGCGTTTTTTTTTAATTGGAACCCCGATTTTTTATTACATATTCGTGTAGTACGTAAAGAAATAGGAATGTTTTAGTTGGACCACTTTTTCCGCTTTGTGATAGATGGCGCTGTAATAGTCACAAACGTATAAGTACGTGGTATCACTTAACATTCCGCCAGTGCTGACGGTATTTGCTTCGTGATACATTACCTGGCTAAAATGGACCGTTTACCAATTTCGGAAAAGGTCGATATCGTGTTGATGTATCGCTATTGTGATCAAAATGCCCAACGGGCGTGTGCTATGTATGTTGCTCGGTATCCTGGACGACATCATCCAAGTGTCCGGACCGTTCGCCGGATAGTTACGTTACTTAAGGAAACAGGAAGTGTTCAGCCACATGTGAAACGTCAACCACAACCTGCAACAAATGATGATGCCCAAGTAGGTGTTTTAGCTGCTGTCGCGGCTAATCCGCAAGTCAGTAGCAGCCAAATTGCGCGAGAATCGGAAATCTCAAAAACGTCGGTGTTGAGAGTGCGACATCAACACCGATTGCACCCGTACCATATTTCTATGCACCAGGAGTGCATGGCAACGACTTTGAACGTCATGTACATTTCTGCCACTGGGCACATGAGAAATTACGGGGCGATGACAGATTTTTTGCACGCGTTCTATTTAGCGACGAAGCGTCATTCACCAACAGCGGTAACGTAAACCGGCATAATATGCACTATTGGGCAACGGAAAATCCACGATGGCTGCGATAAGTGGAACATTAGCGACCTTGGCGGGTTATTGTATGGCAATCTAAATTGTGCATTGTATGCTGATTTCCTAGGTAATGTTCTACCTATGTTACTACAAGATGTTTCACTGCATGACAGAATGGCGATATACTTCCAACATGATGGACGTCCGGCACATAGCTCGCGTGCAGTTGAAGCGGTACTGAATAGCATATTTTATGACAGGTGGATTGGTCGTCGAAGCACCTTACCATGGTCCGCACGTTCACCGGATCTGACGTGCCCGGATTTCTTTCTTGGGGAAAGTTGAAGGATGTTTGCTATCGTGATCAACCGACAACGCCTGACAACATGCGTCAGCGCTTTGTCAATGCATGTGCGAACATTACGGAAGGCGAACTACTCGCTGTTGAGAAGAATGTCGGTACACGTATTGCCAAATGCATTGAAGTTGACGGACATCATTTTGAGCATTTATTTCATTTACACAATTTGCGACATCGTCGCGAAAAACCAGTCACCCGTATATGTAATAAGTTTCCTTTAATTTACGTCTATGCTCACAAACTTTTTATTAACAGATTACCGGTTTCGGTCTTTAATGACCATCATCAGATCTGTTTCATAAAAACAGAGTCCTAATGCACTGCAGCCATAGTGGCATCGTCAAATGTTAAATGCTGGTGCTGATTCCGTATTTAACATTTGACCATACCACTATGGCTGCAGTACATTAGGACTTTGTTTTTATGAAACAGATCTGATGATGGTCATTAAAGGCCGAAACCAGTAATCTGTTAATAAAAAGTTTGTGACCATAGACGTAAATTAAAGGAAACTTATTCATTGCATTAATGTGGTATTTAGAGGTAATCACGCTGTAAGAGCATGCGTTCTCAGAAATGATAAGTTCGCAAAGGTACATGTATCACATTGGAACAACCGAAATAAAATGTTCAAACGTACCTACGTTCTGTTACCAACTGTTCGTCTAAAATTGAGGGCCATAAGTTTGTGACTATTATGGCGCCATTTATCACAAAGCGGAAAAAGTGGTCCTACTAAAACATTCATATTTCTTTACGTACTACACGAATATGTAATAAAAAATGGGGGTTCCTATCTAAGAAAAACGCAGTAGATGTCCGTTTGACCTATGCCAGCGCCATCTAACGCGCAAACCATAGCGCCATCTGGTTTCCCCCTTCAAGCTAGACGAGTTTCGTTCTTTGTAGTTTTTTCGTTTGACGCTTATTTCGTGAGTTATTTGGCCCGGTCACGATAAATGGACCACCCTGTATAGATACACAACAACCAATTCAGTTAAATTTCTGCATTGAGTCCTCCAGATGTCTTGCAGTGAATGACGGGTACGTTCTCGTGTTGGTAGTGTTTGAACACACCAGTGATATCACTATAAATGGTTTCATAGCTCTTATTAGAAATTATAGGAAAGGATTTCAGCCACACTGTTGTTGACGTGCAATTATGAATTGGCTTTCAAGTTAAGGTTGCTATTAAGACTTTAAGCGGGATGGCGAGTTCAGAATTGGACACTAGTCCTCCCAAATAAAACAAACATGCCATCTTACCAGGAAAGTACTTGGGCTCGAACAAACACAAATACACCAAAATCGCGTGAGAAATAATGTAAAGGTCTCTTATTGCACTAGTGACACTCCCGCATCTGCAAAACTCTGCAGTCGTCCGTTAGAGGCCTCTGCGTATGCCATTGCGCATTGCACACTGACCTGCCGGTACGCCAGTCGGGACCAGTAGGGACGGTGCAGTGTGCCTCTGAAATTGCGTTTTGTGACATTATTTGTGTACTGAAGCGTCAGATGGCTCGGCGATTGGTAATCAATCCTGCTAATGTATTGCGATTGGTTGAGATGAAGTTACGAAGAACCCTTCTTCGTGAAGATGGTATTGGTGTAGAAGACGAATCATTCGCATATTTTCTGGTATTTATTATATGAGCATAAGTTAGAAACAGATACTGCTGTAACACTAACACATAATGATGATGATAGGGGTGATAATGACAGACAACTTATTGCAAACGGCAGTGCTACGGCAAGTGCGGGAAGCGGCGATGGAAGCAGTGGCAGTGAATACCAACCGTGTAAGAAGAAGAAGGTTAAAGTTGTAAGTATCATCACGGCGGTTGATGACAACACACTGGAGAACATGTACAATGATTATTACTTAAGAGGTTTCGACACATACGACAAGCTTTTGAAAAGATACCCTAAACTGAAGTCTAAAAGCAATATTAAAAACATACTGGATTACGTGGCAATGAAAAGAGAAGGAAATACAGTTTTCAAAGGAAATCGTACACTGCTGTTCAAGACCATCAAGGAGCGTGTAATGACGAAATTCGGTGAAGCGCGAGAATGTGGTTCCGCCGTTCATTATTGGCATTTAAAACATTGGGCATTGGACGTTGCCAGAAATCTCGGATGTAGAAACTTTCCAGCTTCACTAGGATTTATTACTAATTTGAAAAAGGAGTTTAGGATAACATCACGCCGTATCACTATGCTCCAAGCACGACTGGATAAGGATGACGAAGAAGAGCTGATTGAAAGAGTTCCAACGTTTGTTGCTGACGTCAATAAGCATATCACGAGAGAAAACGTCGATATTAGTTCTGTATGGAACTGTGATCAGAGTCAGTTCAAATATGAACTTTCTTGTGACAGAACACTATCCGTGAAAGGGGAGAGAAACACTGTCGCGATGTTGCAGTCAGTTAACTGTGCAACACATAGTTACACGATCGATGTTGCTATATCAGTGGACGGACGATTGGCAGACAAACTCTATTTGCTTCCAAGAATCCAGTGGAAAGTTTGGACCCCGCGTGTCAAGGGAAACAGAAACGCGGTGCCCTCTAAATGTCGTCGTCGATGCAAGTGTGAGTGGGAAAATGACGAAACAACATCTGAAGACGTTTTTTCTGTCAGTTTTGAATCCACATTTGTCGAGAAAGTCATTAGTACTTTGTGACTCCTGGTCTGGACGTAAGGATGAACGAGCACTACTGGAAGCATCTGGCGGAAAACATGTAGATTTAAAAATCATTCCCCCTAAAACTACAAAATATGCACAACCTGTGTATGTTTATTTCTTCAGACAATATAAAATATATGCCAAGAGAATAACAGACTTCATTAAATTACGTTCCAGTAATTTGCAGCCGAAATTGCACGACAGATTCTGTATCATGAATATGCATTCTGTCATTTATAATCAGTTATCTGCGGGAGTATACAGACCAATGCTTCGTTACGCGTGGCAGAACGCTGGCTATGATATTGGTGAACCAGTGAACAACTTCAAAAGTGTCATTGACGTGGCGTTCAACACTGATATTATAGAGTGTGCAAATACGCCATGCGATCAACTTGCATTTATTCACTGTGCGTTTTGTAGTCATTTGTATTCCTCGGAGCATTTTATTGACATTCGGCATTTACATTTCTAGTTAAGATTGCTGCATTGCGTATGGCGTCTACAATTACATCTACAGTGATATCTAGAGCATGACTGCAGAGTTTTGCAGAAAAACGACACCCACCAGCACATTCAGAGGTACATAATGGTCCTGTAACCAAACGTTCATACAGATCTGTTTGTTCGAGCCCAAGTACTTTCCTGGTTAGTTGTGTGTGTGTGTGTGTGTGTGTGTGTGTGTGTGTGTGTGTGTGTGTGTGTGTGTAAGTGCGCTGGTCATCGGGGCTCAGTTGGAAGCCGAACTTGTCGCTGAAGACAGTTCTACTCCAGTAAATGAGATACCAGACCGAAGACGTGTCTGGAGACGCCCTGAACAGCGGTGGGATTCCAACATGACTGCCACCAGCCACACAGCCCAACAGTCAGGAATGACGGTGTGGGATACCATTTATTTTCATAGCAGGATCCCTTTGGTTGCCCGCAGTTCTCTTACAGTACAGCGGTACGCTGACGATATTCTACAACCCGTTTTTTTGCCCTTCGTGGAAAGCCATTCTGGACTTATATTTCAGCAAGATAGTGCCTGCCCGCGCGCTGACAGATTTTCTACCGCTTGCCTTACAGATTTCAGTAAGATAATGTCTGCCCGCGCACGGCGAGATTTTCTACCGCTTGCCTTACAGCTAGCCAGGCTCTGCCTTGGTCAGCAAGGTCACCGGATCTCTCTCTAGTTGAGAACGTTTGGAATATTGTGGGTAGGGCTCTCCAACGAGCTCGAAATTTCGACAGTCTAACGTGTCAGGGACATAACTTTGCACGGATAGCCCTCAGGAGGACATCCGACTACTCTATCAATGTGTGCCAAGCGGAATAACTGCTTGCATAAGGGCCAAAGGTGCTACTGACTTGCTCCGTTTGGGAAGCTCTTACTCTTGACTAAATCATCTAATTTTCAGAAATTGTAATTACTTGTTTTTCTGTACATGTGCATCATATCTAACAATTTTCAACCCAGTCGGATAATTCCTTCGTGGTGCCTCGTTTCTCTCTCTCTCTTTCTCTCTTTGAGTGTATTTTTGCAACCAATCACAGAGCTGTATAAATTTTAGTGCCAAAGCCCACCGCCTTCAAAAGTATCCACAGTGCGCACACACACACACACACACACACACACACACACACACACATACACACAAACGCACGCGCGCGCGCGCGCGAGCGCGCGCGCGCGACACACACTTTGCATAACTTTTAGTTATACTACAGCATTACCACAATAGAAAATACTCGAAGGTATGAAGAAGGTGGGAATTTTTTGTGCCATATTCAACCAGACAATTAAAGAGTGTAACAAGCAGAATTTTGAAGTGCTTTACAACTTTGCCAAATGTAACGAAATACAAATAATTTTTCTGTGCCCTAATTAACAAAAAGTACGTAAAACGCGTACCTTTCACAGTTTCAAAAGTACTTTACAGAGTGCTCGGAAGCATCCATTGCCTTAGATTTTTATTTTTTTGCACTATATTCAATAAAAAATTACATAGAAAGAGTAACGTGGAGTGTTTCAAAGTACTTCACACAGTGTTCAGAAGTACCTGAGGGTTCTGATTTCTTTTGGCCATTTCAACCAATAATTAGGTAAGGGATGTGACTTCCAGTATTTCAAAATACTTTACAGGGTTTTCAAAAGTTCCAGAACGGTCTATTTTTTCATCGCCAAATTCAAAGATGTTGTTGTTGTTGTGGTCTTCAGTCCTGAGACTGGTTTGATGCAGCTCTCCATGCCACTCTATCCTGTGCAAGCTTTTTCATCTCCCAGTACCTACTGCAACCTACATCCTTCTGAATCTGCTTAGTGTATTCATCTCTTGGTCTCCCTCTACGATTTTTACCCTCCACGCTGCCCTCCAATACTAAATTGGTGATCCCTTGATGCCTCAGAACATGTCCTACCAACCGATCCCTTCTTCTGGTCAAGTTGTGCCACAAACTTCTCTTCTCCCCAATCCTATTCAATACTTCCTCATTAGTTATGTGATCTACCCATCTAATCTTCAGCATTCTTCTGTAGCATCACATTTCGAAAGCTTCTATTCTCTTCTTGTCCAAACTATTTATCGTCCATGTTTCACTACCATACATGGCTACACTCCATACGAATACTTTCAGAAATGACTTCCTGACACTTAAATCAATACTGGATGTTAACAAATTTCTCTTCTTCAGAAACGCTTTTCTTGCTATTGCCAGCCTACATTTTATATCCTCTCTACTTCGACCATCATCAGTTATTTTGCTCCCCAAATAGCAAAACTCCTTTACTACTTTAAGTGCCTCATTTCCTAATCTAATTCCCTCAGCATCACCCGACTTAATTAGACTACATTCCATTATCCTTGTTTTGCTTTTGTTGATGTTCATCTTATATCCTCCTTTCAAGACACTGTCCATTCCGTTCAACTGCTCTTCCAAGTCCTTTGCTGTCTCTGACAGAATTACAATGTCATCGGCGAACCTCAAAGTTTTTATTTCTTCTCCATGAATTTTAATACCTACCCCGTATTTTTCTTTTGTTTCCTTTACTGCTTGCTCAATATACAGATTGAACAACATCGGGGAGAGGCTACAACCCTGTCTTACTCCCTTCCCAACCACTGCTTCCCTTTCATGTCCCTCGACTCTTATAACTGCCATCTGGTTTCTGTACAAATTGTAAATAGCCTTTCGCTCCCTGTATTTTACCCCTGCCACCTTCAGAATTTGAAAGAGAGTATTCCAGTCAACATTGTCAAAAGCTTTCTCTAAGTCTACAAATGCTAGAAACGTAGGTTTGCCTTTCCTTAATCTTTCTTCTAAGATAAGTCGTAAGGTCAGTATTGCCTCACGTGTTCCAGTGTTTCTACGGAATCCAAACTGATCTTCGCCGAGGTTGGCTTCTACTAGTTTTTCCATTCGTCTGTAAAGAATTCGTGTCAGTATTTTGCAGCTGTGACTTATTAAGCTGATAGTTCGGTAATTTTCACATCTGTCAACACCTGCTTTCTTTGGGATTGGAATTATTATATTCTTCTTGAAGTCTGAGGGTATTTCGCCTGTTTCATACATCTTGCTCACCAGATGGTAGAGTTTTGTCAGGACTGGCTCTCCCACGGCCGTCAGTAGTTTAATCAAAAACTTATACAAGGAATGTGAATTACAGTATTTCAAAGTATTAAACAATTTTCTCAAAAGAATACAAAGGTCTGAATGTTCTGCATCAGCCGGCCGTGGTGGACGAGCGGTTCTAGGCACTACAGTCCGGAACCGCGCGACTGCTACTGTCGCAGGTTCGAATCCTGCCTCGGGCATGGATGCGTGTGATGTCCTTAGGTTAGTCAGATTTAAATAGTTCTACGTTATAGGGGACTGATGACCTAAGATATTAAGTCCCATAGCTCTCAGAGTCATCTGAACCATTTGTTCTGCATCTTGTTTGAAAGTATTTATCAAAAAATTACATACAGCAGCACTTGGCGCACGTGAAATGTTCGAGTGGAGCTCAAATTAATTATTTTCTGCGTCTAAATTGTTCCGTGGTGAATGTCAAGTATCTCAAGGCAGACAGGCAGCGATCGGCAGGACCAAACTCGATGACTGAACATTTTGTTTTTTCTGACAAGTCTTGTCATGTCGACATCTAGTTGGTGTAAAATATATCGATGCTATATTTCAAAACACACATGCTTGTCGACAAGAGCACATAATATTATTCTCTCATCATAGCTCGCCTTTAACTACTCATTCACCACTCGAAAATTATTCGTATTTTCGACGTTGAACTTAGTATGGAAAAAGGGGCAAATGTTTACTACAAAATTGTCGCTGAAAAAAGTTTCCAGTCCTGTGTTAATGCATTAGTTTTTGATTTAATGGCATTAAATTTAGATACTATGCATGTTTTTGTCAAAAAGCATTTTGGAAGAAAAGCCACTTGCAGACAATAAATATAGGAAAGCAGTGTTGAGGGAAAAGTGAGCAGAAGAAATACATGTCTGATTATACCACACTTTGTGCGCCCCGATAGCTGAGTGGTCAGCGTGACGGATTGCCGTCCTGCGGGCTCGGGTTCGATTCCCTGCTCGGTCGAGGATTTTCTCCGCTCAGGGACTGGGTATTGTGTTGTCTTTATCATCATTTCATCCCCATCCGGCGCGCAGGTCGCCCAGTGTGGCGTCGAATGTAGTAAGTCCTGCACCAAGGCGGCCGGACCTGCCCCGTAAGGCCAAACGCTCATTCCATTTCCATACCACACTTCAAATATATTTCAGACTCCTGATTTGATATTGAAGTTAATTTAGAATTCAGGATGGAACACATAGCTCAAGTCGTTGAGTTTTGATACATCAATGTTGTTCCGATATGTCGAGCGAAAAGTGGCCCATAAAGTGAGTTACATTGAATTTTTTATCTCTCTCGTTGAAGCACAATTTTGTTCTCTAGGGGCTATCTATCCTGGCAAAAGCTATTTAATGCTTGAAAGCATATATGTTCTGCGATGTGTCACCTCAAGAATATAGTACAATTTGTGACACCTGTTTTTGTCTTATATGAGAACGAGTATAAAACAAACTCTCCACAAACAGTTAAAAACTTACGTTCAGTTCTGCAATGTAACTAACACAATAGAAATCCGCAGTCGCCAAAGGTGGGTTTTACTTCAATTACTATTCCGCAAAACTTCAAAATGCGAAATAAACTCAGGTGCTGCTTCATACATTTAGGTGTAGGAAATAATAAATTAGAGGTATTGTTCGAACTTTGCACGCACATAAAGCGGTAGCTTTACGTAATTTTTGTATAATTCTTTTGAGCATGGTGCAAAAAATTCAGAGCATTGGAACATTGTTGAACAGCCTTGAGCTTTCTGTAAAGTATTTTGAACCACTGCAAGCTACACAAGTTACATCCTTTACATAAAGTTTTCGTTGAATACAGCGCAAAAACACAAAAAGTTCAGTGGAGCACCCCGCAAAGTACTTTGAAATACTGCAAGTTATACCTGTAGCAAATTTTTCTGTTTGAACATGGCCCAAAGAAAGAACTTAGCTAACGTGTGGTTATTTTAGAGCCTGTATAAAGTATTTCAAATTACTGTTAATTTACGCCATTCACGTAATTCTTAAGTAATTACAATGTAAAAATTCACAGCATCAGATACGCTTGAGCACACTGGAGAGTACTTTGAAATACAGCAAGTTACATCCTTTATGGAATTTTTGGATAAGATGCAAAAATTTTTTGGATGATAAGGTGCAAAAATTGCAATGTGTTGGGAGACTTCTGGGCTTCTTTTGATGTGGAAGTACTGTAGTATAACTGAATATAACACAAAAAGTGTGTGTGTGTGTGTGTGTGTGTGTGTGTGTGTGTGTGTGTGTGTGTGTGTGTGTGTGCACTTTACGATAAATAGTACTGTGGATACTTCTGAATATGGTGATCTTTGACAACAAAACATGTATTATACTGTGATTCGGTGTAAAAAATTCCCATCTTGCTTTGTGATTGGCTGAAAAATATTACCCGTCAGCATCATCATTAATTTTTAAACACTGTGAGTAGCATAAAATATTTCCCACAATCGCCGTCTTCCAATTTTTGTATTTATCACCATTGTCTTCTTATATTTTTAAATTTTTCACCATTACCAACTTGGATTTTTAAGTTTTTCGCCGTCCGCCATCTCTAATTTCTGAATTTCGTGCCATCCGACACCTTTATCTTTTAAATTTTCTGCTATTTTGGATTTTTGAGTTTCCTTCCATTTGCCATCTTGGTGACACTACGTGACTGCAACGCCGACTAGTGGTCGGAGCTTGAACTGAGTGCCTGAACATACATAGCTATATTGCTGAATGGAATTTCAGCAGTTCGAATCACTTTGCGTAACTTACGAACAGCGCACCTTCGGACGTCGAAGCCCCTTCCGTCGTCATAATAATGTGAATAAATATTAGACCGCTCAAAAGGCGATTTGCACCACCTGTTTGTCTAAGAATGTGTGTCAGCTTTGATTAAAGAGAATCAATAAACCTTATGACACTAGAAAGACGGTCATCATCATCATTTACTTTGGGCCTTTGTCCCACTTCAAAGCGGGGTCGGCCTTGTTACTGTGGATCTGGCAATGTTAGTGGGTGAGGGTGGTCAGATTCCCTTCCTGTCGCCACCCCATACACCCCATAATGCAATTAGCGTACCCCAGCTATCTGTGTCTAGTGTAAGCGATGAAATAGTGCCAACGTTTTCAAATGTCTGCGAGTCGCGTAACTGAGGCGGGACATGGGGACCAGTCCAATCGTCACCTAGTGGGATGTGAAAAACCGGCTAAAAACCACACCCAGGCTGGCCGGCACACCATCCCTCATCGTTAATCCGCCGGGAGGATTCGATCTGGGACCGGCGCGCCTATCCAAGTCCAGGAAGCAGTGCATTAGCGCCCTCGGCTAACATGGCGGGTACTAGAAAGACAGTCTTCACATGAAATAAAAACAAAAACAATAACCAAAGTAAAGGCAGTCTGTTCGAAAGTTCAGACTCGTGGAATCGAACTCTGCTGCTGGGTAACATTTAATAGTACGCTTATCCACCTTGTGCATTGTAACATACTTCTCAAGGCATTCTGTCCACAAGGTTATCGAAATGTTGCTTATGAAGCCTATTCCACATTCCAGCCGGCGGCACTCCTGTTGTTATCCAGTGTGTGTTTCTATAAAAACGCAGAGCAATTTTCAACTAGTCGCAAACGTTCTGAGTTGGATTCTTGTCAGTAGATACTGCAGGCGATTCGTCCCATTTGACTGCAGCGTCCTGGGTGAAGGCGTTGACGATTTGAGCGTGGTGTGCTCGGCCATTATCGTCTTGACAAACAAACCCTTCACCGAAATATTGATTATAAGGCTTATCGGCAGGTTGGAGAATACTGTCAGGATGCTGCACAACCCTTAAATTGCTAAAGATAACGATGAGACGCGACCGGCATCCTGCTGTACCCTTCAGACTACATGCTTGACAAAGAAGCGTCCGTATTTACTTGGGCCTTTGCACACTCTTCAGCGACATTATTCAGGCATCAGGCAGACACGGCACTAGTTCGTGAAAAGAGCCCTTGTTACTTTATACCTGTATCCTTACCCGTCTATTTTGTGCATTACACTGCTGGGAGGTTCGTGCTGTTATTCGGAAGGGACACCGTGATACCAAAGTGATTGTGTGAAGACGATACTGTCGAGATGGACACAGGCCTCCCTGTTGTCACCAAAAGGCAAGTGCAGTTGTGTTGCAATTTGATTGTGGTGCCTAAAATTCATAATATGTAGGTAGCGGTCGTCATCTTAGGCGTCCACCGCGGGCGAACATTACGAAGCAGATCATCGATGTATTGAGTCTCACGACAATGGCAGAATGTTGGAGTGACATCGCTGTAGCCAATTAGGTAGCCAACTTTCCGTGCGGACGAACTTTCTTGTTGTATAATGGCAACGCATGTACGATCCAATTTAGAAATGACCCATCGAAGCATGTTGAAAGTCTGAATAGAATAGTCCAGTAAATCTCCCATTCTTTAAAGATCGAACTCACACGTGTAAAACACTTTCAAATTTATGATTTCTTTACAAATAAGTTAACGCTGTCGTACCTTCTGACTTACGTGTCGTACAGTTATACAATCTTCCAAGTAGATACAGTGGTATATAATGACACTGCAAATTGAGTTGCAAGTAGAGTTAGTAGGAAAGAGGTAATAAATTAAACCGCTATACTGCAGACAAGTAGCTTAACGTAAAAATAAAATAGAGGGTAATATGTAACTTCCATTCAGTTACACAGTTCAAGTTTCGGCAGCTATACGGCACTGCAGTCACATGGCAACATCAAGACTGCAGACTGTAACAAATTTAAAAACCCAAGATGACAGAAAAAATAAACTTTAATTTGGTCAGGTGGCGGGAAATTTAGAAATTAAAGACGCAGATGGCGAAAGATTTTCAAATTTAAGACGGCGATGTCGACAAATTCAAACATTGAATTCTGCTGTCTAGAAATCTTTTTCAGCCAGTCACAGTGTTTGAAAATTAAAGATTACTGTGGCGGGATATATTTTTCAGCTAATCACAAAGGAAGATGGCGCTGCTGGGAATATTCTTACAATGAATCACAGTCCAGTACATATTTTTTGGCCAGAGTGTTCAAAAGTATCCACAGCTTTATTTACCAAAAAGCACCATCAAAAGAAGCTCAAAAGTATCCCAAGGCTCTGAAATTTTTGCACTGAATCATCCCAAACTTCCGTAACGGTTGTCACTTGCAGCATTTCGAAGTGGCCTACATTCCAATGTGCTCAAAGGTATCCAAATTCTCTGAATTTTTGCACTACATTCAACCAAAATATTACGTAAACCTTGTAAATTACAGTATTTCGAAGTTGTTTGTAGAGTGCTCCTAAGTATCCAAACGCAGTGATTTTTTGTTTCTTGTCCCGTTTTAAGCAAAAGCTTGATGCTGCATGAACAGCGAAAATGTAGTAAGCGATAAACGTCCTTCCTTTAAACATTTTGTGGAGGATGTCGGTGAGAAAAAGTTTCGTGAAGGTTTGAAATTATGTGTAAGGCTGGTCGCAAGTCACTAAGTGCTCTCATTCTATAATACTGGATGAATACAGTCTGGGTATTCGTGCGCAGTGAGTTACACTGCCTCGAGAGACATACACAGTTGTTCAATATTTCGAGCGGGGTACTGACGTAAGCGCAACCGGGTACTGCAATAATTTGACGGCGAAAGCTGAAAATTTCTGTTGGACTGGGACTCTAACGCGGAATTCACACTTTATGTGTGGGGTTGCCCTAACCGCCTCGGCTATCCGAGCACGCATTCCGTCCGCCACAATACTAAGTAGTATTCTAGTCCATTTACCTCATTTGCTATCAGCGATACTGTATTACCCTGCACTGAGGTACCATAAGTCAAGCTTATATATGTATAAGCTTGGTTAAAAGTCACGGGATAGCGATATTCACTTATACAGATGGTGGCAGTATCGCGTATGCAACGTATAAAAAAGCGTTGAATTGGCATAGCTGTCACTTGTACTCAGGTGATTCATGTGAAAATGTTTCCGACGTGATTATGGTAGCACGACGGGAATTGGCAGACACTGAACTCGGAGTACTAGTTGGAGCTAGACGTATGGGACGTCCCATTTCGGAAATCGTTAGGGAATTCAATACTCCGAGATCCACAGTGTCAGAGAATTGCAAATTTCAGACATTACCTCGCACCACGGACAAGGCGTTAACTTAAGGAGCGAGAACAGTGGCGTTTGCGTCGAATTGTCAGTGCTGACAGACAAACAACACAGCGTGAAATAACGATAGAGATCAATGTAGACGTACGACGAACGTACCAGTTTGGACAGTGCGGCGAAATTTGGCGTTAATGGGTATGACAGCAGAAGACCGACGTAAGTGCCTTTGCAACAAGCACGACATCGGTTGCAGTGCCTCTCCTTGGCTCGTTACCATATCCGTTGGAACCTAGACGACTGGCCTGGTCAAAGTAGTCCCGATTTCAGCTGGTAAGAGCTGAGGGTAGGGTTCTAGTATGGCACACACCCCATGAATTCAAGGACCTAAATTGTCAACAAGCCACTGTGTAAAATGGTTCAAATGGTTCTGAGCACTATGGGACTTAACATCTATGGTCATCAGTCCCCTAGAACTTAGAACTACTTAAACCTAACTAACCTAAGGACATCACACAACACCCAGTCATCACGAGGCAGAGAAAATCCCTGACCCCGCCGGGAATCGAACCCGGGAACCCGGGCGTGGAAAGCGAGAACGCTACCGCAAAGGCACTGTGTAAGCTAATGGTAACTCCATTATGGTGTGGGCTATGTTTACATGGAATACACTGGATCACCTTGACCGTGTGCACTGATCATTGACTGGAAATTGTTATGTTCGGCTACCTGGGGATCATTTGCAGCCATTCATGGACGTCATGTTCCCAAACAACGATGCACCATGTCATCGGACAACACTTCTTCGCAATTGGTTTGAAGAACATTCTGGACGATTCGAGCGAATGATTTGGCCACCTAGATGGCCCGTCATGAATCCCATCGAACATTTATGGGGCATATTCGAGAGGTCACTTCGTGTACAAAATCCTGCACCGGCAACACTTGACCGATTAAGGACGGCTATACGAACAAAACGGCTCAATATCTCTGCACGGTACTTCCAACGACTTGTTGAATCGATGCCACGCCGAGTTGCTGCGCTGCGCCGGGCAAAAGGAGGTCCGATACGATGTTAGGAGGTATCCCATGACCTTTTGACCTCATTGCATTATAATAGCAATTTAAATTTTTGTTTCGGGCAAGAATTATATGAAATGCTGAAAATCAAATTTTTGTGTGTCCTGGAAGCTGCAGCTGGGACTGGGCGCCATGAACCGCGTTTGCCGTTTGATAATATAGATAAGCAGCATTGCCGTGTCGACGGTTGGAAAGGCAGTGCATTCTACTGAAGTGGACTGAAACTGCAGGTCTGGTTTAAACCCCATTAGTAGGTGGCTGTACGTAGCCATATCCTGTCCTAAAAGTGTGCTGGGAAAGAGGCCAGCCAATAAATAGAACACGGACTGTACAGGCAATGATCAGTCAGCTGCACAAGACTGTGCAGTTGATCGCCACCAGACTGCCAACAGGGGACGGTGAATATTCTGCCCCCGCTTGGTCGCTGGAAGCCCTGAGAGACCACTGACAGTCCTAAGCCCAGTGCAGAGGCGCGCTCACCTGCAGCAGGTAGCGGGGCTCCGTGACAATTGGCCGCCCGCCGTAATTGGGCGGTGTAAGGCGTCCCCGCCGCCCACGGAGAGGGCTCCGCCGGGATGAGCTGCCGTCTAGCTGCCTGCCGCCGCCGCCGCAGCCGCAGATTGCTCCCAAGTAAAGCGGCGCTCTCCCGCCAACATGTGCGCTCTCCGGAGGGTCCACACGTACGTGGGAAAGACGCTATCTCCTTACTAAGCACCCCAGAGCCACTTCCAGTACGTGTCAACCGTTGCTGAACGTAACTTTTCTCTTAATCTCACATTAGCGCTGAAACCGACAGCTCTAATACGCAGAGTTTAATAGTACTACTGCAAATTAAGCACACCGACGAAATATAAGCTTGTCCGCGCCACCAATTACTAGGTTTCTTAAAAGACATCATAGTTGACATTGACTTGTAACCTGCGCATGACACAGTGTTCGTTAAAGCCTGTACTATGGTAGGTGAGCGGGGTTCACCTTATGAGAAAGAATTTTTGTATCGATATCGACTGCGTGTACCTGAATAGTGGCGAATCAGACTTACACCCACTCTTTAATAACAATGATCCGTCAAGCAAGTTCGAAATGCAATTACACGTCAGGATGGACCAAAAAAAAAAACTGAAGATGCTACCAATTTAATAATAATACGGTCGCCAGCCTAATTAGGCATTAACTGAGTTCCTTCCCTGTACAAGTTGGTAGATATTGATGCAAAACAACAAGTAGTAACACTGCATAACATAGTAGAATTTTAGAACCAGAAAATCTATTGAACTAATAGTTTGACGTTCTGTACTGATATGGAAAAACCATGAATACATAACACTACACTGTAATGCATACTACAAAACTTTATACTGTCCATTAATCTGCTTAAAATCGGGCATAGGTTACCCTAGAAATAGCACTTTCGTGCCACACACAAAATGTCAATTTTGATAAAGATAAAACACTGATAAATTTTGACTTTTACGTTGACTTTAACTTTTGCTGGTCAAACCAATTTAAAACACTTCAGAATTCAAATGAATAAAAAGGGGGGGGGGACCCTGAAACTGTTATGATCACTATATTAAAAAAATGATTACTGAATTTATTATGCGTTCAAGATTTCCAGTATATAAGTTACTACTCTTTTCATCTTATTTACTGCTCATTTAAATACCTTTATATCTGTCTCGAAATAATTAAACTTCATTACTATATCAATATTAAAGTTATCTTTCAACTAAGTTAGACTTTCGTTATTCATTTAGTGGTTCATTAACGAAACATTTCTTTAAACACCATTCTAACATAGCTAGGTTGCAAATAATTATTATTAACACAAATTTTAAATTTTCATTTCGGGACACTTGGATTGCACAGCATTTGGAAAGGATCCTGTCTAGGTTAGTTGTGAGGATAATTAAATGATGGGAAAGTTCTGGTAAAATTTAGGTTATTATTGCACAGTTCACTCTCTGATCCATACGAATACAGTACTAAAAGTTTCAACCCGCTTGTATCGATGCGGCGGTTGGCGGGCGGCGAGATGACGAGGCACAGAGCACACATACAACCACAGCTATGGCTCTTGACGTATCGGCACTTTCATTCTTCTTAGCGTCGCAATACTTTTCCATTTAGTGCCTATGGAATTTTGCCATACTGTGTGGGCGTTGGAACGGCATACTCGAGGCTCAGTGAAACTATGTCTTCCAGGAGAGTCTCCTCGCTCCAGAAGGTGTTGCTCAAACCAGTGCCAAACTCCAGCTACTACTGAGCCCGTTGTGCCGTGCAGTGCCCACGTGCATTTTCCCCTCGCTCGCCTGACATCCACCTTTTACCGCTCCGTGACAGACCGGGTATTCACCCGAGGTTTTGCATTCTACATATCCTAACACATTGCCTACGTATGGACCAGACGCACAGTTACAATTTTAAACATCTTACAACAGTTCCAAAATTTGTTACATTTCAATTCTATCACAATATTACTTGACATTTGACGTAAACATTAATATTCACATTGAAACTTGTTTACAGTTTTCTTAACACAATGGCATGAAACAAAAAACAAAAATAAAAAATAAAAAAAATCAGAACATCAATTACACAAGTTTATCGAAAAATCAGAAGAAAAGAACTATTGATATGTACAATATTACAGAGTCATTGTTGTTACAGACTGTATAAAATATTTATTGTTACTATTGCAATTTCGGCCTCATGGCCATTTTCAAGTAACACTGCAAAGTTACCTAAACACAAAAATACGAAAGTGAAGCACAGGGTGTATATACATAATTAAACAAACATTTCATTAAGAAAGTAGCTCAATTATAAAAATTGGAGATATATGTACATTACTTACATTCTGTCAGAATATAAAACTTACCTGACATGTCGTCGTCAAAATGCAGCCTTTTGACTGTGAGAGTCCCACAAGATCCGATGAGTACGACACTTCTTACATCGTAATATGTTGTTAAGTATATACTGAACTGTCGATGTTATCATCGTTCTAATAATCTATCACACATACAAGTTCAGGTGCACTGACTACATGTGGAGCTAAGTGAATTGGCGCGAAAATACATTTACTAAAGATACTGCCTATGCACGTGGCAAAGATAGTGCACACCAAGGATACAACTTACAAGCTTTATATCGTAAAGTCTTTTCACCTTTCGACATCATACAGCTTAATAAATAGTGCTATGGTTGTAATGGGCAGTAGGATAGGATGGGAATATTTATTTATAACATAATAGAGGATAATACATGTGTTATCTGTTAATAAGCACTCACATTGACTTAAGTGCTCGTAAATGAGATGAAGACAGAGCTCTGATATATAATACTTTGTATGCGTATAAATTTTACGAATATAAATGGCGTAAAACGCACGCCAGCAATCCAATTCACTGTGCAGCACCACAAATTCTGACAAAACATCACAATGCCTCCGCACAAATACATGATGCATCCTTCAACCAGGCTCTATTATAGCAAACAGGACTAAGTAAAATGTATACTATTCCATCGAAATTGTTTAAAATGTTTTCGTTGAGTGTTTAAAATAACTGTACAGCTCTATGAATTACTGTTGAAGTAGATTGATACAATAAATCACAAGCTTCGGATACAATGAAATGTCGAGGCTACATTTCATTTATAAAACATACAAAAACAAAATACATTGGAGTATGCTTTTCTTCCCTCGTTGTAGTCCTTAAAATTTTCTTTACAGTAAAATACACCACATTACTGATAAAATTTGTTACTTATGATTTAAGACAAAACTGGTCAGATACATCACAGAAAAATTGGCGATCTCAAAGTACGTAAATTAAGGGAATAGATACATTGCAAGTGGTAGCGGATATGACATTACACAGTTACTAATATAATTCTGAAGCATGTACATTTTTTTTTGTCTATACGAAATGTCAGGGTGGTAAACTCCCATCAGATGTCAAGGTATTGCGCCTGTAAGCCATTTTACAATCTATGATTTGTACATAAGACTGACTGTGAATCCCAACCATGAGAAGTTAATTACTAGGTTGGTGCATAAGTTAGTAGACCTTTTGCTTTGCATGTTGGTGTTCCGGTTACCATGGGTTTATCGGCATATTTGTTATTTGTAGTTGACTGTTGCTATTTGAGTTTACATACTGCCATTTTATCATTTCGAGGAAGTGAGTGGTGCTGTGAACGCTACAAAATGGAGTACCAAGTGGAGAAGTCGAAACATTTCCCACATGTTCTTCTGTCTGAGTTCAGCAGGGTGGTGACAGCAGTGGGGGGTAGCCATAAACATTTGCGCGGTGTATGGGAAGAATATCATTGGACAGAGGCCGGCAAGAAAACGGTGTTCTCGTTTTGAGGGGGTCGCTTCGACATTAGACTCTCCACATTCAGGAAGATCGGGGTTTGATGACGATCGTGTAAACGCATTAATCCACAATAGGCCACGGTAGTGTACTCGAAAACTGGCAAATGTGATGAACTGTGGTCATTACACCTTCATGCAACATTTGTGTGCAATGTGGAAGGTTCAAAAATCGGGTGTCTAGATGCCGTATGTACTAAGCCAAAATCACAAAAATCGGCCGTGGCCGTATGAATGTGCATCTCTGCTTGCTCGTCGTCAATTGGCTCGTGAAAAACACTGAACATTCCTATCATGTATCGTTACTGGTACGAGAAATAGTGTCTTCATGCTAACATAAGAAGCTGAACCCAAACAAAGCAGAAACTCCCCATACAAAGACCTGCGCGCTTCGAAAAGAGGTCATCAGTCGCCTAGAACTTAGAACTAATTAAACCTAACTAACCTAAGGACATCACACACATCCATGCCCGAGGCAGGATTCGAACCCGCGACCGTAGCGGTCGCTCGGCTCCAGACTGTAGCGCCCAGAACCGCACGGCCACTCCGCCCGGCGCTTCGACAAGAGATAATGTTGTGCATCTCGTGGTTCAGCGACGCTGTGGTGTATTACGAATTGCTCGCACGAGGTGTAACCATCATTCCTGTCATTTATTGTCAACGACTGAGACATCCAAGAACAACGACCAGGAGGACCGTGAAGTGATGCTGCTCCATGATAGCGCCGGCCAGCATTCTGCTAGACTGACACAAAAGAGTATAGAGAAATTGGGTTGGGAAGTCATTCGGCACTTACCTTTTTCACCCCGTATTGCTCCCTCAGATTTTCACCTTTACTGCTCTGTATCGAAGAAACTTCAAGGAACTTCCTTCCTCCACGAAAACCCCCTCCGAATATTACTCGATGAGTTCTTCGTTTCAGAATCACGTGATTTCTGCAGCTGCGGAATAGCAAAGTTACCCAAGCTATGGGAGATTTTGTGAACAGTGAAGGAGAATATACTCGTATTATTGATGACTGAAGTCTGTATTTTCTGTATCTGTTGTGTTTATTATAGGCGATATACGCTACGAACTTATGCACGAACCCAATAAAACAGGACAGGGGTCGCTTTGGAGCGCTGTTGATGGCGTAGAACTGGTACCTTGTGATCCCATGACCATCCAATGGTGACGTAAGTGTGGCAATGAAGTGGATTTGTCTGTCAGCCGGTTGTATAAAATCAACGCAATAAGATGTGGTGACGCGGAGATGTGACAGAACAGCAAAACGAAGTTTTCGTTTTCGTTTTTGGATGAGCCCATGGCCACATCGTAAATGAAGTTGCTCCATTCGTTGATGTGTCAATGTGAGCAGCGTAACGTGTCCGGAGCGAATAGTGTACCAAATAGGGGGAAGAATACTAACCGATACCAGTCACAATACAAGGTGATTTTATTTAACACACGACCGGTTTCGGGCTTTTGCCCATCTTGAGGTCGTTTACGTTCAGGTACACGTTTCCCTACTCAGTGTTGGAGATCACTGTTTTTACGAAAACCGCTTAATAGAGAAGATAGAGAAGATCCAAAGAAGAGCGGCACTTTTCGTCACAGGGTTATTTGGTAAGCGTGATAGCGTTACGGAGATGTTTAGCAAACTCAAGTGGCAGACTCTGCAAGAGAGGCGCTCTGCATCGCGTTGTAGCTTGCTGTCCAGGTTTCGAGAGGGTGCGTTTCTGGATGCGGTATCGAATACATTGCTTCCCCCTACTTATACCTCCCGAGGAGATCACGAATGTAAAATTAGAGAGATTCGAGCGCGCATGGCGGCTTTCCGGCAGTCGTTCTTCCCACGAACCATACGCGACTGGAACAGGAAAGGGAGGCAATGACAGTGGCACGTAAAGTGCCCTCCGCCACACACCGTTGGGTGGCTTGCGGAGTATAAATGTAGATGTAGATGTGAGATGTAGGTCTGATGGTAACTAAATAGAAACAAATGAAACATTTGGAAGTGGATAAGCGGCATGTGTTTTAAGATATCATGGTACTTCCAAATAACTGGTGTACCCATATCGTTTTCACGTTACAGTTATCACATATTTTTACAAAAATATTTGGTTTTGTACCTGTTAACTGTGTATTAGTTACAAAGCTAATTATTGGTGCTTCCATATTATGTCTTTGATAAAGTAGTGCCCCTTAAATGCTATTAGTTTCACAAGCACAAGATCTCACAACATCCAACATGTTTTCATTGGAGAACAGAGGTTAGGGTCATAGAGCTTAGGTCAAAGAAGTGTAGAGATGTTAGAGTTACAGATACATAACAGATACTATAAATTATGAAAATCAAATTGTTACATGATTGTGAAACCGCACTGTCATTTATAGTACGATAATAATATATAGGATGATTTCTGGCAAATTATATAAAGTTAAATACATATGGTCTTTTTTTTTTCAAAAATTTGGTATTGTGAAGTGACAATGAGTTACAGTTTACTGCTTTTAAACTTCTCATTAACGGTATGTAGAAATGACTTGTTTGCAAGGTCTACTTGTTCATTGAGAATTAGGTGTGGTGATTTGGAGCTGTGGATGTAAAATTTGTGATCTTCAAGAATATTCCTTTTCTTTCCTTTGCTGACAGTTTGTAGTACATATAGGTTGTCTTTAATGATTGTGGCTTAGTAGTCGTTTTCTTTCTGATGTGCTGTAAAAGTGGATTTATCAGAATTGGCTAACCGGAAGACATCCATGTGTTCTCGGTATATTATAGTGAAACTTCTTCCTGTCTGGCCCGTATAGCTCCAAATCACCACACCTAATTCTCGATGAAAAAGTAGACTTCGCAAACAAATCATCTGTACACGTCGTTAATGAAATATTTAAAAATGAAAAACTGTAACTCATGGCCACCTTATAAACTGGCAATTTTTTTTTTTGAAAAAAAGGACAATGTTTATTTGACGTTACATAATTTACCAGGAAAAGTTCTAGATATTGTAAATGACAGTGTGGTTCGACAATCATTTATCAATTTCATTTTCGTAATTTGTAGTATCTGTTACGTATATGTATGTGAGACATCACTGTACTTCTTTGACTTAAGTTCTTTGACCACAATCATTTTTGCAACGTAAACACGCTGAATGATGTGAATGCACTTGTGTCTGGCGTTACTAACGTCTAAAGTGTCACTTCATTATCAAATACGTAATATACAAGCACCAATAATTAGCATGGTGACTAATATACTGTTAACGTGTAAAAAAAAATTTGTGCAAAATGTGATAAATGTAATGTGAAAACTAAACAGATACACCAGCCATGTGCAAGCACTATAATATTTTATAATACTTGCCGCTTACGCAGTTCCAAATGTTTCATCACATTATTTGTTTTTTATTTAAAAAGTGATCCTCATCATTGAGCATGGAAACTTGTAGCGAAATGTAAACTATCTGAAGACGGTACAAGCACGAAACAGGTCCTGTGTTAAATAAAGTTATCTTCTACTGTGACTGATAGCGGTTATTATTCTACACCCTGTAAAAGAATATCCATTATGGATAAAATATATGTAGTGCACCAAATATCCTAACCAACAGGAACCGCAGACGAATGCCACGCCTTGGCGATGACAATCGGTTTCAAACTCGACAGTAATTGGTGCTGTGAGTAAATGCAGGTTCATCTCGCCCAGTTTCCAAGCGAACACTGGGACGTGTACTGCATTTGATACACATATGAAGTTGGTGACCTCACAGAACAGCGGCACGCAAAGCTTCATGTCTTCAGTGGACCAAGCAACACAAAAACTGGGCGGTATCTGGCTGGAGGCGTTAGGGTGTTACGACGACTCGTGATTTTGCCTCTTTTCAAATTGTGCCAAGTGTCGAGTGGATAGGCGGCCCGATGAGTCGTTTTATCCGCAGTGGGTAGAGGCTGTAGTATAGATCGGTCGCGGTTCTGTGAGGTTATGGGGATGCTTTTCGTACTATGACCTGGGATCACTCATTCGGATGTTACTTCCAAGATTCTCGTTGAACAAGTGTTGCACCTTTTGTATACGGTTTCAGTTCATATGTTTAACTCATCCACTTTTGCTTGAGGAAATGAATTAGGCGTGACGCAGTACAATTGATAGGCAAATTATTAGGTAACAATTCGAAAGGTAACATAACGAAGTACCCATTTATCACTTAAGCACATTTCTTTATATGAATACGGAAACATAACATATTTACATTATTCCAAAACGAAGAAGAACCCATCATACTGTATGTACAGAATAGCACTGATGCGTTATAACAGCGGGTCGGTGTGGGACCACCAACGTTATTACAGACATTGTACCTACGAAGCATGTTCTGGTACACACTCTCCATTCCACCTGGTGTCTCTTCCATTTCTAGTGCTGCGGCTAGAGCTCGTGCCAGCAGATCTCTACATGATTTTCATAGATTAAACTTGGCATATGACCCCACAAGAAGTAGTGCACTTCATCCTGTCTACCCTAGTGCATACCAGGACAGACAGCTCAAAGATTTTTCACTTTCCCTCAGTACACCTCGCTGCGTTACACATCTGAACGGAAACAGTCGTAGAAAGGAAACGATACGTTTGCGGACATGTGTTGCTGTTCAAAATATTATGTACTCACTCACCTCTACAAGTCCTAGACGTTTCTAACGGGAATATCCGAACACCCTGTATATAATTACGGCGATGACGGCCAATGATCACTTCAGCGCAGGTCGGAAAGATTCTCTCCGCTGCGAACTGTAAATATAAATCTTGTGTAATAATTTCTGTAATAACGCTCCAACTTCATTAAAGTTACGCATTCGCCTCGAGAGTATCTGAAAATTAATTTTGGAAAATCTGAAATTACGTTTTTAAGAAAATGCAAATACTCACAGACCTAGAAAAAGTCTCTGTGCAGAATTTTAGCATACAATTTCTCTACTTGAATGTGTTTCAGAATAAATTCCATCAGAGTGAATTGCGGAATATCAAAGGGCTGGTTGTAACTGAAGATTAGCTATGTTGTATGTCAGGGACTCTTCTGCTCCCAGCTGCGGTTGTAATGCATAAACCCAGTCTACTGTGCCCTTTGACTCTCTGTGCGCCGAGTTTTAATTGCCTTTCGGTTATTCACTGGCGATCCCTGCGGCATGCCAGCTCGTCCATAAAGGCAATTGCTTCTGGTGTTCATGTTTTGCGTTTATCTGATTACTAGGGCCTCGTCCTTATATTATGGCTATAGTAACAACTTGGTTGTGTGCATAATTTGTATCCGGTTCTCATATTAATTGCAATATACAGCTACCGATTGGGATCTTCAGAAAATGTTCTTCGCCTAAGCCTCAAGTTACTACACTGCCAACACAAAGAATCACTTTTTCCATCCATCTCCCACTGCGGCGCAGAAATTGGAAATTTAGCCTAAAGGTGACTACAATACAGGAGTAATCCACTAAATTACAGGCTCGTATCATTAACATCGATATGCAGCAGGATTCTGGAACATATATTTTGTTCGAACACCATGAATTACTTTGAAGAAAACGGTCTATTGACATACAGTCAACACGGATTTAGAAAACATCGTTCTTGTGAAACGCAACTAGTTCTTTACTCGCATGAAGTGCTACCGACAAGTGATTTCAAAGTGATTCCGTATTTCTGGATTTCCGTAAGGCTTTTGACACTGTACCACACAAGCGGCTTGTAGTGAAATTGCGTGTCTATGTAATATCGTCTCAGTTATGTGATTGGATTCGTGATTTCCTGCCAGAGAGGTCACAGTTTATAGTAATTGACGGAAAGTCATCGAGTAAAACACAAGTGATTTCTGGCTATCCCAAAGATGGTGTTATAGGGAGACAATCTGAGCAGCCTTCTTAGGTTATTTGCAGATGACGCTGTCGTTTATCGACTGGTAAAGTCATCAGACAATAAAACAAATTGCAAAACTTTTTAGAAAAGATATATGTATGGTGCGAAAATAGGCAATTGACTCTAAATAACGAAAAGTGTGAGGTCATCCAGTTAAACTTCGGTTACACGATAAATCAGTCAAATCTAAAGGCCGTAAATTCAACTAAAATACCTAGGAACTACAATTACGAACAATAGAAAATGTTGTGAGGAAGGTTAATCAAAGACTGCGTTTTATTGGCAGACAACTTAGAGAATGTAACAGATCTACTAAGGAGACCGCCTTGTCCATCCTCTTTTAGAATATTGCTGCGCGGTATGGGATCCTTACCAGATAGGAATGACGGAGTACATCGAAAAAGTTCAGAAAAGGGCAGCACGTTTTAAATTATCGCGAAATAGGGGAGAGAGTGGCACTGAAACGGTACAGGATTTGGGATGGACATCATTATAACAAAGGCGTTTCTCGTTGAGAAGGAATCATCTCACGAAATTACAATCACCATCTTTCTCCTCCGAATGCGAAAATATTTTGGTGGCGCCGACCTACATAGGAAGAAACGATCACCACGATAAAATAAGGGAAATCAGAGGTCGTTCGGAAAGATATAGGTGTTCGTTCTTTCCTTGCGCTGTACGTGATCGGAATAATAGAGAATTGTGAAGGTGGTTCGATGAACCCTCTGCCAGGCACTTCAATATGATATGCAGAGTATCCATGTAGATGTAGGTGTAGATAACAGTCCTCTGTAGTGAAGCAAAAGCGTGGCACCCTGAGACGTACCTTCGGCCTTCATGACGTTTCAAACTCATGCTAAAGAAAGGCCAGACATAGACAGGACATCGTCTTAATCACATTCCCCCCTTCTTTTGACGCCCGTGCGATGGAGTCAGAACCACGACGCCGAGCGCTCAAATTACACGGTTTTATTACGGGTAGCTGAAGCAAACATTTCAGACACACCGACTCTCGAAATCGGCACGGTAAGGCTTAGCGGGCGGCATTAAGGGAGTCAGTGAAACTAGCTCTTCCATGAGGGCATTGATTCCCACACATTTCGCGGTCGAAGTTCATCGCAGTGCGATGAGTAACAGAACGACGTACTTGACAACCTTTCCAACCACTGACATCCCCTGACTCAACCCTACTATAAGGACACTACGAGCCTGCAACCTCTCTGAACGTGATTGCGCCCTTTTATAGCGTAGCGCGACCACAGTTTTTGCTGTGTCCTACAAGGAGGAATAACCCATTCGACGGAATCTGAACATGACCCGAAACAGCAAAGGATCTATCTGCTTTTTCAGCAATCCTGTTTCGCGACTTCGTATGGCATTATTACGGAATGGGGGAAGAGGGGTGGTGCGTCGTTGACATACACTGTGTGATCAAAAGTATCCGGAGAGCTGGCTGAAAATGACTTACAAGTTCGTGGCGCCCTCCATCGGTAATGCTGGAATTCAATATGGTGTTGGCCCACCCTTAACCTTGATGACAGCTTCCACTCTCACAGGCATACGTTCAATCAGGTGCTGGAAGGTTTCTTGGGGAATGGCAGTCCACTCTTTACCGAGTGATGCACTGAGGAGATGTATTGATGTCGGTCGGTGAGGCCTGGCACGAAGTCGGCGTTCCAAAACATCCCACAGGTGTTCTGTAGGATTCAGGCCACTCCATTACAGAGATGTAATTGTCGTGTAACCACTCTGCACCAGCTGTGCATTATGAACAGGTGCTCGATCGTGTTAAAAGATGCAGTCGCCATCCCCGAATTGCTCTTCAACAGCGGGAAGCAAGAAGGTTCTTAAAACATCAATGTCGGCCTGTGCTGTGATAGTGCCACGCAAAACAGCAAGGGGTGCATGACCCCTCCATGAAAAACACGACCACGCCATAACGCCACCGCCTCCGAATTTTACTGTTTGCACTACACACGCTGACAGATGACGTTCACCGGGTATTCGCCGTACCCACACCCTACCATCGGATCGCCACACTGTGTACCGTGATTCGTCGCTCCACACAACATTTCTCCACTGTCCAATAGTCCGTTGTTTATGCTCCTTACACCAAGCTAGACATCGTTTCCCATTTACCGGCGTGATGCTTGGCTTCTGAGCCGCATCTCGACCATGAAATGCAAGGTTTCTCACCTCCCGGCTAACTGTCCTTGTACTTCCAGTGTATCCCGAGGCAGTTTGGCATTCCTGTGTGATGGTCTGGGCAGATGTCTGGCTACTGCACATTATGACCCTCTTCAACTGTCGGCGGTCTCTGTCAGTCAACAGACAAAGTCGACCTGTACGGTTTGTGCTGTGCGTTTCCCTTACCTTTCCACTTCGCTATCACATCGGAAACAGAGGATCTAGGGATGTTTAGGTGTGTGGAAATCTCGCGTATACACGTACGCCACAAATGACACCCAATCACCTGACCACGTTCGAAGTCCATGAGTTTGGCGGAGCGCCCCATTCTGCTCTCTCACCATGTCTAATGATTAATGAGGTCTCTTACATGGAGTACCTGCAGTAAGTGGCAACACAATGCACCTAATATGAAAGAAGTATGTTTTTGGGGGTGTTCGGATACTTTTGATCACATAGTGGATGCGTGGATAAAACAGTAAAGGGTACCTCTAAGACCCACCAGTTTGGCAACACCCTCAGTGTCGCATGCGCACGTTTGTTGAGCACTTCAGAAGTATACCTGTGCAGAGAAAATCTGTCGTGGATTCCTAGATGCCTGCATGCAGGCAACCTCTTGACAGCCCTCATATACTACAGGTCTTCAAGCAGGTAGTAGAGAAGCAGTGTATCACCACTCAGCTGAAGGAAGAGCCGCGCTGGCTAGCCAGGCAGTCTAAGGCACCTTTTCACGGTTCGCGCGGCTCTCCCCGTTGGTGGTTCGAGTCCTCCCTCGGGCATGGACGTGTGTGTTGTCCTTAGCGTAAATTAGTTTAAGTTAGATTAAGTAGTGCGTAAGATTAAGGACCGATGACCCGAGCACTTTTGACCCATAGGATCTTATCACATGCTTATGTTTTATGTTTCCAGCTGAAGGAAATTTGGAAATTTGTGGTAAATTCCTATGAGACCAAACTGCTGAGGTCATCGGTACCTAGCCTTACACATTGCTTAATCTAACTTAAACTAACTTACGCTAAGGACAAGACACACACCTATGCCAGAGGGAGGACTCGAACCTCCGACAAGGGGAGCCGCGCGACACGTGGCGAGGCGCCCTAGACCACGAGGCTACCCCACGTGGCTCAGCTGAAGGGTGTTAATGGGTTGCCTGTCCACAGGCACCTAAGAATCCATCATGGGCTGCCTTTGTACACGTAGATTTTTAATGTGCTCAACAAAGGTGTCTGAGTGGCACTGAGGGTGCTGCCGAAATTGTTGTCTTAGAGAGACGCTGCCACAGGAGGGCTAAAAAAAAGCATTTTCTCATTCGGGTCTCATTCCAATTTCGTCGAATGGGTCTGAGGAGTCGTTATCTGTTCTAACCTGTACACAAGAGCAAAAATTGTGGTTGTTTCTAAGGGGTGAGATCGCGTTCAGGGGGGTTACAGGCCCACCACATTCTTAGAGAAGGGATGAATCCTGCAGCGTATGTCAGCGGTGTCAAATGTCGTCGAGAACGTCGCTTTGTCACTCATCGCAGTGGTGAACTGTTCTTTCCGACCTCGAAGTGTGTGGGAAGGGGTGGTTTCATTAAGGCCCTTTTGCCACCCCCTGAGGCCTTTTCGTATCGATTCTGAGTGGAAATGTGTCTCAAAGGTGTTCCTCGGCCACCCGTAAGGAAAACGCATGACTTCAAAGCTGGTTCATTGCAGAGGCGTTAAGAGACAGGGTGAAACATGAATAAAAGGGGATGCAACGACATTCCCACGGTGTGAGACGTGCACAGTGGCGTTAGGGAAAATTCTGGTGGTAATTGGTACCAATGTGACGTCATTAACCCAACTTAGAGCTCACACGAACTTCTGGGCACTGGCCTTTTTTCTCAAGTATTGCCGCTTTGCTATTTGGGGCGTCGCCGAGGCCGGGGGTAGCGTTGCAGGGCGCCACGATTTCTCACTATTACAGAGGAAGGTTGTAGGCACCTTTCAGCCAAATTTCTAACTTCTGCTTGTAATGTGAGATATTTATGCGGTTTCGAAAAAGTGACACTTCAGTTTTTGTTGCACAGTGTATTTATGCCTGGCTGTAAGTAGAACGAATCCGGCCTGCCACTGGATAACCAAAATCCCAGGGGAAACAAAATAATTTTAATAATCAGTTTGTCATATACCTCGCGTATCACGTCATTTCTGGAAACCCAGAATCTACTCTGTAGGAATCAACATGGATTCCGGAAACAACGATCGAGTGCGACCCAACTCGCTTTATTTGTTCATGAGACCCAGAAAATATTAGGTACAGGCTCCCAGGTAGATGCCATTTTCCTTGACTTCCGGAAGGCGTTCGATACAGTTCCGCACTGTCGCCTGATAAAGAAAGAGCCTACGGAATATCAGACCAGCTGTGTGGCTGGATTGAAGAGTTTTTAGCAAACAGAACACAGCATGTTGCTCTCAATGGAGAGACGTCTACATACGTTAAAGTAACCTCCGGCGTGCCACAGGGGAGTGTTATGGGACCATTGCTTTTCACAATATATATAAATCACCTAGTAGATAGTGTCGGAAGTTCCACGCGGCTTTTCTCGGATAATGCTGTAGTGTACAGAGAAGTTGCAGCATTAGAAAATTCCAGCGAAATGCAGGAAGATCTGCAGCGGAAAGGCACTTGGTGCAGGGAGTGGCAACTGACCCAGAACATAGACAAATGTAATGTACTGCGAATACATAAAAAGAAGGATCCTTTATTGTATGATTATATGATAGCGGAACAAAAACTGGTAGCAGTTACTTCCGTAAAATATCTGGGAGTATGCGTGCTGAACGATTTGAAATGGAATGATCATATAAAATTAATTGTTGGTAATGCGGGCGCCAGGTTGAGATTCATTGGGAGCGTCCTTAGAAAATGTAGTCCATCAACAAAGGAGGTGGCTTACAAAACACTCGTTCGACCTATACTTGAGTATTGCTCATCAGTGTGGGATCCGTACCAGGTCGGGTTGACAGAGGAGATAGAGAAGATCCAAAGAAGAGCGGCGCGCTTCGTCACGGGGTTATTTGGTCAGCGTGATAGCGTTACGGAGATGTTTAGCAAACTCAAGTGGCAGACTCTGCAAGACAGGCAATCTGCATCGCGGTGTAGCTTGCTGTCCAGGTTTCGAGAGGGTGCGTTTCTGGATGAGGTATCAAATATATTGCTTCCCCCTACTTAAACCTCCCGAGGAGATCACGAATGTAAAATCAGAGAGATTCGAGCGCGCGCGGAGGCTTTCCGGCAGTCGTTCTTCCCGCGAACCATACGCGACTGGAACAGGAAAGGGAGCTAATGACAGTGGCACGTAAAGTGCCCTCCGCCATTCACCGTTGGGTGGCTTGCGAAGTATAAATGTAGATGTAGAACGAATATGTCCAAGTTGTCCGCCTGCTTAGCTGGGACAGCCGGCACGGTAGCTCAGCGTGTTCGTTCAGAGAGCTGCCTGGTCTCTGTAATGAAAAAACTGAGTAAAGGGATCAACAACGAACTTCAACGGATGTCATGTGACGTCCGCTACGACCATATACGACGAACTATAACGAACAAAATTGAAAGGGTACAGTACCGCCTGACATTGAAAATAGGTACGACATACTTCATTATTTTTGTCAGAACAACACATTTTTTTTGTAAAATAACTCAATTTCAATTAATACAGCGAATCCGGATACCAGTGTGGGAAAGAATGACAATTTATTTATTTAATTGATCACATGTGCACTCCCACAAAATAAATCCCTACATCCAGTTTGGTGAGATCTGTGAAATGAATGAATGTATGGTCGTCTGCTAACCGCAGATAGTGAATGTGAATATATGATCATCTTTGAGACGATCCTTTAGCCACCTTTGGTGGAACCAAAGAGATGAAACTTACCGGAGCTTTGAGCGCCTGAAATGTGGCTGACCAATACGGTAGCATGGTCTTCCCCCACCTCGACAGAGGTGCGAGATGATCTAAAGAACGGCCATGTTTCAGCACTCTGCCGCTGGATCTTGTGCTGTTAAGACCTGTTTTACTTGTGCTTCGTAAAGACAAAAGAGTGGAGACATGGTATGCATGTGGAATATTTAAGAGTAGTTTGAAATAATAATTTCTCTATTTCAGGAACTTTTGTGGGGAGAATTAAATGTCAGGCAGGTAATATTAATGGGATTGTAGTAATCTTCGGAAGTGACCAACGGTCACAATGAAACCACGTGTAGCAATAAGTTGAAATACTTCCGTGTGCTTAAGTTAAGCTGAATTACTAGCGTGTGTACAATAAGTTGAAATATTTAAGAAATAGCGTGTGTACCATAAGTTGAAATATTTAAGAAATGGCGTGTGCAGGACTTGAAAGTAGAGACGAGTACTTCCACGTGGTGAGTACTGTGCGAGTCTCAATCTGTGTATGAGACAAAGGATAAAGAGAAGTACTCGTCCATGGTATCAGTTGAGGACTCGCGTGTGTGATGAATATGTTCTTAATATTACTTTGCGTGATATGATGTGACGATAGATTCAAACTCTAAGAGAGAAGCAAGGTGAGTCGGCCGTCTAACCAGAAACGCCACTTGGCTTGCATTGCACAGGAAGACGTTCATATATCTCCAGAGTTCATAGTAGGAAAGTAGAATTACAAAGTGGGGCAGTGTCGTGTGAAACTGGGATAAATACTAATTGAAGTGGGAAAGCTGAAAGTGATAGTGTTGTGACTATCCATTGTATTGTGTTCCATGTCGTAGTGTGGTGTATGTCATGTAATTTTGGTATGTGTGGTTTGCATGGGAGAGCAGCAAGGTAGTTTTAAAAGATTAGTGGGTTATGCTTGTTCCTTCGGTACCGCTCGGTCTGGAGGAAAGTTTCGTGATGATGATTGTGAGAGTCGAAGTGTGAGGTATAATAAAAGATCCACCATCCTATCCAGAAAGTGCACTGTAGCGTTAAATAATTACGAGACCATAAGGTAAAGAATCACCAATGTTAAGCCATGCCCACTGGGCGGAATTTCTCATGTGTTATTGTTGTAGGTTATAGAATTTGTGCCGGCCGAAGTGGCCATGCGGTTAAAGGCGCTGCAGTCTGGAAACGCAAGACCGCTACGGTCGCAGGTTCGAATCCTGCCTCGGGCATGGATGTTTGTGATGTCCTTAGGTTAGTTAGGTTTAACTAGTTCTAAGTTCTAGGGGACTAATGACCTCAGCAGTTGAGTCCCATAGTGCTCAGAGCCATTTGAACCATAGAATTTGTGTGTTTAGGTTATAGAATTTATCGGAATAAATAAGGTAGTGAAAAGAAAAAGATTGGTGGCCTTTTCCTTCGAATTGTATGTTGTCATGATATCCAGAATTTATAATGTGTGCGCCACTCATATTCAGTGCGATGGCCACGTGTTGGTAAATGCCGTTAAATAAAAGAAAAAAGAAAATGTGGTATTGCCAGTGCGTAGTGAACAGTCAGAGTTCTGTAAATTACTGATAGTCAGATGTGCGTTTCCGTTGCGTATTATTCATACAGGAGGTTGATTAGTGACTTAATTGTGAGTACGAGAGTTCATGTTACTCGATAAATAAGAATGAATCCACTCGCTTAGCAGACCACTCATCTTGCAGGCCTGACTGCTTGATGCCACAGTATGAGCAAGGCATGTGGGTGCCTCTCAAAATGAAAAAAAAAGTGGTACCGTGCCTGCCTCCCATGCAGCGGGCCTTGGGTCGATTCCTGGCCGGGTTCGAGATTTTCTCCGCTCGTGGACTGGGTGTTGTACTCATCATCATTTCATACTCATTACAGGCGTGCAGGTCGTCCAATGTGGCGTCCACTAAAGTAAGACTTGCACTTGGCGGCCGAAGTTACCCGGACGGGGCCTCCCGGAGAACGACGCCATACGTTCATTTCCATTTTTTTGTTCAAATTGAACCGGAAGAAAATTTCTTCAGTTCACTATTTTGTGCATTTAAAACATGACGAAACTATACTAGCAGTGTGGGTAGCATATTAAAATGGTAGGATGGATAAAGATCTTTCCCCTTCACGCTGATACTATGGAAAGCTTAGAACAGTTTACGTAGTATAGAATTTCGTTTAAGGATAAACAGAGCAGAGCCGAGAGCTGATTACACATAGAAACGAAAACGAATAATATTTAACTACACCTAAATATCCTGCAAGTAACACAGCAGAAAATGTAAAAGACTCGTCTTGTCTTGGAGTCGAGATTATTACGTAAAGAAACGCAGGATCAGTGGAGAGTACAAAACTTTCGATAGCACAAGAAGTCTGTTGACATAGAACAGAGAAGTTCCGTAAATGATATGCGCCTTGTCTGGACCACAGCTGTCTATGCAAGTGAAACGTGAATCAAAGGAGAACCAGCGACTAAGCAAAACAGGAGAAAAAAATTACTTTTCTGCCACACTATTCTTAGTCACACTATTGTTGAGATGTTCTTAATGCGTATGTTAATTATTTGTGATCATTAACTATTAGCGGCTTTTTAGACAGTAAAGAATTATTAAAACTACCAGCTTATCAGAATGTAATGGAGGAGCTTCCAGGAAATGGTCTTTCTTTGCTGCAGTCAGTTTTGTTGACAGTATCTCTGAATTTATATACGCCACTCTTTGATTTATTGCGTTACCATGCTTCGTGTTGCTGTATTATAACATCGAAACATTCTGTGCGATATTTCATTAATGCGATATGTTTGTCTCACGTCAAACCAATAATTTTTGATTGATCTCTCTCTCTTGTTTATGCCACGCGAATGCCGGAATTAATAACCCTTTGGAATCCAGTGTGCTCCGAATAAGTATAAAGCAGAAACGAGACATTGTGTCTAAAATACTGCTACGATGAACCCATCGCGAGCTTAAAAAAGTGCTTTGTAAACCGAAACTTTTCTGTACGCTTGTCACTGTTTCGTATTCACATAGCCACGTGGACCGCTTCTGTACTTGAAAACTCGCTCTTTTATTTTGAGAGTAGGAGTGGTTTCTCTCTTTTTACATGTACACTGGCTTTAATGGTAAATCACCCTTCTCCAGCTGATTGTATAGTTAAGTACAATTAATAAAGCGATACTCTCTTCGTCGTAGCATCTTGCTGTCTTGCTGCATGCTTACCGCACACATCGGACACTTAAACGAAAGCCATGCTTTCTGTTAACTTTTAAATGCCATTTCTGCTGCAAAATTCAGACGACTTGATTTCCATTAGCAGTTGCTTCAGTAGTGCTGAATCCAAAGTGGCTGACTTTTACTTTATCGATAGTTTGAAAATTCATGTCGTATTACTGCAATGGATTTGCCAAACAGATGTTTACGTTTTGAATTCTAGTTCTTTAGATGATGAGTGGTAAACAGTTTTATTTATATCGTCTACATTAATTTGAGTGATAGTCATATGTCGAAAAACTGTAGAAGTTTTTGAACGTGCTTGTAAAGGTGACTGGACAGCTGATACAAAAATAGTGCATAAAGTTGATATGTCGCTACCCACGTTTAAGGCGAATACCCGTTCACTGGAAAACAATTACAATATTGTCAAAGTTGTTCAGCATTTCGGTAAATTCATCCACCGATCATAGTTTCCTGTACATCCGTCCATCATCATTATCGAATTACAGCGTACAGTTCTCTCTTAATTGACAGGCTTTTTGCTTGTATGCATCTACTAGAAGCTCTAGCAATGCTCAGTAAATGCTGAATATGTATGGGAATTGTATATGGATCCTAAATTCTTTCTGCCTCTCTCTCCACCTATCTCCTCCTCTCCCCTCCCCCCCCCCCCTCTGTCCATGTCATTATCCTCCATCCTTCTCTCTGGATCATCCCCTCTCGCCTTCTCCTGTCCATCTGCTCGTCCTGCGTTTCTATGCACATTTCCTCCCTTCCCACCCCTCCCCCTCTGTCTGCCTGTCCCTCTCTCTCTCTGACCATGAGCCTTGTTTATTGTTACTGCAAACGAAACCATCATTGGGAATGTCACTTAAAACGAATGGTAAACCCTAACGCCATTGTTTGTGTACGGACCTTCCAGCTGCTGAACATGCGAGGATCATACTTTAGTAACAATTTTCACATAGTTTTGACCTCCGAATGGGTAGGATTACAAAGTTTCGGACGATTCAGACTCCTTAGTAGCATTTTAATCATAAGCCGATGAGTCATAAATACACTTTTCCTGTTTCCTGTAAAGCTGGCAGCAAGTAACCAAATAAAACAGCACATTGTCTGTAAACAATTTTTGTTTTAGAAAGGATATTTGTGGGGGAAACAATTGTTCCAGTGGTTTACATTCACTGATGTAGTAGTTAAAACTGACTGGAAGAAATTTAACAAAACCGCACGTTTTCATAACACAGTACATCATTTTCTTTCTCACTTTCGGTTTCAACAGAAAATTTGTACAATGTCGTTTAAAAAATACAATTCTGCGAAATAAAGTAGAACACCGAGAGAGATGACGTCGATTTTGATCCGATGGCGGCATATGCCACCTGGGGGATAGAACACTACTAGCCATTAAAATTGCTACACCAAGAAGAAATGCAGATAATAAACGGATATTCATTGGACAAATATACTCGTATTATACTAGAACTGACATATGATTACGTTTTCATGCAATTTGGGTGCATAGATCGAGAGAAATCAGTACCCAGAACAACCACCTCTGGCCATAATAACGGCCTTGATACGCCTGGGCATTGGGTCATGTAGTTTCAACACGATACCACAGTTCATCAAGGGTAGTGACTGGTGTATTGTAACGAGCCAGTTGCTCGGCCACCATTGACCAGACGTTTTCAATTGGTGAGAGATCTGGAGAATATGCTGGCCACGGCAGCAGTCGAACATTTTCTGTAACCAGAAAGGCCCGTACATGACCTGCAACATGCGGTCGTGCATTATCCTGCTGAAATGTAGGGTTTTGCAGGGATAGAATGAAGGGTATAGCCACGGTTCGTAACACATCTGAAATCTAACGTCCACTGTTCAAAGTGTCGTCATTGCGAACAAGAGGTGACCGAAACGTGTAACCAATGGCACCCCATACCATCGCGCCGGGTGATACGCCAGTATGTCGATGACGAATGTACGCTTCCTTTGTGCGTTCACCGCGATGTCGCCAAACACGGGTGCGACCATCGTGATGCTGTAAACAGAACCTGAATTCATCCGAGAAAATCACGTTTTGCCATCCGTTCACCCAGGTTCGTCGTCGAGTACACCATCGCAGGCGCTCCTGTCTGTGATGTAGCGTCAAGGGTAACTGCAGCCATGGTCTCCGATCTGATAGTCCATGCTGCTGCAAACGTCGTCGAACTGTTCGTGCAGTTGGTTGTTGTCTTGCAAACGTCTCCAATGTTGACTCAGGGATCGAGACGTGGCTGCAAGATCCGTTACAGCCATGTGGATAAGATGCCTGTCATCTCGACTGCTAGTGATACGAGGCCGTTGGGTTCGAGCACGGCGTTCGGTATTCCTCCTAAACCCACCGATTCCATATTCTGTTAACAGTCGTTGGTTCTCGACCAACGCGATCAGCAATGTCACGATACGATAAACCGCAATCGCGATAGGCTACAATCCGACCTTTATCAAAGTCAGAAACGTGATGGTACGCATTTCTCCTCCTTACACGAGGCATCACGACAACGTTTCACCTGGCAACGCCGGTCAACTGCTGTTTGTGTAGGAGAAATCGGTTGGAAACTTTCTTCATGTCAGCACGTTGTAGGTGTCGCCACCGGCGCCAGCCTTGTGTGAATGCTCTCAAAAGCTAATCATTTGCATATCACAGCATCTTCTTCCTGTCGGTTAAATTTTGCGTCTGTAGCGCGTCATCTTCGTGGTGTAGCTATTTTAATGTCCAGTAGTGTAGTAATTCCTTCTGTTTTTTTTTTTTTTTTCAAAAATGCTCCTCAACATTCGTCGGCGCTTACTGCCTTGAGTCCTGCAGAAGAATTGGTAGATGTAGTGGCTGCTGTTTATATTGCCGTCAGCATATACGAGGGGCAAAATGGTTCAAATGACTCTGAGCACTATGGGACTTCTAAGGTCATCAGTCCCCTAGAACTTAGAACTACTTAAACCTAACTAACCTAAGGACATCACACACATCCCTGCCCGAGGCGGGATTCGAACCTGCGACCGTAGCGGTCACGCGGTTCCAGACTGTGGCGCCTTTAACCGCTTGGCCACACCGGCCGGCCATATACGAGATGTGATCACATATGGTCAGTCAAACTATTATTCTTGGTCATTGCTATATTTTTCAGCAATGCGGGCTGCCTGACTGAGGTCAACCCGGTAGCGTCTAACAAGGGGAACTACCCATCACACACCCCTCAGATTTAGTGATAAAATGGCGCAATGGATTGCCCTTCAAGAAGTGAACACAGATCAAGCATGATAACAGGAAGAAAGTCTGCTGAACTGTGAAAAAAGAAGCAAAGTAGAAATAGTGAACGGTCCAAGCTCAAGATATGCAACATCGCCAGGACGTGATCAGTTACTGCGTCGTGGTTATGTAGTTACGGCGTTACTGCAAAGGTGGAGATCCATGTTCAAACCTGCCTCGTTCCACTTTTTTTCACAGAATTATGAACTGTCCTTCCTGTCATTGACGTGTCTGTTCGCTGTATTCAAATCTGTGTCTGTGTCGTTGTGTAACTGCCGTCTGCAACAGCGAGGTGTAACGAAGGGACCTCAAGACGTACGTACCTGCTATTTATTCTACACACGTACCACATGTCATAACACTTCCTTTCCGTTTTGGAAGATTTTTCTCTTGAATTACTCTGTAGTAACACATTTCACACCAGTTTATTTGTTGTTTTCATTTCCGTGATAAGTCAACACGGCATCTCGCTTGCCCTAACTATTCATCACTTTTACTTGAGACTATAATCTACTGACGGCCGAAGTGGCCGCGCGGTTCTGGCGCTGCAGTCTGGAACCGCGAGACCGCTACGGTCGCAGGTTCGAATCCTGCCTCGGGCATGGATGTGTGTGATGTTCTTAGGTTAGTTAGGTTTAAGTAGTTCTAAGTTCTAGGGGACTAATGACCTCAGCAGTTGAGTCCCATAGTGCTCAGAGCCATTTTTTTTGTAATCTACTCTTACCATATGACTCACGTTCTATAACAGATGTATGGTATGACAATAGACAAGAGTACATAATTAGAGCAGACACGTCGATGACCTGAAGGACTGATCATAAATTTGTGAAAAATTGCGGAATGTGGGAAATATGAACGCGTATCTCCCGATTGGCAGTCCAACACCGTGACCACACAACCACGACGCGCGGGTTCTCGTAATACGCGCGATGATGAACATTTTACTCTTGGAACGTTCACTATTTTTATTTTTCTTCTTTTTTCACAGTTTGGTACACCTTCTTCCTGTTTTCATGTGGCCGGCCGGTGTGGCCGTGCGGTTCTAGGCGCTTCAGTCTGGAACCGAGTGACCGCTACGGTCGCAGGTTCGAATCCTGCCTCGGGCATGGATGTGTGTGATGTCCTTGGGTTAGTTAGGTTTAATTAGTTCTCAGTTCTAGGGGACTGATGACCGCAGATGTTAAGTCCCATAGTGCTCAGTGCCAATTGAACCAATTGAACCAATTGTTATCATGTGTTATCTATGTTCAGTTTTTGACGGACTATCCTCTAGGACCATCTTACCACTAAATCTTGGGGGGGGGGGGGGGGGGGGGGCATGATGGGGAGTTTCGCTTGCAAGTAAACGATCATCGCTGTGGGGCAAGTTGAAGCGGGGTTCATCCAAGAACATTAAATGCCGCCGTTCACCACAGCAGCGACGTCATTAATGTGATCACTGCAACGCGAGACGTTTGTTGTTTATGGGTAACGGAAACGGACGCAAGGTCATGTACGCCATCAATAGAGTCCGCTTACTGCAATAGCCAGTTGCAGTACTGACGTTCAGTGTTTCAGAGTGATATTGCGCGCGGCTGAATGAACAGCTGCTACTATCATTCCACTCTATACTGTTTTCCCATTTGCTGCACCCGATTTTGAAAGTGGGTCTTGAACTGGCCACGTAGCCCTATATGCGGTTGAGTGATCTGAGGAAGGCTGATTGCAGCTTCCTCCAGCAGCCTCATCCGCACATACCGATACCATTGCTCGTGTCCCGCCCCGTGGAGGTGGCCCTTGTCTTTTATTTTCCCTCTTTTTTGTGATTCTAGTGTGGCACTACAGTACCACTGCATGCGCTCGGCTTAATGCATTAGCAATGGCTATACCATGGGAAGGAATTGGGCACTGTTCGTTTAAAACATTTATAATTTATTGGGCCACAAAACTGTTACTATTACAAATGCAAATTGAACACCAGATAATTACTGTGACTTAAAGTGATTTTAACAACGGAATCACTATTTCATTAGAACATAAAACAGAACCATTTACAAAATAGGTAACACAATTTGGGTGCTCTTTCAAGAATCGTTTGTTTTAACCAAATGACCTAATAAACAGGTTTAATATCCTTTAGTTAGGGGAAAAAGAGAAAAACAACACAATAATAAACTTTATAAACTGTAAAAGATAAAAATACCAAACATAAGGGCAGAATACAGACATAAGTAGTACCTGTAAAGCTTGATTACCAAAAGCGCGTACTAACACCAGTCAAGGTTCCCAGAGGCCACGTCAACGAGAATAAGCACGCACAAGTTCCACCCAGGCAGCGCAGACACACGGCAAATCTAACGTGGGGGACCAGATTAAAACTGACTTCTATAACACACCAAAACTCTTTTTAGACAAGTGATAAAAAGCGTATTACAACCACTATTTTGAATTTAATTAAATAATGGGGAGGGGGGGGGGGGGCTGGAGAGAGGTTGCAACTCTTTACAAAGTCAAACATGAAATGCCAAAAGGTGGCTCAATTAGTCAAGAATGCTTAAAAGTTTAGAGCGGATACACTAGGCTGACCATAATAACACAAAAAGCCCAGTCAACAGATGAACACAATCAAACAGAAATGCTTGACAATAGAAGCCAAAAGCGAAACCACGTTACATCCAAGAGAAAGGCCGAGCTTAGCGTTGCTGGATCGACATGGATACGCCAGAGGCGAACTAAATAAGCAATTCAGGCACGTGTCTACAAAAAGAAGGAAGTAAGGCACCACAACAGGGCAAACTGTCAATCTACTGAATAATGTTTCAATAACTGTGCCATACATTCCACCACCCTGCCTAGAGGAAAACTACCAACGTACGAGGAAATTACGCCGCTCACCCGGTCTTAATAAGTCCAGAAGCAGCTAGTGGCCTAGTGGGTAGCGTTGCTGCCTCTGCATCACGGGGTCCCGTGTTCGATTCCCTGCCGGATCGGGGATTTTCTCCGTCTGGGGACTGGGTGTTTGTGCTGTCCTTATCATTTCATCATCATTCGGGAAAATAGCGAGATGAGACAGCGCAAAGATTGGCATTTGTACGGGCGCTGATAACCACGCGGTCGAGCACCCCACCAGGAGCTCAAGGCTTCGTCCTGCGGATAAACCAGCACCAACAGCGAGATGTGGAAAACAGAAGTTGCCACAGGCCGCGTGTATTCTAGTCGTGGCGCATCCCCGGTGCACGAACGTCGTCCTTGGCGTGATTACACTGCTTCTGCAGCTCGCTGGGCGAGTAAGGAGAGCCCTTCCGTACCGAGCGCCTCGTAGCCAAGACAGACCGCCAGCGACCTGATTCGACGACAATCACCAGAAGTCAAACCAATCAGAGCCTCACATCGCAGCACCACAGTCATACTCGCGAGTCGAGTGCTAGGTATCGATTTTGCAGTGAGGCTCAATGATTTCGCCCGCACCATTTTTTAAACCAGATATTTCAACATATTTGAAATGGAAATATAAATGATGTTCTGTTATCTAAAAAGAATAAAAACATAAGATAGGTTAGATGATAGACGAGTTAATGCCACCATCACTGTGTCGGGGAATGAATACGTCGGAATTGTCGCTTTGAGCCGTTTCCGTCAGTCATAATTCTTTAAGTTACGTTAATAGCAGAAAAGACACTAGACAGTGAATATATAAGCGTATGTGGTACTGCAGCAGTGTATAGGTTAATCTATTATAGTACCTTAACTTTCTATTGTTTATATCGCTGCACGAGTATCTACAAGTATATAGCGCTTTTGTTACGACAAGGGAAGCAGTAGTTGAGAAAGGAGTGAGACAGGGTTGTAGCCTACCCCCGATGTTATTCGATCAGTACACTGAACAAGCAGTAAAGGAAACCAAAGAAAAATTTGGAGTAGGAATTAAAATTCAAGGAGAAGAAATAAAGGTTTTGAGGTTTGTCGACGACATTGTACTCTTGTCAGAGACAGCAAAGGACTTGGGACAGCAGTTTAACGGAATGGATAGTGACTTGAAAAAGGATATAAGATGAACATCAACAAAAGAAAAACAAGGATAACGGATTGTAGTCGAATTATATTAGGTAATGCAGGGGAATCAGGTTAAGAGATGAGACACTTACAGTAGTTGATGAGTTTTGCTATTTGGGCAACAAAATAACTGGTGATGGCCGAAGTAGAGAGAATATAAAATGTAGACTGGCAATGGCAAGAAAAGCGTTTCTGAATAAGAGAAATTTGTTAACATCGAATATTGACTTAAGTGTTAGAAAGTCGTTTTTGAAAGTGTTTGTCTGGAGTGTAGCCATGTATGGAAGTGAAACATGGACGATAAACAGTTTAGACAAGAAGAGAATAGAAGCTTTCGAAATGTGGTGCTACAGAAGAATTCTGAAGATTAGATGGGTAAATCACGTAACTAATGATGAGGTACTGAACAGAATTAGGAAGAAGAGGAATTTGTGGCACAATTTGACTAGAAGAAACGATTGGTTGGTAGGATACATTGTGAGGCATCAATGGATCACCAATTTAGTATTGGAGGGAAGAATGGATGGTAAAAATCGTAGAGGGAAACCAAGAGATGAATACAGTAAGCAGATTCAGAAGGATGTAGACTGCAATAGTTATTGGGATGTGATGAGGCTTGCATAGGATAGAGTAGCGTAGAGGGCTGTATCAAACTAGTGTTCGGGCTGAAGACCAGAACCACAACACACATGAACTGTCTTACACTATTTGAACATATGTACAGGTTTAGAATGCATTATGGTAGCAATTTGAAATGTGGTGTGATTATATCAGCCAACCAGAACCGTAGGTCTATCGTCGCTCTTTCTCTTTCTTCATCTTCGGCATTTGCCTTATAGAATCTATCTTGAGGTCGCATGTAGGCTTGTCGTCTGTGGGCTCGTATTCGTACATACTCTTCACAGGTGGCTTTCGAGATGTTGTTTCTTAATGTATTAAGTTGGGTCCGTTGTTCTTTGTTTCTAATTACTGTGCAGAATTGTGGTTCTGTGTTACTGTAGTCTTGATGTAATGTGTGTCTGACGTTTCCTCAATGAAATTTTCACTCTGCACCGAAGTTTGCGCTGATCTGAAACTTTCAGACAGGTTAAAGTTGTGTTTTGAAAGTAAGTAGAAGACGAGGTACTGGCAGAAGTAAAGCTGTGAGGAGGGGTCGTGGTTCGTCAGTCGTGCTTGGATAACTCAGTTGGTAGAGCACTTGTCCGCGACGGCAGAAGTGCCGAGTTCGAGTCTCGCTCCTCCACACAGTTTAAATCCACCGTGAAGTTTCTGTCCCTCATGTTTCTGTATTATCCGCAGAAGGTGACTCTGTGTTCTGGGGAACCTTCTCCTCCACATGCACGGGTAGTATTTGTCCCAGACTCAAGTGGTTTAAATGCTAAGTGCATGGAATTAGGTCCGTGTCCAGTTAAGAAATGCACCATTACTCGGATGGGATAGATATGTTTAACTTGCAACCGCTCCCTTGCATCGGGGAGGCAATCGTATGCTATACGTCCCTCGTTATTTGTGTTCCACTCACTTTGCCAATGCATCCATCAGACAGAGTTTAAGTGGGGGTTGCTTAGTATATGTGCACCGGTAATTGTATTTAACCAGTCTACTCTCCCCATCTACAACCAGTACAATGCATACCGATGTCTAATGGTGATATCGAGCGGGTATATAGCAGATACCACGCACAATGCTGTCACTGAGGTGGAACAGAATGATCCTGATGGGCCGCGCAGGACACTCTCTGTCCTCGTCTGACTTACTCCTTGTTTGTCACCTAGGTCAGTGTATGTTCCCATGTAGTGGCTGTAAAGCTTAGTACTGATTCGAAGAGGGCGCAGTGGAATGTTCGTTTAACTGGTAGAGATAGTCTGCATTCGCTTGAATTTATCCTCGCTCTTTTGTGTAGTTTTTTGTGCTTTGTTTGTTGCTGACTTTATGTGTTCATGGGAATTTAGTTTCTCTTCCATGTATGCTCCAAGACAGCTTGTTAAAATTGCCGGTTTGACGCTTGTGTCCTCATTCTTTACTGAAGGGCCCATTCGCACTGATTCCTTCAGTAATGTGTAAGTTGTTTACTTTATGCTGTCATGAGTTTATTACTGATACAACACTGCGAGTTCCATTGGCTCTCTCTTCTAGCTGGATTCTGTTGTTTACAGAGACCACTACCAGTAAATAGTCTGCATTCGCGTTAACTTCCTCTATCGTATTATCTCTGTGTAGCAAGCACACGAGGGTTTCAATACTCATGTCCCCGAGGATGGGGCCACAGGTCGACCTTTGTGGACAACACTTGGTAATTGGGTTGACTATTTTGCAATTGAGCACCTGACGTTCTACTTGTCTGTCTCTGCAGTAGTCTAAGGCTGTGGTATCTCCAGTCGTCTTAATGGTCAACATTGCAAGCCACCTGCAATGTCTACTGTTATAGTCTCTGGACGTGAAGCCTTATTGGTGTGGGCTCAGGCCATTAAGCCTGTAAACGGTTCACAGTGGCATCGCCTGAACCTTTGCCAGAGTGTTTAGCAGACATATTGGCCGATATGATTTAGGATCTGAAGGATCTCTGTCTGCTGACTTCTTCATTATGACCGCTTCAGAGATTTTCCAAACTGAAAGCACCCGACGGAGCCGTAAGGCGTCATTCAAGAGCGTTGTTAGAAAAGGGGTTATCTGTGGTGCTAGTGTAAGTTTTTTTGGGTGGACACCATCTGGACCGGGTGTTTTTTTGTTTTTAAATTCTGAGATTGCTAGCGCAACTTCTTCGTGCGAAAAATGACAGGTAATTGTGGCAGTGTTATATGGGGTGTGTAATCCTTCTCAGAGTGAGGTTTAGTGTTGTGTGTCTGTATAGCAAGACTTGTTCAGCATTTCCCAACCCCTCGTTATTGTGATATCATCCTTCATTACTGTTAATATCTTGTACGACTCCCGCGAAACTTTTGATTTGGTTGATATAGTTGTGTTGTTATGGATCAATGTTGAATAATGTCTATTTGTACTTGCCTATACAGAGAGTTCCAGGAGGAATGGCCGTTATTTATTGATATGACAGGAACAATCATTCGAAGCAAAAAAGTCTAGTAAACATGGGCTCCGAAACGCATCCATTTTGAGCTATGGGCACTTCTTCATCTTCGATATTGTGAAACAGATCTTTTCTGCTACGAGTTCTTTACTTTTCGTAGTATATACCAAAACAAGAAAAAAATTGCTTGTAAACATGGGCTCTAAAGTGCATACCTTAAGAGTTATGAGCACTTGTCCAGCAGAAGAGATGTGTTTGGACGTGTTTGACAGTAGCGATGATGAACAAGTGCCCATAGGTTTTAAAGTATGCACTTAAGAACCCATATTTACTGGACATTTTTTTCTTGTTTCGTTCCATAATATCATCTCTCAAAATATGGAAAGGAAAGAGCTTGCAGTAGAAGAGATTTGTTTGCGAGTATCGAAGATGAAGTAGTGCTCATTCCTCTTAAGGTATGCACTTTGGGCTCATGTTTACTAGATTCTTTAGCTTTGAACGATCGTTCGTGTCATATCCGTGGATACTGACCATCCCTGCTGGGACACCCTGTATGCATTTACTCTTGCCTGTCTGTGTGTGTTATGGCTCGCTGATACAATTTTCGTGTATGTTTCGCTTCCTGTCTGAGTCTTTTCAGTTGTTCAGTCCATACTGTAGGTGTGCGTTCTGCGCTGGATGGTATTGATATACGAGGATACGTTTTGTGGATTTTTAAAATTATTTCCGTTAGTATGTGAGCCTTGTAGTCCTATCACTCCGCACTCCGCTTGTGTTGTTCAATTCGTGTTCTTATACGTTTTCCGTTAAGTTGTCCGATTTTGTTTTATGGAATAGTAGGTACCTGGCTGGTATTGTGTCAGCCATGGTTTGGCCATGTGTCAGAATGAATGTTATTACCTTGTTGTCGCTACTGGATATGTAATCGTGTACTCTCCATTGTGTTATGCGCGTGGTAGCGGCATCGTAATGTCAGTGTTGCTGTGTATTCTGTTATGTCCTGTGTTGGTTATAGTGTGCTTATCTGTATTCACTACGCGAAGCTGTGCTTCTTATGTTTTGTCCGTAATGACGCGTCCACTATCGTAAGTTCTGTCTGAATTCCACAGAGCAGGGCATGACTAATTTCTTACCTACAGTATAACGAGCTATATCTTTCATTAAATGCGGCCAAGGCTCTGTCCTATGGCTATATTGCGGGCACAGCAAGGCAATCACTCACATCCCTCCCGTGTGTTACTTCCAGTGTGACTAGATGATGATTACATAGCCGAGATATAGTGTGACAATTATTGAAGTATATGAAATAAAATCGTCATAACTTCTGAAAGGTTTGCGATAGGACGTTAAAACTGCACGGTTGACCCCAAGACATGATGGGAATTAGTACGCGAAGCCTACTTTCATTTGGATGGGTTCGTCGATAAGCAAAATTGGCGCATTTGGGGAATTGAGAACCCGCATTTCGCGATCGAGAAGTCTCTTTATCCTCAATGGGTGACTGTGTGGCGTGCAATGTCCAATCATGGAATAATCGGTGCGATATTCCTTGCTGGCAATGTGACTACCGAACGGTACGTGAAGGTTTTGGAAGATGATTTCATCTCCATTATCCAGAGTTACCCTGATTTATGCAACATGTGGTTCATGCAAGACGGAGATCAACCCCATCGAAGCAGGAGAGTGTTTCATGTCCTAGAGGAACATTTTCGGGATCGCATTCTGACTCTGAGGTACCCAGAGGCCACTGACATGGGCCTCGATTGCCCGCCATATTCTCCGAATCTGAACACATGCGACTGCTTTTTGTGGTGCTGTATTACAGTCAAGGTGAACAGAGATTATACCAAACCCATTTCTGCGGTGAAAACAGCCATTCAGGAGGTCATCGACAGAATCGATGTTCCGACACTTCAGCGGGACATGAAGAATTTCGCTATTTGTCTGCGCCACATCATCGCCAATGATGGCAGACATATCGAACATGTTATAACCTAAATCCGAATATCTGTAGTGACGTTTACATGTTGAATAAAGTGTGTGCACGCCGTGGTTTGTAACTAATTTACGTTTTTTTTTTTGGATTGAATTGGATTCTTTGAGAGAAGAGACCAAACAGCGAGGTCATCGGTGTCATCGGATTAGGGAGGACGGGGAAGGAAGTCGGCCGTGCCCTTTCAAAGGAACCATCCCAGCATTTGGCTGGAGCGATTTAGGGAAATCACGGAAAACCTAAATCAGGATGGCCGGACGCGGGATTGAACCGTCGTCCTCCCGAATGCGAGTCCAGTGTGGTAACCAGTGTGCCACCTCGCTCGGTACATTTTGTTTCACATAGTTCAATAATTGTTCTCCTGTATCTTGACAGTGTTTAATTATCTCTGGTTTACAGTCTATGTCACCAAATATTATTACGGCGTGGTTGGGAAGACACGTGTGTTGCACATTCTTTGCATGAGGTTTCTGTATGTACAGAATCACCTTATGCTGTTCTTGGGCCATTTCTGGAGCTAAGCGTTTACTAGGGTGGTCCTCACTGCATTGATCTGAAGAATCTTCACTATGGATGCTTAACATGAATATAGCATTTAGTGCCAGATTGAGCGTGCTCAAAATATGATCTTCCTTGCCCTAAACTGATCCTTATTTTTTTCGAGGTCAAGAATCTGAGACTTGCGCATGAAGAACTGGCGTAAATAGATCGTCTAAGGGTTCAGCAAAGGTTGGGAGATTTTCTCTCCTCAGCTCTGTTGTTGGAAAATACACAGTATCACCTCGTGGAAGTAGTAGTCCAGTTAGCATTAGCTGTGCCATTTCAAAAATGTCCTTTCTTTCAGTTCTACTTAATTTTAGGTCTACCTGTAACTTATCGTAATTTGATTTCCATGTCGTTGGCTTAGTATTCTTGCCAGCTTCGTTTGGTATTGTAATAGGTCTGATGTACTGGAATGCTGGTGTGTGGTCTCTGAGGACTTAATTTGTGATCGTCACACAGTATGCCTTGATTTCGACGCACGCGTTTCCTTTAATGCATGTTGTGGTGTCTAAAGTGCTAAATGACGCGACAAATTTTTCAGGACCCCTTGAAAGTCCGTTCCTAACTCATTTAGTTCGTCTAGTGACGATGTGACACCTGCCAAAGTCGGATGGAGGTTCCGGAGCGTATGCGGCGATCTAGCCTGTCTCATCGGCATTTGTTACTGCGCAGCGCTTGTGTCGTGTATAACATCCTAGTACATTTCAGGCAGACTGAAATATCAATCTGAAAAAATTTAAATTTCGGTAACACTAATTGTATAGGAATCTGGCAGATAATGACTTGGCTGAGGAACGAAGCCATTCATCCTACAAACTTATGTGAAGCTTTTTGTATATACCAAGTCCGTCAAATTCGAATAAAAACTCGAACTTTCGATGACCTCCACCATCATCATCCGTAAAAGCAAGTGAATGTCACGACCGTTTGTGTGGTCTCAATAGAATCATTCAGTGATGCGCATGGTTGAAACCTCGAGTTTCTACTCAAAGCTGACAGGAATACCGAGAATATTTTCCGCGTAATAATTTATCCGCAATTCGCCCTGCATCCAATGTGGTCATCACCCGGTCTGTAATAGCTTCGACGGACCGTTTTGCTAACCACTGTTGTTGTTTGCTTATGACAATGAACATTTATACAATTCTCTCAAATGACCGCACATCAGCAGAGTATTTCCTGTTTTCTGGATAGCGGTTGTGCTGCTATAGGAAGCCTTGGGTAACACAGGGTGGCGGAGAGGGAGAAAAATTCTACTAACCTGTGCATGAACCATTTTCCTCCCCACCAAGAGTACACCACGATTTTTTCAGTTTAAGAAGTGGATAATGATACGTATGGAACGCAATATCCTCAGTGATACATCGTTGCCGGTTATAAAACAAAATGAAATACAAGGTCAAAGAGAGAGAGAGAGAGATAGAAAAAGAATTACATAAACCTCCTTGTAAAATGACATTTCAAAGAGTTTCGATCTTTCTGTGCTATTTACGTGGGATGTAAATTGAATAGATAACAGTGCATAGATTTGGGGAGAGTACAGTCTAACGCGGTGCTACTTACCTTATAAGAAGGAGTATGTGAGAGCGTGGTCACTCACAAATGTTTTGTCTGTGTTAACGTCTGTGGAATGGCGGTGTATGAATCCGGTTTTCGGCAACTGTAAACTTTTATTGCATGCCGTAAAATGCTGTAGGGCAGGTATTTACTGCTGTTATTAAAAACTAAATGGTACCTACCCACACTACTGAAGTGGAGTACACACATACCCACAGTTCTAAGCAACCACAACCCATGTTGATTAACTTTCACATGCACTTATATTAACTCCCTCATCTTCTCACACAATCTACGATTCTATTTCACATCATCATTCTACACGACTCGTGGTGAAATACTCGTGGTGAAACACAAGTGGTGCCCCAAACAACCCCCTGCCGGCTGCGTTGTTTCACCCCGTCCCCTCCCTTTAGTTACGCCACACCTCCGCTTTATCGTCGCAGAGCGACGTGACCTGAAAATACAGCTGTCTGACGCGCTCAAGCGTCATCATGCATTATTAATTCTGCGCATGCGCACTGCCAGTCCTGCGAGCCGAATGCCTGGAGCACCTCTGGAGCGGCATGTAGGTACACGAGAAAGCGTCGGCAGTGCTAATAGTTGTTCCGTCGCAACTGGGTTGAACAATTTCATATCTGTCAATGAAAAACACAAACTATGGATATTGCGCATTACAATGCACAGCAACACCGTAGAACGTCCACATTTAGTGTGCTCCATTGACTAATAACCGCCAGTAACATTCCCAGTTACGCTTTGTCCACATTGACAACGCAATCTACTCGTCATTCGAAACCTCTCTTGAGAGTATGCACATTGTGTTCTGAAACAATTGATACTGCTGAATGAAAGCTGATACTCTGTGATGGGACGCTGGAAAACTACCGCATCAATCATTAGATGAAAATCTTAAAGATAAAAAAGAAGTTGATATTTCTTAGCTCTTCAGAGCTCATACTACCTTTGTAGTCTACGTGCAGATGACGGCATCGATCACAAACAATCTTACAAAATACTATTACTCGCAATGTCGGACTAAAGGCACGCCAAACAAGGTTTTGCAGTGTTAAAACACTTGGACTCCCCATCCCCATTTAGACATTTTGGTTTAGGCTTTGTGTGATTTTCTTATCCCGTTTAAGGGGATAGTTCCTTCGAAAACGACGCGGCCTATATAGTCCCACGCTCCACACGTATGGTCATTCACTAATGATGTTGACGTCGATGAGACATTGAAACCTAATGCACAGTACGCGTTCCATAGCTGATACCACAATTTACAGCAGATATAAAAAGACAGCTTATTTCAATTAGTGAAGAGGAACTTATTGTCGCCTGCCTCTGAAAGTGCTGAATACCGCCGGCCGAAGTGGCCGTGCGGTTAAAGGCGCTGCAGTCTGGAACCGCAAGACCGCTACGGTCGCAGGTTCGAATCCTGCCTCGGGCATGGATGTTTGTGATGTCCTTAGGTTAGTTAGGTTTAACTAGTTCTAAGTTCTAGGGGACTAATGACCTCAGCAGTTGAGTCCCATAGTGCTCAGAGCCATTTGAACCATTTTTTGCTGAATACCATATATTCAGCTTCGGTGTCCAAATCCACTACTTTTCTTACTTTCTGTCAATACATCACAAGTAGAGTGGCCCAAGCGAAAGAAGTTCTATTAGACAAAAAAGCACTATTGGTTGTTAAAGATTGTCATAGAACTGAAGACATACTCTCAGGAAAAGAAAAATACACACCGTGATGTCGAAATGTATAGTCTGCATTTATTGCTAAGTAATGAACTCTCACCTTTGATTTTTTCTATTTTTCTAAGCAGCATTGATGAGAAAATAGACTTTTTACGGAAAGCGATTACCCAAAGACATCAGAGAAAAATTGATTTACTCATAGCTAAACAACAAAATAAGCTTTCAGAAAAGGTCAACCATATACATCAATTTTATCCAAGGACAATTAATCTTACAGATATTCAGTTCACAAAGTCCGAAATGTCACTACTTGACAAAGGCTTAAAATATAACTTAACTCCCCCACTAAATAATATCAACGTTAAACACATAATTGCTGATGTTATAGCAACAAGCAAAATATCGAAAATAAATAAACCTGAAGCATGTAAGATAGCCCTAAAAACGAAGGACTTAATTTTAAAAGAGAAAAATAAACTACATAGAAAAACTGAAGATAAAACACTTATAAATATCAATAATAAACTACTAGCAGAGAAAGCAATTGTGGTAAAGGCCGATAAAGGAAATACCCTTGTAATTATTAAAGAAGACGATTATATATTTAAAACACTCATTTTTTAATGAAAATGGGATCGTTGAAGTAACTAAAGACCCCACTCCAAAGTTCCAGTTAAAGATTAAGAAACTAGTCGATGAAAATAATCACCTCTTGACCCCTGAGAAAAAAAATATAATGAAAAATATGAATCCCCAAATACCTAAATTAAGATCACAGATTAAACTGCATAAAAAAGAGAAATCTATACGACCTATTGTCAACTACAGAAGTAGTCCTTCATATAAACTAAATATGAAACTTAATAAAATTTTGAAAGCATTCTATACATATGACAGCAACTTCAGTATCAAAAACAGTTATGAACTAACGCAAAAAATCCACAATATAGACATTCCAACTAGTGCAAATTTCGCCTCATTAGATATTAAAAATTTATATACAAATATACCAATTACTGAGACGATTAATATAATTAGGGATAACTTAATACAATACAAAAATATGACTAAAGACGAAATAATCGAACTTATAGAACTACTTGAATGCACTTTAGATTACAATTATTTCTCGTTTAATACTAAAATCTGTTGTCAGAAAGATGGCTTAGCAATGGGAAATTCTTTGGCTGGAACGGTGGCAGACATTTTCGTAAACCACATTGAGACGCAATTCCTGAAAAATAACCCTGATATCGCAAATAAAATCATATATTACAAGCGATATGTAGATGATACATTATTACTTTATAATGGTTCAAAAGACGAAATTGAGAAACTTGCTATAAAATTAAACTCTATGCATCCAAAGTTACAATTTACAGTTGAACATGAAAATCGAAAATCTATTAACTACCTAGATCTCACTATAACTAATAACAACGGGAAACATTTATTCACCATATACAGGAAACCTACAACCACTGATGTTATTATTAATGCTACATCATGTCATCCTGACAAGTATAAAAAAGCATTTTTTAAGTCTATGATACACCGAATACTAAAATTACCGCTAGAAGCTAATGAGATCAAAAAGGAAATGACCATCTTAAAACAAATTGCAAAAACCAACTCTTTCGACACACGACAGGTAGATATCATTTTTAATAAAGTACAACAATCACAAAGTACTCCACTAATAAGTAATCCAAAATATATGAGGATGACATATATGGGAAACATATCAGATAGAATCACTAACTTATTCAAAAATTATGGAATAACAATAGCATTTACAACTGACAATACTTTACAACAAAAATTAAGACATACCGTAAATAAAGATAATGGAAAATCTACCAGATCAGGAGTGTACAAGATCCAATGTAGAGACTGTGAGAAAATATATATCGGCCAAACAGGTCGAAATTTTGCAGTAAGGTACAAAGAACATACGTCAGGTACCTCACGAACAAAGTCTGTTTTTGGTCATCATATAACATTCAATAATCATGCTGAGGGGACAGTACAACAGAATTTACAAGTTCTTCATTATGCAAATAAAGGCTTACTTATGAATATCCTAGAAGAAATCGAGATATATGCTCATTTGAAAACCAAATCATCAATGCTGCTCAATGAACAATTAGATTTTCGCGAAAAATATTATTACGACCTTTTTGACGAAATTTTATAATAAAAGCATCTACTCTTTTGTTTTTTAAAAATATAAGATTAGTTATACCCATGGCAAAAGCAATGTATGTAAAATATGCTGCATCAGCAGTCTCATCAGTTATTCAGATATACATAATGTGGAACGTACTATTGGCTGCTAACTTAATGCTATAAAGAACATTGCCATAAAAACTACAGTTAAAACAAGACGATTCTGCAGCATCCAACAAAGATGCAATTGTGATGTAGGCGACTTGGTATAATCGATATATACCACAACGCCAAGGATTTTACATCTTTGATGTAACTGGCACTGTGATAATATTAAGGTTGTCCATAGAGGGCACAGCTATCACACATCGTAATTCACTGTTTTTATCCAAAATATAAATAAGTTGTAGACACAACTATTATCTGTTAATCAGATATTTAAATGAATCAATTTTATGTTATTAGTGTATTTCCTACTTTTATATTTTGACGATGGCGTCATATTATGAACGCTGATCGGCAGTTATGAAGTAGTGTGACAGGAAGTAGGCGGAGCCTCTGCATATTTAAGCTCGTGCTCAGCACTCATAACCATCAGTTGACTGCACAGCAGCAAGGAGAGCTCCACCTACCAACCCAAGGGAGCCAATGGGTATAACTAATTTTATTTTATTTTGTTAAAAATTTTGACATCATTAGACTTTTTCATCCATTTAAAGATTGGTATCTAGTATTTCTTAAAATTTATTCACAGGTCTGATGATGGTTTTATAGAAAAAACCGAAACCGGTTACTCATTAAAACAGACATAACGTGATCAAGACTGAACTTTAATCTAAATATAACACCGTGAAGGAATTATACGAATGGGATGGTAATCGGTATATGTCACGCAAATGTGAAGACAGACAAATGATTACAATTTCAGAAAAAATGGATAATTTATTCAAAAGAAAGAAGTTCACAAAGTGAGTAAGTTAGTAACGCGTTGGTGTACCTCTGACTCTTACGCAAACAGTTGTCCGGCTTGGCGTTAATTAATAGAGTTGTTGGATGCCCTCCTGAGGGATATCTGTCCAACTGGCTCGTTAAATCGTCAAAATTCCGGGCTGGTTGGAACGTCCTGTTCTGAAAGCTCCAAACTTTCTCAACTGGGGAAGATCCGGTGACTTTGCTGGCCAATCGAGGGTTTGTCAAGCAGGAAGACAAGCAGTAGAAACTCTAGCCGTGTGTGGCGGGCATTATCTTGCTGAAATATAAGCCCCAGGGTGCTCTGTCATAAGGTAAATATAACGGGCTGTAGAATATCATCAACGTACCGCTGTGCGGTAAGACGCCGCGGATTTATGAATCAATCCCAAGCCGAATAACTGCTTGCATAAGGGCCAGAGGTGGACAAATGCGTTATTGACTTGCTCGGTTTCTGAAGCTCTTTTTGTTGAATAAATCATCCAATTTTTTTGAAATTGTAATCATTTGTTTGTCTCTAGTGTACATTAAAACTACCGATTTCCGTCCCATTCGGATAATTCCTTCGTGGCGAAGCTTTTTTCACTTTTTGCCTTAGAGTTTCTTTTTGCAAATGCACTTAAATCGAATGAAAATGGTACATGAAAGTGAATAGTGAACTTCAGAAAGGAACTAAAAGGAAAAAAAAACAATTGAAATATGGTTAGAACGAATTCCATAGAAAACCCATAAAAGCAGGATAAATTCATTAATCAGACATCAGGTGACCTAACAAGGATGTATCTTGGCACTGGCAGAAGAAGACTAAGATTAAAATATATTTCAGTTATTTACGAAGTATTGCAATGCAACCACTTCTCACTGCAATTTGTAAGTGCGTCTTGTAGAAAGCATGCTCAAGTCGAATCCAGAGTCCTCGAAGGTTGGCTGGAGTGTTACGTGATGGCACTTACTGGCCGACCTCGCCTCGACGCTTCTAGATCGAAGCCCGCGACCATCAGGACTAACTGACGGCTCGTAGATCAGCAGCTTCAGCTAGTTGGTGACGCTCCTCGATGAGGCTGGAGCGGCTTGGCCGTACGTTCGATTGATGAATGCCGCGGAAACTGCGCCGCACAAAAGGTCGAAACTGAAGGAATGCTACTACTGGCTGAGCTGAGATCATTTATACTCCTTCTGGCTTGGTGTATTATCACAGGAGGAAGGCTCCCGTAACATAGTCGGCGGTGCAAACGCCGCATTGTTGTGGACCGTATGGCATCCCAGACAACCAATGACGGCAGAACCCCGTGTTGGTTGGTCCCCCAAGCGTTGGCTGGTTAGGAGGGCCTGTCCGAAGCTCATGTCACAACAGTAGGTACGCACAAAGGAAGAGTGGCATTTAGCGTCCCCCAGACTGCTAAGTAAATACTGAAATAAAGAGCATTACACGATGCAAAGAGATGGAGGAATAGCATAAAAAAACGTCTAAAAACTGGGGTCTGAAAAAATTAAAATACACTCAAAACACAACCGCAAATTGTTATGTTCGTTACCGTTAACATTTCTTAAACAATGTCTTAACGAAATGCCGTTAGTTAACACTATAATTCGAACGAAATATTTTCTAGATGCTTAGCCTGTCTACTAACTTTACATGTGTCTATATTTGTGATGTCAAAAACAGAATAAAAGAAAACTTTGCAAGGGATGCTACACTCATAAATACAAGGTCCTGAAATTCACAAAATATGGGGCAAGTAAAAAAGTAAAAACGAAATAGAAGAATGATGAAAAAGTCTTGGAAGAGAGTGTTAGAATGGGAACCCGTATTAAAACGATATATAAGTAAATACGAAGGCGACATTACGTTGTGAAAACGGAAAAACAGTGTAGGTTATACCTGTAAAGCAGTATCTCTGTATATAACACAGAGATAGAGACGATGACGATTTCACTGTGACCGAAGTAAGCATAGTGTACTGTCAACTACAAGGGTTGGCCAAAAATATCGACTCACTGCGAGAAATGCGTGGTTCAACATAAATGAATGTGCTAGCCAAGCCTGCAGGTTGCGCTGCTCTACCTGACCATGCACGGCCCCTGTCCAATGTCTTCACAACGTTCCAAGTCTCAGTCATGGTCATAACAACGTTCCGTGTTGGTGAGAGTGCCTCGTGTTGTAACTAAGTGAATTCGCATGTGGACAAATTGGTGCACTCATGGTAGGTGCTTCGGTATCCAACGTAGCTGAAGCGTGTAGTGTTTCAAAAGGCACGGTATCAAAGATTTATACCACGTACGGGGAAAGCAGGAAAACATCATCCGATAAGTCGAAACACGTGTATTTAGTTATCGTGATAGCTCGCTGAAAAAGATTATGACGAAAAATAAGAGGACGACAGTTGCAGAACTGGATGTCATACTCGCGAACTGTGTCAGCACCAAAACAACACGAGGGTAGATCCATACGCTGGGAACTGAAGGACGAACTGTAATTCCAAAGCCACTAACCAGCGATGCAAAGCCCGTAACAGGAAAACGTGGTGCCGAAGCCATAAAACCTGGAGTATGGACCAATGGAAGAAAGTCATATAGTCGGATGAATTTTGTTTCACACTGTTTCCAACGTCTGGCCGAGTTTATGTCCCAAATGTGCAGTGGCAGAGGTTCGGTGACGATTAAGGCAACCATGCTGTGGTATTCTGTGGGCCTCATGGGTACAGTGGAAGGCTGTAACACTGCCAAATATCATGTGCCCATTTTGGACGATCAGGTCCATCCCATAGCACTGTGTTAGTTCCCTAATGGCCATACTGTGTTCCAAGGTGACAGGGTCCCACAGTCACAAGCTCTCAACGGTACTGAGCCTTTGTGGTCCATTTTGGAGAGAAGGATACGTGATCGCTACCCACCTCCATCATCGCTACAGGAACTTCCTACTATTTTGCAGTAAAAAATAGTATAACATTCCCTTGAAAATCATACATGACCTCTCTTTATTCTTTCCGAGGTGACTGGAAACTGTCCTGAATCCTAACGGTTTTCCTACACCGTTTTCACAATGGTAATGTGTTGTGTTTTTGGTGTTTCCATATTTACGTCCAGTCTCTCTATATGATGCAGTCACAATTATTATTTTTACATGTCATATAAACCTTGAACCGTCTGAAGAAACCGTATACTTGTAAGATTAGTTAGGTTGTTCGACGGCTTATTGGAATCGAACTTTCCTAGGAAAGCAATGAGCTAAAACTTAAAAAGTCTGTCCAAATATCTAACGTAATTTCCAGTGTACGAGACATTGTCTCATCACGTAACGCTTAGAGCACTACACGACGAGGCAGAGAGGACAGCTAGCCACACTTCAGATGAACGACCTTGGGTCTGGCATATCAGCCAGCTAATGCTTTTCGGTGGATATCAACCTCCGTCAAGGCAAAAGTCGAGTTGACTTTCCATTTCCATTTAAGAAACACAACAAACAAAACGATGAAACACGTACAATACAATATTTACACAACTCATATACAAATTAACGAGGCACCATAACGAGAAAAAAATCGTATAAGGTCGTTGATGTTTACTTCACTCTTCATTCTTAGTAAAACACTCTCCTTATGTCACTGCTTCATAAATTAGTTATTATTTTTATGTATATTATGTGTGTTTAGGGTTATTAGCTCATTGACACTGTTGTTGAGTGGAAAAACGAAGCAAAACACCACTTTATCGACCAGTAGAGTCCCAAACGATTACTGGCAAACTGTGTGTACTGCCATTTGTTGGAGGATAGTCAACCAAAATAGGTAACACCTTGAAGAAAAAGATATATTCAGTAGCTTAATACATCACTGAGACAGTAATCAAGAATTCGTTTAATCAGAGACAAGCAGTCCCCAATGAACAAAGTGGAATCTGTTAAAAACTGCGAAGTGTGTAGCTCATACTATAAAGGAAAAACTGGCATATGGTTGTGCACCAAGTTGAAAAACACAGCAGAAGCTGAAACTGCGGACAACAGACTAAACCTCTGCGCAGCATTGTCTGGAAACGAAGACACAGTTACAAATTTCTTTAAAGTCAGTACCGCCATTAGACTTGTTTATTTACAGTGTTACATTTACACAATCATTATTTCGGCTTCAAAGTGGCATTATCAAGTTTTTTAAGTGTTATAAATTGCAATGGAAATGTAACACTGCAAATAAACAACAGTCTCAACAGTCTAGTGGCGGTACTGACTTTAAAGAAATATATTATGACTGTGGCCCCGCATGGTGAAAAAATTATTAAACAGTTATAAATGCAATTGACTAAAACTGTCTGTCCTTGACGTAATGGAGATTATGAAGTGCCACAAGAACCATCCTGAACAGCTACTGAATGAAAAAAAAAAAAGACTTCAGTAAATGAAATTCTTGTTGCGGCTGTAGCCAGATCACACAACCATCTGGACTCAGTATCTCTAGTCGGAGATCAACAAACAGCGTTGTCACCTGAAGATGGCGTCCAGGTGGACTGCATAATGTTGTGTCCAGATGACGGCATGATCCGTCTACAGACCCGACAAGAATATCATGGTCACTACGCCGGGAAAATTTATGTAGTCACAGAGTTCAGATATTCTCCAATCCTTGATACTGTCGAAATGAGTACAGAGGAGCAGACTAACTGACCAGTCATTTTTATTAAGTTTTGCCCTATTAAGTTGTGGGTTTACCAATAATTTTTTTAGTATTCTCCCATTTGATGTGTTGTTTAGTGTTAGCAGGCAATTTTCATTGGTGAGTGGACATTCTGTACTTTGTTTACGTTTGTACTAATATGCATAATGACATTTTAAGCAGTAACGTTGGGCGATGGGCTACGAGTGATAGCGCAAAACATAGCTCGTGTATCCAAAAATAATAAGTAATCAGTGGAATAAAAAGTGTACGTCTCCTTGTGTAAAGTAGTGTTGGAGGGGAGCTGGATGAAAATGCATTTGGCCATCGTAATTAGGTTTTCCGAGGCTTCCCTACATCGGACGACGCGAGTACTGGGACGGTTCCTTCAGTGTAACCACGGATGGTCTCCACTCTCCTTTAATGTCCATCTAGCCAAGATGGTTCTTCGTCTGCAGTGATTCCGATGTCAACTGTACGTTAAGCTGTACTCTTCCTTCGTGTATAACACAACGCTAAATCCAGGACAAGAGAATGCCAATCAGATGCTGCCCTTGAAAAACCGAGAATAATGCGAAAAAAGAAGAGGTATCCATTGTGTGTACTCGATCATACTGTTAGGCTCCATTTTTAATCGGTAATTGCCATGAGAGGATGAAGCGTCCTCATTTCCCCGCCGGCGTTATCGTGCCGAGTTCACAACTCTCAAAAGACCATGAATATTTACTCAGGCGTTCCCGCAGCCACGGCTAATGGCGGCCGTTCGGGAGGGGTGAGTGTTGGCGGTGACCGCTGGCCCCATCCGGCCGGCCATGTTTAATGCCTCTCCGTAGCGGCAGGCACATGCCCACGCCCCTGCCTTAACCCTGCCCCCTCCACGTACCTCCCCCCCCTCCCCCGCAACCCTATAATCTCATACAGTGGGCCCACATTTCACTTATCAAACAAAATAGAATGTTTGAGCTTTAAATAACACGCCCCGTTTAAAATACATGACTCCCCGCTTCCGCTTAGAGAGTTTTCTCGTCTACATTAACACGTTCAACATTTCATAACAATGAACTGAAATGACTTTGTTAGTTATATAACAGGGTAATGTACTATGGAATAGCTCCTTGCGGCAGTATCTTACTGAAGGACACCGTGTAGAAAGTAAAGGGACAAAGGACTCAACGATAAAAACGCGATTTTGACTGACTGGGTTGAACCTCATCGAGATATAATTTTCCAAGGTCGTAACGAAAGCGTGCTCGATGTTAACTCACCGCAAATTTTTGGTAATCTGTATGAGTTTTAGCCTCCTGCTCACTCAGTGTTTTTCATCTATCAAAGAATCGACCAAAATTTGTGGACGGGTAATAATGCAACAAATGACATATGTAACTTGAATAACCATCCCACATTTACCAGCAAGGCACTGTTTCCATCTAATTTCTTTCCATTTACTAGCAGAGACAGTTTGCTTGTGTGGTCCCTTGGATGGCAATGGGAGAAACAGTTTAAATGCGTCCACTTCTCGTCTGTTTGAAGATGAAGATCCGAAGAGGATAAAAGTACATATACGAGGGTTGGAACTTGAATAGTGGCAACTGTTTATTCACAACCGATACAAAAGAGAAAGTAGTCACTAGGGTTGTGTAGAACCCGTTGCCAGCGATTTGGAAGGCGTAGTGTACCGTTAGCAGAGCGAATGGAGCGGTCTACTGCCTGTCGAATCTCTGGAACAGTTCTGAAGCGAATACCACGAAGTGGTTCCTTCATCTTCGGAATCAAATCAAAGGACTTAAGTCCGGGGAGTATGGTGGATGGTACAGTACTTCCCAGTCCCATCGACCGAACAGAGCAGATACAGCTTGCGCTGTATGCGTCCAAACATTGTCGTGCAAAAGGATGGGTGGGTTACGCAGGAAGTTTCGCCGCTTCTTTCGCAAAGCTGGTCGCAGATGATGCTCCAAAAACGAACAGTAATACTGTGCATTGACTGTCTGTCGTGGAGGAACGTAATGCGTACACGAGAATCAACATTACTTTTAACCGCTAAATTAGCACCATCAACAGAACAGGCTCTGCTAACGGTATACTACGCCTTCCACATCGCTGCCAACAGGTTCTACACAACGCTGGTGACTACTCTGAAGCACAGTAACAGGTGCAAACATGAAACTCTTTTGTATCGGTTATGAATAAATAGTTACCACTATTTAAGTTCCAACCCTCGTATATGAGAGCGTGCTGAAAAGTAATGCCTCGTAATTTTTTATGTGAAAACTCTTAACGCTTATTAAACAAAACAAACGTTATTAACATTCGACATGTGCACATATCCGCATTCCTCTGCCCCTAGAGGGCTCCGAATTGTAGCGTATAGTATGGCAGTGTGTAACCCAAGAATGTCAGTGCTTGAGAAACAGGGTGCTGTGCAAATGGTTTAAATGGCTCTGAGCGCTATGGGACTTAACTTCTGAGGTCATCAGTCCCCTAGAACATAGAACTACTGAAACCTAACTAGCCTGAGGACATCACATACATCCATGCCCGAGGCAGGATTCGAACGTGCGACCGTAGCCGTCGCGCGGTTCCAGACTGTAGCGCCTAGAACCAATCGGCCACTCCGGCCGGCCAGGGTGCTGTAATCGAGTTTCGAATTCTGAGAGGCACCCTCTCCTTCAACATGACAATGTTAGAGCATACACAAGCGCTGCGACATCTGCAACAATCCCACGCCTTGTGTTCACTGGCATCGATCATCCTCCATACACTTCCACCTTGGCCCCATCCGATATTCACCTCCGAAACTTAAAGAATGCCTTCGAGGACCTCTCTTTGATATTGGTGAAGTGATGCAAGAAGAGGCGATATTGTGGTTCCGTCATAAAATTAAAGCGTTCTGAAGTGAAGGTATCACCAAACTTGTCTCTTGGGACAAATGTATTCGTCGCCAGATGACTATTTGAGAAATAAATATGTAGACATGAAGAATAGAGATACAAAATGTTAATAACGTTTGTTTTATTTGAAAAGTTTTAAGAATTTTCAGATAAAAAATTCGGAGGCATTAGTTTTTAGAAGTCATCATAGACAGAAATTCTAACAATAGTGGAAAAAAGTATATTCAAATCTCATTGGTGAAAGCTACAATTCAAATCGCAGCATCGACCTAATCGGGAACAGTGTACTTCTCTTAGTAGCACTAGAAATACGGATTTCTTGATGCGTAGTAGTTCACTAATAAACGTGACTTAATTACACTCTAAGACACGCACAAAAATGACGCACCGCGAATAAATTTCCCAACGGGACGGAAATAGATAAATGTAATGTACATGTACAGACAAACAACTGATTACAATTTCAGAAAAATTTGGTGATTTATTCAAGAGAAAGAACTTCAAAAACTGAGCAAGTCAATACGGCGTTGGTCCACCTCTGGCCCTTATGCAAGCAGTTATTCGGCTTGGTACTGATCGATAGAGTTGTTACGTCCCCTTGGGGGACATTGAGCCAAATTCCGTCCAACTGGCGCGTTAGTCGTCAAAATTCCGAAGTAGTTGAAGGGCCCTGCCCATAATGCTCCAAACGTTCTCTATTGGGGAGAGTGTCGGCTATCTTTCTGGCCACGGTAGGGTTTGGCAAGTGCGAAGACAAACAGTAGAAAGTCTCGTGTAGTGCCGGCGGGAAATGTCTTGCTGAAATGTAGGCCTCGTATGGCTTGCCATGAAGGGCAACAAAATTGTGCGTAGAATATCGTCGATGTACTCCTGTTGTGTTGAGAAGTGTGCCACAGATGACAATTAATGTGGACCTGCTATGAAAAGAAATTGCGTCTCAGACATAACTGCTGGTCATCGGGTGACGATGAGGGTGGTATCCCACGTCTATCTGGAGCTTCTCCAGACACTTGTTCGAACTGGAGTCTCATTGACTGAGGTAGAATTGTCTTCAATGACGAGTCCAACTTCGAACTGCTACTTATGATCAGCCATATCCGGCACTGGCGAGCAAGGTAGCCGGATCTCTTCCCAGTTGAGAATATTTGGAGCATTATGGACAGGGCCCTCCATCCAGCTCGGCGTTTCGACGATCTAACGCGCCAATTGGACAGAATCTGACACGATGTCCCTCAGGAAGACATCCAACAACTCTATGAATCAATGTCGAGCCCAATAAAGGCTTGCATAAGAGCCAGAGGTGGAACAATTTGTGAACTTCTTTCTCTTGAATAAATCATTCAATTTTCCTGAAACTGTAATCATTTTTCTGCCTGTATATGTACATCACATGTACAAATATCTGTCCCATTCGGATAATTCCCTCGTGGTGAGTCTTTCTTTTGTCTTAGATTGCATTCTGTTTTACTTGCCTGCGGGGTCAAGGACTGATTTATTGCAGCAACATTACAGGCACAGTTAAATTAACGAATAGTATTTTATAATGATTGGTAGAAATGAGGAAAGAAGACGAGAATGAAGCGTCCCATCGACGAAGGAGTCGTTAAAGACGAGCACAATACCGTGTTGGAAAGGATAGGAAGGAAATCGGCGTTTTCATTTTCTACATCTACGTCCATACTCCGCAAGCCACCTGACGGTGTGTGGCGGAGGGTACCCTGAGTACCTCTATCGGTTCTCCCTTCTATTCCAGTCTCGTATTGTTCGTGGAATGAAAGATTGTCGGTATGCCTCTGTGTGGGCTCTAATCTCTCTGATTTTATTCTCATGGTCTCTTCGCGAGATATACGTAGGAGGGAGCAATATACTGCTTGACTCTTCGGTGAAGGTATGTTCTCGAAACTTTAACAAAAGCCCGTACCGAGCTACTGAGCGTCTCTCCTGCAGAGTCTTCCACTGGAGTTTATCTATCATCTCCGTAACGCTTTCGCGATTACTAAATGATCCTGTAACGAAGCGCGCTGCTCTCCGTTGGATCTTCTCTATCTCTTCTATCAACCCTATCTGGTACGGATCCCACACTGTTGAGCAGTATTGAAGCAGTGGGCGAACAAGCGTACTGTAACCTACTTCCTTTGTTTTCGAATTGCATTTCCTTAGGATTCTTCCAATGAATCTCAGTCTGGCATCTGTTTTACCGACGATCAACTTTATATGATTATTCCATTTTAAATCACTCCTAATGCGTACTCCCAGATAATTTATGGTATTAACTGCTTCCAGTTACTGACCTGCTATTTTGTAGCTAAATGATAAGGGACCTATCTTTCTATGTATTCGCAGCACATTACACTTGTCTACATTGAGACTGAATTGCCAATCCCTGCACCATGCGTCAATTCGCTGCAGATCCTCCTGCATTTCAGTACAATTTTCCATTGTTACAACCTCTCGATACACCACAGCATCATCTGCAAAAAGCCTTAGTGAACTTCCGATGTCATCCACAAGGTCATAGCAACGGTCCTATGACACTCCCCTGCGGCACACCTGAAATCACTCTTACTTCGGATGACTTCTCTCCATTGAGAATGACATGCTGCGTTCTGTTATCTAGGAACTCTTCAATCCAATCACACAATTGGTCATTTTCAAATGAACCGTCCCAGCAATCACCATACATGAGTTTGAGGATTTGAACCCGGCCCTTGCAGAACGTGTGCCAAACGTTAACTATCATATTACCGAACGTGGCTAGAATAATAAGATTGCTTACGTGTTTTCAGTTTTCACTTCGACAGCTGCACAGTGTAAAGCGCCCACTGTAGACAGGTGACTTTATTGAGGCACAGGGCAGTACTTTACTGAAGAGCAGCTGAAAGGCTAGTGATAACAGGCTATAGTCAGTGAAACCTGTGCGTAGCTCCTTCCACTCATACAGAGGTGGAATGAAGTCTTGTAAATGGCCTCCCAATTGAAATGTTCCTCTGCCGCATAGTTCCTTCTTTTGATAAGAGGACCTAGCAGTGTACAATGGTTGTGGCGTTGGACAGTCTGTATGTGACATTTTGACGAATGCACCCGGTTTACTAGAAGGAGGGCACAGGATTAAGTGTTTGTGAACGGGCACTTTGTTACAAACGACGACTCAGAAAGTGTCGGAGACAGTAAAAATGTGTGTGTGAATTCCTACGTGACCAAACTGCTTAGGTCATCGGTCCCTAGATATACACACTACTTAAACTAACTTAAAGTAACTTATAACAAGAACAACACACACACCTTTACCCGAGGGAGGTCTCGAACCTCCGGCAAGAGGGGCCGCGCAGTCCGTGACATGTCGCCTCAAACCGCGCGGCCACTCCGGTCGGTGGAAAGATAGTACATTTTTGTTTAGTGCCGCAATGTTCTGTAAAAATATTGGTATTTTTTTGTATTTTCCCAATTTCCTTTTTTATTGTTACGTATTTTTCGTTTCTTGGTGAATGTGAGTTTTGTGAGACTTGATATTAATTCAGTTGAAGGGATAATGAGTGCGCCGTTAGTCCACTCTGCACCGTATTAGGGAAGTACGTGAAAAATACACAATGAAGTCGGCTTCCGAGGTAGCAAGTTTTTAAGCTCGGCTCCTGACTGAGTTTTTACGATAATATTTGTCCGTGCGGTGGAAGCAGGCCAACTTCCAACTATTTCCAACTGTCTTGCTGAAGGAAGCAGGTTTACAGTTTAACCTTCCATCGGGATCATGCTCTTTAGATACAGAACAATAGTTCAGCAGGGAACGGATGGAAAACGAAATTAATTGTGGCCTCGTTTGGTAAAGGAGTAGTCCTGGGATTTCCAGCGCGGTGGTTCATCTTCTAGTCTCAACTCTTGTACTCGCTATGCTACCAGAGTTCATGACTGCCGAAGTTGGCCTTGCGGGCGCCATGGCACTACACACATAATTTAAGCCAAAATTAAAAATATATACTCGGCATGTCCTCTGTGTGCGCTTGCAAGGAACTGAAATATTTAATGAATAATATAGCAAGTAAAATTTAATTCCGTGCGCACTTTCACGCTAATTAACTGCCGCAGAGTGGCATTTCTCTCCCTAACTTCTGAGAAACATAAATGTCTGTCCTACAACCAAGACGCAGTGCGACACGATGCTTGTTACTGTGCTGCTGACCAGTGAAGTAAAACTTTATAAAATATTCAGTATTGTAAATACGCAGTAAATTCTCAGAGATCATTTTCAACAAATCAAGACACTGAATAAGATGTGTGAAGCGTTTTTCCAAACGGAATGCAAGACAAAAGGCAGACAGACAGGAGTTTTCAGCGTCTGAAGAACGTTTTTGATATCGATTCGCTCAAATAAAGAGCGGTAAATGTTGACCTGTACATCGTGATGTTAACATTAGAGTTGTGCAACAACGTCAAACACTTAACATTGGGATAGATCTTTCACATAAAAAGGAAAATCCAACCTATTCAGAAAATAGAAAACCATTCCAAAATGCAAGCCTAACGAAACTGCATGCTGTCAAACGTGAAGTTCATAATCACCTAAAACATGACACTTGAATCACGCATGCATTCGGTCATTGATGCTGACAGACAGTAATGGGCATTTGGAACCGAAAATTTTCAGGTTGCCGTATACAATCACTCTTCATTCGAATGACGGTAGGGACTCGCTGTGGCATAAATTTATTTCTGGAACAATGTTAATATTGGTCCCAGACCAAACTAAAAGGTGAGTGAGCGTGTTCATTTAAGACCCCGTGAGGGTTACCCGAGGTGTTGCTATAATGCTCATAGCATATTGAGTAGCACATTTGTGTGATCATATCAAATGCCAGTTTGAAAAGACTGCTACGGTCGCAGGTTCGAATCCTGCCTCGGGCATGGATGTGTGTGATGTCCTTAGGTTAGTTAGGTTTAATTAGTTCTAAGTTCTAGGGGACTGATGACCACAGCTGTTAAGTCCCATAGTGCTCAGAGCCATTTGAACCATTTGAACCAGTTTGAAAATGAATTGATTTTCACACTTTCGGCAAATGAAATTGTCTGAATCATTTTTGTTAGTCGAGCACACTCTTCATGAACATAACCGTTAGATTGAACACGAAGTCTCATATCAGTTACACTAGCCTCTTCACGAACAAAACAATACCAGCTTACAGATGAATTCTGAAGACCGGCACTTGTGTTTTGTCGAGAGTGATTCTCGTTTTTCGTTCGCCGTCAGCTCCTTGTAGACTTGCTTGTCACCAGTGAACAGGCCTAGTGACTTCACAGCTACGAGGGTAATCACAAAACTAAGGTCTCCTATTTTTTCATAAATACATAGACCTGTTTATTTCTACAATGATTGATATTAATCTACAGCTTGAATATTTAGCTATTTTTCGACATAATCACCATTTCTGTCGATGCATTTTTGTAGATGCTGTGGCAATTTTTGTATGCCCATGTCATACCAGCTCGCCGCCATGCTGTTCAGAAAGTCACGAACCTCTTCTTTCACCTCGTCGTCGCAGCTGAATCGCTTTCCTGCCAAATGTTCTTTTAACTTAGGGAACAGGTGATAGTCACTGGGCGCCAAGTCAGGACTATAGGGTGGGTGGGTGATTATGTTTCACTGAAACTGCTGCAGGAGAGCAACGGTTTGCCAAGCGATGTGTGGGCGAGCGTTGTCATGGAAAATGTGTACGCTCTTGCTCAACATTCATCTTCTCCGGTTCTGAGTTGCCCGTTTGAGTTTTCTCAGAGTCTCACAGTACCTGTCAGCGTTAATTGTGGCCCCAGTGGGCATAAAGTCGACCAACAATACCCCTTTCCGATCCCAAAACACGGCTGTCATGACTTTACCGGCAGACTGTGTTTGTTTGTATTTCCGCGGCTTTGTCGAAGAAGAATGCCGCCACTGGCGTGATTGTTGCTCGGTCTCAGCTGTGAAGTGGTACGCCCAGTTTGCGTCACCCGTGACAAATCAGTCCAGAAGCAGCGTGGCGGCGAGCTAGTATGACATGGGCATACAAAAAACTGCCACAGCGACTACAAAAATGCATAGACAGAAATGCTGATTATGTCGAAAAATAGCTGTAAACTGATGTTAACCACTGTAGAAATAAACAGGTCTATGTACTTATAAAAAAAATAGGAGTCCTTACTTTTGGGATTACCCTCGTACTACGCTCCTGGAAGCCAAGGCTTGACGTCTGGATGTCTTCAGCTGCATCATTTTATGTGGGCAGAACTGCACTTAGAGAAACTTGGGAAACATTTGAAGCAGAAGAATATGAGGAATGGGGTGTCTTCACACTTGCATTCGGCAATCGAAATGTCTGTACAACAGGTGTGGATGGCAGAGGATCATTCTCAGAAAGGTGTTATATGTCCTGGCTGAGACACCCAGTTCTTTCGCATTTCATCATCCCAGTACGTCGCAAAGGATTCAGGGACTGAGTTATCTAGCGGCTGAAATTCCTGGGTGGTAATACTCAAGAGATAAAACAGAGTAATGGCTTCAAATGGCTCTGAGCACTATGGGACTTAACATCTTAGGTCATCAGTCCCCTAGACTTAGAACTACTTGAACCTAACTAACCTAAGGACATCACAGACATCCATGCCTGAGGCAGGATTCGTACCTGCGACCGTAGCAGCAGCGCGGTTCCGGACTGAAGCGCTTAGAACCTCTCGGCCACAGCGGCTGGCCAAAATTTGGGGCTGTTTTCTATTTTAAATTAAAAATCAAAGACGGCCAATTAAAAAACCATATATACAGGGTGTCCCAGCTATCTTGTCCATCCAAAATATCTCTGGAACAATAACAGCTATTGGAAAACGACTTTCACCGGTATCAATGTAGGGCAGGGGCCCATGAATGTACATATTTGGAAACATTCTAAAACGAAAGCATACGTGTTTTTTAACATAAACTTATGTTTTTTTAAATGGACCTCCTATATTTTTTCTTCAGCAATCCATAGCATGACAAAGCACATACACAATGGCGTTGATTGCATCGCAATATTCCCATTGCATCCCGAGATATTGAGACGCGAAGTTGACTCTTGAAACACCCGACATTCGCTGCTAGCGCACGTCCTGAGGCTCAGGCGTGAACCCCATGCCCGTAATCGCGATGTGATTGACATGTGTAATCACATTTCCATACTTATCAAGAGGCCCGAAACGAATAATACGGTCTGCTGCCATCAACTCTCATAAGCACATAATGGTTTCCCTCTTGCACGTTTTACGTATCTAGTACACAATATGAACCAGTACCGATCGGTGTACACCCATCAGGTTGTCTTATTTATCCTGCACACCCAAAATAAGGTTTATCTAATGCGTTATATGACCCATTGTGCCTGTCGCACAGGGCTTGGCTCTACCTAGTGAAGTGTCCAACGTAGTTCCCACTACTGCCACAGTTACCACTTCGCCTTGTTTATGATTTGCGACCCATGCAAACTCCTGTACTCCACCACCCTCCGAGCATCCCATTTGTTGTTGCTTTGGCGTGCAGTACACCGCTTGTCAGTGTAGTCGTGCATCAGAGTAATCTAGTGACGGCACGGAGGTAGGACACATTGTAAATAAACGTTGTGTTGGGGAACTTATACTGTACAGTATAATGTACACACATGAAGATATGGTAGAAATGATGCTGATCTATGGAGAATGTACGTTGACGGGAAATACGTTATGAGATTGCTTGTCTGTTGATAGTACTGTTAGCGAACATTATGATTATTAAGTTAATATGTCTGTTTTCTACCCTGCTCTACATACCTGTACTGTACCCTGTTGTAAGTGGACGAAATGCTGTTCAGGCAGAACGACTGTACAGAAGACGATTCCCTGACAAGCCATCGCCTTCGCGCCGGATGTTTGGTTGTCTCGCATCTCGTCTACGTGAAACGGGAAGCTTAAATCCAAGACCTCGACATCGTCCTAGAACACGCACAGATGAACGTGCTGAAGTTACTGTGCTCGCTACCATAGCTGTGAATCCTCAAATCAGCACACGTCAAATTGAACGTGAAGTTGGTGTGTCGAAATCAAGTGCACAGCGTATTCTTAAACGTCATAAATTTCATCCTTACCATGTTCATTTACACCAGGATCTTCATGGAAATGACTTCCGCAATAGGGTAGCATTTTGTCGGTGGGCTCAGCAAAAACTTCTGACTAATCCAAATTTTTTTGCAGATGTTCTCTTAACCGACGAGGCATCATTCTCCAACAAAGGAATTGTCAATATGAGGAATATGCATTAATGGTCTGCAGACAGGCCGGCCGGAGTGGCCGTGCGGTTCTAGGCGCTACAGTCTGGAACCGCGAGACCGCTACGGTCGCAGGTTCGAATCCTGCCTCGGGCATGGATGTGTGTGATGTCCTGAGGTTAGTTAGGTTTAAGTAGTTCTAAGTTCTAGGGGACTGATGACCTCAGAAGTTGAGTCCCATAGTGCTCAGAGCCATTTTTTTTGGTCCGCAGACAATCCAAAATGGCTCCGTCAGGTAGAGCATCAACGTCCGTGGAAAGTTAATGTTTCGTGTGGGGTTATTGGAGATACCATTATCGGACCTTTCTTTATAAATGTCATCCAAAATCGCAGACAATACTCCAGATTTATACGACACAATCTTCCTCTTCTGTTGGACACCGTACCTCTGAACCGGAGAATTGTCATGTGGTATCAGCATGACGGATGCCCTGCACATAACGCCTTACGAGCACGACGACTTCTGAACCGTAAGTTCCCTGGTAGGTGTATTGGACGAGGTGGCCCAGTTAGGTGGCCTGCCCGATCTCCGGACCTTACACCGCTGGATTATTTTCTTTGGGGAGCAGTGAAGGATGCTGTTTACCAACATGATCCAACAACACCAGAGGACATGAAGCAACGCATTATTGACACTTGTGCAGCCATCAAAGAGGAAACAGTAGCACGAAGTATGGCATCCTTCATCCGCAGAGTGACCCTATGTATGCAAGCCAATGGGCATCACTTTGAGCATGATATGTGAACGCTATGTTTAGTATGTAGTGCTGGTATCACAGTGGAAGTTTCTACAAAGGGCCATTTTACCCAGTGATGTTAAGAAACATTTGTTTGCAAAAATTTGTCATTTAACGCATTAGATAAACATATCATTGATAATTATGTGATAATAAAACTAATTGGTTAAACATGTTTACATTCATCTTCTATGTCCTACCTGAACTTCCCAAATCAAAACATTTTTACCTAAACAACGGTAAAACTTTTAGTCCACTTGCTCGTTTCACTGAAACCATCAACATGAATTTTACTATTACGAGTGAATGATTAACTGTCACTTGCGCTAGATCTGCAGTGAAGTAAAGTTTTAACTTTGAACGGCATTACCTTTTCAGTAACGGATTAACGATAAGCGAAGTTAAGTTTGTGACTACCGAATTATTCGTTTCGGACCTCTTGATAAGTATGGAAGTGTGATTATGCATGTCAATCACATCGCGATTACGGGCAGCATGGGGTTCACGCCTGAGCCTCAGGACGTGCGCTAGCAGCGAATGCCGGGTGTTTCAAGCGTCAACTTCGCATCTTAATATCTCGAGATGTAATGGGAATATTGCGATGCAATCAACGCCATTGTGTATGTGCTTTGTCATGCTATGGACTGCCGAAGAAAAAATACAATAGGTCCATTTAAAAAAACATACGTGTGTGTTAAAAAACACATATGCTTTCGTTTTAGAATGTTTCCAAATATGTACATTCATGGACCCCAGCCCTACATTGATACCGGTGAAAGTCGTTTTCCAATAGCTGTTATTGTTCTAGAGATATTTTGGGTGGACAAGATAGCTGGGACACCCTGTGTATATATAATTTTAAAAACACGTCGCAGAAAGATGAAATTCTTCTGATAACACACCTAAACACTCCAAAGTCTGAAGGACCTGCGCTAGGGTGAGAAGTGTTGCCGTAGGAGAAAGTATATTCCTTAGGGTTGAGAGATGTGGGTAGAAAGTAGGAATGCTATGGCGATGAGAGGGAGCAGCTGAGGTGGATAGTGGGAAATACAGTCGGTAGGAAAGACTGAGGGTGAGTAGTAGTGTGTTGTGTGGGTGGGGCACTGGTTGCAAAAGGCAAGGGATGTTGATGGATGGAGAGGGAAAGGAGAGACGAGCCCAGATGTGGAGTGGAATATGTAGGGATAAGCTAAAGGTGGTAAGAGGGATAAATATCGGGGCAGATCTCATTGCGAGAGGGATTTGCTTGAAGGCTGTGACCAAAATGTGTGTGACTCGATGTCTAAATTCCTCATTATTAATATATTGCTCGGAGAAATATATAAATTAGCGTTAAATAGGGTTTGAAATCATGCATAAAGAATTTAAGTAAGCCAACTATTGCAGGTGCTTTATCCATAAAACCGCTGCACAAATTACATCGAACTGTACACCAAACCAAATCAGCATATTGCGACACTGAATGCTGCTAAAAGGAACACACTCGCATCAGGTGACTTCACAGTTAAGTGGGTGCTGCCATCTAGAAGTCGGCTAGCGTACTTTTTCTACAGATGGCCGCTGACCTCATTATGCACCTGGCTTTATTTGGGCCATCTACATTACTAATTCATCCTTTAACACTACACCGTATGTAAAGAAAAAATACAGTCGCATACTATACGTTGTACTGAGTTTGCTCAACGATCGCAATATTTTGTAGGTTCATTGTCATTCGGTGGCACTGAATACTGTCGTCACTGACGTTTACGGTTTTGTGGTTGTTTGATTTTACTTCCTTTTCGAATGCATCTCAGCAAAGCCATTCCTGACTTTCAACACTTCCTTTGTGTCGTTATTCACTGCTCCCTGAAATGACTTCTACATCTACATCTACATTTATATTCCGCAAGCCACCCAACGGTGAGTGGCGAAGGGCACTTTACGTGCCCCTGTCATTACCTCCCTTTCCTCTTCCAGTCGCGTGTGTTTCGCGGGAAGAACGACTGCCGGAAAGCCTCCGTGCGCGCTCGAATCTCTCTGATTTTACATTCGTGATCTCCTCGGGAGGTATAAGTAGGGGGAAGCAATATATTCGATACCTCATCCAGAAACGCACCCTCTCGAAACCTGGACAGCAAGCTACACTGCGATGCAGAGCGCCTCTCTTGCAGAGTCTGCCACTTGAGTTTGCTAAACATCTCCGTAACGCTGTCGCACTTACCAAATAACCCTGTGACGAAACGCGCCGCTCTTCTTTGGATCTTCTCTATCTTCTGTGTCAACCCGATCTGGTACGGATCCCACACTGATGAGCAATACTCAAGTATAGGTCGAACAAGTGTTTTGTAAGCCACCTCCTTTGTTGATGGACTACATTTTCTAAGTACTCTCCCAATGAATCTCAACCTGGCACCCGCCTTACTAACAATTAATTTTATATGATCATTCCACTTCAAATCGTTCCGCACGCATGCTCACGGATATTTTACAGAATGCTACCAGTGTTTGTTCCGCTATCATATAATCATACAATAAAGGAGCCTTCTTCCTGAGGCTCTAGTAAGCCAAAAGTAATCTTCAAATAATTTCATGCAATTTTTTCCCAGTTCAAGAAACATATGAAATCACTGCGCTTGCGTAAAAGAAAGTACCCTCACTGTTGGTGTTGCCTCTACTACGAGTGCTCAGGACGGCTTTTGAACTACCTAGTAGATCACGTGACAGGCTCATTTGCTCTTTGCTAAAACACTGCCATGCCCTTGCATTTCTGAAGCGAGACGTCGCCATCTAGACGGCCGCGGAGGCATCCGTCCAGCTTATTAATGCAGCGTCTCTGCGGAAAAGAGGATAAACTGCCGGTTCTCAGCTAACATACAAATGGCTGAAAGAAAAAGTAATAAAAGGATCTGCCATTGTCCGACGCCGCTGGACCTTTTTTTCCATCTCTGTTCCTGTAGAGGCAAAGAACCCCTGTAAAAGAAAAAACTGCGATAGCGTACAGTCCTTTTTCTTCTGCTGCTCGCAAAGAAGATAATTCAGTCTGCAGCTTACGCACTCATCTGCGAGCTGGACGCCGTTCTCGGGAGAGAAACCGAAACTGCCTCTAAGGGAAACACTTTTTTTTTCAGAACCCCACTGATTTTATTGGAAATAAGAACACTATGACGTGCCCTACAGTCTAATTCTGCTGATTTTGCTTTTCTGCGATTTAGAGAAGCCGTAGAGAACGTAGATATGAATTGGCAATGATTTGAAGTTCTCTCGACGTGACTGCAAACCGATTCTCTTTACAATTATTTCCTTTTACTCGGTGCAATGATTTGGCTGCTTGAGATGTTAAATATTTCGCAAGTAGATTGCGGTACGATTTGCTATTCACAGTGTGCCCTGTACACTTGCAGTCTTCCACGCTGATCTTTTACAGCACCATAAAAAGTGATGTCAGGTTGTCTTTCAGAAGTGTTGGTACTGGCTTATGAAAAGTTTAAAAACGATTGACATAACTGTTGCATGTAGGCTTCTCTGACTTTCACCGATGACAGTACAACCAGTTATCGTCACGTATGAGAATACATTTCAACAGAACATCTCGTTCAGCGTTACAACGCTCTACAAATTTCCTAGGAATTTATACGATTTGTTTCAATGCTAAGTTGTTTTACGTACTCAGCTTTGTGGTACATCCAGAACTCCGTTGTAACTTAACCTCTTGTCTGCTTCTCTCTGTCTGAGTCAATCTTCCTAAAACTGTCAACCAAAACTTGTCAAAAATTATTATCAGACTTACTAGTTCCTAATTTCAACTCGTCTACTGTGAAAAACTCTCACTACACCGATTTATGCAAACAGTTAATATGATTTGGTCAAATCTGTCTACAAATTGAAGTTAACTGTTTCTATAAAAATGCGGAGCTACCCTGAATGTAACCTGACTTCTCAAATAAATGCACAACTGAACTTACGAAGAAATTGCTGACCCTAAATCGTATTTTCACCCACCACGTGCTTTGACAAACAGTTTTGAAGATTTCTCAAAAGCAGCGCACATCATACAGCAGCAAAGCAATGTTAAAAAACTACTATTGAAAATTCCATACTACATAGTACGATGTGCGTACGTACATAGTATACTGAATGATGGGTGGGGATTTTAGCTGGTAAGAAATTAATTCTGACAAAATTCGAATGTAATTCTATATTCAAAGCAATGCTTTAAAAATTAATTAAACTTTCGCAATAGTATTTACATAACATGACTTTAAGAAGTAACTTTAAGCAAGGGGAACATCGTCTACTTATCAGAGCAATCCATATAACAGTCACACTATATGAGCTTCGTTACTACAATCTCATAACACTGCTATGCGCTTGCGTGCTTACCTTAATCTCTGAACATTGCAGAAAAACTCAGAAATAATCATCTAAGCTTCTCTTTCCATAATGCAACAAAATATTCATATTGCAATTGTAGCAGTCTCATATCACACTTACAAAGAAAATTTCCTGGCCATTCTTAAAAGTATGTATGCTACTCAACACTGCTCAGCTTAGAACGCATGTAACGTTGCTAGCGCTCTCAGGCAGAAGCGCTATAGCAACACAAAGATTTTGTAGCAATAGTCAAAGATCGCTCAGCTACGTGGTTTTGCTTTGTGTGAGCTGCACATAACGTTTTTACGGAAGAAACAGAATTTAGAGTGTGACCAAAATAATATGCGTTCCTCACACCATGACTACAATTTTACATCTCTGCATATTCACCTTTCATGATGTACGATTCACTAAAGTACATCGGAGGTGCCCCTAAATCCAAATCTCATACTTTTGAAGAAAGTAGAGAAATACCGAAGTCCGAATCTCATCCATCAGTTAGGTGTGAAAAATGCGAACGCCATCTCGAGCGAATAAGTTCAGACATATCCAGTGAGAAGTCAGAAATAATGACAGTGTCGTATATATATGGAGTGAAACGATAAACGACATACTGAACATCGCAGCGAACTATCTTAGCTTGACGAGTATTACTTTAAGGTCACATATCTGTGGAAAAACAATCTTTTTACAGCTGTAAACTCTCGCTGATGTTGTGTGGACTATATGTTTAGTCTTATGTTGCACGAGAATGGCATAGAAAGCCGAATGCCGGTTCATTAATAACTACGAAATAATTTCACTGTGGAAGATCAATATGGTTTCAGTTTTTAATATTTCCAAGTACCGACGGAATATTCAATAAATCTGATATTCGTTGCGTATAATTGTACTTCCTCTTTCTGCTAAATAATTCTGCGTCATTATTGCTAAATTATGATTATTGCCCGAGTCCTATATCTACATCTACATGGATATTCTGCAAATAACATTTAAGTGCCTCCCAGAGGGTTCATCGAACTACCTTCGCAGTTATCTAATGCTCCAATCCCGTATAACGCGCAGAAAGAATGTACACCTATATCTTTCCGTACGAGCTCTGATTTCCCTTATTTTATCGTGGTGATCGTTCCACCCTATGTAGGTCGGTGTCAACAAAATGTTTTCGCATTCGGAGGAGAAAGTTGGTGACTGGAATTTTGTGGGAAGATTCCGTCGCAACGAAAAGCGCTTTTCTTTTAATGATTTCCAGCCCAAATCCTGTACCATTTCTGTGACACTCTCTCCCATATTTCGCGATAATATAAAACGTGTTGGCTTTCTTTGAACTTTTTCGATGTACTCCGTCAGTCCTTCCAGGTAAGGATCCCACACCGCGCAGCAGTATTCTAAAAGAGGACGGACAATCGTAGTGTAGGCAGTCGCCTTAGTAGGTTTGTTACATTTTCTAAGTGTCCTGCCAATAAAACGCAGCCTTTGGTTAGCCTTCCCCACAACATTTTCTATGTGCTCTTTCCAATTTACGTTGTTCGTAATTGTAATAACTAGGTATTTAGTTGAATTTACGGCTTTTAGATTAGACTGATTTATCGTGTAACCGAAGTTTAACGAGTTCCTTTTAGCACTCGCGTGGATGACGTCACACTTTTAGTTATTTAAGGTCAACTGCCACTTTTCGCACCATTCCGATATTTTTTCTAAATCGTTCTAAATTTGTTTCGATCTTCTGATGACTTTATTAGTCGATAAACGACACCGTCATCTGCAAACAACCGAAGACGGCTGCTCAGATTGTCTCCCAACAGCAAAGGGCCTATAACGCTACCTTGGGGAACGCCTGAAATCATTTCTGTTTTACTCGGTGACTTTCCGTCAATTACTACGAACTGTGACCTCTCTGACAGGCAATCGCAAATCCAGTCACATGACTGAGATGATATTCCATAAGCACGCAATTTCACTACGAGCCGCTTGTGTGGTACAGCGTCAAAAGCCTCCCGGAAATCGAGGAATACGGAATCGATCTGAAATCCCTTGTCAATAGCACACAGCACTTCATGTGAATAAAGAGCTAGTTGTATTTCACAGGAATGATGTTTTCTAAACCCATGTTGACTGTGTGTCAATAGACCGTTTCGTTTGAGGTAATTCATAATGTTCGAACACAATATATGTTTTAAAATCCTGCTGCATATCGACGTTAACGATATGGGCCTGTAATTTAGTGGACTACTCCTACTACCTTTCTTGAATATTGGTGTGACCTGTGCAACTTTCCTCCCCTGGTATTGAAAGGTTTTAGAATAGCATGCTAATACTCTGTGGAAAAATTCAGCTCAAACCAAATCTGCGTTTTCAATATTTTATTGCATCTGTTTCACGTGAGAGTGCAAAAAGTTAATAAATCAGAAATTATTCATTTTCAGAAGTGGAACAAATGGTACTCAAAGCCACCGAATGATTATTTCTCACGCCAGAGCTCTCATTATCTGGTGAATTTACTTTTCGCAAACTCCAGAACTATCAACATTAAACCCCACCGGTTGTAGTTCACACGCCAGATTCCTCGCTTTGCAGTCACTGGTCATTGTTCACTGGCGCGGCTAATGCCATTGAGTGAATGGTGAATGCAGGTAGGCAAGCATTAAACGGATGTCGAGGTGTACACCCATCCATCACGCGGTGAGCATTCAGGGCGAAGCTACAATTGGTCAGCTCTCTGGACGCACATTGTGCATTCGGACAACCGCGTCGCCGCGCCCCCTATGCCGCTATTGTAGGAATGCCCGCATATTGGCTTAGCTGGCAGCCGTCGAAATATCTCCCATCTCGGCGATCGTAAGTCACGGCTGCGTGCCAAGAACCGCACGAGACTGCAGACAATGCCACCTGGTCCATATCTGGCGTGTACTGGACCTAAGCCGTTAATGAAGAGTACCGAAAATACCCATGAATTGTTGTACTCTTGTTTAATTTTAACATAACTCCATTGGGTACTAACTTTCTAAGGATAGTGGTGTCATTAAAGTTAGTACCCGACAGGGATATAAGACGGAGTGACAGAGCAATAATCATCTTGCGATCTGAATAAACAGCAATAAATTAAAATCATAATACTATGATTACAGCTGTTACTGGTATTTTTTACTGGCATTGCGCCAGTCGCTTAACACTCGAAGAGAACTCGCAGAGATGGAGAGTTTACAACTATCTGTACATTCAGTAATAATGGATCGATAAATTAATCATAAAGAAATACACTCCTGGCCATTAAAACTGCTACACCACGAAGATAACGTGCTACACACGTGAAATTTAACCGACAGGAAGAAGATGCTGCGATATGCAAATATTTAGCAATTCAGAGTATTCACACAAGGTTGGCGCCGGTGGTGACACCTACAACGTGCCGACATGAGGAAAGTTTCCAACCGATTTCTCATACACTAACAGCAGTTGACCGGTGTTGCCTGGTGAAACGTTGTTGTGATGCCTCGTGTAAGGAGGAGAAATGCGTACAATCACGTTTCCGACTTTGATAAAGGTCGGATTGTAGCCTATAGCGATTGCGGTTTATCGTATCACGACATTGCTGCTCGCGTTGGTCGAGATCCAATGACTGTTAGCAGAATATGGAATCTGTGGGTTCAGGAAATAATACGGAACGCCGTGCTGGATCCCAACGGCCGCGTATCACTAGCAGTCGAGATGACAGGCATCTTATCCGCATGGCTGTAACGGATCGTGCAGCCACGTCTCGATCCCTGACCCAACAGATGGGGACATTTTCAAGACAACAATCATCTGCACGAACAGTTCGACGACGTTTGCAGCAGCATGGACTATCAGCTCGGAGACCATGGCTGCGGTTACCCTTGACGCTGCATCACAGACATGAGCGCCTGTGAAGGTGTACTCGACGACGAACCTGGGTGCACGAATGGCAAAACGTCATTTTTTCGGACGAATCCAGGTTCTATTTGCAGCATGATGATGGTCTCATCCGTGTTTGGCGACGTCGCGGAGAACGCACATTGGAAGCGTGTATTTGTCATCGCCATACAGGCGTATCACCCGACGAGATGGTATGTGGTACCACTGGTTACACGTCTTGGTCATCTCTTGTTCGCATTGACGGCACTTTAAACAGTGGACGTTACATTTCAGATGAGTTACGACCCGTGGCTCTACCCTTCATTCCATCCCTGCGAAACCGTACATTTCAGCAGGATAATGTACGACAGCATGTTGCAGGTCCTGTGCGGGCTTTTCTGGATACAGAAAATGTTCGACTGCTGCCCTGGCCAGCACATTCTCCAGATCTCTCACCAAGTGAAAACGTCTGGTCAATGGTGTCCGAGCAACTGGCTCTTCACAATACGCCAGTCACTACTCTTGATGAACTGTGGTATCGTGTTGAAGCTGCATGGGCAGCTTTACCTGTACACGCCATCCAAGCTCTGTTTGACTCAATGGCCAGGCGTATCAAGGCCGTTATTACGGCCAGAGGTGGTTGTTCTGGGTACTGGTTTCTCAGGATATATGTACCCAAATTGCGTGAAAATGTAATCACATGTCATTTCTAGTATAATACATTTGTCCAATGAATACCCGTTTATCATCTGCATTTCTTCTTGTTGTAGCAATATTAATAGCCAGTAGTGTGTGTTGAGTCATGGAGTTGGACCCACTCTGTTCTTTTGTTACAAATGTATCCCCAAGGAATGTCCCGGCTGTAACCTCTCGTTACATATTTGATCTTTTTTGAAACTAAAATTTATGCTAACTGGCCATGAACAATTTCTATATTTCACATATAATCACGAATTGCCGTTTTAAAGCAGAGAAAATTGAATAAAAGAATAATAAGAGCCAATGGAATAGACTGTTATACGCCAAGTAGCAAGGGGTTTTACTCCAAGCGTTTCTAAGGAACGGCGCTTTTGTTTCACAACTACCAGATAAATCCAACGCATGTATTGTTAACGTCTTTAGCGTCTAGGTGCCTTTGGCGACTGGGAGTCTTTTGTGTTCGAGATTTTAGTGTTCGAGATTTTAGTGTTCGAGGTTTTAGGGTTTGAGTCGTGGATATTTGCGTCTCTTAAGTTCATGTGCCACTGCGTGGAATAGTTAACTTCATTGGGAGGCGTGCTACTTAAGAAAACTTAGGTTGTTGCCGGAGCTACTATTCAAATATCGCGTCGCAACTTGACATTCCATTATTGACCCTGTTTGGACAAAAAATGGTTCAAATGGCTCTGAGCACTATGGGACTTAACATCTATGGTCATCAGTCCCCTAGAACTTAGAACTACTTAAACCTAACTAACCTAAGGACATCACGCAACACCTAGTCATCACGAGGCAGAGAAAATCCCTGACCCCGCCGGGAATCGAAGCCGGGATCCCGGGCGCGGGAAGCGAGAACGCTGCCGCACGACCACGAGCTGTGGACCCTGTTTGGACATTTACTATCGCAATCAAGTATGACCATTCATAGTAGTGAATCATATCAAAGAAACTATGTTTTTGAAATCAAAGATATCAATTCATTTTGAAATGCGAATCGGCCTCCTAGTAACTGTTAATGATCATTTTTGGTGGCAACCGCTAAACAACGTAGCTAGCCGATAGCGATAGTTTGAATTTGAAACTTATTAACGAAAGAGTCTGACCTCGACGAGGTGAAAAATACTGGATGGGAATTGAAAAAGGACATATCCTTTCTCTGATCGTAAAAGTGCCAGTAGGCAGCAATAGGAGGCGTCACACGGCGACCCTTGTGATTTTTTGTTCATATTTGTAATGGCATTATTTTTGTTATTTGAATTGTAGCTTATACAGGAATTTCCTCCCCGTTATTTAATGACTATAATATCTTCTTGTTCCTACCTTTCTACTAGTCAAAGGTTAGGTGTAAAAGATTATTCAAAAGTACCTGCAGGAATTCAGAAGACGATTGTGGAAAAACCACAATACGTAGGGGAACTCGGGGCAGAACGGGGTAACGGGGCACAATGGGAAATTGCTCTTTTCTAGACTGGACAGTGTTGCAACCTGTTGTGTGGGCATGTAACTGTTTCTCCGAATGGAAGGGAAGTGAGGGCAGCCATTCTGATTTAGTTTGAACTGCGAGATCTAAGTGAATTGTTGTCCGTCACGTTACCGCTTGCGTTGTTCTAACGTTTGGTGAATTTAAAGGCCAGGTAAGCTGTTAATTGCATACCCTAAAATGACACATTCTCTTAAAGTGCATGGCATTTGTTATACTTTAGTTATTTAATGCGTTTCAATACGTCAGTTATTACATTCCATAAAAGTTGTTTAGCTCAAAAGTGCTCTTGAGGCGGAACGCGACGGGGTAGAATGGGATAATATCCCGTTCTGCGGCGTCATATTTTGATGCAAGTAGAAAGCAAACCCACTCTGGATGTTCATGGATGCTAGACTCTTCCAACCAGCTATGTTCGCTGAACAACTCAGCTTTCCAGATATCGCCTGAAGCTGTCATTCCAATCCCACTAATCTGTCAAAATACTCGGCGCACTACAAGACGAAAATGAAAAACAGTCGTATTAACAGATTCTCCTTATAAGAAGGAACTGCAGAATGCTGTCGCACGTAAAGTAGGCCTACAGAAAGGAGGAGGGTGCACAAATATAAACAATGTCAGGACAGGGACGTCAGGTGCCACGCAACTTAAGGCAAAAATATCAAACTGCACCCTCAAAAAAACCAAAACAGAGGACATCAAAGTCCTTAAGAAAAATAAAAGGAAGAAGATGATGGAGAACAGAGAATCGAGGGAGAGGATGCTGAGTGTCTCTACTGTGGGGACTTCTACTCCGTTTACAATGAGGGCTGGGTCGCATGCCAGAGTTGGCACACAATTCATGTGTTGGCATAGACAGTGAAGATGATGAGCAAATACTTATTTTTGACTATTGTCGAAAGGGCTAGTAGTTAGTGGTTTGGTGGTTAGTAAGCATTCTACATTTTTCAGAATGACATTAAAATATTTTCTTGTTTTGAAGAATGACTTTTTAATTGTTTAAATTACGCATTCCTTAGTCTGAATTGCCTGTTATACAACATTTTGTCATAGTTTAATACGATATTCGTAATTCAAATTCATTGTTTATGCAATAATTTAACAAAAAATACCCTTATCCCATTCTGCCCCGAGGGTGGGGCGGAACAGGAAACACGCAAGACTTACTTTGAAAAATTGTAAAAAATGCAAAATGTATTGTTTTAAGTGATTTTAAAATAAGGTACATTGGGTTACTTTACAAGGTGTTTTTTATCACTTTAAGAAGTGTTTCCTTGTGTTCCCTTACTTTATAGAAATTTTTAAACATTAGGTATCCCTTTCCGTCCCGAGTTCCCCTACACAAAATAGACACGTGTCAGTGGATGGAGCGTCTCTCCAAGTTTGTAACTCACGTTACGGGTGCTCCATATGGATGCAGTTTGTGTCGCGGCAAACGACAATAGATTCGTGCAGTTCACGGAAATTGCTGACACGAATTGTCCAGGAACGCGCTACATCAGCTCGGTTTTGGAATTCCGTTCATTGAGTTTCCTACTTGCAGGAGCAAATTAATTCGATGCGACATTACTGAGCGGAATCTTTGTCTACATCCTCTGATATTCCTTCCCCCAACTGCAATCACGCCAGCCGGCCCCTTCTAGGCGCTTCAGTCCGGAACCGCGCTGCTACTACGGTCGCAGGTTCGAATCCTGCTTCGGGCCTGGATGTGTGTGATGTCCTTAGGTTAGTTAGGTTTAAGTAGTTCTAAGTCTAAGGGACTGATGACCTCATATGTTAAGTCCCATAGTGCTTAGAGCCATTTGAACCATTTTTGCAATCACGCCACGGCGTTCGATCCTGAGAGGTGGGTGCTTTATCTGGATGTCCACGTGGCACTACCGAGAGGGAACACCATTGTGTTCAATGTATGGCTCTGGCTGAACGCACAGCATCTGCAGCAGCAATCTGAGCAGCAGCTGGCACCATAGTGACACAGTGAACTGTTACAAATCGATTACTTCAAGGACAGCTTCGAGCCAGACGTTCTGTAACGTGCTTTACACTGATTCCAGACCACCGCCATTTGCGACTTCAGCGGTGTGAAGCGAGAGCTCATTGGAGGGCGGGGTAGATACCTGTTGTGTTTTATGAAAGTGGTTCTGCGTTGGTGCCAGTAACTGCCGTGTGTTGTTTGGAAGAAGGCCAGTCGAGGGCCTACAACCAATCTGTTTGCATGCTAGACACACTGGACCTACACCTGAAGTTATGGTGTGGGGTGCTATATCGTATTACTGCAGGGGCACTCTCGTGGTCACCCCACGCACCCTGACTGCAAATCTGTAAGTCAGTCTGCTGATTCGACCTGTTGTGCTGTCATTTACAAGCAGCACACCAGAGGCTGTTTTCCAACAGGATAACGGTTCCACACGTACCGCTGTTGTAACCGGAAGTGCTCTAGAGAGTGTCGACGTGTTGCCTTGGCCTGCTCGATCACCATCTGTCTCCAGTCGAGCACTACGCGGGTGACAACTTCAGCATCATCCAGGAACAGCATTAACCGTCTCTGTATTGACCGACCAACTGCAACAGGCGTGGAACTTCAGTTCCATAAACTGACTTCCAGCACCTGTGCAACACAATGCATACACATTTGCATGCTTGGATTCAATATTCTGGCAGTTACACCGGTTATTAATGTTCCAGAATTTGACATTTCGTGCGGCTTATCTTGCATTTACGTTACCCTGTAACCTATTAATCATTTTCGTATTTTACCCAGATAAATGTATTCCCAAAATTTCCTTACTCTGCATTACTTACATTTGGTGCTGCGATTTTTTTCCGACAATGTATGTTGTGCCGCTCGAGTCAGGCCGTACTGTGATGTATATCTTGTGAGGGCCCTTTAATTTACGCTACTGGCCATTAAAATTGCTACACCAACAAGAAATGCAGATGATTCACGGGCATTCATTGTACAAGTATATTATACTAGAACTGACATGTGATTACATTTTCACGCAATTTGGATTCATAGATCCTGAGAAATCAGTACCCAGAACAACCACCTCTGGCCGTAATAACGGCTTTGATACGCCTGGGCATTGAGTCAAACAGAGCGTGGATGGCGTGTACTGGTACAGCTGCCCATGCAGCTTCAACACGACACCACAGTTCATCTAGAGTAGTGACTGGCGTATTGTGACGAGCCAGTTGCTCGGCTACCATTAACCAGACGTTTGCAATTGGTGAGAGATCTGGAGACTGTGCTGGCCAGGGCAGCAGTCGAACATTTTCTGAATCCAGAACGGCCCGTACAGTATCTGCAACATGCGGTCGTGCATTATCCTGCTCAAATGTAGGGTTTCGCGGGGATCGAATGAAGAGTAGAGCCACAGGTCGTAACACATCTGAAATGTAACTTCCACTGTTGAAAGTGCCGTCAATGCGAACAAGAGGTGACCGAGACGTGTAACCAATGGCATCCTATGTCATCACGCCGGGTGATGGCATAGGGCATGACGAATACGTGCTTCCTATGTACGTTCACCGCGATGTCGCCAAACACGGATGCGACCATCATGATGCTGTAAACAGAACCTGAATTCATCCGATAAAATGACGTTTTGCCATTCGTGCACCCAGGTTCGTCGTTGAGTACACCATCGCAGGCGCTACTGTCTGTGATGCAGCGTCAAGGGTAACCACAGCCGTGGTCTCCGAGCTGATAGTCCATGCTGCTGCAAACGTCGTTGAATTGTTCGTGCAGATGGTTGTTGTCTTGCAAAAGTCCCCATCTGTTGACTCAGGGATCGAGACGTGGCTGCACGATCCGTTACAGCCATGGGGATAAGATGCCTGTCATCTCGACTGCTAGTGATACGAGGCCGTTGGGATCCAGCAGGGCGCATTACTCTCCTGAACCCACCGATTCCATATTCTGCTAACAGTCATTGGATCTCGACCAACGCGAGCAGCAATGTCTCGATACGATAAACCGCAATCGCTATAGTCTAAAATCCGACGTTTATCGAAGTCGGAAACGTGATTGTACACATTTCTCCTCCTTACACGAGGCATAACAACGTCGGTTCACCTGGAAACGCCGGTCAACTGCTGTTTGTGTATGAAAATCGGTTGGAAACTTTCCTCAAGTCAGCACATTGTAGGTGTCGCCACCGGCGCCAACCTTGTGTGAATGCTCTGAAAAGCTAATCATTTGCATATCACAGCATCTTCTTCCTGTCGGTTAAATATTTAACTGTAGCACGTCATCTTCGTGGTGTAGCAATTTTAATGACCAGTAGTGTAAAACAACACTGACAATTAATAGCTTCTGTTTTACCCAGGGTAGCTTTTATGATAACTTAAATGCTGACAATAATGTCAGATGGAGACTGATTCAACAACCACCCACTGAAAGCGTGGAACTGGCAACAAGGGTAGAAAGCCCTTCACCGTACATTGCTAACAATTACGTTTCAGGTTCAATAAAATATTCGATAATACGCTCATGATACAGAAAGACAGGCTTTGAAGCGTTGCATTTACGATAATAAGTGCTCTACCTAGACCTCAAATGTTACCGAAAGTTGAAGTAGGGTTACAGTTCAAAGTCTTTTCGATGACGACATAGACAGATGAAGCACTAGCTCTGTTGTTCAAGTAAGACTGAAGAAATTAGTCGTGGACTTATTGTTAGGATCTAGCTGAAAGTCTTCTTAATTGATACATTGAAGCCACAAAGGATCGAAATTTGGATGCCTACAAGCACAAAGGTACTTCTGCGATTTTTTCTCACGCTCCCTCCCGAACAGCCACCCCTACATCCCGCCACCCGCACGCCCGCCCACCATTTCCACCCCCAGTAGAGACTTACGTGAAAATCGCAGTGTATAACCTTGCTCGGTTCAATAACTGGAGGTAATCATGTTGTGTTACATGACATCCCAGTATTTCATCGAGCTGTCCGTACAGGCCGACGGCTGCTATGAACTGGAAACTCTGCACGTCATTATCGACGAGTTTAATGCCTTATTAAATACGTGAAGTAAACAGAGTAAACTAGTTAAATCATTTCATAGCTGCCCTAATTAACTTATCCAAACTACAGATTTGTGAATATGGAGATGGTTTCATTGCGTGATCAGCATATAATTGATTAGAGTTTGATTATGCGCTAAACTCAGTCCACTAGGTTCGTTGTCCTGTTAACGTACACTGATATTTTCATTCTTGACTTCGCTATCTTTATGTATCAGTCAGACGGAAGATATACTCACCTGGACCCAGCGCCGAACAATGACAATTATAAAGCAACTGTCTCCTTGCATTAATGTTTTTAGTGTTGATCTTCCTGTTTAACTTCTGTAGTATCGAGAGATTCATGATTTATTCACCTTGCTATACCACGAGCCTAGCACTGAGTTTATGTCGTTATCTAGATGCTCTATGCTCATCTTTACATTCATTTAGGCATTGATGGCAATAAGGAAAATGTGCGAAGTTTTTCATTAAATCATTGTTCAGTTACGTCTGAATACTCTGTTCATAACTTCATTATTGTGTTCAATCGCCTATGCTGAATTGTAGTTCTCTTTAATCAACTTTAGCACTTGCAATAATCGTTTCTCTTTTAACCTGGATCCGTAACGTGTTGTTACTATACAAGTTACATGAACTCTGATTTTGCGAAGTATGTTCCGTGTATGTAAAGTTCTCTTGAAAACACGTGGTAATTACGCATGTATTGATACAGCGAGAAATTTCATCTCTTGTCCTTCTACGAAACCTTTCCTCTGTAGTGACAACTGAACAGCATATCGTACGTTATCTGCTATTCGATCAGATAGAAGCATGGTGAGGATAGAATTAAGTGGATAACCGCTGTTGTGAGAACCGACGTGGTGGTTCACAGCTGTATGGATGTGGAGAAGGGAAAAACGTCGCTAAAAGCTTCCCAGGATCGCTTCCAAGAACTGCATGAAGGGTTGAGTTATCTTGTTTTTATGACTCACGCACGCGCATTAAAAATTCTGTTCATCTAGAAAACACATTTTCGTCGTAATTCACTGCCCTAAAAAAGATTTCCAGGATCACTTACTTCCAAGAACTGCATGAAGGGTTTAGTTATCTTGTTTTTATGAGTCGCGCATGCACATTAAAAATTCTGCTCATCTAGGAAACACATTTTTATCGTAATTCACTGCCATAAATTTGGCTATGAATTTTATATGACATCCTCCTCTGACCTCTGATTGATATCGAAACCTCATGAGAAATTTATTTCGAAATAATTGGCGCAGTGTGGAGTGAAACAGGTGATTTTTAAAGTAGCTATTTGATCACAGTCGTAACAAAATTGATGCAGAACGATAATTTCAAGTAGCTAATTTAAAGAAGAAGTTAATTTGTTTTTGAAAAAAATTTTGTGTTTTGCGTATTTATGAACGGAAGTTACTATCTGCCCGTGGTAAAGCAGAGACTTGTTCTAGTAGACATACCTGTGAAACGTGTCTCTGATACATCCTAACAAATTGAAGTTTCTGACTTCATTTCCTTTACGTATCACTTGGAATAAGCACAGATCAAGATTTGGGAATATCATTAAAGCCTAATAGTTTCAAGAAATTAAAAGTACAGGAAACAGGTATGTTCCAGCATGTTTATCGATACGTTTGTAAATAATAAGACCGCTCCTAGTTGGGCAAGGGTATCTTTGGTTAATGTACTATAATTCCATTCCTGAATAACAGCGTTTATATCGCCATTTAACCATCCCGGTCAAGGTTTTCCGTACTTCGCATAAAATGACTACTATTATATATTGGATTGCACTTTCGAGAAGGGCATGGTCGATTTCCTGTCCATTTCAGTTTGTACTTATGAATTTGATCTCGATGTCGACAGGGTTGTTAATCTGTATACCTGTATACTGGGTGTAGGAGGGGAGGGGGACGTTTAATTCCTGAAATTCATGTATCCTACGTTAGTTCAAACGTGTAATTCATTCTTTAATGTATTCATTATTTGTTTTGCTAGTTAACAATAATTCACCTATATCAAGTTGTTATACAAGACGTAACAGAAATATGCCGCCGAATTTTGAGGACTTGTAGCGGGCGTATTGAGGAACAAACTAAGGATACGAACCATGTCCGGAAACTTCATCGAACGGTTCTACAGGGCGTCGAAGTTATGCGGGAAAGCGCGTGCCGCCAAATTCCTCACGATGTGACTGACGGTACTCTGCTTGTGCAACAACAATGTAGGCACGGATAAATGCAGTGATGCGTTACAATTCATGTTTGCTGTCATAGGAGTGGGACAGCGGCAGGCGTTTCCACCGTACCTTCGACGCTTTGTAGCGTTGTTGGATGAAGCTTCAGGATATGGAATCCCGTCCTCAATTTTTTCCTCAACAAAACGTATACAACCAATGCAAATTGCGAATACAAAGTAGCAGTTCCGGTATTATTACGAAGTGCGATGTAATATTCCTTCGGACATGCGTGGATGTCAGAAGGAACAGGCACTGCAGCGTGTAAAATCGTCAAGAAATACAGGAAATGTATTTGCAATTGCGAATACGAACCACCGTCGGCTGCATTCTGGAATGACAACTATAAATTTGTGCCGGACCGGCACTCGAACCCGGAATTCCAGCTTTGCGCGAGCGGTCACCCTAACCGCTTAGGACACCTGACTGAAAATGACTTAAAAGTTCGTGTCGCCCTCCAACGGTAATGCTGGATTTCAATATGCTTTTGGCCCACCCTTAGCCTTGATGACAGCTGCCACTCTCGCAGGCATATATTCAACCAGTTGCTGGAAGGTTCTTTGGGGAATGGCAGCACATTCTCCACGGGGTGCTGCTCGGAGAAAAGAGGTATCGATGTCGGTCGGTGAGGCCTGGCACGACGTCAGCATTCCAAAACATCCCAAAGATGTTCTATAGGATTCAGGTCAGGACTCTGTGCAGGCCAGTCCATTACAGGTTGTTTTGTCGTGTAACCACTCCGCCATAGGCCGTGCACTATGAACAGGTGCTCGATCGTGTTTAAAGATGCAGTCACTATACCCAAATTTCTCTTCAATAGTGGGAACCAAGAAAGTGCTCAAAACATCAATATAGGCTAGTGCTGTGATAGTGCCACGCCAAACAGCAAGGGGTGCAAGCCCTCTGCATGAAAATCACGACCACATCATATCACCACCGCCTCCGAATTTTACTATTAGCACTACACACGCTGGCAGATGAAGTTTACCGGGAATTCGCCATACCCACACCCTGCCATCGGATCGCCACATTGTGTCCCGTGATTCGTCACGCCACACAACGTTTTTCCATTGGCCAATCGTTTTGTTTTTACGCTTCTTACCACAAGCGAGGTGTCGTTTGACATTTACCGGCGTGATGTGTGGCTTATAACCAGCCACTCGACCATGAAATCCAAGTTTTCTCACCTCCCGCCTATCTTTAATAGCACTTGCAGTGGATCCTGATGCAGTTTGGAATTACTGTGTGATGGTCTGGATAGATGTCTGCCTATTACACATAACGACCCTCTTCAACTGTCGGCGGTGACCGTCAGTCAACAGAGGATGTCATCCTGTACGCTTTTGTGCTGTAAGTGTCCCTTCACGTTTCTGATTCACTAGCACATCGCAAACAGTGAAAAAAAAAAAAAAAGGTTCAAATGGCTCTGAGCACTATGGGACTTAAACATCTGAGGTCATCAGTCCCCTAGACTTAGAACTACTTAAACCTAACTGACCTAAGCATATCCCACACATCCGTGCCGGAGGCAGGATTTGAACTTGCGACCGTAGCAGTCGCGCGGTAACCGCTCGCGCAGAACGACCGGCGGAAACAGTGGACCTAGGGATTTTAGGAGTGAGGAAATCTCGCGCACAAATGTATGACGCAAGTGACACCCAGTCGGCTTACCAATTCCGAAGTCCGTGAGTTCCGCGGAGCGCCCCATTCTGATCTCTCACGATGTCTAATGATCACTGAGGTCACCTGGCAGTAGGTGGCAACGCAATGCACGTAATATGTTAAACGTCTGTTTTTGGGATGTCCGGATACTTTTGATCACATAGTGTATATTACGTATACATGCTTATATGTTAGATGTATTAAAATGTACATTTATTAAAGAGTTAGATACCTAAACAACACTCGTATTAGAATTCAACGTTGCGTCGAAATTTCAAAGCAATCAGTCAAGAACTTTCGTACATTAACGATTATGAACGAAAATTAAATTTTTTTCATATAGATTTGTGTTTTGCATCACGACTGGGAATTTGAGCACCTGGAAACTTACTTTAAAACAATCTCCATGCACTACGAGCGCACTCTGTATGCACATACGAATCGTAAATAAAAATTCGTTGTGGAATGGGATTATGCGGTCTCACAGTTGTAGAGCTCGCCGACTTCACTGTTACACTCGTGATGTTTGTTCGACTGTTCGAATGACACTGGGTGAAAAGGCGCGTATTGCGGCATTAACATGGTGAAGGGGGAACTATTCGACCGGCCTACGGAGGCTCCGGTGCCCTGCAAATACAACCCCGCGCGTGCGGTCATCAGATATGTGGAACACCCTCCACATATGCCAGTCGCGTGTCTGAGAAGGTACTCCTCATCGACCGACTCCTCATCGGCCGACAGTGTGGTACAACCTGTTGAGAGTAACGTGAACTCGCGGTCACGCAGTCACGAGGGCGCTACACGCGGCTCAACCCTCCACATATCGACCTCTCTCGCACGCTGGCTCGCGGCAGCGCGCGTCTGTGACGTCACGGCGAGAGGCGGAGGCTGCGGCCCTACGCTGCTGACCGGAGACCCCGCCGCGCGCCGGCTGCTATTGGCTGCCGCGGATTTCGTGGAAGCGTGCGGGCGTGCCGGCGTTATAGACGACGATACCCGCCGCCCGACCCGGCCCGGCTCGCATCGCAGCCTCCCTGCTCAGTGAGCCGCACTGCTCGCATTACTTAGCCGTCCCGGATGCCTCGTAGCACATACGGGAGCTGGTCTGAATAATGTGAAAGCTCTGCGGTAGATACAACGTTTCCGCAGGTTCTTTTCTGACTTACTCCTAACGCTCCTAAAGCAGGTGTTGACAGATGTGAAAATTACCCAACTACCAGTTTAATAAGTCGCAGCGCAAAATACTAACGCGCATTCTTTACAGACGAATGGAAAAACTGGTAGAAGCCGACGTCGGGGAAGATCAGTTTGCATTACGTAGAAATGTTGGAACACGTGAGGCAATACTGACCTTACGACATATCTTAGAAGAAAGATTAAGGAAAGTCAAACCTACGTTTCTAGCATTTGTAGACTTAGATAAAGCTTTTGACAATGTTGACTGGAATACTCTCTTTCAAATTCTAAAGGTGGCAGGGTTAAAATACAGGGAGCGAAAGGCTATCTACAAATTGTACAGAAACCAGATGGCAGTTATAAGAGTCGAGGGGCATGAAAGGCAAGCAGTGGTGGGGAAGGGAGTGAGACAGGGCTGTAGCCTCTCCCCGATGTTATTCAATCTGTATATTGAGCAAGCAGTAAAGGAATCAAAAGAAAAATTCGGAGTAGGTATTAAAATCCATGGAGAAGAAATAAAATCTTTGAGTTTCGCCGATGACATTGTAATTCTGTCAGAGACAGCAAAGGACCTGGAAGAGCAGTTGAACGGAATTGACAGTGTCTTGAAAGGAAGATATGAGATGAACATCAACAAAAGCAAAACGAGGATAATGGAATGTAGTCGAATTAAACCGGGTGATGCTGAGGGAATTAGATTAGAAAATGAGACACTCAAAGTAGTAAAGGAGTTTTGCTATTTGGAGAGCAAAACAATTGATGATGGTCGAAGTAGAGAGGATATAAAATGTAGACTGGCAATGGTAAGGAAAGCGTTTCTGAAGAAGAGGAATTTGTTAACACCCAGTATTGATTTAAGTGTCAGGAAGTCGTTTCTGAAAGTATTTGTATGGAGTGTAGCCATGTATGGAAGTGAAACATGGACGATAAATAGTTTGGACAAGAAGAGAATAGAAGCCTTCGAAATTTAGTGCTACAGAAGAATGCTAAAGATTAGATGGGTATATCACATAACTAATGAGGAAGTATTGAATAGAATTGGGGAGAAGAGTTGTTTGTGACACAACTTGACAAGAAGTAGGGACCGGTTGGTAGGACATGTTCTGAGGCATCAGGGGATCACCAATTTAGCATTGGAGGGCAGCGTGGAGGGTGAAAATCGTAGAGGGAGACCAAGAGATGAATACACTAAGCAGATTCAGAAGGATGTAGGTTGTAGTAAGTACTGGGAGATGAAGAAGCTTGCACAGGATAGAGTAGCATGGAGAGCTGCATCAAACCAGTCTCAGAACTGAAGACTACAACAACAACAACCTAACGCCCAGACGTTGTCTTTTGTTTGCCGCTTGTGCTCCAATATCTTACGAAGTCTTACTACTAGCCAGTATATCAGTGGTTGCTATCGTGTTGTGTTCGATGTTTCTTAATTTCTCGCTTTCCAATCTTTTTAATAAAGGAAATAAATTTATGATTGAGTCTGCGATCATTCTGGATACGAGGGTGAGTCAAATGAAAACCTTAAATTTGTAATAACAAATAGAAATTTCGCGACGTTATCCTGTAACTTGGAAAGCATGCTACAAACAGCGTGAAGAATATCCTGTAGGTGGCAGCATAGTTCAGATGCACACATACCGTCATAGTATCAGATAAAGATGGCCGCCTCACTTGCGACTTGCACCAGGGAAGAACAGCGTTCTGTCATTCGGTTTTTGCGTAGTGAAGATGTGAAACCCATTGAAATTCATCGACTAATGAAAGTTCAGTACGGTGATGCATGTTTGTCACAGCAGCAATGGACTTGGAAGTTCACAAATGGTGTGACTTCAGTGGAAGATGCTCCTCGTCCAGGTCGGGCACAACGAGCTGTGACTCCACAGCACATTGCGGCAGTTGAAGCTGCAGTGAAGGAAAACTGCCAAGTGACACTGAGTGACATCACAGCATGTTTACAGATTAGTCATGGGTCAGCGCACCACATTGTGCATGATGTGCTCCAGTTTCACAGAGTGTCTGCAAGATGGGTGCCACGGCAGCTGACTCTTGAAATGAGAGAACGACGTGTTGACGCTTGTGAAGAACTTCTTCGGCGCTTTGAACGAGAAGGTGATGGCTTCCTTGCAAGAATCGTTACTGTGGACGAAACCTGGGTTCACTTCCACCAACCGGAAACGAAGAGAGCGAGCAAGGAATGGCGCCATTCCTCATCACCAAGTGATTTCCGTATGTTTGGACCACTCACAAACGCAATGGGAGGAAAGAAGTTCCGTTCTGATGAAGAGGTACGCCACGCGGTGCATGAGTGGTTTCGCGGACGACGAAAAACAAAAAAAAAAAAATTATAAAGGAATTTATGCACTTTGTAAGCGCTGGAGGACTTAAATTGAGCGTGGGGGAGATTATGTTGAAATGTGATACAGCTTTGTACCACTTCTGCACAATAAATAATATTTAAAAAATATTGAAGGTTTTCATTTGACTCACCCTCGTATTTTGCTAATTTAGCTTCTGTATTAAGCGATCTTCTTTATTCAGAATATTTCCGAACTTCCATTCAGTTCAAATTTTTGTTGCGCACGTAGGGCAACCTTAGCAACCTCGCAAATTTGCGAATGTAATTTGAAGTTATTGTACCCAGTGTGCTGATAACATTCGAAGTTTTTAAGAAAACTGTTTCTGCTAAACAAAAAAAAAAAAACAAAGAATGGAATAAATTCTATACACATTGACAGAAACTATCAAGACAGTAACTGTCGCGCTTTATGAGCTTTTGGAGAAGACAATGTGGACGATAGTAGTGCGATTGGGAAATGTAAACGAGCTATTCGTAATATCGCTGCTACTGTAATAACTGTGGTAAGTCGAATGAATGTAAAAAGGGACTTGAATAGTGGAAGTAGCATAAAACCTAAACCACTGGTCAAAGGAAATACTTAATGTGCGCATTACCTCATGTCTGCTTCCACCCTGTTTGCTCCTGCATTTACACATGAAGAACACTTCTGTGTCTCCATCACTAAGGAAAAGTACAAGCCAGACAGTCTTGTGCCTCTTATGGAGCATGAAGGGGCCTGTGCAGTAGTTTTAACGGTTATAGCGTGCTTCTCTGTGGGTCCTGTGGTCACACTGCAAGAAGAAGTAACTGATCAAGCCCTTGAATCAACTCAGTTGCCTCAATTCGTCCATTCGGCTGGCATTGTTCTCTGAAATACCATCCTGTCTCAGGGATGGAAATGCCAGGAATGAAATGAGGACCATGAGGATGAATAAAACATCCTCCTTTGTCTCCTAACTGTCGCATTTCAGTATTAAAGCAGTCAGTGGTGGTCTCTATTCGTTTCTTTGATAGGCCACAGCGAAGCTTATATTATTATGTGTAGTAAAAAAATTTTCTGTGTTGTTGTATGTTTCACTTAGAATTGCAATCAAGTTACGTGAAATCCACATCAATTGTGTCATCCAACGAAGTTATGACGCCAACTTATATGACTTACAAGTCGCTGGAGCTGAATCTGGTAGTATCTCTAGCGAACATATCATGTATGGATGTGCGCTGACAATGAAGAAATATTTCAGGAACGTATCTTGTGTGGTAACGAAATGCGATCAAGGCTAAACTGAAGCAGATACAAACTTTATCGAACATTTATGTAAAACACTACTACATTTCACTGTTTTGAATGTAGATTGTTAAATTTGCAGCATTGTTATTGCGACATTTGGTGTATCTCAATAGCAAACGAGTCATAACTGGAAAAAACAATAATGCATCATTTCTTACTTGTTCTGACAGGAGCAACCTATCCTCAGTATATTTCGTACTCACATGTATTTTGTAATAATTGTTGTTATAAAAATAAAGAAAACAATATGGATTTGTCATATAGCGCTAGAAAACGTATTTTCCTGAACAAAACGGTAAAATAAATAAACGCAAACAAAAAATACGGCCGGCCGGTGTGGCCCAGCGGTTATAGGCGCTTCAGTCTGGAACCGCGCGATCGCTACGGTCGCAGGTTAGAATCCTACCTCGGGCATGGATGTATGTGATGTCGTTAGGTTAGTTAGGTTTAAGTAGTTCTAAGTTCTAGGGGACTGATGACCTCAGAAGTTAAGTCGCATAGTGCTCAGAGCCATTTGAACCATTTGTTGTGTTGACAGTTCGAGCGGCGACGAATTTGTAGCAGTTCTGAAGCGAATACCGTGAAGCGTTTGCCTCAGTTAAGAAATCTAATTGAACTCACGAGGGCTTAAGTCAGGAGAGTGCAGCAGGTGGTAAAGCAGTTAGCAGCCCCATCAGTCAAACAAATCAGTCACAGCTTACCCTCTACGTGCTTGAGCATTGTCCTGCAAAATGTTGGTCAGGTCCTGCAGAAAGTGTCATCATTTCTCTCTGTATGCTGTTCATTTTTGGAACAAATCCTACGACCAGCGTCGAGACAGAAGTGATGACAACTTCTGCAGGACCTGACCATAATTTTTCAGGACAATGCTCAAGCATGTACAGTGCAAGCTGTTACTGATTTGTTTGACTGATGGGGCTGCTAAGTGCTATACCACCTACTGCACTCCCCTGACTTAAGCCCTGTTGAGTTCAACTCGATTTCTAAACTGAAGGAAACGTTTCAGGGCATTCGGTTCAGAACTGCTACAAATTCGTCGGGCAGTAGAACGCGCCGCTCGAACTGTCAACACAACTGGCACTGCTAAGAGTATCCTACGACTTCTACTTCGCTGGCAACGAGTTATATACAATGCTGGTGGCTACTCTCAAGGTCAGTAAAACTTTGAAACACGTATCTATTTTATACGAGCAGTAAATAAATAGTTGCCACTATTAGAGTTCCAACCCTCGTATATCAAACATCGCCCTAATACTCCGTCAAACCTATATAAACGATGTTTCTGTTATTCATTTACACTTTCGCATTAATCAATAATAATAGGAAACTCTTGCCTTTGATCGTGGTGAAGAACATTCTGTTGAGTGTAAGATAATGGCTGTATATATATTTGCTTCAAAAGAAATTACTATGGTTACACAAAAGTGTAGAAGTTACACAATCAACTATTTTTTGTCACTTGTAAAATGCAATTTATGTTCTGTAAGGATATAAAATACGCAATGGGCTAGCATTGAATGATGTGCTGTTCTTAGTATGTGTAAAAAAAAAAATACAAAGAGAAATCCTTGAATCCCAGTTTCTCTCTTACACATTCATTTATGTTTCTTTCCCCACCTACCGAGCAAGGTGGCGCATTGGCACTGGTTAGCACGCTGGACTCGCATTCCGAAGGACGACAGTTCGAACTCGCACCCAGCCATCCTGATTGGGTTTTACGTAATTTCCCTGAAGCGTTTCAGGCAAATACCGGGATAGCTTGTTTGAACGGGCAGGACCGATTTCCTTCCCCACTCTTCCCTAATCCGAGCTTGTGCTCCGTCTCTAATGACGTTGTTTTCGAGGAGACGTTGAATACAAATTCCTCCTCTTTTCCACCAATGCAGTCAATACTACCGGTAATCAAGCCATTTACTACGTTACTTATAAAGTGTACCAGAACTGACGAACCGCAGTTTTGTCAGAATGAAACTCTGTTTCATAATCACTTTGGATGTGGTACTTTGCCGTATTTTGTTATCCACGTCTTTACCGTAGTGTAATAACATCATATTCGTATAGAATCATGAAAAAGGGGAAAAAATAGAGATATATGGGAAGTTAACTAATGTAAAACATCTTTCTCCGTGAAACTTTCTGGCAGATTAAAAGTGTGTGCCGGACCGAGACTCGAACTCGGGACCTTTGACTTGCGCGGGTAAGCGCTCTACCATCTGAGCTACCCAAGCACTACTCACGACTCGTCCCCAAATGGTTCAAATGGCTCTGAGCACTATGGGACTTAACATCTTAGGTCATCAGTCCCCTAGAGCTTAGAACTCTTTAAACCTAACTAACCTAAGGACATCACACACATCCATGCCCGAGGCAGGATTCGAACCTGCGACCGTAGCAGTCCCACGGTTCCCGACTGCAGCGCCTAGAACCGCACGGCCACCACGGCCGGCGACTCGCCCACTCAGCTTCAGTTCTGCCAGTACCTCGTCTTCTACCTTCCAAAATTCACAGAAGCCTCTCTGCGAACCTTGCAGAATTAACACTGCTGGAAGAAAGGATATTGCGGAGACATGGCTTAGCCACAGCCTGGGGGATGTTTCCAGAAGGATATTTTCACTCTGCAGTGGAGTGTGTGCTGATATGAAACTTCTTGGCAGATTAAAACTGTGTGGCCGGCCGCTGTGGTCGAGCAGTTCTAGGCACTTCAGTCTGGAACCGCGCGACCGCTACGGTCGCAGGTTCGAATCCTGCCTCGGGCTTGGATGTGTGTGATGTCCTTAGGTTAGTTAGGTTTAAGTAGTTCTAAGTTCTAGGAGACTGATGACCTCAGATGTTAGTGTTCAGAGCCATTTGAACCATTAAAACTGTGTGCCAGACCGAGACTCGACTTTGCTTTTCGCCGGCAAGCGCTCTACCATCTGAGCTATGCAAGCACAACTCACGACTCACGACCCACTTCGATGGCAGAGCGCTTGCCCTCGAAAAGCAAAGGCCCCGAGTTCGAGTCTCGGTCCGGCACACAGTTAAATCACAATCTGGATTTTACTCCGTATTTAATACGTAGAGAGATATCACATTTTTGATAATGAACATGAAGTCTAATCCGATGTACGACATGTGGCAGAGCGAAACAGTAATTTCGTTGCACTGCACTAGGGATATTTAAGTTCGCGGACGCATTGTTTCGCCGTTAGGGTTGGCCATGGAATCTCACTCGAGGACGCAATTACATAACAAAGGCGAAGCGCAGCTAAATTGCAGCTCTAATTAGCGTTAAAACCGGACTGGCTTGCGTTCGCGGGGGTGGGCGCCGGGCCGGCCGAGAGTGGAACCCCACGCCGCGGGGCTGCTCCGACCCGCCGCGGCCGCTCCTCATTAAAAAGAAGTCCGCAGACGCGGCAGCTGCTGTCTGTGGTGCTGGCGGGCTAGCGGACGACTGCGCCCCGCTGCATTAATACGAATCAGGGCGTAATGCGGCGTCCCGCCGGAGGTCGTACGGCACTAATCCTGCTGCATAATAGATGTCGCGGGCCCGGCTGCAGGCGGTGGTGCAACGGCCTCGTCAACGAGGCCTTCTTCAGGCCGCCAGGTCGCAGCCGCCGAGGTCTTCGGCGTCGACGTGCCTCTGTTGGCAGACTGGCACCTCGCGAAGCGCCCTGTCTCCGTTCATAGCAGTGGCGGCTCGTAACCAATAAAGATGGTGGTGCGGTTTGCAAACCAAGAAATACCGGATGATCAAAAAGGCAGTAGAAATTTGAAAACTTAATAAACAAGGGAATAATGGAGGTAGAGAGGTAAAAATTGACACACGTGCTTGGAATCAAATGGGGTTTTATTAGAACCGAAAAAAAACAAAGTTCACAAAATGTCCGACAGGTGGCGCTGGACAGCAAAACGTCGCCGACTGCGAATGACAATCGTGTATAACAGGAGCTGTAATGTTACAGAATCGCATCATCCCCAGCCTAGCTGATAAACACCTGCTGGAACGTACGATGTTTATGCAGGATGGCGCTGCATCCCATATTGCTAGACGCGTGAAAGATCTCTTGCGCGCGTCGTTTGGTGATGATCGTGTGCTCAGCCGCCACATTCGTCATGCTTGGCCTCCCAGGTCCCCAGACCTCAGTCCGTACGATTATTGGCTTTGGGGTTACCAGAAGGCGCAAGTGTATCGTGATCGACCGACATCTCTAGGGATGCTGAAAGACAACATCCGACGCCAATGCCTCACCATAACTCCTGACATGCTTTACAGTGCTGTTCGCAACATTCCTCCTCGACTACTGATGAAGCGCCATCTTTCGGACATTTTTTGAACTTTTGTATTTTTTGGTTCTAATAAAACTCCATGTCATTCCAACCATGTGTGTGAATTTGTACCTCTCTATCTACATTAATCCATGAGTTATTCAGTTTTCAAATTTATGCTGACTTTTTGATCATCCGGCACATTGACAAAGGGGAAAGATTTAGCTCACTGCTCACGTTTCTGTAATGGATGGTATAAACAGATTCCTCATTCATGTCACTGCAGCATCTACTCGCAATAACACCAAAATGTGTACATAGAGTAAAGTATTACATCGTAGATGATGATCGCTAATAATGACGTTTATTAATTTTTTATTTCATTTTTACCCAACTGACTTTTTTAAGCTCTGTTGACATGTCTCCGTATTTTATAATAATTTTTTTTTTTACTGTGTTATCATCTGGCTACATTCTTGTTACTTTGGATGTAACAACACTGCTACTTTAATGAGATTCTAGAAGCCCATATTGTAAATTCTACCCCTGTTTTTTTTTAAGATTTGTGAACTGTTAAATACTGTGTATCAGTTTGCGGTAACTGTACCAAATACACTACTGGCCATTAAAATTGCTACACCGAGAAGAAATGCAGATGATAAACGGGTATTCGTTGGACAAATATATTATACTGGAACTGACATGTCATTACATTTTCACGCAATTTGGGTGCATAGATCCTGAGAAATCAGTACTCAGGACAACAACCTCTGGCAGTAATAACGGCCTCGATGCGCCTGAGCATTGAGTCAAACAGAGCTTGGATGGCGTGTACAGGTACAGCTGCCCATGCAGCTTCAACACGATACCACAGGTCATCAAGAAATGGTTCAAATGGCTCTGAGCACTATGGGACTTAACATCTGTGGTCATCAGTCCCCTAGAACTTAGAACTACTTAAACCTAACTAACCTAAGGACATCACACACATCCATGCCCGAGGCAGGATTCGAACCTGCGACCGTCGCGCGGTTCCGGACTGCGCGCCTAGAACCGCTAGACCACCGCGGCCGGCAGGTCATCAGGAGTAGTGACTGGCGTATTGCGACGAGCCACTTGCTCGGCCACCATTGACCAGACGTTTTCCATTGGTGAGAGATCTAGAGAATATGCTGGCCAGAGCAGCAGTGGAACATTTTCTGTATCCAGAAGGGCCCGCACAGGACCTGCAACATGCGGTCGTGCATTATCCTTCTGAAATGTAGGGTTCCGCAGGGATCGAATAGATTGTAACGTCCACTGTTCAAAGTGCCGTCAATGCGAACAAGAGGTGATCAAGACGTGTAACCAATGGCATCCCATACCATCACGCCGGATGATACGCCAGTATGGCGATAATGAGTACACGCTTCCAATGTTCGTTCACCGCGACGTCGCCAAACACGGATGCGACCATCATGATGCTGTAACAGAACCTGGATTCATCCGAAAAAATGACGTTTTGCCATTCGTGCACCCAGGTTCGTCGTTGAGTACACCATCGCAAGCGCTCCTGTCTGTGATGCAGCGTCAAGGGTAACCGCAGCCATGGTCTCCGAGCTGGTAGTCCATTCTGCTGCAAACGTCGTCGAACTTTGCAGATGGTTGTTGTCTTGCAAACGTCCCCATCTGTTGACTCAGGGATCGAGACGTGGCTGCACGATCCGTTACAGCCATGCGGATAAGATGCCTGTCATCTCGACTCCTAGTGATAGGGGGCCGTTGGGATCCAGCACGGCGTTCCGTATTACCCTCCTGAACCCACCGATTCCATATTCTGCTAACAGTCATTGGATCTCGACCAACGTGAGCAGCAATGTCGCGATACGATAAACCGCGATTGCGACAGGCTACAATCCGACCTTTGTCAAAGTCGGAAACGTGATTGTACGCATTTCTCCTCCTTACACGAGGCTTCACAACAACGTTTCACCAGGCAACGCCGGTCAACTGCTGTTTGTGTATGAGAAATCGTTTGGAAACTCTCCTCATGTGATCACGTTGTAGGTGTCGCCACCGGCGCCAACCTTGTGAGAATGCTCTGAAAAGCTAATCATTTGCATATCACAGCATCTTCTTCCTGTCGGTTAAATTTCGCGTCTGTAGCACGTCATCTTCGTGGTGTAGCAATTTTAATGGCCAGTAGTGTAATCAGTCAGATTTTGCGTAATTAACGCTGTAAGAATAATTTACAGAGTCTGCCTTACTTAATCATTGGCAGTAATTTTATAAACTTGTTATCAGATTAGTTTCGTGCATGCTTTAGCTATCACACTGTAATGTAACCATCTAATTTATTTTAACAAAGAATATAAGTGTTATATTAGCGGCACCTGTTGGTCCAATTGCCAGCGTCAGTCCTTTACTGGTCACGCCTGCCAGTCTGTCGGCACCAAAGTGTAACGTAGCAGGTTATTACGAAATAACATTCGATGCAGTAAGGCACGCAGCCATGTAGTACGGTGGCTTCAGCATGGCTATGTTTTTTCTTCGCTCTGACTCACAGCGCAACTGACATTATCAGCCGTGAGAATGGTCTCAAGTAACATTCAGTCGGTACCCAAATTCATACCCCCTATGAATCTAAATAAACCATAGTAATTATCACCGTATTTTGTTCAAACTTTATATGCAGTCTTTTGTTATTAAGGCAGGGATTCTGTCAAAATTTCAGATTTTTATCTATTATAGTTACGGAGATTGAGAAAATTACTTAAATATCCTAAAACCGGCACTCTTGTTTCAAAACTCAGTTAGGAACAATAACCAAATGTCTTTTATTATCATGTAAAGTCATAACAAAGCTCACAGTATATAAAATCACTTAACTGGAATTTTCTTTTCAAAACTTTAATTACTCTACATTACTTAGTATAAAAAATCATTCAAAAATTTTATTTGCTTATTATTTTGTTGTGTGAATACATGGGAATGAATCAGTGAGTGTTGGCGGGACATACATTAAAACTTAATGTAATTATATGTAAAACCTTGTAAAATTGAACCGTGGTAAAATTGTGTTGCAACCACGATGCTGATGACGTATAGCAATGTGTGTCTGCTTTTGTAAGAGAGCATCCAGAATGAAAGTCTGAAGCGTAAAAAGTTTCTATATTAATTTAAAGAATATTTTGCGTTTAGTTCTATTTTATTAAACAGTATATTAGAAATTGAAATTGTAATGACCTAATTGACCATCTGATTAGTGGTTGGTTAAGGCAAGTTTTGCCGCGAGAATGATCTGGAAGGATCATTCTGATTGGTCATTCAGATCAATAGCCAGTCAGAATTAAGCGGTTCCCACGTGCAGATAGAGGAGAGAAGAGGAGCATTGAGAGAGTCGCTCGCTAATCTGTTTCCGAGTAACACCATGCTAGATGTCTCCACGAAAGTACTATGTAAAAATTAAGTGCTAGTGAGATCATTTTAGATAAAACGTGTCGTGACTAAAGCGGTTTAAGTTACGAACATTTTGAGGAAAGAATGATGTTTCAGAAATAGTTGGTTGAAGTTTTATAAGCGTGTGATCTTTCGGCCGTAGAGACAATTCCGCGTGGCATATTCCGTGTCCTTTATGGAATACTTTGGCGAGGACTTCTAACATAGAAGATCACTGAAACGACCGAATGTTCAGCTCGGTAATAGTGGTGGGTCAGTGACTGTTAGATCGCAAAATTAACCGGGTCGCACTTGCAGGAATTCTGGCTGCTTTTACGTGTGAAATATATTGGATAAACACTGAACCTGGAACAATAGAGCATTTGCATTAATAAATACGGACGATAGCCATTTCATGTGCTTCCTTATGAATAAAAAGACGTTAATAGAATTTTAAAATGCTTACTGCAATTAAACTGCATTCTCCTACCGCCTGAAATTTGTGAAAATGGACTTAGAGGAACTGATTTGCAACTTGAGTTACGCGGCCTCTGTGTGGTAGGTATTAGGTAGTGGTTTCATCAATGCTGCTTTACACCGCCTGCCTTGTATCTACTACTGCAGAGTGAAGGGACGTCGGAAGGAAGAAATATAGAGGCAAGTGAACTGTTCGATGAAAATGACTGAGAGAGACTAAGGAGAAGAAAGAACGATAGACCTACCCCGCCCCGTCGCACTGGTTGCAGTGATGTGCTGTGTTGTGAGCGGCATAAGACAGATGTGTGTGATGAACAACTGCCAATATACTGGATATAAGTTTAACGTGCCAGGGCCTCGTTCTTCTAGTCTGTTACATACACTATGGAATAAAAGGTATGCCGACACACCCAAAAACATAGGTGCGTTATGCTGCTGCCTACTGCCAGGTACTCCATATCAGTGATCTCAGTAGTCATTTGACATCATGAGAGAGAAGAATGGGGCGCTCCGCGGAACTCATGGACTTTGAACGTGTTCAGGTGATTGGATGTAATTTGTGTCATACGTCTGTACGCGAGATTTCCACAATCATGAACATCCCTAGGTCCACTGTTTCCGATGTGCTAGTGAATCAGAAACGTGAAGGGACACGTGCAGCACAAAAGCGAACAGGCTGACCTCATCTGTCCACTGACAGAGACAGCCGACAGTTGAAGAGTGTCTTAATGTGTTATAGGCAGCCATCTATCCAGAATATCACACAGGAATTCCAAACTGCATCAGGATCCACTGGAAGTGCTATGAAAGTTGGGCGGGAGGTCAGAAAACTTGGATTTCATGGTCGAGCGGCTGCTCATAAGCCACACATCACACCGGTAAATGCTAAACGACGCGCCGCTTGGTATAAGGAGCGTAAACATTGGACGATTAACAGTGTAAATACGTTGTGTGGAGTGACGAATCACGGTACACAATGTGGCGATCCGATGGCAGGCTATGGGTATGGCGAATGCCCGGTGAACGTCATCTGCCAGCGTGTGTAGTGCCAACAGTAAAATTTGGAGGCGGTGGTGCTATGATGTGATCGTGTTTTTCATGGAGGGGGCTTGCACCCCTTATTATTTTGCGTGGAACTATCACAGCAGAGGCCTACATTGATGTAAGCACCTTCTTGCTTCCCACTGTTGAAGAGCAATTCGGGGACGGCGATTGCGTCTTTCAACACGATCGAGCACCTTTTCATAATGCACGGCCTGTGACGGAGTGGTTACACGACAGTTACATCCCTGTAAGGGACTGGCCTGCACCGAGTCCCGACCTGAATCCTTTAGAGCACCTTTGGTATGTTTTGGAACGCCGACTTCGTGCCAGGCCTCACCGACTGACATCGATACCTCTCCTCAGTGTCGCACTCCGCGAAGAATGGGCTGCCATTCCACAAGAAACCTTCTAGCACCTGATTGAACGTATGCCTCCGTATGAACGTATGCTCGCGTATCATGTCATTTCTGGAAACCCAGAATCTACTATGTAGGAATCAACATGGATTCCGGAAACAGCGATCGTGTGAGACCCAACTCGCCTTATTTGTTCATGAGACCTAGAAAATATTAGATACAGGCTCCCAGGTAGATGCTATTTTTCTTGACTTCCGGAAGGCGTTCGATACAGTTCCGCACTGTCGCCTGATAAACAAAGTAAGAGCCTACGGAATATCAGACCAGCTGTGTGGCTGGATTGAAGAGTTTTTAGCAAACAAAACACAGCATGTTGTTATCAATGGAGAGACGTCTACAGACGTTAAAGTAACCTCTGGCGTGCCACAGGGGAGTGTTATGGGACCGTTGCTTTTCACAATATATATAAATGACCTAGTAGATAGTGTCGGAAGTTCCATGCGGCTTTTCGCGGATGATGCTGTAGTATACAGAGAAGTTGCTGCATTAGAAAATTGTAGCGAAATACAGGAAGATCTGCAGCGGATAGGCACTTGGTGCAGGGAGTGGCAACTGACCCTTAACATAGACAAATGTAATGTATTGCGAATACATAGAAAGAAGGATCCTTTATTGTATGATTATATGATAGCGGGACAAACACTGGTAGCAGTTACTTCTGTAAAATATCTGGGAGTGTGCGTACGGAACGATTTGAAATGGAATGATCATATAAAATTAATTGTTGGTAAGGCGGGTACCAGGTTGAGATTCATTGGGAGAGTGCTTAGAAAATGTAGTCCATCAACAAAGGAGGTGGCTTACAAAACACTCGTTCGACCTATACTTGAGTATTGCTCATCAGTGTGGGATCCGTACCAGGTCGGGTTGACGGAGGAGATAGAGAAGATCCAAAGAAGAGCGGCGCGTTTTGTCACCGGGTTATTTGGTAACCGTGATAGCGTTACGGAGATGTTTAATAAACTCAAGTGGCAGACTCTGCAAGAGAGGCGCTCTGCATCGCGGTGTAGCTTGCTCGCCAGGTTTCGAGAGGGTGCGTTTCTGGATGAGGTATCGAATATATTGCTTCCCCCTACTTATACCTCCCGAGGAGATCACGAATGTAAAATTAGAGAGATTAGAGCGCGCACGGAGGCTTTCAGACAGTCGTTCTTCCCGCGAACCATACGCGACTGGAACAGGAAAGGGAGGTAATGACAGTGGCACGTAAAGTGCCCTCCGCCACACACCGTTGGGTGGCTTGCGGAGTATCAATGTAGATGTAGATGTAGAATGGAAGCAGTCATCAAGGCTAAGGGTGGATCAACACCATATTGAATTCAAGCATTACCGATGGAGGGCGCCACGAACTTGTAAGTCATTTTTAGCCAGGTGTCCGGATATTTTTGATCACACAGTGTACCTACCAAGTCATGAGAAGTAGTCTCACTGCTATTTTAAGAAATATGCATTATCCTGTCTGTCGAGATGTCATGATTGTAACCCTGATTGCCGATACTGGTTATTGACGATAAAGCTTATTATTATCGATACTGGAAAAAAGTTTATTTTCTCTAATCTATTATCACAGGTCGCCCTTCCGACTCAAAATGAGTAAACTAAAGAATAAGAAATTACCTTGCACAATAAAAGAAACTGAAATGAATTGCAACTGTGTGAAAGCAAAAAGTAGCAAGGCCTTCCTTACTAACTCTTTCTCTCAGCAGGACCGATGCTCACGGCGTTCTAATGTCTCTGCATGTTGATGTGGTGGTGGTTAGTACTACAAGAACTCCATTCTTCTTTCCTTCAAGTTTGCAGATTTTTCAGTCACTCTTTGACTGTACTCAGGAATTTCTAAAACGAGGCCTCGTTCAGCAGAGACCATTGCTAGTGCTGATAGAGGCTTTCTTGTTTCGTAGTATTCCGCAAGAAGCTTTTGACGCGTTTCTGTGATGAAAAACAACGTTCTGCTTATGATGCGGTCGTTGGAATTGGAATTGCAATTATTGCTTTCAAGAGTTTCTCCGTTTCACTCAATGTATCACAAAGATTATTATCTACTATGTAATCCAGCAACCTCAAAGCTGCACATATAATTTTGAACTTCTCTTTTCCATAAATAACAGAGAGTCCCGTTCGAAGTTTGTTTGCTTCCAAAAAAGAATAGGACTCAATTCCAACACAGAACGAACTTTCTGAAAAACTGGAAGAGTTATTGTTGAATTTTCTGGTAGAAAAAGAGAGGCTGCAGCTAGGTGCCCAATGAACGTAAATATTTTTTTCGCTTCGTACCTTATAATGTCACATATTTGTTTTGCCTCTAGCAGTATACTGCACATCACTCTTCCATCTTCATTTCACTCTCTTTTGTGATAATCGTGCAAATTAGTTTAATTTTCATTCAGTCCTTCTCCAATTTTTTTTAGTTTCACGCCAAAAAACTGCCTGTTAATCTCGTTCAGAAATTGCGTCTATATTCATTTTCTGGAGCTGGTTGTACAAAATATCCAAATGGATCATAATTTTATGGAGGAACGAGATTCACAAAACGAACCTTTCGTCCTTTAAATTCGTTACCAACCCACAAACTTGCAGGGTGGGGTTTTCACTAAACAGTATTTCCCCATTGCTCATATTACATTCTAAAACATTATTGACACTGTTTGACTGGAAAGCCTATCGGGTAGGCGCTGAATGTGACAGTCGTTTCCAGACTATGTGATCGAGAATTGCTGTTCGTTGTGGAAGTGTTGAACAGAAGCTGCAGTGTCAATGAAGTATAGTGAAAAATATTCTAACAGTTTTATTAATTTAAGCGGCTTTAAGCATAATGATATTCAGCTGGTGGGCGTATCACTGAATGTGTGAAGCATCGGAAATTTTTTCCTTAACAATAGCCAGCACCCCATTTTAAAAGCCACTCAGGACTGCTCCACCATATATTTGTGCTATTAGTTTGTGCGGAGAATTCTCCAAGTGGAGTTTATCTGTTCTATGATGTGGATTTCCAAATAGTTTGGCACCATGCTTTCTGATGCTATGATGCCCCAAAATCTTTCAATTGATTTTCCATTGATGATGTACCTATGTACTACAACCATCTCAAAAATACAGGCTACGTCACTGGTTTCGTCAGAAATTACGGCCAAAATCTCTTTATCTTAGATTTCATTTCTAATTTCCTCTTGGCAGACTTGAAGCATGCATTGGAGGATTCCATTCTGGACGGTTTTAGAGGTGTCTTTGAAAATAGTTGCTTTTTCTAAATGCAGTTTTAATACCGAATCTAATTCTGCACTAAACGTAATCAATGCACAAGAAACGCCAAGATATGAAAATGGTGCAGTCTCATCATGTCCTCTGAAAGAAAGTTCCAACGCACCACAGAAACGTATACAGTTTAAAAAATGGTTCAAATGGCTCTGAGCACTATGTGACTTAACTTCTGAAGTCATCAGTCCCCTAGAACTTAGAACTACTTAAACCTAACTAACCTAAGGACATCACACTCATCCATGCCCGAAGCAGGATTCGAACCTGCGACCGCAGCGGTCGCGCGGTTCCAGACTGTAGAGCCTAGAACCGCTCGGCCACCCCGGCCGGCGGTATACAGTTAATAATGAGATTTAGTATGTACCTGTTATCGATAACTTTTTGATTGTGTAGTGAAACAGATCTTCCGTACCCACTGCCTAACTGAGTAGCTATATTTACATTGCCTAGAGTTGTCAGAGTCAAAACATTATTCACATGGACCACAGAAAGTTCGTATTTCCTAATTTTGTCATAGAAATGTTGAATGTTGCGTACTCTCTGTTTAGTCCACGAAGGCTTTACTCCAAATGATGAGCAAGTAAAACAAAATCACAACCACACGGCCATTCATGCCTGCTTCACAGTTCGTACGAATTCTTGTTTCAACTGTCTGCGACATTGTGAACGTAGGAGTCGGCCTACCTGGCCCCTTGATTTCTAATTTTTCTTCGGACTTGCAAGGACTGAACGGTTCAGAGAGCAGAGATATTACCTGATTCATTATTTCGTGTATTTTTACTTAAGCCTCAAAAGTCACTATAGCACACGCTGAAACAACGAACACAAAGCACAGAACTAGTTACTTCACTCGCAGCTACACATGGACTGGTAAGAAAGTGCGAGAATCCCAATTTGATAGACGAGCTGACAGTTTCGGTTCTCTTCGGAAAACTTCGGAGCCCGTTTCTGCGGCTGCCAGGATGGCCCATATTCGAGAATGGTGTTACCTAGCATTGTCTCCGGACCCCGCACCCCCTCTGAGATTCCATAGTCCGCGTTTGCAGGCGCACTGCAAGCACAAGGCGTCGTTGACACATTACCGTCCCACGCGGCTGCGTTTGGCGCTTATATCTAGAGCCCTGCAAATTCAAAAGGGATCAATGGCACGCTAGTACTGCACTTGGTATAGATACAAGGGTGAGGCAAATGAAAACCTTAAATTTGTAATAACAAATCGAAATTTCGCGCCGTTATCCTGTTAGTTGGTAAGTGCGCTACAAACAGCGTGCAGAATGGTCTGTAGGTGGCAGCATAGTGCCGATGCACACATACCGTCGCAGTATCAGTATAAAGATGGCCGCCCCACTTGCGACTTGCACCAGGGAAGAACAGCGTTCTGTTATTCGGTTTTTGCGTAGTGAAGGTGTGAAACCTATTGAAATTCATCGACGAATTGAAGGTTCAGTACGGTGATGCATGTTTGTCACAGCAGCACGTCTACGAATGGAGTAGGAAGTTCGCAAATGGTGTGACTTCAGTGGAAGATGCTCCTCGCCCAGATCGGACACAACGAGTTGTGAGTCCATAGAACATTGCAGCAGTTGAAGCCATAGTGAAGGAAAGCCGCCGAGTGACACTGAATGATACTGCAGCATGTTTACAAATTAGTCATGGGTCAGCACACCACATTGTGCATGATGTGCTCTAGTTTCACAAAGTGTCTGCAAGATGGGTGCCACGGCAGCTGACTCCTGAAATGAGAGAACGACGTGTTGATGCTTGTGAAGAACTTCTTCGGCGCGTTGAACGATAAGGTGATGGCTTCCTTGCAAGAATTGTTACTGTGGACGAAACCAGGGTTCACTTCCACCAATCGCAAACGAAGAGAGCGAGCAAGGAATGGTGCTAGTCCTCATTACCAAAACCAAAGAAGATTCGAACAAACCATCAGCAGGGAAGGTTATGCCGACTCTTTTGGGACAAAAAAGGCGTCATTTTGGAGCATTACATGCGTAGAGGGACCACTGTCACCAGTGCATCATACACAGATCTGCATTTTGAGTATCTTCCTCATCCACCATACTCACCAGACCTTGCCCCAAGTGATTTCCATATGTTTGGGCCACTCAGAGACGCAATAGGAGTAAAGAAGTTCCGTTCTGATGAAGAGGTACGCCACGCGGTGCATGAGTGGTTGCGCGGACTACTTAAAGAATTTTTTTCTAAAGGAATTTATGCACTTTGTAAGCGCTGGAGGACTTGCATTGAGCGTGGGGGAGATTACGTTGAAAAGTGATACAGCTTTGTACCACTTCTGCACAATAAATAATATTTAAAAAAATATTTAAGGTTTTCATTTGAATCACCCTCGCAGCTCAAAAAGCAAACACGTTCGAGCAAAATTATTTCTTTGGGTAGCGCAAACCTGCAAACCTATGCAGGTGTCGCCCCTGGATCTTAGGCAACCTGCTGTCACTCTTCGTCGTCTCGTTGGCCAACTGGCTGGTAAAAAAAAGGCTTATAAGATGAATATCAACAAAAGCGGAACAAGGATAATGGAACTCGCCTCAAGTCAGGCGTTCAGGGAATTTTTGGGAATTAGATCATGGAAAGAAATACTAAAAGTAGATTACTGTTGCAATTTAGACAGCAACATAACTGACGATGCCCGAAGAGGATATAAAATGCACAATGGATATGGCAAAACAGCTTCCATGATGAAAGAAAATTTGTTAACATCGATCAGAAATTGTTTGGAAGTCTTTTCGTAAGATTTTCGCCTGGGGTGTAGACTAATACGGGAGTGAAACTTGGATGTTAAACAGTTCAGAAAAGAATGGCATAAAAGGTTTTATAATGTGGTGTTACAAAAGAACGTTGAAGATCGCATGGATAGACTAGCGTGAAGAACTGCATCAAACCAGTTTTCGGTCTGTCCACCACAATAACAACAAAAAAAAGAAAACGCAACAACATCAACAACGGTATGCTAACACGTAACATCGTTTAAGCAAGGCAAAGCTTGCGGTACCGTTAACGGTATACCCTGATTTCTATAATGAATCTTTCATTCTGCAGCAAAGTGTGCACTGTTTTGAAACTTCCTGGCAGATGAAAACTGAGTGCCAAGCTGCGAACTGAACCCGGAAGCTTGCCAGTTGCGGGAGATCTCGCAGCGACTGATTTAACCAGGCACAACTCTCGGTCTGGCTTCACAGGTACACTTTTGCCGATATTTCTCTAAGCTCTCCCGCCCATCTTGTCGGTCTAGTATTCGTGGAAGGTATGACACTGCAGAGAATTGGGTTAGCCCAGATAACGGGTGTGTTTACAACCTGAATCCCTCACTACTATGTCGGAACTGCATGACCACGCAAGGCATAGTTCCGGCTTCGAGTCTCCGTCCGGCACATAGTTCTAGTATTCCAGTTAGTATCATGTTCTCCCTATTAGCGACAAATCCTGACATCGTGTCCCACTCTAAGGTACCCGTATTTCCCATACTAGTAAATTGATACGGTGTAGTGCAGAGTCATCTCAAAAGTACATTGTAGTGTTTTAATAGAATGAAGATATGTCAAACGAGTCGTCCCGCTTACAAGGGGACCGCGTCTACTCATCATAACCGATTTCGTCCCAATTTATGTCCAAAAATGAAAGTTACGGAAGTGGAAGCTACAGATGACCAAACGTTAAAATAATGGCGTGGGTCGGGCAAGACAATACCCATTTATATTATCGTTCTCTCTAAGCAGCGTTTAGCGCAGCGGAAAGAGTACAAAGACTATGGAACGTTAATCCCAGGGTCGAATCCGTTTGCGGAGATTTCTTTTATTTTTAGTTTTCAAGTTACTTACACTGCAAACAATTCATACATTGTATTTATCAATATTTTCATAAAAGGCATCAAAAGGGCAGCCAAAGGAAAAATTGGGTTGTAAATAAACTTTCAAGGGAGCAATGTACTTACAACGCCCACGAGGACTCTGAAAATAATTTTCCAAGAAGCATCATGGGTTCACCATGTATCTATGATTCATTGCGCTTGGTTTGCTCCCAGATTGTACGATGAGAGAGAACCTTTCATGAATGTAGACGAAGTTAGTTTTCTGTAGCAACTTTAAAACAACCATGTTATTGTGAAAGCGCGGCTTTTATGACGCGTGCGAGATCTCAAGGAAATTACGGCTTCCTCTGTTTTTGCGATGAATATCGTACCGTACGTGTAAATCATCAACCGAAAAATAATAAAAATATCTAACTACAAGCAAGAAATTCTCGTGTACTCCTTATAATCGCTTCCTGGAAATTTATGCAATCCTAAAGTTTCCTTTGCTTTTCTTTTTCTTTCATTTTATAAAAATATTAATAAATACAACATATTCTGCATTATTTCGATTTATTTGCAATGTAAATGACGTAAAAGTTGAAAATAAAAGTTCCCACATATGGACTCGATCGCCTAACACTCGGACTGCCGTTCTGTACCCTTCTGCTGCGCCAACCGCTGCTTGGAAGCGACAGTAACGTAAATGGCTCATGCTTCGCCCGCATCAAAAACGTTATTGTTTACTAGATGCCTGGCCGTCTGGAGCCCTCACTTCTGTCACTTCCATTTCTGGCCAAGCCCTGCATATACCATGAATTTGAACAAACTCGTTGATGACTAGTTGACGCTGTTCCCTTATTAGTCAAACTTGCGTAGAATGAGGTTGGTAGTAAAAACCGAACAAAGATTTTAACTACTCACATTACTATTTTCTGCCTTGAATTATGAGTTTTACTGAACACCTTTTCTTATTCGCCTTCTTATTCACCTATTATCCCTTCTCTCCTGTTTGGTCACTATTCAAGACATTTCTGAGAAAAAAGATGGTCTTACCTTCAGATAGTTTTTTACACTTTTGTTTTCTATGTTTTAAATTTTGTCGTTTGAGAAAGTTATCTTCGGTCTCTCTCAAATCTAACCTTTCACTCTTACACCTATTTCGTTCTCTGAAAAGTTTCAACCCATTGACCTGAAAGTAATTATCGTATTTCATTTTTTCGCCCAAATTTCGTTACAGTACCGTTCATTCTTAAAAACTGCATTTCTAGTTACACAAATATAGTCCTAGAGATTGTTTTCTCACTATCCTTACAGAATTCTATTATAGTCCATTATTTGTTAAATAATGAGTATATACTGATCGTTAATGTAAATATCACTGTTCCAAGCTCTGATGTATTGGACATTCGAAGAGCGTTGTCCTCTACATTTCAGTATCTTATTTCGTCTTAGTTCAATGCAGCGACAGTCTTATCCGTTCTTTCTCACACATGTCACATCCTTACAAAGAATGATGTCAGGCATATCATTGTTTGTACAATTTGATAACAAGTATCATCCGTGCAGATAACTTTCTCGTCGAAAGATTTTTATCTTCGAAATCAGAATATAGGGCTGAAATGTGATAGATAAAATAATGTGGTGCATATAATTCACTTTCTCGTCGAAAGATTTTTATCTTCGAAATCAGAATGTAGGGCTGAAATTGATACGTTAAATAATGTGGTGCATATAATTCACAAATATTATGTACTAGCGAACCTGGCAATGCTTCGCAATTGCTAAATTTGTATCAGATTGCATATACAGCCTAAACTCCTTGGCCCATCGCTCTATGTTCATCTTCTCATTCCCTCTCTGTCTGTCTAACTCTCCTTCTCTCCTCTCCCTCCCCCCTCGCTGTGTCCATGTCCTTCTTCCACCACTCTGTGTCAAATTCTGTCTCAATGTTCAATAAAGCACCTGTAAAAATTTGAAGTAAATCCGTCAAGATATTTTCGAGATTTTTGGTAACAACGTTTCTCCATTATATATATATATATATTCTTTGTCCGTCCGAACGTTTTTTAGAGTGTCGTCTAAAATTTTGTAGAAAATGGGTCAAGAATGTTTCGAGATTTTCGGTGACACCGTTTCCCCTTTATATATTACATATGTATTTATATATTCTATGTATATAACTGTCAACTTGATTTTTTTCTTATGAAAACATGTGGCAGCATAAATGTCAGCCTGAACGCAAAAAATTTTTATTTTCTTATTCATACCAAAAATACCATTGCCATCGACGTTTACGAACACACACAAATAAAGATAGTCAACGGCATCGGTAGAGCCGTTCTCAAATCTGATTTTAATTTCCGACTTTTTCGTTGGATTTTCCAAAAATTTTCTGTCATACAAACATCTTCCTGAAATTTACAAACACAATCAACCAGATCTGTCTAGCCATTCTTAACTGATGGTATTTCATACGTGCGTCGATAGATGTTACCTTCCGACTTTCCCATTGCATTTTCCAAAATTTTTGTTCCATACAAACCTTACCCTGACAATAACAAACACACACACACACAAACACACATACACACACACATACACATACACAAATCAACCAAATCGATCAAGCCATTCTCAGGTGATGATCTTTCATACATGCGACAACTGACTTTTATTTGTGCAGATTTACGTTGTGTTTCCAGATCATGGAGTTCATCTTCAGGCACTGCATCAATATAGTTTCAAAAAATTGCGTTGTGTTTCCTAACGTGTGCTATACAATGCTCTTAATATACAATTACTGATTTGAAACACTTACGTACTTACAGAAAAATACACATATAACATGTATGTCTAATTCGACCTCACGGTGCCTGTTAACGGTTCTCTGAGCACGGGGTTTTTTAAGGGGCCAAAGTAGGACAGAAACCTTGTATCAGCTGTGGATGAAACGCCAAATTTCTGTTGCACGGGCTGTGCTCAGATCAGGGTGGACGGGAGTAACAGCCGAGCTGACTCAGCCCTAAGCCGTTGGGCTCCAGCAAATACGACCTCCTTTCGATTAATCCTCCCGCCATCCTGATTTAGAGTAGCGCAGTCGTTCATAAATAAAAGATGCGGCGCATTTCTTGTTCCCTCATCCTCCGCGGCCGAAGAAGCGGTGTTCCGTTCTCGTGACCTCCGTGTCAACCGATCTCTAAGTGATGGGGCCACCTTTCGTATTTTCGATCTTGCACCGCGCGTTTCTTTACCAACTGTGTTTGGGATTGGCCCGTATGCCTGAATTTATTCTTCGTGAGTCAGTGGCACGCCCATAAAATTTTAACGTGCCTCTCTAAGCCGGTTCCCCCTGCCAATATTTTGCGGCATCTCTTTCGTGCCTGTCACAGATTTTAAGTAAAAGTATTTTGAAAGGAGCACAGTACATTGCGTCGGTACAAATTCACGCCAAGCAGAGGGCACAGATGTTAGGACTGAGATGAATAAGAAGGATATCTTAATAAATTCTATCTGGTTTACAAGCGGTATGATTTGAGTAAGATATCTCAAGTTTTCAATAGTTATCCGTATCTGCATCCTCAAGGCTATATTATGTAGAACTGATAGGCATAAAGAAATACCGCCTCCAGTTACATAAAAAATACTGGATGTGATACTCCACTGCGTTTTTCTACTTAGTTTGATAAGCAGTTACCACGTAGCCACATTTAACTAGACTCATTTCGCTGTCAAAACAAACGTGATGAAGCATTAACTTGTCTGCAATGTGCAGTCTCCCTCGATTCACTATTCTACTGACCCTTTCAAGGTCACATCTAATTGTGTGTGGTGGAGGGTACTTTCGGTACCACTATCTGATCCCTCAAACCCTGTTACACTCGCGAATAGGGCGTGGGAAGAATGGTTGTCGGTAAGCCTCTGTATTGGCTCTAATTTCTCGAATTTTCTCCACGTGGTCACCTCGCGAAATGTATGTGGGGGGGAAGCCATATGTTTTCCGACTCCTCCTGAAAAGTGCTGCCCGAAATGTCAGTAGTACATATCTCCGTGATGCACAACGCCTCTCTTCTAAGGTCTGCCAGTGGAGTTTGTTTAGCATCTCCGTAACGCTCTCTCGCCAGCTAAACGATCCAGTGACGAAACGCCCCGCTCTTCATTGGATCTACTCTATCTCTTCTGTCAGTCCTACCTGATAGGGCTCGCAGATAGATGAACAATACTCAAGAATCGGGCGCACAAGCGCCTTATAAGCCACTTCTTTCGTGGATGAGTTTTCCTTAAGATTCTTCCGATGAATCTGAGTCTGTTATCTGCTTTTCCCACTATCGTTTTATGTGGTCATTCCACTTAAGGTCGCTCTGGATAGTTACGCCTAGATATTTTACGGCAGACACTGTCTCTAGCTGTTTGTCATCAATAGTATAGCTGTACAGTAGTGGATTTCTTTTTCTATGTATGCGCAATATATTACATTTATTTACGTTCAGAGTCAACTGCCAGAGCCTGCACCATTCATCAGTTCTCTGCAGGTCGTTCTGCAAATTCTTGCAATCTGCTGGCGTTGCTACTTTGTTATAGACAACTGCATCATCTGCGAATAGCCTTACAGAGCATCTGACGCTTTCTACTAGATCATTTATATATACACTAAACAGCAACGGTCCTATTACACTTCCCTACGATACTGCAGATTTTATTATTTATTTTCTTTTATTTGCACGTCAAGTTCCGTAGTACCATATTGAGGAGCAATTCTTCAAGGTCATGGAATGTGTCAGTACACGAAATTTCAACATAAAAATAATAACAGATAAAAATAAAATATTCATGAACCAGAAAAAATGTCAAAGTCAGTCACCTGTACATCTGTCGATTTTGTTCCGTTAACAGCGACATCTTGAATTCTCAGGTTACCTTCCATTCAGAGGGCTGTTGCACTCAGCGACTGTTATATTGACTTGTAAATAATAGATTTCAGCTATTAGTCGTCCTTTTTAAATTTTATTAGCAGATCTAGACTTCAGCTAGAAAGTAGCCATTCTCAATGCACTATCATTTTTGGTCAATGCATGTAATGCCTGTCGGTTGAGATTCTTCCACAGTTCATTGAATACTAGTATTCAATGAACTGTGGATGAAGCCCGACCAACAGGCATTACCTGCATTGATCAAAAATGATAGTGCATTGAGAATGGCTACTTTCTAGCTGAAGTCTAGATCTTCCAATGAAATTTAAAAAGGACGACTGATAGCTGCAATCTATTATTTACAGATCTTGAGTTCTGTTTGCAAGAAAGTCTTGAATCCAATCGCAAGTCTGCTCCGATGCTCCCTAAGCTAGTATTTTTTCCATGAAACGGCAATGCGGAACGGTGTCAAATTTCGCCTTACTGAAATCAAAGAACACGGCGTCAGCCTGAGCGCCTCATGGAGGAACATAGCCAGCTGATTTTCGCAGGATCTCTGTTTGCGGAATCCATGTTAACTTTTATAGAGGGGATGTTCATTTTTCAAAAACGTCATAATTCTCGAGCACAAAACATGTTCCATAATTCTAAAACAGATTGACGTCAGCGATATAGATCTATAATTGTGTGTATCCGTCTTACGGTCTTTCTTGAAAACGGGAATGAGCTGCTCTTTTTTCCTGTCGTTAGGTACCTTTCGTTGCTCAAGTGACCTACAATAAATTACTGCTAGAAGGGGAACAAGTTCTTTCGCACAATCTTTATAGAACCTTATATGAATCTCGTCTGCTCCTGACGCCTTTCCACTACTAAGCGATTGTAGCTGCTTTTCAGTTCCGCGATAAGTTATTTCAGTATCTGCCATTTCGACGTTCGTATGACGATTGAAAGGAGGCACGGTGTTACAATCTTTCGCGGTGAAACAATTTCAGAAGACCGAATTGAGTATTTCGGCCTTCTCTCTGTTATCTCCCGTTTCGGGGCCGGTATGGTCGTTAAGAGAATGAATAGATGATTTTACATACGACCAAAATCTCTTGAGGTTTTTACTCAGGTCGTTTGACAACGTCTTACTTTCAAAATCATTGAACGCTTCTCTCTTTGTTCTCCTTACGCACATTTTCACTTCGTTCAGTTTTTGTTTGTCAGTTAGGCTTTTACTTCTCTTGAATCTGAGATGAACCTTTGTAAAACACTTGGTTGACAATTTGATCTGGACGAATAGACTCTATAAGCACGATACCTCTACCGCCAAAAAAGCAAATCAGCATTGATCGGTCAATGAGATAGTGTGCCACTCTTCACTTTGTCGCAGGATCGTACGCAAAAATCCAATAGTCATGACCTGTGATCACACGACTAGACTATTCGTGGTCATGGGCAATCGTCTGAAGGACATGGGCGCACACGTTTCTTCGATTATCCTTCGGCTCAGTTGTGAGGTTTTTCGGCACAATTTTGGCACAAACCTTTCGCATGTGCAAAACTGCTATCAAATTCGATGTACGATGAAATTGTTCGTCACCTTATTGTTAGCGTCGGTGTGGTCTCACAAGGTTCGACAGTTTCGTCAGTTTTTGAAGTCGAAGCTTTCCCTGAACGAAGTTCACCTTCAACGTGTTCTCGACCTTCCACAAACGATTCGTGCCAACGAAAAACTTGTGCTCTTGATAAAGAATGTTCCCGTAGGTCTGTCTCGATTTTTCAGAGGTCGCTCTCACGGATTCCCTAAGTTTAATACAGAACTTGTTGGCATAACGTTGTTCTAAATTGCGATATTCCATTTTTGCAACACACAACAAAAATACAGTTTCACTAATAGCAGTCTCAAGAATCACGTGATGACTGCACGGAGCTGAAAGTCGCACTGAGCGTCTGGAAGGGATCAACACATCCGTCAGCACAAGCACAACAACACAGCGTTGCCAGATTTCTTGCAATGTTGTTAGTATCATTACTTTTCTCACACACCTCGTATGTTCCGGCATTGTAATGCCAACTGAAGAGCGATATGAATCAGGAGTAGCGGTTGCAAGGTTCGCGAAGCTGGTAACGGCTTGAAATGTTGAATACTGACAACATCGCCCACCACACCGCGTCTAATGACTCCCTTGGAAGTGAAAGGCACCGCGTGGTAGTCGCGGAGTTAGTGTTACATGTGTACAGTCACTTTTCTCTCATTGGATCTTCTTCTTCTTCTTCCACTTACGCTTTATTCCCGCAGCGATCGCAGGGTGGCGTGTTTGCAACGGATTTGACAAGGTTAGTTTGTAGGGGTGGCCGGATGCCCTTCCTGCCACCACCGCGTACCCCCTGGGACGGAATCTGTGTATCCCAACTGTCTGCGCCTAGTATATATCGTGAAATAGTGCGAACGTGTTTCAGATGTCTGCGAGTCGTGTAACTGAAGCGGAAAGTGCGGACGAGCCCGGTATTCACCTAGGAGTTTGTGGAAAACCGCCTAAAAACCACACCCAGGATGGCCGGCACACCGCCCTCGTCTTTAATCCACCAGGCAGCTTCGATCCAGGGCTGACGCGTCTATCTGAGTTCAGGAAGCAGCGCGTTAGCGCTCTCACCTACCCTGGCGGGTACTTTTCTTTCTTTGGATCGAGTACTGGGTATCGCACCGGCTGTACTTTAAACAACATTTTATTTGTAATGACGACTGGAAACCGTGTATTACGCTGACGACCGTATGGAGCAGTGTCAGAAGCTCAAGCTTTTTATTCTGTCTAATTTCACCTATTCGTTAGAAAACAAAAAAATTCAGAAATGTCAGCGAATAGGAACCCTACGTTTCTTAGCTACCATAGATCCCGATACCTGCAATGAAGTTGAAATAAGTTTTAGTAACGGATATAAAGTAGGCAAATAAATTTTAGTAACGGCTATAAAGTAGGCACACCTTTGCCCATTCATCAGAAGATTTGATAACTTGGTTCCAACGACCTGTGACTGTCCAGTTGATCTTCATGGCGTGCCTGCATTAAACTACTCACGAAGTTGTGAATTTTCTTTTATCCAGATATCTTGACAAGAAGAAAGACGAAACATTTCAAACGTGGTGCTACAGATCTATCTTAAAGATCAAGTCAACAGATGTTTCAAAAAAATGGTTCAAATGGCTTTGAGCACTATGGGACTTAACTTCTAAGGTCATCAGTCCCCTAGAACTTAAAACTACTTAAACCTAACTAACCTAAGGACATCACACACATCCATGCCCGAGGCAGGATTCGAACCTGCGACCGTAGCGGTCGCGCGGTTCCAGACTGTAGCGCCTAGAACCGCTCGGCCACGCCGGCCGGCCAGATGTTTCAAATGATATGGTGAATTAAGAATGGGCGAAGAAAGAAATCTATGGAAATAAACGTCTGAGAATACGGAAAAAGTTGTGGGCCTGCTTTGGTTAGTTAGTGAGTTAGTTGCATGTTCCGTAAATCGTTTGAACGGTTATTTTACCGAAATGATGTGGAACGAGTCAGTTTACACAGGATACGTATAGATGATTAGCGTTAATGTTAATGAACATATTATTGTTTTTAATCCTACTCATGCAATCAGTCGTTTTTTTTTTCCACGGGCTGACGAAAATTAGACTATGTAATACGCTTAGAAATTATGGAAGATGTTGGGTGTAATGGATACGTAGAGTTCAAGGCATTTGCTCAATGTAATGAGATACTGAGTGAAGCGTCAGATCAAATGTTCAAATGGCTCTGAGCACTATGGGTCTCAATTGCTGAGGTCATTAGTCCCCTAGAACTTAGAACTAGTTAAACCTAACTAACCTAAGGACATCACAAACATCCATGCCCGAGGCAGGATTCGAACCTGCGACCGTAGCGGTCTTGCGGTTCCAGACTGCAACGCCTTTAACCGCACGGCCACTTTGGCCGGCGCGTCAGATCAATTAGAGGACTGATAACATAGAAGAAAGGATTCAATTTGCGCTGTTTCTATTATTTGATTAATTTTGCTCAATGAGAAGTGGTTTTATTCTGTCTCTCCGTTTTAGTTCCGTTTGGTATATGATTCATAACGAAGGAATGACCTAGTAAAATCCGCATTTTTCAAGAACAAGTCGTACTCTGGAAATCTGGCTGACGTGTCACAAACCGAACCCCAAGAACGCGTGAGTTTTGCCATAAAATTTACTTCTCCACCGCTGTACGTCGTACGAGTCAAAGCCAGAGTCTAAATGAGTCATAGAGGCAGCATTAGTTGACTCAGCTGGTGTTCTTGTTCGCAGAGCCAGTGGTAATTAAGCTGCCAGCCACCAGCACGTCAGATAATAGCGCGCGAACACATACTAGGGTCATGTCTGGTTTGTGTGATGAGGGTTCGGCTCCAGATAGGCAGGCTCTCTCTCTCTCTCTCTCTCTCTCTCTCTCTCTCTCTCTCTCTCTCTCTCTTGCTCGCAAGTGCAGCTCACTTCTCCGCAAGGGTGATAATTCCCAAGGCGGCTCATCCCCTCCGCCGTGGTGGGTTGAGAGCCATATCTGCCGTAATGAATCTACAACTGGAATTAAACTTTTCCGCCGGGACGGGCCACTTTAAAAACAGATTCGCGGGATTTGCCAGCGGCGGGCGTTTAGCTGCGTCTAAATATGCGGCCGCTCTTTGCATCTTCCCAGCGACGTATCTCTGTCTCTGTCTCTTTCTCTTTTGCTAACACCCCCGCCCCCTCCCCGCCACCCACCCTCCGCGCCTTTCTACGCTTCCCTTTTTTTCCTCCGCCTGTGAGCGAGAGTTTCGGCGCGATTTATTTATGCGTTAAATTCGGCGCGCGCAGCGGCACGTCCGAAATGTTTCCGGCCCGCCTCCCTGAGACGGGGTGCGGCACGGCGCGGCGCGGCTCATGCAGAAACAGCGCCGCCCCGCTGTTTTAACCTGTTTATTTTTAAACGCGCAGTTTAAAAATTTTCCGTAATTGTTTTGTCCGTTCCTGTCTGAGGAGACTGCCCGACGCAATTTGAAATTTGTTCGTACTCTCTGCATTTGAAAACGTGTTTGCTGTCATGTTGCCTTAATTATCATACTTCTTCGTTAATATGAAAATTCTTTCGTCTCTCTGCTGCGGAACTTTAACTTTTATATTGCTGAAGAATAGCTGATCCAATAGAAATAGTTACCTCTGAAGGCAGAAGTTCTCCTCTAAACACTTGTGTTATAGTTCCATTTTTAAGTCCTTCAATTGAAACAAATACGTTGGTCTGTTCATGAATTTGAATACTTTCTGTTGTAATTAAGAAACTCTAATTATTAATTAACGCCGTCATCTACATCTACACCTACATCTATGTGGATTGCTCTGCAATTTGCAATTAACTGCCTGGCTGAGGGACCATCGAGCCACCTTCAAGCTATTTCTATACCGTTCCACTTGTGAACGGCTCGCGTGAAAAACTAGCACTCAAATCTGTCTGTGCGAGCTCGAAGCTCTATTATTTCATTATGATGATCATTTTTCCCTGCGTAAGTACGCTCAGACAAAATATATTCGCAATTGGACTCGAAATTTGGTAACTGAAATTTACGAGAAGATCCTGCCACAACGAAAAACGCCTTTTTTTATGATTTCCACCGCAATTCATGTATCATTTACGTGGCACGCTCTCCCCTATTTATGATAATGCAAACGACTGCCGGCCTTTGTGGACGAGCGGTTCTAGGCGCTTCAGTCCGTAACCGCGCTGCTGCTACGCCGCAGGTCCGAATCCTGCCTCGGGCATGGATGTGTGTGATGTCCTTAGGGTACTTAGGTTTAACTAGTTCTAAGTCTAAGGGACTGGTGATCTCAGATGTTGAGTCCCACAGTGCTCAGAGCCATTTGAAATATTTTTTGCAATACGACTTGCCCTTCTCTGAACTTTATCGATGTCTTCTGTCAGTCCTATCTTATGTGGATTCCACACCACACAGCAGTATTCCAGGAGAGGCCGGACAAACTTGGTGTATTCAGTCTCCTTAGTCGATCTGTTGTATTTTCTAAGTGTTCTATCAATAAATGGCAGTCTTTGGATTGTTTTACCCACAACATCATCTATGTGATCGTTCCAATTTAAATTATTCTTAATTTTAATCCTTAAGTATGCCATCGGCCTTGCCGCAGTGGTATCACCTAAGTTAAGCGCTGTCGGGCTGGGCTAGCACTTGGATGGGTGACCATCCGGTCTGCCGAGCTCTATTGGCAAGCGGGTTGCACTCAGCCCTTGTGAGGCAAACTGAGGAGCTACTTGATTGAAAAGTAGAGGCTCCGGCCTCGTAATCTGACATACGGCCGGGAGTGCCGTGTGCTGACCACATGCCCCTCCATATCAGCATCCAATGACGCCTGTGGGCTGAGGATGACGCGGCGGCCGGTCAGTACTGTTGGACCTTCCAAGGCCTGTTCGGAAAGAGTTTAGTTTTTTCTTAACCCCTAAATACGTACCTGAGTTTACAGCCTTTAGATTTGTGTGATTTATCGTGTAACCGAGATTTATTAGATTTCTTTAGAAACGAAATTCCTATTCATATTCATGTGAAGATGGTCAACGATCTTATACGGGAATTGTTTGAACACAAACTACGCTCGTTTCTAAAAATGTCACTGGCGAAATATAAAGTTATGTTTGCCTCTATAGTAAACCTTCTGATTCTCTTGTTCCGTGGTTTCTCTAATACGATGAAGACAAATTTCCATCTCCGCTAACCCGTCCGACGACAGGACGTTACACACTTAATGTCCTTCTCTCC